>NC_091245.1:54282500-55532500 GCF_042477335.2 Ovis canadensis
TGTGGTTCTAAGAGGTATTCGAGGCTGTGGTGTTGCACTCATGAGGCAGTTCGTATTTTCACTTCCTTCTCATTATATTAATAGTTCTATTGTTTGGGAGAGAGGGGCCAATGGTGTTCATGCCATGTCTCCTAATAAATGCATTAGTTAAAAAAAAACTAATAAACTTGGTGTAAAAACACAAGAATCATTTGCTACTATTATCTCTCAGTTGTGAGGTTTGACTAGATCCAGATCAACAGATCTCCATCAAGATCTTTATTATGATTCATATGATTACAGTCAGAGTCTGGAGCTGGAATCATTAAAAGCACTCTGACATCTCTGGAGGCTGATGATGGCTTTGGGCTGGGACCTCAGTAGGACCCATTGGCCAGAACACCAACAAATGGCCTCTTCCTGTTGCCTGGGCTTCCTCATAGCATGGCTGCTGGGTCCCAAGGTCAAGTATCCCAAGACGCAGAGCCCCACAGATGCCTTACCAGCACTCTAGGGCATTCCATTCACTGCAGGTAAGGCACTAAGCTTGGCTTACCAGGTGGTGCTTGTGGTAAAGGACCTGCCTACCAATACAGGAGACATAAGAGATGCAGGTTCGATCCCTGGGTTGGTAAGATCCCCTGGAAGAGGGCATGGCAACCCACTCCAGTATTATTGCCTGGAGAATTCCATGAACAGAGGAGCCGGCAGGTTACAGTCCATAGGGTCACAAAGAGTCTGAAGTGACTTAGCACGCATGCAAAGCACTAAGCTCAATCCTTAGTTAGGGCAAGGAGGATTAGGCTGAACCTCTTGATAAGAGGAGAGTCAAAGAATTCCAGAACATGAAAAACCTCAGATCAGTCTTTTTAAAAAAGGGACTTCCCTGGTGGTCCAGTAGCTAAGGCTCTCTGTTCCCAATGCAGAGGACCTAGGTTCAGTCCCAGGTCAGGAAACTAGATCCCTCATGCTGCAACAAAGATCAAAGATCCTGCATGCCACAACTATGACCCAACCCAGCCAAATAAATAAATAAATAAACATATATATATATAAACAGTCAATCTGATTTGTGTTGGCTATCTGGTGATGTCCATATGTGTTGTTGGAAGAGGGTGTTTGCTATGACCAGTGTGTTCTCTTGGCAAAACTCTGTTAACCTTTACCCTGCTTCATTTTGTACTCCAAGGCCAAATTTGCCTGTTACTTCAGGTATCTATCTCTTGACTCCCTGCTTTTGCATTCTAGACTCTATAATGAGGAGGACATCCTTTTGGGGTGTTAGTTCTAGAAGGTCTTTCAGGTCTTCATAGAACCATTCAACTTCAGCTTATTCAGCATTACTGGTTGGGACATAGACTTGGATTACCATGATATTGAATGGTTTGCCTTGGAAATGAATAGAGATCATTCTGTTGTTTTTGAGATTGCATCCAAGTACTGCATTTCAGACTCATCTGTTGACTATGAGGGCTACTCCATTTCTTCTAAAGGATTGCCCACAATAGTAGATATAATGGTCATCTGAGTTAAATTCACCCATTCCAGTCCATTTTGGTTCACTGATTCCTAAAATGTCCAAGTCCACTCTTGCCATCTCTTGTTGGACCACTTCCAATTTACCTTGATTCATGGACCTAACATTCCAGGTTCATATGCAATATTGTTCTTTACAGCATTGGACTTTATTTCTATCACCAGTCACATCCACAGGTGGGCATTGTTTATGCTTTGGCTCCATTTCTTCATTCTTTCTGGAGTTATTTCTCTACTATTGACTCCAGTAGCATATTGGGCCGCTACCAACCTGGGGAGCTCATCTTTCAGTGTCATATCTTTTTGCCTTTTCACTGTTCATGGGGTTCTCAAGGCAAGAATACTAAAGTGGATTGCCATTCCCTTCTTCAGTGGACCACAGTTTGTCAGAACTCTCCACCATGACCCATCCATCTTGAGTGGCCCTCATAGTTTCATTGAGTTAGACAAGGCTGTGGTCCATGTGATAAGTTTGATTAGTTTGATTATATTATTTGCAGCCAAAGATGGAGAAGCTCTATACAGTCAGCAAAAAAAAAAAAAGACTGGGAGCTGACTGTGACTCAGATCATGAACTCCTTATTGCCAAATTCAGACTGAAATTGGACAAAGTAGGGAAAACCACTAGACCATTCAGATATGACCTAAGTCAAATCCATTATGGTTATTCAATGGAAGTGACAAATAGATTCCAGGGATTAGATCTGATAGAGTACCTGAAGAACTATGGACGGAGGTTCATAACACTGTACAGGAGGCCATGATCAAGATCATCCCCAAGAAAAAGAAATGCAAAAAGGTAAAACGGTTGTCTGAGAAGGCCTTACAAAAAGCTGAGAAAAGAAGAGAAGTGAACAGCAAAGGAGAAAAGGAAAGATATACCCATCTGTGTGCAAAGTTCCAAAGAATAGCAAGGGGAGAAGAGAAACCCTTCCTCAGTGATCAATGCAAAGTAAAATTGAAGTGAAGACACTCAGTCGTGTCCGACTCTTTGTGACCTACCAGGCTCCTCCATCCATGGGATTTTCCAGGCAAGAATACTGGAGTGGGTTGCCATTTCCTTCTCCAGGAGATCCTCCCGACCTAGGGATTGAACCCAGGTCTCCCGCATTGTAGGCAGATGCGTTACTGTCTGAGCCACCAGGGACTATCAATGCAAAGATATAGAGGAAAACAGTAGAATGGGACAGACTAGAAATCACTTCAATAAAATTAGAGATACAAGAGAATATTTCATGCAAAGATGGGCACAATAAAAGACAGAAATAGTATGGACCTAACAGAAGCAGAATATATTAGGAGGTGGCAAGAATACACAGAAGAACTATACAAAAAAGATCTTCATGACCCAGATAACCACGATGGTGTGATCACTCACCTAGAGCCAGACATCATAGAATGCAAAGTCAAGTGGGCCTTAGGAAGCATCACTATGAACAAAGCTAGGGGAGGTGATAGAATTCCAGTTGAGCTTCAAATCCTGAAAGATGATGCTGTGAAGGTGCTGCACTCAATATGCCAGCAAGTTTGGAAAACTCAGCAGCGGCCGCAGGACTGGAAAAGGTCAGTATTCACTCAAATTCCAAAGAAAGGCAATGCTAAAGAATGTTCAAACTACCACACAACAGCATTCATCTCACACACTGGCAAAGTAATGCTCAAAATTCTCCAAGTCAGGCTTCAACAGTACCTGAATTGTGAACTTCCAGATGTTCAAGCTGGATTTAGAAAAGGCAGAGGAACCAGAGATCATATTGCCAACATCCACTGGATCATCCAAAAAGCAAGAGAGTTCCAGAAAAACATCTACTTCTGCTTTATTAGCTCCACCAAATCTTTGACTATGTGGATCATAACAAACTGTGGAAAATTTTTCAAGAGATGGGAATACCAGATCACCTCACCTGCCTCCTGATAAATCTGTATGCCAGTCCAGAAGCAACAATTAGAACTGGACATGGAACAACAGACTGCTTCCAAACTAGTAAAGGAGTACGTCAAAGCTGTATATTGTCACCCTGCTTATTTAACTTATATGCAGAGTACATCATGAGAAATGCTGGGCTGGATGAAACCCAAATTGAAATCAAGATTGCCAGGAGAAATATCACTAACCTCAGATATGCAGATGACACCACCCTGATGGCAGAAAGTGAAGAACTAAAGAGCCTCTTGATGAAAGTGAAAGAGGACAGTGAAAAAGCTGGCTTTAAACTCAACATTCAGAAAACAAAGATCATGGCATTTGGTCCCATCACTTCATGGCAAATAGATGGGGAAACAATGGAAACCATGACAGACTCTATTTTGGGGGCTCCAAAATCACTCAGATGGTGACTGTGGCCATGAAATTAAAAGACACCTGCTCCTTGGAAGAAAAGCTATGACCAACCTAGACAGCATATTAAAAAGCAGAGATATTACTTTGCCAACAAAGGTCTGTCTAGTCAAAGCTATGGTTTTTCCAGTAGTCATGTATGGATGTAAGAGTTGGACTATAAATAAAGCTGAACACCAAAGAATTGATGCTTTTGAACTGTGGTATTGGAGGCGACTCTTGAGAGTTCCTTGGACTGCAAGGAGATCCAACCAGTCCATCCTAGGGGAAATCAGTCCTGAATATTTATTGGAAGGACTAATGCTGAAGCTGAAACTCCAATATTTTGGCCACCTGATGCAAAGAACTGACTCATTGGGAAAGACCCTGATGCTGGGAAAGATTGAGGGCAGGAGAAGGGGATGACAGAGGATGAGATGGTTGGATGGCATCACTGCCTCAATGGACATGAGTTTGAGCAAGCTCCAGGAGTTGAAGGACAGGGAAGCCTGGCGTGCTGCAGTCCATGGGGTCTCAAAGAGTTGGACACTACTGAGCAATGAACTGAACTGAACTGAAAAGCAGTCAGACCTGTCCTTCATTCTGTCATTATCCATTCACATCCCAAGGAATAACAATTCAATGAGTCTACCAGAATCTAACAAACCAAACTGGTTGAGTCTAGAGGTTGTTGCTTTTATCTCTTCCAAGATGAAGTTATCTGTGAAACTAGAATGCCAATTTCTCTTTTAGCAGCCTCTGGAATTAGCAAATGAATCTCAAGTAAGACAGGTAAGACTCCTGAGTGGCAATGATTTTATTACATTTTGGTGCTGCCAGAGTCAGGTTGCCAGAGGTGATATATAAGTGGGCTTGCATTCCCCTTAGGCTAAGAGCAGGTGATACCCATTGTTTGAGAACAGCATTGTTCACTTGAGCTTTGTCTCCATAACAGCTCCTGTTCATCAATATGATGTATTGCATTCTGATTTTCTACTTCTGTCTTTCTTTCTGGACATTCCTTTCTCCTCTCTGATTGCTTTTTCTTCTTAGACCATTACTCTAGTTGATAGTGCCAGGTTATCATTGGTTCCCATCTCCCTCTCCAATAAGCCTGTGATTGATACTAATCTTCCTCATGGGACACATTTTATAAGAGGCACAGTGGAAACCACTCTCTAAATCTTAGCTTTATATGTGCTGACAATTTACAAGGTTGCACCTCACACTCATCTCAGGAGGCTTAAGGGGAAATTTGAGAACCGTGTAATCAGGCCTCCTAATAAGAACAGAAATCTTTTTCATACACAGACACTGTCATGCCATTCAGCAGTCTGTGCTACGCCCCTGTTTGTAGTTTTTAATTTTTTTTCCGCTCAACAAAATGCACATCTAGGTAAGTGCAATTTGAGCCATGACCAGTTCCTAGAAGCCCAGCATGCATTATTTCTTCCTTCAGAGGAGAGTGGTATTTTAATTACTCTAGTGAAAGCTTTCACTTGCCATCAATTCCATAAAAACAAAAAATTAAGATGATAACAAGCTCCTCACTGAAGCAGAAACCTTACTTCATAATATAGCTTCACTTTTCCTAGGAAAAGTGAGCTCCCGAGAGATTTGTAAACAGAGCATGCTTCATCTGACATAAGCTTGGGTTGCAATTTTATTTTTCCAGACCCAAGAAAGTGTTTTGATTTCTCACATAAAGTCTGTACCCCTAAAATAAGCAGGCCAGCAAAGCTAATGTAATGCAGCATTTGGTTAAAACAGTATTAGACTCAGAGTGTTCTTCAAATGAATGCCTGCACCTGGGAAATAGAGGTGCTTATCAGAATCAAGGGCTTCCCCGGTGGCTCAGCAGTAAAGAATTCACCTGCCAATGCAGGAGACTCAGGTTCGGTCCCTGAGTTGGGAAGATCCCCTGAAGGAGGAAATGGCAACCCATTCCAGTGTTCCTGCCTGGGAAATCCCATGGACAGAGGAGCCTGGCGGGCTACAGTCCATGGGGTCACAAAGAGTCAGACACCACTGAGCACACACACACACACACACACACACACATCAGAATCAAGGCTTTCAAGCCACATGAGCTGAATTCATGATTTGTTAATGAGATGATATGAAACTTGAAGAACAAGGCTTCTGTCTTTTCTGTCTCTGTATGATCACATTGTGGACCAGCAAAACAGTAAGGAAAATTGGGGATCCTTTTATGTCATAACTTAAAAATTCAGATCCAATTACATCCACTGGAGAATAATACAAAAATTTGGTTGTTTTGAGTAGTTAGATCTCCTTCCCATTCTTGTTTTCACGTCCGAAAGTGGATTGGCCCTTTTAAAAGAGATAATAACTCAGAATCTTTCTGTTTCTCTTCCTTCAACATCTGTGTTCTCTGTGAATAAATATTAGTACTTGTGTTCAGGGACTTCCCTGGTGGTCCAGTGGCTAAGAATCCATGCCCCCAGTGCAGGGGTCCCAGGTTCCATCCTGGTTAGGGAACTGGATCCCACATGCCACAACTAAAGATCCTGAGTGCCACAACTAACAACCAGTGCAGCCAAATAAATAAAAATAAAATTTTAAAAATACTCCTGGTCAAAGTGGGGGTTATGAACTAAATTGTTCCTCCCTCCAAAATTGTGCATGTTGAAGTCTTAACCCCCAGTACCTCAGACTGTAACTCTATTTGAAACTAAGACCTTTGAAGAGGTAATGAAGTTAAAGTGAGATCTTTAGAGCAGGCTGTAATTCAGTACGTCTGCTGTCCTTATAAGAAGCAGGGATCAGGACACAGAATGAGATACAACCAGCAGTGGGAAGGTGACCTTCTACAAGCCAAGGAGAAGGGCCTCAGGAAAGCTAACCCTGCCAGCATCTTGCTCTTGGACTTCCAACCTCCAGAACTGTGGGACAATATATTTCTGTTGTTTAACCCATTAAGTTTGGTGTTTGGTTATGGCAGCTTTGAGCACTGGGAGTTTTTCCTGCATATAACAGAAACCCATTTTTCTCAGTAAGTAAAAGTACCTTGCACATTTTTGGAGAAGGCAATGGCACCCCACTCCAGTACTCTTGCCTGGAAAACCATGGACGGAGGACCCTGGTAGGCTAGAGTCCATGGGGTCACTAAGAGTCGGACACGACTGAGCGACTTCACTTTCACTTTTCACTTTCATGCATTGGAGAAGGAAATGGCAACCCACTCCAGTGTTCTTGCCTGGAGAATCCCAGGGACAGGGGAGCCTGGTGGGCTGCCGTCTATGGGGTCACACAGGGTCGGACACGACTGAAGTGACTTAGCAGCAGCAGCACATTTTTAGGTAAAGCTATGGGTGAGTCACAGGGTCCTGGTCTTACTTTCAGGGTTTCAAAAAATTAAAGATGGACACTAGTCAGAGATAAGGAGGGATTGTAATCAGTAATATTTTGATTAAAACGGGAAATATTAGGGGGAAAAATCCAATGTGAACTGAACTCAGCTTTAATTTACACACAGGAATCTGGGCACATTAAAGGGAGAATAAGGGCATAGGGAGGGGGTTTGGGAGCTCAGCAGAGTCAAGGAAGTGAAAAATAACAACAAGCAGGAGGGGAGCTGGCCCATGTAAAACCCAGCTGGCTTTCCTAACAGAGGCTGAGATAAGGGCCCTGTCTTCAGGTGGGGGCTGAAACAAACAGTAAATTCTTTTGACAGCCTTGAATTTGCTAAAGCAGCCACTTCAAGGGGCTAGGGTTTTCCTAAAGATGCAGCCTTGGGCTGTTAGGAACTATGCCAGTGTTTGTTCAAGTTTTCATGGGCCAAGGTTGACTGGCCTCATGGAGAAGAAGGCTCAGAGGAGCCTGGCTAGAGTTTGATCACGAAGAGAATCTTAGTCAAGGGCCCCCAGAGTCAGCAAAGCCCACGTGCTGACAAACGCCACGCACACTCTCACAGTCCAGCTCCCACTGGGGAGCACTGAGGAGCCCAGAGCTTGGTGCTGGTGCAGCAGCATCAGTAACAGAAACCAGGGCCCTTCAGAACTGGGGGATGGCACAGGCTGGGGAGGAAACTCCATAAAAGCAGACCTGAAGTCTGCGGCAGCCTCAGAAATCATGGCAGGGGAAGAGGCAGGTGCCTTCAAAGTTAGAATTTAGGGTTGGCTCTTTTTGATACCCATTGTGCTTTATTACGTTGTGTTTACACAAGGTAGGCAGAGAAGGGAGAGGCTGAGTACAGAGTGTAGCAGAATCAGGCTGGTGCCAAGGCAGCTAGAAGGGCATGAGCTACAAAGCTGATGGAATAATTTTTAAAAGGGGAGTGTTTGGGGTGCCTTAGGCAGGTGTCCTGTGCCAATGCTGGTTACATACCAGCATACCAGCTCACATAGGTAAAGGCATCACCATCACAGTGGCGGTTCTGAGAAAGCCCAGGGCATGAGCCACAGCCCAGACCCAGCGCAGTGGAGGAAAGTCTGGTGCAGGTGTGTGAGCTTAGGGACTTCTCAGAAGCCAAGACCACAACAGGATTCTGACAAAGACCACAAAAGGATTCTGCCAGCCAACACCAGACTGGATCCACTCCTAGTATAAATATTCTCATAACATCCCATGCATTTATGAGTTTGTTATTATGTATTTGATTATTAATCAATTATTTGATTAACACCTGTTCTTCCATTAAACCATACGTTCCATGGAGATAGAAACTGTGGCTACTTTACTTGCTATTGACTTCCCATTATCAAACATGGCCCCTGGCAAGAGCTGACACTCAGGAAATGCTTGTGGGATGAATGGACAAGTTGATTCACAATGGCACTCCTAAGCCTATCTTCTAGTCTGGAGTTGTGTGGGGTGCATGGAATCTCAAAGTTAGGAAACAGCTTCCTCCCAGGGGTGAGAAGCCTCTGCCCTCACCGGGCCTAAGGGCTTGGATGCCAAGTGCATCACTGTGAATTGGGAGAGCATCTCACCTCTGACAGGCCAATGAAGAGCTCAGTGACTGAGTCTGTTTCTGGAGATTTCACAAGGGACTTGACATGAGAGGTCCAGGAACTCTGCAGAGTAAAAGGAAGGCAGTGGACCTGCCTGTGGAGACCAGGCCAGGATATGATCTCTGTCTATAGGGTTCATGGTCCTTGCAGGCAGGAGGAGGCATCACACAGACAGCTGTTTAGCAGCCTCCAAGCCTTGCCTAGATGGCAACAACAGAGTCGGTAGCAGTCCATGGACCACCAGATCCCCAGTCACCCAGAGCGGAGATTCACAGAGGTTTCCTATCCTATGACCCCACCTGCTGTGACCTGCCTTTCCGTTTCACCTGAATACTGATCAGGTCACCTCCCAGGCATTCTGCCCCTTCTAACTTCCTCTGTCTTCTACCCTCGGTCCCCAGCATTCCCTCTATGAATTCTGTTCATTTTAGACATAAACACCATAGTCACTGAACAATGTTGGAAAAGCTCCATTGATTCTGAAACCTCTCTCTCTCAAACATATGGATGCATACACACACAAACACACCTATACCCAGCATTGTCCCACTCCAATGATGCTTAAATGCCTGATATTCCATGACAGTCACCCCTTTGGCTCAAAGAATTGAAGAGATCACAGTTAAACCATTCTTCTATCTGGACAACCCAATTTACTTGGTGAAAATCAGCTTACTCTGCATACCTAGAATAGTCTTGGAAAAGATGGATCATGGACTAGATGGATTTTGATCAGGAAATGTAGTTAAGAAAGATCTGGGAAATCATGCACACTTCTGTAGACACGGTGAGATCTTTGGGTGGCTCTACCCACTATGTCAAATCATCCCAGGCCTCCCTCCCCGAACCTACCTCTCCCCCACAGGCAGTCTCCTTTCTGACTGCAGAGCCCCAACCTGGCTCAGAGGTTTCACTCCCCTTAGCAGATGGGATAAAATAGTAAACAGGAAAATACAGGCAGGTCACCCAGTCACTTATCATGGTGCTCTCTCATTTCCTTAAGGAGACTGGCACTTGTCCAAACTAGTTTCAGGAAGGAGTATTACCCCTAAGATTTCATGTTCAGAGGCAGCATTGCATAATGGGAAGGAAACTGGGCTGGAAGTTTTAGACCAAATTCTGGTCCCACGTTGGCACTGACTCTGTGACCTCGGGCAAGTTCCTTCACCTCCTGAGGATGTTTTCTTTCTTTAAATGTCATGCCACCTTTGACTTGTTTGCTGCCATTTCTGTGGGGGGAAGCACCCAGGGAAATATGACTAAGGAGGGACTCTTGTCCTCTTAGCTGTGGAGGGGGACCTTAGAGCTCAGTCCCAGTGAGCGCTTTGGATCAGCCTCAGCTCCTCTTGAGTTAATTTCCTCACCCTTCTCTCTAATTCTGCTGTCCCTGTATAATGGCACAGCATGGCCCTTTGCATTTAAAACTGCTTTCTAGAAAGTCCACACATACATCCTGGCTGGGCTGCCTTCATGTGGAGCTGGGACTGATTCATCTCAGAAGCCTAATTCCAGCCATGGCACTGGTCTGCAGAGGCGTCACTGAGAGGGGCTCAGAAGGCTAAACTTAGTGACTCTCCAGGACGCAGGTAATATGGCTCTGGCCCCACATGCAAGGTGCAGCAGATGTAATCCTGGGTTCTCCAAAGTCAGCAGAGAAGTTTCATTTCTGCACCCTTTTTACTTATTGATCTGTTTACTATCTGTACCCCCAGTTTGTATATTATTTCCAGCACGGCGGAGGTTCTGTTCAGTCAGCTCACCCTTGAGTCTTTAGCTGTGGAATTATACCTGGAAGACAGTAAACTGCTAAGAAATGCATTTTCAATGGATGAATGGCAATTGTTTGGTCCAAGTACTCTGCTGGCAAACATATAGAAGAGTCTGGCCTTCTCCCAACAGGCCACCCCTAAGGTGATCAAGGGCAAAGCAGGGAGAGGTTGAGGCAGGGACACAATTGGGTTGGGATCATCACTGCTCAAGAACCCTTTGCTCAAGTGTGACTGTTCCCCCAGCTGATGGAAGGAGTTTGCAAGGATTGTTGCTGACAAAGAGTCCTTTCATCTCCACTCTAAAGACAGAAAGTAATAATGACATGTGCATGGCTGCTAAGTCGCTTCAGTCATGTCTGACTTTTTGCGACCCTATGGACTTAAGCTCACCAGGCTCCTCTGTCCATGGGATTCTCCAGGCAAGAATACTGCAGTGGGTTGCCATGCCCTCGTCCAGGTGATTTTCCTGACCCAGGGATTGAATCTATGTCTCCTGTATTGGCTGCTGCTGCTAAGTCACTTCAGTCGTGTCCAACTCTGTGTGACCCCATAGACGGCAGCCCACCAGGCTCCCCTGTCCCTGGGATTCTCCAGGCAAGAACACTGGAATGGGTTGCCATTTCCTTCTCCAATGCATGAAAGTGAAAAGTGAAAGTGAAGTCGCTCAGTCATGTCTGACTCTTAGCGACCCCATGGACTGCAGCCTACCAGGCTCCTCCATCCATGGGATTCTCCAGGCAAGAGTACTGGAGTGGGGTGCCATTGCCTTCTCCTGTATTGGCAGGCAGGTTCTTTACCACTAGCGCCACCTGGGAAGTCCAGTAATGACATAAAGGAGAGCAAAATAGTCCCTTCAAGGTTCTAGCATGCAATTAATCCCAAAAGATGTATTCCTTGTCATCCAATCGCAACAAAAATAAATGCTGCCCTTTATACTGAAGATGGATTGAAATGGCTGAGGTTCCTTCATTCCTGGATGTGGGGCTTCTGACCCATCTCAGGGGACCAGCACTTGGATGAAGGTCTGTGTCAGTTTTCCATTGGCTTCTTCTAATGACTGGAAGCATGAACCATTTATTGGGCATGTACTGTGTGTCAGGCTCTGGGCTAAGTTCTGTAGATAAGACAGCATCGTTTAGACATTTGTAGTCTAGCAAAGGATGCTGGCAAATAAACCACAGTTGTAGCAGAGTTGCAGCAATTGAGGTGACAGATGGTGGAGGGCTGAACTGAGATGTTTACAGTAGGAATGGAGAGCAATGAGCAGAATTGGGAGGAAACTGGAGGTGAAGGACAAAACTTCAGGATTACTTGGTTGAGGTGCAGAAGCAAAGGGAGCAGTTAAATGGCACTCCTAGGTTTCTGGGCAGGCAGGGCAGCGGGGTGGGCCTGAGCCCTTCATTGGGAGAGAGGAAGAATGGAAGTTTTGGGGAGGCTGAAGATGCCTTCAACTCCAGATATGTTGAAGGCAAGGCTCCTATGTGCCATGCAAGGAGAAAATCCATTAGGAAGTAGAAGATTTAATACAGAATAATATTTAAAGAGTGGGGAAGTTTCACTGTTTTCATATCTTTAAACATCAATAGTATTCTACAGAGACATATCCTCCTGCATTGGAAGACTGATTTATCGTCCTGGCCTCCTTCATAAGTAAGCTTTTTCATTTTATTTTATTTTATTTTGGAGTATAGTCGATTTATAACATTGTGCCAGTTGTACGTGCACAGCAAAGTGATTCTGTTAGACTTAGACATATATCTATTCTTTTTCAGATTCTTTTTCCATATAGATATAGAGCAGAGTTCCCTGTGCTATACAGAAGAGTTCCCTGTGCTTGTTGGTTATCTATTTTATATACAGTAGTGTGTATATGTTAATCCCAACCTCCTAATTTGTCCCTCCCTCCAAACTTTCCCCTTTGTTTTCCGTATCTGTAAGTCTGTTTTGTAAATAAGTTCATTTGTATCACTTTTTGGTTCCACATATAAGTGGTATACGATATTTGTCTTTCTCTGTCTGACAGTAACCTTTATTTTTTCAGCCCTGAGTGCCACTGAGAACGAGCAGGGCCAGGCCAGTGGGGAATCCGGTCTGTCAGACTCTGTATTTACCATTGCCCTCCTTCACTAACCCCTGCCCTCATGCCTGTGCTGTCAGCTCTGAAGGAGATTTAGTTCCCTCAGCCTCAAAGTATTTAAACCTTCTATGGCCTCTGAAGAAAAACCCAGGGTAACTCAGACACATCATGCATGTCCAGGAATTAGCACAAAAGACAAAACTGTCCCCCTCTGCTCAGCGTGGCCAGAGTAACTCCCTAAGTTTCATGCCTTTAAAGCCAAAGCAAACTTCCTAGCAAAACAGGTCCCCATGCTTGAAGGGTGGATAATTACACAGGAGGTCAGAAAAATGATCAAAGCTTCTTCAAACCTTCAGCATATTAAAAAAAAAAAGGCTTGTCATTCTCTGATTAGAATTCAAGCTAGAGGAAAACATCGTAGTCCTCTGAGCAAATCACAGCTGAATGCAAGGATGAAGCCCAGTTCCTGCAGCTTTAGAAATTCATATATTCATTTATTCAACTGACATGGATTAGGCATCTCATATATTTAAGCCACTTTTTTGTGGGGTAGTGTGGAGATGCAAAGATAAAAAGTTATTCTCCTGCCCAAGGGGGTGACTCGTGAATGGTCAAAATGGGTGAAGAAATAATTTCCAGTATGAATTGTGGGGTAGACCAAGGGCTCGTGAATCCACTGTGAGCAAGCTGTGGCTCCTCTGTGGAATCACGAACACACACAGTCCTAGGAGGGAGGTTGGATCATTACCATGATTTTATAAATGTGGAAATTAAGGCACAGGCAAGTTAAGAAATTTGCCTAAGGTCACTAGTTGGTGAGTGATGGGATTTGAACCCAAGAAATTAAAATTAAGGACAACTTTGTTGATCAAAGGATGATCACAGTAGCTATAGTTCAGATGGGAAAGCATTTGCCTACAATGCAGGAGACCCAGGTTCGACCCCTGGGTCAAGAAATCCCCTGGAGAAGGAAATAGCAACCCACTCCAGTACTCTTGCCTGGAAAATCCTGTGGACCGAGGAGCCTGGTAGGCTACAGTCCATGGGGTCACAAAGAGTTGAACACGACTGAGAGACTTCACTTTGTCGATCAAATGGCCTTTATGAAGAACTTAAATGGTAGGGTGGTTTTCAGTGACTGGAGTTGCTGGCGAGTCCATTCCAGGGGGTCACAGGGGTAAAGACGAGGACATGGCACATTTGGATAAATGAGTGGTATTCCAGTTTGGGGGATTTTAAGGTTCTTGTACCAGTAAAAAATAAGATATGAAGGGTCCCTTTTAGGAATGTAGACTTCCCTCTGTAACAGGGAATAATGGAAAATCTCTCAGCAGCAGCGATGTCATCAGAACTATACTTTAGGGAAAAAAGCATGGTTCCTGCACTCTCTCTGTCAGTTGCTCAGTCATGTCCAAGTCTTTGCAACCCCATGGACTGTAGCCCGCCAAGCTCCTCTGTCCATGAGATTCTCCAGACAAGAATACTGGAGTGAGATGTCATTTCCTTTTCCAAGGGATCTTCCCAACCCAGGGACTGAACCCGTGTCTCTTGCATATCCTACATTGGCAAGCAGATTCTTTTCCACTGGGGCCACCTGGGAAGCATATTCTAGCTACTTGGTAAAATAAGTGGGAAAAAAAATAAAGTTTCCTGGTTGCTTAATGTGATAATTACAGTTACACTGCCTGCTTCATAAACAGATACCAAAAAAAGTGTCATAGTTCAAAATGACAGTTTTGGGGTGGGTTTTTTTTTTTTTTTAATCTCACAACATAGTCAAAAAAGTGAGCATGATTAATCTCTCTCACCAAACAGTGATTCGTTTTGGCTCTGCCATCTTTGACACCGGACTTCCAAGTTCACTATGCTGGGTGTACCAAGCCAACAGAAAGGGGAGGTGTGGAGAAAGCACCTGCTTCTTACCTTCTCCAGTGACTCCTGTTCCGATTCCATTGGGAGGCACGTGGCTCCTCCTTGAGGCACGGGGACAAGAGATGTAGTTTTGACTGGGCAACCACTTCCCTCTCTGTCTACACTGTGGAGTGGAAGCATGAATCTTCGCAGAAAGTCTACCACACCTGAGTGAGGGAAGAAAGGCTTATTTATCCTTCAGCAGTAACTTTTCAAAGCAGTCTAGCACCTCATTTTGAAGCATAGTTGAGGAATGAGTCTTATGAGCAAATGAGTCTGAAAATAACATAAGCGAAGTTCCTTTTAGCACCAAATCATATTTGTCTAAATTATTTTTGAAGGTTCCAAATTGATTTCATACTTTCCTACCTAAGTGAACAAAGCTAAACTTAATTTAAGCTTTTCTTGATGACTTAGGTTCCACATTACGAATACCACATTATAATACAGAGTGTTGTATACGGTTAGCTTTCGAGTGGTATGAAAATGTTTGTTCCTGCACTGAAAGCCTCCAGAATTCTAGGCTGTTCTGCTAAATTGCATCTTTAACCTTTCTGACATCCTAAGAATTTGTATAGCCACATTTCAGTTCAGTTCAGTCGCTCAGTCCTGTCCGACTCTTTGCGACCCCATGAATGACAGCACGCCAGGCCTCCCTGTCCATCACCATCTCCCGGAGTTCACTCAAACTCACGTCCATTGAGTCAGTGATGACATCCAGCCATCTCATCCTCTGTCGTCCCCTTCTCCTCCTGCCCCCAATCCCTCCCAGCATCAGAGTCTTCTCCAATGAGTCAACACTTCACATGAGGTGGCCAAAGGACTGGAGTTTCAGCTTCAGCATCATTCCCTCCAAAGAAATCCCAGAGCTGATCTCCTTCAGAATGGACTGGTTGGATCTCCTTGTAGTCCAAGGGACTCTCAAGAGTCTTCTCCAACACCACAGTTCAAAAGCATCAATTCTTCGGCGCTCAGCTTTCTTCACAGTCCAACTCTCACATCCATACATGACCACAGGAAAAACCATAGCCTTGACTAGACGGATCTTTGTTGGCAAAGTAATGTCTCTGCTTTTCAATATGCTATCTAGGTTGGTCATAACTTTCCTTCCAAGGAGTAAGCGTCTTTTAATTTCATGGCTGCAGTCACCGTCTGCAGTGAGTTTGGAGCCCCAAAACTAAAGTCTGCACTGTTTCCCCATCTGTTTCCCATGAAGTGATGGGACCAGATACCATGATCTTCGTTTTCTGAATGTTGAGCTTTAAGCCAACTTTGTCACTCTCCTCTTTCACTTTCATCAAGAGGCTTTTTAGTTCCTCTTCACTTTCTGCCATAAGGGTGGTGTCATCTGCATATCTGAGGTTATTGATATTTCTCCTGGCAATCTTGATTCCAGCTTGTGTTTCTTCCAGCCCAGCGTTTCTCATGATGTACTCTGCATAGAAGTTAAATAAGCAGGGTGACAATATACAGCCTGACATACTCCTTTTCCTATTTGGAACCAGTCTGTTGTTCCATGTCCAGTTCTAACTGTGGCTTCCTGACCTGCATACAGATTTCTCAAGAGGCAGGCCAGGTGGTCTGGTATTCCCATCTCTTTCAGAACTTTCCACAGTTTATTGTGATCCACACAGTCAAAGGCTTTGGCATAGTCAATAAAGCAGAAGTAGATGTTTTTCTGGAACTCTCTTGCTTTTCTGATGATCCAGCAGATGTTGGCAATTTGATCGCTGGTTCCTCTGCCTTTTCTAAAACCAGCTTGAACATCAGGAAGTTCACGGTTTGCATATTGCTGAAGCCTGGCTTGGAGAATTTTGAGCATTACTTTACTAGCATGTGAGATGAGTGCAATTGTGCGGTAGTTTGAGCATTCTTTGGCATTGTCTTTCTTTGGGATTGAAATGAAAACTGATCTTTTCCAGTCCTGCGGCCACTGCTGAGTTTTCCACATTTGCTGGCATATGGAGTGCAGCACTTTCACAGTATCATCTTTCAGGATTTGAAATAGCTCAACTGGAATTCCATCACCTCCACTAGCTTTGTTCACAGTGATGCTTTCTAAGGCCCACTTGACTTCACATTCCAGGATGTCTGTCTCTAGGTGAGTGATCTCACCATCGTGATTATGTTACCTAATGTCTCCAGTTTTTGTTTTCTGTTTTGTATGTTTTCCTGCCACTTTTGTTATCTAACTAATCTCTCCCCTCCTTAGGCTTCTTTTTTTAAGATCTTTCAATCATCTTTTCTAATTAAAAAAAATTTTTGTGTCCACACCACATAACATGTGACTGTTATGCGGTAGTTCCCCAACCAGAGCCCGCACCTCCTGCATTGGAAGTGCGGAGTCTTAACCACTGGACCACTAGGAAAGTCCCCGATCACCTTTTCTGTGCAGTCTTTCTACTCAAGTCTGTTTGTCTGTCATAGTGGACAGAGTGTGCACACACTTGAGAGTGGGATTGACCTCAGCACCAACACAGGCTGAACCTTAGAAATTATGAGCTTGAGCAATATAATCTCAAACCTCTGTTTCCTCAAGTATAATCCGAGGTGGTTAGTACTGTTCATACCTTGCCAGTTTACTTTGGGGTAAAGTGATAAAATAATGGTAATATAAATAACTTCTATGTAAAAATTGGTAGCCTTCAGCATTGTTCTTTTGGCACGTATAGGACCTGGTTTCTAACTGATACTCTCTATAGAAATAAAAACAATCCACAAAACCCCAAGTAGTTGGGATCCAGATACAGATGGAGGAAAAGCTAGAATATGGGAGACACTTTTATGGAGTGAGTGGCCAAGGCCATGAGTCAAGGTCCTGATAGTCACCAGGAGTTATGGGTCCATTAATATGCTTGGAATACTGGAGTGGGTTGCCATTCCCTTCTCCAGGGGATCTTCCTGACCCAGAGATTGAACCCAGGTCTCCTGCATTGCAAGCGGATTCGTTACCATCTGAGCTACCAGGGAAGTCCCTAATATATTTGGATGTAATCTAAAGAAAGATCTAACATAAGTGGATGAAGCTAAAAGAGAAGTATCAAGAAAAGAAGGCAGGGTAAAAGTCTCCCCCATTTCTTATTTTTAAAAGCTCCCCTTCAAAAAGAAGGAAACCGTTCTTAACCCTGAAACTCTCTCATGTTACCAAGTCTATTTGCCTTCACCAACCCCCAGGCTTCTTGAAGGAGCTGGGACACCTCTGTAATTCCTTGCCAGGAATCAGCTTCCTTGTATTTTAGGTCTTCCCTTGGAGTCTGAGGATCAGTAGAGGACTGAAGACAGTTGTGTACTGGGCAGCTTGCCCAAGAGGTCCTATTACACAGACAGTAGGTGCTTAATAACTGTATGTTGAGGAAATGAAATGGGAAAAGAAGAGAAAGTGATTTTTCACTAATACAGAGTAAGTTATGCAGCCCAGAAGATGCATCATATTTAGCAAATTAAAGCAGGGGGCCAAGTACTTCCCCAGGGTGTACATCATGTATAATGTCCATCAATGGTCAGCAAAAGAGAAGACTGCTTGCATTGGCAATCCTGCTTCTAGCCTTGTGCTTTATTTATTTAACTAATGGCTGCTTTGCTAGTGGCTCATCACGACAGTGTTACTGAGCTTGGCAAAGTGAAAAATAATGACTTTGTTTACTCATGTGTTCCCAGCTGGGGTACTGAGTTATCCAGGCTGCTGATGGTCATTCTCAGAGCCATTAAAATAGGCAGTTCAATAAACAAACCATCATCCCGAGAACCAGAGTATCAATACTGGCATAATCTGGTTATTAGCTACCTGGCAGTAGTCAGTATCCAGACCCCTGTACAAAGACTTATTCTGAAAAATGAGTATTTGCACCAAATTAAATAACCTATTTTGGATGAGCTTGCCTATACTTGGCCTTATCAAATGGAAATGAAAACTGAAACACAAAGCCTGGAAGAGGCTGTAGTTCTGGAACATTCCCCTCAGCTGCATGAACTGGTTTGGTTACTCGTGCAGTAAATATTTAGTGAGTACCCACAGTATATTAGGTCCTGGGGATATTTTAGTGACCTAAACTCAACACAGATATAGACTCAATTCTTGAGAACTTTGCCATTTTGTACAGAAGAGAGAAACTGAAATAATGATTACAGATATGATGAGAATTATAAAGGAAGAAAGAGGATCCTAAACTAATCTTGGCATTTAGGGATGGTTTCAAGGAAGTGGTACTTTGGACAAGTGATGAAAGAATTACAAAAATCATAGATGCGGAGAGGATGCAGGGGAGGGAAACTTTGAATATTATTATTATCTCATAAAATAACTTTTTCCATGGATGTGTATTGTTCTGGTTTACAACTGAAGGAAGTTAGGTTCTGGGAAATCATGTACAAAGGCCCTGAGGCAAAGTCGTATGAATAATGCCACTTGGAGCTGCAAGGAGCTACAGAGTCAAAGTCAGCATGACTACACTGTAGAAAGCCACGAGAGGGTTGGGGGTACAGTAGGACCTGGCAAGGTATCAGGGCCTGTTAAGCCTCAGGGATAATCTCGTAAAGCTCTCATCCTCACAAAGCAACGGAGGTCATATAGGGATACTAAGTAAAAGCAGACCCTAATTAGATGTGCATTTAAAAAGGCCACTCTGCCTGGTGGGGAGACTAAATGGGAGTAGATGCAGGAGGACTGGCTAAGAGGCATGGCAGTGCCCGGGCAAAGATGGTGGGCTGAACTAGATGGGATCAAGGGAAAGCCATGTACAGGTCGATGCACGGGTACTCCATCATTTCAGCCATGTCTGGCTCTTTGTAACCCTATAGACTGTAGCCTGCCAGGCTCCTCTATCCATGGGATTCTCCAAGCAAGAATACTGGTGTGGGTTCCCTTACCCTCCTGCAGGGGATCTTCCCAACCCAAGGATCAAATGTGCATCTCTTATGTCTCCTGCATTGGGAGGCAGGTTCTTTACCATTGAGCCACCTGGGAGGCACCATACAGGTGGATAGAAATGTTGAGATTCAGCAGAGGTGAAGGAGGTTGAGTTTGCAGGCTCAGAGAGTGATTAGACACGAGAGGAGAGGATGTAGTAGGTTATTCAGGAGGGCTCTTTTTTTAATCTGAGATAATAAAGCCCTGATAGTAATAATAGTTATTTCTTACTTAGTGTCTACTGTGGCCATTTTACAGAAGAGAAAACTGAGCCTGAGAGTAGGCAAGTACCTCCCAATAAATGGCTGAACTGAGATTTGAACCCAAGTCTAACTCAAGACAGTGCCCTGTCTACTTTAACATTGTAAATTTCATGCTTTGTTCAATTAGGTTTTTTTCTCAGTTGGCCAACTGAAACCCTAGCTTTCCCCCCTCCACTTAACACAGCTGTATGTGGAACTCCCACATTCTCATAATTCTCTTGCCTTTGACTATCAGTTATCAGTGCTCCTCCCAGATCTGGGCCATGCTGTATTTATCTGAGGATCCTTGCAAGTGTAGCAGACGCCAAAGAAGCCAACTCTGTGGAATCAGGCTTGTCTGGCAGCATTAAATATCACCTTCCTCTAATGAAAATGGAGTTTTTTGTTGGTTTTAATGAGCTCAGGGGGCCTTTATATCCCATCTCCTCCTAGAGGAAGTAACTGCATATGAGTGACCTTGATGTGAAGGAAATCACATCAAGGAGTTATCTGAAAGGCTACGAGGTGAGCCGGGGGTAACATCAACCACTGTACTAGCATTTCAGAATGGTTCTAGAAATGGGCTTGTCTCACTGACAGCTCGTCTGTGCCTCTCTGGACAGAGAACAATCATCTACCACTTGCTGAAAAAGTAAAGTAGTCCCGTATTAGGAGATTTCTTTCTCTTTTGAGCACCTGCTGTATACCAAGCATACATCATGATCTCTATGCTCATGGCACTCATGTTATAGAGGAAGTGACAAATAATAAATAAATAAATAACGTATATCATTAGAGACTGTGGAAAGTGCCATGAAGGATATAAACAGGATCACGACAGGTGATTAATTTGTGCAACTTTCTCATCTGATAAAATAAGAATGATGGTAGAATTTGCCTCTCAAGGCTGTTTCAGGATTAAGGTAGATGATGCATGATTTGTGCTTAGAATAGTGCCTTACACATGAGTTAGTTGAACATTTCGTCAGTGTTATTAGTGGCTAATATCTTTCTTATATAATAAGTGAGGGAGGCTGCATCCAATTAGAGCAGTCAGGGAGATACTCCTGGAGGAGATGGCTTTTAATCTGACATGTGGGACTTCCCTGGTGGTCCAGTGGCTAAGACTCTGGACTCCCAATGCAGCAGGCCCGGGTTTGATCCCTGGTCAGGGAACTAGATCCCACAGGTTGCCACTAAAGATCTTACAAGCTCTAACAAAGATCGAAGATCCTGTTGCTGCAACTAAGACTGGGTGCAGTCAAATTAATAAATATATTTTTTTTAATCTGACACATGAGAGAATGGGACAAGCATGTAAATAATAGGGGGAACAGAGACCAGAGATCAAAGAAGGAGTGCCTGATCTCTCCCCGAAGCAGAAAGGAGATCTGTGGTCAGTGGGGCCGGAGAAGGAAGCAGTGAGTTCAGGACCAAGAGGTAGGCACGACTCCAGCCAGGTGAAGAATTTGGATTTTGTTTTTCTAGCAAGGGAAGAGAGTGAATGCTTTATGCTTTAAAATCTCCCTCTGAGAGTCATGCAGAGAGTGAACTGTAAGGGTGAAAGCTGCAGGGCCAGGATGGAGCCTTGCCGGCTACACTGCTGGCAGGAGGCTGGAAGGCAGAGTAAAGACTGTGGGCGGGGTGGGGGGCGGCAATGCATTGGTTTCCCAGAGCTGCCAAAACAAGTTTCTACAAAGTGGATGTCTTAAAACAACAGAAATTTATTCTCTCACAGTTCTGGGGGTCAGAAGTCTGAAATCAAGGTTTTGGCAGGGTCCTGCTCCCTCTCAAATCTCTCAGAATCCTTCCTGGCATCTCCCAGCTTCTGGTGCTTGCCGGCAATCTTCGGTGTTCTCAGGCAGCAGATGAATCACTGCAATCCGTGCCATGGGGTTGCAAAGAGTCGGACACGACTTAGCGACTGAACAACAATCTCTGTCTTATCATATGATGTTCTCTCTCTTGGTCTCTAGGTCTTTGATCTCTTCATATAATGACACTAGTAATTGGATTTTGGGCTCTCTAATCCAGTAAGACCTCATCTTGATTTGCATTTTAAATACATCTGCAAGGTCCACACTCACAAGTACTGGGGTGTTAAGACTTTAACAGAACTTTTCTGAGGGACATAGTTCAACCCACAACAGGCAGAAGGGTCCTGACCTGCTACGCCTCCAAGAAGCTGTGCTGGAGAGAAGCCAAACTGGCCCAACTTCCCCAGCAAGAATAACCCTGGCCACACACAGAGCATCAGCATCTTCCACCCCTGTAATAGGGGTGTGAGTGCTCTTTAGTTATCCCTGGCTGCTCCTTCCAAATCAGCAGGCAGGTGGCACAGAGGAGGGAAGCCCTGCAGATAAGGAATGTTCCTTCTTATTCACCTATCTCCACCACACCTCTTCCGTTTGCAGGTTTAATCTTAAGTAAAACTATTAATTCATGATTCCTTTTCAGTGAGTCCCCAGTGACTTTAAACCATCTACAGACATAGGCGAATTTTCTTAGATTTGTGGAAAGAGGAGACCTGAGGTTTATCTCAGATGGTGCCCTTAGTGTGTGACCTTGAGCAAATCATATAACCTCCTGAGTTTCAGCTTCCTCTTCTATAAAATGAAGGCATTGTCCTGGTCTGGGGGTTCTCAACCTTGAGGATGTGTCAAAATCACCTGTGCTGCTAAAACACAGATTGCTGGGCCTTACCTCAGAGCATCTGATTCAGAAGGATTCTGGCAAAGCCTGAGAATTACAATTCTAGAAAGTTTCTAGACTTTATTGTTCTGCTGGTTGAGGAACCAATCAGAGAAATACTGTCCTAGATAATCTCTGAGATTTCTGCTGGTGATTCTATCCCATAATTCTACAAAAATCAAATTTTAATATAATCTGAGTAGGCAAAGTAAAATGTCTAAATTTAATTATCAAAATCTGGTTTTCCCAGTTTTATTGACATATAATAGGCAAATGAAATTGTATATATTTAAAGTACATAATGTGATGATTTGATATACATATATATTGTGAAGTGATTACCACATCCATTAATTAATTAACACCTCTATCACTCCACATTACATTTTGTGTGTGTAGGTGTGTGTGATGAGAAAGCTTAAAATCTACTCTCTTAGCAGATTTCAAATATACAATATCATGTTGTTAACTATA
The DNA here is from genome assembly GCF_042477335.2 of Ovis canadensis. Lineage (NCBI taxonomy): Eukaryota > Metazoa > Chordata > Mammalia > Artiodactyla > Bovidae > Ovis > Ovis canadensis. Next base: position 54,305,379 of record NC_091245.1, read on the forward strand.
ATCACCATACTGTTCATTAGATCCCGAGAACTTATTCATCTTATGAATAAAATCGCTACCTTTTGACCAGCATCTGCCCATTTCTCCCAGCTCCTGGCCACTGCCATTATACTCTCTTTTTCTATGGGTTCAATTTTTTTAGGTTCCAAATATGTAGGATCATCTAATATTTTTCTTTCTCTGGTTTAATTTACTTAGCATAATGTCCTCCAGGTTCATCCATGTTGTAGGTGGCAAAATTTCCTTCTTTCATGGCTGAATACTGTTTCATTGTGGGTTGAATATTTTTCTTTATTTATCATTTTTCTTTATTCATACACTCATTAATGGACACTTACAGTGTTTCCACATTTTGGCCACTATGAATAATGTGGCAGTCAACATTAAAGTGTAGGTATATGTCCAAAATACTGATTTTATTTCTTTCATATGTACATTGAGAAGTGGGACTGTGATATCAATGGTGGTTTTGTCTTTACAAAATCTGGTCTAAATATAAATGTATGTCCCAGTCACTGCTCACCTTATTTTTCACTTTGGATTTATCTCTCCTAACCTAAAGATGTTGATTAAAAGGCTCCTCTTTCTCTATATTCTCCGTACACATAGACTATGCACTTTCCTCTGCCTTGTGAGTCCTGCACCTACAAGACTCCTGCAGAAGTCAGCAGAGTGTTGACCTAGAGTTTAATAGAATCACCTACTCCTGGTAGAACTTATTTGGGGGTGGAAAAGGAGTCAAATAGATGGAATTAGAAATTTGAAAACTATGGCATAAATAAGACTATGAAAAGATCATCAATATCTTTATCCATTAGGAAAATGCAAATCAAAAACACAATGAAAATTCCAATGACAGAAATTCTAAACTTTGTATGGAACCACAAAAGACTGCAAATAACCAAAGCAATCTTGAGAAAGAAGAAGAACCAAGTGGAGGCATCACACTTCCTGATTTCAAACTATATTACAAAGATATAGTGATCAAATAGTATGATATTGGCATAAAAAAAGACACATATCAATGAAACAGACTAGAGAGCCCAGATATAAACCCATGCACTTATGATCAATTTATTTATAACAAAGGAGCTACTGAATATATAATATGTAGAGGACAGTCTCCTCAGTAAGCAGTGCTGGGAAAACTGGACAACCACATGCCAAAGAAAGAAAATGGACATTCACCATGTACAAAAATCAATTTAAAATGGATTAAAGACTTGAACATAAAACCTGAAACCATAAAATTCCTAGAAGAAAACATAGGTAGTAAGCTACTTGTCTGGAGAAGGCAACGGCACCCCACTCCAGTACTCTTGCCTGGAAAATCCCATGGACAGAGGAGCCTGGAAGGCTGCAGTCCATGGGGTCGCTGAGGGTAGGACATGACTGAGCGACTTCACTTTCACTTTTCAAAAACTTTCATACATTGGAGAAGGAAATGGCAACCCACTCCAGTGTTCTTGCCTGGAGAATGCCAGGGACTGGGGAGCCTGGTGGGCTGGCGTCTATGGGGTCGCACAGAGTCAGACACGACTGAAATGACTTAGCAGCAGCAAGCTACTTGTCATAAGTCTAGATGATAATATTTTTTTACTCCAACACCAAAAGCAAAAATAAACAAGTGGGACTCCATCAAACTGAAAAACTGCACAGCAAGGGAAACTATGAACAAAATGAAAAGGCAGACTTCCCTGGTGGTACAGTAGATGGACACCCACCTGCCAGTGCAAGTGACCTGCGTTCCATCCCTGCTCCAGGAAGCTTCCACATGCCTCAGAGCAACTAAGCCTGTGTGCCACAGCTACCGAGCCCAGGTGTTGCAGTTACTGAAGCCCAAGTACCTAGAGGTTGTGCTCTGCAACAAAATATGCCACCACAATGAAAAGCCTGCACACCATAACTAGACTGTAGCCCCCGCTCTCTGCAAATAGAGAAAGCCTGAGTAAGGCAATGAAGACCAAGCACAACCAAAAAAATAAATAAATAATTTTCTTAATGAAAAGACAACTTACTGAATGGGGGAAAATATTGGAAATCACATATCTAATAAGGGATTAATATCCAGAATATTTTTAAAAAACTCATACTACTCAATAGCCAAATCAAACAAATTATCCAGCTTAAAAATGGGCAGAGGTCATTATGCTGTACATTTTAAACTTATACAGTGCTATATGCCAATTATATCTCAATAAAACTGGAAGAAAAAATTAGTCAATGATCTCACAGACATTTCTCTGGAGAAGACATACATATAGCCAACACATATTGATACATGAAAAGGAGCTCAACATCACTGATCATGAGTTCAGTTCAGTTCACATGCTCAGTTGTGTCCAACTCCTGCAACACCAAGAACCGCAGCACATCAGGCCTCCCTGTCCATCACCAACTCCCAAAGTTCACCTAAACTGGTGTCCATTGAGTTGGTGATGCCATCCAATCATCTGATGCCCTGTCATCCCCTTCTCCTCCTGCCGTCAATCTTTCCCAGCATCAGGGTCTTTTCAACTGAGTCAGCTCTTCACATCAGGTGGCCAAAATATTGGCGATTAAGCTTCAACATCAGTCCTTCCAATGAATACTCAGGACTGATCTCCTTTAGGGTGGACTGGTTGGATCTCCTTGCAGTCCAAGGGACTCTCAAGAGTCTTCTCCAACACCACAGTTCAAAAGCATCAATTCTTTGGGACTCAGCCTTCTTCACAGTCCAACTCTCACATCCATACATGACCACTGGAAAAACCATAGCCTTGACTAGACAGACCTTTGTTGGCAAAGTAATGTCTCTGCTTTTTAATGTGCTGTCTAGGTTGGTCATAGTTATTCCAAGGAGTAAGCATCTTTTAATTTCATGGCTGCAGTCACCATCTGCAGTAATCTTGGAGCCCCCCAAAAATAGTCTGACACTGTTTCCCCATCTATTTCCCATGAAGTGATGGGACCAGATGCCATGATCTTCGTTTTCTGAATGTTGAGCTTTAAGCCAACTTTGCCACTCTCCTCTTTCACTTTCATCAAGAGGCTTTTTAGCTCCTCTTCACTTTCTGCCATAAGGGTGGTGTCATCTGCATATCTGAGGTGATTGATATTTCTCCAGGCAATCTTGATTCCAGCTTGTGCTTCTTCCAGCCCAGCGTTTCTCATGATGTACTCTGAGTATAAGTTAAATAAGCAGGGTGACAATATACAGCCTTGACATACTCCTTTTCCTATTTGGAACCAGTCTGTTGTTCCATGTCCAGTTCTAACTGTTGCTTCCTGACCTCCATACAGATTTCTCAAGAAATCAGGTCAGGTCATCTGGTATTCTCATTTCTTTCAGAATTGTCCCCAGTTTATTGTGATCCCCACAGTCAAAAGCTTTGGCATAGTCAATGAAGCAGAAATAGATGTTTTTCTGGAACTCTCTTGCTTTTTTGACGATCCAGCAGATGTTGCCAATTTGATCTCTGGATCCTCTGCATTCCTAAAACCAGCTTGAACATATGGAAGTTCAATAAGGTTCAAGTATTGCAGAAGCCTAGCTTGGAGAATTTTGAGCATTACTTTACTAGCATTTGAGATGAATGCAATTGTGCGGTAGTCTGAGCATTCTTTGGCATTGCCTTTCTTTGGGATTGGAATGAAAACTGACCTTTTCCAGTTCTGTGGCCACCACTGAGTTTTCCAAATTTGCTGGCATATTGAGTGCAGCACTTTCACAGCATCATCTTTCAGGATTTGAAATAGCTCCACTGGAATTCCATCACCTCCACTAGCTTTGTTTGTAGTGATTATCAGTTCAGTTCAGTTCAATTGCTCAGTCATGTCCTACTGTTTGTGACCCCATGAACTGCAGCACTCCAGGCCTCCCTGTCCATCACCAATGCTCGGAGTTCACTCAAACTCATGTCCATCGGGTCAGTGATTCCATCCAGCCATCTCATCCTCTGTTGTCCCCTTCTTCTCCTGCCCCCAATCTCTCCCAGCATCAGTCTTTTGCAATGAGTCAACTCTTTGCATGAGGTGGCCAAAGTATTGAAGTTTCAGCTTTAGCATCAGTCCTTCCAAAGAACACCCAGGACTGATCTCCTTCAGAATGGACTGGTTGGATATGCTTGCAGTCCAAGGGACTCTCAAGAGTCTTCTCCAACACCACAGTTCAAAAGCATCAATTTTTTGGGACTCAGCCTTCTTCACAGTCCAACTCTCACATCCATACATGACCACTGGGAAAACCATAGCCTTGACTAGACAGATCTTTGTTGGCAATGTAATATCTCTGCTTTTTAAGATGCTATCTAGGTTGGTGATAACTTTTCTTCCAAGGAGTAAGCATCTTTTAATTTCATGGCTGCAATCACCATCCGCAGTGATTTTGGAGCCCCCCAAAATAAAGTCTGACACTGTTTCCCCATCTATTTCCCATGAAGTGATGGCACCAGGTGCCATGATCTTCGTTTTCTGAATGTTGAGCTTTAAGCCAACTTTGTCACTCTCCTCTTTTACTTTCATCAAGAGGCTTTTGATTTCCTCTTCACTTTCTGCCATAAAGGTGGTGTCATCTGCATATCTGAGGTGATTGATATTTCTCCCAGCAATCTTGATTCCAGCTTGTGCTTCTTCCAGCCCAGTGTTTCTCATGATGTACTCTGAGTATAAGTTAAATAAGCAGGGTGACAATATACAGCCTTGATGTACTCCTTTTCCTGTTTGGAACCAGTCTGTTGTTCCATGTCCAGTTCTAACTGTTGCTCCCTGACCTGCATATAGGTTTCTCAAGAGGCAAGTCAGATGGTCTGGTATTCCCATCTCTTTCAGAATTGTCCACAGTTTATTGTGATCCCCACAGTCAAAAGCTTTGGCATAGTCAATAAAGCAGAAATAGATGTTTTTCTGGAACTCTCTTGCTTTTTCAATGATCCAGCAGATGTTGCCAATTTGATCTCTGGATCCTCTGCCTTTCTAAAACCAGCTTGAACATATGGAAGTTCAATAAGGTTCAAGTATTGCAGAAGCCTAGCTTGGAGAATTTTGAGCATTACTTTACTAGCATGTGAGATGAGTGCAATTGTGCGGTAGTCTGAGCATTCTTTGGCATTGCCTTTCTTTGGGATTGGAATGAAAACTGACCTTTTCCAGTTCTGTGGCCACTGCTGAGTTTTCCAAATTTGCTGGCATATTGAGTGCAGCACTTTCACAGCATCATCTTTCAGGATTTGAAATAGCTCCACTGGAATTCCACCACCTCCACTAGCTTTGTTCGTAGTCATGCTTCCTAAGGCCCACTTGACTTCACATTCCAGGATGTCTAGCTCTAGGTGAGTGATCACACCATCGTGATTATCTGGGTCGTGAAGATCTTTTTTGTACAGTTCTGTGTAGTCTTGCCACCTCATCTTAAACATCAGGGAAATACAAATCAAAATCACAATTAGATATCACCTCATACCTGTAAGAAGGATTGTTATCAATAAGATGAAAAATAACATGTATTGGCAGAGATGTGCATCTCTTTAGGATCATGGGACTGTTCTTAAACTAGATCATGGTGATGGTAAATATTCTTAAAATCATTGAACTTACAGTTAAAAGGAATGAATTTTATGGTATGTACATTATGTATAAATAAAGTTGTCTAAAGGCATTTAAGTAATAGAATGCAATTCCATTAAAATTAAAAAAGAAACTAATGGGATTTCCTGGGCCTCTCTTTGAAGGTCACCTAATGCTGAAAGTTGTTATGACATGTGCAGGAGAATTCAAATACTTCTTTAGAAAATATCAACCTATTTACCCAGACCAGAAAATATTAGACTGGTTACTAGTTGGTAGAATGGTGACACTTACATACATTAAGCACATTTGTTTCATATTCTTGATGTACCAGGCACTGTGGTAAGTGCTATATGCTTTATCCTTCAGTCATTCATTCAAAAATATTTATTGAACTTACTTTTTATGCTCAGCATTGTTCTTGATGCTGAAGACACAGTATGAGTAAGACAAAGTCCCGCATTTCTTGGAGCTTACATTCTAGTAAGGGAGAAAGACATAAACATGTAAACACACAAGCCATAATACAGATTACTTTAGGTGGTAATGTATGAGTTTAAAAATAAGCCTGGATAATGGAGAGAGTCGCAGAAGATGGCAAAGGAGGACAGTGGAAACTGAGGGCTCAGGGAAGGTCTCTGGCAAAGGAGGGGGTAGACTGAAGTAACATTTGAAGGATATAAAAGTGTCATCATCCAAGGACCTGGAGAAGAGTGTCCTGGGTGGGGAAATAGCTAATATAAATCACATCGGGTCATAGGAAATGGAGAGATGGCAGTGTAATTAACAGAAAGCAGAACAAAGTAGAGGCACCACACTCCCTGATTTCAACTATATTGCAAAGCCATAGTAGTCAAACAGTGTGGTATTGGCGTCATCTTGGACAGAACTCTCTGTTAATTACATATTAAAAGTCATCCCAGAAGCTTTGTGGATATGGGAACATGGAAGAGGGAAAGAATGAGGAAAGTAAAGAATTAAGAGTTTGCGGCAGGAGCTAAAGAGAGATGATGGTGGCTTTGATGAAGAGGTGGTGAGAAGCGCTAGTATCTGGGCCATCTTAGGACAGATCCAATAGGGTTGGATGCTCTGTACAGGGTGGAGTAAGAGGTGTTGAGAATGATCCTTGAATTTTACCTTGAGCAACAAGGTGAAAGGCACACCATTAACTGAAAGGGCAAACTTCTTTGAGATTGACTCTACTATATTCTGATCATGGATGAAGAAACTGGGGCTCGGAGAAGCTAAGCCACTTTGCCCCAGGTTATCCACCTAAGTAATGGGAGAAGCAGGTTCAAAGCCAGTGACTCCAAAGACCATATTTTGTTTCTGTTTATTTATTCATTTTGGGGGGCTGTGCTGGGTCTTCACGGCTGTGCCAGGATTTCTCTAGTTGCGGCAGTCAGGAGCTACTCTCCAGTTGCCGTGTGTGGGCTTCTCGTTGTGCTGGCTTCTCTTGTTGCAGAGCACAGGCTCTAGGGTGCACAGGCTTAGTTGCTCTGCAACATGTGGGATCTTCCCAGACCAGGAATCGAACCCATGTTCCCTACATTAGCAGCTGGATTCTTAACCACTGGACCACCAGGGAAGTCCCAAAGGCCATATTCTAAACACTGTTTAGTACTAACTCCTGCCCAAAGTGTTCCTTCCTCCTCAGCCAGACAGTGGACAGAAATCATGGAAAGTAGCATTGGGTGGCTAGAGGAGGGCTTCTTGGCTAATGGGTGGGCATGTCATTGAACAAAAGGGAGAGGAGCAACTTGAAGGAGTAACATTTTTCCAGTGAATCATATTAAATAACCAGAGTGCCTTATACCCAGTGTCAGGCTAAACAGAGATTGACAGGTAATAACAGCCCAGTAATTACAGGAAAACCTCAGCTTGAAAAGTGCAGAGATTCTTGAAATACCTGAAGCCATTTAATATATCTTATGTTTGCTCCCGACCAAGAGTCAGCTCCCAAAGCAAGACTGGTCTCATTACCAAACTAATGGACATCATGTTCTGAGGTGCCTTTCTTTCTGCCAAATAAATCAGAATTTTTAAAACTGAAGCCCAAGATAGCCATGCTGCAAATGTTTGCAAGGATATCACTGAGTGTTTCAGGTGTCAAGTTTAATTTGACTTGGCCCGGTCTGTTCTTTTAAGACAGGCTCAGGAGGCATCAGCTGGGTCATGGGGAGAATTCCTTCTGCTCTTGCTCTTTGAGCTGTGACAGAAATCAAACCTTGATTTCCTGAACATACTTTCTCAAGCAAGAATTGCCCCTGTCACTGTGGCCCAAAGGAGTAAGTTGTGATGAAAGTTGTCATTCTCCCCTATTCCCTGATTGTAGGGTTGTTGGTTTTTTTTTTTCCCCAGGAGTAGGGGATGGAGAGAGAAGTTCATTCACACTTTCATGAGCCCCCAGTAAGTGGCAGCCACTGTCCTAGGAAGTGAAAGTGAAAGTCGCTCAGTCATGTCCAACTCTGTGACCCCAAGGGAGTTCTCTAGGCCAGAATACTGGAGTGGGTAGCCGGTCCTTTCTCCAGGGGATCTCCCCAACCCAGGGAAGTCGGCTGATGCCAAATCTTTATATTATCAAAAAGCATAAGTGATAGCAAAAATAAAATGATAAACTTGTGTGTACCCACGTCTGTGTGTGTGTGCATGTGTGTGTGTGATATGTGCACACTCCTTCAGCTGTTCCCCGCACACTCCTGTGCACCGCACTCCTAGGGCCTGAGCATCAGCGGCCTGGACAAAGGGAAACTCCTCCGTGCCTTGCAGACTTTCCTCAGCACTTTTCACCGTGCAATAGCTCTAATGACCTTGGAATCGAGCTCTTACTGGGGATTAATAACTGGCTGGGTTTAATGGCCCTTACTGTGTCCTGGGCCATTTTCCCAGTCAGCCATTAATTCCAAGCAGTGCCCTGGGCTCTGGCCATGATGACTCCCTGGGCCAAGTGGTTGCCTTCAGGCAAACAGCCCAGCCTCCTTTTCTGCAGACAGAGCTTCCACTGCGCTCTCCCCTGCTTCTCTCCATAGCATTGGTACCTAGGGCTGCAGGCAAATTGTTGGTTAAGGCATCACATGACGTCTTCTTTTTATGTGTGTAGGTTTTCTCAGAGGACAGAATCGTAGAGGCTGGGTTTTATTCACTCACTTATCAACTCATCTGTCTATTCAGTAGCAATTGAGTGTTTTTTAATGGATCAGGAAGCAAGAGAGATTTTGGAGTGACCTAATATGGGTGCTCACGTTTCCTACCAGGGTCAGGACACCTCACCAAATGGGGCTTTAAGGAAAATGTCCCCGAGACTCAGGGAGGCTGAATACTGTGAGAAGAAAGAAAGAAAATGATGGGGCTGCAGTGCGTTCACAGGGAGCCACTACGCCTCTTGCATCCTTGGTGCAGGTTTACCTCCCAGGTGTGCCAGCACAGCTCCAAGTTCACTTTCCCAAACTCCTCGGTGTGACTCATCAACTCAGCATCTGGGTGCTTAAGTGAAGACTGTCAATACTCCATCAGGAATCTTAACTCACAAAGGCATGAATATATCCACCTGTTTCATTAAGACACTCAGGATGGTCATGGTCCTGCGACGTGGAGGAGCAAGGCTGTCTCAGAGGAGTTACATTTCAAGAACCTGGGTCCCAAAATCTGTATAGTCATTCCACCTCCCAAGATATCCTTAGTCCCTCTGAATGCAGGAAAGAGACTTCATTTCCTCCTTTGGAAGGGATTCAGCCTTTGGTACATGCTGTCAACTGCAGGAAGTGTAACATTATGTTTAGAACAGTTACTGGCATTTTATTGGCTCCACTTACTGAAAGGCACTTAAGGCATAATTCAGACATCGATTTTTCTGCATTGTTTGGTGCATCTGAGCAACACAAAGAGAGGGTGCTGGTGTCCAAGGTAATCAATATACCTCAGAGCTCAGGCAGGTGGGCATGAGGGAGGGCTTTCTGGGACAGGGTGGTCCCCAGTGTGTTCTGATGGTGCCCAGGTATCACAGAGGGTCTGTATGGCACAGTCAGGAACATTGACCTTCCCTAAAAGGGTCTTCATCTGGCCTCACGTGGGCATAGGAGAAAGAGAGAGAAGTCCTTGGAATCTTCAGAGGGATTACCAGTTTCACCCATCAAGCAGCTTGTGCTCTGAGAACCACAGTAGAATAATTCATTACAGGGAAAGAGATGCTGGGAACTTCCTTTAGCATTTTTCCCCAGTAAAAATTAGCACAATATCTAGAAATTATAGATCAGACTGGAAAAGTCAGGATTAATACTTCTAGGTGAGTCTGATAAGAAAAAGCAAGTTCCAATGGCCTTGGGGTCCAGTGGAATGAAATCTTACAAAGTGACCTTATCAAGCAAATGGACTGAGTTACACTGTACCTCAGGGGTATATTAAGTGCTCAATGAATGTCTTTTAAATGAATGAACGAATGAATGTCATCTGGCTATTAGCATCTTAGTTGGCCCTCTCTTTGTTTTACGAGTGTGAAAGTTAAGTACCTGATTCGCAGTAAAGTCTGCTTTAGACCCTGGGTCCCCTGACCCTAATCATCATTTGGTAACGTGCTATTTGCAGATGCCCCAGTCATCTTCGTAGAAATGTCTTAAGTGGGCTTCTACATGAGTAGAAATTTCCCAGGATATAAAACTTTTGATGCTAAAACCCAAATAACCCCTAATAAACCGGGTTGTTTTTCCACTCCTCAATATTCTCATTAGTAAAATAGGGGTGATGATGTATCTTTCTTATAGGGTTATTTGAAGAATTAATGCAATTATATAAAAAGCTCATAACAGTGCCTGGCACATAGAGGACATCCAGAAATATTAACTAATATTAATATTAGTTCACTCTTTCCTTTATGCCCCCCTCTCTGCTCTGCTCCAAACAGCCCCCTTTACTAACACTGAGGTGCAGCCCTGCAATGTGTCATATTTATTGCGCATCTTTACTGACCCGCTGCCCGCTACTAAAGTATAAACTGAAGGATTCTGTTTTTCCATTCCATTTGCATTCTTACTGCCCTGCACAGTGCATGTCACCTAAGAGCAGTGAAACTGAAAGTCACTCAGTCGTGTCCGACTCTCTGTGACTCTGCAGACTGTAGCCTGCCAGCCTCCTCTGTCCATGGGGATTCTCCAGACAAGAATACTGGCGCTGTGGCCATTCCCTTCTCCAGGGGATCTTCCCAACCCAGGGATTGAACCTGGGTCTCTTGCATTGCAGGCAGATTCTTTACTGTCTGAGCCACCAGGGAAGCCTCACCTGAGAGTAATTTGATGTCAAATGAATGATGAGAATTTGCAGTGGTAGAATTGCCATTTCATAAGCCCATGTGTCAATGATTGACTCCGGGTGATCAGTACATACTGACTTGGTATGGACCTACTCTGCTCTCCACTACGCCTGATAATCCCTGAATCAGCCATCACTTAATGAATGACACTGTGCCTGGTCCTATAGTAAGGACCGGGTTGAACTGCATGCAATTTCTATTAATAATTTTGTAGGTCAAATATTGGCAATTTCATATGACTCAAGCTTATACTATGTGTTCCAGCAAAGTGGAATGGTGCATCAATTATCCCCAGTTAAAGATGAGAAAACTGAGACTTGTGGAGGTTAGCGAAAGGGCAAGGTCCCAAAGCTAACAGGTGGTAGGGCCGAGTCTGGGTGCCCTGTGCCACTCTGCAGTGAGGGAAGGTGGCCGCCCTTGGGTGCTCTTTGTCTGATTCTGAAGACAGAGCCATGGCTCAAGAAACTTCCAGAGTAAAGATACAACTGCTGAACACATGCAGCACAAAATTGGAACCAATTTCCTGGGACTGTGCAAGGAATGGACCGAGTGTGTCCAGTTCAAAGTTAACAGGGAAGGAGGACAGAGTCTCTGGGGAAAATATAATAGAGCAACTGTCCTTCAGAACAGTCTTGACTATCAGTTTCTTGTGCACTTGTTGGCCTTGGCCTCAGGCCCTAATTACATTATCTTCAAACAGCAACTGAGATATTTCTCGTTAAACATGACCAGGGAAATGTATAATATGGAGGAACATTGCTGTTCAGAAAACACATCAGGGGTTCAGGGTGTTGAAGCGAGCCCTGTCCTTGGTGTTGCCCTGGTGGTGACTGCAGGCCCAGGGCTCCCACAGGGCATGCGTGCACTCGATGAACTTAAGGCTTTCCTCTCATTTCTGAAGGTGGACCAACTCAGTTTCTCACTCTCTCCCTTTAAAATGGGAGAAAGAATCCTAACTGTCATTTCAAAATTATGGCATCTGAAGGGTTACAATTTGCATGTCTTTTCTCCCATGATTTTTAGACGATGCTTATTTAGGAGAAATATATTTGTACAGCATCCAAGAACACTGATATATGCTTAACTTCCAATCAGGTGAGTCAAGAGCATCAAAACCAGTGTCAGAGCACATTGTAGTATATAGTCTTTTCTTCAACTTAGGGGTAACTTTGGATTCAGAAAGACCTGAATTTGAAAGCATGACTTCATTACTTGCTAGTTATGTATCTGAGCATTTTTTTTTTAATGGCTCTGAGCCTTGGGGTATCATTATCTGTAAAATGGCAGTCACAGCAAGCTTGTTACATTGATAGGACAGTCTGATATGTTAATATCAGTGAAGCCCAGACCCCCATGTTTGACAGGTCACTGCTGGCTCTTTTCCTGATGTCCAGTGCTCCCTGACACCAGTCTGATGAGGTAATAGCATCAGGGGTATATTTTGGCAAAAGAGGGAGGAGAAAACAGAGAGGCAGCCCTCAGATGCAGGGAAGTGACCTGCTGATGCCGAGAGCATTGCCCACTGATGGAGTCCTCCCTCTCCTTCCAGCCCCTGAAAATGCACTGCAGGGACTGCGCCCTGGTGACGAGCTCCGGGCAGCTGCTGCGAAGCAGGCAAGGCGCCCAGATTGACGGGACTGAATGTGTCATTCGCATGAACGACGCCCCCACGCGTGGCTACGGGCGGGACGTGGGCAACCGCACCAGCCTGCGGGTCATCGCGCATTCCAGCATTCAGCGGATCCTCCGCAACCGCCACGACCTGCTCAACGTCAGCCAGGGCACCGTATTCATCTTCTGGGGCCCCAGCAGCTACATGCGTCGCGACGGCAAGGGCCAGGTCTACAACAACCTGCAGCTGCTGAGCCAGGTGCTGCCCCGGCTGAAGGCCTTCATGATCACGCGCCGCAAGATGCTGCAGTTCGACGAGCTCTTCAAGCGCGAGACCGGCAAAGACAGGTACGGAGGCGAGGGCAAGAGGCGGCACGCGGGCGGGCTAGGGCGAGCAAACGCTCTCCCTGGCTGGCCAGCTCACCAAGAGCGAAGCTTGTTTTTTTAAATGCTAATGTCAGATAAGCTTCTTTTTCTTTAAATTTTTAATCATTTTTTTTAAATTGAAGTATACTTCATTTACAATGTTGTAGTTTCAGGTGTATAGCAAAGCAATTCAGTTATATGTGTCCTCACTCCTGTCTGACTCTTCACAACCCCAGGGACTGTAGCACTGAGGTTCCACTGTCCATGGGATTTTCCAGGCGAGAATACTGGAGTGGGGAGCCATTTCCTACTCCAGGGGATCTTCCTGACCCAGGGATTGAACCCACGCTCTCAAGCCTCCTGCCTTGGTAGGCAGATTTTTTACCACAGAGCCATCTGGGAAGCCCAATTCAGTTTTGTGTATATATGTGTATATATATATATAGAGAGAGAGAGAACATATATATGTATGTATATGGAGTATTATATGTTTGTGTGTATATATATATATGGAGAACTATATATAATTTTATATATATATTATATGTATGCTGCTGCTGCTGCTAAGTCGCTTCAGTCGTGTCCGACCCTGTGCGACCCCATAGATGGAAGCCCACCAGGCTCCCCCATCCCCAGGATTCTCCAGGCAAGAACACTGGAGTGGGTTGCCATTTCCTTCCCCAGTACATGAAAGTGAAAAGTGAAAGTGAAGTTGCTCAGTCATATCCGACTCCTAGCGACCCCATGGACTGCAGCCCACCAGGCTCCTCCACCCATGGGATTTTCCAAGCAAGAGTACTGGAGTGGGGTGCCATTGCCTTCTTGTCACAGTTGCTGCTGCTGCTGCTGCTAAGTCGCTTCAGCCGTGTCCGACTCTGTGCAACCCCATAGACGGCAGCCCACCAGGCTCCCCGGTCCCTGGGATTCTCCAGGCAAGAACACTGGAGTGGGTTGCCATTTTTATACTTCTGTGTAATATAAACTTTCTCAGATTCTTTTCTGTTATAGGTTGTTACAAGATATTGAATATAGTTCCCTGTGCGGTAGTGTAAGTCCTTGTTGTTTATATGTTTTATATAGAGGAGTGGTTAATTCCAAACTCCTAATTTATCTCTTTCCCTCACTACACCTTTTGGTAGTTTTTATTCTAAATCTGTGAGTCTGTCTCTGTTTTGTAAATAAGTTTATTCATACAGTTTTTTTTTAAATTCCACATGAAAATGATATCATATGATATTTGTCTTTCTCTGATTTACTTTACTTAATATGACAAGCTCTAGGTCCACCCATGTTGCTGCCAATGGAATTATTTATTCTTTCTAAAAGCTCTTGCTTAAGGCTTTTTGTTATGGCCCTGCCGCTCATGCTGTGGACAGAGTTCATCTGGGTAGGGTCCTCCTGGAGATTGGACTGTTTAAGTTGAATTTATAGGCAAAGTGAAGAGAGTATTTACGTGGATAATTCAGGGCCATATCCCTTCTTTGGAAGAAGAGGTGACACTGCTGCTGGCTTACATTGGTAGTGAGTGCAAGATAATAGGTTTCTTGCATTTTATTTCCTCATGTGAACACTAACCAAAAAGAATACATAGGGTTGTTTTTCTCTTCAAAGGCAAATATGTATTCAGTCAACAGATATTTATTAGTGCCTGCTATTTCACTGCACCTGATATGGGAAATACATATAGTCAAAAATAAGGCAGAGGTAGAACCTGCCCTCCAAGAATATAGTCTTCTAGGGTGGGCAGATATTCACCAAGTAGTGGCCAAAGTGCTAGGTCTTGTGAGGGGAAGAAAATGGTCCTCTGACCTGTGGGACCGGGAGATGGGCTGTAGTCTAGGGCAAGGCTTACCAAACTGTTAGTTACAGATCCGTGATGGAACACGAAATGCATGCAGTGAGTCACTATAAGATTTTTTTAATATAATAGAAAGAATGGAATAGATGTAATAAAAGACAATTTCAGCATTCATTCCCCACAGTAAGTAAGGAAAAGTATTATTTCATGAAATAAAATTTGTTTCCGTTTTACACATAAAAATATACATATACAGAGACGTCTTTTTGATGTGATAAAATCATTCTAGAAGTAGATAGGGATGATGATGGCATAACTGTGAATATACTAAAAAGCACTAAATTACGTGCTTTAGAAAACTATGAAGTGAAAACCACGTATAATACGTGTGAGCACATACTCTCAATCACGATGTAAAATGTATTTCTTACTATAAGCCCACATCTTTTGAAAAGCACTGGTCTAGAAGATGAGGATCTGCTGGAAAGATTTTCTCCCAAAGATGTATTTAAGCAGAGGCCAAGGTCAATAAGTATTTATCCAGGTAGAGAAGAACCTGAGAAGCAGAGAGAAAAGTGCCCTTATGGGTATGAGAAGGTGAGAAGTGAGAAGACTTGCAGGGGGTTGGAGAAGAGTCCCGGTGACTGTGGGCAGGAGGGCTGGTGGTGAGGTGGCATGGTGGGCATCTGGAGAGTAGGCAGAGACAAAGGGTGAGGAATCGGCTAAATCTCAGTGAAGAAAAAGACAGTTACAGGTATCGAAAGGAATAATGCGGTGTACACAGTGAACAGTGCGGTGTCCAAATACACAGCTCTGGGTTGGAATTTTGACTCTGTCCCTCACTAGTTGCATAGTCTAGGACAAAATAGCTAACCTTTTAGTAACTTCACATGTGAAAAGCACACAGTGACTAGGCTTCATAGGACTGGTCTAATGATTAAATTTTACTCATTTCCTCAATTCTAAAAATGTACTTTTATAATTAATACACATTTAATGATATAACTTACCCCTTTCCTAACAAAAACCGTTCTTGAGCCAATTTCTGGTAAATAAAGAATTTGTTGTTGTTCAGTCATTAAGTCATGTTCAGCTGTTTGTGACCCAATGGACTGCAGCACACCAGGCTTCCCTGTCCTCCACTATCTCCCGGAGTTTGCTCAAGTTCATGTAAATTGAGTCAATGATGCTATCCAACCATCTCATCCTCTGCCACCCTCTTTTCCTTTTGCCTTCAATCTTGCCCAGCATCAGGGTCTTTTCCAATGAGTCAGCTCTTCGCATCAGGTGGCCAAAGTATTGGAGTTTCAGCTTCAACATCAGTCCTTTTTTTATGGTCCAACTCTCAAATCCGTATATGACTACTGGAAAAACCATAGCTTTGACTATATGGACCTTTGTTGGCAAAGTGATGTCTTTGATTTTTAATACATTGTCTAGGTTTGTCATAGCTTTCCTTCCAGGAAGCAAGTGTCTTCTAATTTCATGGCTGCACTCACCACCCTCAGTGATTTTGGAGCCCAAGAAATAAAGAATAGGGAGTACTAAATCCTTTGGGCTAGCTTAAGCAACTCATTATGGAGAACAGTCTTAAAGAAAGAACAGAGCTCACTATCCCCAAATTCTTTGTTGGGAAGAGCTTTCTTTTTAAATCCTGGAAATCTTTGTGATCATTGGAGGGCTGGTCAGGCAAGAGTAAGTATGATTTCTGATGGAATGAGAAGAGTGGGATCCAGCTGCTGGCACTGTGGCCTCCTTCCATGGAGGTCCAGGTGACTAATTCCATGGTTAGCCCAGTCAGTAGATCACACAGGGGATCTTGTCATCATCACATACTGTCACGAAATCCAGTCATTCATTGTCTTTTAAAAACCACAAATAAGACAGACTGTTGCTCATTTGTATGAGTTCTTTAACCAAAAGAGCATTTTATAAGAGAAGGAGAATGAAGGAAGTTATTTACAGTTTCAATTTTTGTGTTTGGAAAATTCAAAATAAGTAAAAACACTCTTTTCAATAGAAAACACTTCTCTTTTGAGTTTAATGGTTGTTTGCTAGATTTAAGTGTTCCTGAAACACTGCTGCAGTGGTAGCTATATCAAATAATTACGCATTGCTCTGGATCTTCTTGGGGTTTCCCACGTGGTGCTAGAGGTAAAGAACCTTCCTGCCAATGCTGGAGACATACAAGAGACACACAAGACACACGGGTTCAATCCTGCGTCGAAGGATTGGGTCGGAGGATTCCCTGCAGGAGATCATGGCAACCCACTCCAGAATTCTTGCCTGGAGAATCTCATGGACAGAAAAGCCTGGTGGGCTGTAGACCATAGAGTTGCAAATAGTCAAACGTGACTGAAGCAACTTAGCCTGCACATATGCTGGATCTTCTTAAGGGATTAAGTTGATGACTTCGAGATTAGTCATTCCATCCTGATTCTCCTCAGACCTCTAGGAAACAATCTCACATAAAGACATAACCCACTCACCAAATTCATTAAATTCTGACCAGTGAAAACCTTTTTGGCAGTATGCAAGAAGTAAGGGTTTTAGAAAAGGCAGAGGAACCAGAGATCAAATTGCCAACATCCGCTGGATCATCAAAAAAGCAAGAGAGTTCCAGAAAAACATCTATTTCTGCTTTATTGATTATGCCAAAGCCTTTGACTTGTGTGGCTCACGATAAACTGTGGACAATTCTGAAAGAGATGGGAATACCAGGCCACCTGACCTGCCTCTTGAGAAATCTGTATGCAGGTCAGGAAGCAACAGTTAAAACTGGACATGGAACAGACTGGTTCCAAATAGGAAAAGGAGTACATCAAGGCTGTATATTGTCACCCTGCTTATTTAACTTCTATGCAGAGTACATCATGAGAAACACTGGACTGGAAGAAACACAAGCTGGAATCAAGATTGCTGGGAGAAATATCAATCACCTCAGATATGCAGATGACACCACCCTTATGGTAGAAAGTGAAGAGGAACTAAAAAGCCTCTTGATGAAAGTAAAAGAGGAGAGTGACAAAGTTGGTTTAAAGCTCAACACTCAGAAAACGAAGATCATGGCATCCGGTCCCATCACTCCATGGGAAATAGATGGAGAAACAGTGGAAACAGTGTCAGACTTTATTTTGGGGGGCTCCAAAATCACTGCAGATGGTGATTGCAGCCATGAAATTAAAAGACGCTTACTCCTTGGAAGAAAAGTTATGACCAACCTAGATAGCGTATTCAAAAGCAGAGACATTGCTTTGCTGACTAAGGTCCGTCTAGTCAAGGCTATCGTTTTTCCTGTGGTCATGTCTGGATGTGAGAGTTGGACTGTGAAGAAAGCTGAGTGCTGAAGAACTGATGCTTTTGAACTGTGGTGTTGGAGAAGACTCTTGAGAGTCCCTTGGACTGCGAGGAGATCCAACCAGTCCATTCTGAAGGAGATCAGCCCTGGGATTTCTTTGGAAGGACTGATGCTAAAGCTGAAACTCCAGTACTTTGGCCACCTCATGCGAAGAGTTGACTCATTGGAAAAGACTTTGATGCTGGGAGGGATTGGGGGCAGGAGGAGAAGGGGACGACCGAGGATGAGATGGCTGGATGTCATCACTGACTCGATGGACATGAGTCTGAGTGAACTCCGGGAGTTGGTGATGGACAGAGAGGCCTGGCGTGCTGTGATTCATGGGGTTTCAAAGAGTAGGACATGACTGAGCAACTGAACTGAACTGAACTGAACTGAACTGAAAGGTTTTCCAGGTGGCTCAGTGGTTAAGAATCCACCTGCCAACGCAGGAGACACAGGTTTGATCCCTGATCTGGGAAGAAGAGCAACTAAGCCTGTGTGCCACAGTTACTGAGCCTGGGCTATAGAGCCTGGGAACTGAAACTACTGAGCCCACACACAGGTCGCAACAACTGAGCACATGCTCTGCAACGAAAGAAGTCATAGCAATGAGAAGCCCAAGCACCACAATTAGAGAGTAGCCCCTGCTCTCTCCAACTAGAGAAAAGCCTGTGCAGCCACAAAGACCCTCAGAGCCTAAAATAAATAAAAAATAAATAAATTTTTTTAAGTATACTTAAATAAAAGAAGCTGATCTTGTACTGACTCAATATTCTTATGTGTCCGTATTCTTAATTTGTAGTATACCCCAAGCTGAAAGAACAAAGTCAGAAACAGCCCTTCAGGGCAAAACTGTTTCTGTAAACTAAAACACAAAACATTTAGTGTCTAACAGTATTGCCTGTATTATGCTTTTTTTGAAACCTAACACAGTAGGATGGATTAAAGATACACTTAGTATGGAATATCTGATTTTGCACATCTCATGATCCAGACATTCATTTCAGGCTAATATTTTGAAGAAATGGGATAATTCAGTAGATTCTGATTTATGGAAGTTTCACCCTACTTAAAAGTAAAGAAAAAAGTGGCTCAGAAACAATCTGCAATTAAGAAGCATGACAAATGACATAGATGGCCAAGCGGTATTCTTTGATATTAGAAAGTAACTATACTTGAAAATAACTTTATAATTGAATAAGGGTACATTAGGAAAATATGATTCAGAACCAATATTATAGTAATTAGATAAAAGAAGCATAAATGAAATAACTGCAGGAAGAATATTTCCATAGAGATTATAAATGAGATTCTGGTGGAGCAGAAAGGCCTTTAATTGTAATTTAGTGTGCACTATAGAATTATCAGCTCCGTGTGTTACTTCATCATATAAAAGAATATCTGATCATTTTCCCTAATAAGCACATGACAGCTCTTCATATTCCTTCATTACAGCTGATTAAGTGTAAAAACAGTAGATATTCCTTTGCTGGAAAAAGAGTTTGAATCATTTTGGACAGACAGTGCAGGGCAGCTGAATGTCTGTAGCATGTGATCTTTTCCAAAAGGCTATTATTTTGCAGGTCTGGGGAATTTTAAGTGGCACTTTAAAGAAATCTTCATCTTGGTTTCTTTAGTCCTCCATTTTGTATTCTCCCCATTTTTACCCATTAAACCTTTTACTGTAGAGTCCCATCTTCCTATATTTCAGACTGTGGCTTGTGATTTCTACTACATCATACAAAAGAAAGCCAAAATTGTGGGGAAGTTTCTGCCACTGGGAAAAAGCCCTCTTGGTGTTTCCTACAACCTGAAATCATAGAGACACAGGTGTGATTCCTGGATCAGGAATCTGTGGATATCAATAAGCTGTCATTCTCTTCCTGGGCCCCACATTCTCCTGCTTATTCACTGACCTAGTTTAAGTCTAGAACAATTGGCCATCTCAAGGTCACAGCCTTGGTGAAGACGAGGCATGGCACGGCCTTCCCTTCCTCTCCCCCATTCAGCTCTGCTACCCCCTCAGTCCCAAAGGCCTTAGGAATACACAGTCCTGGTGAGAAAGAAGTGGGATCGTTAACACCTGTGTAGACTGGAGGTCCCAGAATTTTCTGATTACTTCCCTAACTACTGATGATGGATTCAACATAAGAGCCAGTAGCCATGTTAGAAGGATATCAGTTTCTTTGTGTGTGTTAATAAGCACTGAGAGTAATGGCTGAATTATTTACTTCATTTGCTCCCACCTAGCAATCAAGAGAGGAGGAAGGGATCTTGACGTATCAACATACCAGACTTTGTACTTCTTATGATGTTGTCTCTCTTAGTCTTTGAAATTACAAGTTGCTCAGGAAGAAAGAGCTTCCCATGCCTGCTTTCTGGATAAGAAATCAAGGCTCAAAGAATAGTAGTAACCTGCCTCAGGTCATTCAGCTGGTAAATGATAGAAACTAGTAAGATACAAATCTGTGTTATTTCCATCTTGAGAATCTTTTAAATGTACTTCCTGGGATATTACTGGATCAGGATACCATAGATGGAAAATAAAAATGAGTAAAGGGATTAAGAAGTAGAAAGCTGAAGCCATGAGCTCAGGAATGACTAAATTACCCATTCCTGTCAAGTATGTGATAAAACAAAAGACTTCTTAAAACACCTTTTTTGATTGTTATTCCTTATGTGAAATGGAGATAATGCAAACTGCTTAACAAAAACTCTTCCTCCTTAAAGAGGGGTATTACGCAGTGCCAGTAGAAAAGCTTTTCTGCAGCTCCACTATTCATATCACATATGGTGCTATGGCTGGGCAAAGTCAGGCAGTCTGACCTTGAGGATAAGGTTTTAAAACTGGCTAATGAGGCCTACAATAAGCACTGGGGAAAAAAATAAAAACAGCAATCCCCAAAGAATTGAAATTAATATCCACAGCAGCATGGCATGGTGGACCAAGTCATCCTCACAGGTCAACTGAGACCTTGATGGTATGTCTCCACAGTTACCCTTGGACTCAGCATGTGGTTAGAGCTCAACACAGATGTTTGAATGGGTAAATGAATGAATGTTGAAACCCACCAATGCAATCCTTACATTCTGTCAATTTTTGGTTCTTCTAATAAAAATTTTCATAGGGCTCTGACTCTTTTGATGGAAAATAAAGCAAATAATTAAACATAAGCATTCCTGTGTCTTCTTCCTCTGATCATTAGTCCCTTCCTAAATGAATGGACTTCTTTTAAAGAAAGACATTCAGTCAAGATTTGGGTGTCATAGTCTAGTTAAAGGCAAGCTTCTACCCTACAACTATTTGATTGATCAATCAATCAATTGGTAGATAAAAACAACTGTATTTATTCATTTTAATAATCTCTTCATTATCCACCCTACTTGGAGAAAAAAGAATATTTATAGCTAGTCAAATATTCTAGCCAAAAAAGATTTGACACATGAGGATTGTAGTCTTACAAAAAATTGAGTGGTGGGACTTCCCAGGTGGTCCAGTGGTTAAAATCCACCTTCCAATACAGGGGACATGGGTCCTATCCCTGGCTGTGAAATGAAGATCCCACAAACCATAGGGCAACCAAGCCCTCATGCCACAAGTAAGATCTAATGCAGCAAAATAAATAGATAAATAAATATTTTTAAAAAAGAAATTGGTAATAACTTGCACATAAACATTGATCATGACTACGTAGAAGTCCCCTAAGAACCCACCATAATGGAACATTGACATCATTTACCATTGTATCATGGAATATGGTGGTATTGGTAACATATTGCTATCTGGTAAAGTTCTGGCTGTTTATCAAATGGAGAGAGAGAGAGTGTGTATGTATATCGTCATCCTTGTTCCAGATAAGATTTAAGATGGAAGGGGTATAATGATTACTTTACCAGCTTGCAGACTAAACTATTGTTCCTTCCAGGAAGATCTCCAACACTTGGCTCAGCACTGGCTGGTTCACAATGACAATAGCCCTGGAACTCTGTGACAGGATCAATGTTTATGGCATGGTGCCCCCAGACTTCTGCAGGTAGGATTTATTCTGCGCACATAATTCATCAGCAGTGTTATGCAGTGTTTATAAATATCTGATTCCAAATATCAACCACAAGACATGTCTTACTGTCTTCTTAAAGCAATTAATTAACATGTCCCAAGTCCTGGTTCTAGAAACAACAAACAGCATTTAATTATGTGATATAAAATATTGAAAGTTTTTTGTTTGTGCTGCTGTAGAATTAATCCATCTTGTGGGCTTCATTTATCCTCTGAATATTTATCAACCAAAAGTAATGCAATAATTGGTATAATATTAACGATGAACGGCATTAAGAAATATTAGTTTTATTCTCATTTGAAAGGAATGTGGTAATTTTTAATGAATTAAAGAGGGCAATTTCTTTGACAGTAAGGCCTGTTTTCTAAAATTAAAATATTCCTCTGAGTCTCTTTCCCTTTCCACATCAGCAGCCTCAGTTTGTGCTTCTAAGACCAAAAGCGCAGACATAATTATTTTGATGTATCGCTTTGAAGGAAGCATACATCTCTGTTGCTACCTTAAGTTACCTCCTGGCATGTGCCCAGACAGAGTTTGGTATGTACTCAGAGATGCGCTGAGAGACATTCGGGGCCTGATTTGTGGAAGCCTGATTGAAAATCCACCTGTAATCTTGAGGAGTGGTGCCAATAAATTCAGAAAGTTTCCTAGTTCTCAGGCATGCCTGCTGCCCTGCCCATGGACTCAGTTCTGATCTTCAGATGGTAAAACCTAGGGTAGGAGGGCATTCCCAACTTGTCCATTAAAATTTATACTCACTGATATCTTCATGTGGGGCTGGTGGCTCAGTGGTAAAGAATATGCAATGCACGAGACACAGGAGACACAGGTTCTATCCCTGGGTCAGGAAGATCCCCTGGAGGAGGACCGAGCAACCCACTCTGGTAGTCTTGCCTGGATAATCCCGTGGACAGAGGAACCTGGCAGGTTACAATCCAGGGTCACAGATCAGACATGACCTAGCAATTGAGCAGGCATGCCTGCATACCTTCATGTGTTTTAAACCTAACAGCTTCTCGAAGGCCATGGATCTTTAGATAAAATCTACAATCGGGAGGTTAGATGCATGGATGATTAAGCATGATGAAGTAGACATCACGCCATTACCACTTTGCCACTTCCCTCCCATCCTTTTTAACCCAAAGACAACATAGCAGCAGTACTAATGTATATGTGACAGTCAGGTCACAGGGAAGGAAAGACATGGATAGAACAGGCCTGTGAAATCTTGGACTCACGAATCCCCAGGGAAGACCTAATGTAGTAAGGAAGGATATGGAGTCTGTACTCAGATGGCACAGGTTCAAAGCCCAGCCCCGCCACTTACTAACCTAGTGTGACCTCGAGCAGGGCACTCAATCTCTCTGTATCTCAGCTTCCTTGCCATTAGAAGTGGATGTGATGATAGTAATAGATGCTGCCTCATAGGTTTGTTGAGAAGATCTCCTGGAGGAGGGCATGGCAGCCCACTCCGGTATTCTTGCCTGAAGAATCCCAGACAAGAATACTGGAGTGAGCAGGAATACTGGACAGAGGAGCCTGGCGGGCTATAATCCATAGGGTTGCAAAGAGTCAGACACGACTGAAGAGACTTAGCACACATGCATGCACATATGGTGGTGGGTGAATTAAATAAGCGAATACACATAAGTGCTTGGAGCAGTGCCTAGTACATGACCAGAGTGAGCGTGGACCCTCACGCAGTTCCTCACCACTTCATGCACTGGCTTTGTTTCCCCCTTTAACGACCTCCATGCAGAAAGTTAGGTTGGATGGTGTCAAAAAAAACCAAACTGCCTCCTCAAACCAACAGGCCAGCAAAGGCAGTGGCAGCAGCCCCTTTGGGCATGCCAAGAGCCATCAAAGCTGATGGTTAGATGGCAGATATAATTATGTAATATTGCCATTAAGATGTCAGAAAGAAAGAGTATAAATAAATTGAAATGTTAATGACTTAAAGTGTTCAAGGAAATATTCCATTTATTATGGAAAACAAATGAAAGGTAAGTTAACTTGTCATTTCTCGTACTCAGAGTTAGTTCATCACAACCTAGTGCTCGTGGGATGGAAGCAATTTCTGGAATGACACTAGTAAGGAAGTCCAGATACTGCCCATGCACCGGATGGAATTGCCACCCGCTCAGAATTTCTGTCCCTCAGTCACCATCCCAGAGGTACCATAGGTATTCTCACAAGATGCTTTTGGCAAAAATTCTTCAGGAGGATCCCTACCCCGAGTGTCCTTCTGGGGAAAGTGGAGAGGTCTGCTGGGTGTCTTCTGGTGCAGAGGGTTAGGCTGGAGATAGCATCCTCTTCAGTCCCAATGCCTGTTTAGAAAGGAAAAGAAGGGAAAGACCAGGAGCAGCACAGACTAATCCCAAGTTCCTTTCCTCTTCATGCCCTGGACACCTGGGTTGGACCACCAGGCACCCACGTCCCAAATGGTGGAGGCTCATCTGCAAGATGAGGATGAGAAAACAATAATAAGTGAATGGGTCATGGTGAGGATTAAATGAGATCATGGATGTAGAATGTCTGACACAGTGCCTAACACAGGGAAGATTATTAATATCATTCATGTTATTAATACATTATACTATAAGAGATACAAACTATTAATAATTATTAATATTATCTTAAGGACTCAGGAGTTTCCCAGAAAGGTACAAGGAATTTTGAGGGTGTTCAAAGAATAGGCCACAGCTCTTGCTTTCTAAAGGGTTACAATAAGCCTCATTTGCCAGGAAATCTAACACAGCAGAGCCACTTGTAGTTAAATGTCTCTTGCAAACAACATCTGCCACCAAAGAATGAAAATGCAACTTATAAGCTAATCCTGCTACTGGCCTGACCAGTCCCCATTTTGTCCTGATTTTGAAAGAAGCTAAGAACTCTAAGGCTAACAGAGTATGTGTATCATGAGTTCTAGGACTTACAAAAGTAAAATATCACAGGAAAGGTGAGATAGCAGACCTATGCTGGTTGAGCCCACCAGAATATAAACACCTAGAGGGCAGAGACTTTTGTGTGTTGAGATCACTGTTGGAGACGTGGTACACAGGACAGTAGATAGGTACCATCCTGGCCTATAGAAGATGCTTCATACATACCGAGTGGATAATGGCCCTGCCCATTGTCTCTCATGCTGTAGTAAAAGGGTATTTAATGGTGAACATAAGCCATTTCTGCCTCTCAGAAGCTATGTGACCTTGAGAAAGTTATTGAGCCTCACTGAGCCTTCGTTACTTTGGGCAAGTTACTTTGACTGTCTACCTCAAGCCTTAGTTTCTATGTCTGAATGATGGCAGCAGTAGTACTTACCTCCAGGGTTTATGTGATAATCCCATGAGATAATAGATGAGAAAGGCATGGCACAGCCTTGGTGTATGCTAAGCATGGATAAATCTACCAAGTGAAAGGATTCGCTCATCTGCACTTGTGGATGCCCATGAGTACATTTTAAGAAGCTGTTCAGTGAGTGCTAATCAGTCAGTGGGAAGGACCTGGCTCCTGGAAAGGGAAGACATTGCAAGCATGTTCAGTTGTGCCCGACTCTTTACGACCCCATGGACTGTAGCCAGCCAGGCTCCTCTGTCCATGGGATTTTCCAAGCAAGAATACTGGAGTGGGTTGCCATTTCCTTCTCCAGGGGATCTTCAGACCCAGGGATCAAACCCATGTCTGTTGCGTTGCAGGTGGGTTCTTTACCAATGAGCCACCAGGGAAGGCCCTCACACACTTCTAAAGAGAATCTGATCATCACTTTCTCATTGCCAAGGAAACTGAGGCACAGAAAGACTAAAGATTGGACTAATTCTGCAGTCATTTCCAGCAGCTTACCATGGCAGTGACCCAAAGGGAATCAATGTCGCTTGCTGAATACTGGGACATATAGGGAGGGGGTGGGGTAGGACAGGGAGTAGAGGCCTAAATTATATCCTACGGAGCAGACAGCTGAGGAAAGCCACGAGTGCCTGACTTCTAAGAAGTGTGCGTAGATTATCCCCTACAGGCCTAGAGCTGTCATCGTCTTCCAGTTCTCCTGCAGGTCTGGCCTTCTCACCCCTCCCACCCAGAGGGGCCTGACTTACTTCCAGAGAAAGTAAATCCCAAGGACAGAGAAACCTGGTGGGCTATGTCCATGGAGTCATAAAAAGTCGCATACAATTGAACACCCCCATAATGCCTTCCCTTTCCAGCAGCCAGGCCCTCCCCACAGACCGATGGCCAGAAAACTTCTAGTAGCCACTTCTAGTATTTCAGGTGCATGGATTCCTTGGGGAGAATAATAACCCTATGTTCATATTTAAAATCACAAATGGAGACAATGAATGTGTAAATGACCATGTTGGCAGATGAAGGACATGTTATTCAAAACCTGGCAGTATCTAACACTGATTAAAAATCACATGACTTGTGTGCAACCGTTTCCTCCTTAGTTTGGTGCCACTGTAGCCTTCTGACTGCTCTCTCTGACTCTGGTCTCTTTCTCTAGATAACCATCAAATCTGACTCTGTCACCAAAACCCCTCAGTAGGTCCCCACAGTTTTTAGAACAGTGTTCACACTCCCTAGCTGAGCACACAAGCCCTCAGGACCTACCCTCTGCAGCCACTTTAGTCTCATCTCCTGGCTTCTTCAGTGAAGGCTCAGTGGGTAAAGAATCTGTCTGCAGTGGAGGAGACTTGGATTCGATCTCTGGGTTGGGAAGATTCCCTAGAGGAGGAAATGGCACCCCATTCCAGTATTCTTGCCTGAAAACTCCCATGGACAGAGAAGACTGGTGGGTTACAGCACATCCACAGGGTCACAAAGAGTCAGACACGACTGAGCAACTAAGCACACACACATCTCTATTCACAGACTTATTTTAGCCACAATGAGGAACTTAAGAAGGAGCTCACCTTGTGCACACCTGTCCCTTTGCCCTTATCTTGGAATGTCCATCCCCTCCTCCTTAATCTGGCTAACTGCTACTAGTTTTTCACTGTAGTATTAATAGCTGATATTTTTCTACACATACCAAGTGCTGGCCCTATGCTCACTGTGAATACATGTGCCATTTCATTGAACCTTGATGATAATCCCAGGAGGTAAACATTTTACATATGAAGCCTGAGGACATGAAACAGCTGCCAAAGTTGTGGGGCAGGAAAGTGATGGAGCTGCGATTTGAATTCAGGTCTCCAGGACTCAAAAGGCAAAACTCTTAACATCTCACTCCAGTGCTTCAGAGATCCTCCTCCTCCAAGCTTTCACTGACTTCCTGTCTGGGTCAGACCTCACCTAGGCCCTTCCTAGGGCCTCTGCCCCCTCCTCCTCTGCTCACCTCACTGGGTGACACATTCATCTTCTTCATCAGCCCGTGATCTCCTTAAGGGAAGGGGTCCTATCTCAAGCCACGTTTGTATCTCCAGTTCTTGCCACTTTTTCTGGCACATAGTGTGTATTCAGTATTGATTAACTCAGCGAATAAATAAAAACCTTTCTTTCCCTGGCAGTGTTTAGGAGACTAATTCTATATTTATTCCAAGATCAAAAGTGCCAGGTGAGTGAAGAGTATAATTAACCAGTGGCAAATTCAGATTTCAAGGATCCAAAGAAGTCACTGGTAGCCACCTGTATCATTCTCAGCCAAGGCCAGCACTGGTCCTCAGAGAGAGGTTCAGGCATGAGGCATCAGTCTATTCTGCCTCTATCACTCCGACTGCAGGCTCATCAGTGTTCAGAAAGCTGGAGAAAATTAATGTCATGTCTCACCAGAGACAGCCTCAAAATATATTATTATGTGGATGTGGACCTTTAAATCATGCCATATCCATATAGGAAGGCAAATCCATTCTCTCTAGATGGACTATAAATTGCAATGAAAAAGATCTGTTATCATTGCTTTCCAAACTAAGTTATGGTGAGTATTTTTAATCCCATTTTCCATTGTAAATTATTTGTGATAATAATGGGCCAAGCATTTAAATTCTACCTAGTAATCTTATTTCTGATCGTACTTAACACATTACCAAGTTTACAACTCTCTGTTACCCATCATTTCTTGAGTATTAATTAGCAGAGTAATGACTCAGAGTGATCACTGTCATGGAACTAAATTAATATCTCATCCATAATGTGAAGGACATCTCAAAGGTATTGTGAATATCAGAGAGTTGATTCTGCTAGAGTTATTAGCTAGTGAACATTAATAAAGCTGCCAGCGTAACAGGGCAAGTTCCTACCTGGCAACAGTCCACCATGTAGATGCTTACAGAGGATGGGTATGGAATATAATGCATCCATGTGGTTCACATTTTATAAAGTGAACTTAAAATCAATTGTTGCATTTTTCATAGATGTTTAATTTTTCCATAATTTTTTCTTTTACCTCTGCTATAATTTGACCAAATCTTACTGGTCACTGGGTGTTCTCATTACCTTCCTCTTTCCCGTGGGTGCAATGTTTCTGAGGTACCTGAGTGGTTGGTAGTGGACACAGGGTTCAAATGACTCACTTGTACCCTTTGATCCATGAAGGGTGGGCAGCTACAGGCTCTCAGTGTTTCCTGTGCCCCAGAAACACAAGTATTATTCCACTGGCTTTTACCACTTCAGGTGTGCAGCAGTTCGCTTCCAAAAGAGGCTGTAAGACAAGAAATCGAGGCAACAGAATGAAGGTGTCTCATGGGGCCTCACAGGCCTGGAGCTGTGTGAGAAGGCCTGTTAGGGGAACACTTTCTTCTGAATGCTCTATAGTGTCCAGAGCAAGCCAATTTCAGAACCACCAGGACACTTGACAGATGTTGATTCAACTCTATTCTTCAAAGTTTGCCTGACTACCGGCCAGTTCAGTGCAGTTCAGTCACACAGTCATATCCGACTATTTGCGACCCCATGAATCGCAGCACGCCAGTCCTCCCTGTCCATCGCCAACTCCCAGAGTGCACCCAAACCCATGTTAATTGAGTCAATGCCATCCAACCATCTCATCCTCTGTCATCCTCTTCTCTTCCTGCTCTCAATCTTTCCCAGCATCAGGGTCTTTTCAAATGAGTCAGCTCTTCGCATCAGGTGGCCAAAGTATTGGAGTTTCAGCTTCAACATCAGTCCTTCCAATGAACACCCAGGACTGATCTCCTTTAGGATGTACTGATTGAATCTCCTTTCTGTCCAAGGGACTCTCAATAGTCTTCTCCAACACCACAGTTCAAAAGCATCAATTCTTCGGCACTCAGCTTTCTTTATAGTCCAACTCTCACATCCATAGATGACTACTGGAAAAACCATAGCCTTGACTAGGCAGACCTTTGTTGACAAAGTAATTTCTCTGCTTTTTAATATGCTGTCTAATGCTGCTACTAAGTCACTTCAGTCGTGTCCAATTCTGTGCGACCCCATAGACAGCAGCCCACCAGGCTCCCTCGTCCCTGGGATTCTCCAGGCAAGAACACTGGAGTGGGTTTCCATTTCCTTCTCCAATGCATGAAATTGAAAAGTGAAAGTGAAGTCACTCTAGGTTGGTCATAACTTTCCTTCCAAGGAGCAAGTGTCTTTTAATTTCATGGCTGCAATCACCATCTGCAGTGATTTTGGAGCCCAGAAAAATAAAGTCAGCCACTGTTTCCACTGTTTCCCCATCTATTTGCCATAAAGTGATTGGGCCAGATGCCATGATCTTAGTTTTCTGAATATTGAGCTTTAAGCCATGTGGTACTATATACCATGCCAAGAATACAAGTATGTTTGAAGAGAGTGTCTGAGAGCTCTAAAGAGAGACAAAAGCACCATTCTTTCATCAGGATCTTTAGCCTTGTAGATAATCCAGGCCAAATCCAGAAATCCGGGTCAGTCTGGTCATACCCAGAAATGGAAGTATCCACCCTCACCTGTTAATGATAAGCTTTTCATAATTGCAAAGCTTAGCTTTAGAAGATTTAAAAAATGGCACATCACCAACTCCTGCTGCCAGTGATATCAGTGGCTAGAACTGAGTTTAGAAAATAAGTATGGTGACTATAGCCGTGAAATTAAAAGACACTTGCTCCTTGGAAGAAAAGCTATGAAAAACCTAGACAGCATATTAAAAAGCAGAGATATTACTTTGCCAACAAAGGTCCATATAGTCAAAGCTATGGTTTTTCCAGTAGTCGTGAATGGATTTCAGAGTTGGACCATAAAGAAAGCTGAGCGCCGAAGAATTGATGCTTTTGAACTGTGGTGCTGGAGAAGACTCTTGAGAGTCCCTTGAACTGCAAGGAGGTTCAACCAGTCCATCCTAAAGGAAATCAGTCCTGAGTATTCATTGGAAGGACTGATGCTAAAGCTGAAACTCCAATATTTTGGCCACCTCATGAGAAGAACTGACTCATTGGAAAAGACCCTGATGCTGGGAAAGATTGGAAGCAGAAGAAGGGGACGACAGAGAATGAGATGCTTGGATGGCATCACCAACTTGATGGATATGAGTGTGAGCAAGCTCTGGGAGTTGGTGAAGGACAGGGAAGCCTGGGGTGCTGCAGTCCATGAGGTCGCAAAGAGTGGAACACAACTAACCAACCAAACTGAACTGAAGCTCTGATTTGGCAGGGACTTAACTAAATCAGCTGTCTTCAACCTGGCTGCATGTCAGGATCTCCAACATAACTTTATAACATTATTACCTTTTCAAAAGGAGCTTCCCCGGGGGCTCAGTGGTAAACAACCCACCTGGCAATGCAGGAGACTCAGGAGATTGTGATTTGATCCCTGGGTTGTGAAGATGCCCTGGAGGAGGAAATGACAACCCATTCCAGTTTTCTCACCTGGAAAATTCCATGGACAGAGGAGCCTGGCGGGCTACAGTCCGTAGGGTCACAAAAAGACAAACACCACTGAGCACAAGCACCGTTTTCTTTTTAATACTTATTTATTTATGATGTGGTTGTGTTGGGTCCTACTTGCAGCACGTGAAGTCCTTGTTGAGTCATAGGAGATATTTCACTGCAGTGTGCAGGCTCTCTAGTTGCTGTACGCGGGCTCAGTAGTTGCAGTGTACAGCTCAGTTTCTCCATGACATATCGGATCCCAGTTCACCCCCTGCCCCCCGTCCAGGGATAGAACCCATAGCCCCTGCATTGCAAGGCAGACTCCCAACCGCTGGACCACCAGGAAAGTCCCACATTATTATCTTTTTAAATTTTTTTGTTTTGAAAAAGTTTTAGACTTACAGAAAACACTGCAAAAATAGTACAAGAGAGTTTCTGTATATCCTTCATCCTGCTCCCCTAAAGTTAATATTCTGGTGCAGTTCTCAAAAGTAAGACATTAACGCTGGTGCAGTCCTCTCAACTAAACCGCAGGCTTTATTCAGATTTCACCATTTTGTTCTACTGATGCCTTTTGTCTCCTCCAGGACCCAATCCAGGCTCCCTTTGCATTTGCTTATCATGTCTCCTTAGTCTCCTCCAGTCTGTGGCAGTTCCTAAGTCTTTCCATATCTTTCATGACTGCAACACATTTGAAGGATTCTGCTCATTACTGTAGGATATCCATTGCTTTGGATTTGTGTGATAGTTTCTCATTATTAGATTGAGGTTGTGCATTACTGAGAAGGACGCCACAGAAGGAGTTGTGTCTCATATCAAGAGGTACATGATGTCAAAATATCTTACTACTGGTGATGTTAACCTTGGTCACTTGGGTATGGTGTCATCTGCTGGGTTTACTCATTGTCAATTTACTATTTTTTCCTTTTGTCATTAAATACCTGGGGGGTGCTTTATGCAAATAATCTATTTCTTATCTCCCCTCCCATCATATTCATTCATGCATCTTGCCTGCAGTAATTACTGCATTATTCTAATGGCGATTTTCTACTCCCTCATTTTTTTCTAGAGTATGAATTGGAATTATACTGCAAGGAAATGCTTTTTTTCTCCCTCATTTATTTATTTAATCAGTAATTTATTGAAATCATCATGGACTCATAGATATTTATTCTATTTTACTTTATGGGACTTACAATTCAATATTGCCATTATTTACTTTGATACACAAAACCAAGTCACTTTTTAAAATACCTATGCCTGGGACCCTCTCCAAATCAATTAAACAAGACTCTGTGGAGGTGGAGCACAGGCAGTGGTATTTCTTTAAAGCTCCTCCAATGCACTAAACATTAGTTCCTTTATCCTCCCCACCTGGTTTCTCTATAAAGAAAAAGAAAATTCCTTCTTCACATTATTCTGCAGGATTTTGTTCCCACACTGGCCCCTGGGGGGCTGATGACAGGCTGCAGCCACTTAGGGAACAAACTGGCTCTGTAATTACCATAGCCCTCCCACCCGCACACCTTCACTCCCTGAGCGTCCCCTGGCCCCCACCAGCAACTTGGATGCCAGAATCCTCCCTTCTACAATAGTAGCCTCCTGATGTGGAAATTCTGCTGATTCTTATTGTTGTATTCACTTGGATCAGGTGGAGGGAAAAAACCTATAGCAGCTTACAGAAAGTCAGGTTTGAGAAAAAACTCGAGGAATTATAACCTGAAATTTTCTAAAGGAAGGGCTTTCTGAATGGCACAGTGGATGACAGCTAACAGCATGCTGACAATCTACAGGGAGATTGTTCCTGCAGTTGCTTCGGCTCTGCCTTCTATAATAAATCCCATCAAGCGCTTTTCTGCCATTTGGACAAAGTTTTAAAGTGTGGAGACAACCCCCACTTATTTGGACACCTTTGAAACCATAATAACCAAAGATGTAAATTTAATTCTCCCTTGAGGAGATCAGCAGGGAGCCAGATGTGTTTTCATTCAAGGAGATGGTCTTCCTGAATAAGGAAATTGAACCTACAGCGTCCTTTAGCTGGTTTCCAATTTCCCTCTATTCCTAGGTGCCAAATCAATCTCATGATATTTTTAGAAACCTGATTGTTTCTTTAGTCATATTGATGCCAATAATATGCTCAAAACTTAGCTGAATCAGATTTAAAACCTGATGCATGCTGGAGTAAAAACTTAACACCAAGTCTACTATGGTGACATGAATTTAGCATGGTTCCCCAAATTATGCCATATGAATCTAGGAAAGATATGTTTCGAAACTTTTTATTTCTTTTTTATTTTCTTCATACTGGTCAGTTCCAACTTGAATTTTTCCTACCACACACTTTCTGTGTTGAAAACAACTTCTAGTAAAATTTGAAGGGGATTCTAATTTCTAGGGCAATAAATAAGCGAAAGTGTTAGTCACTGAGTCAGGTCCAGCTCTTTGCAACTTACGGACTGTAGCCTGCCAAAGTTCTGTTCATGAAAATTTCCAGGCAAGAATACTGGAGTGGGTAGCCATTCCCTTCTCCAGGGGATCTTCCTGACCCAGGGATCAAACCTAGGTCTCCTGCATTGCAGGCAGCTTCTTTACTGTCTGAGCCACCAGGGAAATAAATAAGTGAACGCTGTAATAACTAGATAGGGCGGGATCTGATGTCTTACTATAAAACACAGAATTACTTCTGAGACAAGCATAATAGAGATGCAAAGTATTAACTCAGCATAGCATCCAACCCAGGATGAAGAATGTTTAAATGGTGCATGACAAAAATAAATCTTTCTTCCTGGAAGAACTTTAACCTCAGAGGAGAGGAAGCTCAAAGGTTTATTGCTGTCAGAGCCACAAACTCGACACCCCTCTTGATAAAAGACTTCGATCTCTGACCTCAGTGAAGTTGCTACTCTAAAAGCCACTTGTGTATTGATCTCTGAAGAAAGCGAATAGGTATCTAGCAGGATGAGCATCTCTGGGAAACCAAGTTACTATACTTAGAGTAGAGCCGAGTGCTGGGAGGGGGGCCCTAGGGCATCAGGTGCTATAAGGTGGTTTGCAGGAAGCTGGGATGCCTTTTAAGAGAAGCCATAAGAGGGACAAGAAAAACTTAGTTTCTGCAGCAAGGATGGTTGGTGAGTGTAGGTCAAAGTAGGAAGGGTGATCTACTGGGATATCTTGACTGCTCTTGTCATGCAGACTTCAACACAGAAGAGATGGAATGGACTGGCCTAGAATGGAAACTGGTCTGAGACCAGAGCTCTTAGAGGGTGAGATATTTTAGTAATCCAACATCAGGGCGCCAACCACCCCTCATGTTAATCCTGTTGACATTACCTTTAAGAAAGAGCAAGTATTTCTCTTCTGAGGCAGAACATAGAGACAGGGATATGGAGCACTTGCTAGGAATAAGACAAAGGCCTATTCTCGTAAATAGACAAGAAGCAAGTAAACAACAATAGCATTTCAGAAACCGATTAATGCCATAAGGAAAATAAATTCAGGGAGTTCCCTGGTGGTTCAGGGAAGACTCCATGCTCCCAGTACACGAGGCCTGGGATCGATCCCTGGTCAGGGAACTAGATCCCACATACTGCAACTAAGAGTTAGTGTGCAACTAAAGATCCTGCTAAGACCCAGCACAGCCAATAATAAATATTTTAAAAAACAAAAAGAAAGAAAATAAATCCAAGTGAGATGGAGAGAAGGGGGCAGGCATTGGTTAAGGGTTCTCTGAGGATGATACATCTGTGTCAATCCCCAGCAGTGAGGAGTTAACTGAGGGGGTGTACCAGCCAGGCGACTGCCCTCAACAGCCATGACCTCAGGGGAGGGACCAGCTTGGCAGAGCTGACCACCAGAGAGGCCAGTAAGGTCGGAGCATAGCAGACAAGGCTGAGTAGGTTAGGACAGGCTCTGGAGTGAAGCTAGCTTACATGGCCCTGTAGGCCATGCTCTTAGTATAGCTGGAAGCCTCTGGAGGGTTTGGAGAGGGGTCGGGGTGGGAAAGCAGAATGATCTGTTTTTGTTTTGTAAATATTATCGTAACTGTTTGTGCTAAACAGACTGTATGGGACAAGAGTGGAAATCAGAACTACAGTTGGGTCTTCGGACTATGTAGTTTCTAAATCCTAAAAGCCTGAATGTCCTACTGCACATATTTAATCTCACTGATCACGATGGTCACTGACTTTATTTCACAACCTCAGAACCTCTCTATGTGTATATTGCTTAAACATCAGAAAAGCCATTTGTTGAAATTCATTTAACTTGAAAGTGTAGTTTGTGCTTATCAGCTTATTAAAGATAACATCTTACCTCAATCAGTGAAAGATTTTTTTTTAATTTTAATCAGTTATTTCATTTTCTTCCTACAGGGATCCCAACCACCTTTCAGTACCTTATCACTATTATGAACCTTTTGGACCTGATGAATGTACGATGTACCTGTCCCATGAGCGAGGACGGAAGGGTAGTCATCACCGCTTTATCACAGAGAAACGAGTCTTTAAGAACTGGGCACGGACATTCAATATTCACTTTTTTCAACCAGACTGGAAACCAGAATCTCTTGCTATAAGTCATTCTGAGAATAAACCTGTGTTCTGAGGAATGTGTGTGGCCAGACGGAAATCCCAAGAACCCCACTGTATCAAACATTGGGCCACTGAACTTCCCAAATCACCAGACATGAAAGAGGAGCAAAACTGATCGCAGGAACAGCTTCCTCCTCAAGAGGTACCATGTATAGATGCCTCTGAGGCATGACTACAAACTAGTGCAGTTGGTCTATAAGGGAAGATTCCAGAATTAATACATGCTAGTGAGTGTTGTCCCTTTCTAAAGGGGTTACCTTAGGAGCCAAATGCACATTTCAGTGAT
Organism: Ovis canadensis; assembly: GCF_042477335.2. NCBI lineage: Eukaryota > Metazoa > Chordata > Mammalia > Artiodactyla > Bovidae > Ovis > Ovis canadensis. Next base: position 54,341,071 of record NC_091245.1, read on the forward strand.
GCTGCCGTGGCAGAAAGTGTGTAGGATCTTTTTAAGTATTGCCTTCGAAACTGAGACATAAACAACTCAACCTTAGATGTATCCCTTTGTAGAAACACCACCTCTAAAGTCATTTTTCTATCAAATTGTATCCTAACCTGAACTATAACCTTTGTTATCTGTTGGACTCTGTATGTGTGATTTATAAAGAGTAGCCTTGAAAATATGGACATGATTTCTGAAGAGTACATCTTCACTTTCATAAGCAAATGCCCAATATTTATTTATTGAGAGTTTTTTAGTGTGCGCTAGGCCAGTATTTTTATAGATTATGATTATGTGGTAATTTATCCCTCCTAATTAGTTAATCCTGAATGATAATTGGAAAAGGCCCAGAACTGGGAGATGAACTACCGTGCTCACAGTGCTCATTGTTAGCAAGCAACGGTATATGGCCTGGAAACGTTGCATTGCATTTTTTGAACCCTCAGGCTTCAAGAACAGCTATGATATTTTCCAACATGCAGAAATGCTCCAAATGACAGTATTGAAAACCAAAAACTGTGTTGTTCAAACAAAAACCAGACCAACAACAGAAACTGAAAGACAGTTGGCTTGGGTAATAATTAACGTAGGACACTTCATTTAACCCCTAGTTTCCTCTTCTGCAAAATGATGTCACTGTACCAGAGGACAGTGACATCACTGAAGTGTCAGGCCAGATCTGAAATTCTCTCAATGAGCATCTCGTTGAGCTACATAAGGACTTTATACTTGGAATGATGGGGCTGCTGCAGTCGCAGGAGCCTTCTTTTAGGGGGCCTTTTATATCTCCCTAAGCTTCCCTGGTGGCTCAGACAGTAAAGAATCTGCCTTCAGTGCAGGAGACTCAGGTTCAGTCCCTGAGTTGGGAAGATCGCCTGGAGAAGGGAATGGCAACCCACTCCAGTATTCTTCCTGAAGAATTTCATGGACAGAGGAGCCTGGTGGGCTACAGGTCACGTGGTCATGACTGAGCGACTAACACGTTCACTTTCTATCTCCCTACTACCTAGCTCCCCCTTGTGGTGAAAAAATACCTCCTCCCTGGACCCCATAGGCAAAAATCTATCCCCTGATTCTCTGGTGCTTTTTGCACCAAAAGAGTGAGAGAGAATGTATGTGTACTGCGGCAGTAGGGGGAGGTGGGGACTTTCATACTATTCCCTGTGAACGAGTGAGGCAGGAGGGAGAACTTTCATGCTGTTCTCTGACTACAAGAACAAGGAACTACACCTCTGTGAAAATGTGAGAAGAGAACCCAAGATGTTTCCGTTACATGACTCATTTATCCTATGAACTGTTCAGATTCACTCACTGCAAATCTTATATTCACTGCCGTTCCCTGGTCTTCAGGAGTATAAAGGACTTATTTTATTCAAAGCCAAGATCAGCTAGTATGGAAGATTTCAATTATGCAAGTAATATTGTTCAAAAATAGCCTTTTAAAAAATATATCAATGTTTTCTTTACTCATGGCTTAGGAGGAATTAATTTCTCTAATGCCAGATTTGAAGGCACCAGCAAATATTATGTATGTAGACTGACGTTGTTTTACAAAACATGACCTGGTTTGTGATTAAAGAAGGTTTCTCACATTACCATCTTTTCCTTCTCCTTATGAAGTACTTAAATTCCATTCTCTTGAACTAGTACTATTAATTATATGGAGTACTGTTATTGAGATGCAAACACAGCCCAGATACTCATATAGCAAAAACAATATTGGTATTATTGCGGTGTGGCTTGAGCTGTAAAAAGTCAATACAATTGAAATGTCTGTCCAAGACATATTGGAATGTGTTCTTTAAATTTTCTCAATTTTTTAAGGAGACAAAAGGAATTTTATTCCAGCAAAATCTCTTCTACAGCACGGACTCTGAACAAACAATACTTTATGAACTTACTAAAAATCACAAGAACATAGGCCACATTTCCTATCACTTGAAGAGATTATATTGCTCAGATGTAAATAGCTTCTTTAACAAGTCTTTATTTTTATGAAAATTCGGAAAGGCATACTCGAGACATGCAAAAATGTAGCTATATTACTGAATCCAATAATAATCTCAAATGTCTGTTATCTTTAGGTTTTAGGGGTTTTGTTTTTGTTTTTTTTTTAAGAATATATGACAGCTCCATCTTTTTTGAAACTTTCCCCTCTCAAATACTCAAAAGAGTGTCAATCAAAGGGATTCTGAAATTCCTGGCTTTGTTGGGAAATATTTTAAATCTACATGTGGCTAGGATATGTATGTGAATTTATATTTTTTAAAAATATGGTGTAAATATGTAAGAAATCATTATCGGTCAGTGGCTTTATTGTAGCATTTAAAGAAAATACCTAGAATTCTGATAAGTTGTGCTATTGGACCTGGTTACGAGCAACTGTACTATCTTGCCAAATCATTTCATGACTATCATTTTTAACACAGTGCAACGCCATTAAAATCAGCTCTGATATAAAAAACTACAAACCACGTTTACAGACCTCAGTGATTTCAATGTCCGATTATATCTGAAGCCTGAGTCATACTCACTATATTATATACCTTTTCCCTCTCTCCTCAGCTTTGTCATCAGCTTCCTCCTAGCTTTTAAGACCAAAGCAACTCAAAGCCACGGCTGGCCCATCCGTGGAGTCTGTTATTTCAACACAAGAACATTTGAATAGAGGCCATTACAATAGATAGCCTTTATGGGCAAGGATACAGGAATGCACAAACAAAATCAATCACTTCAAATGGCCCATAAAAAGAGGAATCTTGCATTTAATATTCTACAGTAAATATTCACCCAAGAAAACATACATTAAAAGAACATTAGGAGGTAAACATTCAGTGTGCTGCGTGGGGCCTTCGCTGTGTGATTTCCATTATGGTTAATGGGTGTTTGGTAGCTAAGCCCCTGTGCTTCACTAACCCTGGGATGTGCTCCTAAGGGCCAGACATAAAACCAGAGCCATGCAGGGACTTCCAGGATCCTAGGACGGCAGACTTGGAGCTTCTCTCCAAAAAAATAAATGAAAGCAAAACAGAGTCCTGTGCTTAACAGAGAAATTTCTACGAGGCTCCTTGGAATCCTTAGGTTACTATTGGATATGTGTATCGGATTCCAAACAAGACCACTCAAGACAGATTATCTTTGTTTTCGGAGGTTCTCTCTGTTACTGATTTATTTGAATTCCATGACAAGTGGAAGGTTATAACCTCATTTTGAAGTAAAAACTCACCTCAAAATTAAAATTATTGATTTAGATGGTATTTAGAAAGAAGGAAGATGTTGAAATTAGGAATGAGAGTGGTTATTTAAACACATATGTACCTATTTAATAAGCCCAAATATCTGCACTTAGGTAGGAGTGACCTCATTTCAGAAATATACCCTGGATTCCACCGGCGTGATGATTCAAGTTGTTAAACAGACCTACTCAGAGAAGGGCCTGTGTTCCCACTCTCTGTGTTAGGAGGCGATGCTAACACGTATGTCTTTCTTTCCTCGCCCAATCATGTCTCGCTTGCATCCTCACTGCTTCTCTCGTAAACCTCATTCTGTCTTTGCTGTCGTTCTTTCCTGATGTCTTCTTCTGTCTACAGAGTGCTCTTAAACCAGCAGTCTTTGGGGCTTGTTAGGGTCTTCCTTATACATTTTTCAACTAGAGACCTAACTGGGGAACAGATTAGGGGTGAGTCCTGCCAGGGTAATGGTCATAGTAGGTGGGAAAGCTACAGGAACAGGTAGTTCAGAAGTACCGTCCTGGTTTCCCCAGGGTCAAGGGAGGAGAAAAGGGGAGGAATTTCAAAATTTGGACATTTTGTACTAAAATCCAGACAGCCCCAGGAAAGCCAGAACAGTGGGCTATCCTATCAAAAGTGCACCCCAGTGAGAACTACAATACCAAGGTCTTTGGGATAAAAGTGAACCAATGGCCAAGGTTGTAGCACTTGCCAGAAGATACTTTGGAATGCAAAAGATGAGAGAGTGTCTACACAGCTTATAAATGAATAGGAGTAACCCTTTTATTCCAGTTCCCTCATCCCCCCATTCAGGGTATTGAGCCACCATAGAAATGAAAAAAAAAAAAAAAAGGCAGCAATCTTATTTGTTTCTACTCAGTGACCTAATGTTATATGCTACCTTGGATCGTCTTTTGTCTTTTTATGCGTGTGTCCTGTTAGTCTAGTTAGATTGTAAGCTCTTTGAGAGCAGGGACTGCTTTCTTCTTTGTCTCTGTAGCCCCATGCCTAGCACAGTGCCTTGCATACAATAGGCGCTCAATAAAGGTCTGTTGTTGATGATGACATCTTAACGTTGGCCCATTGGATTGGTAGTTGGGATATATCCTTCCATGTAAGAAGTACAAGAGACAGAATAGGTGGTAAAATAGTTAAATTTTAAGTGGGTTTTTAGAGGATCAGTCCTTAAACCTATAACATTTTTAATCAACAGAGTTGACCTAGATTCAGTAGAATAATATTGCTGAATTCATTAGGTTCGCTATGCTGGGTGTTCTGAACTCACAGAATGAAGTTCAGCAAGCTTTGTTTTCTCACTGTTAGTGAGCTGCTCTTAGCACAAATTAAATTTAATATTGACAAATGCTATACCACATGCAAAAAAGGGAAAAACATTTTGGGCTCTGACTTCTGTGATCAACTACAAAAAGGAGGCTAAATGAGATGAGTATAGCCTGCCTTAAACTTGACAGCTTAATTAAGCTGCTGAGAATCCAACTGATGGTTACCGAAGGTCTATAAAAATTAACCGTATATTTATCTTAAAAATAAAATATCCCCCCAACCTTTTGTTTCCATACAACTCATCTAAAATCGTTTCATCTCTATCAGAATATGAGGGAAAAGAACTCTTGAGAAAAGGTGTCCTCAGGTGGAGTATCCCAGGCTCCTGCGTCACCCCACCTGGCCAGTACCTGGCACCGGAAGACCACCTGGTTGCAGAGGGCAAAATGGCATAATGTCAGCAAAGGTGAGTAGCTGCTGGTTGGGACCTCGATAGGAATCGTAACCATTACCTTTGTGAACATGTGAACACTCTGGAATTCCCCTCCTACATTGTCTGCTCTTCCACCTAATTATTTAATTGTGTGATCTCAATTTCAATTTTTAAACATAGAAAAAGGGCTGGAAAAAGTTTCACTATGTGAAACTGTGAAATGTGCTTATCTCTGACTGGATAGGATTATAGGCTTACCCATATTTTCAGAAATAATATAACTTCAAAATGTAATTTAATAAAATATTAAGAGAGATGTTATATCAGGATTTTAAACTGAATTCCAACAGGGATGTTAGTAAAAAGCTAGTACATGCCATGGCTAGCTACACATACAAGGAGGTCGTTGCTCGCTACATAAGTCATCTCAAGAATTAGCATCTTTAGTTCTTTGCCATGTGACTAGTTCTTTCATTTCAAAACCAAATACAGGCAACCCATGACACCGAGTCAAATCTTTATAATTGTATTTCATCTACTATCTAACGAGTTCTTTGCACCATGTCATTTTTCTTATATTTATTATTTCACAATAATCCAGTGATCCCATTGTGAAAATAGGTAAGCTGAGACTAGGACAGTTTGTGCATCCAGTCCCCAGAGTGATGAAGAGAGCAGACACACAGCTTGCCATGGACCGGGCACTTTTCTAAATGCCTTACATTTATAAATGCATTTCATCCTCATGATGACCAAAATAAACAGATAATTTCTTTTAGAGCTCCCCTTTTACAGATGTGAAAACTGAGACATAGAGTACTTCAGTAACTTTGCCAGGCTCGTGAAGCTAGTAAGAGGGAAAGTCGGGTCGACACCACAGGTCTGTCTGGAATCTTTCTTCGGTCATCATATACTTCCTGGCAGAAGCTTAACCATATAGGTAGCAATTTCTATGAGAATATTTGTCATGTACTATTATATCATATTCATAGTGTACAAAATATTTGAGATATACCAAATAATAAGTGACAAATCTATAAATTATGAAGCAAACAAGGAAAATATTGCCATGACCCTTGAAGCTACCTGAGTGTTCCTTCTATCATCTTGGATTTTTGACTTTCCATTCTCTTGGTTTCTAAATAGTTGTATTATCAATACATGTAGACATATCAACAAATAATACAGTTTTTTGTTATATATTAATAAATGTAAATCTGTTACAACATTGTGTCTAGTCTTTCAATCTTGCTTTTTACCCCAAGATTCATCCACTCTCTTGTAATTCTCATTTGTTCTCGATTGTATTGCCATTGTATAAATATACCATAATTTATTTCTATCCACTTTTATGTAGACATTTAAGTTTCCAGTTTGTTGCTTACTGCTTTTACGAACATTCTGGAAAGGTCTTTCAATACATGTGTGCAAGAATTTTTATGCAGAGTATATATCTAAGAATAAAATTGCTGGGCTATAGTATAAAATGGTTCACATGTGCATTATAGTGCCAGATTGTTTTCCAAAGTGGCTGAACACTTTATACTCCTAACAGTGGTTGTTCACATCCTTGCTAACGCATGACTTGGTATTTTCAGACTGTAAATGTTTGTCCATCTAGTACATGTAAATTATATCTCATTGTCATCTCAACTTGTATTTTCTTGATTCCTTATGAGGTTTAGCTTTTTTTTTTTCCTTCTCCACTAGTATTACCTCATCGATGAAATGGGGCTTCTCTGGTGCCTCAAATAGTAAAGAATCTGCCTGCAATGTCAGAGACTCTGGTTAGGTCCCTGGGTTGGGAAGATCCCCTGGAGAAGAGAATGGCTACCCCCTCCAATATTTTTGCCTGGAGAATTCCACAGACAGAGGAGCCTGGCAGGCTATAGTCCACGGGGTTGCAAAGAGTTGGACACAACTGAGCACATACTCCATATGAAGTTATTATAAAATATTGGCTATATTCCCTGTGCTATACATTATATCCTCATAACTGTTTATTTTATACCTAGTAGTTTGTACCTCTTAATCCCCTTCAACTGCCTTGTCACTCCCACATCCCTCTCCCCACTAGTAACCACTAGTTTTTTTTTCTGTATCTGTGAATCTGTTTCTGTTTCGTTATATTTGTTTATTTGTTTTATTTTTGGATTTCACATATAAGTGAAAAAATACAATATTTGTGTTTCTTATTTCACTTATTTGTGACTTATTTCACTAGGAATATTTGTGACATTTCACTAAGAATAATACTCTCTAGGCCCACCCATATTGTTGCAAGTGGCATTATTTCATTCGTTTTATGGATAAGTAACTCACCATTGTACCTACAGATATCACATCTTCTTTATCCATTCATCTATTGGTAGACAATTAGGTTGCTTCCATATCTTAGCTATTATAAACAATGCTGCTAAGAGCTTTGTTGTACATATATTTTCTAATTAGCGTTTTCATTCTTTTTGAATAAATACCCAGAATTGGAATTGCTGGATCATATCGTAGTTCTATTTATAAGTTTTTGAGGAACTTCCATATTGTTTTCCATAGTGGCTGCACCAAGTTATATTTTCACTAACAGTGTACCAGGGTTCTCTTTTCTCCTCATCCTTGCCAATAATTTTTATTTGTCTTTCTGATGATAGTCATTCTGAAAAGTATGAGATCATATGTCATTGTGGTTTTGATTTGCAATTTGCTGATGATTATTGATGTTAAGCATCTTTTGATGTGCTTGTTGGTCATATGTATGTCCTCTTTGGAAAAATGCCTTTTTGGGTCCTCGGCTCATTTTTTATTCAGGTTATTTTATTTTTCTTGATACTGAGCTGTATGAGTTCTTTACACATTTTGAATATTGACCTCTTATCAAATGTATCATTTGCATATATCTTCCCCATTAAATAGGTTGTTTTTTGTTTTCTTGATAATTTTCTTCACTGTGCAAAAGCATTTAAGTTTGATTAGGTCACTTTTGTTTATTTTTGCTTTTATTTTCCTTATCTGAAGAGACAGATCCAAAAAACAATATTGCTAAGATCTATATCAAAGACTGTATGGACTCAAATTGGAAGGGAAGAAGTAAAACTGTCACTATTTGCAGGTGACATGATACCACACATAGAAAACCTCAGACTCCACCAAAAATCATTAGAACTAATAGATGAATTCAGTAAAGTTGCAGGATACAAGATTAATATGCATAAAATTGTTGCATTTCTATACATTAATAATGAGTTATGAGAAAGAGAATTCAAGAAAATAATACCATTTACAATCTCATCAAAAAGAATAAAATACCTAGAAATAAATTTAACCAAGGAAGTGAAAGATCTATACTCTGAAAACTTTAAGACACTGATGAAGGAAATTGAAGATGATACAAATAAATGAAACATTACCCTGTGTTCAGAGATTGGAAGAATTAATATGGTTAAAATGTCCTTATGACCCAAAGAAATCTACAGATTTAATGCAATCTCTATTAAAATACCCATAACGTGTTTCACATGACTAGAACAAATAGTCCTAAAGCTTGTGTGAAACCAAAAGAAGAACCTGAATAGCCAAAGCAATCTTGAGAAAAAAGAACAAAGCTTGGGGTATCATGTTCCCTGACTTCAGACTATACTACAAAGTTACAATAATCAAAATAGTATGATATTGGCACAAAAAAACAGACACCTAGACCAATGGAACAAAACAGAGAGCTGAGAAATTAAACCACACATGTATGGTCAATTCATCTACAACAAAGGAGGCAAGAATACACAGTGGGGAAAACACAGTCTCTTCAGTAAATGGCACTAGCAAAACTAAGCAGCTACACGTGAAGATTGAATTGGAACATTTTCTCCCACCGTATACAAAAATAAAGTCAAATGGGTTAAATACCTAAATGTAAGACAAGAAAACAAAACTCCTAGAAGAAAACAGACAGTATTCTTCTGGCCGATTCCTTTAATTGGACTGTCAAGTTTTTTCTTATTTATGGGAATTTTTATGAGAATAAGTCCTTTATTATTTCAAGGTGTGGCTTGCCTTTTCATGTCTTGAAGTGAAGTGAACTGAAAGTCACTCAGTGGTGTCTGACTCTTTGCAACCCCATGGACTATATGGGTCCATGGAATTCTCCAGACCAGAATACTGGAGTGGGTAGCCTAACTCTTCTCCAGTGGATCTTCCCGACCCAGGAATTAAACTGGAGTCTCCTGCATTGCAGGTGGATTCTTTACCAACTGAGCTATGTTTCATGTCTTAATGGTATATTTTGATGACTAAAAATTCTTAATTTAATTATTTTGATACAAATTTATCAATATTACATGCATACTATGATTTGTGTAATATTTAAGAACACTTACCTAGACCAAGGTCATGAAGGTAATTGCTTATGTTTTCTTCTAGAAACTTTATTTTTTCTCTTCTTTCCATATTGTATTTATGACTCATCTCAAATTGATTTGGGTATATGATGTGAGGAAAGGGTCAAGTTCTTTTTTTTCCCCTTTACAGAAATCCAACTGACACAGTACCATTTATTGTAAATGCCATTTCATTGGTACTTTGTTGGTAAATCAGGTTACCATATATACTTTGGATTATTTCTTGACACTGAGTTCTATACCATTTTGTACTCTTACCACATTATCTTAAATATTATAACTTCATAAGCCTTGATATCTAAAAAGTTTCCAGCTTATTCATCTTCATCAATATTCTTTAGCTGTTCTTGGCACTTTGTATTTCCGCATACAATTTTAGAAACCGAGTATCGTTTTCCATATTTAATAAAACCTGCTGGGATTTATTTCTATTGAGATTGTATTAATTCTATGGAGACTTTAGAGAGAAATGACATTTTAACAATAAAAAGTATTTAGTTCTTGAGCACAGTTTAAAGTTTTCTGTATAGAAGTCATCCACATCTTTTCTTATAGCTATTCTTGGAAATTTGATGGGTTTGTTTGGTGCTATTATAAATGATATTGTTTGCAATTTAATTTTCTACTTGTTATTAATATATAGAATACAGCTGATTTTTAAATAGTTTTATCTATTTTGTTTATTTTATTTTTGACTGTGCTGGGTCTCTGTTGCCACATGTGGGTTCTCTCAAGCTGTGGTAGATTGTGGAGGCTGCTCTCAGCTGTGTGAGCAGGTTTCTTGTTGTGGAGGCTGCTCTTGTCGTGGAGCATGAACGCTAGGGCACACGGGCTTCCGTAGTTGCAGCTCACGGGCTCAGTAGCTGTGGTTCCTGGGCTCTAGAGCGCAGGTTCAGGAGTGTGGCACACAGGCTTAGTTGCCCCACAGCACGTGGGATCTTCAACCAAGGATCAGACTCACGTCTCCTGCATTGGCAGACAGATTCTTTACCACAGAGCCACCAGGGAAGCCCCACAATTGATTTTTGTATGTTGATCTTATTTCCAGCATAAAGCTAAATGGACTCAGTGATTTTAAGAGTATGTTTGTAAATTCTTTCAATTGTCTTCATGTACAATCATACTTTTGTGAATACTGACAGTTTTCTTTCCAATCTTATATATTTTTTAATTTGCTTATTATATTGAGTAAAACTTCTAGTCCAGTGTTGATTAGAAGTGGTAACAGTGGTCATTTTTATTTTCTTCACAACCTCAGAGAAAATGGTTTAATATTGTTTAAATAAAAAATAATGATGCTCATTGTAGGCTTTTGGTAGATATATACTTTATCAGATGAAGGGGATTCCCTTCTATTCCTGGTTTGCTAAGAGTTTTTATTTTAGTGTTTTTGGATTGAAATAAATGCTTATTCTGCATCTGTTAAGATGAGAACATAGATTTTCTTCCTTATTCTATGATACGCTAAAGTACATTGATTTTTGAAAGTTCATAAAACTTGAATTACTGGAATAAACATTGTGATGTTATATCCTTACTGTATTTGAGTGCTAATATCTTGTCAAGAATTTTTACATCAGAGATCATGAGCTAGCTTGACCTGCAATTTTTCTTTTTTGTCCATATTGGCTTTGTCAGGTTTTGCTGTAAAGGTTATGCTGGTGTCATTAATGAATTTGAAAGTGTTTGTTCTTTTTCTATTTTCTAGAAAAGTTTATGTAATATTGATGTTATTTCTTCCATAAGTTTTGGAAGAATTGAAGCCATTTGGAACTGTAATTTTTTGTGTGAAGACATTTTAAATTACAGATTTAATATTTTAATACATATGGAGCTATTCCAATTTTTCTATTTCTTATCATTGCAATTTGGTAAATTGTGATTTTTAGTAAATTTGTCCATTTAATCTAAGTTGAATAAAGTTTTTCATAATATGCTTATTCTCTTTTTAATTTCTTTGGGACATCTGATATATCTCTTTTTATCATTGCAATTTGCCAAGGATTTCTTGTCTTTATTGTAATATATTTATAGCTTAATATATCCTTGAATTGTTTATCTTTATTTTTTCTTCCTTCTCCTTTCTTCAGTTGAATTTGCTATGCTTGTTCTAGTTTCTTGAATAGGTTAGATTGTTTTTTCAACCATATGTCTTGTCTTGCCTAACATGTAAATTAGAGCTATAAAATTCTCTAAATTCGGCTTTAGGAGAATCTCACAAGTTTTATTATGTTGAATTCTCCTTCAGTCAGTTCAGTTCAGTCACTCAGTCGTGTCCAACTGTTTGTGACCCCATGGACTGCAGCATGCCAGGCTTTCCTTTCTATCCAAACTCCTGGAGCTTGCTCAAACTCATGTCCATAGAGTCAGTGATGCCATCCAGACATCTCATCCTCTGTCGTCTCCTTCTCCTCCTGCCTTCAATCTTTCTAAGCGTCAGGGTCTTTTCTAATGAGTCAGTTATTTGCACCAGGTGGCCAAAGTATTGGAGTTTCAGCATCAGTCCTTCCAATGAATATTCAGGACTGATTTCCTTTAGGTTTGACTGGTTTGACCTCCTGGCAGTCCAAGGGACTCTTAAGAGTCTTCTCCAGCACCACAGTTCAAAAGCATCAATTCTTTGGCACTCAGGTTTCTTTATAGTCCAACTCTCGCATCCATACATTACCACTGGAAAAACCATAGCCTTGACTAGACAGACCTTTGTTGGCAAAGTAATGTCTCTGCTTTTTAATATGCTAAGTTGGTCATAGCTTTTCTTCCAAAGAGCAAGCGTCTTTTAATTTCATGGCTGCAGTCACCATCTGCAGTGATTTGGAGCCCAAGAAAATAAAGTCTCTCACTGTTTCCATTGTTTCCCATCTATTTGCCATGAAGTGATGGGACCAGATGCCATGATCTTAGTTTTCTGAATGTTGAGTTTGGAGCCAGCTCTTTCACTCTCCTCTTTCACTTTCATCAAGAGGTTCTTTAGTTCTTTTTCACCTTCTGCCATAAGGGTGGTATCATCTGCATATCTGAGGTTATTGATATTTCTTCCAGCAATCTTGATTCCAGCTTGTGCTTGGCATTTCACATGATGTATTCTGCATGTAAGTTAAATAAGCAGGGTGACAATATATAGCCTTTACGTATTCCTTTCCCAATTTGGAGTCAGTCCGTTGTTCCATGTCCGGTTCTGTTGCTTCTTGATCTGCATACAGATTTCTCAGAAGGCCGGTAAGGTCTTCCCATCCCTTGAAGAATTTTCCAGTTTGTTGTGACCCACACAGTCATAGGCTTTGGTGTAATCAATAAAGCAGAAGTAAATGTTTTTCTGGAACTCTCTTGCTTTTTTGATGATCCAACAGATGTTGGCAATTTGATCTCTGGTTCCTCTGCCTTTTCTAAATCCAGCTTGAACATCTGGAAGTTCACAGTTCATGTTCTGTTGAATTTTTCTTATCACTCAGTTAAAATATTTTCCAATTTTTATTGTGATTTCTTCTTTAATACATGTCATTCATATGTGTGCTATGCAATTTCCAAATAGGAATTTTCTTGAAATGTTCTATTATTTTGTAAATCACTGTGGTCAAAAGTCATACTCTTCATGATTTCAGTTTTTATTTGAAATTTATTGAGAATTATTTTATGGCCCAGAATATTATTTATTTTGATCAGTGTCTCATGATCAAAACCTGTATGCTGGTATGGTTGTATATAGTATTCTTTTTGTCAGTTTAAGCCAAGTTCATTACAAGTGTGGTCTAAATCTTTTCATACTTATTAATTTTTTTCTCTACTGTTCAATAAGTTACTAAGAGTGATGTACTGAAATCTGTAACTATCATTGCAAATTTGTCTATTTCTTCTTCTAGCCTGTAAATTTTTCTTTATATATTTTGAAAATGTGTCATTAGATACATATGTATTTAGGATCTTATATCTTCCTGTTGAAGTGATCCTTTTATCATCATGAAATATTCCTCATTATCTTTAGTAATATCTCACTCCTTAAAGTCTATTTTATTTGGCGGAAGTATAGCTACATTTTTTTTTTACTTTATGAATGCTTGTATGTTTACATTCTCTTCTGTCCTTTTTATATTTTTTAAATTTGAATTGTTCTTTGTCTTCATTTGAATTGCTTCTTATAAATAGCTATAATTGATTTTTTAGCCTACTAGGTCAAACTATAACAAAGAAGTACTTTGTTTTTTATTAGTATTATTATTTTTAATTTAAATTTATTTATTTTAATTGGAGGCTAATTACTTTACAATATTGTATTGGTTCTGCCACACATCAACATGAATCTGCCACGGGCGTACACGTGTTCCCCATCCTGAACCCCCCTCCCACCTCCCTCCCTGTACCATCCCTCCGGGTCATCCCACTGCACCAGCCCCAAGGATCCTGTGTCGAACCTGGACTGGCGATTCATTTCTTATATGATATTATACATGTTTCCATGACATTCCCCCAAATCATCCCACCCTCTCCCTCTCCCACAGAGTCCAAAAGACTGTTCTATACATCTGTGTCTCTTTTGCTGTTTCACATACAGAGTTATTGTTACCATCTTTCTAAATTCCATATATATGCATTAGTATACTGTATTGGTGTTTTACTTTCTGGCTTATTGAAATCCTCTAATATGATACTGAATTTCCCTCCTATAAGTCAACAAATATTTTCGCTATTTTGAGGTGCACACAACTTTATGATTGTTTATCCTTCATGGTGAAATTAATTATTATCATTTGGTATTAACAACTTGTATTCTTGGAGAAGACTCTTGAGAGTCCCTTGGACTGTAAGGAGATCCAACCAGTCCATTCTAAAGGAGATCAGTCCTGGGTGTTCTTTGGAAGGACCAATGCTAAAGCTGAAACTCCAATACTTTGGCCACCTCATGTGAAGAGTTGATTCATTGGAAAAGACTCTGATGCTGGGAGGGATTGGGAGCAGGAGGAGAAGGGGATGACAGAGGATGAGATGGCTGGATGGCGTCACCGACTTAATGGATGTAAATCTGAATGAACTCCGGGAGTTGGCGATAGACAGGGAAGCCTGGCGTGCTGCAGTTCATGGGGTTGCAGAGAGTTGGACACAACTGAGCGACTGAACTGAACTGAAGTGAACTTGTATTCTTAATACTATATTGCTTTTTTCTAAAGTCTTCGTTTTTCTGCCATTGAAATAGCTACCTCAGTGTTCCTTTTGTTATTATTTTCTAGGACTGTCTTTTTTCATTCTTTTATTTTCAGTATCTCATGTCTTTATATTTTAGGCAAGTCTCATAAAAAACTTGTTTCTTCTTTTTTAAACCAGACAGTCTCTGACTTTTATGAGAAAGTTGAGTTCACTTCCAATTTGGGGAGATTAATATTATATTTAGACTTGTTACCATAATCTTACTTTGTAATTTCCATTCATTCTCCTTTTTCTAATTTTTCACTTCCTTCACTGTCCTTTGTTTCAACTGATTGTGATTACTATTTGACTTTTTTCCTATTAGTTTGAAAGCAATATGTTCTTTCTTAATGGTCACTTGAAGTAAAATTTTATCATATATAGATACATGATATATATATATATATATATATATATATAACAACTTAATTCTTTGAGTAATCTATATCTGTAGATTCCCTGCCTGAATAATCAAGGATCCCTCTCATCCATAGTCATAAAATTCTTACATACAGTCTATTTCCTTCTGTCCCATTTTAATGCCACATCTTATATTATTTTTTAATTTTATATATAATGCATACAGCTTAAATTTATTAGAATATCTAAAAATACATACTTGCTTAAATTTATATTAGTTTTACTTTATTTCCTTGCTTTATATACCTTTTTTGCATTTTCTATGTGTTTCTATCTTTCTTAAATTACATACTTTAAAAGTTACATGGGGAAAGATTTATCTATAGGTATTTAATATCAGATTTAAATCCTTGCAAATGTCTTATCTCATCCTTGATTTTCTGGATGCATAATTCTAGGTTAAAAGTGATTTTTCTTTCACTTCTCTAAGGATACTGTCTCCTTATTTATGCTGCTGTTGAAAAGTCTCCTGTTTTTCACTTCATTCTGTTGTATGGTCTCTGACTGCTTATTCAATCTTATTTCTGTCTTTGTGGTTGTGAAGTTTTACTATAACATGTCTGCTGCTGCTGCTGCTGCTGCTGCTGCTGCTAAGTCGCTTCAGTCATGTCCGACTCTGTGCGACCCCATAGACGGCAGCCCACCAGGCTCCCCCATCCCTGGGATTCTCCAGGCAAGAACACTGGAGTGGATTGCCATTGCCTTATCCAATGCACGAAAGTGAAAAGTCAAAGTGAAGTCGCTCAGTCGTGTCCAACTCTTAGCCACCTCATGGACTATATACTAAACAATGGTAATTAGAATCCTTACCTTTGGGCTGCTGTTTTTACTACTGCTATCTGTGCATTAGCACGAGGAAAACGTCTTACAATTCCAGAGCATAATGATGTATTTTGTGTATTCTCACTCAATTTCTTATTGTTGCTCAACATGTTAAGTCCAATTGCGTTGCCTTTCAAAGGTTTGAAACTTTCGGTCTTGTTTCGTCTTGCACATGTCTAGATACAGATTTTCTTTTCTTTTCTTTTTTTTTTTTTTTTTTGCCAAGTAAACAAGCTCCTTCCTACATGTACTAATTGATGTCTTTTATCAATTCCAGAAAATGATGAGACATTTTATTTTCACCGATTGCCTCTCCTGTATTTCCTCTGTTCTCCTTTTCTTTGGACTTAGATTAGATACATAATAGATCTCCTATTTTATCCCCCATGCTCTAAATCATTCTTTCATATATTTCATCTCCTTGTCTTTATGTGCCACATCCTAGTTAGGGTTTTCAATTCTAATCTCTGATTTGTTAATATTCCCTTACCTTGTATAATCTAATATTTAATCCAGTTCAACCCAGACCATCTGACCAATTCAGAGTAAAAAGTTTGGTCCAAATCCACATTTCTATTCATATATTTTTTGGGGGAATATTCCTTTGTACACATCTCATCAAGTATGTATTTGTATAATCTATACAAATATCACAAAACACACAAGGAAATATGTCAGCATAGAGGAGGTTTAACAGAAAAAAAAAACAAGACTTTGAATATTTGAATTATTTATCAGAATCAACATAGAAAATGTATATGGAATTTTTAAAACTTTAATTGCATTTTAAAACAGCAAGTTTTAAACTACAATTCCCAGTGGCATCTTCCTATAATCCTGTATGCCAAATCATGTCAACCTCAGGGGAAAAAACAATTAACCTAAATAAAGAACTTAACGTTTATCTATGTTAAATTAATCTTACTGGTGTCAGCCTGTCAAAACAATTTTAATTCTGTCATGTATTATATATTTAATCTCTTATTGTCTGTGCTAAGTATAAAACTGATAAGCATATTTTTCAGGAGATGGTTTTCTAGGCAAGGTTTCCCTGTAGGGTGAGAGAAAGCTGCTAATTTGGATAGAACTGACCTGCCTGGTAGTTGTGACTTATATTTCACTATCTTTTTATAAAGATGCAGTGGAAGCCTTTAACAAACATGTTGCTAAAATACAGTGTCTGTATCATCCCCCTGACTAAACATAAAAAGAAAATCAAGTTGGCACCTGGTGACCGCTGTGTTCCTTCTCTTAAGTTCTTGCTTCACAGAATTTTCAAAGCTTTTTTCTGTGACTCTTAGCTGATTTACAGCATAACCCTTCCCTGCAGTGTTCTGCTCTGGTTTCCAGTTTCCTCTATTCCTTGTGTCACAGACATATCCTTCCACTTCTTGAATCCATATGTCTGCCATAGTCCTCCCCTGGAATTCAAAAGAGATTTGAGGATCTGGCTTGCATTTTTAATAAGGAACAGAATGAAACAAGACATTGAGAAGGGTTACCTTGATCTGCTTATGCCTTACCTTTCCACTATCACTTCTTATTCTTATTTGAGGTAGTAACAAGGTGTGGGTTTGACAGATACCAAATGGGTCTGTCCAGCTAATCCCTCCACGAGACTAGAGTTTTCTGTTCTGGATCAAATAAGAGGTACAGAAGGGGAATCAACTCCAGCCAGGCTCACCTACAGGGTAAAGAAGATGGTAGACATGTCCCTGGCAAAAGACATGCTTCCACAATGTGCCAGATTGGAACTTCAGTCAGAAGAAGGCTTTGGATTCCTAGTGAGTATTTTCAAAACAGACAGTCCTGTCAATAGCAACAGGTATCATTGAGGAGGCAGGACCAAAGCTAAAAGTAAGTAGAGAGAAGTAAGCATGGACAAAAAAGAACTCTACAAGTAGCCTGTAAATGAAACTAGAAACCTAGATTACGGTAAAATTACTGCCGACCTTGAATTCCAAGTTGAAGGTGAGATTTGGTGATGTCAGCCAAGTACCACTGAAGTATAAGCATGTTAGTTATATGAGTAAAGCAATGTTTTATGGGGTTCAAGGAATGTTTAAAATGTTTTCTGCAGCTAAGAATTATTTTTAAAAGAAAAACATAAAAATAACTTTAAATATCAGTGTTTCCATTTCTACAAGATGACTTCTTGTTTTCAATGTACTTGTGAGTGGCTCTAATGTAAGGAGAAATGAATCTTAGTTGACTTATTTTAGTAAAAATAAACCTGTATTCTTAATATTAGGTAGTCTTTCATTTTAGATTAACCATCACCATGTGATGCCAAATGTGTGTGTCTGTGTGTGTACAGTTTATTCTATGTGGGTGTCTGACTATAACAGGCTTCTTCAAGCAAATGTCAAAACTATTGGGCTGATTTAAAAAAGTGAAATAATGCCATCCACAGCAACATTAATGGACCTAGTGGTTACCATACTAAGAAAGAGAAAGACAAATAACATGATATTGCTTTTTCATGTGGAATCTAAAATATGATACAAGTGAATTTATTTACAAAACAGAAACAGACATAAAAACAAACATGGTTATTAAAGGAGAAAGGAGCAGGGAAGGATAAACTTGAGTTTGGGCTTAGCATATACACACTACTATATATACAATAGATAAGCAACAAGGCCCTGTTGTATAGCACAAGGAACTCTATTTGATATTTTGTAATAACCGATAATGGAAAAAATATGAAAAAGAATGAATAGCATCACTTTGCTGTATATCTGAAACTGACACAACATTGTAAATCAACTATGCTTCAATAAAAACAAGCTGTTGGGCTGATTCTGGTAAGTGAAATAAAGAAGTGACATAGCTGAGAGCAGAAAAGCGGTCCCCCGTTCTCCAACCTGAATCAACTCCAAAAGGACACTCACTGCAAGCAAAGAGGGGGCAGTGGCTGTATGCCCTCCTGGAGCAAAAGACTTGCAAGCCAGGACTGTTCCCAAGCTCATCCTCTACTCTCTTCCCAGCTGCATGCCTCTCTACCACTTTGCTAAACCTCCATTTTCTATAAACTGGGGTTCTTCTTCTTGTTTCTATTACATGGCATTGTAGTAAGAATTAAATAAGAATATATGAAAGGCCCCTTTCCATGATGTCTCAGTGCCAGCATGGCTGGGAGCTGCTCTGAAACTGATCTAAAAGAAATGGACACGTATTTCTGTAGACACCCGTGAGGTCAAAGCTGTGATGGCCTCCCCCACAGCAGAATACCTCCCTGCTGACTGAGTGCTTCCCACTCAGTGCTTTTTCTCTCTCCTGCCCATCTCCCTGGCTGCTGGTCTTTTAAGACTCATATCACATGTTGCCTCTGATGGAGCATTTACTGATCTCACCATATCTCTCCTCCCACTGTATTCTGCATAGATGTCTCTTCTAGTGCTTGTTAAATGTCTCACTTCCCACAGTAGAGCCTCCTCATGTTCAGGACTACCTGGAACTCATCTCCGTATCTCCAGCACCTATCATGATGTTTGGGTCCAGGTAGAGGTGCTCGGGAAAGGGAGGGAGAAAAGGTAAGAGAAATGATTTCAGTCAACAAGAAGAGGCTTCTGGTCTCCCGCTCACAGTGGGTGGTGAACATGCACATACGTAACGCAGAGGCAAGACACTTGGACCCGAGTTTCTATGGGGTAAGAAGAAGAGGAATTCTGATCAGAGGGTTCCAAGAGGTCTCCAGAGCCTGTCTGATGAGTCAGAAATATCTCTATTCTGTCTGCTTTACTGCAAAGTAGTTTAACCATTTGATGGGATAGACGTGTATAATGAGTTACAGAACCATTGGCCCATTTTCCCTCAACAGGTAGTTTCCTCCCTTTGAAAAGTAAAGCTCACAGGAATTATTTGATCTTTGTTTGAAGCTAATTAAATATTAAAGGATGTTTCCCTCCTTTACACAAGCCAACAGACTAGGAGCCCAGAGTTTAACGTTAGCTCCTCTCCTGTCTCCCTGCTCCCTGCTTCCGTGTTTATGCTCATTTAACTCTTGCCTGGACCACCGCCATGGCCTCCCAGGCTTGCCTGTCTCCGATTCACTCTACCAGTGCAAGATGAGTCTCAGAAAGAACTTATTTTGCTCTGAACCTCGTTTCAAATTCTGACTAGCTGCTACATTTAGTCCTCATTCTGTAGCCGGGATTCAGAACCACTGCCTGCCTTATTTGCTCTAGGTTCCTCCCTCACAGCACAGCCATGTGAGACCTGGAGCTCTAGCCATATCAGTTGACTTAACATGGCTCCAGGCTTCACCCAGGCTGCTCCTTGCCCCTCGAGTGCTAACCCTCCTCCTGTGTCCCCATCTGTTGACAAGCCTTCCCCCACCACAACTCTATCACCTGTCTCCACACTGCCTTCAAGGCTTTTAAAGTCAGCACCTGCCATTGACAGCCCCGCTTCCATTTCCTTTCAGGCGAAGGTTCCCTGTATTTTCTTTGGAAAGTCAATCTCTTCACAAGTCTGGCTCTGACTGGCTTAAACCTACTGGCATATCTTGTCCCCAGACACAAGAGTTGATTCAGGCATGGGAACATGACCCCATGCAGGGATACGACTCTTCCCCCCAGCTCATAGGGCTTTCGAGTTTGAGACTGATAAGTCCATGTTTTGCTACCACAAGAAGAATCCCCTTGGGAATGAAGCCATCACAGGGGAACCTGCTATGAGCAACAGATGTTAGAATGTTGTTGAGTACTGGATCAAGCTGAGCCTGAAGACAATCTCTCCTGTACGTTCAGTTATATAAGTAAATTCTGTTTTTATTTTAGCATGTTTATATTGGGTTTTTTGTAACTTTAAAAAAGTTTATATTCAACCTATGCTCTTAATTCATGACAACTTCTAGAAATTCTCCTGGACTTCCTCTCATCTGGCTCTCCATCCCCAACTGAAAATAAACAAGACAGAGTAAAGACATTTCTAACTCACCAGACAGACTTATATAAAGATTAGATGGGCACCAGTGTACAGTAAAGTACACCGTCAGTACAAGGATGTTTGCAATAATTCTACCACCCTGTAGGACATTTTCCTTGGCTGGGGCTCTCCACATTCTCGTGAAACTTGGAAATGTACATATAGCCAGATATTTTTTGGAAACCATCAACAAAACTATAATACAATGGAATAGAAAATTAATAGGTGTTTTATATGAAGAAACAATCAGCAGTATTTTGTAAAACTTTTCTTTTGGTTCTATAGATTCACACACATGTATGTGCATCAGATCACAGTGTGAAATTATTTCTTAGTGCAAAGCATTTTTTGAGAACCATTGATCTGGCTCCCACCTGAGACAATTCTATAATACAGAGTACAAAAAAGGCAGACAAATAATAGTGTATGACATTAGAGAGGGTACTTGTTCTATAAAACATTTTTAGTCACATAGATATGTACACATATATATGTAGTCACAATATAATACATATTTCTTACTGTGGGTGGTAGCCCAAAAGTTTGAAGCACACTGATTTGTTTTCTGAGGCCAGAAATATTACAAAGCAGTACAATTATCTGAGCTGCAGCCAGCAATGAGAAGGGAAGAAAGGAGAGTCTATGATCACCTCACAATTACCTCAGCACTGAGACCTATGTAGGTGGAATATACATTTCTAGAATGAGCTTCTGGGCAATTGGTGACAGCATGTCCGCAGTCACTCAGACAGTAAAGAATCATCCTGCAATGCGGGGGATGTGGGTTCCATTCCTCGGTCGGGAAAATCCATGGAGAAGGGAATGACTACCCACTCTAGTGTTCTTGCCTGGAGAATTCCATGGACAAAGAAGCCTCGTGGGCTACAGTCTGTGGCGTCACAAAGAGTCAGACATGACTGAGTGACTAACACACTTTGTCTGAAAAACAGCTCAGAGGGCCAAGCTGACAACAGCGTTGTCCAAGCCAGGGATGTGTATCTTTCTAGCCTATTGCCATGCTCAACTGTTCAAGTTCAGTTCAGCTCAGTTCAGTCACTCAGTCCTGTCCGATTCCTTGCAACCCCATGAACTGCAGCACCCAAGGCTTCCCTGTCCTTCACTATCTCCCAGAGTTTGCTCAAACTCCGGTACATCAAGCCTGTGATGCCATCCAACCATCTCATACTCTGCCATCCCCTTCTTCTTCTGCCTTCAGTCTTGCCCAACATCAGAGTCTTTTCCAATAAGTCAGTTATTCGCATCAGCTGGTCAAAGTATTTGAGTTTCAGCATCAGCATCAGCCCTTCCCATAAATATTCAAGACTAATTTCCTTTAGGATTGACTGGTTTGATCTCCTTGCAGTCTAAGAGGCTCTCAAGACTCTTCTCCAACACCACAGTTCAAAAGCATCAATTCTTCAGTGCTCAGCTTTCTTTATAGTCCAGCTATCACATCCATACATAACTACTGGAAAAACCATAGCTTTGACTAAATGGACCTTTGTTGGCAATGTCTCTGCTTTCTAATATGCTGTCTAGGTTGGTCATAGCTTTTCTTCCAAGGAGCAAGCATCTTTTAATTTCATGGCTGCAGTCACCATCTGCAGTGTTTATTGAGCCCCAGAAAATAAAGTCTCTCACTCTTTCTGTTGTTTCCCCATCTATTTGCCATGAAGTGACAGGACCAGATGCCACAATCTTCATTTTTTGAATGTTGAGTTTGAAGCCAGCTTTTTCACTTTCCTCTTTCACATTCCTCAAGAGGTTCTTTAGTTCCTCTTCACTTTCTGCCATAATGGTGGTGTTATCTGCGTATCTGAGGTTACTAATATTTCTCCCAGCAATCTTGATTCCAGCTTGTGCTTCATCCAGCCCGGCATTTCACAATATGTATTCTGCATATAAGTTAAATAAGCAGGGTGACAATATACAGCCTTGACGTACTCCTTTCCCAAATTGGAACCAGTCCATTGTTCCATGTATGCTTCTCGACCTCCATACAGATTTCTCAAGAGGCAGGTAAAGTGGCTGAAATCCCCATCTCTTTAGAAATTTTCCACAGTTTGTTGTAATCCACACAGTCAAAAACTTTGGTATAGTCAATAAAGCAGAAGTAGATGTTTTTCTGGAACTCTCTTGCTTTTTTGATGATCCAATGGATGTTGACAATTTGATCTCTGGTTCCTCTGCTTTTTAAAGTCCAGCTTAAACATCTGGAAATTCTTGGTTGTTCACATACTGCTGAAGCCTGGCTTGGAGAATTTTGAGCATTACTTGACTAGCGTATAAGATGAGTGCAATTGTGCGGTAGTTTGACACTGCCTTTCGTTGGGACTGGAATGAAAACTGACCTTTTCCGGTCCTGTGGCCACTGCTGAGTTTTCCACATTTGCTGGCATATTGAGTGCAGCACTTTCACAGCATCAGGTTTTAAGATTTCAGATAGCTCAACTGGAATTCCATCACCTCCACTAGCTTTGTTCATAGTGATGCTTTCTAAGGCCCACTTGACTTTGCATTCCAGGATGTCTGGCTGTAGGTGAGTGATCACACCATCATGGTTATCTGGGTCATGAAGATCCTTTCTGCATAGTTCTTCTGTGTGTTCTTGCCACCTCTTCTTATATCTTCTGCTTCCTTTCGGTTCATACAATTTCTGTCCTTTATTGTGCCCATCTTTGCATGAAATGTTCCCTTGGTATATCCAATTTTCTGGAAGAGATCTTTAGTCTTTCCCATCCTATTGTCATCCATTTCTTTTGCATCGATCACTGAGGAAGGCTTTCTCATCTTTCCTTGCTATTCTTTGGAACTCTGCATTCAAATGTGTATATCTTTCCTTTTGTCCTTTGCCTTTAGCTTCTCTTCTTTTCTCAGCTATTTGTAAGGCCTCCTCAGACAACCATTTTGCCTTTTTGCATTTCTTTTTCTTGGGGATGGTCTTGATCACTGCCTCCTGTACAATGTCATGAACCTCAGTCTATAGTGTTTTAGGCACTCTATCTATCAGATCTAATCCCTTGAATCTATTTGTCACTTCCACTGTATAGTCTTAAGGGATTTGATTAAGGTCATACCTGAATGGTCTAGTGGTTTTCCCTACTTTCTTCAATTTAAGTCTGAATTTAACAATAAGGAGTTCATGATTTGTGTCACAGTCAGTTCCCAATCTTGTTTTTGCTGACTGTATAGAGCTTCTCCATCTTTGGCTGCAAAGAATATAATCAATCTGATTTTGGTATTGACCATCTGGTAATATCCATGTATAGAGTCGTCTATTGTGTTGTTGGAAGAGGGTGTTTGCTATGACCAGTGTGTTCTCTTGGCAAAACTGTGTTAGCCTTTGCCCTGCTTCATTTTGTACTCCAAAGCCAAATTTGCCTTCTACTCCCGGTATATCTTGACTTCCTACTTTTGCATTCCAGTCCCCTATCATGAAGAGGACATCTTTCTTGGGGTGTTAGTTCTAGAAGGTCTTGTAGGTCTTCATAGATCCATTCAACTCCAGCTTCTTCAGCATTAGTCTTTGGGGCACAGACTTGAATTACTGTGATAATGAATGGCTTGCCTTGGAAATGAACAGAGATCATTCTGTTGTTTTTGAGATTGCACCCAAGTACTGCATTTTGGACTCATCTTTTCACTATGAGGGCTCCATTTCTTCTAAGGGATTCTTGCCCACAGTAGTAGATATAATGGTCATCTGAGTTGAATTCACCCATTCCCATCTATTTTAGTTCACTGATTTCTAAAATGTCAATGTTCACTCTTGCCATCTCTTGCTTGACCACTTTCAATTTACCTTGATTCATGGACCTATGCAGGTTCCTATGCAATATTGTTCCTCACAGCATCAGACTTTACTTCCATTACCAGTCACATCCACAACTGGGTATTGTTTTCATTTTGGCTCTGTCCCTTCATTCTTTCAGGAGTTATTTCTCCATTCTTCTCCAGTAGCATATTGGGCAGATACCAACCTGGGGAGTTCATCTTTCAGTGTCATTATCTTTTCACCTTCTCTTACTGTTCACGGGGTTCTCAAGGCAAGAATAGTGAAGAGGTTTGCTATTCCCTTCTCCAGTGGAGCACATTTTCTCCACTATGACCCATCTGTCTCGGGTGGCCCTACACAGTATACTCATAGTTACTTTGCACCTCTTCAAGGGACTGAATTAAAAGCCATGTACACACATGACCCACCCCTTTGCTAGAAAAGAGACCTGACTTTGTCCCTGGGATTGCATGTCCATGCATGGGGTCACAAAGGGTCAGACCAGATGGAGTGACTAAACAAGACACATGAGCCAGGTGACTTAGAGAATGGTTTAACATTTTGCACTGCTTGCTACCTTTACCTTTTGGTCTGAAGAAACCCCAGAGTGTTGCTCTGCAAGGAACTTGACCTTGGGAATCAAAATTACAGACACAAAATTTGTAGCTGCTTGAGTATCTATAGAACAACGATAACAAAAGCCAGGTGTCTCTTAAAAAGCAGGTAATTTGCTTTTTAAAAAATTGTTTGCTCTTCTCATGTCTAAATTATTCATCTCTTGTCTTCTATATTTAGTTTTAGTTTGTTTCGTTCCCTAAATGTTTAGCACTTAGAGAATGTTGTATTTCTTTGCCTAGTTTTAACTTTATTTTAACCTTCTCTTAAAATAAATTTTTCAGCTACCTGGCTTACTCTTTATATGCCATTTAATTCTCTCCTCCATTGTTTTCACTTTAAAACATGTTTCATTTCCTTTTTCTACTTTAACTTTATTCACAGTTATTAATATCTCCTTAAAATTCTAAGCCTCTGATTTTAACATCTAACATTTTAAATTATTTTATCTCATTTTCCCTAGTTATACTTAGTAGTTTCTGAGCTTCGGGTTTTGTTTCTTAACATGTTTAATGTATAATGTTTATTCCTTTCATTTGGTTTCTCTTATTTCAGCCTCAAGTTTTCTCCTTCACTTTTGGTTTTATTGGCTTATAAGTGTATTTTCTTATTTGTAATTTTAATTATTCTGTTCCTTGTATAATGTGCATTTATCAAGCTGACAAGCAACAAAAATGCAAAGCTGACTCTTAACCACCACGCTATTCAGCCTTATTAATCTTTGAGCACTTTCATAACCAACCAAACAAGAGTATTTCCTGCATCAGTCTTCCTCTAACTTGCTTTATTCTCTTTTGATCCATTTATTTCCTTGGCAGGGTTACAAGAAATCTTGTTGCCTGAATATTTTTCACTTCCTGTACTCATTAAAAGGAGCAAGGAGATGCTGTCTAGAGCCAGAAGAATCCAGAGTTTTGAAAACAGGGTCAATGAGACCCTCACTGAATGGCTTCTACATGTCTGAAAGGTCCTGTGCAAGAGATAGGGGGAAAGTTGTCCAGAGGACATGCCCTGCCAGTAGCACCCATGATGGAGATAGATGCCCAAGGAGGTATACTGGAAGAAATGCCCTCCATAGGTGTGCCACTGCAGAGCAGCAGGAGGCAGGTTGCCCCTCATAAGGAGGTGCTTTGCTGACAATCCTCTGCTATGAAGCTGACCACAGGAAGGTGCTCTGTGCTGTCAACCACCGGGTGCTGCAGAAAACACATGTTCACTGTGAATGCATGTGCACACACACACACACACACACAAACACACACACAGACTGCAGAAGACATATGGGAGGAATACACCGGGAAGAGAAGCTCCTTCTTCTTGCCATGCCTCCCCAGCACCCTCTACTGACAAAATGATAGTAACATCATATTCACTACATGGGGACATTCTTAAAGGGTTCAGTTGAGATTGTGAATTGATCACTGGAACAGTACAGTTCTTGGGCTACTCAGCTCTTGCATCCACTCTTCCACACATGTGAGGTCTGTACAATGACATGTCTATATTTCTATCTAACAAGATGCTGCTGTTCTTGCAAATGAAGAAATTCTCAACCTTCACCAAAATAAAGAAATGCACAGCCCCAGCTGTTGCTGTATGAGCTGCTGGCTACATTAATTACCACTCAAATTTCATCACAGTCCTATGGAATATCTTCTAAGATTTTCTTTATGGGACCGTTTTGAAGTCTTTGTAGAATTTGTTACAATATCGCTTCTGTTTTATGTTTTGGTTTTTTGGCCATGAGGCATGTGGGATCTTAGCTCCCCAACCAGGGATGGAACCCACACCCTCTGCTTTGGAAGGTGAAATGCCAACCACCAGACTTCCAGGGACGTTGTTATTGAATATTTTATCTAAAGATTATACTGTAAGGTTAAACCCCACCAACGTGAATAAAAGTCGGGGGAAAGAGGGAGAAAAGGGAGAATAAATAGCATACACACAAAAACACGTAACAGGCAAAGAGAAAATACACAAAGCCATCACATTTCAGTAGTTGTCCATAGGCCATAGTTGACAACTACGGCTTCCTACCTTCCTCTTTGTTGCGAATTTCCCTTGGTCTCAGCCAGAAGTTGGTCAGTTTATTAACTGGAGGAGTGACCCAAACTTTCATTCAGAAGAGTGAGTCCTCAATCATCCTGCCTTTTGATGGTTGTAATCGGTTTCCACTAACCTTTGCTTTGGTCACAGAGCTAGTAGGGGCATCTTAGAAAATCCTCCTGCCACATAGTTGTCCTTGCCTTCAGTGTGTTGCAGCCACTCATTTTCCCTTTGGTAACCGGGATTAATCACTCCAGCTAGTAGAAGAACTCCTTATTTTTGGCATGTTGGCTCAGTGACATAAAGAGCCCCAAATCGCCGGGTGGCAGGCAATCTTCTCTTCAAATCTAATAAAAATACCATTGTGTCTCCTGATGAAAGCACTCCTCTCTTCGCAGCTAAGACCACCAGATCAGCAAAGCTCAAAGTTGCCAGGATGGGAAGTAAAGATTCTATATTGTTAGATGTAATAGTGAGGGGAGTTGCCCCATTTCTACTCTTGCTCCCAGATATATGCATTCTGGCTGTGGGGGAAATAATGCTGTCCAATGGTCTCTGGTTTGAAGCCAATACCATTCCTTGTGCAACATAACTCCCTCTTTTCAGAGTGCTGTGTCCTATGGGTTATGTGGTGCATGCAAACTACATGCGTATGGGTTATGTGGTAAGTTTGATTAATTTCATGGGCATAAACTCACTGCTGCACTTCCTCTGCTGTGAAATCAGTTCCTTAATCAGACTCACTACTCTGCAGAATGCCATGATGGTGGATAAAGATTTCTGTGAGTTCACAGATGGTGATGCTGGCAAAAAGCTTAACAGCAGGAAATACAAATCCATGGGTTCCCCAGTGGCTCAGCAGTAAAGAATCCACCTGCAATGCAGGAGACTTGCGGGAGACCTGGATCAGTCCCTGAGTTGAGAAGATCCTCTGGAGTAAGAATGGCAATCCACCCCAGGATACTTGTATACTTGCCTGGGAAATCCCATGGACAGAGGAGCCTGGTAGGCTACAGCCCATGGGTCACAAAGAGTCTGACACAACTAAGTGACTAAACAATACAAATCCATACCCAGAAGGTGTGTCTTTTTTTCAGTGCAAATGAATTTCTGCCCATTTTATGATGGTCAATATAATCAACCTACTACCCGTCAGCTGACTGGCCTGGCCCCCTGGGGAATAGGGGCACCAACTCAGTTAGTGGCTGTTTATTTTTTAAATTATTTTTGGCTGCTCTGGGTCTTTGTTGCTGTGTGCAGGCTTTCTCTACTTGCACTGAGCTGAGGCTACACTCTCATGGCAGTGTGCGGGCTTCTCATTGCGGTAGCTTTTCTTGCTCTGCAGTAGCAGAGCAAGGGCTCTAGGGTGCCCCAGCTGCAGTAGTTGTGTGACTTAGCTGCCCTGTAGCATGAAGGATCTCAGTTCCCCGATCAGGGATCGAACCCACCATGTCCCCTGCATTGGCAGGCAGATTCTTAATAACAGGACCACCAGGGAAGTCCCAGTGGCTGAGTTTTAATGAAAGTTCCTGCTCCTGGTAGATTAGGCTCTCAGCAGAAGCATTAGCCAGATCAGCCTGGTAAAGGGAAATCCAGCCTGTTGAGCCCCCGCATGGTGTCTGTCCTCCACCATAACCAGTATTCTTCATGGCCCCAGTGGCAAGCACTGGCATGGCTGGCAAAAGAGGCTGACATCCACGGAGCACGTCATTTAACCCACTTGATTATGAGGCACCTCCATGCAGTAAATGTTATAGTGAACACTTATATGGGCCACAGATACCTTCATTATTTGTGCCCATCTAGAGAGGATTCATCTATTTGGCTTGCTTGGTGGCTCAGAGGATAAACCGTCTGCCTGCAATGCAGGAGACCCGGGTTCAATCCCTGGGTTGGGAAGATCCCCTGGAGAAGGAAATGGCAACCCACTCCAGTATTCTTGCCTGGAGAATCCCATGGACAGAGGAGCCTGGTGGGCTACAGTCCACAGGATCGCAAAGAGTCGGACATGACTAAGCGACTTCACACACACACACAGAGGATTCAGGATATTAAATTTAAAAAAAAGAAAATAGAGAAATAAGAGCCAGGAAATGAGATGATAATGAAAGATAGTAAGTTCAGTTTGGGGTATGCTAAGTTTGAGATTTCTGTAGGGCTTACAGGTAGAAAAGGGTGGTTCTGGAACTCGAGAGATCCTGGGATATACAAATTTGGCTGCCTGTGATGCAGAGGTAATAGCAGAAGCCATAGTTGGTGATGAAAATAATCAGGGATAGTGTTAAATTTGAATAATTTGAGGACAGAACTTGGCAGAACATCTGGGGTGCACTGTCAAAGAGAAGCACTAAAAGGAGAGGCCAAGTGAAGAAAAGCTGGTGAGACAGCAGTCCCAAGAAGGCAGAGGAGAAAGTGTCCCCCAAAGCAGGAGTAATCAACAACTGCTACATATCATGGAGAGAGAGAAAAAAAGACACCGGCAGTAAAATTCCATCTGATTTGGCAAACAGGAAATCACGGGTATCAGTAAAGAAAATAGTTTCAGGGGAGTTGTGGGAACAGAAGACAGATTCACAAAAAGGTTCACAAATGAATACAAGGCAAAGTAGCCAAATTTGAGAATGCTGCTCACTCATTCAATTATTAGCTACAGAATGAGGTAGAAAAGAGCTCTACATAGCATTTCTATATTAGAATTTAAAAGAGGACAGAATTTTGAGGAGTCTTTCAGATGAGAAAGCTTCAACATCTTACAAAATGTAAGAAAAGACACTTCTATGCAAAAGGAGGTTGCGGGGCCAAAAGAAAGGCGAGTTTATGAGTAAGCAATATCCTACATGAAGGTTGGGATCAATAATTCAGTCTCTTAAGATCAAAGCGGTGGGGTAGGAATGGAAGGGGAGAAAAAGAGAGGTGAATTTGTAGAAGGTAGAAAAGGAAGTTGAGCTAGTTATCTTCCCTCAATTTGACTTTCAGATTACAAGGCAAAATCTTCTGATGACAGGAAAGTTTGAGTTGAACAGAACTGAAGAAAAATTACAATTTTAAAAGAGCAATAATGACAAATGGAGAGGGAAAACAAGAGAGAGATCTAATCACTCAAACTTCATTTCCTTCTTGAAGCCTTCTCTGTCTGTTCCCCTGAGAATAAATACATTATGAATAACGTACTTCTTTAGCAATTTAAGTTAGAAGTTTCTTTTTAAACCCCCTATTCTACAGCTCTTACATGGCACTTGTCATTTTTTGTTATACAGTTATTCATCTTTTCACATGTGCTTCAAGAATTAACTTGTAATTCTTTAAAAAAAGGAATGCTGTTTCTTTGTATGTCTCCTAGCATCTAAATACTAAAGTGGGTACATATTAACCCAGTGTTTTAATAACCATCCCTGTACGACAAACCATCCTGAACACACTGAGGTAAAAACAAAATTTTTTTCTAATTACTTTCTCTCAAGGTTCTGAGAGTCAATGAGTGGCTTGGGGACCTCTCCCGGGGTTGCAGTAGGAAACATCTGGGGCAGTCTCCCAAGTGTCTGGAAGTTGACGTTGGTGATTGGTTGGGACCCTGCCAGGGTAATGGCCAGAACACACATACACGGCTTCTCCAAGTGGCTTGGGCTTCCTCAGGGCATGGTGGCTGGGTTCCAAGAGAAAGTGTCCTGAGAATGAGAGCCCGGGGGATGCTGTATCCCCTTTCATGGCCTAGCCTTGAAGTCACACAGTATTATTCTGCCACATCCTATTTATTAGTGTTAAGTCACTAAGGCCAGCCTATATTCAGATGAGAGGAATTTAGACTCCACTTCTTCTTATTTACTTATTTATTTTTGGCTGCGCTGGGTCTGTGTGCAGAGCTCGGGCTCTAGAGCACGTGAGCTTCATGTGCTCTAGGCACGTTGGGCCTCATGTGCTGAACAGTTGAAGCTCGAGGGCTCTAGAATGTAGGATCAGTAGCTGTGGTACACGGGCTTAGTTGCCCCAAGGCATGTAGAAATTTCGAGGACCAGAGATTGAAACTATGTCCCTTGCATTGGCAAGAGGATTCTTTTTTTTAACATTGTGGCAAAGCTAGGCTGCTATTTTTCCCAACCTGTGACTGAAGTTCCTGACCCATGTTGTCTCAAGCCCAGACTCCCTTGGACTGGCTGAGAATAAATGCCTGCATCTTTTCTAAGTCAGTTTTCCCAGCACGCTCCATGTCATTGTTAAGAAAAATGACAAGAGGCACTGAGCTTCGCCTTCCTGTCTGAACTTGAGCTCAGTCCTTCCTAGGACCGGCAGGAGGATTCTTAACCACTGAACCACCAAGAAGTCCCTAGACTCCACTTCTTGATGATAGGAGTATCAAAGAATATGCATACATAACATATAGTAAGTGTTAACTAGATGCTCATGTTAAGCATTCAAGGGCTTTCCTGCCGGCTCAGATGGTACAGGATCTGCCTGCAAGGCAGGAGACCAGGGTTTGATCCCTTGGTCAGGAAGATCCCTTGAAGAAGAGAATGGCTAACCACTCTAGTATTCTTGCCTGGAGAATTCTATGGATAGAAGAGCCTGGCAGGCTACAGTCCATGGGGTCACAAAGAGTTGAGCGACTAACACTCTCACACTTTCTAAGCATTAAAATATGAGAATGAGAGTGGTGTAGTCTTAAAAGTCTAAATAGGAGTTAAAAATAATGCTAAAAGGTCAATTCACCCATAAAACACACTACCCATGCTCTCTGTTCTACAAATGACTATTCACAATCAGTTTACAATCTCCTTTCTAGGAGATAAAACTGAGCTATTTAGTAGAAGGTGTAGATCAGTGCTTCTCCTACTTACATGTGTGTGTGTGTATTACCTGGGGATCAGGTAAAATGCAGACTCTGCTATAGTAGGTCCAGAGTACGGTCTTACATTCTGCATTTCTAGGGAGCTCCAGAGTGATGCTGTAGCTCCACAGATCACCTACTGAATAGCAGATTAATAGAAAAGTAGTAGCAAAGGTGGCTGCCTGGCTCCTGTGATCCAGAGGTCCCTGTGTGTTTATAGGACCTTGACTCTCCAGCTAGGTGAACCCCTGATGCCAACAATGTTAATCAGTTCTTTCCCAAGACTATTAGAACTAGAAATAAAGAAAGGGAGTAACTTTTTTCTCTTTTGTGGTAAAGCATATTTCGTGGGGCTCTGGAGTCACCAGCCATGTGAGAAAACCAGAAAGGAAACAGGCTGAGAAGAGAATCCAGGAACATGGCAGTCCTTGATGAGGCTCACACCAGACCCCCTTCTCACAAGCTTGTGAGATAGCCTTATATCCCTCCAGCAAATTCCCCTTTCAGCCTATATTTGTTCTAGTTGGTTTTCCCTCATTTGAAACTTTAAAAAATTATAAACTGGGTGTGGGGAGAAGAGGAGGTCTTCTCCTGGAAATGCAGTAGCCACTGGGATGGAGGAATAAAGAGGACTTCAGATGGAGTTATTATCTGGACATTAGGAGCTGGGGTGAGGCTAGACTATCCAGTAATCATGCTAAAGATATGTTTCCAACAGAGTAGATAAGCTACAGAGACAGAAAATAACAAAAAACTAAGGCCGAGGGAAGATGGAGAAAAGCCTCAACCTCTCTAAAATGGGCGGGGGCTGGGGGGAGTGAAAAGGCAGGCAAAAGAGCCTGTGGATTGAACCTGTTGAATAGCATTGAAAGTGAAAAGGAACTGTTACCTCAAGATGACATCTGCTGAAAACCGAAGTGAACGGGACAGCCCAGAACACCAAGGCTTATGGATCTTTAAAGAATGATACCTGGCCTGAGTAGAGGTTAAAAATAAGAGTGAGGTAGAGCCCTACACAGCAAAGGGCAAAATGCTGAATTTCTCATATATGCCAAGGGGCTTTAATTTATGATCATATTAAATGACCCCTAAGAAAATGATCTACATTGTTCTGGCCTGCTGTCCCTGAGATCCTAGCACAAGCAGAGCTGGCACTTCCATTATCAGTAGAGGGTCATATCATATGAGCTGCACCCAGTAAACACTGACTGGGTGTATACCTCAGGTGAATCTGAAAGCCCTCTGAAGTCTCTGAGGCTGCAAGCAGCATAGAGAAGCAAAAGTGTTCACCTTTCCAAGTTTCAGTTCAGTTCAGCTCAGTTCAGTCACTCAGTCATGCCCGACTCTTTGTGACCCCATGAATCACAGCACACCAGGCCTCCCTGTCCATCACCAACTCCTGGAGTTCACTTAAACTCACGTCCATCGAGTCAGTGATACCATCCAGCCATCTCATCCTCTGTTGTCCCCTTTTCCTCCTATTCCCAATCCCTCCCAACATCAGAGTCTTTTCCAGTGAGTCAACTCTTTGCATGAGGTGGCCAAGTACTGGAGTTTCAGCTTTAGCATCATTCCTTCCAAAGAAATCCCAGGGCTGATCTCCTTCAGAATGGACTGGTTGGATCTCCTTGCAGTCCAAGGGATTCTCAAGAGTCTTCTCCAACACCACAGTTCAAACACATCAATTATTCGGTGCTCAGCCTTCTTCACAGTCCAACTCTCACATCCATACGTGACCACTGGAAAAACCATAGCCTTGACTAGACGCACCTCAGTTGGCAAAGTAATGTCTCTGCTTTTGAATATGCTATCTAGGTTGGTCATAACTTTCCTTCCAAGGAGTAAGCGTCTTAATTTCATGGCTGCAGTCACCATCTGCAGTGATTTTGGAGCCCCCCAAAATAAAGCCTGACACTGTTTCTACTGTTTCCCCATCTATTTCCCACGAAGTGATGGGACCAGATGCCATGATCTTCGTTTTCTGAATGTTGAGTTTTAAGCCAACTTTTTCACTCTCCTCTTTCACTTTCATCAAGAGGCTTTTTAGTTCCTCTTCACTTTCTGCCATAAGAGTGGTGTCATCTGCATATCTCAGGTTATTGATATTTCTCCTGGCAATCTTGATTCCAGCTTGTGCTTCTTCCAGCCCAGCGTTTCTCATGATGTACTCTGCATAGAAGTTAAATAAGCAGGGTGACAATATACAGCCTGACATACTCCTTTTCCTATTTGGAACCAGTCTATTGTTCCATGTCCAGTTCTAACTCTTGCTTCCTGACCTGCATATAGGTTTCTCAAGAGGCAGGTCAGGTGGTCTACCCATCTCTTTCAGAACTTTCCACAGTTTATTGTGATCCACACAGTCAAAGGCTTTGGCATAGTCAATAAAGCAGAAATAGATGTTTTTCTGGAACTCTCTTGCTTTTTTGATGATCCAGTGGATGTTGACAATTTGATCTCTGGTTCCTCTGCCTTTTCTAAAACCAGCTTGAACATCTGGAAGTTCACGGTTCACATATTGCTGAAGCCTGGCTTGGAGAATTTTAAGCATTACTTTACTAGCGTGTGAAATGAGTGCAATTGTGTGGTAGTTTGAGCATTTTTGGCATTGCCTTTCTTTGGGATTGGAATGAAAACTGACCTTTTCCAGTCCTGTGGCCACTGCTGAGTTTTCCACATTTGCTGGCATATTGAGTGCAGCACTTTCACAGCATCATCTTTCAGGATTTGAAATAGCTCCACTGGAATTCCATCACCTCCACTAGCTTTGTTCGTAGTGATGCTTCCTAAGGCCCACTTGACTTCACATTCCAGGATGTCTGTCTCTAGGTGAGTGATCACACCATCGTGATTATCTTGGTCATGAAGATCTTTTTTTGTATAGTTCTTCTGTGTATTCTTGCCACCTCTTCTTAATATCTTCTGCTTCTCTTAGGTCCATACCATTTCTGTCCTTTATCGAGCCCATCTTTGCATGAAATGTTCCCTTGGTATCTCTAATTTTCTTGAAGAGATCTCTAGTCTTTCCCATTCTGTTGTTTGCCTCTATTTCTTTGCATTGATCACTGAGGAAGGCTTTCTTATCTCTTCTTGCTGTTCTTTGGAACTCCGCATTCAGGTGCTTATATCTTTCTTTTTCTCCTTTGCTTTTCACTTCTCTTC
The DNA here is from genome assembly GCF_042477335.2 of Ovis canadensis. Taxonomy (NCBI): domain Eukaryota; kingdom Metazoa; phylum Chordata; class Mammalia; order Artiodactyla; family Bovidae; genus Ovis; species Ovis canadensis. The sequence continues at coordinate 54,376,202 of NC_091245.1, forward strand.
TTTTCCTAGCTTTGAATTTTTAATAATGGGTTTCTTGATCACACCTTCATGTATAACAATCCCATTAAAGGGTGTACTCAGTTAAATTGTATCAAATGTTTTATAGCACATGTTCAAACAGCAGAAAAGGGAAAAAAGATACTGGCTAAGGTGTATTGTCCCAAGTGGCACTCATGGTAAAGAACCCACCTGCCAATGCAGGAGACATAAGAGATGCAGGCTCAATTCCTGGGTAGGAAATGGCAACCCACTCCAGTATTCTTGCCTCGAGAATTCCATGGACAGGGGAACCTGGTGGTCTCCAGTCCATGGGGTCATAAAGAATCAAACACGACTGAAGCAACTTAGCACATATCGTCTATGAACTGAAAGACTTTCATTTCTTATTTATGTAGCAGGTACACATGTAGGTATATGCACTCAGGCAGGAAATGTGACAATGAAGTAATGGAGCTGATTCCATAAAGTAAAATGGAGACTGATCTCATTTTATTGTTATACCTTGTGGTATGTTTATAAAATATTTCTTTCATAAGTTTAAACAGTATCTGCTATAGATGAATTTAATTTTGGTAAACTCAATGAAAAAAATTTTCTATTCTAATATAACATTTATTGTGAAGATTCCAGAAACACACAAGTCAAAATTTCAAATTACGATTCCCACAGTAACAGTAACTCTGCTGTACATAATGGAAGAAATGTTATCAACATATACTATAGTGGAAAATACTAAGTAAGCAGAAACAAGCTGAGTTATGCTTGTTGTGGGAATCATCATTTTCAACTAGCTTAGGATATAAAAAAATGGAAACTATAAATGAATGAATGATTTTTTTGTACTTAATTCCAATTTTTCTTGATCCAATTTAATCAGCTTTGCATCCAAACTACATTTCTCCTTCATAAACTGCAAATGAACATCTTTCATAATTTTAAAATCCACATCATTTGGTTTCTTTTTCTCATGCAGGCTGCCTTTGAACAGTATCATTTTATCCTGTCCCTCCCCAAAAAGGTCAGGACATGTCTGCTGGGATCCATTTATATAGTATCCTTGTCCTGCTGAAGGGCACTGTAGGGGAAGAGAGAAAAAATACCAAAGAGAACAGGAATAACACTGAGCAGCTTAGGAAGGTAAATAAGTACAACAGAAAAAGGGACCCTGTCACCATTAACTTCCCCCTTGGTATCTTCCTAACCAGAAATATGAAAAATAACACCACCAAATATTTACAGTGTCCAAAGGGTTTAGTCATATCATTAACTCATCTGATCCTCACTACAACACTGTGAGAAATGCAAAAGGAAAACACCTTTCAGTTGCTCAGTTCTTTGTGACTCAAGGAGAATATGTTTAAGGCTGTGCTTTTATGTTATCATTTAAAGTCTGGGCCATTTAATTACACTTATGATATTACCCACTTAACATATGCAGAGGATTTACTTATTATTGAAGGCAGAATATGCTTTACGTAAAAAGATTATGGTTATGAGCTAAGCATTTAACATATTTCAAGCTTTTTGCTTTAACTGTATTCTGACAATTCAATAATGAAACAGAAAGAAATAACTGCCCTTTGAAATTTGTCTGGAATACAATTAATCTTGTATATTATATCCAGTATTACTTTCCCCAGTTTGGCTTTAACTAAGAAGGGCACCTTCTTCAATCTCTGAAGAGGAATCCTTTTCCTTTCCAGCAGTCTTTACCATCAGGATATGTTTCATTATATTCAAACTAAATTACTTTGGCTCAAGAACAATTATATTTCCTTTACTAATCTAAGTAGCTTACCCCTTCCAACCATAGTGTCCATGACCTTGTGTAAGCGTTTAGAGGATGACACAGTCAACCTTTGTCTCATAAGACTATTAAAATCCAGCTATTTGAATTTAAGTTTGCTTTTCCTCCTTTCTATGTACAAAAAGATGCTTTTCCATGTAATCAGATAAAATTTTTCCTTCTTCATTTACCTAGTGTACCAATAAAAAGATCAATTAAAATGAAGATTCAGAGCTTGCAAAAAGCTTCAATACCATTTGTTCTAATCTGAGCGATAACAGTTAATCCTTTGCCTGTGAAAAGAATGATCATTTTGCATCTAATTAAAAGGTAATATTTTAAGTGCTACAGGGAAAACAGAGTCTAAGGAATATTAACTTTAAGAGGTCTTATTGTAGAGGAAGAGTTGTCTTCTGAATGTTTCCTATAATTACAAAACATATCTTCATAGTGATTTTAAGATTAACACAAAGTTTCTGGATACAACAGATAAAATACAAAAATGTATTCCAGGGACACAAATACTCAACTTTCAGGATTTCTTTCTCCCCCTCATATGTGAAGAAACAATATCTGGGCTTGACAGCGAAGCACAATCTCAATACCATTTCCAGTTACGAGACAGATAGAAGATGGCCGGTAAGATGAAAAAGTCAGTCATGGGGATATGAGCTCTTGCATCTCATCAGAGACCAGACCAGAGGTTTACTGTCTTACACGATGCATCAGTCACACACAAGGACGTGGCCACAAGCACAGATCTTTCCTGCAGTCTATCCACTTTATGGGACCGTCCAGAAAAAGTGCAGACCCAGCCAGTGGGCAGCAAGTAAAAAAGCAGTATCTTTTTCAGTGAGGAAACTGAAGAGGAGGTGATCAATTCTAAAGCATCACAGAATGCTTAGAGATGAAAAATGATGGGATTTGTTTCTCCTGAGCAGTCAATATGTGACATTTCCAAAGACCTTAAATTTTCCAGATAAACTGACAGTAAATAAAGCCCTGGAGACTCAGTACCACAGATTAAAAAACTAATTTTTCATATTTGTTTACAATTTTAGCTGTAGAACTCCAGGAATAGCTGATAAATAAAATATTAACATATGAAAGTGTTAGTTACTTGGTCATATCTGACCCTTAGCAAATCCATGAACTATAGCCCGTCAGACTCCTCTGTCCATGGAATGCTCCAGGCAAGAATGCTGGAGTGAGTTGCCATTCCCTTCTCCAGGAGATCTTCCCGACCCAGGGATTGAACCTGGGTCTCCTGCATGGCAAGCAGATTCTTTACCATCTGAGCCACCAGAGAAGTCCATATCAACACATCAAAGAATGAAACAAAAGAAAATTTGTGGAACAAAGTAGTCTAATTATAGGAAAATATTAAATAAATTACTGCACACAGCCATTCACAATGTGTCCTTGAAGAATGTCCAAGGAGAGGCAAAGGGCTGACAACATACTGCAAAATGACAACTGACAAAATGTTCTACGTGATGTCTATTTTGGAAAAAAATATGAAAAAGACTAGGAGAGTATACATAAAAAGAGAATTTAATGTCTTCACATTTTTTTCTTTTCCAAATGAAAGGGGATTAAACAAGGGGAAATTATTTTCAGAGTCAGTGAGAATACTGTGATCTCTTTATCCCAATATTTTAATAACACACAAAATGAAAAACTGAAATATATTTAGAGCCATTTAGTGCTTGCATTAACAACAATTTTTCTTTAAGTTACAAAACCAATAGTTCGTTCTAATTTACAGTTTGCTTATACTTTCTGCCAAGTCACACAAGAACAATGTATTTTTGAAAATCTATTGAACTTATATCCAATGTTGTAGCCTTTCATGCAGTCTTCATACATCACCACATTTAGAAAATGAACTTCATATGCTTGATTCCGTAAGTTTTGAAGAAAACCATGATAATGAGTGCCCACAATCCCAGAATAAAACCCCCAGGAGGATGCCAATCCTTCAGCTTTGGTTTCTGCAAAACAAGAATGACATTATAAATTTAACAATAGATAAAGACCGATAGAAAATAGGTAATTCACAGAGTGTGCGTTTAAGGGGTAGTAATGTAGATTAAATTAAATGTACCGTTAGCCTTCCCTATCTGCAGGTTCCATACATATAAACATGTCCTGTATGTTTCTTTGTGCAGCACAGAAAGGCAGATCAGTCTTCACCATTTACTTGTCATTTCACCAGCTACATTATGATCCTGAAATTGAAGGTCTGTGATACTGTCTGTTTATGAGTTATATTAATACTTCCTGGATTATGAGCCAAGATTGTAAGGATAGTTATGAGAATCCTATTCTAGGATGGATTAAAGTGAGAAACTGTAATCTGAAATTTGCGTTCGTCACCATTTAAACTAGATTCCAGAAAGGCTTTTAGTGGTTTCCACAACTTATATTTTGTTTTTTCCTCTACATAACCAGGATACCTAATGCTCTTCACTCAATCTTCAAATTATCACATGGAAAAATAAAAAAGAAAGGAAAGAAAGAAGGAAGGAAGGAAGAGAGGGAAGGAGGGAAAAAACTCTAAAAGTATCTAATAATTAAATATCTAATAAAATATCTAATAATTACCTAATGTATAAGATTATAAACTCACTGAAAATATTCCAAAGGATATTTTGATAGAAAGAAATTCTATTTTCTTTTAATTTTATAAATGGAGAAGTTTATGCAAATGCCTGATTTTCAATTAGGTAATCCTTTTCATTTTTCTTTTTACAAAGGAAATGAATTACTATATTGAAGTTGCAGTTATCAAAACTTTAAAAAACCAAATTTTGATAAAGTAACATGTAATTTTTAAATTAAAATGTTTTAGATAATTTCAAAGTCATGCTGAGAATAAATAATACTTCAAGAAATTTGCAACAACTGTAATGTGATATAAAAAATCAATGATTTCTTTTTTTTCTCTTTTGATGAGAACTCTTAGAATTTACTCTACAATTTCCATAAACAATATAAAGCAGTGTTAATTACATTAATCCTACTGCATATAACACATCTAGTATTTTTTTAATTAATTTATCTTAATTACAGGATAATTACTTTACAAAACTGTGATGGTTTTTGTCATACACCAACATGTATGATAAGCTCAGTGGTTCTCAAACCATTTCAGACGGTTTGTAAGCTCTTGGAACATTGTGCAACACTGAAAAATCTTAATTTCAGTAGAAAATCTATAGTAATGAATATAAAATATAGATATAATAAAGGTAGGTATATAAGTATCATACGCATGTGACATGAAAATACAAGTGAGCGAACTAAATAAACATGATTAACTGCTGTTCAGTTTTTGTCCTGTTTATTCTCTAACAGTCAAACATTGGTAACTCTTGCCAAATGGATGAACAAGCTTAAGATCAAAAATTATTTTTCCACAACTGGGAAATGATTATCTAGTAAAGAGCTATTAACTCAAAAAAAAAATCATTATTAGTGGAAGCACACCTTTATACAGCAGTCAGAAGACGCTCCCTGGGAATCTACTTTAAAGAATATTGACTTGGTTGAAGAGATATGATTCAGATTTTCCCCAGTAACTAGGAATCTGATTTATATAGTATTTGAAAATACACACACACACACACACACACACACATAGAGGTTACTAGGCTATTACTTTTAAAAAGTTAAATAAATATTGTCAAAATCTGGCATTAAATTATGCACTGTAGAAGAACAGGTTATAATAGAGACAACTGTTCTATAAACTAATTTAATGAATTTCAGTGCTAAATGTTCAGGAGATGTGAACCTTCAAGAGCCACCTAAAACTTTCAGGTGGTGTTTAAATCAAGTCATGCAAGAAAATGCTGAACAGCATTTATGCACTATGATTCATTACAGATTACTGAAATAAATAATCAAGTAGTTAAGAGCAAATCTTACTTCTGCACCTATAGGAATTCTAGTTACTTTTCAATGAGATGGATTCCCTGAAGTTGTGATTTCACCATTACATCTTAAACTCAGAGGGCAGAACCAGTTGCCAGAGATTAGACAACTGTAGCTTCCCAGGTGGCGCTTGCGGTAAAGAGCCTGCCTGCCATGCAAGAGACGTAAGAGACCCGGGTTCGATCCCTGGGCTGGGAGATTTCCTGGAGGAGGGAATGGCAACCCACTCCAGCGTTCTTGAAGAATCCCATGGACAGAGGAGCCTAGTGGGCTACAGTCCATGGGTTGCAAAGAATCGGACACGACTGAAGTGACTCAGCATGTAACTTCTTTAGATATAACTAGCATTTCTCCAGTGTTCTTGCCTGGAGAATCCCAGGGATGGGGGAGCCTGGTGGGCTGCCATCTATGGGGTCGCACAGAGTCGGAGACAGCTGAAGCGACTTAGCAGCAACAGCAGCAGCATTTCTCCAAAGATTGGTCCTGATAGTTATTTCAATCTGCTATGTTTAAAACTGTTTCAGAGAATTCTAGAGGCACTGCTTCCTGATCCTTCAACTAAATATGTCCCACATTTAGACCACTGATGTCCAGGAGAGGACAAGAGGAGAAAGCAAAGTGCTAGAACTGTGGTTTGCCAATGGCAAACTCTGACGGCAATAATGGAAGACCAAGAAATGTATGTTATTACTCTGGCAGTATTATGGAATGGTATATTTATTCACACAACACTGTACAAGCTAACAAAAGTAGCAAATCTCAGCCTTTCAAAACTACTATTTGCAGTTGCTCTATTTTTACTGTATATTCATTACATATATTTGACTAACAAAAAAATGGAAAATGAATTATTAACTAAATACAGTTTGGACTCTTAGCTTAGCATGACATCTATGAAGAATCCTGCTAATGCAGCTGCTCCCATCTTCTCAGGAAAGGCACATAAAAAGGCACAGAAAGAGACAACAGCACTCTCTACTAAAATTAACTTAACCTCTGATGAGAAACCTTGGACAGTTTCACTATCTGCAAGTCTGGAAACCAGGTCTAGAAACAAATTAACGGTGGCCCAGTTTTCTGAATACTACACAGGATCCAAAAGATTGCTATGCTCTGTGAAATAGGTAATTCTGTCAGCTGAGAAAGGGATTTTAGCTCTCTCCCTTTTTCTGCCTGCTGTTTAAGAGAAACAGTGTTGCCAATGAAGGTGACTTTATGAGGCAGCCAGAGTAGTGCAACTCTTCCCCAACCAATTAATGGCATACTTCTTTCTACATCTATTTAAATATAATTCCCAGTAAAGAGCATATCAGAAAGTAGCGGGCCCTGGCAAAGGTTTACTGCATCCAAGAAGGCGCAACATCCAAACAAAAATCTCTGCAAAGACAGGAAAATACAGGAAAAATCCTTTCAATAATATATGTTAAGAAACAATGTTTTTTCCACATACTTCATCTGGCCAAAACCCAGGCACACCCAGCACAGCAGCACATGACCCTGGTTTAGTTTACCAAAACCACATCTGATGACTGGCCACCAGTCACTGGGAAATGCTGAACAACTATTCTTCAGATACAGATCTGAAAGGATCCAAATCTAGGTAGATGGTGAGAAACATCCACACGCTCTGTTGGGAGATACTGACAGTATTCTAAGAAAAAGGCAAAAACCAAGGTGAGGTCCATGAGTAAGAACACTCCAACATATGAAGAAGAAATTTCCCGAAGACACAAAGAACATATCTCTGAACAGATTTCATAAAGAACAAAAGAATAATTTTAGAAAAATTTTATTTGACATAGATTTGAATAAAAATGCACAAGAGGCCAAAACCAAATGAACAGCATAAAGATAAAATAATACAAGATACAGGGACAAAAGGTTGAGGTAAAAAGGGAGCTGGAAGATAGTGTCCTAAGCACCTCTCTGAGTCCTTTATTCACCGAACTGTGGTAGACTAATCACAGAAAAAAAAGGTCCTAATTCCCCATACTTTCTTCCCTTTGTCCATACATTTTGAATATATTGCTTTATGACAGTTCTCATCAAGAGGTATACTCTACGTCTTTCTTCCATGCCTTGTGACTTCTTTTTGCCAATGGAAAGGAACATAAGCAATGGTATCCTAATTCCATGCTAGCCTCAAGAGGCTTTCTTTGCCTGTTTCTGCTCTCTCTTATACCTCTGCTACCACCATGAGAAACAAACCTAGGCAAGGCTTCTGGAGGTAAAAAATACATCAGATGGAGACGAACTCAAGTTCTCCAGCCAGCAGCCAGCCACCTCCCAGATGCAGAATTGCCTAGCCAAGACAAGGCTGACCAGAGACTCACGAGGGTGCCCAGCTAAGAACAGAACTGCTTAGCTGAACTCAGCCTGAATCCCTACCCTGAAGACTTAGGAGTCAAATAGATAGTTGAAGTTTTAAGCCACTAACTTTTGGCTTATTATTCATCAAAAGCTATGAAATACACCCACTGAGATGACCATTAATATAGAAGGAAAAATCCTGATCCTTTATTATCATAAGAAAATAAAGTTCTCATCTACATACTTTTCAAGTTTCTACAACAATGGTATATATAAAACCAGCATGAAGGGCGGCTAATCAGCTCCTTGTGGATCATGAACTTGATCGAGGTGAGGGAGGTCTGTCAAGATAATCCCCCTGATGTATTCTAGAACAAGAAATTCAGCCCCATTTCACTCATCTGAGCTAAATTTCACTAAGTAAGGACTGCAGCAAACACCTGTTTCCCCTGAACAGTATGTATAGCAGACTCTGTAGAAGTCATGCTACAGTGTCTTCTAGAGGTAAATTTTGTGAATGTTCTTTGCCCCATACCCCTCACTTTAAGGGAGCGGCAGTTATGCTCACTTTTAGCTCTTTCTTGTAGTCTTCCTGGGAAGAGATTGACTCCACTTGTCACCATGCTAGGAACTGCTCCCAAGGAAATAAAGTGGGGGAATCTAGAGACTAATTCACCTCATTTCTCTCTAACCTTCCTCCTCCCAAATACGTGAGTTACTCTAGCTCAAGTCTTGTTCCTTTCCTTTAGAAGTTAGTCAGCAATTCATATTCATTGGATATTGCCCCCACCCAACCCTCTGCTAGAGAAATGTTCATTTCTCCCAGAATCTTGATGTATCTTACATATGGTAAATCTGCAAAGCAATTAATTTAATCTAGGATAATTAAAGATGATTTGTTTTTAACTATAATTTTGCTTCCAACAGAAAATTGACCACTGTTCTACCTTAACCATAATTTTAGTTTTTTTTCTGACACAAATGCCCACTATTAATATTGTTAATTAATATCACTCTGGAATTTTTAGCCAATCCAGATGTCAGTTCAAGGAGGAAATAATTTTCATATTTGCAGATTTTATAATTAGGTATCAACAAACTATACAAAATCAACTCTTAGAATTACTGAGAACAAAGAGTTCAGATCTGAGATAAATATAAAAAAATACCCTTCCAATGTGCCAGTAAAAATGAGTTGGAAAACAGAATAGAAACAAATTTCATCCACAATAGCACTAAAAAACAAAATATCTGGGACTATCCACAGCATGAGGATAAAAATCTCATTTTTTAATGTCATTTTATAAATTTATAAAATCTAACTCTATAAATTCATCTCATATGTTAAAAATCTATATTACTTATAGAGGGGTAAACAGTCCTGAATATCAAAGAGGATATGATAAAGCTAATCTATAATATTTTTCTGATACAAAATAGAAAAGATCAATGAAACAGAATAGAAAGTAGTCAGTCAGCTCAGTATCCAACAATTTGGATATTATATTGGATATTATAAAAGAACTATAACAAATCAACAAGCAAGGAAATATTCTTACTGGTCCTCTAACAATGGGTTAACATCTGGAAAAGAAATCAATTTTGTTTCTAAACCAAAACTACAAACCAAAATATACTTCACATGATTAAGAATTAGATGTAAACATATGACATGTAGAAAAAAAATGTTTTCAATTACTTTTGTAAAGTGGCACCCAGGGGTCTATCATAATGGTAGCTATGTTAACAGTACCAGTGGAGAGCAGTTACAAAGGATTTCATTGTGAAGAGCATGCGTCAAAGGGCCTGCAAGCTAAGGGGACTGTCAGTGGGTGGCTATTCAGGAAGGACTTCTTGGATGAGCTGGCCCTTGAACAAGGTGTCATATGTAAGCTGATGGACAGGAGGAGATAACACCCAAGCAGTGACACATGGAACAAAATCATGGCGATGGTAAAAGCCAGGCGTTGAAGAGTGATGCTCCAGCCATACTACGCTAGCAAGGGGAAGGTGACAGAAAGAGGTTTGCATCTGCTTTGTTCAATGCCAAACCCACAGGATTCTGGCACTTAGAAAACCCTGATGAAAGAAAGGGTGCAGCTTGAAAGTAGAAAGCATTATGGCCAGGAGGGTCACTCTGTGAATAACCAGGTGCATTCTGGGATCTGAAACAATGCAGTGCCTCTGAGAGCTTAGCCAGCAACCACCCACAGGTGAATATGGCAAAAAGAGATAAAATGTCAGACAATCTTCACAGTAAAGGGATTTATAAGTTTAAAAGCAATAAATGGAAATAAAAAGGTGGAGAAATTTTTAAAAGAACTTTTTGAAAAATCGATATTTTATGAAGTGTGTAAATCAAACTAAGAGGCAAATAAATGAGAAAATATGACAGAAAGGGGGTTAAATTCAGTACTTTCAGGTCTGCCAAAAATGAGTAAGAAAAGACACATGGATTTATGAACAAATGTTATAGGGAAATGAAAATTTTCACAATAATTACAAATGGCTAATAAAAACCTGAAAAATTTAATTTTTGATCATAAAAGCAAGTTAAAATGTTAATTATTTCTTCCTTGCTTCAAAACTGAATTAGTAAATGTTAATAAGGATGGTCAACTTTTCAGGGAAAGTAATCTATTTATATGTTCAGAAGTCTTTAAAATGTTCATAATTTTTCATTCCTAGAATCTGTTGCATTCCTAGCTAGGCTCTACAGTAAGGAATTCAGAAATGCTGACAAAGGTTTTGCACAAGGATTTTCTTCTTACTGTTATCTACAAAATAAAAATGGAAACTATATAGATAACATGAGAAATACTGCACATCAACATAATAGCCATCAAGAATGTTCTCAATTTTAATGATTTGGAAAGATGCTTTAGACTGTAATAAGAAAATAAAAGTAAAATGCAAATTGAGTATGAAATATGATCTTATGACAATATTCAAAACAAGGAAACTGAAGTCTGAATACAGCTTCTGAGAAAGAAATAGGATTAGAGGTACTTTGAAACTTTTCTCTACACTTATCTATACTTTTGAAAATATATTTTCTACAATGGATAGGTATTTCTTTAATTATTTTTATGGGGGAAAGAGGAATACAGAGGAAAAACTTTTAATAAAAGAGTCCACCTAGAAGAATCTTTCTATATTCATCTTTTACAAATTTAGAAGATGTTCTACAATAATACCGTTTAGTACATGATATCCTACTTTGAGGAAAAATAACACGAATAGCATGACAGCGACATAATAAAATAAAGTGCTTTTTCAGTATGTATTTAATGATATTTCCAGAGAATGACAATATTGCTATTTTTAAAATAACTATAGGTAATATTTTAGGTATTCTACAATGATTTTACTTACAATCAAATGAGAGATTGGTATAATTATTGCATTTTGTAGTACAGCTGCATTTGAGGTAAGTTCACATTAAAGTATAGCTTGTAATTTCATTTGTGTCCATATTAGAGCTTCTCATAAAATGACTAATTTTATGTAGTTAAGCTACTCTACCGACTGCTATTAAATACACTTTTTTTAAAAAACTTTCACAATAGCCATAATACAGAGGTGAAAAGCATATATAAAACATTGCAATGTGTCATGAGCAAACACTTAAAAGCTTAAGGGCTACCTATTATTGAAATGCCTAATATTTCAAGTTAAAAAGATAGGTAGCTTAGCAACACTACATTGCCAATTGTGAACAGTGTTCAGTCTCCTCTTTCATGTTTCTAGGAGAACATTAACCACAGAACTTCAAACGGTTAACAGAGAACAGAACTAAGTATTAAAATTATGCAAGAAGAAAAAATCAAGGATTGAAAAAATTATACAAGTTTACTGGAAAACAAATAGAAAATTTACAATGTTTCAATAAGATTTTTTCCTTAAAATATAATGAGCATATCAGAACAGTTAAATTATATTTTAAGTAAAGAAAAAAAAAATCCACTAAGGTTACAATTACTTTAGCAAATAATTTAGCTATTTGTTTTCAACCGTTTAATTAGTTGTAGTTTGTTAGTATCTCCAGTCTATCAACATCTTCTGTATAAAATATGATTGGTAATGTTCAAATTATACTTGTAGCATACATCAAATTGTGGTCAGCAGGATTCTAAGAGAGTTCCCTAGATTCCCTCTCCCAGGTGTGCATATGCTGTATAATTGCTTCCCTTTGAGTGTGGACCAGGACTTATGAATATGACGGGATATCACTTTTTTCACTAGGTTACATTATATAACAAAGACAAGGGGATTATGAAGATGTTATTAAGGTCTCTAATCAGTGACCTTCAATTAGTCAAAAAGGAGATTATCCTGGAGAGAGAGACTGACTAATTAGGTGAGCCCTTTGAAAGAGGGTCTAGATATCAGGGACCTAAGTCAAGAGAGACAAACAAGTTCAGTTCAGTTGAATTCATTTGCTTACTCAAGTCTAACTCTTTGCGACCCCATGAACCACAGCATGCCAGGTTTACCTATCCATCACCAACTCCCAGAGTCAACTCAAACCCATGTCTATTGGGTCAGTGATGCCATCCAACCATCTCATCCTTTGTTGTCCCCTTCTCCTGCCCTCAATCTTTCCCAGCATCAGGGTCCTTTCAAATGAGTCAGTTCTTAGCATCAGGTGGCCAAAGTATTGGAATTTCAGCTTCAACATCAGTCCTTTCAATGAATATTCATGACTGATTTCCTTTAGGATGGACTGGTTGGATCTCTCTTGCAATCAGAATACCACAGTTCAAAAGCATCAATTCTACGGTGCTCAGCTTTCTTAATAGTCCAACTCTCACATCCATACATGACCACTGGAAAAACCACAGCTTCGACTAGACAGACCTTTGTTGACAAAGTAAAGTCTCTGCTTTTTAATATGCTGTCTAGGTTGGTCATAACTTTCCTACCAAAGAGTAAGCATCTTTTAATTTCATGGCTGCAATCACCATCTGCAGTGATTTTGGAGCCCAGATAATAAAGTCAGCCACTGTATCCACTGTTTCCTTATCTATTTGCCACAAAGTGATGGGACCAGATGCCATGATCTTCGTTTTCTGAATGTTGAGCTTTAAACCAACTTTTTCACTCTGCTCTTTCACTTTCATCAAGAGGCTTTTTAGTTCCTCTTCACTTTCTGCCATAAGGGTGGTATCATCTGCATATCTGAGGTTATTGATATTTCTCCCAGCAATCTTGATTCCAGCTTGTGCTTCTTCCAGCCCAGCGTTTCTCATGATGTACTCTGAGTATAAGTTAAATAAGCAAGGTGACAATATACAGCCTTGATGTACTCCTTTTCCTATTTGGAACCAGTCTATTGTTCCATGTCCAGTTCTAACTCTTGCTTCCTGACCTACATATAGGTTTCTCAAGAGGCAGGTCAGGTGGTCTGGTATTCCCATCTCTCGCGGAATTTTCCACAGTGTATTGTGATCCACACAGTCAAAGGCTTTGGCATAGTCAATAAAGCAGAAATAGATGTTTTTCTGGAACTCTCTTGCTTTTTCAATGATTCAGCGGATGTTGGCAATTTGATCTCTGGTTCCTCTGCCTTTTCTAAAACCAGCTTGAACGTCTGGAAGTTCACGGTTCACGTATTGCTGAAGCCTGGCTTGGAGAACTTTGAGCATTACTTTACTAGCATGTGAGATGAGTGCAATTGTGCGGTAGTTTGAGCATTTTTTGGCATTGCCTTTCTTTGGAATTGGAATGAAAACTGACCTTTTCCAGTCCTGTGGCCACTGCTGATCTGGATCTGCCTAAAACAACTTAAAAGCAATCCTTAAAGGAATCAAACTCATCCTAGAACAAAATCTAGCACTCATTACAAGAATAAAACAAAAATCCAAAATGTAATAGCCAACAACAACAACAACAAAAATAAAACAGCGAGTATCCAATCTTTTAAAAGGACATGGGAAGGAGGAAAATATCACCCAAAGCCAAGATTTAAATTAATCTGTTGAAATAGACCCATATATGAAAAAGATGATGTATTTAGTAGACAGGGCTCTTAAGACAGCTATTATAAATTGCATGTAAAGAAAAACATGATCATATGAGAAAAGAGAATATATAAATAAGATCTATTATAGGATTTCTAGAGATGAAAAATATATATAAGATGAAAGCTACATTGGATGAAATTAAGAGTAGATTAGACACTTTAGCAGAGAACTATTAAGACAGCAAGAGAAGTTATTCAAATGAAGCACAGAAAGAAAAAGAGAAGGGAAAAGAATACACAGAGCCTAAGTTATGCCTATCGTGGCACAGTATTAAGCAGGAACACATTCATGCAACTGGAGTCCTAAATAGGGAGAGACCAAAATATGTTAAACAAATAATAACTGAAATTTTATCAAATTTCATAAGAACTATAAACCACCAAATCCACAAAGCCCAACACCACGAAACACAGAGAAAGCCACAAAAAGGAACATCATAATCAAAATTCTGAAAAACAGTGGTAGGACTTCCTTGTTAGTCCAGTGGTTAAGAATCCATCCACAAATGCAGTGGATACAGGTTTGATACCTGGTCTGGGAAGATTTCATGTGCCACGGGGCAACTAGGCCCATGTGTCACAACTACTAAAGCCTGCGCGCTCTAGAGCCCACGTGCCACAACTTCTGAGCCCCTGCACCCACAGCCCATGTTCTGCAAGAGAAACCATCGCAGTGAGAAGCCTGTGCACCACAACTAGAGAAAGCCCAAGCGCAGCACTGAAGACCCAGTACAGTCAAAGTAAACAGACACTTTAAATTTTTAAAAAAAGAAAAGGAAAACAATGATAGCAAGAACACCTTAAAAGCAGTCATGTAAAAAGAGATTTATTCTTACAGAGAGGAGTTTAAGAAACTACAGCAGATGAGTTAGTCACATGATTATACAAATAAAGTTTTATAAGAACACAGCCATGCTCATTCATTTACATATTGTCTATTGCTGCTTTCACATTACACCAAAGTTCAGTAGTTGCAACAAAGATCAGATACCTAAACTATTTATATCTGGTCCTGTAAGAAAAAGTGTACTGACCCCTGCTATAGTGGAACAAAGATAAGCATAATTGAAGATGTGCTGTCAGCAACCGTGGAATCCAGAAGACAACGGAAAGGCATCTTTAAAGTCCTGAAACAAAATAAATGTTACCTAGATTCTAGGGAAAATGTGCCAAGTGAAAAAAAGTCTTTCAAGGATGAACATGAAATAAAATTTCAGTAAAACAAAACCTTTGAGAATTCAACAGACATTTACTGCAGCAGACCTATACATAACAATATACAAACTTCAGTTCAGTTCAGTTGCTCAGTCGTGTCCGACTCCTGGCAACCCCATGAGTCGCAGCACGCCAGGCCTCTCTGTCCATCACCAACTCCCAGAGTTCACTCAAACACACGTCCGTCAAGTCGGTGATGCCATCCAGCCATCTAATCCTCTGTCATCCCCTTCTCCTCCTGCCCCCAATCCCTCCCAGCATCAGAGTCTTTTCCAATGAGTCAACTCTTCGCATGAGATGGCCAAAGTACCGGAGTTTCAGCATTGGCATCATTCCCTCCAAAGAAATCCCAGGGCTGATCTCCTTCAGAATGGACTGGTTGGATCTCCTTGCAGTCCAAGGGACTCTCAAGAGTCTTCTCCAACACCACAGTTCAAAAGCATCAATTCTTCGGCGCTCAGCTTTCTTCACAGTCCAAGTCTCACATTCATACATGACCACTGGAAAAACCATAACCTTGACTAGACGGACCTTTGTTGGCAGAGTAATGTCTCTGCTTTTCAATATGCTATCTAGGTTGGTCATAACTTTTCTTCCACGGAGTGAGCGTCTTTTAATTTCATGGGTGCAGTCACCATCTGCAATGATTTTGCAGCCCCAAAAAATAAAGTCTGACACTGTTTCCACTGTTTCCCCATCTAGTCACATCCCCATGAAGTGATGGGGCCTTTGTTGGCAGAGTAATGTCTCTGCTTTTCAATATGCTATCTAGGTTGGTCATAACTTTTCTTCCACGGAGTGAGTGTCTTTTAATTTCATGGGTGCAGTCACCATCTGCAATGATTTTGCAGCCCCAAAAAATAAAGTCTGACACTGTTTCCACTGTTTCCCCATCTATTCACATCCCCATGAAGTGATGGGGCCAGATGCCATGATCTTCGTTAGCAATACACAAAGTGGTATATCAAAAACTTATACTATAAGGTATACCTACAGCAGACCTATAATACAAGAAATGTTAAGAGAAGTTCTTCAGGCAGAACGAAAATTATACCAGAGGGAAATACAGACTTTCACAAATGAAAGAGGAGAGATCAAAATGGTAAACTGGTAAACAAATATATAAAAATATTTTCTTCATTCAAAAATTTCCTTAAAAGATAATTGACTGTTTAAAGTTAAAATGACAATATATTGTGTGGCTCATAAAGATGTAAAATCAAAACATATAACAACAACAGCACAAAGAATGGAAGGGAGAAACTGAGAACATAGCATTATAAAGTTCTTATGCTGTACATAAAATAATATACTATTTAAAGTTCGTGTTTAGTCACTCAGTCATGTCCAGCTCTTTGCAACCCCATGGACTGTACCCCACCAGGCTCCTCTGTCTATGGGATTTTCCAGGCAAGAATATTGGAGTGGGTTGCCATTTCCTTCTCCAGGCGATCTTCCTGACCCAGGAATCGAACTGGGGTCTCCTGCATTGCAGGTGGATTCTTTTACAGCTGAGCTACCAGGGGAGCCTCAAGAAGGTGACTACCAGGGAAGTCAACTATTTAAAGTAGACTGTATTAAATTAAAGATGCGTATTATAAATCCTAGACTAACAACACTAATAAGTTGGATTCACTTAATAAACCAAAAGTGGAGTTAAAATGGCATCCTACAAACTCAACAAAAAACAGAAAAAGAAAAGGAACTGAAAACAGAAGGAGCAAATATAAAACAAACAGCATTACAGCAGACCTAAATCCTGCTAGCCTGGTAGCCGATCAGGCTCCTCCGCCCATGGGATTTTCCAGGCAAGAGTGCTGGAGCAGATTGCCATTTCCTTCTCCAGGGGATCTTCCCGACCCAGGAATTGAACCTGGGTCTCCTGCATTGCGGGTAGATGCTTTACCGTCTGAGCCACCAGGGAAGCTTGATCTAAATCCAACCAGATTTAAATTCCATTTAACTACTATTAATTACATTAAGTGAAAGGATCTTATTTAAGGGACGAGATCTGATATAGAGTGCCTGATGAACTATGGACGGAGGTTCGTGACATTGTACAGGAGACAGGGATCAAGACCATCTCCATGGAAAAGAAATGCAAAAAACCAAAATGGCTGTCTGAGGAGGTCTTACAAATAGCTGTGAAAAGAAGAGAAGTGAAAAGCAAAGGAGAAAGGAAAGATATAAGCATCTGAATGCAGAGATCCAAAGAGTAGCAAGGAGAGATAAGAAAGCCTTCCTCAGTGATCAATGCAAAGAAATAGAGGCAAACAACAGAATGGGAAAGACTAGAGATCTCTTCAAGAAAATTAGAGATACCAAGGGAACATTTCATGCCAAGATGGGCTCAATAAAGGACAGAAATGGTATGGACCTAACAGAAGCAGAAGATATTAAGAAGAGGTGGCAAGAATACACAGGAGAACTGTATAAAAAAGAGCTTCACGACCAAGATAATCACAATGGTGTGATCACTCATCTAGAGCCAGACATCTTGGAATGTGAAGTCAAGTGGGCCTTAGGAAGCATCACTACGAACAAAGCTAGTGGAGGTGATGGAATTCCAGTGGAGCTATTTCAAATCCTGAAAGATGATGCTGTGAAAGTGCTGCACTCAATATGCCAGCAAATGTGGAAAACTCAGCAGTGGCCACAGGACTGGAAAAGGTCAGTTTTCATTCCAATCCCAAAGAAAGGCAATGCCAAAAAATGCTCAAACTACCGCACAATTGCACTCATCTCACATGCTAGTAAAGTAATGCTCAAAATTCTCCAAGCCAGGCTTCAGCAATACGTGAACTGTGAACTTCCAGATGTTCAAACTGGTTTTAGAAAAGGCAGAGGAACCAAAGATCAAATTGCCAACATCCACTGGATCATCGAAAAAGCAAGAGAGTTCCAGAAAAACATCTATTTCTGCTTTATTGACTATGCCAAAGCCTTTGTGTGGATCACAATAAACTGTGGAAAGTTCTGAAAGAGATGGGAATACCACATCACCTGACCTGCCTCTTGAGAAATCTGTATGTAGGTCAGGAAGCAACAGGTAGAACTGGATACGGAACAACAGACTGGTTCCAAATAGGACAAGGAGTACGTCAAGGCTGTATATTGTCACCCTGCTTATTTAACTTCTATGCAGAGTACATCATGAGAAACGCTGGGCTGGAAGAAACACAAGCTGGAATCAAGATTGCCGGGGAGAAATATCAGTAACCTCAGATATGCAGATGACACCACCCTTATGGCAGACAGTGAAGAGGAACTAAAAAGCCTCTTGATGAAAGTGAAAGAGGAGAGTGAAAAAGTTGGCTTAAAACTCAACATTCAGAAAAAGAAGATCATGGCATCTGGTCCCATCACTTCATGGGAAATAGTTGGGGAAACAGTGGAAACAGGGTCAGACTTTATTTTTGGGGGCTCCAAAATCACTGCAGATGGTGACTGCAGCCATGAAATTAAAAGACGCTTACTGCTTGGAAGAAAAGTTATGACCAACCTAGATAGCATATTGAAAAGCAGAGACATTACTTTGCCAACAAAGGTCCGTCTAGTCAAGGCTATGGTTTTTCCTGTGGTCATGTATGGATGTGAGAGTTGGACTATGAAGAAAGCTGAGTGCCGAAGAATTGATGCTTTTGAACTGTGGTGTTGGAGAAGACTCTTGAGAGTTCCATGGACTGCAAGGAGATCCAACCAGTCCATTCTGAAGGAGATCAGTCCTGGGTGTTCTTTGGAAGGAAATGATGTTGAAGCTGAAACTCCAGTCCTTTGGCCACCTCATGCAAAGAGTTGACTCACTGGAAATTACTCTGATGCTGGGAGGGATTGGGGGCAGGAGGAGAAGGGGACAACAGAGGATGAGACGGCTGGATGGCATCACTGACTTGATGCATGTGAGTCTGAGTGAACTCTGGAGCTGGTGATGGACAGGGAGGCCTGGCGTGCTGCGATTCATGGGGTCGCAAAAAGTTGGACACGACTGAACGACTGAAGTGAACTGAACTGAGTTTAGTTGCTCAGTCCTGTCCAACTCATTGTGACCTCATGGACTATAGCCTGCCAGGCTTCTCTGCCCATAGAATTCTCCAAGCAACAATACTGGAGTGGGTTGCCATTCTCCTCCCCAGGGGATCTTTCTGACCCGTGGATTGAACCCAGGTCTCCACCACTGCAGGTCATTCTTAACCATATGAGCTACAAAGGATCTTAGTATTCCAATTAAAAGGCAGAGATTGTCAAGTTGAATAAAACCATAAAACTTAATGATATTCTACCTATAAGAAACCCACTTTAAATTCAAAACACAGATAAATTAAAAGTGAAATGAAAATCTCTTTTTCCAAATGGAAAAAGAAACCTGGGCAGGCCATACTAACATCAGAACAAAGCAGTATTCAGAACAGCGGTCCCCAACCTTTTTGGCACCAGGTACTGGTTCTGTGGAAGACAATCTTTCCACAGACCTGGGATGGGGGATGGTTGCAGGATGATTCAAGCACATTACCTTTATTGTGCACTTTATTTCTAATCTAATGCTGTCACTAATTTGACAGGAGCTACTGGTCCACAGCCTAGAGGATGGGAACCCCTGCTTTAGAACATCGAATATTACAGGGAGTAAAAAAGAACTTCTCATACTAATACGGAGAAGGCAATGGCACTCCACTCCAGTACTCCTGCCTGGAAAATCCCAGGGGAGGAGGAGCCTGGTGGGGCTGCAGTCCATGGGGTCGCTGAGGGTCGGACATGACTGAGGGACTTCACTTTCACTTTTCACATTCATGCACTGGAGAAGGAAATAGCAACCCACTCCAGTGCTCTTGCCTGGAGAATGCCAGGGACGGGGGAGCTTGGTGAGCTGCCGTCTATCGGGTTGCACAGAGTCGGACACGACTGAAGTGACTTAGCAGCAGCAGCATACTAATACAGGGATTGATTCACCAAAATGGTATACCAATTCTAAATGTTTTATGTACTTAAAGTCTCAAAAACACATATAAAAAACTGATAGAACTGAAAGGAAAAATTATAACTGTGTATTTCAGTGCAATCTCAGAATTAGTAAAAAAAAAAATCAGTAAGAATATGGAAAATCTGAACATTATCAACCAATTTGATATAGTTGACATATTTATTTCACTTTACCCAGTGATATTAGAGTGCAAATGCTATATTAGTGCACGCGGACATTCACCATGATGGACCAGTTTCTGGTCTCTAACACAAGTCTCAAATAATTTTTAAGGCCTGATGTCACAGAATATTCCACAAGTGGAATTAAACTAGAAATCAGTAACAGAAGAGAGAACTTGGAAAAATCTTCAAATACTTAGAAATTAAACAGTATATTTCTAACCTAAGAAGAAATTACAAGGGATATTAGAAAATATTTTGAATTTAATGAAAATATATTTGTTAACTGAAAAGAATGCAAAGCTGAAAAACTGATGTTTTATTTGGCAGTCTTACTGAAGACTTGAGTCCAGGATACAGCCTCTCAGATAGCTCTGAGGGATGGTTGGAAAGAGGTAAGTGACAAGTCAGAATATATAGGAGTTTCTGTGAGGGGGGCAAGAAAAAAAAAAAAAAAACCCAGGTATCCAACATCAAACAATTACTGCTAACTGTATTTTTAAAACCAGACATCTCAAGTTAATGAATTGATCACTTTTCTATGTAAGGGAAGATGCAAGAGTCTGGACTTATTGAAATTATTCCCTTGATTTGCATCTTAGCAATCTACTGCCAGTATTCCAGTTTTCTCCATTCTGAGTTCCTTACCCTCAGGGTGCACTGTCAGCAGTGGCTGCAGTTGCTGATGGCTTGATGGTGGGCAGCCTGTTTACTGAAATGGCAGGTGACACTCTTTATTCATACACTGCAAAATGTGTGGGATGTACATAAATCATGCTTACAGAGATATGTATAGTTTTATACAATTGTATTAGAAAAGAATATCTGAAATCAGTAATTTATGAAAAAGATTCCACCTGGAGAAATTTGAAAAAAAAAAAAAAAGAGCAAATGAAACCCAAACGAAGCACAAAAAAGAAAATTAAAAAGTGAAACTCAATAAAAGACAAAAAAAAAAGGGGGGGTGGAGAAAAATATCAACAACCAAAAACTGCTTCTTTGAAGTTCAATAAAATTGATAAACTTCTGAAAAAACTGGTTTAAAGGGAGAAAAAAAAAAGAAAGAGAGAATATCACCACAGATTATATAGAGATTCAAAAAATAATAAGAGGATACAAAAATAACTTTATGGCAATGAATTTGACAAGCTATGCCTTGACAGATACAAATTACCATCTTATCCAATTTTAAGCCAGATAATTAAAAGACACATAACTTCGGTAGAGTTCACAAAAACTTCCACATCCCAAACTGATATGGAAAGAAGAGAATCAAGCAAAAGGAAAGGGATTTCCAGTCAGCCTCTAACACAAGAGATCTGTGCTGATAAGAATGCATTAGGGAAGAACCCAGAATAGTCAAGCAGAAACTGCAAATAATAATGGTTAACACTTAAATATTTACTATACACCAAGCATTAAAGAATTTTAAATGTGTCAGTGCATTGCCTTCAAGGTAGATAATATCACTACCCTGCTTAACAGATGAGGAAAATTAACAATTATTACAAAACTACCACCACCACACATAATCATGGTTATTATTTATGGAGTACTGACCAAAAGTTCCACTCCTTTATAAGACCTTCACATATATTATCTTATTTAATCCTTACAACAGCACTGTGACACAATTATATAATTAGTGTCTTATTTCAAACATGAGAAAATTATATTGAGCAACTTAACGAGTCACAAGCTAGAAACTTTAGTAAGTGGTTTTGCTAGGCATGAAACATGGTTTAGTTTGATTTCAAAGTCAGTGCTCTTAACCACTACATAATACTCCTAAATTGCAGAATTACTCTGGGAATAGGTCGAGACTTCTCCTCCAGGCAACTCCCTATCTCATGAATATTATGGGGCAACAAGATAAGCTTTCCTTGGAAAGTAAGCTATGACAAACCTAAAAAACAAGTTAAAAAAACAGAGACCACTTTGCTAACTAAGGTCTATATAGTCAAAGCTAGGGTTTTTCCAGTAGCCATGTATGGATGTGAGAGCTGGACCATAAAGAAAGTTGAGCACCAAAGAATTGATGCTTTTGAACTGTGGTGCTGGAGAAGATGCTTGAGTGTCCCTTGGACTGCAAAGAGATCAAACCAGTCAATCCTAAAGGAAATCAACCCTGAATATTTATTGGAAGAACTGATACTGAAGCTGAAGGTCCAATATTTTGGCCACATGAGGTGAAGAGCCTACTCACCGAAAAAGTCGCTGATGCTGGGAAAGATTTAAGGCAAAAGGAGAAGGGGGAGGCAGAGGATGAGATGCTTAGATAGCATCACCAACTCAATGGACATGATTTGAGCAAACTCCAGGAGATAGTGGAGGATGGAGGAACCTGGCACGCTGCAGTTCATGGGGTCACATGACTCAAAACAACAAAATAAAGCACAAGACTAATGAGCTATAGACCACATATTGGCGATAGCTGGTGTTAAGATTCAGGGGTAGAAGCGGGGAAGAAAGGTTGCTTTAATAGCAAGAGAAGAGGCTACCACAAGAGAATACTCTACACATGGATATCACCAGATGGTCAACACCGAAATCAGACTGATTATATTCTTTGCAGCCAAAGATGGAGGAGCTCTATACAGTCACCAAAAACAAGACAAGGAGCTGACAATGGCTCAGGATCATGAACTCCTTATTGCCAAATTCAGACTTAAACTGAAGAAAGAAGGAAAAACCACTAGACCATTCAGGTATGACCTAAATCAAATCCCTTATGATTATACAATGGAAGTGAGAAATAGATTTAAGGGCCTAGATCTGATAGACAGAGTGCCTGAAGAACTACAGACGGAGGTTCATGCCATTGTACAGGAGACAGGGATCAAGACCATCTCCATGGAAAAGAAATGCAAAAAACCAAAATGGCTATCTGACGAGGCCTTACAAAAAGCTCTGAAAAGAAGAGAAGCGAAAAGCAAAGTAGAAAAGGAAAGATATAAGCATCTGAATGCAGAGTTCCAAAGAGTAGCAAGGAGAGATAAGAAAGCCTTCCTCAGAGATCAATGAAAAGAAATAGAGGAAAAACAATAGAATGGGAAAGACTAGAGATCTCTTCAAGAAAATTAGAGATACCAAGGGAACATTTCATGCCAAGATGGGCTCAATAAAGGACAGAAATGGTATGGACCTAACAGAAGCAGAAGATATTAAGAAGAGGTGGCAAGAATACATAGGAGAACTATACAATAAAGATCTTCACGACCAAGATAATCACGATGGTGTGATCACTCACCTAGAGACAGACATCTTGGAATGTGAAGTCAAGTGGGCCTTAGAAAGCATCACTATGAACAAAGCCATTGGAGGTGATGGAATTCCAGTGGAGCTGTTTCAAATCCTGAAAGATGATGCTGTGAAAGTGCTGCACTCAATATGCCAGCAAATTTGGAAAACAGCAGTGGCCACAGGACTGAAAAAGGTCAGCTTTCATTCCAATCCCAAAGAAAGGCAATGCCAAAGAATGCTCAAACTACTGCACAATTGCACTCATCTCATATGCTAGTAAAGTAATGCTCAAAATTCTCCAAGCCAGGCTTCAGCAATATGCGAACCGTGAACTTCCAGATGTTCAAGCTGGTTTTAGAAAAGGCAGCGGAACCAGAGATCAAATTGCCAACATCCGTTGGATCATGGTAAAAGCAAGAGAGTGCCAGAAAAACATCTATTTCTGCTTTATTGATTATGCCGAAGCCTCTGACTGTGTGGATCACAATAAACTGCAAGATTCTGAAAGAGACAGGAATACCAGACCACCTGACCCGCCTCTTGAGAAACCTATATGCAGGTCAAGAAGCAACAGTTAGAACTGGACATGGAACAACAGACTGCTTCCAAATAGGAAAAGGAGTACATCAAGGCTGTATACTGTCACCCTGCTTATTTAACTTATACTCAGAGTACATCACAAGAAATGCCGGGCTGGAAGAAGCACAAGCTGGAATCAAGATTGCTGGGAGAAATAGCAATCAGATATGCAGATGACACCACCCTTATGGCAGAAAGTGAAGAGGAACTAAAAAGCCTCTTGATGAAAGTGAAACAGGAGAGTGAAAAAGTTGGCTTAAAGCTCAACATTCAAAAAACTAAGATCATGGCATCTGGTCCCATCACTTCATGGGAAATAGATGGGGAAACAGTGGAAACAGGGTCAGACTTTATTTTTGGGGGCTCCAAAGTCACTGCAGATGGTGACTGCAGCCATGAAATTAAAAGAAGCTTACTCCTTGGAAGGAAGGTTATGAGCAACCTAGATAGCATATTGAAAAGCAGAGATATTACTTTGCCAAGAAAGGTCCGTCTAGTCAAAGCTATGGTTTTTCCAGTGGTCAAGTACAGATGTGAGAGTTGGACTGTGAAGAAAGCTGAGCACTGAAGAATTGATGCTTTTGAACTGTGGTGTTGGATAAGACTCTTGAGAGTCCCTTGGACTGCAAGGAGATCCAACCAGTCCATCCTAAAGGAGATCAGCCATTCTTTGGAAGGACTGATGCTAAAGTTGAAACTCCAATACTTTGGCCACCTCATGCAAAGAGCTGACTCATTGGAAAAGACCCTGATGCTGAGAGGGGTTGGGGGCAGGAGGAGAAGTGGACAACAGGGGATGAGATGGCTGGATGGTATCACCATTCGATGGACATGAGTTTGAGTGAACTCTGGGAGCTGGTGATGGACAGGGAGGCCTGGTGTGCTGTGATTTATGGGGTCGCAAAGAGTCAGACACGACTGAGAGACTGAACTGAACTGAAGACCTCAAATGTGTATGAGACACAGTCCAGAGATGCTGGCTCTGAGTATCGCTCTCATAGCTATTCACAGTCAAGCAGGAAACACAGCACACAAAGAATACACCTATAAATGTTTCAGTCTCCACCCTATCCTGACACTTGGAGGCAGGCACAACTGCCTGGAGTGGAGATGTTTTTGTAACCATTGCATATTTGATAATTTAAAGCAAGAAACAGTCTCCCACAACACATCCTCTAATTTATATTTCCATATACAAACGATTACCTTAAAAACTACTAGGATTTACTCTTTTTTATAAATCATGTAGCAAAGGATATTTAAGTGTATACTAATACTGGCAATATTAAGATAATATCCCATCATTTTCTGTGTATAGTGTATATATCTATTCCCTACACATGAAAAATGTATGACAGATTTTCCTAACAGTTTGACAAATGCTTTCAAAATTCAGACCTCTTTTATTTTAAAGCTAAGAATCCTTTTGTACTATACTTTTTGTCTTATATTTTTTCAATTTATCATCAATTATAAGTTCAACATATATTTCCTGAAGACCTACTATGTATAAGCCATTTGAGCTAAGGCGCTTGTAAGTATGGTTATTCTTTCTTGTAAAAGTAGTAATGTATATTAACATCAGTTTAGTTCAATTCAGTTGCTGAGCCATGTCCAACTCTTTGTGACCCCATGGACTCCAGCACACCAGGCTTCCCTGTCCATCACCAATTCCTGGAGCTTGCTCAAATTCAAGTCCATCAAGTCGGTGATGCCATCCAACCATCTCATCCTCTGTCATCCCCTTCTCCTCCTGCCTTCAATCTTGCCCGAATCAGGGTCTTTTCCAATAAGTCAGTTCTTCACATCAGGTTGCCAAAGTACTGGCACTTCAGCTTCAGCATCAGTCCTTCCAATGAATATTCAGGACTGATTTCCTTTAGGATGGGCTGGTTGGATCTCCTTGCAGTCCAAGGGACTCTCAAGAGTCTTCTCCAACACCACATTTCAAAAGCATCAATTCTTTGGTGCTCAGCATTTTTTTTTTTTCGGCATTCAGTATATTAAGATAGGTTCCTTTGTACTTATATTTGTAGGCCATAAAAAAAGACCATTTCATTTATGTTTATAAAGTAGACAAATCCTTATTTCCTAAACAAAATTAAGACATATATTGTAGTTGAATAAGGGATTCCCTGGTAAAGAAGGGCTCAATGGTAAAGAATCCACCTGCCAATGCAGGAGATGTGGGTTTTATCTGTGGGTCAGGAAAACCCACTCCAGTATTCTTGCCTGGGAAATCCCATGGACAGAGGAGCCTAGTGGGCTATAGATCTTGCAAAGAGTTGGAAACAACTTAATAAGTAAGCAACAACAACAACAGTAGTTGTATAAATTAGTCATGTTCATAAATACTGATGATTCTGAGAAGCTATTTCAAGGTTTTAGAGCAGGAGTCTTTTTTCATTTCTCTATAAAGGGCCAGAGAGTAAGTATTTAGGCTTTGAAGGCCACAGAATCTCTCTTCCGACTATTCAACTCTGCCTCAAAGTACAACATTAGCTGTAGACAATATGCAAATGAATGGGTTTGGCTGTGTTTCAATAAAACTTATTTACAAAAACAGGTACCATGCTTGTTTGACCCATGAGCCATGGTTTGCCAACCCACACTCTAGAGAATGCTGTTGAAAGGATTGAGAACTACCTTGCTACCCCAAGCTATGCCACTTGGGTATATTATTTGGAACTGAAAGCACCTGAGAAACAGCAGATGCAGGAAGACTTCTCTGACCTCCATCTCTCTACCTAAAAGCAGATCATAACATTTCCTAAGATAAAGGAACCATCTCTGTGCCAGTACGGGAAGAACAGTCTCATTACTGGAGTCTGGGTTTGAATCTATACAAACCAATCTACTAAAATAACCCTTATCTTCCATTGCTGCTGCTAAGTTGCGTCAGTCGTGTCCGACTCTGTGCGACCCCATAGATGGCAGCCCACCAGGCTCCCCTGTCCCTGGGATTCTCCAGGCAAGAACACTGGAGTGGGTTGCCATTTCCTTCTCCAAAGCATGAAAGTGAAAAGTGAAAGTGAAGTCGCTCAGTCGTGTCCAACCCTCAGTGACCCCATGGACTGCAGCCTACCAGGTTCCTCCATCCATGGGATTTTCCAGGCAAGAGTACTGGAGCGGGGTGCCATTGCCTTCCCCGTATTTTCCATTAGTTTCCCATATATGTTTTCCTAATCACCTTCCCACAGTTTCTGCCCCTTGCCCAAGCCCCTCTGTCTCATCACTCCTCCACAAATTTATTGTTTCTTAATTAAAGTATATAAGCTCTCAATTGTAACTGCTTCTTTGGGTCTTCATTTTCTTTATGAAGACTCCCATCTGTACAGAAAAATATTAAATAAAATTTCTATGCTTTTCTCCTGTTAATTTCTCTTATGTCAGTTTAATTCTCAAGCCTAAGAGAACACAGGAATTTTCCTCCCTTGTCTAGTGATTTTCTTTTAGTCTGTGTTTTTACATTATTTATATTGGTAAAATAAATTGAAAGAATAAAGCATGTCCTCAAGAGAGGATAAAATGGTGTTTCAAATCTGACACCTTCACAATACATATCAGTTTATTAAGATGATTTCAAGTCCCAGAGAAAAAAAAATGTAATTTTTGTTTAAGCATTTCACTAGCTTATACCACGAAACTCTTTTTAACCCATTAGCTACTAACATCTTGTAAAACTAGTGTTTCAGGAACATATTATATGTGAACTCAGAGTTAAGCAAATTTAAATCTCACGGCTACAAGTATGAATATGAATTTAAATTGTATACAGAAATATGATATATATAAGAAATGGGTT
Source organism: Ovis canadensis (assembly GCF_042477335.2). NCBI lineage: Eukaryota > Metazoa > Chordata > Mammalia > Artiodactyla > Bovidae > Ovis > Ovis canadensis. The sequence goes on from NC_091245.1 coordinate 54,404,243, forward strand.
GTTTTGTGCATGGAATCCTTTTATCAGCTTGTTTGCGTGCCATTAGGGCTTCCCCGATAGCTCAGCTGGTAAAGAATTGCCTGCAATGCAGAAGACCCTGGTTGGATTCCTGGGTGGGGAAGATCCCCTAGAGAAGGGATAGGCTATCCACTCCAATATTCTTGGGTTTCCCTTGTCACTCAGTTGGTAAAGAATCCGCCTGCAACACAGGAGACCTGGGTACGATCCCTGGATAGGGAAGATCCCTTGGAGAAAGGAAAGGCTACCCACTCCAGTGTTCTGGCCTGGAAAATTCCACAGACTGTGTAGTCCATGGGGTTGCAAAGAGATGGACAAAACTGAGCAACTTTCACTTTGAGTTTCCCTGATAGCTTAGTTGGTAAAGAAGCCACACATCTTTTACAGAAAAAAATGAAACAGGTGCACACTCCCAAAATTTCTCATTACTTATGTATACCATCAAGTTGTATTCTCGTTAAATGAATTTTTCTACATGTACACTCAGTTTCACCAGTCAGATACATGGATCAACAGTTTCTTCCTTCAGTCAAACTTAATGGATACAAGGAAAGGTGCAGTTTGGGCCCATTCCTCCCATTTGTTAGTAACTAAGTGATTCCTATCATTTCTTTAACACATTTTCTGCTTCAATAAAATAATCATGCTCTTAAATCAGTTCAGTTAAGTTCAGCTGCTCAGTGGTGTCCGACTCTTTGCGACCCCATGAATCACAGCATGCCAGGCCTCCCTGTCCATCACCAACTCCCGAAATTCACTCAGACTCTCGTCCATTGAGTCCGTGATGCCATCCAGCCATCTCATCCTATGTCATCTCCTTCTCCTCCTGCCCGCAACCCTCCCAGATTCAGGGTCTTTTCCAATGAGTCAACTCTTTGCATGAGGTAGCCAAAGTACTGGAGCTTTAGCTTTAGCATCATTCCTTCCAAAGAAATCCCAGGGCTGATCTCCTTCAGAATGGACTGGTTGGATCTCCTTGCAGTCCAGGGGACTCTCAGGAGTCTTCTCCAACACCACAGTTCAAAAGCATCAATTCTTCGGCACTCAGCTTTCTTCACAGTCCAATTCTCACATCCATACATGACCACTGGAAAAACCATAGCCTTGACTAGACGGACCTTAGTCAGCAAAGCAATGTCTCTGCTTTTGAATATACTATCTAGGTTGGTCATAACTTTTCTCCCAAGGAGTAAGTGTCTTTGAATTTCATGGCTGCAGTCACCATCTGCAGTGATTTTGGAGCCCCCCCAAAATTAAGTCTGATACTGTTTCCACTGTTTCCCCATCTATTTCCCATGAAGTGATGGGACCAGATGCCATGATCTTCGTTTTCTGAATGTTGAGTTTTAAGCCAACTTTTTCACTCTCCTCTTTCACCCTCATCAAGAGGCTTTTTAGTTCCTTTTCACTTTCTGCCATAAGGGTGGTATCATCTGCATATCTGAGGTTACTGATATTTCTCCCAGCAATCTTGATTCCAGCTTGAATTGCTTCCAGTCCAGCGTTTCTCATGATGTACTCTGCATAGAAGTTAAATAAGCAGGGTGACAATATACAGCCTTGATGTACTCCTTTTCCTATTTGGAAGCAGTCTATTATTCCATGTCCAGTTCTAACTGTTGCTTCCTGACCTGCATACAGGTTTCTCAAGAGGCAGGTCAGGTGGTCTGGTATTCCCATCTCTTTCAGAATTTTCCACAGTTTATTGTGATCCACACAGTCAAAGGCTTTGGCATAGTCAATAAAGCAGAAATAGATGTTTTTCTGGAACTCTCTTGCTTTTTTGATGATCCAGTGGATGTTGGCAATTTGATCTCTGGTTCCTCTGCCTTTTCTAAAACTGGCTTGAACATCTGGAAGTTCACGGTTCACGAATTGCTGAAGCCTGGCTTGGAGAATTTTGAGCATTACTTTACTAGCGTGTGAGATGAGTGCAACTGTGCGGTAGTTTGAGCATTCTTTGGCATTGTCTTTCTTTGAGACTGGGATGAAAACTGACCTTTTCCAGTCCTGTGGCCACTGCTGAGTTTTCCACATTTGCTGGCATATTGAGTGCAGCACTTTCACAGCATCATCTTTCAGGATTTGAAATAGCTCCACTGGAATTCCATCACCTCCACTAGCTTTGTTCGTAGTGATGCTTTCTAAGGCCCACTTGACTTCACATTCCAAGATGTCTGGCTCTAGATGGGTGATTACATCATCATGATTATCTGGGTCATGAAGATCTTTTTTGTACAGTTCTTCCATGTATTCTTGCCACCTCTTCTTAATATCTTCTGCTTCTGTTAGGTCCATACCATTTCTGTCCTTTATTGAGCCCATCTTGGCATGAAATGTTCCCTTGGTATCTCTAATTTTCTTGAAGAGATCTCTAGTCTTTCCCATTCTGTTGTTTTCCTCTATTTCTTTGCATTGATCGCTGAAGAAGGCTTTCTTATCTCTTCTTGCTATTCTTGGAACTCTGCATTCAGATGCTTATATCTTTCCTTTTCTCCTTTGCTTTTCGCCTCTCTTCTTTTCACAGCTATTTATAAGGCCTCCCCAGACAGCCATTTTGCTTTTTTTGCATTTCTTTTCCATGGGGATGGTCTTGATCCCTGTCTCCTGTACAATGCCACGAACCTCCTTCCATAGTTCATCAGGCACTCAATGTATCAGATCTAGGAATCAGCGAACTAAAATGGACTGGAATGAGTGAATTTAACTCAGATGACCATTACATCTACTACTGTGGGCAGGAATCCCTCAGAAGAAATGGAGTAGCCATCATCGTCAACAAAAGAGTCTGAAATGCAGTACTTGGATGCAATCTCAAGAACGACAGAATGATCTCTGTTCGTCTCCAAGGCAAACCATTCAATATTACAGTTATCCAAGTCTATGCCCCAACCAATAACGCTGAAGAAACTGAAGTTGAATGGTTTTATGAAGATCTACAAGATCTTTTAAAACTGACACCCAAAAAAGATGTCCTTTTCCTTATAGGGGAATGGAATGCAAAAGTAGGAAGTCAAGAAACACCTGGAGTAACAGGCAAATTTGGCCTTGGAATGTGGAATGAAGCAGGGCAAAGACTAATAGAGTTTTGCCAAGAAAATGCACTGGTCATAGCAAACACCCTCTTCCAACAACACAAGAGAAGACTCTACACATGGACATCACCAGATGGTCAACACTGAAATCAGATTGATTATATTCTTTGCAGTCAAAGATGGAGAAGCTCTATACAGTCATCAAAAACAAGACCAGGAGCAGACTGTGGCTCAGATCATGAACTCCTTATTACCAAATTCAGACTTAAATTGAAGAAAGTAGGGAAAACCGCTAGACCATTCAGGTATGACCTAAATCAAATCCGTTATGATTATACAGTGGAAGTGAGAAATAGATTTAAGGGTCTAGATCTGATAGATACAGTGCCTGATGAACTATGGAATGCTCTTAAATACATTCTCCTAAATACGAAAGAGGGGAGGTGGAAAGGGAAAGGAAGAAGAGAAGAGAGTCAACATCTGTAAACAACCAACATTTGTTCAGTGTCAAGAATGTACCAAGTGCTCCGGACATATTATCTTGTAACAATTCTTCACTGAAAGTTTTAACCCCATTTTATAGATAAGTAGTAGAGTAAAAGACATATGTAAATCATCCAAAGTAACAAAATTATTAATTAGTCTACTTAGATTGAACTTAGTCCTGCTCATTTAAAAAGACCATGGTCTTTCCATGACACTACAATGTCTTCCTTGAAACAGAATCTTCTTGGAACGTTGAGGAGAAAAGTAGTATCTTTTCAAATATCTGATGATGGCTGGCAGATGCAACCTAGACTAGACTTGTTTTATGTAGCTTTCAGTGTGAGAACTAAATGAAGGGGAGTAGAAAGCGTAAGAGATTGATCCCAATTAGATATAAGAAAATTTTCCAACAAGCAGTTCAAAGAAAGAACAGGTTGCTCTGAGGCGTATAAGAGGACTTTTCTATGACTGAGTGGACAACATTTTGGTGAGATGCCATCTAAGAGAAGCAAGGATTGCACAGATTTCTAAGAATCTAGATTTTTTAACATTAAGATAACATGAATCTAAGAAAGCAGTGCAAAATCAGCATACTCTTATATTACCTTTTAATTTCAAACCCTGAGGAAAAGTTTCTCACTCTGTTAAGAAAAATGTCAGCAACTTAATTCAAAAATTCCCAAATTCCAAAAAGTTCATCTAAATTAATTTTATTCTCTACCAAAAAAGACCAAAAAAAAAAAAAGACAAAATCCTCAATAATATACCAATAATAAATAATGCTTGTTTCCAGTTATACAACTATTTCTAAATGGATAAATAGTTGAGGGGAAAAAATCAAAAATTACTATAATGGGTTTTTGTTACTTTTCTGCAATGCAAGAGACGCAGGTTAGATCCCTGGGTCAGAAAGATCCCTTGGAGAAGGAAATGGCAACCCACTCCAGTATTTTTGCCCAGAGAACTCCAAGGACAGAGGAGCCTGGCGGGCTACAGGCCATGGGATTGCAAAGAGTGCGGCACAACTGAGTGACTAACACTTTAAGGAAAAGTTAAATTCCAACTCCGTGTTTTTAGGCAGAATTTTTGTAACTTCTGTAATGTTATTCTTCCAAAACAATCATTACAATGCTTATAAGTGTTCTTCGGCATTCGAAATATATAGTCTGAAGTACAAATCAGGAAGCCGACCTTTGTGCTTAAAAGAAGCCATAATTCAGAAAAATAGTTAATTTCAGTCAAATTAATTTTTTGAATATCATTTGCTTGTACCTAAAAATTAGAAACTGAATTTCTTTTACAATAAACTTTCTAAAGTTTGACACAGTATTTTTAACAAAAGTAGTCACATTTAGTCATGATAGTCATTATAGAAATGTTTGACATATATGTAAACAAAAGCAAATCTTATTATTTTTCCCATACTCTGCTTATAACAATCTTTCCAAGGACAAAGGCCTTATAAATGGCTTAATCAATGTTCTGAAACAGTCTTTTCTACTTCTACATTAGTGGAATGCTAAGGATTATAGTTTTATTTTATTTTTGTCAGAAACAGTTGAGATGTGCCAGGAAAGAAGTAAAGTAAGTGTGAAATTCTTAAAAATTGACTGCTAAGATGTCAGTTAAATCTATCATAAACTTTAACAATTTTAGGTATAACAGATATAGTTATTTAGCAAAACAAAATATGTAAAATATATAATTAGTGCCTAATATATCCTTTTATAATTATTATATCTCTCTCTAGCAATCTTTATAGACTTAATAACACTATCTAAAAGTAAATATGTTTCTTCTACAAAATTAAATCTCTATTGGCACATTTTAAACTAGAAATGTCTTAGTTAACCAAAATTAAGGGCTTCTCTGGTGGTGCAGAGGCTAAAGTGTCTGCCTGCAATGTGGGAGACCTAGGTTCGATCCCTGGGTCAGGAAGATCTCCTGGAGAAGGAAATGGCAACCCACTCCAGTATTCTTGCCTGGAGAATACCATGGACGGAGGAGCTTGGTGGGCTAGAGTCCACGGGTAGCAAAGAGTCGGACACGACTCAGCGACTTCACTTTCACTTTCACTTTCATTCACTTTAACCAAAATTAGGTAAAATGGATACTATTCTGTTTTCACAAGGTATTAATAACCTTGGTAAATAAAAAAAGATACACAAATAAAATTTAAAAACTGAGTATGTTGATCAGGTACTGGTAAATACATCTGAATGCAGACCACAGTAAAAAATAATCTTTGAAAGAAACCTGTGCCTATACAAATGTTATCAGAAATTAAAACTGAAATATACTACACTAATTACTCACCAAACATGATTAGCACAATGAAATGAAAGTTAATCTTGAATGTTACAAATCTGTAACTAAATTATTGATTCCTTTAATATAAAATGACTTTTCTGACATGAATATATCCATTGTAAAGTGAATGATAATCTCACTCTTATTGAGAAGAACATTAAGGTGATTTCAGGTCAATTTAGATGACAGATTAAATAACTCCTAGTTACACTATTTCGATCTGTTGCTGGTCAGTAACTACTGCCAAGTACACAGCATTAAGCTGAAGGACACTGTATTTTTAGATGTCTGTATCCAAACAGCCAGTTTCTAGGAAGAGACCCTCCTGTGTTTCATAGTCTCCTTTTGTCACGGCACTTCTAGTACTGCCTTTGGTGGATCCTTGAGTTCACATGCTGTCACGTTTATCAGTTATCACATAACTGCTACTGATAAAAGCAACAATGTATTTTTTTAAACTAAAATGTTAATTTACCTTCAGTTCAGTTCAGTCGCTCAGTCGTGTCCGACTCTTGGCAACCCCATGAATCGCAGCAGGCCACACCTCCCTATCCATCACCAGCTCCAGAGTTCACTCAAACTCACGTCCATCGAGTTGGTGATGCCATCCAGCCATCTCATCCTCTGTTGTCCCCTTCTCCTCCTGCCCCCAATCCCTCCCAGATTCAGGGTCTTTTCCAATGAGTCACCTCTTCACATGAAGTAGACAAAGTACTGGAGTTTCAGCTTTAGCATCATTCCTTCCAAAGAACACCCAGGGCTGATCTCCTTTAGGATGGACTGGTTGGATCTCCTTGCAGTCCAAGGGACTCTCAAGAGTCTTCTCCAACACCACAGTTCAAAAGCATCAATTCTTCGGTGCTCAGCTTTCTTCACAGTCCAACTCTCGCATCCATACATGACCACTGGAAAAACCATAGCCTTGACTAGACGGACCTTTGTTGGCAGAGTAATGTCTCTGCTTTTCAATATGCTATCTAGGTTGGTCATAACTTTTCTTCCACGGAGTGAGCGTCTTTTAATTTCATGGCTGCAGTCACTATCTGCAGTGATTTTGGAACCCCAGAAAATAAAGTCTGACACTGTTTCCGCTGTTTCCCCATCTATTTCCCGTGAAGTGATGGGACCAGATGCCATGATCTTCTTTTTGTGAATGTTGAGCTTTAAGCCAACTTTTTCACTCTCATCTTTCACTCTCATCAAGAGGCTTTTTAGTTCCTCTTCACTTTCTGCCATAAGGGTGGTATCATCTGCATATCTGAGGTTATTGATATTTCTCCCGGCAATCTTGATTCCAGCTTGTGCTTCTTCCAGCCCAGCATTTCTCATGATGTACTCTGCATATAAGTTAAATAAGCAGGGTGACAATATACAGCCTTGACGTACTCCTTTTCTTATTTGGAACCAGTCTGTTGTTCCATGTCCAGTTCTAACTGTTGCTTCCTGATCTTATTGTACTGCAAATTAAAATCTTCCTACTAGATGCATTCGATACAATGAGCATGAGTGATCTGGTTGTTATTTTCTTCCCTGTATAATGTACTTTTTCTTCCTTATGTACATATTTCTATTGAAAAAGTAGATACAAATACCCAGCTAGGGAACTAGCCAAGGAGCACATCACTTTTCCATTTCCTGGAGGTGGAAAATGGCCCATCTCCTCACTTCCAGTATTTTTTGCCTCAGGGCCCAACAATCCTCCACCAAAGCACACTTATGCCCCTAATACCCTGGTTTACACATTGTTAAGACAAACACTGCCAGAAAATCTAAGAATATACCATAAGTTTTGTGATACATTTTGATTCAGTGGAATACAGAAAACAAAGACATTCTTCATTTGGCACACTTATAAAATTACAATGAATTTTAAGACATTGAAAGCTGTCATTATGATTATCTTACAGTATCTGTTATTATAATAAAATAAAAACCCATTATAAAATACATTTAACAAGTCTTTACTATTCATACAAAATATTCCAGAAGAAAAAATTATAATATTTTTTCTATGAAGAATCAAAAACTCTTCTGAAAGCCTTTTGTCTTAGTAGTTAAGATAATAAAGCTGTAATGCAAAGGGAGTAAGGTTAATTACTACCAAGATCTTAATATTCAAAACAATACAAAGGGTCAAATGACTAACATTCATTAGGGATGTTTATTTTCTAAATGTGATGAACTCTAAATTACTTACTTGTGAAAGAAGTGTGTATTTGTCTACTTGATTTAATTGCTGATTGTTTAATTTAGTTGTGTATAGCTAATTCTCAAGTATTCAAGGTCCACTCATGCAAGGTGGAGATCATTCGAGATCACTGACACATTTTTCTTAACAACTTTGAACAAACCACTATCTATCAGGCTGCCTTCAGTGGTGAAGAAGAGAAAAAGAATTAGTACAGGCAAACAGGAAATAAATTCTATCACAAATGTCCTTTTCACCATCAATTTTATGGAAGATGTTTTTGAAAATCACATTATAAATGGTTGTTATATTATATTATCAGTTATATTATGTAGCTCACAAAAGTCTATAAAATCCTTAATGTTGCTAAACTTTCTGAACTAGATATAGATCCTCAGATTAGGTGATAACGTAGAAGAAACTTTTCTAGTGAGTCAACTATAGGTACAGTTTTACATGAGCAAAGTTAATCTTAAGCGCATTCTCCTGCCACTCACGACCCATATCCCCTCAGATCTCTACCTTATCTAAAGTTGTCATTTGGGAGCCAAGGACAACTGGGATGGAGAAGGAAAGCAGGAACAGAATTATAAGGAGGGTGATTCTCTTTAGGCCAGTTTCTAAATAAATGGATACTCATGCGCTAAATACTGAATGAACTCTGTTGACATTCAGTTCTTTCAAAATATGGTCCTCATGAAACAAAATATGAATTACATCTGTTGATACCTTATTCATTACATTTATTGGGGACAAAGTTCCTTTATAAGAACTCACAAGGTTGACCAGAGGAACTATAACTACGTTAAGATGAAGGATTTTAAGGTCAAACAGACCTATACGCAAATTCTGGCTTTGCCATTTACAAGATGAAAGATCTTAGGCAAGTTACTTAAACCATTTTGAACCTCAGTTTAATCTATGCATAAAATGGGAAAGACAACTTTTTCAATGATAATTATTATCTGATGACAATGACTATAATTAACTGTGAAACATGATATTTTACACCGGTTTGCAGGTGCCCTCTGAAGATGGAAAGGAGTAAATGGACCTGAGACACATTTAAGGGACAGAACAAATAGCAACTAAAAACTAATTATATATGAATACTGTGAGGGGAAGAGAATATGATAGGGAAGAAGAGGAGGGAGGGATGAAGTGAGGAGAGACAGAAAAAAAAAAAGCCCAAGAGTCTGAGCCAATATTATTGAGACTACAGTGGAATTAAGATATAAAACCTAATAGAAGAACCATTTAAGAAAGGGGTGAATTCAATTTTAGACAATGTGTTGGAGATCCAGGTGGAGCTACCTTACAGGCAATGATATGTTGTTTTGTAACTCAAGAGGAAGACAAAGATACTTGGGGATTACATGCATATAAGCAATATTTGAAAACCATTATGGTACACTGAACAGTAGGAAATGGGGGTCCAGCAGGAATTTGTAATAAGGACAGAATCCTAGAGATAGGTCTAGGAAGATACCAGCATAAGATTTTCAAAGGAAATGATCAGAGAGATTGAAGGAAAACCAGTACACAGTGATGGTTGGTTCAAAAGCAAAGAAAAAAGGTTTCAGAGACCTAAATAACACAAATGAGTTTTTTTAAAAAATTAGGATGATGTGAAAATTAGGATATTTTAGTACATTTTGCAAGAACAGGTGCAGAGCATTTGCTAGAGTACAAACTAGAATAAAGTAGATTGTGGAAAAAATAAGGCAGCGAAGAAATAAAGAGTGGCAGTTGACTATTTTTATTATGGTAAAATATACATAAAATTTGCCTTTTAAACCATTTTTAGGAATAGAATTCAGTGGCATTAAGTACATTCACACAATTGTGCAACCATCACCACCATCCATCTCCAGAACTTTTTCATCCTCCCAAACTGAAACTCTATACCCATTAAACAATAATTCCACAGCCCCTCCTCCCTCAACTCCTAGAAATCACTGTTCTATTTTCTGTGTCTATTCTTGGTATTCTGTGACCATTCCTGGTACCTCATGTAAATGGAATCATATAGTATTTGTACATCTGTGTTTAACATCTCACTTAGTATAAAATCTTCTAGGTTCAATATGTTTCAGAATTTCCTTCCTTTTCAAGGCTAAATAATACACCATTTTATATATATGACATATTTTGTTTACCCATTTATTTGTCAGTGGACATTTGGGTTGTTTCTACCTTTTGGCTATTATGAACAATGCTGATATAGACACTGGGTTACAAAATCTGTTCAGATCCCTGCTTTTAATTCTCTGGAGTTTGTAGTCACAAGTAGAATTGCTGGATAATATAATTGCTTTTTTTTTTTTTTTTGAGGAACCACTGTACTGTTTTCTATGGTGGCTGTATCATTTTACATCTCCACTAACAGTATACAAGGGTTCCAACTTCCCCTCATCCTCTCTAGCACTCATCCTTTTCTGGCTTTTTGATAATAGCCATCGTAATGGGTATGAAGACATTATCTCACTGTAGTTCTGGTCTGCATTTCCCTATTGACTGATGTCCATTCAAGTCCTTTGCTCATTTTTAAAATGCATTGTTTGTTTCTCTATTGTTGAGTTTGGTTACAGCAGGATTGAGGATGACTTTTTTTAAGGACTAAAAACATCTAAATCAGGAATGGAAAGTGTAAAGAAAAGAGAGAAAGGCATGATAGATGGAACAATGTAAGCAAGGTTTTCTATGGTATAATTCACACACTTCTTCCTTTCAGATGGACAAAAAAAGATAAAGACTTGTGACAATACAAATAAGTTTGAAAGTATGGGAAGGTACACTGATGGTGTTTTCATCTAATTTTCTCAAGACTTAGGAGGCTAAGTCATAAGCTGAACAGGAAAGAAGATAGAAGTGGGGAAGAGGCATAGAGACTATAGCAAATATTTGGAACATCTGCAATTGAAAATTGGTAAGAAGCCTAATTAGATTTATTCAGCAGCATTTAACCCAGATGAAGCTGTCAGTGTCTTCACTGTTGCTTCTGTTATTGTCACTGGCATCATCATCATCATATTTCCAATGCATAACTTGCAAAAGAAAGATTAAGAGACTTGTCCAAGACTAGACAGCTATTAAATGGTGGAGATTGGATCCAACCCAGCCCACCTTATTACATTATGCTGTGACCTAAGAAATGCTAATGAACTTTACAGTTTTAAACATAAACCTGTTTTATTTTAATTCTTCTGAATAAAATCCTAGAGATGGAGTGGAATTACTATTACTGGTTATAAATACACACACACTAACAAACTACTTTTCAAAAAGGCTGCATTAACTTACATTCCCATTAGCAATTTAAGAGCATGCTCATCTCACTGCCTCTTCACCAATACCAACTATTCTCATTTTTAAAATCTTTTCAATTTTGGTGAAAACTGGTATCTGTTTGTTTTTATTCTGGAATACTTAACAGACTAATGAGGCTTAAACTTTTCATTTCTAATATAGAAATTTAATATATCAAGAACTATATGACAAATTTGCAGGTAGACAGAATTTTTCAAACTTACATAAACAATGAAATATCAGTATTGAAATATTGATTACTATTTTCAAATAGCTTTACAGTTTCATGTATGCCTTGAAAACTGACATTTTGGGAAGTAGGTCTCATAAGTTATAATATGAAATCTGATATTAACTTATATGAAGGTAAAAATCATATCCCAGGTGATATTAAAGGAATAACACATGACCTTCAAGCAGTATAATTTTCATTACTTGTCTTATAATTTTAAAATAAATAAGCAGTATGTTATTTTTCACTAGACTTCAGTTTTAAGTCTACAATTAGGGAAAGTTCTGTAAGAATTTAAAACAATCTCAGTCAGTCCCTAGGCAGGGAGAGTTCTATGGATGCTGTCTTTTGATGAGTTGCCAGGTATTGATAATTCAATAGGCACAATTTTAAAGAGAAATTGTCAGAAGTTTTCTACTTGATAGACTTTTCAGTCAACCTTTAGTAAAGTTAGCTATAATGAGGCAGGCATTACTAGAATAGAAAAACATAAACATGTCAAAATAGCTAGAGTAAAACAAGATGAAGCGCTATCACAAACAAGGACAGAAGAACTAAAAGACTGTCCAAATACATGTCACATCATGATAGAAGCTAGAACTGCAGCATCTAAGACAACATCTGAGAATGCAGGAAAGTGAGAAAAGGTTCTCAATTATACATATTTTTAAATATTACATTATAACATTAAGGGACTAGAGCATACAGATAAAAGGTTTTATTGGCAAACACTGCAAATAATTACCTGCAGTGGTATTCAACATGAGGCAGTATTACCCTCCATAGGATGGGAGGAGTTCAGAAAAGGCAAGTGCATTGTTTGGTATCACGATGAGTGAGAAGTACTCACGGAAACCAGTGTTTGGAAAGACCAGGGATGCCAACAACTCTGTGATACACAGTCCAGTCTTGTACAATGTAAGAACAGTCTCACTCAAATGCCAAGAGTACCCACAAAGCACAACAATGGACATACCAGGAAACTATATGGATTGGTTGTACTAGAAAAAAAAAAAATTACCTCGAGGATTTAAAAGGAACAACAAAGCATAGATGAAACAAAATTTTGCAAAACAGCCTTCTGTGTTATAAGCCAAGGCCTATTAGGACACATTGCAGTATTTCTTCCCAGTAAACTGAATGTTCAATGGATATATACAGCTCTATAGTCATCTTTGGGGTAGCTTGTCTGAATGACAGAAAATGGGTTACACCATATCATCATTATGTACCCTGCAGAGATGCATTAAAAAATATAGATTTTGTAATCTACTAATCTTATTATAATATTAAAGGATTTATAAGAAGCCTTATAACTGAAACAGTGGGATCCAGGGAAAGCCTGGAATATGGATAAGAACACAGTGGGGAAAACAGTGGATAATATATCTCTGTCAAGACAAAATATGAGAAAGTTAAAGTCTTTTAAACAACACACAGGTTTGTGCTTTTGTTTACACATAGCCTTTGCCTTAGTAAAGGGTCTTGAATTAATAAAGATAAAATTGTTTCATGATGTTGATTCCCAGAATGAATCTCTCACATATCTTAAATTCCAGGAAAGTATCTACTAAAAGATGTCTAATCAAGATGTTTAAATCATGCATATTTATGCTTGTTTAATATAGAAACAAGCTGAGACAGCAAGATAAATTTAATTTCACAAGTGAGGACAATAATCATCAGGACCAAGAACAGATTCACTGGAGGTTTAAAATTTAGTTCATACTTACAGAATTCACACCATATCTTTGCTGCTTTCATAGCACAGGGTACTCGCCGCTACGAAAGCCTGCAGTGCTAAAATGTCCAGGTTCAAATCTTGGCTTTGCCATAGACTAGACATTTGATTGTACACAAGTTGTCTCTTGTTCCTCTGCCAACATTGTTATGGTTTTGTGTCTACCTTCATGAGAGATATTGATCTGTGATTTTCTTCACTTGTGATGTATTTGGTATCAGGGTACACTAACCTCACTGATGCTTTCGAATTGTGGTGCTGGACTCTCGAGAGTCCCTTGGACTGCGCCACCTGATGTGAAGAGCTAACTTAATGGAAAAAGCCCTGATGCTGGGAAAGATTGAAGGCAAAAGGATAAGAGGGTGGCAGAGGATGAAATGGTTAAACAGTGTCACCAACTCAATGGACATGAATTTGAGTAAACTCTGGGAGATGATGACGTACAGGGAAGTCTGTCGTGTTAAAGTCCATTGGTCACAAAGAGTTGGACATGACTTAGCAACTGAACAACAACAACACTAACCTCATAAAATAAGTTAGGAAGTGTTTTCTTCTCCTCAATTTTCTATGACTGTATACCATTTTTCACTTAAATGTTTGACAGAATTCACCAGCCATGCCATCAGAGTCCATACTTTTCTTTGTGGTAAAATTTTAATTTATAAATTCAATTGCATAACTTGAAAATCTTTTTAGCTTTTCTACTTATTTTTGGACCAGTTTTAATATTTGAATTTTTTTAGGATTTGTCTATTTCATCTAAGTTGTCTAAAATTTGTTGGAAAAAGGTCTTTAAAACCTTTACTTATAATTCTTTTGATTTCTAAAGGGGTTCTAGTGATGCCCCCTCTTCATTCTTGATTTTGATAATTTTCTTCTTTTATTATCTTAGTCTAACTGTGTTACCAAATTTGTCTATCTTTTCAAAGTAATAACATGGTTTCATTGGCTTTTTTTCATTTAATTTTTATCTTTAGTAAATTTTTATATCTAGTAAAAACTCAGAGAAGGCAATGACACCCCACTCCAGTACTCTTGCCTGGAAAATCCCATGGATGGAGGAGCCTAGTAGGCTGCAGTCCATGGGGTCGCTAAGAGTCGGACACCACTGAGTGACTTCACTTTCACTTTTCACTTTCATGCATTGGGGAAGGAAATGGTGACCCACTCCAGTGTTCTTGCCTGGAGAATCCCAGGGACAAGGGAGCCTGGTGGGCTGCCGTCTATGGGGTCCCAAAGAGTCGGACATGACTGAAGCGACTTAGCAGCAGCAGCAGCAGCAGTGAATCACTGCCTGAACATTCTTTTTAGAGACTAGCGAGCAACATGAGCTTTATAACAAAAAAATAATGGTGACGTTACTACTTCATTTCCAATTCTCCTTCCTCTAATTCTTCTGATTGTGGTCAAAAGATGTTTATTCTTTTGATCGTGGCCTCTTTTTTTTTTTTTTCATTCTGGAAGTTTTTAGGGCCTTCTTTTTATTTTTTATTGTTCTCAAATTTCAAACTAATGTTCCTTGGATGGGGTCTATTTGTTTCTTAGCAAACTCCTGAGTTCTGGAAACATATTCTTGCATTATTTCTTTAATATAGCTTCCCCTTTGCTTTTTCTTTCTGTCTTCTTCTTCCAATACTTTTCATTAGTCACATGTTGGATGTCATGAATTATTGTATGAAACTGTGAAGGTTCTGAAATTTTACCCTGCTTCCAAGATAACAAGCTGGCCTAGAACACTTTCATGGTTACTGGTAGAAGACAGCTTGAAGACTCCTAAATCAGAGACAAAGTACTTTATTACTCATAAGCTACATGACTTTCACATGTGTGCCAGTTCTTTCTGTCCCCAAGTCCCATGAGGACAGTGCAGTGGCAGACCTTGGTAATTACTATCCACACAGTAGGTTTATGTAACAGACAGTGAATCCCCAACCTAGAAAATCCCAAGTCTTTTATAACAAGCTGCAACAAATCTGTCTAATCTTTGCCCGAGAGAGAGACATTATCTTTGTGATAGCAAATAAATCTAAATGAGTCACTATCTTCCAATACTGTTCACAAGACAAAACATCTTTGCCAAAATAATCCAGAGTAAAAGCTTTTCAGTGTGGGACTTCCCTGGTGGTCTAGTGGTTAAGAATCCACCTGTCAATGCAGGGAACAGGAACACAGGTTCAATCCCGGTCTGGGAAGATTCTGTAAGCCATGGAGTAATTAAGCCCACGCACCACAACCCTCAAGCCCTTGCTCAAGAGCCCACGAGATGCAACTACTGAGCCCACGCACCACAGCTACTACTGTGCTCAACAAGAAGAGAAGCCACCACAATGAGAAGACTGTGCAACCCAACAAAGAGTAGCCCCCACTCGCTGCAACCAGAGAAAGCCCATGTGCAGCAAGGTAGACCCAGCACAGCCATAAACAAATAAATAAAAATAAATCATTTTTAAAAAGCCTGTCAGTGTTTCTGCTCGTAAGATATACAGAAATGTGAGACTCATACAGAATTGTCTACAGTGTATTCCTTGAATTTTCTCATCCTTTGTCTCTGATTTTCCTTCTCTTTTTGTTCTCTTAAGAGATTCCTCAACTTTGCATTCAAAATTTTCTACTGAAATTTTTATTTCTAGTCATATAGTTTTAATTTCTAAGAGCTCTTTAGACCTTGTTTTCTGCATATTCCTTTTTGTGTACAGTACCCTGCTTCCTAAATAAAACACCTTCTCATTGCTCTCTGAAATGGTAGTGGTAGTAGTGGTTGCTGTTAGTACTGTTTTCTCCTATTTCTGGCTTTGTCTATATCTGCTAAGTTCCCTTTATCCATTTGCTTATTTTGAGCTTTGTCTTCCATAATAAAGAATTCTCCAAAAGTTTAATGATCCTTGGTTGTATCTCAAGAGTGGGGAAATAAAACACACTGATCATAAGACTTTATGCATTAACAGCCCTTACTAACCATGGGGCTTACCAATGAGGTGAACAGACTGGGACTGGGTTATTAAACTGGGGTCCTGCAAATGTCACAATACACCATTTTTTTTCTATTAGGCTAGTATCTTCAGGGAGGAACTCTCCAGTCTTCTGCCTGATAGAATGTAAGCCTGACACCAGTGTTTTGTAAATTAAACAGGAGAAGGGCACAGGGAGTTTCTCTTTGCATACAACCTTTGAGGTGTCTGGTGTCTGCTTTCCCAAGTTCTACAATACAAGTGGCTTGTTCTCCCTCATGATGGAAATTAGGGTGTAGCTTGTCTACTCCACTAAGCTGATTACCATTTATTCAACTAATTTTCTTCTTTTCTTCTTCCAATTTTGGTGCCTCTCATCTGCTATTTTCTACTCCTCCATTTTCTTTGTTTTACTGTATTTATTTATTTTTTTATATTTACTATCACTTGAGTAGGGTTTTTCAGGAAGGAGAATAGACATTGTTCAATCAGCCATGTTTAAATAGCTCATAAACATAATTTATAAATTTTGGTAAAAATTACCACACTGTCCCTACCAATTAACACTCTTCTCCAATAGTTTATGTACTTTGTTGTTACTGAGTATTACTACTTTTCATAGTTTTGCTAATGTAAGAGATATTTAAATGGGAATTTTTTTTAATTTTTAAGGTTGAAATGAATAATTCTTATATCATTAATGAATATTAATGTTTTCATCAGCTTATTAGTTATTTTTATTTCAGGTCTGTCTGTATGTATGAGGTCTGTCTGAAGTTCTTTGCTCCTTTTCCACTGGAGTGTTTAGTTTGTTATCTCTTTGTAAAAGCTCTTTACATATAAAGATGTCAATTCTGTGAGGAAAATAGTTTTCCACTTTGATATTTGCCTTTTTGTTTTGATGTGTATAAATTTTATATTTTTACAAAGTCAAATATATTGATTTTTGCCATGATTTTCACTTAGAAATTCCTTACCAACAAATATTTACCAATATGTAGTTTTGACTGGAGAAGGAAATGGCAACCCACTCCAGTGTTCCTGCCTGGAGAATCCCAGGGACAGGGAGCCTGGTGGGCTGCCGTCTATGGGGTTGCACAGAGTCAGACACGACTGAAGAGACTTAGTAGTAGTAGTTTTGAGTGGTCCCATTTTTTGCATTGATCTATAATCCAATTAGCATCTACTTTTTCCACAAGTTATAAATCAAGAATCTAGCTTCTGCTGCCCCTCCCAAAGACTTAACTGTCCCAGCATCATTTACTGAATAATCCTTTATTTTCTCACTGATTTGTGGTGTCATCTTTATCATTTATATAATCCAAATGCATACTGGGGTTTCTAGGCTAGCTAAGTGATTTATATTATCTACTCTGCTCAGATCTATTCTGCACTTAGGACTTACCTACATTGTTTCATCAGTACCACTTTGTATATCTAAATAGTACAAGTCTAAATATTTTAATATCTGGCAGAGCTAACTAAAATTGATTCTTGACACAAAATTTCAAAAAATAAAACACATACCTAAGTGGATGATACTAAAGAAAACGTGTTATGGTAAATTATACATTCATCACTGATCTTTTCGTTTTTCCAGTACATTTCTAAAATATATCACTTTTTTTAAAAAAGGAAGATTAGTAACAATTGTGTTTGAGATTGATATACTACTCCTAGTTCAGTTCAGTTCAGTCGATCAGTCATGTCCAACTCTTTGCGACCCCATGGACTGCAGCATGTGAGGCTTCCCTGTCCATTACCAACTCCTGGAGTTGGCTCAAACTCATGTCCATCAAGTCAGTGATGCCATCCAACCATCTCATCCTCTGTCATCCCCTTTTCCTCCTGCCTTCAATCTTTCCAGCATCATGGTCTTTTCACATGAGTCAGTTCTTTGCCTCAGGCGGCCAAAGTATTAGAGCTTCAGCATCAGTCCTTCCAATGACTATCCAGAGCTGGTTTCCTTTAGGACTGACTGGTTTGATCTCCTTGTTGTCCAAGGGACTCTCAAGACTCTTCTCCAACACCACAGTTCAAAAGCATCAATTCTTCGGTGCTCAGCTTTCTTTCCATACATGACTACAGAAAAACCATAGCTTTGACTAGACGGACCTTGGTTGGCAAAGTAATATCTCTGCTTTTTAATATGCTATCTAGGTTGGTCAGAGCTTTCCTTCCAAGGAGAAAGCGTCTTTTAATTTCATGGCTGTGGTCACCGTCTGCAGTGGTTTTGGAGCCCAAGAAAATAAAACTTTTACTTTTTCCATGATTTCCCCATCTATTTGCCATGAAGTGATGGAACTGGATGCCACAATCTTAGTTTTTTGAATACTGAGTTTTAAGCCAGCTTTTTTACTCTCCTCTTTCACTTTCATCAAGAGGCTCTTTAGTTCCTCTTTGCTTTCTGCCATAATGCTGGTGTCATCTGCATATCTGAAGTCATTAATATTTCTTCTGGCAATCTTGATCCTAGCTTATACTACTCTTAACTATATATTAATTTTTCCAAAACTTGTGTCTGTTTTTTTTTATCCCTAGTTGTTACTATTTTATTATTCAATAAACTCTACGTGGTGCTAATCTATTTTTTATGTTTACAAGTTAAAGTAACATGAACCTACCAATTAAAACCAGGAAAGAAAGAAAAACGTTTTCTAACCCATCTGTATGCAATTCTTTTCACAAAGAACAAAAAATACAACTTTCCACAAAAGTACTATAGTATAGTCACATATTTCAAATCTTAGTAGTAAATGTAAGCTATTTTTAAAGTGGTTTAATTTTAAAATTAACATCTCTGAAATAAATGTAAAATTACTTATATGGGAAAGTCATCCACATTTCTCCATAGGTGTCTCAGTGAGATAGTTCTGTACCTGTATTCCTAGTAAACAGATTAAAAGAAAAAATAATCTCCCTAAAAGAAAAATTATCAACATAAGCACGCAAGGTTAACCAAACCACTTTCTTTTGCATGTGTTTTTCTATTTTTCATAATATTTTATGTCCTAACTTTATAAATCTTTAAGAGGATTAGTTGTATTTTCACATAAAATAATGCTCCTTTCATCAGTATTTGCAATTTACACTACCCCATGCAACTTATGGTTTTCTTGCTGTTGTTGCAAGACCACTAGACTGTCTGAACTGTTAATATAATGAAACCTACAATTTGCCTACCTACTCAGAAACATTAAATAAATACTACCACTGTTGGTCATGAAAGGAACCCAAGTGTCATAAATAGTCTGCGGTAAACTCTTTTTGTGACCTTTAGAAAACTCTTCACTTACATTTCTTCTTAGTCAGCATGTCAGACTCCTAAATTCAACAGAGGTCACCATCCTTATCCAGTGTTTACTATGTCCAATGTCTACTATGTATCAGACACTACACTTAATTCAATTTCCAATGAAAATACTAACAACACTCAACAACATTTGGGAAGAATTCAAATAACTTCAGCTTACAAGAACGAAATAGAGGAAGATGGGGGAAAGGGGCAAAAAGAAGTGAGGAAGTCAAAAGAGGATAGAGAACAGAGGAAAGGAATAGGAAGGAATGACAACATCTACTCTGCTCTCTTCCTCTAACACTGCCAGAGCTATACAACAACGTGGAGAGACGATACGTAAAGCATTAACAGATGTACTGTTCACGTGGCTGACTCGGCGGCTATCAGAAAAGACAGATACCAATCCAAACCTATACAATATAACAGTATATCTCAGGGAGGGAACACCTTGAATCTCCCAGTACCATGAAGCCATGTCACTACCCACTACTAACTAAGCTGTGATTCCATCATACCAGGAAGGAGTGGAAAAGGAAGAAAACTCTAGGTGAGAGTCACTAAATTTTCTACCATTAGGCTGAAAGAAGAGGAAGGATAAGAGGTTAGCTGATAAAAAAATAAATCCAATGATAAGAAAATACAGAAAACATGTATTTGCTCTACTGACTGTGACTTCTGAAAATCATCCACACTGTAAAGCAACTATGCTGAGGGGCATTCACATCATTTCCAATTTGTTGTGGCCAAAAGCAAGACTGCTGCAAATATCACTGCACTGAGATGCAATGGTTTTGGTATATTCACAGAGGTCTGCAATGCCAAAGAATGTTTAAACTACCATACAACAGCACTCATTTCACATGCCACCACGGTAACGCTCAAAATCCTTCCAGCTAAGCTTCAACAGTTCATGAACCAAAAACTTCCAGATGTACAAGCTGGATTTAGAAAAGGCAAAGGAACCAGAGGTCAAATTGCCAACACCTGTTGGATCATAGAAAAAGAAAGAAAATTCCAGAAAAACATCTACTTCTGCTTCACTGACTAGGCTAAAGCTTTGACTGTGCTGCTAAGTCACTTCAGTCATGTCCGACTCTGTGAAACCCCATAGACGGCAGCCCAACAGGCTCCCCCATCCCTGGGATTCCCCAGGCGAGAACACTGGAGTGGGTTTCCATTTCCTTCTCCAAAGCATGAAAGAGAAAAGTGAAAGTGAAGTCGCTCAGTCGTGTCCGACCCTCAGTGACCCCACGGACTGCAGCCCTCCAGGCTCCTCTGTCCATGAGATTTTCCAGGCAAGAGTACTGGAGTGGGGTGCCATTGGTGGAGATCACACCAAACTGTGGGAAATTCTTAAAGAGATGGGAATACCAGACCACCTTACTGGCCTCCTGAGAAACCTGTATGCAGGTCAAGAAACCACAGAACTGGACATGGAACAATAGGCTGGTACAAAATCTGGAAAGGAGTATATCAATGCTGTATACTGTCCCCACGTCCAAGGAGCAGCAGCTGTGCGGGCAAAGGAGGGCTGAGAAGAGCTACTCCACATTCAAGGTCAAGAGGGGCGGCCAGTAAGGAGACACTCCTCGTCCAAGGTAAGGAGCAGCGGCTGTGCTTTGCTGGAGCAGCCGTGAAGAGATACCCCACGTCCAAGGTAAGAGAAACCCAAGTAAGACGGTAGTTGTTGCAAGAGGGCATCAGAAGGCAGATACGCTGAAACCGTAATCACAGGAAACTAGCCAATCTGATCACACAGAGCACAGCCTTGTCTAACTTAGTGAAACTAAGCAATGCCATGTGGGGCCACCCAAGATGGGAGGGTCATGGTGGAGAGGTCTGACAGAATGTGCTCCACTGGAGAAGGGAATGGCAAACCATTTCAGTATTCTTGTCTTAAGAACCCCATGAACAGTATGAAAAGGCAAAATAATAGGATAATGAAAGGGGAACTTCCCAGGTTGGTAGGTGCCCAATATGCTACTGGAGAGCAGTGGAGAAATAATTCCAGAAAGAATGAAGGGATGGAGCCAAAGCAAAAACACTACCCAGTTGTGGATGTGACTGGTGATAGTATCAAGGTCTGATGCTGTAAAGAGCAATATTGCATAGGAACCTGGAATGTCAGTTCCATGAATCAAGGCAAATTGGAAGTAGTCAAACAGGAGATGGCAAGAGTGAACGTCAACATTCTAGGAATCAGCGAACTAAAATGGACTGGAAAGGATGAATTTAACTCAGATGACCATTATATCTACTACTGCAGGCAGGAATCCCTCAGAAGAAATGGAGTAGCCATCATGGTCAACAAAAGAGTCCGAAATGCAGTACTTGGATGCAATCTCAAAAATGACAGAATGATCTCTGTTTGTTTCCAAGGCAAACCATTCAATATCACGGTAATCCAAGCCTATGCCCCAACCAGTAACACTGAAGAAGCTGAAGCTGAATGGTTCTATGAAGACCTACAAGACCTTTTAGAACTAACACCCCCAAAAGATGTCCTTTTCATTATAATGGACTGGAATGCAAAAGTAGGGAAGTCAAGAAACACCTGGAGTATCAGGCAAATTTGGCCTTGGAGTATGGAATGAAGCAGGGCAAAGGCTAATAGAATTCTGCCAAGAGAATGCACTGGTCATAGCAAACACCCTCTTCCAACAACACAAGAGAAGACTCTACACGTGGACATCACCAGATGGTCAATATCAAAATCAGATTGGTTATATTCTTTGCAGCCAAAGATGGAGAAGCTCTATACAGTCAGCAAAAACAAGACAGGGAGCTTACTGTGGCTCAGATCATGAACACCTTATTGCCAAATTCAGAATTAAATTGAAGAAAGAGGGGAGAACCACTAGACCATTCAGGCATGACCTAAATCAAATCCCTTTTGATTATACAGTAAAAGTGAGAAATATATTTAAGGGACTAGATCTGACAGACAAAGTGCCTGATGAACTATGGACGGAGGTTCGTGACATTGTACAGGAGACAGGGATCAAGACCATCCCCATGGAAAAGAAATGCAAAAAAGCAAAATGGCTGTCTGAGGAGGCCTTACAGATAACTGTGAAAAGAAGAGAAGTGAAAAGCAAAGGAGAAAAGGGAAGATATAAGCACCTGAATGCAGAGTTCCAAAGAATAGCAAGGAGAGACAAGAAAGCCTTCCTCAGTGATCGATGCAAAGAAACAGAGGAAAACAACAGAATGGGAAAGACTAGAGATCTCTTCAAGAAAATTAGAGATACCAAGGGAACATTTCATGCAAAGATGGGCTCATTTCATGCAAAGATGGTCCATACAATCTTTGGACGTAACAGAAGCATAAGATATTAAGGAGAGGTGGCAAGAATACACAGAAGAACTGTACAAAAAGAGCTTAACGACCAAGATAATCACGATGGTGTAATCACTCACCTACAGTCAGACAACCTGGAATATGAAGTCAAGTGGGCCTTAGAAAGTATCACTATGAACAAAGCTAGTGGAGGTGATGGAATTCCAGTGGAGCTATTTCAAATCCTGAAAGATGATGCTGTGAAAGTACACTCAATATGCCAGCAAATGTGGAAAACTCAGCAGTGGCCACAGGACTGGAAAAGGTCAGTTTTCATTCCAGTCCCAAAGAAAGACAATGCCAAAAATGCTCAAACTACCTCACAATTGCACTACCTCACATGCTAGTAAAGTAACGCTCAAAATTCTCCAAGCCAGGCTTCAGCAGAACATGAACATGAACTTCCAGCTGTTCAAGCTCGTTTTAGAAAAGACAGAGGAACCAGAGATCAAATTGCCAGCATCCGCTGGATCATCAAAAAGCAAGAGAGTTCCAGAAAAACATATATTTCTGCTTTATTGACTATGCCAAAGCCTTTGTCTGTGTGGATCACAATAAACTGTGGAAAATTCTGAAAGAGATGGAAATACCAGACCACCTGACCTGTTTCTTGAGAAACCTATATGCAGGTCAGGAAGCAACAGTTAGAACTGGATATGGAACAACAGGCTGGTTCCAAATAGGAAAAGGAGTACGTCAAGGCTGTATATTTTCTCCATGCTTATTTAACTTCTATGCAGAGTACATCATGAGAAACGCTGGGCTGGAAGAAGCACAAGCTGGAATCAAGATTGCCAGGAGAAATATCAATCACCTCAGATACGCAGATGACACTACCCTTACGGCAGAAAGTGAAGAGGAACTAAAAAGCCTCTTGATGAAAGTGAAAGAGGAGAGCGAAAAAGTTGGCTTAAAGCTTAATATTCAGAAAACGAAGATCATGGCATCCGGTCCCATCACTTCATGGAAGATAGATGGGGAAACAGTGGGAACAGTATCAGACTTTATTTTTTGGGGGGCTCCAAAATCACTGCAGATGGTGACTGCAGCCATGAAATTAAAAGACGCTTACTCCTTGGAAGGAAAGTTATGACCAACCTAGATAGCATATTAAAAAGCAGAGATATTACTTTGCCAACAAAGGTCTACCTAGTCAAGGCTATGGTTTTTCCAGTGGTCAGGTATGGATGTGAGAGTTGGACTGTGAAGAAAGCTGAGTGCCGAAGAATTGATGCTTTTGAACTGTGGCGTTGGAGAAGATTCTTCAGAGTCCCATGGACTGCAAGGAGATCCAACCAGTCCATCCTAAAGGAGATCAATCCTGGGTGTTCATTGGAGGAACTGATGCTGAAGCTGAAACTCCAATATTTTGGCCACCTCATGCGAAGAGTTGACTCATTGGAAAAGACCCTGATGCTGGGAGGGATTGGGGGCAGGAGGAGAAGGGTACAACAGAGGATGAGATGACTAGATGGCATCAGTAACTCAATGGACATGAGTTTGAGTGAACTACAGGAGTTGGTGGTGGACAGGGAGGCCTGGTGTGCTGCGATTCATGGGGTCGCAAAGAGTCGGACACGACTGAGTGACTGAACTGAACTGAATGAACTGAATTGTCACCCTGCTATTTAACTTCTATGCAGAGTACATCATGTGAAATGCCAAGCCGGAGAAATCACAAGATGAAATCAAGATTCCTGGGAGAAATAACAACCTCAGATATATAGATGATACCACTCTAATGGCAGAAAGCAATGAGGAACTAAAGAGCCTCTTGAAGAAGGTGAAAAGAGGAGAGTGAAAAAGATGGCTTAAAACTCCACATTCAAAAAACTTGCACTGGTTCCTTCACTTCATGGCAAATAGATGGAGAAACAATGGAAACAGTGGCATATTTTATCCTCTTGGGCTCCAAAATTTGTGAAGACAGTGACTGCAGCCATGAAATTAGAAGACACTTGCTCCTTGGAAGAAAAGCTATGACAAACCTAGACAGTGTATTAGAAAGCAGAGACATTTTTTTGCTGACAAAGGTCTGTATTGTCAAAGCTATGGTTTTTCCATAGTCACATACGGATATGAGAACTGGACCATAAACAAGGCTGAGCACTGAAGAATCGATGCTTTCAAACTGTGGTGCTGGAGAAGACTCTTGAGAGTCCCTTGGAGTGCAACGAGATCAAAGCAGTCAATCCTAAAGGAAATCAGCTCTAAACATTCATCAGAAGGACTGATGCTGAAGCTGAAGCTCCAACACTTTGGCCACCTGATACAAAGAGCTGACTCATTGGAATAGACCCTGATCTTAGGAAAGATTGAGAACAAGAGAAGAAGGAGATGACAGAGGAGGAGATGGTTGGATGGCATCATCAACTTAATGGATGTATGTTTGAGCAAACTCTGGGAGATGGTGAAGGACAGCAAAGCCTGGCATGCTGCAGTCCATGGGGTCACAAAGAGTTGGACATAACTTAGCGACTGAACAACAACAACTGCAATGCTTACCACCAAGTTTAGAACATTTTTACCACTTCAAAAAAAAAAATCCCTATACCCATTTAGAAGTCACTCCTCATTCCCCCACCTCATCCCCATTCTAGACAACCCATAATAGATCTGCCTATTCTAGACATTTCATGCAAACAGGACCATACCACATGTGGTCTTTTATGATAGACTTTTACTTAACACACTGTTTTCAAGGATCACCCATTTGTACAGGTATCAGTACTTCATTCCCCTTTAATCACTGCATAATGGCCCACTGTATGGATATATTTTATTTTTCCATTAGTTGATCAACACTGTAATGTTTCCAATTATAGGCTATTATAAATAATATTGCTATGACCATTCATGTACAGGTTTTTGTGTGGATACATGTTTTTACATATGTAGGCTAGAATCATTGGGTCATATGGTAAATCTACACTTAACCTTTTGAGAAACTGCCAGACTGTTTTCTAACATGTAATTTTAATTTCTACCAATTTGATGGGCATACAATAATTTTACTTAATTTGTAATGTGTACTTCCTTAATGAGTTTTAGGCTTTCTTTTCACTCACTAGCCATTTCTGTTTGTTTTTCTCTGATATGCTTTTCATTTCTTTTGCCTTTTTTTTCTACTGAGTTGTTTTGTCTTTTATAAACTTTCAAGAATTCTGCTTATATCTGTGATATTAACCAATTCACTATTGTCTTCTTTGCAAAGATCTTATTTTGATTCTAACCTTAGTGTTTTAATGTTGTGGTATCTTTTGATATATAAAATATTAAATTTTTATGGAGCCAAACATATCTCCTGCATTTGTGTGTTCATTAAGTTCTTTCCTACTTTAGATTAAAAATACAGTTGCCAAAACTTTCTTCTAAAATCTTATTTTACTTTAAGTCTTCATACAAAATTTATTTTATATTATATAGTATGAAATTGAAATTAAGCTGTTTTCCTATTGAAATACTATCATCTTAATCATATATTTAATGATCAAATCTCATAAATTTTTTTCTTTGAATTCTCTATTCAGGGTTTTTTCAAGCAACAGATCAGGACTGTTTGCTTTTGAAATCAATTTAGTTAAGTTTTATTTGACACTGAAAAAAAACAGACAAAGAAAATAATGTGCATCACATGTACTGAGGGTAAATGTTTCATAAAACTTTTACTTCTAATTTTTAACACATACAACACATACATACATCAATGTATGTACAATGTATTTCTTACTGTGAATTATAATAATGTTTGAAATCCAGCCTTTCATTGTATTCCATTAATCTATTTATCTATTCCTTTGTCCATACATATTTATATGATTCAAGAGTCTATGTTTTCTTTTATATACCTTCTTTGTCTATTATTAGATATTTGTTTTTCCACATGAACTATGTGGTCATTTTTTTTTCTAACACTAAAAAAAAACTTGCTTCTATTCTAATTAGACCTGCTAATTTGGGAGAATTATACTTTATGACATTAGGTTCCCTGCCCCATCAAATATTTGGTATAACTTTCTGCTTATGAAATGTGGTTTGCTTCCATGATTCTTACACTGTAAGTTCTAGTTTACTTGCCAAATATAGTTCCTAAGTATTTTATAGTTCCTTTCATTGTGAAAGAACATTTTTCCCATTTCCATTTTGTGTACTTATTGCAAATGTAAAGAAGCACCAGTTTTATTCATCTTTTTTTTTTCTCTTATCTTTATTTATTTTTTTATTTTAGTTTTTTATTTTTTAAATTTTAAAATCTTTAATTCTTACATGCATTCCCAAACATGAACCCCCCTCCCACCTCCCTCCCCATAACATCTTTCTGGGTCATCCCCATGCACCAGCCCCAAGCATGCTGCATCCTGCATCAGACATAGACTGGCGATTCAATTCACATGATAGTATACATGTTAGAATGTCATTCTCCCAAATCATCCCACCCTCTCCCTCTCCCTCTGAGTCCAAAAGTCCGTTATACACATCTGTGTCTCTTTCCCTGTCTTGCATACAGGGTCGTCATTGCCATCTTCCTAAATTCCATATATATGTGTTAGTATACTGTATTGGTGTTTTTCTTTCTGGCTTACTTCACTCTGTATAATCGGCTCCAGTTTCATCCATCTCATCAGAACTGATTCAAATGAATTCTTTTTAACTGCTGAGTAATACTCCATTGTGTATATGTACCACAGCTTTCTTATCCATTCATCTGCTGATGGACATCTAGGTTGTTTCCATGTCCTGGCTATTATAAACAGTGCTGCGATGAACATTGGGGTACATGTGTCTCTTTCAATTCTGGTTTCCTCGGTGTGTATGCCCAGCAGTGGGATTGCTGGGTCATAAGGTAGTTCTATTTGCAATTTTTTAAGGAATCTCCACACTGTTCTCCATAGTGGCTGTACTAGTTTGCATTCCCACCAACAGTGTAGGAGGGTTCCCTTTTCTCCACACCCCCTCCAGCATTTATTGCTTGCAGATTTTTGGATCGCAGCCATTCTGACTGGTGTGAAGTGGTACCTCATTGTGGTTTTGATTTGCATTTCTCTAATAATGAGTGATGTTGAGCATCTTTTCATGTGTTTGTTAGCCATCCGTATGTCTTCTTTGGAGAAATGTCTATTTAGTTCTTTGGCCCATTTTTTGATTGGGTCGTTTATTTTTCTGGAATTGAGCTGCATAAGTTGCTTGTATATTTTTGAGATTAGTTGTTTGTCAGTTGCTTCATTTGCTATTATTTTCTCCCATTCAGAAGGCTGTCTTTTCACCTTGCTTATATTTTCCTTTGTTGTGCAGAAGCTTTTAATTTTAATTAGATCCCATTTGTTTATTTTTGCTTTTATTTCCAGAATTCTGGGAGGTGGATCACAGAGGATCCTGCTGTGATTTATGTCTGAGAGTGTTTTGCCTATGTTCTCCTCTAGGAGTTTTATAGTTTCTGATCTTACATTTAGATCTTTAATCCATTTTGAGTTTATTTTTGTGTACGGTGTTAGAAAGTGATCTAGTTTCATTCTTTTACAAGTGGTTGACCAGTTTTCCCAGCACCACTTGTTAAAGAGGTTGTCTTTACTCCATTGTATATTCTTGCCTCCTTTGTCAAAGATAAGGTGTCCATATGTGTGTGGATTTATCTCTGGGCTTTCTATTTTGTTCCATTGATCTATATGTCTGTCTTTGTGCCAGTACCATACTGTCTTGATGACTGTGGCTTTGTAATACAGCCTGAAGTCAGGCAAGTTGATTCCTCCAGTTCCATTCTTCTTTCTCAAGATTGCTTTGGCTATTCGAGGTTTTTTGTATTTCCATACAAATCTTGAAATTATTTGTTCTAGTTCTGTGAAAAATGTGGCTGGTAGCTTGATAGGGATTGCATTGAATTTGTAAATTGCTTTGGGTAGTATACTCATTTTCACTATATTGATTCTTCCAATCCATGAACATGGTATATTTCTCCATCTATTAGTGTCCTCTTTGATTTCTTTCATCAGTGTTTTATAGTTTTCTATATATAGGTCTTTAGTTTCTTTAGGTAGATATATTCCTAAGTATTTTATTCTTTTCGTTGCAATGGTGAATGGAATTGTTTCCTTAATTTCTTTTTCTACTTTCTCATTATTCGTGTATAGGAATGCAAGGGATTTCTGTGTGTTGATTTTATATCCTGCAACTTTACTATATTCATTGATTAGCTCTAGTAATTTTCTGGTGGAGTCTTTAGGGTTTTCCATGTAGAGGATCATGTCATCTGCAAACAGTGAGAGTTTTACTTCTTCTTTTCCAATTTGGATTCCTTTTATTTCTTTTTCTGCTCTGACTGCTGTGGCCAAAACTTCCAGAACTATGTTGAATAGTAGCGGTGAAAGTGGACACCCTTGTCTTGTTCCTGACTTTAGGGGAAATGCTTTCAATTTTTCACCATTGAGGATAATGTTTGCTGTGGGTTTGTCATAGATAGCTTTTATTATGTTGAGGTATGTTCCTTCTATTCCTGCTTTCTGGAGGGTTTTTATCATAAATGGATGTTGAATTTTGTCAAAGGCCTTCTCTGCATCTATTGAGATAATCATATGGTTTTTATTTTTCAATTTGTTAATGTGGTGAATTACATTGATTGATTTGCGGATATTGAAGAATCCTTGCATCCCTGGGATAAAGCCCACTTGGTCATGGTGTATGATCTTTTTAATGTGTTGTTGGATTCTGATTGCTAGAATTTTGTTGAGGATTTTTGCATCTATGTTCATCAGAGATATTGGCCTGTAGTTTTCTTTTTTTGTGACATCTTTGTCAGGTTTTGGTATTAGGGTGATGGCGGCCTCATAGAATGAGTTTGGAAGTTTACCTTCCTCTGCAATTTTCTGGAAGAGTTTGAGGAGGATAGGTGTTAGCTCTTCTCGAAATTTTTGGTAGAATTCAGCTGTGAAGCCATCTGGACCTGGGCTTTTGTTTGCTGGAAGATTTCTGATTACAGTATCAATTTCCGTGCTTGTGATGGGTCTGTTAAGATTTTCTATTTCTTCCTGGTTCAGTTTTGGAAAATTGTACTTTTCTAAGAATTTGTCCATTTCTTCCACGTTGTCCATTTTATTGGCATACAACTGCTGATAGTAGTCTCTTATGATCCTTTGTATTTCTGTGTTGTCTGTTGTGATCTCTCCATTTTCATTTCTAATTTTATTGATTTGATTTTTCTCTCTTTGCTTCTTGATGAGTCTGGCTAATGGTTTGTCAATTTTATTTATCCTTTCAAAGAACCAGCTTTTGGCTTTGTTGATTTTTGCTATGGTCTCTTTTGTTTCTTTTGCATTTATTTCTGCCAGTTTTATTCATCTTATATCTGACTATCTCACCAGATTCTCTTCTTACTTCTAATGTTTATAACTTGAATGTCTTGGATTTCCTAGATGTGCAATCATGTTTGCTAGGACACCTAAAAAAAGTAAATAATTTGGCAGTATAAAATGGCAATATTGAAGTCTTATCTATCTCCTCATTGTAACATACAGTTTAAGTAATAGAAACAAGAAATTAATTACTCAAATGACTGAAAGACATTCCTCTCTCTCACTCTCTGGTATTTCTCGAGTTGCTCTTCATGTTAAGCCCTGTGCCTGGCTCCTGCTCTCTCATTTTCTAAACTGTGCCCTGGCTTCTGATGCCTGAGTAGTAGGGAAAAGAGATGCTCTGGCTCTCACTATACCATTGCGCATGCACACACACACACACACACACACATATATCTCCATCCATTCAGACATATGCAAACATGGCACAAGATAAGATGCTGAAAAAAAATATCAACAAATCAAGGACATCCAGAAAGACGATCAAACAGAAGATATGGTGGCGCTAGTGGTAAAAAAAAAAAAAAAAAAAAAAACCCCACCTACCAAGGCAGGAGACATAAGAGATTCGAGAGACATGGGTTTGGTCCCTGGTTCAGGAAGATGCCCTGCAGGAGGAAATTGCAATCTACTCCAGTAATCTTGCCTGAAGAATCCCACAGACAAAGGAGCCTGTGGGCTACAGTCCATGGGGTTGCAAAGAGTCAGACACAATTGAAATGACTGGGCACACAGAGGATAAGATATGTGAATAAATAATGTTATTTCAAATAAGAATGACACACACTCCAAAATAGAGACAGGTAAAGCATGACTCAAGATGAGAAGAAAAACAGTTACTTACAGTACAAAAACACACTATTATAGGTGGAGGTTAAATATATACTATAATACAGATATATTACATATTTTGAAGTTTTATGGGGTTGGCTGCACCTAATTATTATATACATTACTTTTCTCTTAGGGGAAAAATGGCTTTCAAATAATTCACTTATAAGTGAACTCCTAGCAACATACTCGACAGACAGTTGTAACAGTTTCAAACTTGTAGTACTGTCAATAAAGGGAAATAAGAGGAAAAATGATCTTTCCTGATTACCCCATGAGAACAAAATTAATTTTATTCAATATAAAGAAAAAGAAATTCCTATCATGAATCTTAAAATAAAAATTTTCTAAATTCAGGTGCAATAAAAATTTTATAAATTCAGGTACTATAAAAATTTCAATTATAATTGTTTATAATTCAGTGTTAAAATTAATTATAGCTTCTTATAATGCCAAGAATACTATCATAAAAATTTTGACCAGGGTAAAAGTTTTTCATCTTTGAATTCACACAGTGTATACAACAGCAGTTTATTGGTTCATTCAAGCTATAAAAATATGACGGACATTTCATCTGGTCAACCATCTTACAGGTTAACTCTTGTTTCCTGTTTTAGATTTTATTCTAGGTGAAGTGTTGTGGGCAGATTCTATTTACCTATTCTGAACAAACCACAGACTGTTTCATTGCTCACTCTTACTGTTAAGAACATATTGACTTGCTGCCTGCTCTGCTGTTAAATTCATTTATGCTGAGAGTCAGGCATGAAGACAGAATTTTAAATGTGACATTTGCAGGCTGTTAGGTCATTTAAGCTCTGACAACACCAGGGAATTCCTGACATATAACTGGACCTGATTACCAACCACAGATAGACTTTGGGCAAATTTTAGACCACTTTTTGTAATTTCTCATAGAATTTTAATATTCAATTTTAACATCCATGAAAAGATCTAAATAGCCAACATTTTAAAGTAAAAGCCTGTTTCTTTTAATAAGCTCAACCTGGTACTTATAATCAATCTGTATCTCCTAAATAAAAATCCTTTTGATTGGCAAAGACATATGGAAAGACTCAATAGTAATTAACATTTGTGAAAATTCTGACAAATTCTGACGTTTAAGGGCTTTTGAAATTTCCTATAATCTATAGCTTCTGATAAATATGGTAGGTCTATAGGCCATAACTCTCATCAACAAACCACTTTTAAAATTCTTAGATTCTGGCCCAGCAGGGTGGACTTTATATGCTGTCAGAATTACAGTACAAATTCAAAGTTTAAAAACTTACCACATTGCCTTCTCTAAGATTACACTTGATGTAGAAGGGATGATAGAGTCATTATAATTGGAAATGAAAAAATTACCCACATGACATTTAGAATTACACTTTACAAGAGCTGATAATGGGGTGGGGTGGAAGAAGTAGGGAAAGATTTCTTTCTCATTTTAGCAACTCAAAGAAATTATACCAAATGATATTTTTCAGCATTTTCTTTGTCATTAACAAGTACCATATACAATGGTTCAAATGAAAGTTCTCTGAAATTAAGTCTTATTGTTAAGTAATGCACAAAAGATAATTCTGATTCTACCCTGTATTTTATATAAGCAAGAATTTTACTGTTAAACAGCAAGTAGCCTTTTAATATTGCACTTTGAATGAGATTTCCAACTGTAAGAGGTGGAGTCTAAATCGGGCTAGACGGCCTGGAATGCCTTTCAGCTATAGCACATTGATTCTGAAAAACCTAACGAAAGCAATTACTTTTCAGAGATTAAAAATCTTGTTTCTTTCAAAAGAATAAAAATGGAAAGCAAACCTGGTGTATTATCTGAGCGACAGGAAGTTGTTCAGCGTATTTCAGAGGTTCCATTAGTTCCTCAACCATCTGGTCTTTCTTATAGCTGGAAAAAAGAAATTAAAAAACACAAAGCTAAAGTATCAAATATGAACTATATTAAAGATATATATATATATATCTGATATTGTAAAATAAGCAGTATTTGTCAATAATCTATGAAAAATAATCTAAGGATAATTTTTAAATTATACAACTATATATACATTCAGACTGTATAAAATTACTATTTAATAAGACTACTTAACATCACATAATAGCCTCATCCTGTCTTTCACTCTGAGACTTAAAAATGTTTAAGAACTCCATGTTCACTGGATATGCTTTTAAAGGTCTTCAAAATCTGGCTCCAACTATTCAAGCCTCATCAGCAACTCCTCCTCTACATCTGAATCAACAGTTTCAGCCATGCCCATCTACTGGTCCCCTGCCAGTGGGCCTTGTATTCCCATGACTCTGATTTTCTTCATTCTGTTTCCTATTTGGACCAATCAAAGCTCCCTTTTTGTTTACTCTTCTTTCAAATAGAGTAATTTATTTAGATCTACTTAGGTGCTTTTTTTTTTACCATCTTGAAGACAAAAATCATGTCTTATTCTTCTCTGTATAGCCACTGTTTACCATATAATGAAGACTCAATAAACGTTTGCGGAATGAATATATGAATAAAATAAAGACAATAATAACTCTCTGAGAGGTTATTCTATATGGAAAATATTTTAATACTTATATTTCAATGAGGTGCAGAATTGGCACAACACATACCTGATGGTATAAAAGAGGAAAGCGCAGAGTAAGAATAAAATCTCCCCAAATGAAGTAAGTAAAGTAAGTAAAGTCGCTCAGTCGTGTCCGACTCTTTGCGACCCCATGGACTGTAGCCTATCAGGCTCCTCCATCCATGGGATTTTCCAGGCAAGAGTGCTG
The DNA here is from genome assembly GCF_042477335.2 of Ovis canadensis. NCBI lineage: Eukaryota > Metazoa > Chordata > Mammalia > Artiodactyla > Bovidae > Ovis > Ovis canadensis. Next base: position 54,438,112 of record NC_091245.1, read on the forward strand.
GAGTGGATTGCCATTTCCTTCTCCAGGGGAACTTCCCGACCCAGGAATCGAACCCGGGTCTCCCACATTGCAGGCAGACGCTTTACCATCTGAGCCACCAGGAAAGCGTTCCCCAAATGAAGACAACTACAAAAAAAAAGTTCTTAAAAAAGTATCAACATTTACAAAATAGCAAATAAACATTAGATTTCAAAACAGTAACACTGAAACACATTTTTAAACTTTCAATTACCTTTTATTCCTGTAAACATCACCTTATCAACTTAAATTTAAAAACTGAAACTTTGAATTACCTTGAAAAATAAAGAAGACTAGTATAAATCTCTAGTTAAGAAATCTGATGATGAGAAATCTGGAATCTCTCCCAATAAAAAGGCAAATACACAAATAAGGACAAAATTTTGTATATAAGAGTTTAAAAGACTTCTTAGGTAAAAGTTTATATATACTTTGCAGATTAGCATAAATAAAATTAATTGGAGGAACTTTGAAGACTCTCACTATTGATGAAAAAACTGTCTTAAAATATTGCTTTATAGAGACAGAAAATAGAAGGGTGGTTTCCAGAGCAAAAGAGGAGAGAAGGGGAATTACTATTTAATGGGCAGAATTCCAGTATTAAAAGATGAAAAAAGTTCTGGAGGTGGACACAGATAAAGACAAAGACCTCATGAAGATACCAGGGGAAGATTTAACTATCTATAAATCAACAAGAGAGGCTTTATAAGAAAACAATCCTGTCAACACCTTGATCTTGTACTTCCAGCTTCCAGAATTGTAAGGAAATAAATTTCTGTTGCTTAAGCACTCAGTCTGTGGTACTTTGTTATGGCAGCCCTCACAAATTATTAGAGTATACAATTAAAAATAAAATAAATATTCATTGACCAAAAATAACCCACATTATTTTTAAACATTTCACAATGTGCCACCTTTTAAAGCTCTACTTATATTTTTAGATATGCAAAACATATACCACGCAACAAAAGGAAAACAGATTAAATAACACCCAATTTAAAATTTTTGTGCTTCAAAATACACTACCAACAAAGTGAAAAACCCTAAGAATGGAGGGAAATTTTTGCAAATCATACATCTGGGAATACCAGACCACCTGACACGCCTCTTGAGAAGTCTGTATGCAGGTCAGGAAGCAACAGTTAGAACTGGACATGGAACAACAGACTGGTTCCAAATAGGAAAAGGAGTACATCAAGGCTGTATATTGTCACCCTGCTTACTTAACTTATATGCAGAGTATATCATGAGAAACACTGGGCTGGAAGAAGCAAAAGCTGGAATCAAGATTACCAGGAGAAATATCAAAATCTCAGATATGCAGATGACACCACCCTTATGGCAGAAAGTGAAGAGGAACTAAAGAGCCTCTTGACGAAAGTGAAAGAAGAGAGTGAAAAAGTTGGCTTAAAGCTCAACATTCAGAAAACTAAGATCATGGCAGCCGGTCGCATCACTTCATGGGAAACAGATGGGGAAACAGTGGAAACAGTTACTGACTTTATTTTGGGGGGCTCCAAAACCACTGCAGATGGTGACTGCAGCCATCAAATTAAAAGACACTTACTCCTTGGAAGGAAAGTTATGACCAACCTAGACAGCATATTAAAAAGCAGAGACATTACTTTATCAACAAAGGTCCATTTAGTCAAGGCTATGGTTTTTCCATGTATGGATTTGAGAGTTGGACTATAAAGAAAGCTGAGCACTGAAGAATTGATATTTTTGAACTGTGGTGTTGGAGAAAACTCTTGAGAGTCCCTTGGACTGCAAGGAGCTCCAACCAGTCCATCCTAAAGGAGATCAGTCCTGAGTGTTCATTCGAAGACTGATGTTGAAGCTGAAACTCCATTACTTTGGCCACCTGATGTGAAGAACTGACTCATTTGAAAAGACCCTGATGCTGGGAAAGAGTGAAGGCAGGAGGAGAAGGGGACGACAGAGGATGATATGGTTGGATAGCATCACTGACTCAATGGACATGAGTTTGGGTAAACTCCGGGAGTTGGTAATAAACAGAGGCCTGGGGTGCTACAGTCCATGGGGTCACAAAGAGTCGGACACGACTGAGCAACTGAACTGAACTGATACATCTGAAAAAATATTGGTATCAAAACTATATTACAACTCAACAATAAAAAGATAAATAATTCATTTAAAAATTTTCCTTCCTCATTAAGGATATTTCTAAGTGAAACTGGAATGTTTGTGGGTTGTTTTGTTTTTTTTTTTTTTACTGTATGTCTGTGATAGGAAAAAGAATACAATGACTGCTCAGTAGAGTTTGGTGCTATTGCCTTGATTAAGGCACCAGAAGTTTCAACAAATATCTGCTGGGGAAAAAATTAGTGTAGATGAGATCACTGAAGTAATTCTAAGAGTAAGTAGAAATATGAAAAATTCTTCTATAAACACAAAGTAATGACATATAAATTGGAATTCATTTTACTCATAAAATGTCTCTCAATCAATACAAAAGATACAAAAATATTAGAAATCTAATATTAACAATTCATTTTAACATTTTCAAAAATGACAAGTAGTTGTTGCAAAAAATTTCAACTTCTTTTTCCTCATTTTATTTTTTCTGAACCATTTTAAATTTGCAGATCTCATGATAGGTCTCATCTAAACACTTCAGCATGTATCAACCAGTGATAGGTTTGAAAATTTTCTTTTTCTTTCTTTTGCCTGGCTGCGCAGCTTTCAGGATCTTAGTTCCCCAACCAGGGATCACACCACGCCTCTGACCCTGGCAGTGAAAGCAGAGTCCTAACAGTTACGGAATACCCTTGAAAATTTTCTTAATAACTGCAGTTTTTTAAAAAGTCACTCAAAGTGCAATTCCCAAGTAATCTTGGGTATCACTATGGATTTTGAGCTTTTTACTTATTCAATCCCACAACAAATTACTCATTTTGAATTTCTTGAAAATGTCCATCATTTTCTTGCTATGTATGTTGCCAAAGGTGTGATGTCAAACTGATTTTATTTCTATTTTAATTACTCATTTTTAACTTATTTAAAAAATAAAACTTTTTTTTTTTGGCTTGAAGGCTCAGGTGGTCTTTTTCTTTTCTTTTAAAGTCTAATACTAATATACAGGACATAGCTAAGAGTTCTAGATCAATCAATTCTCCCAGGCACCTGGGGGCCCTTTTAACATGGAAATGCAAGTCTCCTTCTGTTTTAGAAAAGTTTGTTTTATTATAATTTTAAATATTATTTCTGTTCATTTCCCATTTATTTTTCTAGTTCAATTTCTTGATCTAAATATATTGGATTTTCTCTCTTTCTCTCTGATCCTTTTATCTATCTTATTTCAATTTCACTTTCATGAATTTTTTCACTTCTAGTCTTTATGTCTCTTACTGAACTTTGGTAATATCTATCTTACCTTGGGTACCTTGTAATTTACTTTTCATTTCTGAAATCATTTTTGTCTCTTTTTTATTTCCTTTCCAGACTTCAGTCAGCTCCTGTTTCATACATCTCCCTATTCATTGTCCATTTCAATTGGGAGTTTTGAAGTGTCTGATTCATGGTGTTCTTTCATAATGCAGTCGCTTGTGTAATGTAAGTTATTTATATTTGAGTATTGTGTCTTGGCTTCCCTGGTGGCTCACATGGTAAGAATCTACCTGCAATGTGGGAGACCTCAGTTTGATCCTTGGGTTGGAAAGATCCCCTGGAGAAGGGAATGGCTACCCACTCCAGTATTCTTGCCTGGAAAATTCCATGGACAGAGGAACCTGGAGGGCTACAGTCCATAGGATTGCAAAAAGTTGGACACAACTGAGCAACTAACACTTTGACTTTTATCTTAGTTTTCCTTTTTGTGCCTTTCTTTTCTTTATTTTTCCTTTCATTCTCTGTGTAGTGAGCGTGTTTAGAAGATTTGGTTTTAGTTCTCTGCTTTCTTATAGTAACTCTGTATGGATGTTGGCTTCTTTTTTTACTGAAAAGTATCTGCATTGTTTTTTTAGATGCAGCAATATAGTAAGCTATCTTGTGATGGGGGAAGAAAGGAGATAAGTTGGCTAATTAGGTTTCTCTCCATTCAACAGCACCCTCCTCTGTGGCTACAATAAAGTGTAGACTTTTTAATAAATGGTACTTTTTGTGGTAGTGGTGAGAACAGAATTTGTCCTTTTTTTTCTTTTTTCCCCTCTCATCTCCTTTGGACCCCTATGTGTAGTTGCTTTTTTGTTTCCCTTCACTACCAAGACACCAAGAGACACCTCCTCCTTCCTTGCAAACTATTATCCATTTCCTCAGAATTAATGCTTTCCCAATACTATCACCTAAGTCAAATCACCCCCACTTTCTAGACCCCTTATCTCCTATCTTTAGTAGCTAGGGCCCTAGCAAGTAGTCCATGTTTAAAGCATAATTCAGGAACTAAGAAAACTATTAATGTTAATTCCAATCTATATATGGCTACCATTCTAAGGGAAACCTGGAATTTTCTCTTGCAAAACAGTAAAGTTCTCTTTCTTAAAGCTACTCATTATTCCTTTTATTTAATATTTGAGTTCCTCCTAAAAAGATGTATTTTTCTTTTTTTAAGATATATTTTTCTATTATCTCTTTCCAAGATCCTTCGCTAAGACATCTACTTTAAAAAGACTAGTTTCTGCATGCAAAAAGCTATACATCCCTTTTCTTACTTTACTGTTTCTTTTTAAAAAAAAAACAATAATAGGAATGGAATTTGCTTACATTACAGAAGACTTGTAGATGCAATACAGTGACGCTATCATTAAATCAAAATCCAATTAAAATATTGTCCAAATCCTTTGCCAAAGTAAATAAAATGCTGCTGGCAAAATTCTGAAACCCACAAAGTTAGTCTTTACAAACGTTTGTTTGTTTTGAGTTCTTGTTACTCTTTCAAGATGCCCAGTTCCCTCAAAAATCTTTCTTCTCTGTTGTATCCAGCACTCCTAAAATAACACTGTAAAATTATTAATGCACCCACATATAAGGTCACCTCTAATTCAGAAAAAGTGAGGTTTTATTCCATATTGCCATATAGAGATTAGATTATTCAAGTATAATATGGCCTAGTTTACTGTGAGCAGAAGACTAAAGCATCTTTTCAAACACCAGAAATACACCCAACAAAAAGAACAGAAAAACAGACACATTGTGCTATGCCAGACAGAAACTAAAAATTAGGATCATCAATAAATAATTCAAGACACATGATGTAAGGTACTCCAAAATCATTAGGAAGAAATTCTTTAAACACACCAGAAACAGGAAGCTAGCCAAAGTTAGTGTTACTCCTTGAACATGAGTAACTAAAAGAATTTTTTGAAACTAAAAGTATATAAAGAAATCAAGTTAATTTCTTAACACAATCCTGTTGGGGGGAAAAAGGACAGAAAAATTTCCACTCCTAAACTGCATTAAAAAAATACCCACGCATTCATATAATTGACCACACATATTGTTGTGTAAGATATACTTGACAAACCCGCAGCCCTGTGACATTCCTGAAAGTTTAAAGACACTCTAAGGGAAAAGACAACTCAAATTTATTGGTTGATAGAGACAAACACAAAATGCTATTATAACTCCAAAACATCCCAAGAGTCACTGAAGATTATTTTTGTGAAGACAGGTTATATAGAAACGACACAACAATCTAATGCATCTTCCTTGAAATGAGATCCCCCTTTGGAGAAAGAAATGGCAACCCACTCCAGTATTCTTGCCTGGGAAATCCCATGGACAGAGGAGCCGGGTGGCCCACAGTCCACAGGGTTGCAAAGAGTCGGACACAACTGAGCGACTCCACTTTCACTTTCACTTTCCACACTCACAGCATCACCATTCTTCTAATTTTCAAATTACAATCTTGCAACCAAAGATACTAAACATAGCCTTGGCTATTACCTACTTTAAAGAAGCACAAAGAAGATAATGAGCTGGGGAAAGAGACATCATTTGAGGTAGGGAACAGAAAGTTAACTCCCAAGAGAAATAAGGTTACATGAGCTTATGGCCCAACTGCTGACGTGCATCTTTTTACTATCAGCGTGCAATGAGGTAGCATATCAGTTAAAAAAGAACATCAGTTTAAAAAGATCACATAAAGTGAAGTGAGCTCGCTCAGTCGTGTCCAACTCTGCAACCCCATGGACTGTAGCCCACCAGGCTCTTCCATCCATGGGATTCTCCAGGCAAGAATACTGGAGTGGGTTGCCATTTCCTTCTCCAGGGGAACTTCCCGACCCAGGGATCGAACCCGGGTCTCCCGCATTGCAGGCAGGTGCTTTACCCTCTGAGCCACCGGGGAAGCCACATACCAGTTAAAAAAGAATACCTCCCAAGAAATTTAGTAAAGTGACTATAACGAAATCCCGGAAAACCAAGCTCTAATTCTCACTGAAAGACCTCTTATCTGGCAGAAGTTGTAAGCAGACTTTGCAGAAGTTCTCCAAACCAGCAAATGTGTATATTCATAAGGAATAATCTTTGTAGAGTCAAAGGCAATTTTAATATAGCAGTAGTCAGAAGAAATCCTGTCAAAATTACTGAACATTCTCAGGAACCCGTCTGCCAGTACAGGAGATGTTAGAGACATAGGTTCATTCACCTAGGTTGGGAGATCCCCTGGAGAAAGGCATGGCAACCCACTCCAGTAATGCTTGCCTAGAGAATCCCATGGACAGAGGAACCTGCTACAGTCCACGGGTTGCAAAGAATCAGACGTGATTGAAGCAACTTAGCATGCCTGCATCTAGTAGGTACACACAACTGGAATTATATATGTGTGTTGTTCTAGTCATTTTATTTTGCTTAAATATATATGTATATATGAAAGTATGTAGAATATTTAGTTTCATTAATAAATTATATTCTACATTCAAATAGATACAAAACATAAGAGACAAAGAACTCATAAAACTCAACATCAAAAAAAAAAAAACAACCTAATTAAAAAATGGGCAGAGGACCTGAACAGAAATTTTTCTGAAGACATATAGCTTAGCTGCTTGTCGTGTCCAATTCTGTGTGACCCTATGGTCTGCAGCCTGCCAGGTTCCTCTGTCCATTCTCTAGGCAAGAGTACTAGAATGGGTTGTCATGGCCTTCTCCAGGAGATCTTCCCAACCCAGGGATCGAACCTGGGTCTCCTGCATTGCAGGCAGTCTTTACCACTGAGCCACGAGGGAAACCCAAAGACATGTAGAGAACCAACAGATATATGAAAAGATGCTCAACATCACTAATCATCAGAAAAATGCAAGTCAAAATCACAATGAGATATCACCTCATACCTGTCAAGATGCCCATTTTAAGAAGACAACAAATGACAAGTGCTAGCCAGCATGTAAAGAGAACTCTCGTGCACTGTTGGTGGGAATGTAAATTGGTACAGCCACTATGAAAAACTGTATGGAGGTTCCTCAAAAAAAAAAAAAAAAACTGAAAATAGAACTACCATACAACCCAGCAATTCCACTTCTGGGTATCTACCAAAAATAAACAAAAAGACCGGTTTGAAAAGACATATGCATCTCTGTGTTCACTACAGCATTATTTACAATAGCCAAGATATGGAAACAACCTCAGTGTCCATCCATAGATGAATGGACAAAGAAGATGTGGTATCAATACAATAGAGTATGGCACTAAGTCACTTCAGTTGTGTTCGACTGAATATGGAATATTACTCAACCATAAAAGAGAATAAAATCTTGCCATTTGCCACAACTGAACCTGGAGGGTATTATGCTAAGAAAAGAAGCTGGACAGAGAAAAACAAATACTGCATGATTTCACTGACAAGTAGACTTTAATTAAAATAAATAAATAAATCCACATAACAAAACGGAAACAAAGTCACAGATACAGAGAACAAATAGGGGGTTGCCAGAGGGGAGGAGGTTGGGGGATGAGTGAAACAGGTAAGGGAGATTTAGTGGTACAAATTTCTAGTTACAAAATAAATGTCACAGAGATGAAATATAGCATGGAGAATATAGTCAATAACAACATATCTTTGTATAAGGACAGATGGTAAATAAACTAATCAACATTATCATTTTGTAATGTACAGAAATATAAATCACTATATTGTACACCAGGAATTAACATAATTTTTAGGTCAATTATACTTAAAACAAACTCATAGAGAAAAGTGATCAGATTTATGGTTACCAGAGGCTGGAGGTGGAGAGTGAGGGAACTAGATAAAGGTGCTCAAAAGATACAAACTTCCAGTTATAAGAAAAAGAAGTACTAGAGGTGTAATGTACAACATGATGAATGTGATTAACACTGCTATATGTTACATGTGAAAGTTCTTAAGTAAATCCTATGAGTCACAAAGAAAAAATACTTTTTCCTTCATCTATTCTTTCTATCAAGAGATGATGGATGTTCACTCAACTTGTGGTAAACATTTCATAGTGTCAGTCAAATCATTATGCCTTTAATGTACACAATGCTTTATTCCAATTATATTTCAATAAAACTGTAAGAGAGGAAAAGGCCCAGTAAAAAAGTAAAAAAATAATATATATACATATATGTATACGAAAGGAAAGTTGAAAGTTAAGTCACACAGTCGTGTCTGACTCTTTGCGACCCCGTGGACTGTAGCCCACCAGGCTCCTCCGTCCATGGGATTCTCTAGGCAAGAATACTGCAGTGGGTTGCCAATTCCTTCTCCATATACATATACTTATATATATATATATATATATATATATATATATATATATATATAATGCAGCCACTTTTTTTTCATTATTATGCTTTTGAGATCCAAGCATGTCGATTTGACTGCCAATCTAGTTCATTACTGTTAATAGCTATACGGTATAATATGAAAGGGCTTCCCAGGTGGTTCAGTGGTTAAGAACATGCCTACCAATGGAGGAGACGCAGGTTTGATCCCTAGATGGGGAAGATCTCCTGGTGAAGGAAACAGCAACCCACTCCAGTATTCTTCGCTGGAAAATTTCACGGAGAGAGGAGCCTGGTGGGCTGTAGTCCATGGGGTCACAGTTGCAAAGAGTCAGACACAACTGAGCACTTGTATCAGTTCAGTTCAGTTCAGTTCAGTCGCCCAGTCATGTCTGCATCTTTGCGACCCCATGAATCACAGCACACCAGGCCTCCCTGTCCATCACCAACTCCCGGAGTTCACTCAAACTCACGTCCATTGAGTCAGTGATACCATCCAGCCATCTCATCCTCTGTCGTCCCCTTCTCCTCCTGCCCCCTATCCCTCCCAGCATCAGAGTCTTTTCCAAGGAGTCAACTCTTTGCATGAGATGGCCAAAGTTTTGGAGTTTCAGCTTTAGCGTCAGTCCTTCCAATGAATACCCAGGACTGATCTCCTTTAGGATGGACTGGTTGGATCTCCTTGCAGTCCAAGGGACTCTCAAGAGTCTTCTCCAACACCACAGTTCAAAAGCATCAATTCTTCGGTGCTCAGCCTTCTTCACAGTCCAACTCTCAAATCCATAAATGACCACTGAAAAAATCTAGCCTTGACTAGATGGACCTTTGTTGGCAAAGTAATGTCTCTGATTTTCAATATGCTATCTAGGTTGGTCATAACCTTCCTTCCAAGGAGTAAGCATCTTTTAATTTCACGGCTGCAATCACCATCTGCAGTGATTTTGGAGCCCCCCAAAAATAAAGTCTGACACTGTTTCCACAGTGTTGGGACCAGATGCCATGATCTTCATTCCTGAATGTTCAGCTTTAAGCCAACTTTTTCAATCTCCTCTTTCACTTTCATCAAGAAGCTTTTTAGCTCCTCTTCACTTTCTGCCATAAGGGTGGTGTCATCTGCATATCTGAGGTTATTGATATTTCTCCCGGCAATCTTGATTCCACCTTGTGCTTCTTCCAGCCCAGCGTTTCTCATGATGTACTCTGCATAGAAGTTAAATAAGCAGGGTGACAGTATACAGCCTTGACATACTCCTTTTCCTCTTTGGAACCAGTTTGTTGTTCCATGTCCAGTTCTAACTGTTGCTTCCTGACCTGTATACAGGTTTCTCAAGAGGCAGGTCAGATGGTCTGGTATTCCCATCTCTTTCAGAATTGTCCACAGTTTATTGTGATCCACACAGTCAAAGGCTTTGGCATAGTCAATAAACAGAAGAACTGTACAAAACAGAGCTTCACGACCAAGATAATCACGATTGTATGATCACTCAACTAGAGCCAGACATCTTGGAATGTGAAGTCAAGTGGGCCTTAGAAACCATCACTACGAACAAAGCTAGTGGAGGTGATGGAATTCCAGCGGAGCTATTTCAAATCCTGAAAGATGATGCTGTGAAAGTGCTGCACTCAATATGCCAGCAAATGTGGAAAACTCAGCAGTGGCCACAGGACTGGAAAAGGTCAGTTTTCATTCCAATCCCAAAGAAAGGCAATGCCAAAGAATGCTCAAACTACTGCACAATTGCACTCATCTCACACGCTAGTAAAGTAATGCTTAAAATTCTCCAAGCCAGGCTTCAGCAATACATGAACCGTGAACTTTCAGACGTTCAAGCTGGTTTTAGAAAAGGCAGAGGAACCAGAGATCAAATTGCCAACATCCACTGGATCATCAAAAAAGCAAGCGAGTTCCAGAAAAACATCTATTTCTGCTCCATTGACTATGCCAAAGCCTTTGACTGTGTGGATCACAACAAATTGTGGAAAATTCTGAAAGAGCACATGTATACACACACATAACACGGAAGTGCTTCATTTTACTTAGACATTCCATTATGGATGGACATCTGCTTTTATTTATTGTTAGAAATAATGTCGCATAAAATATTCTTCCAGGCTACTTTGTCTACATGTGTAAGATGCTTTACAAACTATAGCCAGCCCACAGACCAAATTTAACCTGTCATCTGTTTCTATATGTAACAGCTGTAAGGTATTACATTTTTCAATGGTTAAAAAGACATTAAGGGAGACTATTTCATGACAAATGAAACATATAAAATTCAAAGTTAACTGACTATAAATAAAGTTTTATTTGAACCCATTCATCTGTTAATGTATTATCTGTGACTGCTTTTGCACTACAATAACAGAATATTTGCAGCTGAGACCATTCGACCTACAAAGGCTAAAATGTTTACTTAGTTGGCCTTTCACAGAAAAAGTTTGCTAACCTCTATTCTAAAATAATTATTTAGAAGTGGACTTGCAGGGTCATAGTTATGCATATTTTAAATTTTGCTAGTAACAACCAAATTACTATCCAAGGGGGCGGCATCAATTTATACTGCCACCAGAAATGTGTAAATTTCCATTTCCCTCATCACCACTTAATTTCCTACAAGAAACAGTACCTCATTCTCTTAATTTCCATTTTCCCTTTTAAAAAATACTTGAAGAATCACTGGACATGAGTTTTTCTTTTCCAAACTGTATCTCCTCTGGTCACTTTTCTACTGGGGTGCCTTTTAAAAAGAATCTATGTGCAGTTACTTATATAATCTGGAAAGAAATTGTTTGACATACATGTTGCAAATAATTTCACCCAGAGTTTCTCTTTTAACTTTGTATTTTTTTTTACTACTTAAGGTGTTTTAACTTTGTTGCAGTTAAGCTTTATCAATCATATTATTGATATTACACTAAAGCATTTAATAGCTATGATTGGTTAGTATAATATCTTTCCACATTATTTCCCAACTCTTGTAAGTTTAGTAATTAAATGGTAGAGTCTCTTAAATTTTCTATTATACAGTCTATAAAAAAACAAAAAGAAAGAAAAAAGATAAAACAACAGGGAAAGTTGCCTCTTCCTGATCCTTATACCTCTTATCGTTCCCTTGTCTTCCAGCATTGTTTGGGATTTCCTGTGTAGATGGCAATACAGTATGCATTCTTATCTCATCTGACTTTCATAGAGATGCTTCTAAAGAGTCACGCTGAAATGTAATGTTTTCTGCTGGCTTTAGATATACAGACTTTATTAAGTCAAGGCAGCTCTCTATTTCCAGTTCACTAAGCTATGTTGCTTTTTTTCATCATTAATGATTGATGAATTTTAATCAGGTGATTTTTCTGCATCTACTGAAACAATTACAAACTATTTCTCATTTAATGTACAGATACAATGAAATACATTAATATATTTTCTAACTCTAAATCATTCCTAGAATTTTAAGATAACTTCTATTTGGTCATGAAGTATTTTTACTTTTACATTATTGGATTTGAATTTAAGATTTGTTTAAAAAAAGATTTGTACAAATGTAATAATAAAATGAGGTTGGTTCTATTATTTTATTTTTTCATTCACTTCTTGTCTAGTTTTGGGCTCAAATTTAACTAGTTCCATCAAATTAATTGGGTGGCATGCTTTCTTTGTCTATTCTGTTTGTATGTCAGTTGTACATGTTTGGTAAATGCCACAAGTAAAAACCATCTAAGCCTATTGCTTATTTGAAGTTTGTTGGTAGAAGGTACATATTTTTCTACAACGCATAAAAAAGAACATTCCCTTACTTGAAGGCTTAATTTATTTCTTTTACTTATTTTTTTCCTAAATTCCCCGTATTCCTGTATTACTTTAGTCACATTCCAAGTGATTTTCATAACCTTGTACTGAAAATGCATCATGTAAACACCACATTTTGAGATTTTGTTTCAAATTAGTATGATAATTTTACTCTTTCAAAGAGGGCATTTGGTCCAATTATACTTAACTTATAGACTGATGCAACTGTGTTTAATATTAATATCAATTTTCTATTTCTCATCTATTTGATGTTTCTTTTATTTTCCTTTGTTCCTTTGAATTAACCAAATACTCTATTAATCTTTCTTCTCTGTTAACATGGTAGTTATATATACATTTATAATAATTATAGTGACATTATAACATCAAACTTTGGCTTCATAATCTAATCAAATGGCCCACATTTATCATTTCTCCAATAAGAATAGTATTTTACAACACTTTCATTCTAATTATCCCTCTGCCTTTTGCATTGTAGCTGTAATATATTTTAATTACACAAATATTGTTTTAACTCAACAAGAGATTGGCTTGTGGTTTTTTTGGCACTATCAATATTTAATTATCTTACATGATACATATGTCTATTCTGGTTCTCTTCATTCCTTACTAAATTCTGTTTCCCAATAGGATCATTATACTTCTGGCTAAAGTACTTCCTTTAGTTTTTACTGTAGTTCAGGTGCACTGGCAACAAATTGTTCTGTTTGACTGAAGAAATCTTTATTTCACTTTCATTTTTGGAAGATATTTTTGCTGTGTATTGATTTATAGGTTAGAAGTTTTCTTCCACTCAGTACTTTAAAAATGTCATCCTGTTGTTTATGACTTCCACTGTTTCGGTCACTCAGTCCCTCGCTCAGTCGTGTCCAACTCTGCGACCCCATGGACTGCAGCATGCCAGGCTTCCCTGTCCATCACCAACTCCAGGAGCTTACTCAAACTCATGTCCATAGAGTCAGTATACCATTCAACGATCTCGTCCTCTGTTGTCCCCTTCTTCTCCCGCCTCCAATCTTTCCCCAGGATCAGGGTCTTTTTAAATGAGTCAGCTCTTCACATCAGGTGGCCAAACTTTTGGAGTTTCAGCTTCAACATCAGTCCTTCCTCCCATGAGTATTCAGGACTGATCTCCTTTAGGATGGACTGGTTGGATCTCCTTGCAGTCCAAGAAACTCTCAAGAGTCTTCTGCAACACGACAGTTCAAAAGCATCAAGTCTTCGACACTCAACTTTCTTTACAGTCCAAATCTCACATCCATACATGACTACAGGAAAAATCACAGTTTTGATTAGATGGACATTTGTTGGCAAAGTAAAGTCTCTGCTTTTTAATATGCTGTCTATGTTGGTCATACCTTTTCTTCCAACAAGCAAGTGTCTTTTAATTTCACGGCTGCAGTGACTATCTGCAGTGATTTTGGAGCCCAAGAAAATAAAGTCAGCTACTGTTTCCATTTTTTCCTCATCTATCTGCCATGAAGTGATGGGACCAGATACCATGATCTTAGTTTTCCAAATGTTGAGTTTTAAGTGAACTTTTTCACTCTCTTCTTTCACTTTCATCAAGAGGTTCTTTAGTTCTTCTTCTCTTTCTGCCATAAGGGTGGTGTCATCTGCATATCTGAGGTTATTGATATTTCTCCCCACAATCTTAATTCCAGCTTGTGCTTCATCCAGCCTGGCATTTCACATGATGTACTCTGCAATATACAGCCTTGACGTACTCCTTTTCCTATTTGGAACCAGTCTGTTGTTCCAGGTTTGGTTCCAAGTGGTGCTTTTTGACATACAGATTTCTCAGGAGGCAAGTAAGTTCGTCTGATATTCCCATCTCTTTAAGACTTTCCCATAGTTTGTGTTGTGATCCACACAGTCAAAGGCTTTGGCATAGTCATTAAAGCAGAAGTAGATGTTTTTCTGGAACTCTCCTGCTTTTCTGATGATTCAACAGTTGTTGGTAATTTGATCTCTGGTTCTTCTGCCTTTTCTAAAACCAGCTTGAACATCTGGAAGTTCACAGTTCACATACTGTTAAAGTCTGGCTTGGAGAATTTTGAGAATTACTTTGCTAGCGTGTGAGATGAGTGCAATTGTGCAGTAGTTTGAGCATTCTTTGGCATTGCCTTTCTCTGGGATTGGAATGAAAACTGACTTTTCCAGTCCTATGGCCACTGCTGAGTCTTCCAAATTTGCTGGCATATTAAGTGCAGCACTTTCACAGCACCATCTTTTAAGATGTGAAATAGCTCAACTGGAATTCCATCACCTCCACTAGCTTTGTCGTCGTGAGGCCCATTGAATTCGCATTCCAGGATGTCTGGCTCTAGGTGAGTGATCACATCATCATGGTTATCTGTCATGAAGATCTTTTTGTATATTTCTTCTGTGTATTCTCGCCACCTCTTCTTAATGTCTCCTGCTTTTTTTAGGTCCATACCATTTCTGTCCTTAATTGTGCCCATCTTGGCATGAAATGTTCCCTTAGTATCTCTAATTTTCTTGAAGAGATCCCTAGTATTTCCCACTATTGTTTTCCTCTATTTCTTTGCATTGGTCACCTAGGAAGGCTTTCTTATCTCTTCTTGCTATTCTCTGGAACTCTGCATTCAAACTGGTATATCTTTCCTTTTCTTCTTTGCCTTTCACTTCTTTCTCTTCTTTTCTCAGCTATTTGTAACATCTTCTCAGACAACCATTTGGCCTTTTTTGCATTTCTTTCTCTTGGGGATGGTCTTGATCATTGCCTCCTGTACACCATTAAGAACCTCCATCCATATTGCTATCAGCTCTTGTCCCTTGAATCTATTTGTCACCTGCACTGTATAATCATTAGGGATTTGATTTAGGTCATACCTGAATGGTCTAGTGGTTTTCCCTACTTTCTTCCATTTAAGCCTGAATTTGGCAATGAGTTCATGATCTGAGCCACAGTCAGCTCCTGGTCTTGTTTTTGCTGACTGTATAGAGCTTCTCCATCTTCTGCTGCAAAGAATACAGAATCTGATTTCTGTATTGACCATCTAGGGATGTCCACGTATAGAGTCTTCACTTGTGTTGTCGGAAGAGGATGTTTGCTATGACCAGTACATTCTCTTAGCAAAAATCTATTGGCCTTTGCACTGTTTCATTCTGTACTCCAAGTCAAAATTTTCCTGTTACTCCAGGTATTTCTTGACTTCCTACTTTTGCATTCCAGTCCCCTGAATGAAAAGGACATCTTTTGGGGGTGTTAGTTCTAGAAGGTCTCGTAGGTCTTCATAGAACCGTTCAACTTCAGCTTCTTCAGGATTACTGGTCGGGGCATAAACTTGGATTACTGTGATAATGAATGGTTTGTCTTGGAAACTAACAGAGATCATTCTGTCATTTTTGAGATTGCATCCAAGTACTGCATTTCACACCCTTCTGTTGACTATATTGGCTACTTCATTTCTTCTAAGGGATTCTTGCCCACAGTAGTAGAGATAATGGTCATCTGAGTTAAATTCACCCTTTCCAGTCCATTTTAGTTCACTGATTCCTAGCATGTTGACGTTCACTCTTGGCATCTCCTGTTTGACCACTTTCAAATTGCCTTGATTCATGGACCTAACATTCCAGGTTCCTGTGAAGTATTGTTCTTTACAGCATCCACTGTTTATGTCAGTATTAAAGGCAATGTGCATTCTCAGTGGACTTTTAAGATTGTCTCTTTGTCTGTGATTTTTCAACATTTTGACTATAATGTTGTTTCACTGTAACAATCCTGCTCAGAATTAGTAGAATTAATTGAATCTGATGTGTTTCATACGTTTCATTAGTTTTGCTCATTATCTCTTCATGTTTGCTGCTTCCTTATTTTCAATCTGTCCTCTAGCTTAAGACACTATTTACACACATTTTACTGAACCTAGTAATATCCCTTACTCTTCCTTCTTCCTTCCTGCTTCCCTTCCTCTCACACTCTCTCCCTTCCTCTGTTCCTTTCTTCTTTTCTTTCTTTCTGTGCTTCAGCTTGGATCTTTTCCCTACTGAATTGTCTTCAAGTACACTTATGCTGTTTTCTGATGTATCCAATTTGATGTCAAGCCAGTCACTGAGTTCTTCAATTCAGATCCTATATCTTTCAGTTCTAGAATGGTCGTTTCAATGTCTTAGATATGTTCATATTTTCTGGTGAATTTCCTATCTTTAAATCTGTTTTCAAGAATCGTTTCCTATTTTCTTGAAAATATTAAAAACAGGTACTTCAAGGTTCTTTTCTACTAACTTCAGGTTCTTAATCACTTCAAGGTCTACTTCTATATTCTATTTTGCTTGTTTTTTTTCTCTTGTAATATAGACATAAGGCCTTCTCAGGTGGTGCCAGTGGTTAAGAACCAGTCTTCAATGCAAGAGACATAAGAGACATCAGTTCCATCCCTGGGTCGGGAAGATCCCCTGGAGAAGGGCACAGCCCACACTCCAGTATTCTTGCCTGGAGAATCCTATGGACAGAGGAGCCTGGAGGGCTATGGACCATGGGCCTCAAAAAGTCAGAAACGATTACAGTGACTGAGCACACACAATAGAGTCCTAATGTTCTCCTTTTATGCATCTAGTAATTTTTTATTGATTGCGTATAGCACATCACATACTTGTTTAAAGGGGGATAAAAACCTACTGACAATGCTATTTTCCATCTGAGAAGATCCACACATTGTTCTGGTAGGCACTTAGAGAGTGGTGATGTGAATGGTAGAAAACTACCATTCAGTCAGTGACTCAGCTAAATTAAGACTGCCTCACAATTTTGACAAAACTCATTCAATCTTTAATTTACTCCTAGACTCTTCAAGATTTTAAATTCAAGCCTGGCAGGTCTTTGTCACCTCAACAAAGAGTAACTGCAGAAAATTCCACATGCTTTTCAGAGGTTCCTGGCTTAGTTTTTTGTCCCATTGCTCTGCATAGCTTCAGAATTACACACTCCAGCCCCACTGAGTTGCCATAAGCCATACTGGTCACTCTGTCCCCATTACTGATACTCTGAGACCAAGCCCAGATTCTTCTAACATGGAGGTACACAACTTTTTTCCTGCAAAGGGCCAAAGACTTTCTGGCCATAAAGTCCATATTTTGGACTGGCCATAAAGTCTCTATCACAAGTACTCAACTCTCCATTATAGTACAAAAGCATCCATAGACAATATGTAAATGAATAAAGAAATGAATGTGGCTGTTTTCAAAAAAAAAAAAAACTTTACTAGATAGGCAGCAGGCCAGACCTGGCTCATAGGCCATAATTTGCTGACTTTTGCTCTTGTTGCATCTACAATCAGTAAGTGTATCCAAAGGGAAAGTAGCTTGAAATTGTGTCAGTTCACCACCATCTCCAGAACTGTCAACTCTCACCTGGGGTATTCTTCAGGGAATCACACCCACCCTGAAGATCTTTATTGCTTCAGAACTGTAAGACTAGGAAATTCAGTTGTTTGTTTTCAGAAGTTTTCTGCTCAGCAGTTAGCTTTCCTTTAGCTTCAAAATTTGGCCAATATTTTGAAAGGGAAACTGGTCATGTGATTGAGGCAAATATCTTAAAAGGGAAACTAATTTCTGATCAAGTAACAACTGGGTCACTCTAAACTCACACAATCACCAACATTTTTGCTGGTTTCTCTATCCACAAGCAACGAATGACCCACAGCCTGGAGCAAACCCAGATACTCAACTTTTGGCCTACTCCCAGAATCAGCAAATTAACTCAGTGGAAAAGTGGTCACAGACTTTCAGCTCATCTCTGAGAAGTTTTCCCAAATCTATATTTTTACCTTCTCTGTCCACACTGCTTCTGTAGCCTTTAAAAGTATTATTTTTGTCAGGCTTTTCTAGCTGTTTTTGGTGGAATCATAAGCCTAGTGCAAATTTTTTTCTCATTCCTCAATTAGAATCTATATCCAACTACTTCTGATAATTAAAATGTTCATTATCATTTACTTCTAAGTATTTTAAATTTCCCATCATTTTTATTTATTCTAAGAATAACTCAAAATTTGCTTTTAAATTTCTACATGTATATATAGTAAACACTAAAATATATAATCTTTTTTTGTTATTAATATTAACAACTATATTGTGATCAAAAAAACATGCTCCACATTACAAACACTTTATAGTTATTAAGGTGTGCTTTTTGGCCAACTATGGGTCAATTTTACTAAGGTATTAATATGGTCTTGAGAAGAATGTTTATTCTCTAACTGTTGAATCTATCAGTGAATCATGTTGCTCCTATCTTTGGGGGAATCTTTCATCAATTTCTAATAATGTGATATTGAAATCTACTAAAGTGGTGAATTTATCAAACTCTTTTGTAAGTTACATAAATTTTAGAAATATATATTGTGGCTATGCTATTAGGTAACTAAAAGCTTAACATGGTTTTATCTTTCTAATGAGTAAATCTTTTACCAACAGTTGCCCTCATTACGTTTAATGGTGCCCTTTCCTGAGGTCTATTTTATCTAATATCAATATAACTATACAAGCTTTCTTTGGGGTACCAGTAGTTTGGTAATGCTTTTATTTTCAGTATGTAATGTCATTATGTTTTGTCTGTAGTTAGATTTCTTTTTATCCTAATATGATGATCTATCTTAAACTAGGATTAACTCACTTAAATTTAGTGTTATAAGCAACTTCTAATTATAACTGTTTCCCTACTTTGTAGTTTCTACTCTTCCTTTTTTTTGTTTCACCTTCACTGCTTTGCTGCCTCCTCACTGATTTTTTTAAATTCCATTTCTTCCCCTATCCTGTTTTTTTTAATCTTATTTCCTGTTTCTAGACAATCAGAAGTACTTTTTAATATGTAAATGCATACTTACCAAACCAACAACTTCCTGTTCTTTCTACATACTGCTATTAAAGACATCAGTACTTTGATTTATCATACTTCCCCAAATAATTATCATCATCACTACTATCACAATTATAAAACATAATCAGTTTTTACCGCAAGAGTAGGACATGACTGAAGCCACTTAGCATACACTTCCATTTCACCACTTTGTATCAGATCTCTCTCTTCTGGCTCCTTTGCCTTCTTCAAGAAGTGACCCCTTCAGATGTCATTTAAGTAAGAGAGTATTGATTCAAAATACTCTCAGCTTTTCTATATGTGAAAATGCCCTTATTTTTGTTCATTCTGTAAAGATAGTTTAACTGGGTAATCAATTTTAAGCTGATAGTTACTTTTTTAAACCCATTCATCCATAAATGGATGTGCAGCCTTTTGTCTTGAATCTCACACAAAGCCATGGTAATTAAGAATTCCAGATTTCCACAGCACTAATGATAGGGAACCTTGTCTTCTATGTTTGTGTACCACTTGGATTTTAGGTCCTTAAATCCACATTTTTCTCCAAGATATATCCCTATCATTGAAGAAAGTGGAGCTTTCCGCTGAGAGTGACTGATAAGCAATAGATATTTTTTGCCTCACAGATTTAATTAAAAAAAAAAAGCCTTCAGTAGGATAAAGAATGTCATCTTCTGTAAAGACATGTTGGATTAAGGTGCAGCTGGACACATCATGGATTGGCTCCAGGAGAGCTACCCCACCCACTGATACTTGTTTTATAGTAAAGCTAAGCAGGCCTTGCAAAGGAGACAAACAATCTTAGCTTCTTACCAGCTGCTTAGGAAAGATACACAGGCTTTCCCTGATACCTCACTTGGTAAAGAATCCACCTGCAATGCAGGAGACCCCAGTTCAATTCCTAGGTCAGGAAGATTCCCTGGAGAAGGGATAGGCTACCCACTCCAGTATTCTGACCTGGAGAATTCCATGGATGGGGTCGCAAAGAGTCGGATATGACTGAGTGACTTGCACTTTCACTTTAGGGAAGATGCATGTTTGGAATATCAGCTGTGACTTCTAAAAACTGGAACCTGAACCTGTGCAGCCTCTTTCCCTTAATAAGGAAGTGTCACCATTTCTGGCTCAATCTGGAAAACATCAGAAATGCAAGTCATCAAACAATGGTGTTTGTCTCCACACTATTTTCTTGGTAGCTCAGCTATGTATTTAAAAGTGCTTGTCTTTTATACCTATTAAAAAGGGGTTTTTTTTCTATACCTGTATAACATCTAGGTTTCTTATAATAGAAGACTATTTCAGAAAAATTTAGTCAGCAACAATTCCAAAAGTGAAGTCAAAAGATTGTTTCTTATTAATTTCAAACCTTTACGCCTAACTCATTTATATTAATTTCTTGTTCTAGAAAAATGCAATGTAATATCTATTTCTGACTATTACAATGTATTCTTTTGTTGAGAAATGTTTCATTCAAATGGAATTTCTCATGTTCAGAGTCCCTCACTAGCAAGTTTCATGTATTCTTTATTATTAGAGTTACCAAATATCTGGATACTCAAGGGTTATTGTGGCTAATTTCCAAAGGTTTAGGGAAAGAAAATCACCTTTAACATTAAAAGCATAATAGATACATTTTAATCATCTTCATTGATTTAGAAGATAGGTATTACAGAGTTTTAGCACACTAAAGTGAAATTACTATGAACGTCAGTTATTTTTTAAAACATAAATTAGAGCTAGTCCCTTAAATCTATTTCTGACTTCCACTGTATAATCATAAGGGATTTGTTTTAGGTCATACTTGAATGCTCTAGTGGTTTTCCCTAATTTCTTCAATTTAAGCCTGAATTTGGCAATAAGGAGTTCATGATCTGAGCCAGTCAGCTCCTGGTCTTGTTTTCGCTGACTGTATAGAGTTTCTCCATCTTTAGCTGCAAAGAATATAATCAATCTGATTTCGGTATTGACCATCTGGTGATATCCATGTGTAGAGTCTTCTCTTGTGTTGTTGGAAGAGGGTGTTTGCTATGACCAGCATGTTCTCTTGGCAAAACTCTATTAGCCTTTGCCCTGCTTCATTCCCCATTCCAAGGCCAAATTTGCCTGTTACTCCAGGTGTTTCTTGACTTCCTACTTTTGCATTCCAGTCCATTATAATGAAAAGGACATCTTTTGGGGGTGTTAGTTCTAAAAGGTCTCGCAGGTCTTCATAGAACTGTTCAACTTCAGCTTCTTCAGCGTTACTGGTTGGGGCATAGGCTTGGATTACCGTGATACTGAATGGTTTGCCTTGGAAACGAACAGAGATCATTCTGTCATTTTTGGAATTGCATCCAAGTACTGCATTTCGGACTCTTTTGTTGACCATGATGGCTACTCCATTTCTTCTGAGGGATTCCTGCCTGCAGTAGTAGATATAATGGTCATCTGAGTTAAATTCCCCCATTCCAGTCCATTTTAGTTCGCTGATTCCTAGAATGTTGACGTTCACTCTTGCCATCTCCTGTTTGACTACTTCCAATTTGCCTTGATTCATGGAACTGACATTCCAGGTTCCTATGCAATATTGCTCTTTACAGCATCAGACCTTGATACTATCACCAGTCACATCCACAACTGGGTAGTGTTTTTGCTTTGGCTCCATCCCTTCATTCTTTCTGGAATTATTTCTCCACTGATCTCCAGTAGCATATTGGGCACCTACTGACCTGGGGAGTTCCTCTTTCAGTATCCTATCTTTTGCCTTTTCATACTGTTCATGGGGTTCTCAAGGCAAGAATACTGAAGTGGTTTGCCGTTCCCTTCTCCAGTGGACCACGTTCTATCAGACCTCTCCACCATGACCTGCCCACCTTGGGTGGCCCCACGTGCATGGCTTAGTTTCATTGAGTTAGACAAGCCTTGGTGCTAGTGTGATTAGATTGACTAGTTTTCTGTGATTATGGTTTCAGTGTGTCTGCCCTCTAATGCCCTCTTGCAACACCTACCTTCTTACTTGGGGTTCTCTTACCTTGGACGTGGGGTATCTCTTCATGGCTGCTCCAGCAAAGCACAGCCGCTGCTCCTTCCCTTAGACGACGGGTATATCCTCACCGCCGCCCCTCCTGACCATGAATGTGGAAACTAGGTAGAGTGCGCCTGATGAACTATGTACGGAGGTTAGTGACATTGTACATGAGACAGGGATCAAGACGATCCCCATAGAAAAGATATGCAAAATAGCAAAATGGCTGTCTGGGGAGGCCTTACAAATAGCTGTGAAAAGAAAAGAAGTGAAAAGCAAAGGAGAAAAGGAAAGATATAAGCATCTGAATACAGAGTTCCAAAGAACAGCAAGAAGAGATAAGAAAGCCTTCCTCAGTGATCAATGCAAAGAAATAGAGGAAAACAACAGAATGGGAAAGACTAGAGATCTCTTCAAGAAAATTAGAGATACCAAGGGAACATTTCATGCCAAGATGGGCTCAATAAAGGACAGAAATGATAGGGACCTAACAGAAGCAGAAGATACTAAGAAGAGGTGGCAAGAATACACAGAAGAACGGTACAAAAGAGATTTTCACGACCCAGATAATCACAATGGTGTGATCACTCACCTAGAGCTAGACATCCTGGAATGTGAAGTCAAGTGGGCCTTAGGAAGCATCACTACGAACAAAGCTAGTGGAGGTGATGGAATTCCAGTGGAGCTATTTCAAATCCTGAAAGATGATGCTGTGAAACTGCTGCACTCAATATGCCAGCAAATTTGGAAAACGCAGCAGTGGCCACAGGACTGGAAAAGGTCAGTTTTCATTCCAACCCCAAAGAAAGGCAATGCCAAAGAATGCTCAAACAACCCACAAGTGCACTCATCTCATACGCTAGTCAAGTAATGCTCAAAATTCTCCAAGCCAGGCTTCAGCAATACGTGAACCGTGAACTTCCAGACGTTCAAGCTGGTTTTAGAAAAGGCAGAGGAACCCGAGATCAAATTGCCAACATCTGCTGGATCATAGAAAAAGCAAGGGAGTTCCAGAAAAAACATCTATTTCTCTTTTATTGACTATGCCAAAGCCTTTGACTGTGTGGATCACAATAAACTGTGGAAAGTTCTGAAAGAGATGGGAATACCAGACCACTTGACCTGCCTCTTAAGAAACCTATATGCAGGTCAGGAAGCAAGAGTTAGAACTGGACATGGAACAACACACTGGTTCCAAATAGGAAAAGGAGTACGTCAAGGCTGTATATTATCACCCTGCTTATTTAACTTCTATGCAGAGTACATCATGAGAAACGCTGGGCTGGAAGAAGCACAAGCTGGAATCAAGATTGCCCGGACAAATATCAATAACCTCAGATATGCAAATGACACCACCCTTATGGCAGAAAGTGAAGAGGAACTAAAAAGCCTCTTGATGAAAGTGAAAGAGGAGAGTGAAAAAGTTGGCTTAAAGCTCAACATTCAGAAAACAAAGATCATGGCATCTGGTCCCATCACTTCATGGGAAATAGTTGGGGAAACAGTGGAAACAGTGTCAGACTTTATTTTTTTGGGCTCCAAAATCACTGCAGATGGTGACTGCAGCCATGAAATTAAAAGACACTCACTCCTTGGAAGAAAAGTTATGACCAACCTAGACAGCATATTCAAAACCAGAGACATTACTTTGTGAACAAAGGTCCGTCTAGTCGAGGCTATTGTTTTTCTAGTGGTCATATATGGATGTGATAGATGGACTGTGAAGAAAGCTGAGTGCCAAAGAATTGATGCTTTTGAACTGTGGTGTTGGAGAAGACTCTTGAGAATCCCCTGGACTGCAAGGAGATCCAGCCAGTCCATTCTGAAGGAGATCAGTCCTGGGATTCTTTGGAAGGAATGATGCTAAAGCTGAAACTCCAGTATTTTGGCCACCTCATGAGAAGAGTTGACTCATTGGAAAAGACTCTGATGCTTGGAGGGATTGGGGGCAGGAGGAGAAGGGGATGACCGAGGATGAGATGGCTGGATGGCATCACTGACTCAATGGACGTGAATCTGAATGAACTCCGGGAGTTGGTGATGGACAGGGAGGCCTGGCATGCTGCGATTCATGGGGTCGCAAGAGTCAGACACAACTGAGCAACTGAACTGAACTGAAATTAGAGCTTTCCCTAACACTGAAAACAAGATTTTAAATGTATATATCATGTTTATGCAAAGCAATTTGAGCAGTTGCAACTCCTACTGCAAACAACAGAAACAGGGTGTGGCATCTTTAAGCCAGAGATTGCCTAAACTCATAATTTATATCTGATCATGTAATTCATATTGCTTGTCCCAGTAACTTAAAATGAAAGTACAAAATACTCTCCTAAAGCATGCAATCCTCCTACTCCACTTCACAAGCTACATACTTTTAAAACACATATTTTTGGTGTAACAAAATTAACATTTTAAAAATTATATATAAAAAAGGCTCTTAATATTGGAAGTTAAAATGAGGTTGATCAATCTCATTGAAAAAGACATTCCATAACAATATCAACTGCATGTTTCTCTTAGTGAAAGTACTTTCAAAATAATATGTGACAATTTCATCAAACAAAAGACAGTGAAAAGTCTAAAATATTACTGAATATGACAAGAACTCTGCATACTTGAAAATCATGTAGACAAAAGGGAAGAATAATAAAGTTAGTCACCGTAGCATAGATTAATGTCATCTGTAGCTCAAATGAAAACTGTCAATAAGGGTTCATTAGAAATATAATATTAATATGTTCCCTTTATTGTGTAAATATTTCTCACATCTATATCAAATATAAAGTACCTGGTAATTTATATCACCAGGACAAAACAGAAAACCAAATGAATTTTTTAAATCTCCTGCTTTTTCTTTATTTTTATGAGAAAATCAATTTTGAAATAAGTATTCTTAATTACCTGCCATCTTGTAGGAAATTATCTATAACATTTATAAAAGACATACTTTAAATAATATTTATTAAGGTATATAATTTAATAAAAAATCATATAAATGACACTTTACTTACAGTTTTATGGTACAGTTTGGCTTTATTTTACAAAAAAAATTTGTCATGAATGTCAAATCATCCATTATCCCTGAGAAAAATCATAGTATTCTAATAAACAATTACTGTACCCCAAAATTGATATCAATCATGGGTATGTTGCTAATAAGACCTTATGGTCCTCTCCCTTCATTTATCCCCCAACAATAAAACCTACAGATGCACTTAATATTATGAAGTCAGAATGAGTATTCTGAAAGACTAATAGACTACAATAATGAACTAGTACTTATACTTATTGGTATGATAAAAACACAATGAAATAAGCATACAGTCTAAAATGGTGTTTTTAAAAAATCAACTACATGAGTAAGTATGGGAAGGCCAACCTAAGAATAATTCCTGTCAGAATGGGTGATAAGTGGCATGCTGGTAAAAATGTAAATCAAGTTATATAGAGCTGTAGTAAATCAAATAAAGATGGTAATACTTCCACTCTATCTTTTGCACTGGAAGAGAGACATCTGTATGGTTGTGATGAGTTTTATGTGGAAGGTCCTTAGAAATACACTGATAGAGTATGCTCATTTTATATACCTTATCATTAATCCTCATAATACCTCTGAAGGTAGAGGATAGATCACCCTACTACAGATAAAGTATCTGAGTTTCAGACAGATTAAGCCACATGCCTTAAGACATAAAGCCAAAAACCAAACCAACACTTGAATACTAGTCCATTCATCTCCAGACTTTTTCTACCTACATGAGACTGCCTTAAAGCTTCGATTTAGCACCAGAAGGAATAATTAGGCAATACTTCACCTGTAAAATATTTAGAAACCATGTAATGAGATATTGTGATTTCAACAAAAGTAGCAATTTTTGAATGTTTTATCCTTATTATTAATTTATCATAAATAATCCTCATACATTTAAAAATTTTTTCTGATCCTTTACTTTCTTAATTACTTTAAATATAAATTAATTCCTAAAACTATGCCAGAAGAGTAGCAATTCAAAAAGATTCTATAGATTTGCCTACTTTATAGCCAAAATTCCACATTACAAGGTTTATTAAAGCAAGACAACTTACATATACAGGGTACTTTTACCATACTTTTTTAAAATGAGAACTCAGTATGAAAACTCTCTTTCTCCTGCTAATGGTAGAAAGAAAAAAATACTACGATTTATTTTAAAGTATAGCCCACCTCACTCTTCAGCATTAAAAAAAAAAAAAAAAGCCTCCCTTATGTACAAATATGTAATTCTACTGCCACCTTCTGGTAAAACACAATTTCCCAATTTTTAATAGTACTTCTGACTATAAAGTGACAAACCTCCAGATAAGAAATATCTCCTTTCCAATATTAGATTAATAAAAAGCAAAATAAATTATTTTTATAAATGACAAAATTATACTAAAATAGAATTCTAGCAATAATATTTATAGTACATGTAATATATTCTCTCAATGTTAAACTTACTGAGCACTCTACTATTTGAGCACTGAAGAGCTTTACAAGCAAAATAAAAATCAATTATCTTAATAACTTTTATAAAGTAGAATGATTATTCCCATTTTACAGAGAGAATCGAAGAAATCAAGTGGTCTGCTTGAGGTACATAGCTATTAAATGGCAGACTCTGAATTTAGAAGCAGATCCACTGATCACTGATTCCAATGATCAATGTGTTCTAATAGTCTCTGTAACATCATATAATAGATATTAATAAGTTGACTGAACTCATTTAGGACATTAAATCTTAATTTAGTGGGGTAAAGCAACAATACTACAATTAGTGAGAAAATTAGAAGAGCCACAGAACATAGAATTAAAGAATTCAAAGAAACCATAAAGGTCCCACAATCAAATTTTCCATATAATTGAAAACATTTTTCAATTTCCATATAATTGAAAACATTATTCTTTAAACATTTAGCCAATGGATTAAACTCTAATGTCCTATTTTTACAAATAATTATACCATGTCATTTTGAAATCTTTCAAAATTAAAAAAAAAATTATGTTCTATATGTTCAGTGTTTAAATTTAATTTTGCTCTGACAGTTTGAAATACTAAAAAACACCAGCTAGAAATTACTATCCTCAGTCAACACAATATTTACTAATTTATATTCAGAGAGGTTTTACTTACACAAAAGGATATACTACATTCTGCTATACTATTTCTATACACTGATTTCTTAAGTCATAAACCAATTCAATGAATTTCAATTTCACATAGTAAAATAAATTCTGCAAAAAGAAAACTGCCCATAAAATAATCAACACATTATTTTTAAATTACAACAGTAAGAACTTTATGTCTAAAAGCTTTTGCACAGCAAAAGAAACCATAAGCAAAATGAAGAACAACTTATGGAATAGGAGAAAATATTTGCAAATGACGCAACCAATAAGGAATTAATTTCCAAGGTATACAAACAGTTCAGACAGCTCAATACCAAAAAACAACAGCCCAATCAAAACAATGTGTAAAAGACCTAAACAGACATTCCTCCAAAGAAGATACACAGATGGCCGACAAACACTTGAATAGATGCTCAATGTCGCTAACTATTAGAGAAATGCAAATCAAAACTACAATGAGGTATCACCTCACACTGGTCAGAATGGCCACCATAAAAAGTCTACAAATAATAAATGCTGGAAAGGGTGTAGAGAAATGGGAACCCTAGCACTATGGAAAACATGCTGCTGCTGCTGCTAAGTCACTTCAGTCGTGTCTGACTCTGTGCGACCCCATAGACGCCAGCCCACCAGGCTCCCCCGTCCCTGGGATTCTCCAGGCAAGAACACTGAAGTGGGTTGCCATTTCCTTCTCCAATGCATGAAAGTGAAAAGTGAAACTGAAGTCGCTCAGTTATGTCCAGCTCTTAGCGACCCTATGGACAGCAGCCCACCAGGCTCCTCTGTCCATGGGATTTTCCAGGCAAGAGTACTGGAGTGCGGTGCCAGTGCCTTCTCCAGGGAGAATAGTATGAAGATTCCTTAAAAAACTAAAGATAAAGTTATCATATGATCCAGCAATCCCACTCCTGGGCATATATCCAAAACTGATGAAAATTCTAATTCAAAATGATACATGCATCCCAATGTTTATGGTGACACTATTTACAACAGCCAAGATGTGGAATAAACCTAAATAACCACCAACAGATAAATGGATAAAGAAGATGTGGTATATAAATATAATGGAATGTTACTGTCACAAAAAAGAATGAAATAATGCCATTTGCAGTGACATAAATAGACCTAGAGATTATCATACTAATGAAGTAAATCAGACAGACATATATAATCACTTATATGTGGAATCTAAAAAATATAAATTCACTACAAAACAGAAACATACTCACAAACATAGAAAACAAACTTATGGTTACCAAAGGGGAGGAGATGGGGGAGGGAGGGAAAGAGGGAGGGGGACAATTTAGGAATTTGGGATTAGCAGATACACTCTACTATTAATACAAATAAAATAAACAACAAAGTCATACTGTATAGCATAGGAAACTATATTTAATATCTTATAATAACCTATAATGGAAAAGAACCTGAAAAAGAGTATATATATGTGTTGATATGTATAAATAAATCAGTTTGCTGTACAGGTAAAACTAACACAATATTGTAAACCCACTATACTTCAATTAAAAAAACTTTATGTGTACGTAAAATGACAAAATAAATAAGTTAACCATCAGTTTTGGTATCTTTGTAAATCAACCACATGCATTTTATGCTCTGATATTTGACTTTAATGAGCTTCTGATTAACTGCAACTAAGTTATAAATAACAATATAAAATATATGGCCAAATAAGATGCTTAAGTTAATATAGAATTTTAACAATGAGGAAGTTAATCACTTTGAAAAACAGAGTAGTATGTAGACTAGTAGGGGAGAAATCCTGTCAAATGTTATTTGAACTATTTTGATGAATCTTTGGTTCATAAAGTTTCATAATCATATCAATTCACTAAGCAATTTTCAGTGAATTGTTTCATCACAAAGCTTCATATTCCTCACAAACTATTTTGGCCAAATTTCATGTTTCTACTGAATGTGTACATTTAAATTTTATCTAATTTCCTAGTAAACATCACAAACAGAGACTAGAACTCATATGATTAATGATATAATAAATATTTTTATAGGTCTTTTATATTTCCATATAAATTTTAGAATCTGTCAATCTCTACAGAAAAAAGCCTGTTGGGATTTTATTTGGGATTGTGTTGATCAATACCAGAATCAATAAAGTCCAAGAATACAGTCAATATAAAAATTAATTGTACTTCTATATTTGAGCAACAAATGAAAAATAAATTTTTAAAATATCACTTAAAATATCATCAAAACCAAAAATACTTAGAGATAAATTTAACAAAAAGTATGGAAAACTTCTTCACTGAAAACTATAAAACAATGCAGAGAGAAAATATAGGAGATCTAGATAAATGCAGATATATGTTCATAGATCAGAGGACTCAATATTGTTAAGATATCTATACTTCTCAAATTAACATATGAAGTCAATCCAATTTCAATCAAAATTCTAATACTTTTTTTTTTTAGAAACAGACAAGCTGAGTCTAAAATTTGTATGGAAACAGAGGATCTAGAATAGTCAAGAGAAGCTTGAGAAAGAAAAAGTGACTTGTAGGACTTACAAAAACAAATGTCCTCCAACTGGTGATTTCCAAGACTTATTATAATTCTAAAATAATTAAGACAGTACAATACTTGTATAACAGAGACACAGTTCAGTGAAACAGTCCAGAAAGAGACCCACACATATACGGTCACGTGATTTTGACAAAGGAATCAACATAATGCAATAACAAATTCAATTTTTTCAACATATGGTGTGGCAGTAAGTAGATATTCATATTTTAAAAACTGAACCTCAACTCCTACCTAACTCTGTACTCAAAAATTAATTCAAAATAAACCATAATCTTAAACATAAAAGATAACACTATAAAACTTATAGCAGAAAATAAAGGAAAGTCTTTATGACCTTGATTTAGCTTAAGAATCCTTGCACAGAGGAGTGACTATTAAATATGAAAGGTATTAAGCTTAAAGGAAAGTGATAAATGAGCTTTATCAATATTAAATCTCCTACTCTTCAAAGATATTAAGAATACGAAAGGAAAGCCAAAGACTAAGAAAAAATATTGCAATACATATATTTGACACAAGACTTGTACTCAGAATACATAAAGAAATCTTACAATTCAATAAGAAAACAACTCAGTTTTTTACCACAATCACAGAAAACTAACCAATCTGATCACATGGACCACAGCCTTGTCTAACTCAGTGAACCTATGAGCCATGCCATGTAGGGCCACCCAAGATGGATGGGTCACAGTGGAGAGTTCTGACAAAATGTGGTCCACTGGAGAAAGGAATGGCAAACCACTTCAGTATTCTTGCCTTGAGAAACCCATGAACAGTATGAAAAGGCAAAAAGATAGAATACTGAAAGATTAACTCCCCAGGTTGGTAGGTGCCCAATATGCTACTGGAGATCAGTAGAGAGATAACTCCAGAAAGAATGAAGAGATGGAGCCAAAGCAAAAACAATACCCAGTTGTGGATGTGACTGCTGATGGAAGTAAGGTTTGATGCTGCAAAGAGCAATACTGCATTAGAACCTGGAATGTCAGGTGCATGAATCAAGGAAAATTAGAATTGGTCAAATAGGAGATGGCAAGAGTGAACACCAACAATTTAGGAATCAGCAAACTAAAATGGACTGGAATGGGTGAATTTAACTCAGACAACCATTATATCTACTACATCTATTTCTGCTTTATTGACTATGCCAAAGCCTTTGACTGTGTGGATCACAATAAACTGTGGACAATTCTGAAAGAGATGGGTATACCAGACCACCTGACCTGCCTCTTGAGAAACTTGTATACAGGTCAGGAAGCAACAGCTAGAACTGGACATGGAATAACACACTGGTTCCAAATAGGAAAAGGAGTACGTCAAGGCTGTATATTGTCACCCTGCTTATTTAACTTCTATGCAGAGTACATCATGAGAAATGCTGGGCTGGAGGAAGCACAAGCTGGAATCAAGATTGCCGGGAGAAATATCAATAACCTCAGATATGCAGATGACACCACCCTTATGGCAGAAAGTGAAGAGGAATTAAAAAGCCTCTTGATGAAAGTAAAAGAGGAGAGTGACAAAGTTGGCTTAAAGCTCAACATTCAGAAAACTAAGATCATGGCATCTGGTCTTATCACTTCATGGGAAATAGATGGGGAAACAGTGTCAGACTTTATTTTTTTGGGCTCCAAAATCACTGCAGATGGTGACTGCAGCCATGAAATTAAAAGATGCTCACTCCTTGGAAGAAAAGTTATGACCAACCTAGATAGCATATTGAAAAACAGAGACATTATTTTGCCAACAAAGGTCCGTCTAGAAAAGGCTATGGTTTTTCCAGTAGTCATGTATGGATGTGAGAGTTGGACTGTGAAGACAGCAGAATGCTAAATAATTGATGCTTTTGAACTGTGGTATTGGAGAAGACTCTTGAGAATCCCTTGGACTGCAAGGAGATCCAACCAGTCCATTCTAAAGGAGATCAGTCCTGGGTGTTCTTTGGAAGCAATGATACTAAAGCTGAAACTCCAGTACTTTGGCCACCTCATGCACAGAGCTGACTCATTGGAAAAGACTCTGATGCTGGGAGCGATTGGAGGCAGGAAGAGAAAGGGACGACCGAGGATGAGATGGCTGGATGGCATCACTGACTTGATGGACGTGAGTCTGAGTGAACTCCGGGGGTTGGTGATGGACACGGAGGCCTGATGTGCTGCAATTCATGGGGTCGCAAAGAGTCGGACATGACTGAGCAACTGAACTGAACTGAAAGAGCCTACTGATGAAAGTGAAAGAGGATAGTAAAAAAAAAGTTGACTTAAAACTCAACATTCAGAAAACTAAGATCATGGCATCTGGTCCCATCACTTCATGGGAAATAGATGGGGAAACTGGAAACAGTGACAGACTTCATTTTGGGGGGCTTCAAAACATTGCAGATGGTGACTGCAGCCATGAAATTAAAAGACGCTTACTCCTTAGAAGAAAAGTTATGACCAACCTCGACAGCATATTAAAAAGCAGAGACATTAAAGATTTTAAAATTTTAAAAATAAAAAACTAAAAAATAAATAAATAAATAAAAATCCCTAATCTGGAAAAAAAAAAAAGCAGAGACATTACTTTTCCAACAAAGGTCCATCTAGTCAAAGCTGTCTTTTTTACAGTAGTCATGTATGGATATGAGAGTTAGACTGTGAAGAAAGCTGAGCGCTGAAGATTTGATGCTTTTGAACTGTGGTGTTGGAGAAGACTCTTGAGAGTCCCTTGGACTGCAAGGAGATCCAACTAGTCAATCCTAAAAGAAATCAGTCCTGACTATTCACTGGAAGGAATGATACTGAAGCTGAAACTCCAATATTTTGGTGACCTGATGCAAAGATCTGATTCACTGGAAAAGACCCTGATTCTGGGAAAGGACTGAAGGTGGGAGGAGAAGCAGACAACAGATGAGACAGTTGGATGGCATCACCGAGTCAATGGACGTAAGTGTGAGTAAACTCCAGGAGCTGGTGATGAACAGGGAGGCTGGGAGTGCTGCAGTCCATGGGGTAGCAAAGAGTCAAGACACAACTGAGCAACTGAACTGAACTGAACTGAAAGCTGATTAGCACACAATGTTGTGCAAGTTTCAAGTGAACGGCAAAGGGACTCAACTATACACATACATGTATCCATTCTCCCTCAAACCCCCTCCCAACCAGGTTGCCACAAACACCAATCAGAGTTACATGTGCTATACAGTAGGTCTTTGTTGAAAATCACCCAGTTTTTTTTTAAATAAGCAAAAGACTTGAAAAGGCACTTCATGAAACATATATGAATGACCAGTAAGCACATGAAATGACACTCAATGTCCTTAGTAACCAGGGGTTTACAAATTAAACTCATAATGAGATTATCACTACCTGCCTAGAGAATAGCTAAAATTAAAAAGACAATACCAAGTATAATTAAGGACATGGAACAACTATTTGTAGAAATGCAAAATGGTACAATGACTACAGAAAATAGTTTGGAAGTTTCTTACAAAGCTAAACATGCATTTCCATATGACCCAGCAAACCTACTCCTAGGTATATTAACTCAAGTGAAATGAAAACTTAGGTTTCTATATAATGTTTATAGTGGTTTTATTTAATTGCCTAAAACTGGGGGCAAATGTCCTCCAACTGGTGAGATACACCAATAAAAAGGAACAAACTAAAGATACATGTGACAACAGGAATGAATCTTACATGCATTCTGGCAGTAAAAGAAGACAGACTAGAAAATTTTTAATAACAGACTGGCATGGTGATTATCCAAAGTACATGCATTTATCAAAAACTCAGAACTATACACTAAAAAAGGGTAATTTTACCAAACTAAAAAAAGAAGAAGAAAAAAAAAAACTACAGGTGCATACAACAATATAAAATGACTTCCAGAAACATTACAGTATGCAAGAGCAACACAACATAACATTGAGAGATACCTGTTTAGCTGATATAACCAAGATGCAGGGCAAGAAAGCAAACTCCATTTAAGAGAAGGGAAAACGGTTAAATTTGAGGGGGAGTGAAAGGGCAGAGATTGAGAAGGGGTGTAAGGGTTGGGGGATCTTCTGGTATACCAGCTTTGTTCTAATTTTTTCTCTAGTGGTTACATGAGCAGTTGCTTTCTGACAATTCACTGTGCTATCATTTATATTTTATATCATTTTAAAAGCAAGCAAGGCAAGTAAACTCAAGGTAAGATGCTTTTAGAAAAGGCAGAGGAACCAGAGATCAAATTGCCAACATCCGCTGGATCATCAAAAAAGCAAGACAGTTCCAGAAAAACATCTATTTCTGCTTTATTGACTATGCCAAAGCCTTTGACTGTGTGGATCACAAGAAACTGTGGACAATTCTTCAAGAGATGGGAATACCAGACCACCTGACCTCCCTCTTGAGAAACCTATATGCAGGTCAGGAAGCAACAGTTAGAACTGGACATGGAACAACAGACTGGTTCCAAAGAGGAAAAGGAGTACTCACCCTGCTTATTTAACTTCTACACGGAGTACTTCATGAGAAGCGCTGGGCTGGAAGAAGCACAAGCTGGAATCAAGATTGCCGGGAGAAATATCAATCACCTCAGATATGCAGATGACACCACCCTTATGGCAGAAAGTGAAGAGGAACTAAAAAACCTCTTGATGAAAGTGAAAGAGGAGAGTGAAAAAGTTGGCCTAAAGCTCAACATTCAGAAAACGAAGATTATGGCATCTGGTCCCACCACTTCATGGGAAATAGATGGGGAAACAGTGTTAGACTATTTTGGGGGGCTCCAAAATCACTGCAGATGGTGACTGCAGCCATGAAATTAAAAGATGCTTACTCCTTGGAAGAAAAGTTATGACCAACCTAGATAGCATATTGAAAAGCAGAGACATTACTTTGCCAACGAAGGTCCGTCTAGTCAAGGCTATGGTTTTTCCTGTGGTCATGTATGGACGTGAGAGTTGGGACTGTGAAGAAAGCTGAGCGCCGAAGAATTGATGCTTTTGAACTGTGGTATTGGAGAAGACTCTTGAGAATCCCTTGAACTGCAAGGAGATCCAACCAGTCCATTCTGAAGGAGATCACCCCTGGGATTTCTTTGGAGGGAATGATGCTGAACCTGGAACTCCAGTACTTTGGCCACCTCATGCACAGAGTTGACTCATTGGAAAAGACTCTGATGCTGGGAGGGATTGGCGGCAGGAGGAGAAGGGGATGACCGAGGATGAGATGGCTGGATGGCATCACTGACTCGATGGACGTGGGTCTGAGTGAACTCTGGGAGTTGGTGATGGACAGGGAGGCCTGGCATGCTGAGATTCATAGGGTCACAAAGAATCGGATATGACTGAGCAACTGAACTGAACTGAACTGAAATTATAAAAGAATAAAATTATATATATATATATATATTTTAGAGGTAGGAAGCATTCCTGGATTCCTATCTTGGCTACATCATTTGTTAGATGTGTGACTTTAGCCAGGTTTCTTAACCTTTCTCAGTCTCACTTTATTCATCTGTATAATGGGAAAATTTCACCTGCCTCATAATTATGTGAATTAAATGGGATTAATTTTTACTTGAGGGTATCTGCCTAGCTTCCAAGTTTATTTTGGAAGGTTCATCTTATCCACTTGGGGATGGCCCTCCAGTAGCCTAGATTTTGATGACCTAGATGACCCCTAGATGACCCCACTACTGCCCAGCTGGGTCAGAGGTGAGCAACTGACTCAAGCTGGGCTACTCAAAAAGCCCCCTGTGGAGCTTAAAATGGAGAATGAGCAAGTTAATTCTCTAGCTGCACTTTAACATCAGTCTTTGTTCAGTCGCTAAGCTGTGTCCAACTCTTGCCAACCCCATGAACTGCAGCATACCAGGCTTCCCTGTCCATCACTATCTCCCTGAGTTTTTTCAAACTCATGTCCATTGAGTCAGTGATGCTATCCAACCATCTCATCTTCTGACATCCTCTTCTTCTCTTGCCCTCAATTTTTCCTAGCATCAGGGTCTTTTCCAATGAGTCAGCTCTTTGCATCAGGTGGCCAAAGTATCATGATGAATAGAATGGATATAAAGCTCCAGAAGGGCAGCGTAGACACATTCTATGCCTTACATTCAGAGTAGGAGAGAAAGAAAAGTCTAGAACAACACAGAGACAGACAGAGTAATGCCCACATTTTTGACTGATTTCTTTTTCCTGATTCCAGTCACTTACTGGAAGCTACCCTTGGGTTCCATAAACACAGAATACCTATGTAAGAGATATCTTTAAGGAAATAATGCTAGCTCAGGTTGGATTCTATCATTTTCAATCCAACAAGGCTAGGCAATAGTCCTTATATAAAGCATGAGGCACATAGAAAAGGTTCAAAATCTAGAAACTGTGGCAGGAACTTTCTGATCTTTGACTGACTATATGAGCTGCAGACTTCCTTACCCAGCCCTTGAAAGAGTTCTACTCTGGTGTCCAAAACATAGACTGACCTTGTTAAGGTCATTTTTATCCCTCTATCTATAAGAACACACTTGATCTTAGCTAAAAGGCCAAGAAGCGATCTGTAAGAAAAGCATCCAGCTCAAATTTCCAGTCGATTCAAAATTTTCAATTGCTAAAGACTGCCTCAAGAGAGAAAAAAATTCTATAGTATGACAGAATAAAATTACAACAACAAAAAATTAATAAAATCAAGTGCCTAAATTTAGAGCATAACACAAAAGTCAGACAGGGTAAGATGTCATCTAACCAACCAAGGTAAAAATTGAGTATTTACACTTCATATTGTCCAAGATTTCATTATTTCTTGGGCAATGCCTACAGAATTTACACTTCTACATTTTAGTGTGGGTATTTTTACATTCACAGGCTATAGGCTATTTTCCTTAGGATACTCTGATACACCAAGTAATGTTGGCATGGACTTATTACTATATTCTAGAAAGTCCAACTGTTTGAGGCTGTTTGTCTGCTTATTTATCAAAGTCAACCTATGTACACTGGGATAAAACAGTTCAGAATCAAGTTATATAAGGCAAGCTTATTGCAACCATCCCTTATTTTGCCTCACTTTAATAAATTAAAAACACAGTAAGACACATGGCGAAACAAGTGTTGGCGCTAAGGTTATGATTATCACTTAAGTATATGACTGTACCTTATTCATATAATATGTGTATGTTGGAAGACATATAAAAAAACAATTATTTCATATAGCTACTTCAGTCAATTTTATGTACTAATGTTCTCCATCGTATTGGAATTTAGTTTAGCTTGCTCTAATATATAAAATATGAAATATGGACAATCTGGAAAATGAGTTCCATTATCTTCCTAATATATGTAGAAAGTATTATTTTAAAAAGCTTAACTGTCAATTTTAATAACAGCAAATTGTATTGATGTTTTAACCTAATAACTGTAAAATTACATATGCATTCAAGCCCAAAATTTCCTTAATTAAGTAGCTTTTTGTGATAGCTGATTTCTAAATATACTTTTCTCTAAACAAACATCCAACTGATACTCATATTTGCATATAAATGGCACCTATAATAATGAGATAATATTTGTATCACCCAAGAAAAAATTTCTGGAATATGTTGAGAATTGAATCCTCCTAAATTAATTAGATAACAAGTATCTAATTATGAAACCATCTGTGAGCAACGTTCTAAATAAAATTTATTCATAAACACTAGAGGGTGCTCTAATTCAACAGTGTCTGCTCATTGCTGAGCATCTGAAAGCAACAACCCTGTTAATCAACTATATTCCAATATAAAATAAAAATTAAAAAAACAAAATATAGTGCCTGATATCTGGCATTCGTGCTTAAAATAATTTTCTCCTTAATTAAAGATAAATGAAGATAATTATCAGCACCAACAACTTTTGCTTTTGAACTATATAGAGAGATTCTTCATGAGATAAAATTTCATCTTTCCAGAATATACAATAAAATTTAGTAGAATTCCACTGAAATCATTTTTATTGTACAACTATTATATTTAATATTGTGTTAAGTGAACAGAATAGAAAATAAGTACAGAGAAAGTATAAAGACAGTCCTTATCACTAAAGGAAATTAATGCAATATTCAGATGGTTAACAAAAGGTGTATCCTGTATACTATGCACTTAGGTTCAAGGAAAATTACAAAATGAGCTACACAGTAGCTCAATTTCAATTGCTAAGTATTAAGGTATAGTTTAGCTATTTTACAAAAGCAACTTGAAACAGTATTTAAATAATAAATAAAAGTAATGCCGTTGTTGGATATCATCTGTTGTCTCAAGAAAATATTTTTAAAGCCAACAGACATAGGAAGTTGAAAATGAAAAAATCTAGACTTTGAATATCATAATAGGAAATAATAATAAAATCAATTTCAAATCTTCATAAGAAATACATTTACTACTAGCTTTTAAAATTTATTTCTAAAATATTCACAACCTCAATTACAAATCTTTGAAGTTTTCAAAATTTAAAGTAATTTATATGTTGCCATTTGGCAATCCAGGAAAGCTCCCTGGAGTATGTGTTTCCAATAGATAGCATTAAACAATTCCAAATAACAAAGCTGAATGGCAAACAATATCAATTTCTATGTATTTCAAGAAAATGACTATTAACTGAGATAGCACTTAACCCTGAACAAAGTATGTTGCCTTTAAAAATGTTTACAGAGAAGAAAAACAGAACATTATCTATACTTCTAAAGTCACATAGCAAAAATTAACCAGTCTCTCAGTCTCTCACTCTTTCACACACACACACACACACGCATGCACACACTACTCACTCACACACAATCCACTCCTACCTCTCTTTCTCTCATTCCTTTCCCTAACTAATAACTAAGGGATCCCACAGAAATCCTGAACAGTGGCACCTGTTCATAAAAGGCCACTTCAAATTCACAACAGCCCCAGATAAACTGTTTAATAGAACACAACACTAGACAAAAGCCAGAGATAGGCTTGAACCAGACTCATAAACCACCCAGACTCTGGGAAACAAAATACACGGCAAAGAACTAATTAGACTGCTGGAGTCCAGAGAAATCCTGAAAACAGAAGCACTGTGCTAGAGTCTGAAGTATACATTTGGCATCTATATTTTCCTGGCACTCATCTCCCCTTTCTATGTTTATCTGCCTTGCCTCTGCCAGATTCCTAGGGCCTATTATACTCTAAATGCCCAGCTGCCAGCTTCCCTATTCAATGTCACGTCATTTAATGACCTTCTATTGTAATAGGTGACAACATACACATTTGTTAGAGTATTAATCATGTCTGAAATGTCCTGCCCAGTTATGAAGGTTTTCTGAACCATCATATACACCTCTACTGACAGAAAAGTATGGCTCAGATATAATCAGTTGTCAGGGAAGTTTTAGTCTTTTTAAAAGCAAGTCTGAATTCACACTACTTACAAACAATCATATTTTGGAGCTACAACATAACCCTGATCAAGATCTTAGCTTGTCACTGATATTTAGAGCTTTTGCCCATTAATCTGAAAAGCAAAGAACCAACTAAAGTGAAGAATGGGTAGAAAGGTGCAATTTTATTTGTAAATACAAATATTCATCTCATTATTATATCACATAAAAATTTACAAACCATGAGACTAGAATACTCTATTCAAAAAATAATTTAAGATGAATACCTGCTTTCCATGACTCCTGAATCTGGCTGCAAACTAAGAGTCTCTGTTGTAATTTCCACTTTCCGTACACTTCCAAAGAAATCAGTTATCAGGACATTTTTAGGATCCCTCTGAAAAAGATCAGTGCGATGTCCAGGAGTAGACACACACAGACTTTTGGGGCATACCTGAAACTGAAAAAAATATGTATAGCAATAATAAATATACATGCTTACATATTCATACAGCTTATATTAAATTCATTAACACAACATAGTAGACTGTAGTATATTTTTAAAACTCTCCCAACCTAAAGAAGATCAAAGATTGTAGTTCTAAAGATTAAACTTTCATTGCTACTGTACTGCTTGACACTGTAAGAAAGCTTTACAGACATTTGAATAGGTTATTCATAAAACAGGAAGCTGGCCAGGAAGGAAAACAACATTCCCTTTTTAAAATCATATGCTACGAAGTATGAAAGCAAGTTAGTCCCTCAGTTGTGTCCAATTCTTTGAGACCCCATGGACTGGAGCTCACCAAGCTCCTCTCCATGGGATTCTCCAGGCAAGAATACTGGAGTGAGTAACCATTCCCTCCTCCAGGGGATCTTCCCAACCTAAGGACTGAACCCAGGTCTCCTGCATTGCAGGCTGATTCTTTACCATCTGAGCCACCAGGGAAATTTATGAGAACTCACAGTCAACAGTATGACAAGAGAAATGCTTTTTTCTGCATCTATATCCATCTCAGTAGAATGATCTTATCAGAGCAATTTTTTAAACATTTTGCAACCATGACCCTTCATTCAAATTTTAAATTCCAATAAAATACTTATTATATAATAGCCAAGTATGTAAAGAAGATGAAATCAGAGCTGCTCTGGACTGCAAGAAGCTAAAGCATAGCCTTGCTATCCACCCCACGTCCTCCTGCAGTGAAGCTACACAAACTATTCTAAAAATCAGGTACCTTTCTCAATTTATCCATAAACCCAAAGCACCTCAAGACACACTAGTGCTCCAAGGTATAGTCTGAAAACTACAACTTCATCACTACACAGCTCTCACAATAACTTTTAGCTCAATCTTATACCTGATACTCCACACCAGTGAACTGCCAAGCACCCCGACAGGACATTTGGTCCATGTCAAAAGGTCCTTAATATTTGGTCCTGTCCAAAACCACCTGGCATGAACTAAATATGCTCATGGACATTTGGACATGCCAAATTTCAAGGATCCTTTCAGTTCAGTTCAGTTCAGTTCAGTTGCTCAGTCATTGTCCGACTCTTTGTGACCCCATGAATCACAGCACGCCAGGCCTCCCTGTCCATCACCAACTCCCGGAGTTCACTCAGACTCACGTCCATCGAGTCAGTGATGCCATCCAGCCATCTCATCCTGTCATCCCCTTCTCCTCCTGCCCCCAATCCCTCCCAGCATCAGAGTCTTTTCCAATGAGTCAACCCTTTGCATGAGGTGGCCAAAGGACTGGAGTTTCAGCTTCAGCATCACTCTCTCCAAAGAAATACCAGGGCTGATCTCCTTCAGAATGGACTGGCTGGCTCTCCTTGCAGTCCAAGGGACTCTCAAGAGTCTTCTCCAACACCACAGTTCAAAGGCATCAATTCTTTGGCACTCAGCTTTCTTCACAGTCCAACTCTCACATCCATACATGACCACAGGAAAAACCATAGCCTTAACTAGAGGGACATTTGTTGGCAAAATAATGCCTCTGCTTTTGAATATGCTGTCTAGGTTGGTCATAACTTTTCTTCCAAGGAGTAAGCGTCTTTTAATTTCATGGCTGCGTCACCATCTGCAGTGATTTTGGAGCCCCAAAAAATGAAGTCTGACACTGTTTCCACTGTTTCCCCATCTATTTCCCATGAAGTGATGGGACCAGATGCCATGATCTTCATTTTCTGAATGTTGAGCTTTAAGCCAACTTTGTCACTCTCCTCTTTCCCTTTCATCAAGAGGCTATTTAGTCCCTCTTCACTTTCTGCCGTAAGGGTGGTGTCATCTGCATATCTGAGGTGATTGATATTTCTCCGGGCAATCTTGATTCCAGCTTGTGCTTCTTCCAGCCCAGCGTTTCTCATGATGTACTCTGCATAGAAGTTAAATAATCAGGGTAACAATATACAGCCTTGATGTACTCGTTTTCCTATTTGGAACCAGTCTGTTGTTCCATGTCCAGTTCTAACTGTTGCTTCCTGACCTGCATATAGGTTTCTCAAGAGGGAGGTCAGGTGGTCTGGTATTCCCATCTCTTGAAGAATTGTCCACAGTTTCTTGTGATCC
Organism: Ovis canadensis; assembly: GCF_042477335.2. NCBI lineage: Eukaryota > Metazoa > Chordata > Mammalia > Artiodactyla > Bovidae > Ovis > Ovis canadensis. The sequence goes on from NC_091245.1 coordinate 54,480,128, forward strand.
ACACAGTCAAAAGCTTTGGCATAGTCAATAAAGCAGAAATAGATGTTTTTCTGGAACTCTCTGGCTTTTTCCATGATCCAGCAGATGTTGGCAATTTGACTTCTGGTTCCTCCGCCTTTTCTAAAACCAGCTTGAACATCAGGGAGTTCACAGTTCACATATTGCTGAAGCCTGGCTTGGAGAATTTTGAGCATTACTTTATTAGCGTGTGAGATGAGTCCTTTGCCATGGACCAAATGTCTTATGGACATGTGAGGCAGGATCAAATGTCTGCTAACCCCAATGCCAGACACATGTTCATTCACTATGCAAAGCATAAAAACTGCCCATTATATGTATGTCATATATAAAAACTGATAAGACTTGGGTCTTTTCTTCAAGTCTAGTCAGAGATGAATAAACATAGCAAGGTAGGAAAAAAAGATAACAGGTTCTAATTCAGAAATAAACTTCTAAGTGTTTGAGGATAAGAAAAAAGAGGGAATGGGACTTAAGCTATTTTTTGAAAGAAAAAGGAAGATTACAGATGGGAAATAAGAGCATTTCTAATAAAGAAGCAGCTGTAGAGATGTGTAAGGCAAAGAACCCAGCTTGGGAGAAGCCCAGGATATTGGAAGGAAACCATTACAGGCCCACTAGTAAAGGCCCAGAGGCCACAGCACTTGCCCACCTGTGGCAACAAGACTATGTGTTGGTAATCACCAACACGACAGGAGAAGGATGAGGAAGGGCAGAGCAACTCTAATTAACAGTACACAGGTGTTCCAAGAACCGTGCAAAGCTGTTTGAAGGTATTCTCATTTAAGTTTACCAATAACTTTGAGGTATACAAAAATTATTATCTCCCCTTCAAACTAAAGCTCAAAGAACTTAAGTAATCTGTATAACATCACAGTGCCTTCCAGATTCAGGAAAGCAACAATAGGAAATAAGAAGAGTTCATGATATAAATTAAGAAGCAAAGGGGGGAAAAATGGGTAAGGGAAGGCTAAGAAAATGAAATGTCAAACAAGGACAAAACAGATGGGAGGCTAAAGAAACAAAGTAAAAGATAAAATAAACAAAGATAAAATTAAAGTTCTAGGTATAGTGAAGGTATTCCTGTGTGAACAACCTGGTGGGCTTTGTTAAGTACACAACAAACATTTTCTTCCTTGCTGCTAAAAAACAAACAAAAAACATACTTTCACTTGAAAAAAAAACTGAATTATAACTGACACAATTACATTAGTTTCAGATGCACCGCATAGTGATTTGCCATTTTTGTACATTATGAAATGGTCACCACGAGAAGTCTAGTTACAATCTGTCATCATGCAAAGTTATTAAAACATTGACTATATTCCCTATGCCATACATTACACTGCTATGACTTATTTATAACTAGAAGTTTATACTTCTCAATCCTCTTTACCTATTTCACCTGTGCCTCCCCTTAACTCACCCATCTGGCAACCATCTGTTTGGTCTGTCTCTGACTCTCTTTCTGTTTTATTTTTTAGATTCCACATATAAGTGATAGTATACAGTATCTGTTTTCTCTCACTTATTTTACTAAGCATGATACCCTCTAGGTCCATCCATGTTGTTGCAAATGGCAAAATTTCATTATTTTCTTTGGCTGAGTAATATTTCATTGTGTGTGTATATATATATATATATATATATATATATACACATATACCACATCTTTACTCATTCATCTATTGGTAGAGACTTACAGTTACTTCCATATTTGGCTATTGTAAATAATGTTGCTATGAACATCAAGGTGCATGAGAGTGTTTTTCCCTATTCTGTATTCTTACTTCCTCACTGTAAATTAACAAGTACGCAAGCATAGGTTTATTTCTGGACTATCTATTCTGTTTCATTGTTCTCTATATCTGTTTTTGTGCCAGAACCATACTGTTGTTAATTACTTTTTTAATTTGAAGATCTAATTGACTCTATCAGGCCAACTCATGAGTCAGGCAGCATCCCATCCAGCAACTGAAAGGGTTCTCTGAGGGGTTGTAAAAAATAGGTTTTCATAGGAAGAAAGGTAAGGCAAGGTAGCTATTAGCCAAAAAAAAAAAAATCTTTTTAGGCCAGGATATCTTCCTTTCTACGGGGAGGGACAATAGAAAGGCAAGAGTTTAATCATGCAAACTGCCTCTGGGGTGATGGAGGATAAAGAGAAACCATAACATTTTTGCTTAATTCCCATGATACCCGGAGATGCTGGTTCCAGGTTCATAAATTTTAAGTTGGTCATATTTCTTCATTCCATTTCTGACCTTCTAGTCTTAGAGAGGTCATTTCCTTGGTGGTCAGCAGCTGTGAATATGAATTTAAAGCTTCTGAGAAAATACAACCCACCATGGGGATTACTTTGATTATTATAAGCAGGATTATCCCCAATGCTTAGAATGCACTTCAGAGTCATGGTCCCCAATACTCAAACCAACCAAAGACTCCATTGAAGGAATTAGCCTTTTAAGCCAACTGGCTTGCTCAGTGATCTTATGTAATGGAGTTTCACCTTCCATAGACGTGTCAATCCAGGTATAGCGAGTAATACTAGCCATAGCACAGATACCTCCTTGTTGACCTGACAGATAATCAAGGACTATTCTATTATCAAGAACAACTACAGCCACAGCCTAAGAAAGCTTTCCAGGCAGCTAGTGCTTTCGCAGTGGGTTCTGCAATACTTTTAAGATTTACGGAGACGCTTCTGATCATATTCTCATTTTTATTTACTCCTAATCAGGGAAACTAGCCCTGCCAAAGGAAGCAATTTCAAATCCTAAATGCTTCCTGGTAGGTCCTTTCTAGAACAGACAGGGGCACAGTTAGATAACCCAAAATGTATTATCTGCTTATATACCAGTCATCTAGGCATTCATAGACCCAAGGAAAATAACCATCACAAACCAAGACAAATGCTTTCAGGGCACAAACTACTTCCACGTAGGTGGCACTGTTAATGGATTCATTTGCAAGTTCTGTTGCTTCTGCCCATTCAAGCCAAAGGTCAGTTAGATTTTCTCCTAAATCTGAAATAAAAAGTTGTTCTAAATATCAGAGGTTATCCCTCTAAGCAATGGCTTGGTAGATATGGATAACAGTGTTATCTTTCCAGGTAAATGCCAGACTAAAGAAGGGAAAGCAAAGAAGAGCTTTCAGTTAAAGTATGAAGTATCAATCTGTCATCACAGGCAGAAGCAGTCTACATAAATGTGAGTTATTTCTCTTTTTTGTCAGGTTGATTCAGAGGTCTCCAGCATTTGGACAGGACCAGATGTCAGGTAGAATCCTCCTTGGCTCTGAGATGTGTGCCCAAGGCTAAATACCTCTTAGTTTTGCAGCGGTGTCAGCAGTCAGAAATACTTGGTAAGGTCCCTTCTAATGGGGCTCAAAGGCTGTCTTTGTTCTTGTACTGTGCTGTGCTGTGCTTAGTCTCCCAGATGTGTCTGGCTCTTTGTGACTCCATTGACTAGCCCGCCAGGCTCCTCCAGCCATGGGGATTCTCCAGGCCAGAATACTGGAGTGGGTTGCCATGCCCTCCTCCAAAGGATCTTCCCAACTCAGGGACTGAACCCAGATCTCCCGCATTTAAGGCAGATTCTTTATCGACTAAGCCACCAGGACAGCCCAAGAATACTGGAGTAGGTAGCCTATCCCTTCTCCAGGGGATCTTCCCAACCCAGGAATCCAACAAGGGTCTCCTACATTGCAGGTAGATTCTTTATCAGCTGAGCTACCAGGAATGCCGCCTTTGTTCTTAGTGATTTCAAATCAAAACGATGAGAGGAAACTGGAAACGTTAATTTGGTGAGTCACTGTCATCTGAGGAAACTAACCAAATCCAGGATTCACTTTCAGTTTACAGGTACATAATAAGACCAGAAAGACAATTAGAGTCCATTATCTATAAAGGTACAAATATAATTTTTCTATGATTATCCCATTTTTTAAACCAAGATATTGGGATTCCCTGGTGGCTCAGACGGTAAAGCATCTGCCTGCAATGTGGGAGACTCAGGTTCGATCCCTGGGATCCTGGGTCGGGAAGATCCCCTGGAGAAGGAAATGGCAACCCACTTCAGTACTCGCCTAGAAAATTCCATGGATGGAGGAGCCTGGTGGGCTACGGTCCATGGGGTCGCAGAGTCGGACACGACTGAGCGATTTCACTAATCACAATAAAACTAATTTGTCTATATTAAACTTGGCCTGATTTTTACAGAAGTACAACAAGAATAATGATTGACCATGTAAGTTCTTTTTTAAGATTGCTTTGCTGGAACTTTGTAAGCAAAGTACCAGGTTGATTTTTCCAAGCAGTTTTCTTGAAGCTGTCCGGTCATATCTGAGTTGATGTACACGTCTCTCAAATATAAAACATTCCAGACAAAACAGATTAATACAGTCAATGTTTCTAATTGTGTCCTGTTACAAAGAGAATGAAAATAAGAATATTCACTAAGAGTTTCTGAATTTGGGGGATCAGATAGGAAGAAAAAGTAAATGTTTCATCCTTATTCACCAACGTATATCCTACCAAGTTGTTGACAGCTTAAGGGAAAAGATTTCTTTAAATCTGGGAAAAAACATTAAAGAACCCATAATACTTTATAAACACAAAGTCATAAAAATTAAAATCATCCTTATCAGTTCATTTAGTCTCATGTTATTAATTCTTGTTCCTCTTGAATACGGTTTTTTTTTTTCCATTAGTTCTTGCAACCTCGCCTGAGGATTAAGGGTGATAGGGACAGTGATGATTCCAAGAAATTCCAAGGTTTTCATTAACATTCATATGATTTTCCCAAGGAAGTGGGTGCCTCTATCACTAGAGATTGTGGGAGGTATAGCCACATGGTACATCCTTACTAATAAACCCAAATTTATCTTAGTTCTTCTAAAATAAGAAACCAAGGGGACTTCCCTGGCAGTCCAGTGGTTAAGCCTCCATGCTTTCATGGCCAAGGGCCCAGGTTCAATCCCTGGCTGGGGACCTAAGATACACACCTTACAAGTTATGCAGTTGTGGCCAAAAAAGGAAAGAGAGTGACCCAAACCTATGTTCAATAATTCCATGGTTCAGTATTTTAATTTGGAGAGATCTATAATAGATATTCATTACATTTCTAGCATTTAACTTAATGTTGGCAAAACTTTAAGGTTTCAATTTACTGAAAAGATTGGGAAACTGATTTGAAAAACTCAACTAAATAAAAGCTTTTTACCCTACTTATGTTTATCTATAGAATCCGCCTGCCAATGCAGGACACATGGGTTCAATCCCTGGGTCAGGAAGATCCCCTGGAGAAGGTAATGACAACCCTTTCCAGTATTCTTGCCTGGGAAATCCCATGGACAGAGGAACCTGGCAGGCTACAGTCCATGGGGTCACAAAAGAGCAATTAAACAACAATATATTTACTTACTTGCTCTTAGCATTATTTAGATTACTTAGGGATACATCATATCCAATTATTTTTCTTTCAAGCCTAGTCCTGATAATTCTAAAGAGATGTTTGTTTTAACCAACAACCTTAAATCAGCTTTTCTTCACTAAAAATATCTCAGATCACATAATTTTGAAAAGCATTTCAGTTAGTTTCTGTTAACATTTCTGAGAATTTCAGAATGCCCAATCTTTATGAGCTTGAGGTTAAACTAAATAAAGCTCTTTTACAAAATAATTTTGCAGCACCATCCAGAGGTTACACATACACATGCATATCCACAACATAAATATGTAGATACACACAGATGCAGAGATCTTATACTTACCAATATTAGTGAGAAACACACCTAAGATTTTCTTATCTGCCCAATCTCCAAAGATTTCTCCCCACCTCCCCTTTTTTTTCTGAAGAGAAACAATTGCATTTTTAAAGAATGGACCTTAAGTCTCAAAGAAGATGGGAATAGGAAATCTGTATCACAAAGACACAGATTAAGTGCGAACAACTGTCTCCAAAGTCCCAGTATCTACAAGTACTCTGAGATGAACCGAAGAGGCTTGGGGACACAAAAAGGAATGACATCCACCCACCTGTTGCTGGTATGTTTCTTTCCCTCTGGGTATATCTAGCTTAGGGTATAAGGGCAAAATAAATTCTTACTAGGGGCTGAGTTCCTCTAAATGTTTAAGGAAATAATGTAGCACTTTACTCCAAAAATCCCCATTTCACCAACTTTGCAAGGGGCCCATATGGGGCCATTTTAGTTGATGCTGAAAACCTGCATAGGCCTTTAAGAACAATTTCTTATCCAGTGTCGCAGTTGTTCACAACTGATCTCTGGGCCAACGTTTTGATAATGAACCCCCAAGAAGGTGAAATTGGGGAGGCTGAGGCATTGTTTTAAATATCTTTTCTAGGTTTAATTTTTCATTAGATTTCTGCAAGGACTCTTCTAGTGAAGTTATTTTGAAATTTTGAAAGCTTTTAGAGACTTCTGCTTACTAATTAAATCAGGTATTCCATTTGGTTTGTTTGACTTGGGAACCCTTGTTTTTAAGGGTACTTATTAAGTGACCTGCAAAGAATATAATCAATCTGATTTCGGTATTGACCATCTGGTGATGTCCATGTGTAAAGTCTTCTCTTGTGCTGTTGGAAGAGGGTGTTTTCTATGACCAGTGTGTTCTCTTGGCAAAACTCTATTTTAGCCTTTGCCCTGCTTCATTCTGTATTCCAAGGCCAAATTTGCCTGTTACTCCAGGTGTTTCTTGACTTCCTACTTTTGCATTCCAGTCCCCTATAATGAAAAGGACATCTTTTGGGGGTGTTAGTTCTAAAAGGTCTTGTAGGTCTTCATAGAACCATTCAACTTCAGCCTCTTCAGCGTTACTGGTTGGAGCATAGACTTGGATTACTGTGATATTGAATGGTTTGCCTTGGAAACCAACATCATTCTGTTGTTTTTGAGATTGCATCCAAGTACTGCATTTCAGACTCTTTTGTTGACCATGATGGCTACTCCATTTCTTCTAAGGGATTCCTGCCCGCAGTAGTAGATACAATGATCATCTGAGTTAAATTCAACCATTCCAGTCCATTTTAGTTCTATGAAGAAAGCTGAGTGCCAAAGAATTGATGCTTTTGAACTGTGGTGTTGGAGAAGACTCTTGAGAGTCCCTTGGACTGCAATGAGATCCAACCAGTCCATTTTAAAGGAGATCAAAGAACTAAATAGACATTTCTCCAAAGAAGACATACGGATGGCTAACAAACACATGAAAAGATGCTCAACATCACTCATTATTAGAGAAATGCAAATCAAAACCACAATGAGGTACCACTTCACACCAGTCAGAATGGCTGCAATCCAAAAATCTGCAAGCAATAAATGCTGGAGAGGGTGCGGAGAAAACGGAAGCCTCTTACACTGTTGGTGGGGATGCAAACTAGTACAGCCACTAGTGGAAAACAGTGTAGAGATTCCTTAAAAAATTGCAAATAGAACTGCCTTACGACCCAGCAATCCCACTGCTGGGCATACACACCGAGGAAACCAGAATTGAAAGAGACACATGTACCCCAATGTTCATCGCAGCACTGTTTATAATAGCCAGGACATGGAAACAACCTAGATGTCCATCAGCAGATGAATGGATAAGAAAGCGGTGGTACCTATACACAATGGAGTATTACTCAGCTGTTAAAAAGAATACATTTGAATCAGTTCTGATGAGATGGATGAAACTGGAGCCGATTATACAGAGTGAAGTAAGCCAGAAAGAAAAACACCAATACAGCATACTAACACATATATATGGAATTTAGAAAGATGGCAATGATGACCCTGTATGCAAGACAGCAAAAAAGACACAGATGTATATAGCGGACTTTTGGACTCAGAGGGAGAGGGAGAGGGTGGGATGATTTGGGAGAATGGCATTGAAACATGTATACTATCATGTAAAACAAAAAATTTTAAAAAATTTAAAAAAAAATAAATTACATGTATAATATATTCAAAAATTCATTTTACAGTCATATAGTATGGTATATGAACCATAAAGCATATTAATAACAAAGTAATTTTTGAAACCTATGGAAAGGATACTAGTCTATTAAGCAATTATATTAAAAATGTAAATTGGAGAGGAAAAAATGAGAAAGCTGGTAAAGAGGTTAAAAAATTTAAACCATTTTGATGACTGGGTTCAGGAAATATTTGTAAACTCAGTGGACAAATGCAAAATAATTAAATTGTGATCAAGGAACACTGCCAGGAGCAGGACAATAAATAAAAGTCATCCAATGACTTAAATAAGAAGATGGTTGATGAAGTTTATTGAAACTACTTTGGCTTTTTTTTTTTTCTTTTTAAGACAGAACTCTGTATACTGCAGTAAGAATGGATTCTCTACTTGATAGGGCTTCTCTCTGGAAAACTGTAGACTGTAACGTCTCTAATAGAAGAAAGTAAGGTGATAGGAAAAAGAGGCACTAGCATATTTAAAGGATGTTACTATATATCCTCTTAAAACTAAATCCTGTGACTAAATTATACTTTAACAGCCTACCATCAATGTCCTGTATAAACAATGAACACTACAAGAAATAAATGTTTATGATGTTAAAAAAATAAAAATAAAAAATAAAGGAGATCAGTCCTGGGTGTTCTTCGGAAGGAATGATGCTAAAGCTGAAACTCCAGTACTTTGGCCACCTCATGAGAAGAGTTGACTCATTGGAAAAGACTCTGATGCTGGGAGGGATTGGGGGCAGGAGGAGAAGGGGACGACAGAGGATGAGATGGCTGGATGGCATCACCGACTAGATGGACGTGAGTTTGAGTGAACTCCGGGAGATAGTGATGGACAGGGAGGCTTGGCGTGCTGCGATTCAAGGGGTCACAAAGAGTCGATTCATGGGGTCACATTGAGCGACTGAACTGAACTGATTAAGTGACCTTATTGTGTTAGGACATTCTTCCTAACATAATTCTAGGTTGATTTTAGTAAAGCTTTGCCATTTTGCTAAATAATTGCAGCTTCCAGGATTCATAATTCTTAAATATAAAATAAGTAGGTATGCTGGAAGACAGTGTGCTCAACTATTTGAACATACAGGATCACATGTTTTTTAGCCAGACCTTTGGTTTTCTCAGAGCCAAACTAATAACCTAAAGGGACTTGTGGTGGGGTTGGAAATGATGGGGTGTTTCATAGTGTATCTTGCTGCACAGAAGTTTTCTTGAGGTTGGCAGGTGACCGAGATGTCAGTCTAACCCATTCTGTGACCAACTTATCCTAACATGGGCGTCCCGGGGTTAAGTGATGACCATTCTATCAACTTTTAAATGTCTGACCTGTACCCACCAATCTTTGCAGCCTTTTGGCTTCCAAGATTGCCATGAACAATGGCCTTTACTTCAGGTGCACATTAAAAGAAATGCACAGTAACTAAACAAAGAAAATAGAGACTGAGGAAAGGTATGAATCAGCAGACCTCAGAGAATGGGGACTGCAGACTGATGCCAAGCAAATGAAAAGTTGCAGCTGTCACTAGTAGTTCTCGGCAGGGAATCTAGGAAAGGGTTCCAGATGGGGACATACATATTAAACCAACACAGTTCTCAATACGGAATCTAGAGACAGAATCAAGAGACTAGTTTTCCACTCAAAATACTGAACTGTGGAAAGCCAATTAGATCATGAGCTCACACACACAAAGTACAGAGCTCAACCAAAAGGAACTTGTCAATGGCCCTTGGAAAGAACAAGAAAAACAACAACCTCAAAAGAGTTCACAGGGTGCCAGGCCTGTGTTTCCTACTGTCCCTGAAAGCCCTTAGTTCACTTCAAATCTCATTGCTGCTGCTGCTGCTGCTGCTAAGTCACTTCAGTCATGTCCGACTCTGTGGGACCCCACAGACAGCAGCCCACCAGGCTCCCCCGTCCCTAGGATTCTCCAGGCAAGAACACTGGAGTGGGTTGCCATTTCCTTCTCCAACGCATGAAAGTGAAAACTGAAAGTGAAGTCGCTCAGTCCTGTCCAACCCTCAGCGACCCCATGGACTGCAGCCTTCCAGGCTCCTCCGTCCATGGGATTTTCCAGGCAAGAGTACTGGAGGGAGGTGCCATTGCCTTCTCCGAATCTCATTGCTAGCACCTGTTAAAATCTAAAATTCAATGAAGTAATTCGAAAATGTATTGGGCTTTATTAGATGATTCATCATGGGTAGACAGCATCCCATCTAGCAACTATAAGAGGGCTCCCAGCAGCACACTTGTTTTGACTGCTGTAGCTTAGCAGTATAGTTTTCTGAATTCAGGGAGTATGACATGTCCAACTTTACTCTTTTTTCTCAATGTTACTTTAGCTATTAGGGTGGGGTCTTTTGCGGTTCCATACAAATTTTAGGATTAGTTATTCTAGTTCTATTTTTTTTTTAATGCCTTTGGTATTTTGATACAGACTACATGAAATCTGTAGATTGCTTTGGATTTTGGAACATTTTAACAATATTAATTCTTCTAAATCAGAATCATGGATTTATTCTCCTTAATTGTGTCATCATCAATTTCTTTCATTAGTACTTCAGAGTTTTCAGAATACAAGTCTTTCACTTCCTTGGCTAAATTCATCTTTAGGTGTTTAATTCTTTTTGATGCAACTGTAAGGGGGATTGCTTTAATTATTTCTCTTTCTAATAGTTCATTAGTTTGTAGAAATTCAATCAATCTTTGTATATTAATCCTACAACTTTACTGAATTTTTGTATTCTACAGCTTTAGTTCTAATGGTATTTTGGTGGAGACTCCAGGGATTTCTATAAAATATCATCTGCAATTAGTGACAATTTTACTTCTTTCCAATTTGGATGCCTTTTACGTCTTTCCTTGTCTAATTTCTGTGGCTAAGACTTTCAATACTATACTGAATAAAAGTGCCAAGAGTGGGCATCCTTGTCTTGTTCTTTATCTTAAAGGAAAAAGCTTTCTCTCGGCTTTTCATCGCCGAGTATGTTAGCTATGGGTCTTTCATATATGGCCTTTATTATACTGAGGGATATTCTCTCTACATGCACTTTGCTAAGAGTTTTTATCATAAATGGATGTTGAATTCTGTAAGATGCTTTTTTCTGCATCTATTGAGATGATCATATGATTTTTATCAGTCATTTTGGTAACGCAGTGCATCACATAATTGATTTGTGAATGTTAACGCATCCTTGCCACCCTGGAATGAATCCCACTTGATCATGCTGCATGATCCTTTTCAAAATATTGCTGGATTCAGTTTACTAGTATTTTGTTGAGGATTTTTGCATCTGTAGTCATCAGGGATATTAGGTTGTAATTTTGTTTTTTTGTAGTATCAATTCTTTTGTTTTGGTGTCAGGGTGATGCTAGGCTCATAAGGTGACTTTGGAAGTATTCTTTCTTCTTCAGTTTTGTTTTCATTTTTTTGAATAACTTGAGGATGGGTATTAAATTTCTTTAAATGTTTGGCAGAATCACCTGTGAAGCCACCTAGATCTGGACTTTTGTTTGCTGACATTTGGTGAGGAGGGGGGGGAATACTAATTCAATTTCATCACTAGTAATTGTTCTATTCAGATTTTCTAATTCCTCATGATTTAGTCTTAGAAGACTGCGTGTTTCTAGGAATTTACACATTTCTTTTAGGCTGTCTAATTTGTTGGCATATAACTGTTCATAATGTTCTCTTATGATCTTCTGTATTTCTGTGATATTGATTGTAATTACTTTCTTTCTTTTCTGAATTTATTTATTTGGGCTCTTTTTTCTTAATAAGTCTGTCTGGCTAAAGATTTGCCAATTTGTTTAGCTTTACAAAGAACAAGCTCTTAGTTTCATCTATCTTTTCTATTGCCTTTTTAGCTGTTATTTCACTTATTTCTGCTCTGATCTTTATTATTTTTCCTTCTACTAATTTTGGGCCTTGTTCTTCTTTTTCTAGTTCCTTGAAATGTAACGTTAGATGGTTAAGAATTTTCTTGTTTCTTAAGGCAGGCTAGTATTACAAAGACATTCCCTCTTAGAAACTGCTTTTGCATCATTCAGCGTAAGGAAGAATACCCTAAGAGTATTAGAAAGGTTAGCACAGCTATCGTGCTATAATCAAATCAAGCAAATACTTACAAGGTCATTCATATTAGTTTGGCTAGCTGGATTAATTTCCTCCAAAAATTCTAAGACATAAAATGTGTATCTATCCATAAGATGGACTCCAACTGCAGGATCAGGTTGATGCTATGAAAAAGCAAAAGAAAAAAAGTATATGTCTAATAAGAGATATGATCATTAAAACAAAATATTTAAAATATAATCAAAATTTCCATCTAAGATATAAAGTCTAAGAATAAGAAATAACATATATTTATTAAGCACATAAGTAATTTCAGTAATAGCTACATATTCCAACAACAATGCCATTTACAAACAGGAAAAAAGAAAATGTACCTACCGAAAGCGAATCTTCTCCCACTTGGCTACTAGCTAAAGCCATTATGTTAGGAGAATAAAATCTCTCATACATGGATGCTCCTTGACAAGTATCAATAATAAATAGTAGTTCATTGTAGCTGAAAGAAAAGTGATAGTATCTTTGACATGAATCATGCTGTTAATCATACATTAATATTTTATAACACTTACATAAGATGTATAAGTCATATCTTAATCATTTCATCAGCTAAAAATTTGAGATTTTTCAATAGAATTCCCAATACAAATCTATACTAGAAAATTTAAAGGTATAGTCATATCTGGGGAAACCACTTCAACAGAGTACAGTGGTTGTACCACAAAGTGGCTGCCCAAACTCTTTTCTCTTCCCCTATGACACATAACTCAGAGTCCAAACAAATGTTTAATTCAAAAAGCACTCTCAGCACTCACACAGTCCTAGAAACTGAGCTAGTTTTAGAAAAAAAAATAAATACACACACGCACACATATACATGACAGTCACCATACTCAAAAATCTCAAAATCTAACTAGAAGACAGAAACATAAACATGTAATTGAATCAGAATATGATGAGTATTACAAATTTTACTGAGGGCCTACAGCATGCCTGACACTAAGCTGGGGATGCAATAAGTCCTTGCCCTCACGAGTGTAGAGTCTAACAAAGTCAAAAATGTTCCAAGAGCACTGAGGAAGAAACAGAGGGAAAGGGAGGTCACAGAAAGGTGATGTGTCTGGCAAGAGCAGTGAGAGATGAATGTTCTTTAACAAAGAAAGGACCAGCACATTCCAGCAGAGGAAGAAGCCTATATTAAGGCATCTAAACATAAAAACTATCAATGTCTGGGGTAAAGGAATAGTATGGTGCAGTTCAGATCTAGAATTAATTTGGTAAAATGGAGAGAAATTAGATTCAAAAAGGTAGTTTGTTACTTGTTCAATCGTGTCCAGCTCTTTGTGACCCAATGGACTGTAGCCTGCCAGGCTTCTCTGTCCATCGAATTCTCAAGACAAGAATACTGGAGTGGGTTGCCATTCCCAGGGGATCTTCCTGGCCCATGGATCGAACCTGGGTCTCCCGCATTGCAGGTAGATTCTTTACCATCCGAGCCACCAAGGTAGGGCCAATCTGTAAAGTATCCTATGTGAAGTTTGGATCTTATCCTATAAATCTGAACAAGCCATCAATGGCTTTTTTAAAGTGAAAGAATAACATAATCAGCTCTACATTTTAGAATGAGCTGCCTCACTGATGAAGGTGAAAACAGGAAGCAGATAATATTTTCTCAGATACTGAATCTAGGTAAACAGCTAATACTACACTCAAAAAGAAAGCACAAAATCTTAATGATATCTAAGCAGATGATAGAAGATACAACTAATATCACACACTTGTTCTGAGACAAAAATCTGTGGATACTTTTGGGGATTAGGACCCTCTAAAGGTTACGAGAGGAAGTACAATAAAACAATTAAGAGAGTAAGCTTTGGGACAGGACCGCTTAGATGTGAATCCTAGCACTAGCACTTAAGAGCTGTACAAAGTTTGGCAAGTTATCTAAACTGTGCTCAATTTACACACTTGTAAGAATGAGAATCATAACGTATCTGCCTCATGGAGTTACTAAAATTAAACAGAACAACAACACAAGGCAACACAGTGCCAGTGCCTAGTGCACATTCAATAAACATAGCAATGAATAAGATATAATCAGTGCCAAGCAAAAACTGTCTCAATACTTCTATACATTCTCCTTATGCTTAAAATCCAGTATTTAGAATATTTAATTTGTACCATGCTGCTGCTGCTAAGTCGCTTCAGCCGTGTCCAACTCTGTGTGACCCCAGAGTCAGCAGCCCACCAGGATCCCCCGTCCCTGGGTTTCTCCAGGCAAGAACACTGGAGTGGGTTGCCATTTCCTTCTCCAATGCATGAAAGTTAAAAGTGAAAGTGAAGTCACTCAGTTGTGTCCGACCCTCAGCGACCCCGTGGACTGCAGCCTTCCAGGCTCCTCTGTCCATGGGATTTTCCAGGCAAGAGTACTGGAGTGGGGTGCCACTGCCTTCTCCAATTTGTAGCATAGCTATGTACATATTTCTCTTTTCTACTAGATTTTAAACACTTTGAAGGCACAGTAAGCATCCTATTCCCCTCTGTGCCATATGTTTAGAAGGTAAACCATAAGCATTTATTGAGCATAACCAAGTTAAAAGCAGTTCAACTGATACTTTATTTTTTTAATTGATTTTTGATTGGAGGACAATTGCTTTACAATGTTGTATTGGTTTCTGCCTTACATGAATCAGCCACAGGTATACGTATGTCCCCTCCCTTTTCAACCTCCTTCCTACCTCCCATCCCATCCCAGCCGTCTAGGTTGTCACAGAGTACCTGGTTGAGCTCTCAGCATCACAGAGCAAATTCCCACTGGTTACCTATTTCACATGTGGTAGTGTTTATGCTTCAATCTACTCCCTCAATTTGTCCCACCCTCCCCTTCCCCCACTGTGTCCACAAATCCATTCTGTATGTCTGCATTTCTACTGCTGCCCCACAAACACATTCATCAGTACCATTTTTCTAGATTCCATATACATGTATTAATATAGAATATTTGCTTTTTTCTTTCTGACTTACTTCACTCTGTATAACAGGCTTTAAGTTCATCCACCTCACTAGAATTCACTCAAATCTGTTCCTTTTTATGACTGAGTGATATTCCATTGTGTACATATATACATATATATATATATATATACACACACCACAGCTTCTTTATACATTCATTTGTTGATGGATATTTAGATTGCTACCATGTCCTGGCTGTTGTAAACAGTGCTGCAACGAACACTGGGGTAAGTAAAAGTCGCTCAGTCGTATCTGACTCTTTGCAACCCCATAGACTATACAGTCCATGGAATTCTCCAGGCCAGAATACTGGAGTGGACAGCCTTTCCCTTCTCCAGGGGATCTCCCAACCCAGTGATTGAACCCAGGTCTCCCACATTGCAGGCGGATTCTTTGCTGAGCCACAAGGGAAGCCCAAGAATACTGGAGTAGGTAGCCTATCTCTTCTCCGGCAGATCTTCCCAACCCAGGAATCCCGACCCAGGAATTTAGAATTGTAGTTTTCTCAGGGTACATGCCCAGTAGTGGGATCGGTCAAATGGTAGTTTTGTTCCCAGTTTTTACGAAATCTCCATACCGTTTTCCATAATGACTATATCCATTTAGGTTCCCACCAACAGTGCAGGAGGGTTCCCTTTTCTCCACATCTTCTCCAGCATTTATGGTTTATAGATATTTTGATGATGGCCATTCTGACTAGTGTTGAGGTGGTATCTCATTGTAGTGTTGATCTGCATTTCTCTAATATTTAGTGATAATGAGGATTTTTTTCATGTGCTTATTAGCCATCTGTATGTTCAACTGCTAATTTAAATTCACGTAAGTCCATATGACAACTTTTAACTAAAAGAGTGCTTACCACAGATTACTAATAATATATCATTGTTAATGTGAGTTGCTACAAATTTTATACTAATTTCAGCATTTTTCCCAAAGCAGAAATAATATATTGCTATCACATGAAGAGTTCAAGAATGTGCAAAAAGTAAGAATAAATACAAGATAAGAAATAAATGTACGTTCACAAGCCCCCTAAATAATGGGGCACTTGGTTATTAGGAATCTTATATTCTCCAAAAGGATGAGAAATAACAAGAGATAAGATCTTAAAAGGTGAACTTTCTCCATGCCCTTTAAGAAACCTAAATTTTTCCTTTAAAAAGAATTTAGTTCATACTTCTGTAAAATATAATAAAACTACTGCTATAATGTATAATTGCTAAAAAAAAAAGAAAATATAATTCAGTTCAATAGAAACAACAAACATAAATCTAAAGTTAGAAGAAGTAACATAAAAATAAGTTCAAATCTCATAAGATTTGTAAATCTACTAACCATGGAAAAATTAGGTACTAATTTATCTTATGAAAAGTAGTTATTTATTACCGTCTTTTCTGCCACATTTGTTCAAAAGCATCTGCAAGTTCTATGTTGGTAATTTCTTCAGAATCTTGAAATTTCAAGAAACCATTTCCACCATGTCCTTATAGAAGAGGTCAGAAAGATCAAACAGACACTTTTTTTTAAATGCAAACTGCAAACATCTAGATATTAACATTCACTTCATTCATGGCAATATTTTAATATCACTTGTTATTATATACTCTAGGGTTAAAAGTAATGAATTTTTCTACTATACCAATTAAACAGATAAATGATAGACTATGTAAAATATAGTAGATATACATTTAAGAGCTTTCTTATCATTCAGTTTTATAAAAACATATTTATACTTTTTCACTGGCTCCATTATTATGTCAGAAATGAGTTTCCATAGATAAACATTTCTCAAATACCAGGCAAACACTTTTGATGAGAAAGGAGTTGAAGTCAATAACTAGTCCCTTAGTAAACTAGCACTGTTCACAGTGTATACTTGAAACGTTGTAACTCTAGGAAATGCAGTTTTCACCTAAAAAATTATGTTTTTATAACCATCAGCCACTGTACTATGAGAACTGACCAAAAGATCATGACATTCAAAATGTACGAGAGAGCCATGCTCTCTGCCTGGATACAAACGTTAGCTTTACTACTTAATGACTGTGTTACCTTAGGCAAGTAACCTTTCTATGCCACAGTTTCCTCAACTGTAAAGTAAGAAATGTATGAGTAAGACCATCATTAGCATGCCACTATAGGCCCTTTGTGCAAATTTTAAAAGGTACTTCCCATTGCCTATCAAAGTAGAAAAATCTATCTATTTCAGTGCCCCCTCAGAATATAAGCAGTCCTATGAGCTTAACAGTGGTTAGTATATGCTGTTGTGGGATTAAAAAATATTTCCTCCCTCATTAGACACAATTCTATAGCAGGGCACTCCCCACTCTAGTCAGACACTTATGTGCAGTGCACAACCCATCAGTCATATATGATAGCCCTGAAAATCAGCACCTAAGTAAGCACCTAAACTTTTCTGTAAACAGACAAGTAGTGAATGTTTTAGGCTTGTGAGCCATTTGGTCTCTGCTGCAACTACTGGACTCTGCCATATATTTTGACAATATTTAAAACAAATTCATATATTTTGAGAATACATAAAACAAATAGATGCAACAGTGTTCTAATAAAACTTTATTTCATAAACAGGTAGCCCTTCCATGGGCCATGGTTTGCCAGTTCAATCTTTAACACTGGAATTTCTCCCATACCTGCAGTTATCCGGAAAGAATACCAACAGACTCAGAAAAAGTTTGCCAGCCTATGTAATAGGAAGGCTTGTAATTATGCTAATATAATGATAAAAAATGTCAATAGGTATTATTTATTGAGGTTTACTATACACCACACAATATTCTTAATCATTGTGTATATTAATTCACTTCATTCTCACAACCTAAAGATTTAGGTACTGATTTTCAGGGCTATCATGTATGACTGACGGGTTGTGCACTGCACATAAGTGTCTGACTAGAGTGGTGAGTGCCCTGCTATAGAGTTGTGTCTAATGAGGGAGGAAATATAAATAAAACCTTTTGTGTAGTACATCAAATAAAGCCAAGCTACAAGACTATACTTCATCCTATTTGCCACAGAAGAGTGAAAATTTCTTGTACGTGTCAGGTAAACGAAAATGAAGTTTCCTGACTTCATTAACTCTGCTGGGTTAATTTATAAAGTTTATAAATTGACTGAATTTTTAAAGTTATAAATAAATGCACCATGATAAAGAAAAGTAAACCTCTAAGTAAGAATCACTCTCCTGCTGTATGACATCTAAAAATCATTCTACCCCTGTTTTATATCAGCTGGTAAGTAATACACTGTTCTCAAATATCACTTCAAGTTGTTATACATTATGAGAAAAGAGAACTTCATAACAAACTATTTTAGCCAAAAATAATTTAAATAATTTAATAATTTCTTTCCATGCAAATTCCTTTCTGAAAAAGAATCAGCATATTCTATCATTAAATATATAAATTGAAAATTACCTGTCATATAAATAAGAATATTGCTCCGATCATCAGAAAGAAGACGTTTTGACCGAGGTGTGCTAGATGGAATCCTCCCAGTTAACACCCGTAAAAAATTCTCCACAGTTACCTGAGGAAAAAAATGAGAAATCAGATGAGATAGAACATGAGTAAACCTATCAATTGTTTTCCTACTTTTAAAAACATTCCTTCTTCTTTCTCTATGTATTACTCAGCATAAATTAAAAATAAAACTTAAAAAGAGAAATATAAGTCAATTGAAATATATTAATTTAAATATACACCTCGAAATAACTTTGTTTCCATTCTTTACAAAATACTAAAAACCAACAAAAAACTAGCTTGGGAAAAACTAATTATAAACAAAACTTGTTTATAAGCTAATTAGAAACAAAAAGTTCAAATGCTATACAAAGTATTGCCAAAAACTGAAAAGAGATTATTAATCTGTCTTCACAGGCAATTTGGGAAGATATAAAATATAGAAATATAAACAAATTCAACAATATTATAAGTACTGCAATTAATACATATAACTACTTAGTCAATTCTAGATCAACAACAAAAGACAGGTCTTTAATAAATCATAAAAAATAAAACCATACGGACAGACCCAAAAATAATGCCCAAATTATGCATCTTTAATTCCTTAATGTATTTTGTTACTTAAATTTCATTAGAGGTAACTTCATTATGTAAAAAAATTCATAACACCGCAAGCCAGATTTTCCAACCAGGAATTTCCGTATCTCTAGGATGCTTTGAAAGATATTTAAGTTCTTAGAAGTATAATGCTAATTTCAAGTTATATTACACAGATCTAAATTTAAAAAGCAGAAAACCAACCCAGCTTTCTTGTTCAACTCTTCCCTAGGTGAGTACATAAGTGTCTATGTGTGTGTGTCTGTGGGTGTATGCGTAAGTTGTTTGGTTTACATTTTCCCAGAAGACACCAAAATGGTGTGTTTTTTTTAACAGTACTTCTTGTTGGCTAACAAAGAAGGGAAGTACTTGGTCTACATTTTACAATGACAAAAAAAAGAAAAAGTACAATATTGACAAACATTTAAGTGTTGAACAAACATTTCTGAGTGCCTTCAGAGGGCTCTAAGAACTCACTAGGTATAAGACACAGAAGATACATGTCCTTAAGGAACTTACAGCCTGGGAAAAGATATTAATTTCTTCAAAACAGGTCTGGGAACATGGGAAACTGTGTCTTACTTTTGGTAGGCTTAGTAAAAGGGGAAGGATTACTGAGGAAGACTTCATCAAGAAAGACTTGAAATGTTAAACATACAATCTATTAAATTTAAAATAAAGTTTCAAAGGCAGAAAATATAGCAGTGTCAGTTTTTATTTATTTTTAATCATATGTGCATAAAAACACTGGAGGCATATTAAAAGTGGTTACCTTTAAGTAGTATCCATCATTTTAATATTTCCATAATCAATATATTTACTGAAAATATAAAACTTGAAATTTTAGGTCAAATATGAAAAACAAAGAATACACTTACTATAAAAGGAAGCTGACACATTAACCCTCAATAAAATAATACAGAAGCCAAGATAAAGCTGTTCTATCCTAGATACATATACGAAATTTTCATGCTATGATACTTTTACTCATATATTGTGTCCTTAATATGAACTCCAGAAACTGCAGATTGTCAAGGCTACAATGAAAACCGTACAAAGTTTCAAGAAAAGGAATAAGATTATTTTATTCTACCACTATGTTAGAGCTTAAGAGTGAAAGCTACATTTCAAAAATGTTGCCACATTAAACATTTTACCTCATAACTTCTATAATCCACTTCTACATCATCTCCATACACATTCAGTTCCATATTCTTGTGACTATACACTGTAGCTGGTTTAGGATTTCTAGGGTTGCATGCCATATCATCTGCAAGCATCAGAACAATGTGGCTAGGAAAAGAAAATTTTAGTAAACATACTATTTCAATAAAACCAAAAAGTTAAAAAGATATACTTTATTTATGTGCTAAGTCACTTCAGTAGTGTCCAGCTCTTTGTGACCCTATGGACTGTAGCCCGCCAGGTTCCTCTGTCCATGGGATTCTCCAGGCAGGAATACTGGAGTGGGTTGCCATGCCCTCCCCTCCAGGGGATCTTCCCGACCCAGGGATGGAACCCATGTCTCTTATGTCTCCTGTATTGGCAGGAGGGTTCTTAATCACTAGCACCACCTGGAAAGCCCATATTTTATTTATATCATGTGCAATTACTTTCATTCTTTATTAAAAATAACCCAAAAAATTATTGAGTACATATTTATAAGTGCTTGTATTAAAAAAAAATTTTAATATGTCCCATGTAGTGTAAGTTTTAAAGAAAAGAAATCAGAACAATCTGGCATGAACTTATCCATAGAACTGGGAGTTACTAACTTAATTTTTTTTCCAACACAGTATACTTTATGCAATGTAGCAAAAGGAAGCTAAGATGAAAGAGCTACACTGTCCCCAAACATTGCTTTTAATTTTAGTAATATCTGACACTCTCAATACATACAGAGTTAAACTGTGATAGTCCAAAAATTTTACTTTTCAGAACCTCAAATGCTTGAGTATGAAAACATAGAATCCACCAGCAAGTGCAAGCTCTGTACCACAGGAACACATCTCCAGTGTGATCATCCTTCACTGGCTCCACTCCATCCCCCTGACAGCAGCTACCATCATCTCTAGATGATGCTGGACTAGAAGCTGGAATAGCTCCCATCTGGCTTCCTGCTTCCACTCCCATCCTTCTATGGTTCGTTCTCCTTAGAGCCACCAGAGAGACCTTCCTTAAACAAGTCAAATCATTAAACTTTCTCACTTAAAATCTTTCAAGGACTCCTCATTATAATCAGAGGAAAACAGAAACTCCTTACATGGTCTGCAAGGCGTAATGTGGTCTCTGACTCTCTCTCTCTGTCTCTGACTTCACCCCTAACACCCATGTTCACTATGCTCCTTCCAAACTGTTCAGGAATATGCCAAGCCTTTTCCAATTCAGGGGCTACTGACCAAATCGAGACTTCTTTCCTTCCAAACCTTCCTATCATTCCAATACCAGCTAAAGTACTCTGTTCTCCCTACATGTTTTCTTTCATACAGGTCATTTACAATTCTGGAATCATTTCCCATCACCACCCCTATTAGAATATGAGCACTTCTCTGAGGGCAGTGGCTTTTTCTGTCCTCCGGTGCTGTACTACTCAGGCTTAGGAATAGAGCCTGGCATGTAGCAGACATTCAAGAAACACTCACTGAGTCAATGAAACATTTTCATTTTTTGTGTACATTTTCTTTGAGAGAAAATTACAACGTCTCTCTTAAATGCTTCTCATCTTGATCTTACCATTAAAATGAGTGAAGATGAATCAGGCAATTCTTTATTCTACCATATACTTGAGCTTCCCAAACATAACGGAAAAATTAATGTGGCATACATAATTAGTCTGGCAGGAGACAGCAAGAAGAAAATGTTCTTCTGCATATGTTCCAAATACATTAAAGTTCAGAACTGAAACATTGTGATTTTTCTTAAAAACTGGCTTTTCTATTTTGAAAGGGTTCCAACCCTGCCACAGTCAAAGATCAGATCTTCAGCTGTTACTGATTCATTCTCACAAAATGGTTAAAGTTATTGCTCTTAAAATGGAAAATATATCTTTTCATTTTAGTAACTTAAAATGATTTATATTAAGTTATTAGCAATCATACCTTTTTTGTTATAAAACCACTATTAAACAAAAATGAACTGACCTATAAATCTCAATATAAAAATAATATTATCCCTTTAGGCCATGTTTTCAGTTGAAGGGTAATTTCATTCCTTGAAATTAAATGTCAGTTTCATAAAGAAGTAGTCACTGTAGCATAAAATTATAAATTCAATCAACACTTTTCTGATAGATAATTTTGAGCTTCAATGTAAGTACTATAACCTTTGGCTAACATAATCAATATATCATAAAAAATCATGGTATCTGGAGATAATATATGAAAAACCAGACAGAAAATAGACTGAATTTCAAAAGTTTACAAATTCAACCATATACTTTAATGCATTGTTTCTAAAAGTTAAATGTTCAGAACTCTTGTCTGGAGGAAAAAAAATCTGACTTGGTCCAAGTGTCAAATCATTTATATATGAAAGTGAAGTGTTAGTCATTCAGTTGTATCTGACTCTCTGTGAGTTCTCCAGGCAAGAATAGTGGAGTGGGTTGCCATTTTCTTCTCCAGGGGATCTTCCCAACTCAGGGACAGAACCCTCATCTCTCATGTCTCCTACACTGGCAGGCGAGTTCTTTACCACTAGCACCACCTGGGAAGCCTCCATTTATATACATGATACTTAAATATATATAATGAAACTAAACTCCTTAGGTTTATATTTCTTATAAAATTATTTGCTCTTGTTATTGTCAGTCACTAAGTCATGCCTTTGCAACCTCATGGACTGCAACACACCAGGCTTCCCTGTCCTTCACTATCTCCCAAAGTTTGCTCAAATTCATGTCCATTGAGTCAGTGATGCCATCCAACCATCTCATCCTCTGCCGCCCTCTTCTCCTTTTGTCTTCAATCTTTCCCAGCATCAGGGTCTTTTCCAATGAGTCAGCTCTTCACATCAGGTGGCCAAAGTAGTGGAGCGTCAGCTTCAGCATCAATCCTTCTAATATTCATTATATTCAGGGCTGATTTCCTTTAGGATTGACGGTTCTGATCTCCTTGTAGTCCAAGGGACTCTCAAGAGTCTTCTTCAGCATCACAGTTCAAAAGCATCAATTCTTCGGCACTCAGCCTTCTTTAAGGTTCACATCCATACATGACTACTGGAAAAACCAAAGCTTTAACTACATGGACCTTTGTCAGCAAAGTGATGTTCTCTGCTTTTTAATATGCTTTCTTAGGTTTATAAAACTACAACTAAACACAAAATTATAAATTAGATTCTAACAAATCTACCAAACTAATAATACTCTAAGAACACTAACTCTATTTGAAGGATGATACTATTTTACTAAAACTAAATGACTGCTGGCTTCCCTGGTGGCTCGGTAAAGAGTCTGCCTGCAGTGCGGGAGACCCAGGTTCAATCCCTAGGTCGAGAAGATCCCCTGGAGAAGGAAATGGCAACCCACTCAAGTATTCTTGCCTGGAAAATCCCATCGACAGAGGAGCCTGGCAAGCTGCAGTCCATGGGGTTGCAGAGTTAAGACACGACTAAGCAACCTCACTCCACTTCAAATGACTGCTCATATATTTAACAGGAGAAAGAGATAACTTCAGGCCTGGTTCTACATTTAATTTTTTCCTGTATTTTGACATTCCACACTACAATATAACTTGATGATACAGAATACATCTGTGCTCACAAAAGTATTTGCACAAAATGCAATTCATAACTTCTAGGCTCTGTTTACTGTTCAGAATAATCAGATCTGATATTTAACTAAGTCTTTGCCAACAAACAGTCTTTGAACAACAGTTATCATAAGATCTAACTTGTTGTCTCCTTAAAGTGTCTTTTTCACTGAATATCAGGCTAGCATCACAGCAGTTATTTAAGTCTTCACTGTGAATGTGTTAAACAATCACTGCTAGAATCGAGACCAAAAAAAAAAAAAAAATCTACATTGAAGACATGCTACTACATTCTTATAAATATCGATAGTAAGTTGCTTTGTTACCTTATTAAAATTAAGATAAAAATCCCTGAAATATGTCCAATTGATAGAAGAATATGATATTTTTACACTCTGGAAATCCTATACTACCATGTGTTATGACTCAGTTCTCTCACTTTATTAAGGTCCTGCAGAACCTACATCACACAAGCATAGGGTAATATGGCCTTCTCTCAATACAAAACCAAAAGAAAAGATAAGCACTGAAATTGCATAAAGTTCAAACTGGGTTTGAAACAAATACAGTGCTTACTTATATACGTAGTTTTCATACTGTTTAAATCATACATTTCCTCTTGTCAGTTAAAAAAAAAAATTAGAGGACACATCCATATATGTATCTACTAATCTGTTAGTCATATGTATTCACTACTTTAAATATATATAATATTAATAAAGCATAACTTCTTTCCTTTATAGGTTAATAAATAAATAAACTGATAGTATTTTCTTCCCTTGCCACTATTTGTTGTCTGATCTAACAGAATCATGATTATGCTGAAACAGATTTTAAAGATCAATACAAAAATAAAATTTTAAAACCTCTCCAAAAACAAGACATGAAACCCAATTCTAGAAATGTGTGAGAGGAAAACAATTCAAAACAAATACTTTCCCATTATTACATTTGCCTAACATTAAAGGAGGGCTTCTCTAGTGGCTTCGTGGTAAAGAATCTGCATCCCAATGCAGGAGACATAGGTTTGATCCCTGGGTCAGGAAGATTCCGTGGAGAAGGAAATGGCAACTACTCCAGTATTCCTGCCTGGGAAATCCCATGGACAGAGGAGCCTGGCAGGCTGCAGTCCAGGGGGTCACAAGAGTCGGACACAACTCTGACTAAACAACAACACTGAAGGAACAGGTAAGCCCTGCATCAGTCATTCTTTACCCTCCCCTCTGAAATTCATCCTTGGCCCAGTCAGGAAGCAGTAACCAATGGATACAAAAATAAATTTTACATAGATAAAAAATTTTCACTGCTCTAGACAATTAGAGTACAAAGCTTCAAAAAGTATACCTTTTCATTTATAACAGGCTGATACCACCATAATAACATTTTTTCACTAAATGATATTTAAATAGATTACCATATTGGTAAAAAGTGTTTTTAAACAATTCTAGACAGTAGCCAAAATTACAGCAGCTGGAGATTTGAGGATCACAGGAGATCTTCAATGCTCTCTTAAGTCTCTGAGTTTCTGCTCATAAGTGTTGCTTTCCTTTCTGTAAAAGTCTATATGTAACTTATATGTATAAACAGTTTCTGCTCATAAGTGTTGCTTTCCTTTCTGTAAGAGTCTATATGTAACTTATATGTATAAACAGTTTCCTAAGACTTAACCACAATGCCTAGATTGCACATTTTGCCAGAAAAATATTTGCAAACATCATTAATAAGCCTTCTCTGGTACATATCTCTTTGCAAATAGCAAGTAAATTAAAAAATCCTCATATTTTCTCTGGGCACTAAGAAAGATATTCTTACAAATGAGTTCAGTTATTCATTAAGAAGAGTTGGATGCTATGTTTCTTCTGAAGTTATCAGTTTTATCAGTTTTTTTAAAATATTTTTTACAAAGAATAAAATATAGACACACTACACTGATGGTGAAGAGTTACCACCATTTCTATTCTTCACCTTGATCATAAAAAGTCAACTAGGACAAAAATTAAAGAGGAAAAATATAAAATGGAGATTATGGCAAACAAAATGAAAGGCGAATTAACTAGAAGGTAATAGTAAATATCAATTAAAAATAATTCAACAATTTTAAAGCACTTGGACTGCAAGGTCCATCCTAAAGGAGATCAGTCCTGGGTGTTCATTGGAAGGACTAATGTTGAAGCTAAAACTCCAATACTTTGGCCACCTCATGCGAAGAGTTGACTCATTGGAAAAGACTCATGCTGGGAAGGATTGGGGGCAGGAGGAGAAGGGGATGACAGAGGATGAGATGGCTGGATGGCATCACCAACTCTATGGACGTGAGTTTGGATGAACTCCAGGAGTTGGTGTTGGACAGGGAGGCCTGGCGTGCTGCATTTCATGGGGTTGTGGAGAGTTGGACACAAGTGAGCGACTGAACTGAAGTGAATTGAATGATGTTAACTGACATGATTTAACCATTCCGTATTAAACTATACAAACACTATTTTACCCAAACTGTCAAATTTGGATTCCATATTGGAATAAGATTATGAAAAAATCAGATCAGAAGTTATGGGAAAACGGAAACAAGGTAAAGTAACAGGACGATGGAAACAAGTATCTGCTGAGTTCACAGTGTGGTAGGCACTGTGCTGCAGTCTTTTCAGATACTTAATTCTCCCTATATCACTACAATCTTGTGAAGAGTATTTTTGTCTTCATTCTAAAGGTAAGGAAATTCAGTGAGGGCAGATCACTTGCCCAAAGCTGCATAACTGATAAGCAGAAGATACAAGATTTAATTTCAGAGCCCACATATGTTCCACCCACTACTACATTCTTTGGCAGAATGGAATATGTTGCCTTATAGTGAGCAAAGTCAAAACCTCTAATAATTTATATGCTCACATCAACAAATATTAAGGAGACATCACATTCCTCATGGGCTTCCAGATGGCACTATTGGTAAAGAACCCACCTGCCAATGCAGGAGATGTATGAGACACGAGTTCAATCCCTGGGTCAGGAGATCCCCTGAGGAAGGGCATGGCAACCCACTCCAGTATTCCTGCCTGGAGAATTACATGTACAGAGGAGCCTGTAGGGCTACAGTCCATGGGGTTATAAAGAGTCGGACATAACTGAAGCGACTTAGCAGGCACGCACACACTTCCCTCATACGAATCTCATTTCAGTATTTCCATTTTTCATGGCTCAATGAAATTTATGCTTTAAAATTCAATACAAAAAACTCTGTTTAAGCTTTTGAGAACTTTTTTTTTATTTTTTTTTATTTTTTTTTTCAGTTTTTTGAATGTTAAATTTTATTTTATTTTTTTTTAATTTTAGTTTTTTATTTTTTAAATTTTAAAATCTTTAATTCTTACATGCATTCCCAAACATGAACCCCCCTCCCACCTCCCTCCCCATAACATCTTTCTGGGTCATCCCCATGCACCAGCCCCAAGCATGCTGCATCCTGCGTCAGACATAGACTGGCGATTCAATTCACTTGATAGTATACATGTTAGAATGTCATTCTCCCAAATCATCCCACCCTCTCCCTCTCCCTCTGAGCCCAAAAGTCCGTTATAAAAACCAATAACCACAGCAACAGATGAAGAAAAAAAAAAAGAAAATAATATGGAACTAACTACCAAACAAGTCAAAATGTAAAAATAATAATAAATATTTTTCTCAGAAAAAAAAATAATAATAAATAAAATTCAATACAAACATTTTTAAACTTCTAAATAAACAAATCAATTAATTTTGAGCTACAAATTTTTAAGTCTGTTTTCACCTTTAAAAAAAAAAAAAAAACCTGCAAAAATCTTCCCAAAATCTTTTTTAAATTACAATAAAATCTGACAACGAATACTCAGGGAATGGAACGTTCTGCTTTCAACTTTTCTCCAAAACCAACATCCGCCCGCTGCCTCCATCACCACCTGCACTGCCTCCACCCTGCAGCACAGCCACAGCTGCCTGCGTTGCTGCCACCACGGTACCCACTGTATGACCAGGCCACAGTTTTCAATGAGTAAATGTACTCCTTTCTGTCATCACACATTTACGGAGTTTCTGAAGGTGAGTGAAGATTACTGCCAAGCACAGAATGACCTTTATGAGGACAAGAAAGCTATAGAAATTTATTACCACTCCATCAAGAAGCTGAGGAAGAGCAGTTCCCTGGACCCAGAAGTGTTGAATTGAATCCACAAAGCATTTTCCAATTCAAGTTACTTTACATCCTTTCTGTATTTAATTTTTTCACAGCCCTAATGAGTATTTTTTGACTAAATTAATGTCTTGCATGAAACGTCCAACTCCCATGGAAGTCACATACAAGCACATGATTTTTCTTATTACACAGTCCAACCAAAATTATGAACAAAATTATGGAGAAACTGAAGAAATGTGGATTACCACAATAGTATTAATAAGAGTATATGAAGCAATGTGCAACACTGCTCTTATGGAAAAGAAGGTATCCATGTTCCTGACTATCCTTTTGATGAAAATGTACCATCCAAATCATATTGCTGATGACCAGTTAAGTCTTGGGAAAATCAAGTTTTATGAAGAACATGGTTATTGTACAGATGCTCACTGTGTGGCAAGTCTTGGAAGAGCTCCACTGTTTGCTGCCCTAGCAAGAAGGTAGAATGAAGCCTGAAGATGCAGTGCAGATCAGAAAACAAAAGCAGCATGGAGCCTATAACATCAAGCAACTTCTGTATTTAGAGAACATCACTCTCAAACGTGTCTGTGCTGCGAAGACTTCAGCGGTCAACAGAACTGAGGTGTCTGATGCTGTCTTGGAAGTAGAACTTCAGACAGGACCTAATTTGTTGCACACATTAGCCAAGAAGTTGGTTCAGTGAGTAAGTCTAATGTATCATGTATAGGAGTACTGAAAAGCAGTTTTACCAGGTTATATGTTTGACAGAGCCTCTATGCCTAGGTTGCTATTGTTGTTGTTCAGTCACTAAGTTATGTCCAACTTTTTGCAACCCCATGCACTGCAGCATGCCAGGCTTCCCTGTCCTTCACTATATCTCCTGGAGTTTGCTCAAACTCATGTCCATTGAGCTGGTGATGCCATCCAACCATCTCATCCTCTGTCACCCCCTTCTTCTCTTCCCCTCAATCTTTCCTAGCATCAAGGTCTTTTCCAAAGAGGAGCTCTTTGCATCAGGTGGCTAAAATCTTGAAGCTTCAGTTCCAGTATTGGTCTTTCCAATGAATATTCATGGTTGATTTTCTTTAGGATTAACTGGTTTGATATCCTTGCTGTTAGGTTACAATGAAACTATTTGGACACTTAACAAAAGACCCTTGCTGTCCAGCATTTCAAATTTATCACCCCTCCAAGTTCCTGAAATCATACAATACTGAGTTATGTCTTCTTTGATCTATTCCCATAGCAGAATCTTTTCAATACATAAGAAATTTAGAAAGTTCAGGTACCAAAATATCCAGTGTAACATTTTCTATTTTTTAGTGTTATATATAGAACTAAAACCCTAGGAACTATGAACATTCTAGATCTTATGTGATTTACTCCTTCAGTCATTTCTTACTGAAAGCAGGGCCTATACAGTTATTTGCTTGCTCACAGTACACTTACATTTGCCAACATTCATAAAAGTATACATCAGGTTTACATGACCATTGATTTTTGTTAATTTTTTATCAAGTCATATGTCATTGTTGTTTAGTCACTAAGTCATGTCCAACTCTTTGAAACCTCATACACTATAGCTCATCAGGCTCCTCTGTCCATGGGATTTCCCAGGCAAGAATACTCTGCTGCTGCTGTTGCTAAGTAGCTTCAGTCGTGTCCGACTCTGTGCGACCCCATAGACGGTAGCCTACCAAGCTCTGCCGTCCCTGGGATTCTTCAGGCAAGAACACTGGAGTGGGTTGCCATTTCCTTCTCCAATGCATGAAAGTGAAAAGTGAAAGTGAAGTCGCTCAGTCGTGTTTGACCCTCAGCGACCCCATGGACTGCAGCCTTCCAGGCTCCTCCATCCATGGGATTTTTCCAGGCAAGTGTACTGGCTTGGGGTGCCATTGCCTTCTCCTACTGGGTTGCTATGTCCTTCTCCAGGAGATCTTCCCAACTCAGGGATGGAACCTGTGTCTCCTGCATTGGCAGGTGGATTCTTTACCACTGAGCCACCAGGGAAGCCCACAAGTCATATGCTGTTATTGAATACCGTCCCATAAATCTCATTTGTGCTGTTATGGAAAATCTGCATTTTGAAAATCTACATTATACAAAGAAGTATATCTTTTAACACCTCCAAGCAAAAAAGCTGTATAATTAATTTAATGTTTGCACTTTTGTGTGCCACAACAGGAAGAGCCTAAAAAGGAATGGGAGAAGGCTATTAAATATTTCCAGTAAGATCTTGCCTTTATCTTGTGCAGAATATAAAGAATATGCTCTTTAATTAGTAAGTATTTTTTAAAGGTAAAGATGTTTTGTTATTGTAGCTAAAAATTTCTTAGTCATAACATTTTTGAAGCTCTTGTCATTTTTCTACACCTACTAGAAGCTGTTCACCAGCTATTATCTTTGCTTGAAGTGTGCTTTTTTCCTTCTCTTCCCAACCTCCCTTTCAAAATGAGAAGTGGGTTTCTGTTAGTGAACTGAACAGATATCTAATTTTTATGACTTTTGAGTTGTATACTCACTTGGATACCTGATAATTATTATATAATTGATCAAATGGTGATGTGTATTAATGTGAGTATGACCATATATCTACATTGTCTTATAATATGTGGTTATAGTTCTGTTGGCAAATAATTTGTCAGTGTTTGTCATTTATAAAAACCTAGTGCAAGAGCTAAACATCTAAATAAATAACAAAATTGGGGGGAGACAATATCTAAACTACTTTCTTGAATAAGTGCAATCTACTGAAAATCTTTATCAGTAGATCAAAGTTAATATTTTAATATCTATTTTTGTTAAGTATAACAATATAGATAGAAGAACTACAGAATATTAAGTTAGCTTTTATTTATCCAGAATAAATCCAAAAATATATTTGTAGAATAAGCTCCCTTATATGATCTTATTTGATTGTCTCTGCTTCCAGTATGGTGGAGAAAAAACAGTTTAGGCAAGTTAATTTCTGACCAATATTGGCTTTACTTTCTAGAATAACATCTCAGTTTCATGATTTGAAGCCTTGGAGATGGATATAATTAAATATAAGTTAATGGGTAGGCGTAAGGATTTAACGTCAGGTTACGTTTGACTGACTCGAGTTATCTCCCACTCAAGCTAAGGCCGAATTCTTGGAAACCATCAATATAAAACTCTGTGAAATATCTTTTCTCCAAAGAAATTAAATTATGTTCACAAATGTAAATTTCACTTATCCTTTTAACATCTCCTGAGTCAGATATAACGTGACAGAATTACATTATTTCTATCAAATTTCCACTAGAAATTCCTCACAAATTTCTTAGAAATACTTATTATTATCACCACTTTCCCTGGTGAAATGTTGAGTTGAGTCTAACTTATTTTGAGGTCACTCCCACTGCCACCAGTCAAACACTTAGGTTTTCCATGGAAATTATAGTTTCCTTCTCTGCCCTTTTCTCTCCCTGTATCTCCACATCAGTTGAAATTACAAAAACTGGCAAGTGTATTCGAAACACCATATGCTCTCAATACATATCTGCTGGTTGAAAAGGGGAGGGAAGAAGAAGGAAAGGGAAAAAGAAAGAAGGTAGGAAGAGAAGCAAATTAGTATGTATTCCACCCCACCAATTGTCTTTCTTCCCTCCTATTTCTCAGAACAACCTACCCAAAATCATATGATATCAAATGCATCAGGCTCCTTTTATTGCTTCCCCAATACAGTTGCCCCTTGGTTGGCTGTGAAGGGGTTGGTTCCAGGAATTCCTGTGATTACTAAAATTACTAAAATCCACAGATGTTCATGTTCTATATATAAAATGCCTTGGTATTTGCATATAACATACACATCAACATTCTATACTTTATATCATCTCTAGATTATTTATAGTAGTATCTCACTAAGGTTTTTGTTTGTATTTCTCTGATGCTTAGTGACATTAAGCACCTGTTCATGTACCCACTGGCCATCAGTATTTGGTGGCTCAAATGGTAAAGAATCAGCCTGCAATGCAGGACACTCGGGTTTGATCCCTGTGTCAGAAAGATCCCCTGGAGGAGGAAGCGACTACTTACTCCAGTATTCTCGCCTAGAGAATTCCATGGACAGAGGAGCCTGGTGGGTTACAGTCCATGGGGTCACAAAAAGTCAGATACGACTGAGCAACTAACTCATTTCATTATATCTTCTTTGGAAAATGTCTGTTCAGATCTTCTCATTTTTAAAATTTTCATTATTTATTTATTTCCTTATTTTGGCTGCACTGGGTCTTTGTTGCTGTGCATGGGCTTTCTCCAGTTGTGGAAAGCAGGGGCTAATCTCTAGTCGAGGTGTGTGGGCTTCTCACTGCGGTGGCTTCTCTCATTAAGGAGTACAGGCTCTAGAACATGAAGACTTCAGGAGTTGTGGCATGGGGCTCAGTTGCCCAGGGCATGCGAAATTTTCCTGGAACAGGGATTGACCCCATATCCCCTGCATTGGCAGGCAGATTCTTAACTACTGACTACCAGAGAAGTTCCCTCTGCTCATTTTTTGATCGGATTGTTTTTTTTTTACTATTCAGTTTATGGATGCGTGCTAAGTCACTTCAGTCGTGTCCAACTCTTTGCAACCCTTGACTATAGCCCTCTGGGCTCCTCTGTCCATGGGATTTTCCAGGCAAGAATACTGGGGTGGGTTGCCATGTCCTCCTCCAGGGGCTCTTCTGACCCAAGGATAGAACCCATGGTTCTTATGTCTCCTGCAATGGGAGGCAGATTTTTTACCACTAGTGCCACCTGGGAAGCCCATTCAGTTTTTGAGTTCTTCATATATTTTGATCATTAACCCCTATCAGATATGTGATTTGCAAATATTTTCTCCCATTCAGTAGATTGCCTTTTCATTTAGATGGTTCCCTGTCCCATACTTTTAGTTTGATGTAGTCTTATTTGTTGATTTTTGCTTTTGGAGTCAAGCCCCCAAAAATTCATCACTAAGACTGACATCAAAGAGCTTACTGCCAGTGTTTCCCTTTAGAAGTTTAATGGTTTCAGGTCTTACATTCAAGTCTTTAATCCATTTTATTTTTCTATATGGTGTGAGAAAATGTTCTAATTTCAGTTTTTTATATGTAGTTGTTTAGTTTTTCCAGCACCATTTATTGAAGAGACTGCTCTTTCTGCTTTGTATATTTTTAGTTTCTTTGCCATAAATTAACTAATCATACATGCATGAATTTATTTCTGGGCTCCCTATTCTGTTCCATTGGTCTATGGAACTGTTTTTATACCAATTCTATACTGCTGTGGTTCCCTGATGTCTCAGATGATAAAGAATCTGCTTGGAATGCAGGAGACCCAGGTTTGACCCGTGAGTCGGGAAGATCCCCGGGAGAAGGAAATGGCAATCCTATCCAGTATTTTCGCCTGGAGAATTCCACGGACAGAGAAGGCTGGTGGGCTACAGTCCATGGGATCACAAGGAGTCAGACACGACTAAGTAGCTAACACTTTCATACTGCTTTGATTACTACAGTTTTATAATATAGTTTTAAATCAGGGCATGTGATGCCCTAGTTTGTTCTTTCTCAAGACTGCTTTGACTATTTGGGATCTTTTAAGGTTTTATACAAACTTTAGGGTTGTTTTTCCTATTTCTGTGAAAAATGACATTGGAATTTTGATAGGGATTGCACTGGGTAGTATAGACACTTGGGTAGCACAGACATCTTAACAATATTAACTTTTCCAATCCACAAACTTCTGTGGAAGCATAACAGAAGTAAGAAAATGTATTTGTAAAGGGTACCACTTACAGAATCAACCAAAAAATGAAAAATACTGACAGCTAAAAATTCTACTGAAAACTAAAAATTCAAAATTATGAGGCTTAGTTGAAAGCCGTTAAACGTAATCAAATGAAAACATACCTTTTCATAAATCGAATGATTTAATACCATCAAGAAGTCTACTCTCTTTAAATTAATCTACTGTAATGCAAATCAAAATCCCAACAGGGTTTTAAGAACTTGACAAGCTGATTGTAAACTTAATATGGAAGAACAAGACCCAAGAATAGCCAAGAGAGTTTCAAAGAGGAACAAATTCAAGGAAATCAAGCTACCAGATATGAAGATAGTGTCAGGAATGAAGACATTGTGGTATTGATCAAGAAAAAGCATCTCTCATTTCAGCAGTTCAAACATAGTACTCCTATCTGTTTAGAAATCAATAAAGAAATTTTCCCTTTGCTCCATAAAACCCTTAATGGTCTTCTTAGTCTTACAAATGGATCATATCTAAACATAAGAGCATGACAGTAGTGGCCAAAATGTTCCTTTTACCACCGTCACTATTCTCAGAGCACATTTTGGCTTCTTAACTATTCTAAATGTTTACCTATTCAAGATATTATGTACTTCACCAAGAACATCACATGGAGTGGTAGATAGATTAGCTGCCAAAGTGAGAATAAAACAAGAAGACTGCTCAGAATACATAAGGATCTATATTCAAACATTATTATTTATATTTTTACAAAATAGGAGAAAAAAACTGTTGGGAAATGACACAAGACAAAAAGCAGAACACTCAAAGGTACAAGTTAATATTATCTTGACAATAACTACAATAATATATTACAAATTATTTACAAAGCATTTTACAACTGTTTTAGTCCTTTTGTTCACAAAAAATGAGGCAAAATTATAAAATAAAAATAGTAGTATAATAAAATTTTAAATATATATTTATTATTGAAAAAATGTTATAAATTAATGGTAATGGTTTAAAAAAATATCACTCAGTGACCTCCCTGTACAAAGTTCTAGATAGCGACACAAAGAAAGAAAGCTTTATGGGTAAGAAAGGACAGCATGAGGATATTCTGTGTTCTAAGGATGAAGGGTTAAAAAAAAATAGAAATAGGAGTTAATAAGTATTATGTAGTAGACAACAGAACAAATCAACAGATGAACATAGTAAGTTATTATTAACAAAGCAGTAAAGACTGAAGGCTGGTTGAAATTTATGTAATTTTTTAGAGAAACAACAGTCACTGCAGGTTGTTGACAGTAGGAGTTAAAAGATGAAAGCAGTATCTGAGAAACATAATTCTAACAGCTGTGTGTAGGATGAGTTAGAAGGCGAAAGATGCTAGAAACAAGGAATAAACAGTCACAAAGCTGCTGAAGTACAGAGGCATGAAGTACATGAAACATGAAATAATGAAGACTCAGACAACAGTAAAAGCCATGGAAAAAATTTAAAAATGAGAAAATAGGAGAGACGTTCATTATATTACTCAATTAACGTGAATGATTTTCATAAGCACTACATTCAACATGTAGATATACATTTCTAATTAAATAAGGTATTAAATGATCATTGTGCATAATTATACCAACCTCTATAGGACTGTCATAAGAATAAAATGAGATCATGTTATTAAAAGAATTCTCTAATTGTAAATGTTACATAAATATTATCTGTTGTAATTTCTTAGGGAAGAAACAGCTGTGAAATAATAGAAATGCTCCAGCCATAAAATCACAACACCTGAATTCAAATTCTGGTTTTATTATTTAATGGTACCTTTAATGTACCTTAAGCAAGTCATTTAACCATTCTGAATAACAATTTTTAATATGAAAATGGCAGCTAGGTGTACAACCGGTGCACCTTCTCAGGCAGATGTTGACTGTCCAGAACCCCAAGAAGTCTTAGTTAGCAAAGAAGCCTGCTTGCAGTTTGGTAGATAATGTCTCTCTGGGGCTGCGATTGCCCTCTTCTGGCTCTAGCTGCCTGTCACTGGAGGGGGATGGTCTGCAGCCGGCTAGTTCTGTGAAAGCATTTCCCCTAAAGCCAGGAACAAGACAAGGGTGCCCACTTTCACCACTACTATTCAACAAGTTTTGGCCACAGCAATCAGAGCAGAAAAAGAAATAAAAGGAACCCAAATTGGAAAAGAAGTAAAGCTCTCACTGTTTGCAGATGACATGATCCTCTACATTGAAAACCCTAAAGATTCCACCAGAAAATTACTAGAGCTAATCAATGAATATAGTAAAGTTGCAGGATATAAAGTCAACACACAGAAATCCCTTGCATTCCTATACACTAATAATGAGAAAACAGAAAGAGAAATTAAGGAAACAATCCCATTTACCACTGCAATGAAAAGAATAAAATACTTAGGAATATATCTACCTAAAGAAACTAAAGACCTATATATAGAAAACTATAAAACACTGATGAAAGAAATCAAAGAGGACACTAATAGATGGAGAAATAGACCATGTTCATGGATCAGAAGAATCAATATAGCAAAAATGAGTATACTACCCAAAGCAATCTATAGATTCAATGCAATCCCTATCAAGCCTCCAACAGTATTTTTCACAGAGCTAGAACAAATGATTTCACAATCTGTATGGAAATACAAAAAACCTCGAATAGCCAAAGCAATCTTGAGAAAGAAGAATGGAACTGGAGGAACCAACCTGCCTGACTTCAGGCTATACTACAAAGCCACAGTCATCAAGATAGTATGGTACTGGCACAAAGACAGAAATATAGATCAATGGAACAAAATAGAAAGCTCAGAGATAAATCCACGCACCTATGAATACCTTATCTTTGACAAAGGAGGCAAGAATATACAATGGAGAAAAGACAATCTCTTTAACAAGTGGTGCTGGGAAAACTGGTCAACCACTTGTAAAAGAATGAACCTTGAACACTTTCTAACACCATACACAAAAATAAACTCAAATTAGATTAAAGATCTAAACATAAGGCCAGAAACTATAAAACTCCTAGAGAACATAGGCAAAACACTCTCCGACATAAATCACAGCAGGATCCTCTATGACCCACCTCCCAGAATATTGGAAATAAAAACAAAAATAAATAAATGGGACCTAATTAAAATTAAAAGCTTCTGCACAACAAAAGAAACTCTAAGCAAGGTGAAAAGACAGCCTTCAGAATGGGAGAAGTCAGAATGGCTCCGATCCAAAAGTCTACAAGCAATAAATGCTGGAGAGGGTGTGGAGAAAACGGAACCCTCCTACACTGTTGGTGGGAATGCAAACTAGTACAGCCACTATGGGGAACAGTGTGGAGATTCCTTAAAAAACTGGAAATAGAACTGCCTTATGACCCAGCAATCCCACTGCTGGGCATACACACCGAGGAAACCAGAATTGAAAGAGACACATGTACCCCAATGTTCATCGCAGCACTGTTTATAATAGCCAGGACATGGAAGCAACCTAGATGTCCATCAGCAGATGAATGGATAAGAAAGCTGTGGTACATATACACAATGGAGTATTACTCAGCCATTCAAAAGAATACTTTTGAATCAGTTCTAATGAGGTGGATGAAACTGGAGACTGTTATACAGAGTGAAGAAAGCCAGAAAGAAAAACACCAATACAGTATATTAATACATATATATGGAATTTAGAAAGATGGTAACAATAACCCTGTATGTGAGACAGCAAAAGAGACACAGATGCATAGAACAGTCTTTTGGACTCTGTGGGAGGGGGAAAGGGTGGGATGATTGGGGAGAATGGCATTGAAACATGTATAATATCATATAAGAAACGAATCGCCAGTCTAGGTTCGATGCAGGATACAGGATGCTTAAGGCTGGTGCACCAGGATAACCCAGAGGGATGGTATGGGGAAGGAGGTGGGAGGGGGGTTCAGGATTGGGAACACGTGTACAATCATGGTGGATTCATGTTGATGTATGGCAAAACCAATACAATATTGTAAAGTAATTAGCCTCCAATTAAAATAAATAAATTTTAAAAGAGATAAATAAAAAGAAAAAAAAAGAAAATGGCAGGTAGGGAGTTCTCCCATAGAGGTCTCAAGAGATAGATGAAATAATTCATTATAAAATGCCTATCACAGTATCTGAATTATGGTGGATAGTGAATGTATACCACAGGGCAGTGGAAAAGGAGGCCAAAATTAGAGGTCCATTTTGGCTGACCTTACTGGAAAGCCACAAGCATCTCCAAATAACTATATCTATGGACTTCTCCATATTATTTTAATGAAAAATTATATAAGAAAATTCCTTAAGTATCTTATTAATGCTCCACCTTACACAATACCCTCTTATGTATAAGATCTAATTCACAGCAACCTAAAGAATTATTAGTCAAAAGCTATGCTACCAACATGATTTTAAAAACCACAATAATAGGCATTTAGTGATTTTTTTTCTTTTTTAATTTACATTATCAGAATTCGCATTATAATTCTAATATTTATTACTTGAGAAAGAAGTTAAAAAGGACAACTGACCAAAAATAAAAAAGTGTATCCTGAGGAACTTAAACAGTAGGAAGATAGAGAATAAGTTGAAGTTAATCTGATAGAAAGAAATGAATCTGAAGTTCCCTTGGTAAGATCATCCTACCCATGGATCCCAAAAGTAGGACTTAGGGAATAGTTATAAAATCCACTACACAGCACTTTCATCTCAGAAGAGTTTAGGAATCAAGATCTTAAACAACTATAAGCAAGCAATATTCATAAATATTTCCTTTCCATCCTAGACCAATTTAAATTCCACTTAACTAGGGGCCTTTAGTATACTATCCATTCATTCATTCATTCAACTTTGCACAACACTGAAGAATGTACTGGAATACAAAAAATAGTATCAGAAACTGCCTTGAAGAAATAAGATCAATACTTACAAAAAAGTGCCTTGACAGAAATATAAATAAAATATTTATACAAGAAGGACCAAGAAAGCATTAGGAAATATATGAAGGGAATCTGGACACATGAAAACCTGAAAGTAGGGAAGAAAGAAAAAACTATAGATGAAAGAACAAGTATAAGGCAATAACAGATGTCAATACAGAGATTTACAAGAAGGAAGCATAAAAAACTGAAATGATCAGAATATTAGATATAGATAGACTACAAAGGCCTTAAGTTCCAGAATAAAGGACTGGTACTTTGTTTTGCAAGAATATATGGATAAGGAGAGAATAAAGCTTTTAAATTAGGAATATTAATCTCATATAATGATTAAAATACAGAGTAAGGGGGAAAAAAGTATCAGAATAGCTACTGGACCATCACTGAGTCACTATTCTATACAGCTGAAATTAATACAACACTGCAAATCAACTCTACATCAATAAAAAGATAAATTATAAAAAGAAAGGCTATAGGATTTAATTATAGAAATTATTTATAAGATAGAGATTGTTATAAAAACTCATATCTACCCAGCTTGTAGTAGAGCTAAATAATTATATACACATTTAACTCCATAAACTTAATTCTTATGACTGAGCCAAAAGATAAAAGGAGAGACAGATTTCATCCACCCAATTACTCAAGCATTTATTCCCCAAAGTCAACATGAGATGAGATGGGAGCTATGATTCTACATTCTCTCATCAGTCTCAATTCTCTTGTGCCTCTCACAGAATGAGCATCACGATTCTAATGTTAAAAAAAGATATGGATATTTTTCATATAATATATCCTTTAATCTGAAGTAAACCACTTCATCGAATATTCCATCAAAGAAAAAGAACACAGTAATTTGTTCTAGCATTGCTCTAAAACTGGCTGTGTTAGACTTGATGAAAGATACATTGTACTTTATGTGCTACTTAAGAAACCTGTAAGAATAACTGGCTCCATTTTTGCTTCACATACTGACTTTAGAACCTAACCTCTGCTTAAAGCCTTTTCTCTTCCTCATCTTAAGCATATAAAGTGTACTGGAGGTAGCAAAACAGAGATTTAGTCCAAAACTATTCATTGAGGACACAGAATTTCCTAAAACTAGTGAAATATTTCAGGGAGCTAAAACCAAGCAAAGAAAACAAGCTCTCTGTGGGTGGGTAAGGTTACAGAAAGCACAGCCACAAAGTGCAAGACAGCTGAACTCCGTGGAACTTAAATGTGAACAGGGTAATAGACAAGTTGGAGGGCAATTATGAAGATCTTGTGAGCACGTCGTTTTCTTTTCCCCCATAACCATTAAATTCTCTCTCTGAATCAATATTTTGATATAGTATTATAAAATTCTGACAACCTATGTGTTAAAAAGTCTTTTATAACACATAAATTTGCTAAAAACTAGATGAACACTTTAAAAGACAGAAATGTTCTTACTTTTAAAGTACGAACTTGTGTTTGCTTTCCTAATTGGTTAATACTTTGGCCACCTGATGTGAAGAAATAAGTCATGTGAAAAGACCCTGATGCTGGGAAAGACTGAAGGCAGGAAGAGGACAACAGAGGATTAGATGGTTGGATGGCATTACCAACTCAATGGACATGAGTCTGAGCAAACTCCGGGAGTTGGTGATAGGCAGGGAGGCCTGGCATGCTACAGTCCATGGGGTCGCAAAGAGTCAGACATGACTAAGCGACTGAACTGAACTGAACTGGGTAAAGTATTTCCAAGTCACATGTTAATTTATCCAACATCTACTGAGCACTTACTATCCAGGCACAGTGCTGGATGCTATAAGTACAAAATGAAATAAAACATAATCCTTGTTCCCTTCAAGGAGTTAATAATCTAATAAGGGAGACATACTATAATTAGTGTAATCATGTTATAATCAAAGTACATACAAAGGATACTATGAAAGCAAACAAGAAGGTCAGGAAATGCTTTTTTGAAGAAGTATTAAAGTGAATTTGTAAGGTCAGGTAAAAGCTACAGCCGTGCTTTCTAACTTGGTTGTGCACAGAACCACATATAAAGTTGATGTCTAGGATTCACTTTAGATTTTGTGAATTAGACTCTCCAGGGGTGAAAATGAAGAATCAGTATTTTCAACAAGTACCATAAGTGATTCAGAATCACAGCCAGGTTTTGTTAGCAGTAAGCCAGAAGTATACAGACAACTATTCCAGGCAGAGAGAATAGCTCAGTACAGTCAGAGTAAGTGAAATACAGACAGAAAATCAAAGAGAAATCAGAACAAGAGTACTGATACAACTAATGCGATATTTCAAACAGGATCTAAAGAAGTGATGCGAACTTCTACAATAAAGGGCAATCATCTATGTCATATGTTTTGGGAAATGATTTCTGACATGAACTAGTTTCTTACTGAAGTATATGGAAAAGCTAAATGCAAATATTTTGCATTAAAAGACAAAGCAAAATGCTCCTTTAAAAAAGCAAACAGTGTAAACAATATACAGTTATACTCATAATTTTTATTCAATGCAGACACCAGTCATTTTTCTCAGGATACACAGGATTGTACTGCTTTAACTTGAAAATGTTCATTAAAGTATAAAATAAATTCAAACAGTATTTTGAAATTCCAGCATTAAAACTGAAAACTGCTCTTAATGATTTTAAGTTTCCAGACTATTATTTCATAATAGCATATTACTTTCTGACTAAAATTTACTTATAATTGTATTTTTACTCTTAATTCCAGGTAGAAGTAAAGCAGGAATAAGTCATCAGGAAGAAGAATATTCACCATAATAGGTTAAAAGTCAAACAGAATCTATTCCATTGATCTCTGTTTGCTAAGCAACAAATAGTTCAAATCATCAACTATTTAAATCTCAAATTCATTTCCCAACAAAGACTTCATAATCAAGGATATAGAGAGGAAAGCATCTGACACAAGAATAAGAAAATTCTTTAGAAACCTTGGAAAAAACCTAATATATAAAATGCAAGCCATGGTTATACTCTTTACTAAGAAGTCCTTCTAGCTTAAATTCTTCTAAAACTTAAATCATTTAAACAAATCATTTAAACCTTCAGTTGAGTTCAGTTCAGTCACTCAGTCGTGTCCGATTCTTTGCGACCCCATGAATCGCAGCATGCCAGGCCTCCCTGTCCATCACCAACTCCCGGAGTCTACCCAGAGTCATGTCCATTGCATTGGGGATGCCATCAACCATCTCATACTCTGTCGTCCCCTTCTCCTCCTGCCTTCAATCTTTCCCAACATCAGGGTCTTTTTAAATAAGTCAGCTCTTAGCTTCAGGTGGCCAAACTATTGGAGTTTGAGCTTCAACATCAGTCCTTCCAATGAACACCCTGGACTAATCTTTAGGATGGACTGGTTGGATCTCCTTCCAGTTCAAGGGACTCTCAAGAGTCTTCTCCAACACCACAGTTCAAAAGCATCACTTCTTTGGTGCTCGGCTTTCTTTATAGTCCAACTCTCACATCCATACATGACTACTGGAAAAACCACAGCCTTGACTAGATGAAACTTTTATTGACAAAGAAATGTCTCTGCTTTTTAATATGCTATCTAGGTTGGTAATAATTTTCCTTCCAAGGAGTAAGCGTCTTTTAATTTCACGGCTGCAATCATCATCTGCAGTGAATTTGGAGCCCCAAAAAATAAAGCCAGCCACTGATTCCACTGTTTCCCCATATATTTGCCATGAAGTGATGGGACCAGATACCATGATCTTTGTTTTCTGAACGCTGAGCTTTAAGCCAACTTTTTCACTCTCCTCTTTTACTTTCATCAAGAGGCTCTTTAGTTCTTCCTCACTTTCTGCCATAAGGGTGGTGTCATCTGCATATCTGAGGTTATTGATATTTCTCCCAGAAATCCTGATTCCAGCTTGTGCTTCTTCCAGCCCAGCATTTCTCATGATGTACTCTGCATATAAGTTAAATAAGCAGGGTGACAATATACAGCCTTGACGTACTCCTTGTCCTATTTGGAACCAGTCTGTTGTTCCATGTCCAGTTCTAGCTGTTGCTTCCTGACCTGTATACAAGTTTCTCAAGAGGCAGGTCCGGTGGTCTGGTACTCCCATCTCTCCCAGAATTTTCCACAGTTTGTTGTGATCCACACAGTCAAAGGCTTTGGCACAGTCAATAGAGCAGAAGTAGATGTTTTCTAGAACTCTCTTGCTTTTTTGATGATCCACGGAATGTTGGCAATTTGATCTCTGGTTCCTCTACCTTTTCTAAAATCAGCTTGAACATCTGGAAATTCACAGTTCACGTATTGCTGAAGTCTGGCTTGGAGAATTTTGAGCATTATTTTACTAGTATGTGAGATGAGTGCAATTGTGCGGTAGTTTGAGCATTCTTTGGCATTGCCTTTCTTTGGGA
This sequence comes from Ovis canadensis, assembly GCF_042477335.2. Lineage (NCBI taxonomy): Eukaryota > Metazoa > Chordata > Mammalia > Artiodactyla > Bovidae > Ovis > Ovis canadensis. The sequence goes on from NC_091245.1 coordinate 54,523,276, forward strand.
TTGGAATGAAACCTGACCATTTCCCGTCCTGTGGCCACTGCTGAATTTTCCAAATTTGCTGGCGTACTGAGTGCAGCGCTTTCACAGCATCATCTTTTAAGATTTGAAATAGCTCAACTGGAATTCCATCACCTCCACTAGCTTTGTTCGTAGAGATACTTCCTAAGGCCCACTTGACTTCACATTCCAGAATGTTTGGCTCTAGGTGAATGATCACACCATCGTGATTATCTGGATCATGAAGATCTTTTTTGTACAGTTCAGTCCTTCTAAAACTTAAACCATTAATTAAAAAAAAAAAAAAAAACCTAATGACTTATAAGGGACTTCCCAGGTCACTCTGGGATAAAGAATCCGCCTGCCAATGCAGAAGACATGGGTTTGATCCCTGGGTCAGAAAGATCCCCTAGAGAACGGAATGGCAACCCACTCCAGTATTCTGGGAAATCCTATGGACAGAGCAGACTGGCAGGTACAGTCCATGGGGTTGCAAAAGAGTCAGACATGACTTAACAACTAAACAACAACAAATGAATAATAGATAGGACAAAGATTCATTCACCAAAGTGAAACCTACTGCCAAATAATGCATAGTAATTCCCTGGAGGGGCACATTTGGTATAGAAGGAATAGCAGTTAAAAATCAACAGACTAACCACATACACCTATTTGAAGAGAACAAATAATAGTAATCAGCTAATGACAAGAATAATTCTTATACTTCATATAACAAATCATCCTTTCTCAGCCCTAATGTACTTTTTAAAAGTGATATTACCAAGATGCCTTAATTTCCAGATGAAACACAGGAATTAAATTATAGTTACAATTATAGGCTATAGTTGTCAGCTTGTTAGGTTAAAATGATCTATTGATATAGACTGTAAATTTGTTTCTTGAGTCATGCACTGCTTCCTTTCTGCTCCTACAGCATTTTATACATACTTCTATTCACTTTATTTTAAGTACCTAAGTCCTATAAAAAAAAAAAAACAATGAAATTAAAAGACGCTTACTCCTTGGAAGAACAGTTATGACCAACCTAGATAGCATATTGAAAAGCAGAGACATTACTTTGCCAACAAAGGTCCATTTAGTCAAGGCTATGGTTTTTCCAGTGGTCATGTATGGATGTGAGAGTTGGACTGTGAAGAAAGCTGAGCACCAAAGAATTGATGCTTTTGAATTGTGATGTTGGAGAAGACTCTTGAGAGTCCCTTGGACTGCAAGGAGATCCAACCAGTCCATCCTAAAGGAGATCAGTCCTGGGTGTTCTTTGGAAGGAATGATGCTAAAGCTGAAACTACAGTACTTTGGCCACATCATGTGAAGAGCTGACTCATTGGAAAAGACCCTGATGCTGGGAGGATTGAGGGCAGGAAGAAAAGGGGACAACAGAGGATGAAATGGCTGGATGGCATCACCAACTCGATGGACATGAGTTTGAGTGAACTCCAGCAGTTGGTGATGGACAGGAAGGCCTGGCGTGCTGCAATTCATGGGGTTGCAAAGAGTCGGACACGACTTGGCAACTGAACTGAAATGAACTGAAGTCCTGTAAAGAAGGTGCTACCATCACCAGGTAATAGCCAAGGAAACAGGCCTAGTATGGCAAAGTGACTAACCAAAATCACCACTGAACCACTGAACCCAGATTTCAAAGTCAGATCTAACTGCAAAACTGCTTCCACACTGCCTCACATGGTAGAGAGGAACCATAGGACTAGATGAATCACACCTAAGTAACCAAACTGACTGCAGTTTCTTCTATAACTGCTTCTGAAGTAGCTAAAATAGATCTATCATATCCGACAAACCAAAGGTGGAGGACAGATATTTGCAGGTGGAGGTGTGGAAGCTCTGCTTAGTACCTGAGCTCCCTCATACAATTAGGGAATATATCACTTTACGAGTCTTCACAGAAGGCAGAGGACCCCTCCCTATACAGAAGCCAACAATGCCACACGGTCATTCTTCCTGTCACCCCTGCAGCATGCACATGAGCACTTAATCTATGCTCTGCCAACATGACATTCCCATCAAGTACGCTAAATTAAAAGCTGGAGATGGTAAGAAACTGGGACAACAAAGGTCAGATTTTGGCAGCAGTAGCAACATTAAGTTTCCAAAGGCAATGGTGGCAGCTGTGTAATAGCTGAGTCTGCTGCTGCTGCTAAGTCGCTTCAGTCATGTCCGACTCTGTCCAACCCCATAGATGGCAGCCCACTAGGCTCCCCCATCCCTGGGATTCTCCAGGCAAGAACACTGGAGTGGGTTGCCATTCCCTTCTCCAATGCATGAAAGTGAAAAGCGAAAGTGAAGTCGCTCAGTCATGTCCAACTCTTACTGACCCCATGGACTGCAGGCCACCAGGCTCCTCTGTCCATGGCATTTTCCAGGCAAGAGTACTGGAGTGGGGTGCCATTGCCTTCTCCGAGTAGCTGAGTCTGCTACTGCTGCTGCTGCTGCTAAGTCGCTTCAGTCATGTCCGACTCTGTGCGACTGCACAGACGGCAGCCCACCGGGCTCCCCCGTCCCTGGGATTCTCCCGGCAAGAACACTGGAGTGGGTTGCCATTTTCTTCTCCAATGTATGAAAGTGAAAAGTGAAAGTGAAGTCGTTCAGTCATGTCCGACCCTCAGCGACCCCATGGACTGCAGCCTTCCAGGCTCCTCCATCCATGGGATTTTCCAGGCAAGAGTACTGGAGTGGGGTGCCATTGCCTTCTCCGTAGCTGAGTCTAGCCTTCAGCAATTTGAGGCTGCATTCCTGTCATCAGACTGGTTTTATGCTATGATTTTTAGACACGTCTTTTCTGTTACATAGTCTCTCCTGTTTCTGACTCTTCAAGGGCTCAACCCTCCCAGCAAATTGGTAAACTAATCAATATGTTTTCAACAAATATCTTTTCTACTTGAATCAGTCAGAATTGCCTTCTGTTACCTACAATTAAACCCAGACTGAGGCACTGAATAATTAAATAAGGGACACTGAACAATTACACTTTATCAAATCTTCCTACCTTAGTATTTATTGATTGCTGTTTTATATAATTTGCCATTATAGTCTTAAATTAAAACTACTTTATACATGACAGTGTGCTGTAACAATAACAAAATAACTTCAAATTAGGTTTCTTTATGTTTTTAAAAACAACACAAATACACAAATATAACAACAGTCATCTACAGGCAATTTTCACTGAGGTTCAGAGTTAAGCTTTATTAAGAATTCTTACCTGTCAGGAATACCTAGCCTCTTGACACTTCTATAAACGGAAAGAGTATTTGCAACATGTCGATAATTAAACCAGAATCTGGACGTACAAACCTAAAGTATCAAAACAAATATATTATTTGTAGGAATCAAAATAAACTACAGAGTTACAAAATTACTTCTAAGTAGGATATAGAGATGCCTAAAAAGTGTATCATAATCAGGCCTACAAACAGCAAAGCACCTAAAGAATTGTCAATAAAACCAACCTCCCTAGAAAGAAGTCTTTCATAACTGGTCTTAAATTAAAAAAACTATTCAGCTTAAGAGAAAACAAATCTTTGTGGAATTTAATCAAATATTGAATCAACTTAGTTACTCTCAATTTATGTGATCCTATAATGTTCTTATTCCTAAAATATTAAATTTTTTAGAATCCAAGACAAGGAACATAATCTCATCACAGAATAGAAGAGAAAATTAACTACACTGGGTTATATACTATTCCTTTCACTCTGGATAGCTTCCTAATTTTAGTTGTGAAAAATGTAAGATAGAGATAAAAACAGAGCACAGAAAATGATTTTATATGCACATAAGAGAATGCATCTTAAAGAAGCTGTTGAACTGAACAGAAAACCAGAAATGATTCCAACAAACTTTACACTTGAAAAAAAAAAAAAAACTGATCCCTAAAAAAGACACCAAGGATACAAGGAAAATCTAACACAGTGCCTCAGAAGTCAGCCCTCTCGGGCATCTATTCCAAGGAAAAACCAGAGACTGGGGTTGGTTGGTAGTGTACCTACTTGCTAAGCATCCTACCTCCTATCACATACTTCTACTGATGGTTTAAGTATAATGACAGAGAACATCACAAACGTTCTTGCCCCTGCAAGTGGAAAGGAACTACAAGCCTTTTTTTACAACGAATTTTCAACCTGGAATCCAATAAGGAAAACACTAAAATTTTTGACTACATTAAAGAAAAAAGTACCATATAATCCTAACAGAAATGAAAAACTTGAAATAATTATAACTTAATAAGATGAACAACTCCATTCTGAAAAATGGACAAAGGATGAGACCAAGCATTTTATAACAAAGGCATTAAAAATGGACAGTGAAACTTTTAATAATGCTCAACTTCTGTCATAATTTTAAAAACATAAATCAAATTGATAACCATCCAAAAGCCTGACAATTCATATTATTGGGAAGACTGTGGAGCATGAACACTCATATCCTACTTAAGGGAAGGTAAACTAATATAAACCTTCTAAGAGGGTAATTTGCAATTTACACCAAGTTTTACAATGTACTTATTTTTTTTGGTTCATATAAGCATGCAAAATCAATGATCAGTGATCAATGCAAAGAAACAGAGGAAAATAATAGAATGGGAAAGACTAGAGATCTCTTCAAGAAAATTAGAGATACCAAGGGAACATTTCATACAAAGATGGGCACAATAAAGGACAGAAATGGTATGGACCTAACAGAAGCAGAAGATATTAAGAAGAGGTAGTAAGAATACACAGAAGAACCATACAAAAAAGATATTCATGATCCAGATAATCACGATGGTGTGATCACTCACCTAGAGCCAGACATCCTGGATGTGAAGTCAAGTGGGCCTTAGGAAACATCACTACAAACAAAGCTAGTGGAGGTGATGGAATTCCAGTTGAGCTATTTCAAATCCTAAAAGATGATGCTGTGAAAGTGCTGAGCTCAATATGCCAGCAAATTTGGAAAACGCAGCAGTGGCCACAGGACTGGAAAAGGTCAGTTTTCACTCCAATCCCAAAGAAACGCAATGTTAAACAATTTTGAAACAACCAAACAACAGCACTCATCTCACACACTGGCAAAGTAATGCTCAAAATTCTCCAAGTCAGGCTTCAACAGTACGTGAGCAGTGAACTTCCAGATGTTCAAGCTGGTTTTAGAAAAGGCAGAGGAACCAGAGATCAAATTGCCAACATCCACTGGATCACTGAAAAAGCGAGAGAATTCCAGAAAAACATCTACTTCTGCTTTATTGACTATGCCAAAGCCTTTGACTGTGTGGATCACAATTAACTGTGGAAAATTCTTAAAAAGATGAGAATACCAGACCACCTTATCTGCCTCCTGAGAAATGTGGAAAAAATAGCTAGAACTGGACATGGAACAACAGACTGGTTCCAAATAGGAAAAGGGGTATGTCAAGGCTTCATATTGTCACCCTGCTTATTTAACTTATATGCAGAGTACATCATGAAAAATGCTGGGCTGAATGAAGCCCAAGCTGGAATCAAGACCGCCAGGAGAAAGATCAATCACCTCAGATACGCAGATGACACTCCCCTTATGTCAGAAAGTTAAGAACTAAAGAGCCTCTTGATGAAAGTGAAAGAGGAGAGTGAAAAAGTTGGTTTAAAACTCAACATTCAGAAAACTAACATTATGGCATCTGGTCCCATCACTTCATGGCAAACAGAGGGGAAACAATGGAAACAGTGACAGACTTTATCTTTTTGGGCTCCAAAATCACAGCAGATGGTGACTGCAGTCATGAAATTAAAATTTGCTTGCTCCTTGGAAGAAAGCTATGACTAACCTAGACAGCATATTAAAAAGCAGACATTACTTTGCTGACAAAGGTCCATCTAGGCAAAGTTTGGTTTTTCCAGTAGTCATCTATAGATGTGAAAGTTGGACTATAAAGAAAGCTGAGCACCGAAGAACTGATGCTTTTGAACTGTGGTGTTGGAGAAGACTCTTGAGTGTCCCTTGGACTGCAAGGAGATCCAACCAGTCTATCCTAGAGGAAAGCAGTCCTGAATATTCATTGGCAGGACTGATGCTGAAGCTGAAACTCCAATACTTTGGCCACCTGTTGCAAAGAACTGACTCATTTGAAAAGACCCTTATGCTGGGAATGATTGAAGACAGGAGAAGGGGACACCAGAGGATGAAATGGTTGGGATGGCATCACAGCCTCAATGGACATGTATTTGAGTAAGCTCCAGGAATTAGTGGTGGACAGGGAAGCCTGGCATACTGCAGTCCATGGGGTCCCAAAGAGTTGGACACAACTGAGCAACTGAACTGAACTGAACTGAAGCATGCAAAAATATGTATTAAAGGATTTTCACTATACTATTGCCTATATTAGCAAAAACCAAAACCAATAAAGGTAGAATCAAAATCACTACCCATCAGTATTACTTTTTTCACCATGAGTATAGATTATATAACTTTCATTAAACAGAGACAAAAATGTTTTAATCAAAGCAAATCCTGAAACTAAAATGGAATCCAATTTTCTTCTATCTCCCTCTGGTGGCAAGTTTTCTCAGTCATATTACAAGAGCAAAGGGTCATTTCATTTACCTCTGCTCATCCAGTCAAGACTAAAACTAATTCAAACTAGGAGGGTAGGAGGGCAGGGGGAGAGGCAGTTGGAATATATATATATATTTAATTTGAAAAAATAACATTGAAAGAAATGTATGTTTTATACTTTCAACTCGGCCCTTCCTGGTCAAACATCATAATTTTCCATTTAAGAAAATACAATTTACTGAAGTCTCACTCTAGTAAATCTGGGTTAACGTGTAAAAATGTTAGTTGCTCAGTCTTGTCCAACTCTTTGTGACCCTATGGACTGTAGCCCACCAGGCTCCTCTGCGCATGGAATTTTCCAGGCAAGAATACTGGAGTGGGTGGCCATTCCCTTCTCCAGGGGATCTTCCCAACACAGGGATCAAACCCAGGTCGCCCCAGTAGCATTGCTGGTAGATTCTTTACTGTCTGAGCACCAGGGAAGCCATTAATGTGCAAAATATTGCACAAATATGAAAACAGCAGTTGCGAAATACTCAGTGGTAATTCTTTTTCACCCTCAGTTTCTCTATGGAGACCCAGGTTGCTGAGATTAGAGAGGGGCTGTTTCAAGAACATGGAAGTTCCCAGAACAAGGAAGAGTTTAATGTGTGTGTGGTATAAGCTAACAGGCTTCTATTCTAAAGGAGCCTTCTGGAAATTAGCTGTCTGCACGTAGGCAGCTATTCCCTCTTTTAAGAATTTCCATAGAGCGACTAACTGGAAGTGTCCTTAAGTTTCCTACACTTTCCTGGTGGCTCAGAGAGTTAAGAATCTGCCTGCAATGAGGGCGACCCAGGTTCAATTCCCAGGTAGGGAAGATCCCCTGGAGAAGGAAATGACAACCCACTCCAGTATTTTTGCCTGGAAAATCCCATGGACAGAGGAGCCTGGCACACTACAGTCCATGGGGTCACAAAGAGTCAGACACAACTGAGCAACTAACACTTTAGTTTTCTACAAAACAAGTTATCTTCTCAAACTGGTGGATCATGGCCTGCTACCTCACAGTTTTGTCCAATTTAAGTGATCACTAAAACCTCTCCTCTTATCATGAGCAGCTTTTGTTCAATTCCTTTATAAAATCTCTTGTGAGGTGGTAGCATATAAAAGCTATTTGTTCCTGAAGAACAAGAAAATGAGTCATGAACCCGAACAAGGAAATGAGTCATAAGACATGTTACTATTCTATTTAATCACAATAACATAAAATTAATCTGTCTCCTTCTAAACATTTCTGTATAACTTGAATTTTCTACAATGATCATTTATTTTTGCAAACAAAAAAAAAAATTTTTAAGAAAACAGCCAAAGTAGAGAGTTTCTATAAACTAACATTATAGATAAGAAATATTCAATGTAAGTTACTAGTTTCTGTCATTAAAATACCACTACACTTCATAAAATACTTCCCTTAACAACAGGATCTCTAGCTTATCTTTCTATTTATTTACTCATCACCACTTGACAGATATACTGGAAGCAAATAATATTATTAGTTGATGTGCTCAATTTAAAATATAGCCATATTAATATAATTTCTGTTACAAAAAATAAATTTTATTCTTAAGAATTTGACTCACACAAAATTTCTCAGACACATATCTAACGTAAACAAGGTAAACCTTTATAGAATACATACCAAAACTGCCCAGTTGTTTGTATGGCCACTTCTGAAGAACTGTTCTGCTTGATCCTAGTAATCAAATAATAGCAAAAAGATTAGAAGAAAATCAAATTTCCCAGAATAAAGACTGATAAAGGGCAGTTAAGATACATGGAATTTTTAGTTTCAGTAAGTCATCACAACACAAGTTTATAAATTTCTAGTATTTGACTTTATGAAAGCCAAAATAATTTTACTTGGGGGGTTATTGTGAGAGGGGCTGTTTTTAAACATTTTATCTCAAATAGTCAGCTCTTCCTCATATGCTTCCAGTTTTCCATTCAGTCTTTAAATTATGAATGACTTATTTCATGTCTTCATTCTACACATAACAATATCCTTCCTGCTGAATAGGAATAAATATTGAATGCTTCCTATTATTTTATTTGAACTCACCAAAATGTCTGATTGAATACATTCTCTACCATACTTCCATGTACCATTTTACTATCTGTTAGAGTAAATCTTAATTACATTTGCCATCATGGAACATTAAAAATCTCAATGTCCAATACCATCCAGACACCTAATGAATATGATTTTTATTATATATTAAAATAACAGTGAATATAAACCATAATGATCTCAGATCTGCTCCTAAACAGCATTAATTATGAGAACAATCAGACTGCCTGGATTCAAATCTGGATCCTACTACTTACTAGCTGTATAAACTTAGGAAAGCTGCTTAACTAACTTCCTATGCTTCTGCTTCCCCATCTATAAAATGGTAGCATTATCTGACACACAGAATGTAGGAATGGTGATTGGAATATATAACTGCAAAACATATATTAGCTCTTTTAATTTTCAGCTAGGAAGAAAATTTCCAGAAGAATGAAATTAAAAAATCACTCGAGTGCATGTGTTGTGTTATATATATACACCTGTTACGTCTTATGGACAATCCAGAATGAACTTTTTGGCCAACCCAACCCAATATATATCTCTTTATAAACTTCTCAACAGTTGAATAGATGCTAAAGAAAGCAACGTGCATTAGTAAGCTAGGAATCTGAAGATCTGGTTTCAGCCCAGATCCTATCCCTTACCTGGTTGTGAGACTAGACTGTCATTTAGCTCTCTGGACTTGATTTTCCTCATGTAGAAATGAGAACTGACCCAATAATCTCTAATGTCACTTCTAGCTCCAAAATTCTCACATTGTTAAGACTTCAGTGAAAAAAACTGAGATGTCAAAACTCTTCTGTGATTGTTAAGATAATATAGACACTACAAAGTTATTCAACCACATATGGTTACTGGAGCACCTATTATGTGCCAGGTACTATGTAATGTACAGTGATTCAAAAATCACTTAAAAAGCATGCTGCTTTCTCTCAAGAATCCCTGAGGTCAATAAAGACAAGCATGCAAACACATTACACTACAATATAACATTCATTCATTCATCACATTCATTGGGTACCACGTGCCAGCTACTGTTCTCAATGCTCAGAACACAACAATGGGCGAAACAATGCTAGTACTTGCCTCCAAAGAGGTTACATCAAACAGATGAGGATAAACCTCAAATTCTCTAAAGGTAAGATATACAGTATCATAAAAGAGTATAATAGGGGGACCTGACCTGGGGGGAGCCCAGCAGGGATGTCAGGGGAGGTTTCTCCAGGGAAATTTGGGTTATGATTCAACAGATAGAGAGGGAAAATAATTCCAGACAGAGAACATTACCCAAACGCCAGAAGGGACCTTAAAGGTTCTAGAAACTAAAGGAAAATTAGCATAACTAGAAGTTTTAAAGAGAGAGAGGGGAGATAGAACCAGCGTGCAGGCAGGAGCCTATGGGTCATAACCAAGATTTAGCTCTTTATCCTTAAAACAACATGAAAGTATATATAGGTGACATGGTCAGATTTCTGTATTTAAAAGTTACTCTGGCTGAGGCTTAGAGAACAGACTGGATTGAAGAAAGAATGACCTGAGGCAGACCAAGTAGGCAGCTATTGCCCTATAAACGAAAGATGATGGAATAATAGTGAGTACAAAGTGCACATGGGTTATAATATGATAGACGAGTGCTACACTAGCCAAGTGCACACAGTACAACAGTAAATGCAAGATAAAGAAAAGGAAGGTTCTACAGGGGCTAGCTTTTACTGCATTTTAGTAAATGAGCAAACAAAGAAACAGGGAGAATAACACAACAGAATGTTAAAAAGCACCGCTATGTAACTACAAAAAAGAGTAATAATATCCAAAACAAAGTATACAGAATAATCTGCTAAATATATAAGAAAAATAGAATTTCTATACATATTTATATTATCTAAACAACATGCTTCATAGTGAATATATAAATTAGCAATAATTCATGAATATAAAGAAAGCGTGCATGCTTTCTTTTTAAAATGGTAGAGTTGCGTATTTAAAAAGCTTTCAGCATTAGTCTAAGCTCAACGTCTGAGATCAGTCCTGGGTGTTCATTGGAAGGACTGATGCTAAAGCTGAAACTCCAATACTTTGGCCATCTCATGCGAAGAGTTGACTCATTGGAAAAAGACCCGGATGCTGGGAGGGATTGGGGGCAGGAGAAGAAGGGGACGACTGAGGATGAGATGGCTGGATGGCATCACTGACTCGATGGACGTGAGTCTGAGTGATCAGAGTGAACTCCGGGAGTTGGTGATGGACAGGGAGGCCTGGCGTGCTGCAGTTCACGGGGTCGCAGAGTTGGGACACGACTGAGCGACTGAACTGGCTGACTGACTAACGTCTGAGATGGTGGGGAGAATGGGCTCCTATATGAAGACTGGGACGTAGGCAGAGACTAGATCATGATGTTTACACTTTACTCCGTCCAAAAACACTAAAAGTATGCAATCTAAAGAATAATCTGATCAAACTTACTTTGATGAAGACTAAAGAGAAGGAATTTGGAAGCCTGAAGAAAACAAGATAAGGTTACTGAAATAATCTAGGCAAGAAAAGACGAGGGCCTGCATCAAGTCAGTGGAACTTAAGAAGTGAAAGCAATTTTAAATATTGAGAATACAGAATTTAGTGATGATTAAAATGTGAAATAGAGGAGTTCTGTTTTGTTTTTTTTTTTTAATCCTAGGTTTCCAGCATAGGAGAAACCCCGTAGGAGGTGGGGTAGGTCCGAATATAAAACTTAGGGCACAAATTTTCAAACGTCTGCTGTTCTGAAAAATGATGCTAGAGATGTAGGCTGCAGAACTGGACTAGAGTATTATCAGAGTACAGGGGAGAATAAAGGCTTTATATCTGGCCAGAACTTAGTGTGAGTCAAAAATAAAACACTGTACCCATCTGATTCCTAGTAGAGCGTTGTAGTTTGGTAGCGGGGACCTAGGCGCGGCACTCTAGAGCTGACCTTTCACCTAATAGGGACTGCACGCTCTTCGGAGCAAAGGATCACGCCCTCTCCCGCCGCTCAAGACTTGATTCTTTTCATTCGCCATTTTAAAAGGCTGAAACAGACAGTCACTGTCCTCTCCTGTTCCCTGCGACACCCTCCCCACAGCACCGTCAGCTTCCAGGAGGCTTCCCTCCGTAGCTGTGTATCGGACATCTGCTGGACGCTGACGGCCACGACACAGCTGTCCCCCGCAGGGCCCTGTCGTTCAGAGGGCCTGACTCCTACCTCGATCTGACTAGCGGCCAAGCTGCCGAAAGGCAAGAGCAACAACCCTGCCAGAGTAGTCAAACCCTGGCTGAGAAAACAGGTGTCGACCATGTTTGCCGGCTTCAGCGCACCTGGAGAGGCGGGGCGAGTGCCGTAAAGCAGCGCGGGGCGGGATTTGCGTAGTTTTTTTTCCTTTTCTTTGCGACACCTGCCCCGCCTCCTAGAGAGCGGCTCCCTCGCCAGCTTTCGAAAGCCTGCGCTTCCCGCAGTCGTTAGTTTCCCCGGTAGCTGGGACTGAGTCTGATCCTTGAACTAAATTTTCAGGTTTTGTATTATAAAATGGACGTTTTAAAACTTTTTTGAAAAACAATGGAGAAAAACTGTGAGCCTGTAAACTTTAAGAAGCTATTATTTCCTTTTTTGGTTAGTGGTGCCCATTATTTGACTATATGAAACATGATGTGATGTAGAAGAGTAAGCTTTGGGATACAAAAAGGTAGTTAATTGGATCAATTGCAAAGGAAAACATGGGTGAGCGCTCCAACTCTTATACTTGGGGTCTATTACCTGTTAAACGTATGAACATGGAGAAATTAGTTACATTTTTGTTTATTTTGTAATTATAGAGCTAAAACATATCAGAGTCTGAGGATTCCATTATGTTTATTATATTCATTTAGTTTTAAATTCTGCTTTGCATCTAGCATGACATAAAAGTATTTAAGCTGCTTCATAATCTTAGTAATTTTAACATTCAATGTGACATGGAGTTCTGTCCCTTACTGAGGCCTAAGCCAAAGTAATTGCCCGTCTTTTGGGCAATACACAGTCTCTAAATTTTAGTATTAAAATCATATTATAAAGAGTTATCTTTGGACAGCTTTTTTTGCATTTCTGAATTATTTTCTTTGGATAATTTTCCTAGAATGAGTATCTTGAGTCAAAAGACACAAAAGCTTTAGTGGCTATGAATGATGTTGCTTTCTAAAGTATACTAATTTACAATGCCATCAAAATATGCAACTGAATACCAAAGTATACCATTCTTTTCCCTCTCAATTCCTTGGTGTAAAATGTTACCTAAGGTGGTTCTAGTTCTTTACCATCAGGACCTTATGTTGTTGTTTTTTTAATAAAATATCTGTATGTCCTCTGATGTAAAATTTATGTTCATAGCTTTATTTTACGTGTGCATTTGAATGATATATTTATAAAGAAGTGATATTGACCCTTGCCATAGTTTATGCTGTTGCTTTTCCCAGTATTGGTCTCTCTTTCTATTTTGTTTCTTTTGCTTTTGCACTTTGTATGATCTTTAATGTCAGGCTTAAATCAGATTTCAGTCTTTCCCTGATGAAGATAAGAAAGTAAGCACATGTCCAGCATGTCTTGTACCTGAATGCTTCAAGTTCATTTAGGTCTCAAATCAAAAGTTTTATTTCCTTTTAATTTTATATTTAACTCTTCAACTATCTGGAATATATTTTAGTATATTCTATAAGATTTTACAAGATGTCAATTGCTGCATAACAAACCACCCAAAACTTTGTGGTATGTCCATATCTAGATACACAAGGATGTAGAAATGGAGACGTGATTCCATGGGACCCATTGCAATAATAATCTACCAGTACTTTTATCAAAATTAGTATTTAATTATCCAATATAATTTTCTACATAATTCTAACCTTCCTTATTGACTCCTGATATCTCTTCTATTAAATTCTTATAAGAAATAGAATATTTCTGGACTCTTTTCAATTAAAATAATTGTCTAGTTTGTGGCCAGAGGTATGTTATTTTAATTATTGTTGCTTTAACATGTTTTGATATTTGACCATTAGGGCTAACCATTTCAGTATGCTTCATTTTTCACAAAATTCTTTGATTAATTCTCCTGGTAATTTCCCAACTGAATTTTATGATAATATTTATAAAAATTACTATTTGGGTTTTTTCAATGGGGTTATGAAAATCTCTTTAAGTTTGAGAGAAACTGACATCTTTATCATAGTCTCTCATTCAAGAATATCATAGTTTCATTTATTTGTGGTTCCTATTTTAAATTTCTCAGTAAAACTTTAAGTCAAAGGTCACTAAATTAAGCTAATTTGTAAGCATTTTTAACATTTGTTGTTATTCTTAATAGATTTCTTTTACATTATGTAGGAAGTTCAGTTCAGTCACTCAGTCGTGTCCAACTCTGCAACCCCATGAACTGCAGCATACCAGGCCTCCCTGTCCATCACCAACTCCCAGAGTTTACCCAAACTCATGTCCATTGAGTCAGTGATGCCATCTAACGATCTCATCTTCTGTCGTCCCCTTCTCCTCCTGCCTTCAGTCTTTCCCAACATCAGGGTCTTTTCAAATGAGTCAGCTCTTCATATCAGGTGGCCAAAATACTGGAGTTTCAGCTTTAACATCAGTCCTTCCAATGAACACCCAGGACTGATTTCCTTTAGGATGGACTGGTTGGATCTCCTTGCAGTCCAAGGGACTCAAGAGTCCTCTCCAACACAATTCAAAAGCATCGATTCTTCTGTGCTCAGCCTTCTTTATAGTCCAACTCTTACATCCATACATGACCACTGAAAAAACCATAGCCTTGACTAGACTAACCTTTGTTGACAAAGTAATGTCTCTGCTTTTTAATGTAGGAAACACATAGATAAATGATTATAAGTAATATCTATAACAGTATGTATTCTGATCAGTTATTGTTGATATGCAGGTCATATTTTGTGTCCAGCTGCTTTTTCATTATTTTAATAAGAATTATTTAATTATCTTAATACTCAAAATTATTTAAAACGTTTTTGACAAGTTGCTTTGGCTTTCCTAGTTTTACAATAATGTTATCTGAAAATTATCTTTTGTCTCTTCCTTTCCAATATTATTGCTTGTATTTCATTTTCATGGTTTATGTTATTATTTTAATATAATTCATAATATTGATAGCAGAAGACTCGAAGATTTTCTTGCTTCATTTTAATTTTAAAAGAATGGCTTTAGCACTTTTCCATTAAGTCTGCCATTAGCTCTTCGATTTGAATAAATACTCATTGTTGTGTGAAAGAAATAGATTTCTATTTCTCTTTTTTCACTGAACAACTAATTTTCAAGTATGGAGTGGGCAGTTTCACACTTTAATGTAGAACACATGAGCAGTTTTAAACACCACTCAAAGTGGGAAATAACAATTTTTCAATCTGTTAATATGTGAAATAGCATAGTTTAAAATTTGATTAGAATCGTTAGCCATACTCATAGATAGAAAAGCTATGACAAACCTAGAAACCTTATTAAAAAGCAGAGACATCACTTTACCGACAAAGGTCCATATAGTCAAAGCTATAGTTTTTCCAGTAGTCATGTACATATGTGAGTTGGACCATTAAGAAGGCTAAATGCTGAAAAATTGATGCTTTCAAATAGTGGTGCTGGAGAAGACTCCTGGGAGTCCCTTGGACACCAAGGAGATCAAGCCAGCCAATCCTAAAGGAAATCAATCCTGAAGATTCATTGGAAGGACTGATGTTGAACCTGAAGCTCCAATACTTTGACCACTTTATGCAAAGAGCCGACTCATTGGAAAAGGCCCTGATGCTGGGAAAGATTGAGAGCA
Source organism: Ovis canadensis (assembly GCF_042477335.2). NCBI lineage: Eukaryota > Metazoa > Chordata > Mammalia > Artiodactyla > Bovidae > Ovis > Ovis canadensis. Next base: position 54,538,768 of record NC_091245.1, read on the forward strand.
GGAGGATAAGGGGGCGACAGAGGATGAGATGGTAAGATGGCATCATCGACTCAATGGACATGAGTCTGAGCAAACTCCAGGAGGTAGTGAAGGACAGGGAAGCTGATACAGAAAATAGATTGGTGGGGCCAGAGGCAGAGAGCAGGGGGTGGTTAAAAGAAGTGAAGGCAATTAAAATGTGTAAACTTCCACTCAAATAAATAACTCCTGGGAATGATTGCTATAATTAACAGTGAAAGTGAAAGTGAAGTCACTCAGTCGTGTCCGACTCTTTGTGACCCTGTGGACTGTAGCCTACCAAGCTCCTCTGTCCATGGGATTCTCCAGGCAAGAATACTGGAGTGGGTTGCCATTTCCTTCTCCAGGGGATCTTCCCGACCTAGGGATCGAGCCCGAGTTTCCCGCATTGGAGGCAGACGCTTTAACCTCTGAGCCACCAGGGAAGCCTATATTGTATATTTGAAAGTTGTTAAGAGAACAGATCCTAAAAGTTCTCATCACAAGAAAAAAATTGTAAGCATATGGTGATGGATGTTAACCAGACTTACTGTGGCAATCACTTTGCAATATATGCATATATCAAAGCATTATATTGTATACCTAAAACCAATACAATATATATGTCATTGTCCTCAATTAAAAAGAAGAATTATTAACCAGAGTGCATTCAGACTACAGTTCAGTTCAGCTATTCATTAAGTGAATAATTAACTTAGCAACTAAATGAGAAAACAAGCCTTTGAATATCATATCAAAATTATACACATCTATACATAATCAGAGTCTTTTCCGATGCTGGGAGGGATTAGGGGCAGGAGGAGAAGGGGACGACAGAGGATGAGATGGCTGGATGGCACCACCAACTCGATGGACGTGAGTTTGAGTGAACTCCGGGAGTTGATGATGGACAGGGAGGCCTGGCATGCTGTGATTCATGGGGTCGCAAAGAGTCGGACACACCTGAGCGACTCAACTGAACTGAACTGATACATAATCATGACTTCTCTAATAAAAGTTTTTATGCCTGAGCCTCACAGTAAATAAACCATGAAGTCTATCCATACTGGGTTTTATAATAGCCTTTTTTAAAAATTGAAGTAGAATTGCTTCACAGTATTATATTAGTTTCAGGTGCACAGAATAGTGGTTCAGTATTTTTATAGATTAACTCTATTAAAAGTTATTACAATATAATGATTATAATCCCCTGCACTATACAATATATCCTTGTTGCTTATGTATCTTATACATAACAATTTGTATCTCTTAATCCCTTACTCCTAATTTGCCCCTCCCTGCTAACCTTTCCCCTCTGGTAACCACTAATTTGGTTTCTACATCTGCGTGTTTCTCACTTTGCTATATACATTTGTTTGTATTACTTTTTAGATTCCACATGTAATGTCATATATATTTGTCTGTCTGTATCTCACATATTTTAGTAAAATAATGTTTTCTAGGTCCATTCACATTTCTCCAAATGTCATTCTTTTTATGGCTGAATAGTATTCCTTTTTGTGTATGTGTATGTGTGTATACCTACATGTATCACGTCTTATTCATTCATTTGTGTGTTGATGGGACACTTGGGTTGCTTTCATGTCTTGGCTACTATAAATAGTGCTGCTGTGAACATTAGAATGCGTGTATTTTTTTAATTAATGTTTCATTTATCCATGCTGTTTTTCTTCAATCGAGTGATAACTCAAACTGACTCAACTGAATCTTGTGTTGAACCATAGTTTATTCTTATTCTCTTCTCTTAATTACACCCCTACCATATCTTCTTTTTAGTTCTCTTTTTCTCTCTTCTCTTTTCTGCACCAAGAACACTATTGTGTTATTCATTCATTCAGTTGATATTTATAACACCAGTTTTGTACTAGGCATTGTCCTAGTCACAGTTAATAGAAGAGAGAGCAAAACCTGAGCAAGTCTCTATCCTTATGGAACTTACAGTCCAAGGGAGGCAGACATTCATAGTAGAGGCATTTAAGCTTCTACTTTTACAAATATAAAAGTCTTAACAAGAGAGTTCCTAGTAGGAGACACAACCTTGTAAGAAAAATCAGGTTAAGTTTCCATGAGAAAATTAGCTGAACTGAAATTAATGAATTCTTGAGGCAAAGATTAAAGGAAGGGAAAAGTTTTCAAGGCAGAGGAAATAGCTCTTGCATAGAACCTATGGAAGAGGGGAGCTTGTCTTATTTTCTTTTAATCAGAGGATAACTGCTTTACAATGTTGTGTTGCTTTCTGCTGTACAACAATGTGAATTAACTATAAGTATACATGTACCCCTCGCTCTTGTCCCTCCCTTCAGTTCAGTTCAGTCTCTCAGTCGTGTCCAACTCTTTGCAACCCCATGAATCGTAGCACGCCAGGCCTTCCTGTCCATCAGCAACTCCTGGAGTTTATCCAAGCTCATGTCTATCGAGTTGGTGAAGCCATCCAACCATCTCATCCTCTGTCATCCCCTTCTCCTCCTGCCCCCAATCCTTCCCACCATCAGGGTCTTTTCCAATAAGTCAACTCTTCACATGAGGTGGCCAAAGTATTGGAGCTTCAGCTTTAGCATCAGTCCTTACAATGAACACCCAGGACTGATCTCCTTTAAGATGGACTGGTTGGATCTCCTTGCAGTCCAAGGGACTCTCAAGAGTCTTCTCCAACCCCACAGTTCAAAAGCATCAATGCTTCGGCGCTCAGCTTTCTTTACAGTCCAACTCTCACATCCATATATGATCACTGGAAAAAACCATAGCCTTTACTAGACAGAACTTTGTCAGCAAAGTAATGTCTCTGCTTTTGAATAGGCTATCTAGGTTGGTCATAACTTTTCTTCCAAGGAGTAAGCGTCTTTTAATTTCATGGCTGCAATCACCATCTGCAGTGATTTTGGAGACCAAAAAAAGTCTGACACTGTTTCCACTGTTTCCCCATCTATTTCCCATGAAGAGATGGGAGCTCTTTAATCACTTATAACATTGTGCATGCGGTTCAAGAACAAAAGAGAGAGTGCTGTAAAATGAAACTGCATTGCTAAGCAGGTGCCAGCTCCCTTCAAATCTTTGGGGGTCAGATTCATAGAAAGCTTCAGAATGGTAAAGATCATGCTGTCTCCAAAAAGGAGTTTGGCTGCAGTTAGAGAACTGAGGAAGCCACTGTTACAGTCCAGGCCATGGTAGCTTAGACCAGAGTGGTAAAAGTAAAGATGATGAAAAACGGAGAGAACCAATAAGAATTTTAAGATTATAAGCAACAAAACATGATGACATGATGACAGATTTACATTTATGAAGCAGGAGAGGGGACAATATCAAAGATGACTTTTAGATATTTGACTTTCAACTATGCATAATCTAAATGCATAGTCTTTTTTTAAAAATAAGACTCGCATGTAAGAATTAAAGATATTAAAATTAAAAAAATAAAATAAAATAAAATAAGACTCATAGGAAGTGGACTAGGTTTAGGACTCATATAGTAATGCAAGTGAGCTCTGGTTTAAATGTTTACCCAGAGCAATTTGGAAGACAGACTTGCATTAACTTATTATAATAAATACTTCTGTGCCTACTAAGTAAATTTTGTTACAAAATAAAATGAGTGGAAAGAATAAATTTAATCAGGATCAGAATATGGTCCCTGAGAGATTTTTCAATGTGTTTTATACTATATAGTTTAATTGCTACAGGCAAGTCTGTTTGCTGCGATAATCAGCACCACAAGAATTTGCTGGAAACATTCTGTATCCAGCAATCATAATAGTTCTTTGGGCAAAACAATATTTGATAAAAGAATATTAGATACATTATAAAATACAATAGAAAAAAATCAATTAAAGTAAAGCAAAATCATTTCTTTCCAGTATAGTTATATCATTTCCTAGTACTATTTTTCTTTCACCACCTTAAATTCCATTTCAGTTTGGCCTCAAACACTCTTCTTTCCTACTTCCAGTGAGCCATTTAATAATAGTTTGTTATGCTGTAATCAGTTTCCAACTCATCACCTTCTCACAAGCTTCAGAAATAATACAGAATTTCATTGTTTCAATGCAGTAGTAGAGCACCTGCCCTTCAAAGTCTCATTTTTTGAAATCCTGTATTGTCATTAAAAAGCCATTATGACCTAAACAGAAAGTCATGTTGAATACTTTAGTGACATAAGACTTCATATCTTAATAGTAATAGAGACCTCCCTTGTCATTCAGGAAGCCCCTGGTTCTGTTGGTACAGAGCTAATTGATAAAATTTAGTCGTCTGCGAGTTAAGAATTTTCTGCAAGATCAACTGATTTCATTCATATGATTTTTGCTTATTTCCTTTATTCATTAAGTATCTTATGAGAGTCTATGGAGTCTCAAGGACATTTTAATAAATATTTTAATTATACCATGTTTAGTGAAGTGTGAGATATTCTGAAAGTTTCTCTTTGGGAGTTACTGGAGTGGCATAGAGGGCAGGGTGAAGTTGTGTGTTTTATAGAAATTGCTAGAAGTGTACTGCAGTAGGCAAAATAATGACTCCCTAGAGCCTGTGAATGTGTTTACCTCATGTGACAAAAGGGACTTGTAAATGTGGTCAAGAATCTTGAGGGACTTCCCTGGTGGTCCAGTGAACTAAGACTGATCTCCCAATGCAGGGGGTCTGGGCTCCATCCCTGGTAAAGGAACTTGATCCCACATGCAGCAACAAGAATTCACATGCTGCAACTAAAGATCTCACGTGCTGCAGTGAAGACTGAGGATCCCACATTCTGCAACTATCACCTGATATGGACAAATAAATAACTTTTTAAAGAATATTGAATTGGGGAGATTATATTGAATTATTTGGATTGGCCCTTTATAATTACAGGGGTCCTTATAAGAAGAGGCAAGAGGATCAGAGAAGAGAGGGAGATGTGAAGACAGAGGCTTTATACAGGGTGATGAAGGGCCACCAGCGAAATAATGTGAGCAACTTCACAAGAAGCTGGCAAAGGCAAGGAAATGGATTCTCTCCTGGTACCTGCAAAAGAAACTCAGCTCTATCAACTCATTCTGAACATATGACCTCCAGAAATAGAAGAGGATAAACTTGATTATTTTAAGCCACTGAGTTCATGGTAGTTTGTTAGAGCAACATTAGGAAACTACTACAGGTACTTAAAACTGTGAACAGTGGTTATTCTACTCTGGAAATCTGAGAATGAAGATTGGGATCATAGAGGGCTTTTGCTCTCCATTCTTCAGTATTACTTGAAATTTTTTATTATGGATTTACATAGCTCTTTAATTAAAATAAGTGATCATTAAAAGAGTGAAAAAATGTATATGGCATAATCCCTCAACCATATTAAAAATAGATGAAAATAAGAAGAAAGCCTACTAAAATATAAGCAATTTTTAGTCCTGGGTATTGAGATTGTGGGTGTTCAGTATTCATTTATCTGTTCATTCACTCAGCAGTTATTCATTGAGCATCTACTCTGTGCTGGAGAATGTGCTAGGAGCTGAGACTGCAGATAGGAATAAACTTGACACGACCCCTGCCCTCGTGGAACTTAGACATAGTAAGGAAGGCACATATTCAACAATTTTACAGATAACTAATAATTATATAGTAGTAAGTTCAACAAAAAAGAAGTACGTGACATCATCATGTCCTAGGGCAGTCTTACATAGCCAGGGGGTGCTTTCTTGAGGCATGTCAGCTTAGAATTAAAGGATAAATGGAAAAATTGCCAGGCAGAGATGGGAAACAAACTTTTCTTAATTTTCTGTGAATAGCACATATCACTTTTACTATCATAAAAAAATGAGCCCTTTTTTTTTAAAGGAATAACTAATACTCCTCCCCCTCTTTATATCTGGAAGCAGCAGCTGCTCAGTGCTAGAAATGGTTTATTCATACTGCTTGATTTAGCCAAATTTAGTTTAATGATCAAATAGTTTTCTCTCTTTCTCTCAAACATTTCAGTCAATTTAAATATTTAAGTTAATAAATGGAATCCACTGGACAAGAAAGTAAAATAAAATAATGGTAAAAGAGCTTCTTTATCCAGAGCTTGCATTAGGAAACTATTAAATTTATTACCTTTTGGTAGTCAGTCCATCACGAAGAGCTGTGAAACGCACTTACCACTGACCTTAAGGGAAATAGGGAAATAAGATCCAGCTTCTTTGCCCATCACAATTCTATTTTTATCAAATCAAAATTAAGAAACATAAGTGAAAGAACAAAGAGCAAAAATTATTTTGAAATCAACACAAAGTGTAAAACTAAGGGAATTTCTCTTGAAGTAATTTCATAAATAAAACAACTGGATATTAAAAAATTAAAATTCCAAATTTCTCAACATTAGACTTTTATAACTGTTACCATTTCCAGATGAGTAGTAATTTTCCAAACTATAATTTGAGATTACCTTCAGATGCGGAGAAGAGAGAATAACATCTCTATAGTAAGTAGGCCTTCATTAATAACTACCATGACATCAAAATTACTAAATAACTAAAATCTTACCAATTTAATTTTAGTGACCCTTTTATTTGTTTGCTTCCTTGTTTCTAGTACACTTAAGTGTCTGTAAATTTTGAGCAGTAATGTGCTTTAATAGTTCATGGGGTTCTCAAAGTAAAAATACTGAAGTGATTTGCTATTTCCTTCTCCAGTGGACCACATTTTGACAGAACTCTCCAGCATGACCCATCCATCTTGGGTGGCCCTACACGGCATGGCTCATGGTTTCATTGAGTTAGACAAGGCTGTGGTCCATGTGATCAGTTTGATTAGATTTCTGTGATTGTGGTTTTCATTCTGTCTGCCCTCTGACTGGATAAGGGGCTAATGGAAGCTTCCTGATGGGAGAGACTGACTGTTGCGGAAACTAGGTCTTGTTTTCATGGGCAGGGCCATGCTCAGTAAATCTTTAATCCAATTTTCTGTTGATGGGCGGAAATCAGTCAAGAAGCAATAGTTAGAACCGGACATGGAACAACAAACTGGTCCCAAACTGGGAAAGAAGTACCTGAAGGCTGTATATTGTCACCCTGCTTATTTAACTAGGCAGAGTACACCATGAAAAACGCCAGGCTGGATGAAGCACAAGCTGGAATCAGGACTTCAGATACACAGATGACACCAACCTGATGGCAGAAAGAGAAGAACTAAAGAGCCTCTTGATAAAAGTGAAAGAGAAGAGTGAAAAAGTTGGCTTAAAACTCAACATTCAAAAAATGAAGATCATGGCATCTGGTCCCATCAGTTCAGTTCAGTTCAGTTCAGTTGCTCAGTCGTGTCCGACTCTTTGCGACCCCATGAATCGCAGCACACCAGGCCTCCCTGTCCATCACCAACTCCCGGAATTCACTCAGACTCGCGTCCATCGAGTCTGTGGTTCCATCCAGCCATCTCATCCTCTGTCGTCCCCTTCTCCTCCTGCCCCCAATCCCTCCCAGCATCAAAGTCTTTTCCAATGAGTCAACTCTTCGCATGAGGTGCCCAAAGTACTGGAGTTTCAGCTTTAGCATCATTCCTTCCAAAGAAATCCCAGGGTTGATCTCCTTCAGAATGGACTGGTTGGATCTCCTTGCAGTCCAAGGGACTCTCAAGAGTCTTCTCCAACACCACAGTTCAAAAGCATCAGTTCTTCGGTGCTCAGCCTTCTTCACAGTCCAACTCTCACATCCATACATGACTACTGGAAAAACCATAGCCTTGACTAGACAGACCTTAGTCGGCAAGTAATGTCTCTGCTTTTGAATATACTATCTAGGTTGGTCATAACTTTTCTTCCAAGGAGTAAGCATCTGTTAATTTCATGGCTATATCACCATCTGCAGTGATTTTGGAGCCCCCCAAAATAAAGTCTGACACTGTTTCCACTGTTTCCCCATCTATTTCCCATGAGAAGATGGGACTGGATGCCATGATCTTCGTTTTCTGAATGTTGAGCTTTAAGCCAACTTTGTCACTCTCCTCTTTCACTTTCATCAAGAGACTTTTTAGTTCCTCTTCACTTTCTGCCATAAGGGTGGTGTCATCTGCATATCTGAGGTTATTGATATTTCTCCCAGCAATCTTGATTCCAGCTTGTGTTTCTTCCAGTCCAGCATTTCTCATGATGTACTCTGCATAGAAGTTAAATAAGCAGGGTGACAATATACAGCCTTGACGTACTCCTTTTCCTATTTGGAACCAGTCTGTTGTTCCATGTCCAGTTCTAACTGTTGCTTCCTGAGCTGCATACAGGTTTCTCAAGAGGCATGTCAGGTGGTCTGGTATTCCCATCACTTCATGGCAAATAGATGGGGAAACAATGAAAACCATAACAGACTTTATTTTCTTGAGCTCCAAAATCACTGCAGATGGTGACTGCAGCCATGAAATTAAAAGACGCTTGCTCCTTGGAAGAAAAGCTATGACAAATCTAGACAGCATATTAAAAAGCAGAGACATTACTTTGCCAACAAAGGTTAATCTAGTCAAAGCTTTGGTGTTTCTAGTAGTCATATATGAATGTGAGAGTTGGACCATAAAGAAAGCTGAGCACCGAAGAATTGATACTTTTGAACTGTGGTGCTAGAGAAGACTCTTAGTCCCTTGGACTACAAGGAGATCAAACCAGTCAATCCTCAAGGAAATCAGTCCTGAATATTCATTGGAAGGACTGATGCTGAAGATGAAACTCCAATACTTTGACCACCTGATGCGAAAAACTGACTCATTGGAAAAGACCCTGATGCTGGGAAAGGTTGAAGGTAGGAGGAGAAGGGGATGACAGAGGATGAGATGGTTGGATGGCATCACCAACTCAATGGATGTGAGTTTGAGTAAGCTCCAGGAGCTGGTGGTGGACAGGGAAACCTGGAATGCCACAGTCCATGGGGTCAAAAAGAGTTGGACATGCCTGAACAACTGATCTGACTGACTGACTATGCTTTAGTAAGAATCAGCATAAATGTGCCTATATTCAAGGAAAAAGTAGCATACTGTAGAATTGGCTTAGAATAGTTATGTAATAAGCATTTATGTTATTTGTAACGGAGATTTATATCAGCTAAATTGCAAATAGGAGAGGCTGTAAATAAAGATTTTGTGTTATAATAAAATGGTTGATTTAAAATTCAGATATCCCTGTTGTAGATGAAATTTAAGTATTTTGGATCTATGGTGAATTAAATACTGTCCTCCCAAAATTCTTGAATGCCTGGAACCTGAGAATATGAATTTGTTTGAAAAGAGGTTCATTGCAGATGTGATCAAGTAAGAACATACTGGGTTAGGGAAGACCTCTGAGTCCAATTATGTATGCCTTTATTCTTATAAAGAGGAAAGCACATAGAGAGACACACATAGATAAGAAAGCTATGTGCCATGATAGAAGAAGGCAACTAAAAGCCAAGGAAAACCAAGGATCGGGAGGGGCCACCAAGAGCTAGGAAGAAGCAAGGAAGGATTCATGCTTTCCCAGAGTCTTCAGAGGGAACACAGCTCTGCCAGTACTTTGGTTTCCAACTTACAGATTCCAGAACCATGAGAGGAATCTTCTATTGTTTTAAACCACCTAGTTTGTAGTCATTTGTAATGACAGCCCTAGGAAACAAATGCAGGATCTAGTGTATCTATTTTCATAACCACCAATATATTCTAGTATTATGCTAGCTGCATTGCTTATTTCATGCTACTTTTTAGAAAAAGTTTTATCAGAGTATAGCTGATTTACAACGTTGTGTTAGTTTCAGGTGGACAGCAATGTGCATCAGTTTTATGTATACATATATCCTTTACTTTTTTTACATTCTTTTCCCACATAGGCCATTACAGAGCACTGAGTAGTTTCCTGTGCTCTACAGTAAGCCCCTGTGTGTGTTTAGTCTCTCATGTCTGACTCTTTGTGACCCCATGGACTGTAGCCCACCAGGTTCCTCTGTTCATGGGGATTCGCCAGGCAAGAATACTGGAGTGGGTTGCCATGCCCTCCTTCAGGAGATCTTCCCAACCCAGGGATCGAACCCAGGTCTCCCACATTGCAGGCGAATTCTCTACTGTCTGAGCCACCAGGGAAGAACAGTAAGTCCTTAGTAGTCATCTATTTTTTATATTGTAGTGTGTATATTGGAGAAGGCAATGGCACCCCACTCCAGTACTCTTGCCTGGAAAATCCCATGAACAGAGGGGCCTGGTGGGCTTCAGTCCATGGGGTCTCTGAGGGTCGGGCATTACTGAGCGAGTTCACTTTCACTTTTCACTTTCATGCATTGGAGAAGGAAATGGCAACCCACTCCAGTGTTCTTGCTTGGAGAATGCCAGGGCCAGGGGAGCCTGGTGGGCTGCCGTCTATGGGGTCGCACAGAGTCAGACACGACTGAAGTGACTTAGCAGCAGCAGTGTGTAAATTGTCAATCCCAATCTCCCCAATTTACCCCTCCTCCCCTTATCCCCTGGTAACCATAAGTTTGGTTTCTCCATCTCTGACTCTACTTCTGTTTTTGTAAATAACTTCATTTGTACCCTCATTTTTTTTAAAGACTCCGCATATAAGCAATATGTCATTTGTCTTTCTGAGTCTGACTTACTTCTTTCGGTATGACTATCTCTATGTCCATCCATGTCGCTGTAAATAGCGTTATTTTGTTCTTTTTGTGGCTGAGTAATATTCTACTGATAAATGTGCTGTATCTTCTTTATCCATTCATCTGTTGATGGAGACTTACATTGCTTCCATGTTCTGGCTATGGTAAATAGTGCTGCAATGAAGATTGGGGTGTGTACATGCTCAGTCATGTCTGACTCTTTGCAACCCCATAGACCGTTGCCCACCAGGTTCCTTTGTCCATGGGATTATCCAGGCAAGAATACTGGAGTAGGTTGCCATTTCCTCCTCCAGGGGATTTTCCCGACCCAGGGATTGAACCTGCATCCCCTGCATTGGCAGGAATACTGTACCACTGAGCCACCTGGGAAGCACCTGAGGTACATATATGTTTTTGCATTACAGTTTTCTTCAGGTATTTGCCCAAGAGAAGTATTGCTGGGTAATATGGTAGTTCTATTTTTAGTTTTTTAAGGAGTCTCAATACTGTTCTCCATGGTGGCAGTACCAATTTACATTCTAGCCAACAGTGTATTTTTCTCCATACCCTCTCTAGCATTTATTATTTGTTGACTTTCTGATGGTGGCCATTTTGACCAGTGTGAGGTGATACCTCACTGTAGTTTTGATATGCATCTCTCCAATAATTAGTGATGTTGAGCATCTTTGTATGTGTTGGCCATCTGTCAATAGACATTTAGAATAATGTCTATTTAGATCTTCCACCCATTTTTTTTTAGATATCTTTGTTCTTTTCTTATATTGGGCTGCATGGGCAATCTTTTGTCACTTTTTAAACCTCTCATTATAGAAATAGAGACTAAGAACAGTTTGTTCTGTGATAATTATGACAACCAGTGTTTATTCACTCAACAAACAACTGAGCATTACATCAGCATGGATAATTTTGCCCAAAAGCAACAGAAACTCCCACCGAAAGTGATTGAAACCTTAAGGATATTTAATTACCTGGAAAGACAAGCAGTCCACTGAAAGGTGGTTTCAAGGTCAGTTTGCAAACACAGTGAGCTTTTCCAAGACAAAGAATCTTCTTGTTCTGCCATCTCAGCATACTGACTTTGGGATTCTGGTTTGTTTTTCACAGTAGGATAACTTCTGAAGCTCCAAATATCATATCCTTGCATATCAAGAAAGACTATTTTAATAGCCTCCTAGCAGACTTCCTCTGACTTGTGATTATCCAAGGCTTGGTCATGATAAAGGGAGATAGGGCTAACAGTAAGCAACTGCTACTGCTACTGCTAAGTCACTTCAGTCGTGTCCGACTCTGTGAGACCCCATAGACGGCAGCCCACCAGGCTCCCCCGTCCCTGGGATTCTCCAGGCAAGAGCACTGGAGTGGGTTGCCATTGCCTTCTTCAATGCATGAAAGTGAAAAGTGAAAGGGAAGTTGCTCAGTCGTCTCCGACTCTTCACGACCCCATGGACCGCAGCCTACCAGGCTCCTCTGTCCGTGGGATTTTCCAGGTAAGAGTACTGGAGTGGGGTGACATCGCCTTCTCCGAACAGTAAGCAAGATCAGTCACTAGTTGTCCCTGGTGGCTGGTAACACTGCTTCCAGTAAAAGGATTCTGTGAGGAACAAGGAGGAGTAGAACCACTAGGGAAAGACATATGTATTTAATTTTACACAGCAAAACCAGATTTCTCTCCAAAATTGGTGCTCCATCTAGACTACTACCAACAGTGCAAGAGCATTCCTATGCCCCACTTGGCATTTCCCCATTTCTCTCTCTCTCCTTTTATCCCCCATTCTAATAGGGGTAAAACATATTGTTTTAATATGTATTTGCATTTCTCTAAGTACTAATGCTTTGGAGCATGTGTTCATATGCTTGTTAACCATTTAGAGTTTCTCTTTTGTAAATCACATGTTCATATTTATTCTTCACCCATTTTACAGTTGTGTTTTCTAACTTTTCCTTGTTTGTTTGCAGGCACTCCCACAAAGAAAAGATACTTTATCCTTTACTGGCTTTAGACATTGCAGATATATTCTACCCCTCCTGTCATTGGTCTTTCAACTTGGTCCATGTTGTCCTTCATTGAACTGAAATCTTAATTTAATGAGATTAAAGTATATAAGCCTCACAGAGTTACTGTCAGCTTTAAATGTGACAATGTACATAACACTCTTGGCTATACTGCCAGGTACAAGTTAAGAACTTCCTGAATAAATCTCAGCTATTATTGCTCTTATTGTTGTCATTCATTTAACCCTATTTTTTTCCCAGAAGAATCACAGTTGTCTTTTGCTGACATAACACCCTACATGTATTTCTATTGCAGCAATTGTTTTATTGTCTCTAATGATGAGCTGATTGCACTCTTCAATGCCAAGGAACATGCCTTCTTCATCTTGTATTCCCATGATCTAGGACATAATAAGTAAAAAGTGATCAATGAATGTATTTTGGATAAACATGTAAATAAATGAGGTTTCAAAGAAATTTAAACAATAAAGAGTATCAACTGGGGAAAAGAGTAACTGAAGAAATCATGGGAAAGTTTTATATTAAAAATATAAAATAGGAGAAAATATTTGAAAACAATACATGTGTTAAGGACTGTTAGCCAAAATATAGAAAGAAAATAAGAAAACGAATACCAGAGTTTAAAATGGGCAAAAGACCTAAACAGACACCTCGCTAGAAAAGATACACAGGTGGAAAATAAGCATATGAGAAGATGCTCCACATCATAGGTTATCAGAAAAATGAAAATTAAAACAACAATGAGATGCCAATATACACCTATTCAGTTCAGTTCAGTTCAATCACTCAGTCGTGTCCAACTCTTACGACCCCATGAATCACAGCACGCCAGGCCTCCCTGTCCATCACCAACTCCCAGAGTTCACTCAGATTCACGTCCATTGAGTTGGTGATGCCATCCAGCCATCTCATCCTCTGGCGTCCCCTTCTCCTCCTGCCCACAATCCCTCCCAGCATCAGAGTCTTTTCCAATGAGTCAACTCTTCGCATGAGGTGGCCAACGTACTGGAGTTTCAGCTTTAACATCATTCCTTCCAAAGAACACCCAGGACTGATCTCCTTTAGAATGGACTGGTTGGATCTCCTTGCAGTCCAAGGGACCCTCAAGAGTCTTCTCCAACACCACAGTTCAAAAGCATCAGTTCTTCGGCGCTCTGCCTTCTTCACAGTCCAACTCTCACATCCATACATGACTACTGGAAAAACCATAGCCTTGACTAGACGGACCTTAGTCAGCAAAGTAATGTCTCTGCTTTTGAATATGTCATCTAGGTTGATTATAACTTTTCTTCCAAGGAGTAAGTGTCTTTTAATTTCATGGCTGCAGTCACCATCTGCATGGCCAAAATCCCAAAACTAACAATGCCAAATGCTAGCAAGGTTGTGGAGCAACAGGAAATCTCACATACTGCTGGTGGGAATGCAAAAACAATTACTTTGGAAGCAGTTTGACAGTTTCTTACAAAATTTAATGCATTTTCCACCCAGCTCAGCAGCTGTGCTCCCTAGTATTTTATTTATCCAAATGAGCTGAAGGCTTATGTCCATAACAAATCCTGTATGTGAATGTTTATGATGGCTTTATTCATAATTGCTGAAACTTGGAAACAACCAAGATATCCTTCAGTAGGTGAATGGATAAATACATTGTGGTACATCCACACAGTGGAGTATCATTCAGTGCTGAAAATATTCAATAAATTAGCTATCAAGCCATGAGAAGACATGAAAGAATCTTAAATGTATATTACTAAATGAAAAGCAAATTTTTAAACACTGAATACAATCAATATATACTTCAAACTATACAACATTCTAAAAAGGCAAAACCACAGAGACTTTTAAGAGATTAGTGATTGCCAGCAACTGGGGGAGGGAGGGATGAATCGGCAGAGTACAAAGAACTTTTAGGGCAGTGAGACAATAGTTTCACTAGTGGTTTTACTTACTTTCTTCAATTTCAATCTGAATTTGGCAATAAGGAGTTCATGATTTGAGCCACAGTCAGCTCCCAGTCTTGTTTTTGCTGACTGTACAGAGTTTCTCCATCTTTGGCTGCAAAGAATATAATCAATCTGATTTTGGTATTGACCATCTGGTGATGTCCACGTGTAGAGTCTTGTGTTGTTGGAAGAGGGTGTTTGCAATGACCAATGCTTTCTCTTGGCAAAACTCTGCTAGCCTTTGACCTGCTTCATTCTGTATTCCAAGCCCAAATTTTCCTGTTACTCCAGGTATTTCTTGACTTCCTACTTTTGGATTCCAGTTCCCTATAGTGAAGAGGACATCTTTTTTGGGTGTTAGTTCTAGAAGATCTTGGAGGTCTTCATAGAACCATTCAACTTCAGCTTCTTCAGCATTACTGGTTGGGGCATAGATTTAGATTACTGTGATATTGAATGGTTTGCCTTGGAAATGAACAGAGATCATTCGGTCATTTTTGAGATTGCATCCAAGAACTGCATTTCAGACTCTTTTGTTGACTATGATGGCTACTCCATTTCTTCCAAGGGATTCTTGCCCACGGTAGTAGATATAATGGTCATCTGAGTTAAATTCACCCATTCCAGTCCATTTTAGTTCGCTGATTCCTAAAATGTTGACATTCACACTTGCCATCTCCTGTTTGACCTCTTCCAATTTGCCTTGATACATGGACTTAACATTCCAGGTTCCTATGCTATATTGCTCTTTACAGCATCGGACTTTGCTTCTATCACCAGTCACATCCACAACAGGGTGTTGTTTTTGCTTTGGCTCTGCCTCTTCATTCTTTCTGGAGTTATTTCTCCACTAATCTCCAATAGCATATTGGCCCCTACCAACCTGGGGAGTGCATCTTTCAGCGTCCTATCTCTTTGCCTTTTCATACTGTTTTTGCCTTTTCATGCTGTTCTATATGATACTACATTGTAAAAAAAAAAAAAAAACCACACACATGTCATAATTCATTTGTCCAAACCCATAGAATGTATGATACCAATAATGAACCCTAATGTAAATTATGGGCTTTGTGTGTTAATATAGTTACATCAATTATAGCCAATGTACCACTGTGATATGTCAGTAGTGGAGAAGCAGGTATACATGGAGCAGGGAAGGGGACAGAAAATATAAGGGAACTTTACTTCCACTCAATTTTGCTATGAACCTGAAACTTTTAGAAGAAATAAATCCTATTCAAAAAAAATGAAAACTACATCAATGAAAACTACAGACTAGGTTATTCTTACAAAACAAAAATGACAATTGGTGAAGACCCAAATTCAGTGAATTAATCTAAAAGGAAGTAACTTGGGGGCTAAGATTCTGAACTCCCAATTCAGGGGACCCAGAGACTGATCCCTGAGCCAGGAACTAGATTCCATGTGCCTCAACTAAGAGTTTGCATGCTGCAACTAAAAATCCCACATGCTGCAACTAAAAGACCCTCCATGCCAAAACAAAGGAAGATCCTGTGTGCTATAACTAAGACTCAGCACAGCTAAATAGATAAATAAAATTAATATTACATTAATGAATTAAAAATTAAAAATAATCCTCTAATTAAATAAATTTTAAAAAATAAAAGAAAGTGGCATGGTATGTCAAAGAAAGCAAAATGAGTCTGTTAGTACGAAAAAGTGGGGACATTATAAAATGATAATTCTATGTGTGATATATAATTTTATTTTTATTAAGTATCATTTTAATTACCATAGTAGTGTCAGTCGCTCAGTTGTGTCCAACTCTTTGCGACCTCACAGATTGTAGCCTGCCAGGATCCTCTCTGTCCATGTAATTCTCCAGGCAAGAATACTGGAGTGGGTTACCATTCCCTTCTCCAGAGGATCTTCCTGACCCGGGGATTGAACCTGGGTCTCCTGCATTGCAGGCAGATTCTTTACTGTCTGAGCTGCAGGGTTGACCTAGATTGTTTTAACTACTAACAGATATTTTTAACCACATCAGCTAACACATAGCAAGATGGATAGGTTTGAACTGCAAATAAGCAAAGCCATTGTATGGGGCAGTCAGCCAAGGGAGAAGGAAAAAAGTGAAGGGGCATGAATAATCTATAAATATAGATTACCCAGACCTTGAGATAATTCTGAGAAATTCCTTGAGACTTACAAAATATTTCACCAACCTAAAGATTACCTTCAGTTATGAGCCTGAATTCACTCAAATGTCACTGCATCTCTGCCAGGTACTCAGTATTTTATATAGCTTCCTTGAATGTATATGGGTGAGCAAATGGTCATCGTTTATACTCAAGGAAATTAGGGGGTTTAATTTGAATCTGATAAATCTGAGATAGACATCGAAAGAAATTCATTATCCTAATGTTTTTTAAGAAGGTTGTAAACTACCTTCTCAGGAGATTTTTGAGAATTTTGTCAAGACTGTATCTTTATAATGGTTTTGACAGTAAGGCTTCTACACTTATCAAAAATTATATGATTCTATATGTACATCTTAATCTTCCTATTTGTGCAGTTAATTTTTTTATTGTCTAAGAAGCATACCTAAAATACGGAGTCCTTTCCAAGGTCCCCAAGACCAGTAGTGATCAGTCTTAACTAGATATACTTTTCTCAATGGCCTATTCGTTGAATTTCTTATGTTGAATCTAATTATCTTAAATAGAACCACCATAAAATACTACTGATGGATGTTCAAGCTGGTTTTAGAAAAGGCAGAGGAACCAGAGATCAAGATGCCAACATCCACTGGATCATCAAAAAAGCAAGAGTTCCAGGAAAACATCTATTTCTGCTTTATTGACTATGCCAAAGCCTTTGACTGTTTGGATCACAATAAACTGTGGAAAATTCTGAAAGAGATGGGAATACCAGACCACTTGACCTGCCTCTTGAGAAACCTATATGCAAGTCAGAAAGCAACAGTTAGAACTGACATGGAACAACAAACTGGTTCCAAATAGGAAAAGGAGTACGTCAGGGCTGTATATTGTCACCCTGCTTATTTAACTTCTATGCAGAGTACATCATGAGAAACGCTGGACTGGAAGAAACACAAGCTGGAATCAAGATTGCTGGGAGAAATATCAGTCACCTCAGATATGCAGATGACACCACCCTGATGGCAGAAAGTGAAGAGGAACTAAAAAGCCTGTTGATGAAAGTGAAAGAGGAGAGTGAAAAAGTTGGCTTAAAGATCATGACATCTGGTCCCATCACTTCATGGCAAATAGATGGGGATACAGTGGAAACAGTGTCAGACTTTATTTTTGGGGGGCTCCAAAATCACTGCAGATGGTGATTGTAGCCATGAATTTAAAAGATGCTTACTCCTTGGAAGGAAAGTTATGACCAACCTAGATAGCATATTGAAAAGCAGAGACATTACTTTGCCAACAAAGGTCAATTTAGTCAAGGCTATGGTTTTTCCAGTGGTCATGTATGGATGTGAGAGTTGGACTGTGAAGAAAGCTGAGCACCGAAGATTTGATGTTTTTGAACTGTGGTGTTGGAGAAGACTCTTGAGAGTCCCTTGGACTGCAAGGAGATCCAACCAGTCCATTCTGAAGGAGATCAGCCCTGGGATTTCTTTGGAAGGACTGATGCTAAAGCTGAAACTCCAATACTTTGGCCACCTCATGCAACGGGTTGACTCATTGGAAAAGATTCTGATGCTTGGAGGGATTGGGGGAAGGAGGAGAAGGGGATGACAGGGGATGAGATGGCTGGATGGCATCACCAACTTGATGGACATGAGTTTGAGTGAACTCCAGGAGTTGGTGATGGACACAGAGGCCTGGCGTGCTGTGATTCATGGGGTCGCAAAGAGTCGGACACGACTGAGTGACTGAATTGAACTGAACTGGAACCTGAACATGGGCTTCCCTGGTAGCTCAGATGGTAAAGGATCTGTCTGCAAAGCAGGAGACCCAGGTTTGATCCCTGGATGGGGAAGATCCCCTGGAGAAGGGAATAGCTACCCACTCCAGTATTCCTGCTTGGAGAATTACATGGACAGAGGAGCCTGGAGGGCTACAGTCCATGGGGTTGCAGAGAGTCAGACACGACTAAGCAACAACACTTTCACTTTTCACTTCAAAGCTGAACGTAGAACCTCTAGAGGCCACCTTTTGGCCTCTTGACTCTGTTATGACCTAATCGTTAAAAGTACAGCCCTTGGAGTCAGTCCTGGTCTCAACTAGTTGTTACTACCTATGTCTCTTTGGGCAAGTAATATAGTTCTTCTAAGCTTGGGTATTTTCATATATTAAATGGAGCTAATAATAATAATGCCTAGTTTATGAGATGGCTTCCTTTGTAGCTTGGTCAGTAAAGAATCCACCTGCAATTCAGGAGACCTGGGTTTGATTCCTGGGTTGGGAAGATCCCCTGGAGAAGGAAATGGTAACCCACTCCAGTATTCTTGCCTGGGGAAGCCCATGGACAGAGGACCCTGGTGGAAAGTGTTGGAAACAAGTGGACAACTAAACCACCACCACCACCACTTTATGAGAGATTGCAATATGGACATGCTAAAGCCCCTAGCTGAGTGTCTGATATACAACAAGTACTCAGTCAATAGTTACCAACATTTCCTTTTCCCTATCCTTTATAGTCAACCCCAATCCCTGTCTCTAGCAAGTTATTTAGTTTTTTCTTTGCCTGCCCCAGTTAGACCAAATTGTGGGTCTAAGGAGTCAAAAATTATTCTGTTAATTTCATTTATAACTGTACTTCAGTTAAGTGTACTTCTACTGCCTTCCTGAGTTTTACTTAATTAATAAAACTGATTCTTTTCAATGTTCTTGTTATTTTTTATAACGTCATGGAAGTGAAGTGAGCTCGCTCAGTCGTGTCCGACTCTTTGCAACCCCATGGACTGTAGCCCACCAGGCTCTTCCATCCATGGGATTCTCCAGGCAAGAATACTGGAGTGGGTTGCCATTTCCTTCTCCAGGGGAACTTCCCGATCCAGGGATCGAACCCGGGTCTCCCGCATTGCAGGCAGACACTTTAACCTCTGAGCCACCAGGGAAGCCCTTACAAAATTCAAATTAGTACTTCTAATATTTCTATCCTTGAGAACAGTAAAATAAATAGAGTTAATTTATGCTTCACTTTGCCAGACACCTCTCTGTAGTGGCATATTTTAGCAAAAAAGTGAAATTTTCACATAAATTAGGTATTTCACAGAATTTAAAATTTTATCTGTCTGTTCTGATGAAACAGTTGCAAAAGAATCCACCTGTTGTGCAGGAGATGGGGATTCAGTCCCTGGATTGGGAAGATCCCTAGAGAAGTAAATGTCAACCCATTCCAGTATTCTAGCCTGGAGAATCCCAAGGACAGAGGAGTCTGGCAGGCTACAGTCTGTAGGATCACAAAGAGTTGGACATGACTGACCACTGAACACGTGTGTGTTCTGATGAAAAAGCCCAATCTTTCCTTGTGCCAATAAGAGATAAATTGTTTTGAATACAGATGTATCCATCATATATAGTTATTATGTCAATAACTTTCTATAACTACATTTTATTGTTTCAAAGAATACAAAATAAGAATTGGTTTAAGGCATCATTACCTGTAGAGATCTCAGAATGAATTTGATCAAAATAAAATCCTTTTTTACTCCTTTTGTTTGGACCACAAAATGAATATGAATGCTTTGTTTACATTTCATTTCTTTTCACAGTTGGAGCTTTTTATCACTTGAAATATATGTTGATTTTCACATAAGTAAAACAAATTGCAATGCCCCATGTAGCTCTCTCTTGTTTTCTTCATCCCTTCCTTAAAGGGGGTTTATAATTATTTACTTCAAAAAAAAAAAAAAGTCAGTAAAGCCATTTTAAGCCAAGCTCCAAGATTCAAAATTAACTTTAGACATTATTAGAGAAAATTGTCTAAAACTGATCTTGGAGATCTTAGTGAAAACACAATTCAAGCAAGAGAAGTCATTTTCTGACTACCTACCATGTGCCAAGCATCACAGCAAGCCCCACAGATATTAATAAAATGTTGAATTACAGTGTTCTTAGTTACAAAGGGCTCATTTTGCAGAAAGAGAGGCCGAGAGCAGCCACTTAAATAATTAATAGTGTAACAGTGTTCTAGAACTATAATGAAAGTATATTAATGTTCTAGTTATAGAAAAATTGTTAATTTCATTTAACTTCTCTAATTCTAGGTTTTCTATTTGTATAATGGAGACTAGCATTAGCCCTATCTCATAGGTCATTAAAAAGATAAAATGGGATACTCTGAAGAATTGTGACTTGCATGTGGTAAGTACTCAAAAAGCTTAGCTGCTGTCATTATTTGTACTGTTGCTGTAATTGTTAAGAAGAGTCACAAAGGGTTTTACTGACTGAGCAGGCAATATTAAAACTGGGTGTTCAGAGAGGGATGGAGAATGACTAAGACTTTGCCCATTTGCAAAGCGCAAGGAGCATTGAGGCAGAGATAAGGACATGAGGCAAGAGACAAGTTGGGGAAGAGCATGCGGTTAAGTTTTGCGGAAGGACAAGTAACCCAAGTAAATGGAACATGGGAGCATGGGTCTGAGTGATAAGAAATGGGGCTGGACCGTGAAGAACCTTGGGCTCAATGCCAAGTGCTGAACTTCATCCTGGGGATAGTACACAACCGTTAAATATTTTTAAGTAGCAGAGTAATACAATCAAATTTATTTTTTGGAAGATAGCAGTAAAGATATTAGAGATAGTTAGGAATCTATGATAATAGTTTATATGAGGAAAGTGTAATAGCTAACAGATGGTGCTTATAATGTTCATATGCTAATCATTCGCCTAAATATGTATACTCTTATAACAAGGCAGATGTTATTACTGTCTCCATTTGACAGATGTTAAACTTAGGTATACAGTTGTTAAATAATTTGCTTAAAGTTTCCATAGGTAGTGTGTGTTGAAGATAAGATTCAAAACCAATATATCTTACTCCGAAGCCTGCATATTTAACCACTGTCCATTGTTTCTCAGTTAATAAGAGAAAGCAGTAATGGAAAGGAATATTGTATTCAGGGGGATTTTTAAATTAGAATCAATGGAATTTGATGACTGACTTTTCATTCAATAAAAATTGATTGAGTTTCTACCACATGGCAAGCACCGGCAGCTAAAGCAAGGAAAAAAAAAAAAAAAAAACAGGCTGGCACCTGTTCTCAGGAAGCATATTTGCCACTGCAAGAACAAACAGTTTGTGGTTTATATTAAGAACAAAAGAAAGAAAAATAGAATAAGAGGTAATAGAAAATAACACAAGGGGATCTACTTTAGTTCAGTCACCTGTGACTCTGAGAGGCAGCCTTTAAACTGAGGTATGAAGAATCCTATATGATTGTGTGTGTGTGTGCGCTTAGTCGCTCAGTCATGTCCAACTCTTTGTGACTCTTTGGACTGTAGCTTGCCAGGATCCTCCGTTCATGGGATTTTTTCAGGGAAGAATTCTGGAGTGTGTTGGTATTTCCTCCTGCAGGAGATCTTCCCAACCCAGGGATCAAAACCTTGTCTCCTGGGCCTCCTGCATTGCTGGTGCATTCTTTACCCTCTAAGCCATTGGAGAGAGAATAATGATTCATTATTTCAGTTCCTGTTTCTGTTTTGTGTTTTCAGTGAGAAAAATACAGTAATCTGGTAGGAAAGTTTCAGGGAGTAGTTTAAACTAGAATTTGAAATAGAGTATACTTTCTGTAGATGAACTGGGGATTAGCGGGTGGGAGCATAGGAGGGATTCCAAATCCCAAAAGGACACAAAGAAAATTGCAGACATCCAAAAGCAAAAAAGTTCTACAGAGATGGTAATTGGATTGATTTAGTGGGGCTGACTAAGGGTTCTTTTATGACAGTCAGTAATAGTAAAGCTAGAAAGCTGATTCCTGATAGAATGTGGGGGGAGTTTAAATGCAAGATTCAACATGTTAGAGTTTCCTCCTGTAGGTGATGAAGAAGTCCTGAAGACTAGAAAGGAAGGAAGGAAGGGACAGAATGAGAATACTATTAATATGAGAATGCTGTTCAGCAGACTGCAGTCAGCAAGTTTATATGAAGCCCTTTCCCAGACAGGCAGAGGTAAGATGAGGACTACGCTCTAGGAAGCGGACTCCTCCTCAACA
Organism: Ovis canadensis; assembly: GCF_042477335.2. Taxonomy (NCBI): domain Eukaryota; kingdom Metazoa; phylum Chordata; class Mammalia; order Artiodactyla; family Bovidae; genus Ovis; species Ovis canadensis. Next base: position 54,561,462 of record NC_091245.1, read on the forward strand.
ATCAAGACAGCATGCAGGGCTGGCGCAAGAAATTCAGATACCCTGAAAGACACTAGAAACAGCCAGACTAGAACATCCAAGAGGTACTCATCCATCTAAAATGCAATATGAAATATAAGAGCCAAGATGTAAAGTCAAAACAAGGTAAGAGTAACTGAGAGATTCACAGCAGGTAGGCATGGCAGGGTAACCTGTGGCTAAAGAAATGCCCACGCCAGAGAGCATAAGCGGCCACAGCCCAGAGGCGAGATGCAAAATGGGGGTGGTGTTGTAAAGGTAAGAGATATTTCAAAATAAGACCACATCAGATTTGTCAACTATTAGATGCCAAAAGAGGGAGAATTTTGAACATGGTGAATGCAAAAATGGTGATGCCGCTACTAGAAATGGGGAGACAAGCAAAGTCTACTTTCAAAAGGTGACAGGAAGATGAAGAATTTGGTTTTGGACATGCGATTTTGAGGTGATGCTAGGTTCAAGTAGAAATGTCTTCAAGGTCGTAGAGATGTGAGAGTGGAGGTCAGGATTGAGGTAGGCACTGTTTGTATAGCTAGTACAAAATGAAGGTGTTGAAATACATGAAGTTTCAAAGAGACAGAAGTTAAGAAGTAAGAAAAATCAAGAGCCAAAACCAGAATCTCTCTGAGACAAAAGCAGAAAGGGAGAAAAAGGAAAAAATTGAAGAGGTCAGTTGAGTCACTCAGTCGTATCTGACTCTTTGTGACCCCCATGGACTGTAGCACACCAGGCCTCCCTGTCCATCACCAACTCCCAGATCTTACTCAAACTCATGTCCATTGAGTTGGTGATGCCATCCAGCCATCTCATCTTCTGTTGTCCCCTTCTCTTCCAGCCATCAGTCTTTCCCAGCGTCCAGGTGTTTTCAAATGAGTCGGTTCTTCATATCAAGCGGCCAAGGTATTGGAGCTTCAGCCCAGCATCAGTCCTTCCAATGAATATTCAGGACTGATTTCCTTTAGGATTGACTGGTTTAAACTCCTTGCAGTCCAGGGGACTCTCAAGCATCTTCTCCAGCACCACAGTTCAAAAGCATCAATTCTTTGGCATTCAGCTTTCTTTATAGTCCAACTCTCATCCATACATGCCTACTGGAAAAGTCATAGCTTTGACTAGACATTACTTTGTCAGTAATGTCTCTGCTTTTCAATATGCTGTCTAGGTTTGTCATAGCTTTTCTTCCAAGAAGCAAGCATCTTTTAATTTCACGACTACAGTCACCATTTGCAGTGATTTTGGAGCCCAAGAAAATGAAGTCTGTCACTGTTTCCATTGTTTCCCTTTCCATTTGCTGTGAACTAATGGGACTGGAAGTCATGATCTTCATTTTTTTAATGTTGAGTTTTAAGCCAGCTTTTTCACTCTTCTCTTTCACTTTCATCAAGAGAGTCTTTAGTTCCTCTTCACTTTCTGCCATAAAGGTGATGTCATCTGCATATCTGAGGTTATTGATATTTCTCCTGGCAATCTTAATTCAAGCTTGTGCTTCATCCAACCCGACATTTCACCTGATATTCTCTGCATATAAGTTAAATAAGCAAGGTGACAATATACAACATATTGAAGAAGTACAAGAAAATTAAAATTGGCTAATGTCACAGAACCCAGAGAGGACTATATGAATGGGTATGGGCACTAGGTGAGAGTAGATGCTAGTAGCTTCAGGTTCTTGCCAGTTTGTCTCCTGCCCTCTCCATGTCCTCCTCTGCCCACTCGCCATCACTTCCTCACATAAGTAACCCTCTACATGGTCAGGGCATCCTTTGCCTCCAGAGGATAGCAGGAATGGAGAATGAAATATCAACACTTAGATTTTGAATTTCAGAGTAGGCCCTTGAAACTAGTAGATTTTTGTTTTAAAAAGCTGAGCTTCAGAAAAATTGAAGCTGAAGACTTCTTGGGCTTGCTTGATGGTTTCGTGGTAAAGAATCCGCTTGCAATGCAGGAGACATGGGTTCTATCTCTGGGTCAAGAAGATCCCCTGGAGAAAGAAATGGAAACCTGCTCCAGTAATCTTGGGTGAGAAATATCATGGACAGAGGAGCCTGGCAGGCTACAATCCATGAGGTTACAAAGAGTCAGACACAACTGAGCAACTAGACAAAAGTTCTTCTGTAAAAGAGCCAAAGTAACACCTCTTGCCACCCTCTGAGAAGAGGTTCAATAGCGAAAGGACAAAATTTAGACTCTGGCAAGTCCTCACGAGGGGCATTTTTCCTGCCCATCCAAGAGTCAGTATTAGGGGAAGGATGGTAGATAACAGGCTCACCATAGGAGCCTCGAGGGGATCTGTAGATGAGACTTGGGTTTGCTTCACACCAGAGCTCTGCAAGTGAAGCAGGAAGCATGCCAAAGAAGTGCCTTGGGCCACAATATGCTGAAGCCACTGGGACAGAGAAGCCCAGTGACAGTTATGGGTGGCTCACGGCCCTAGGGAAGGGTAGAGACACCCTTTCCTTGCTTCAGAGGATAAAATAAACAAAGGAAACAGCCAAGGGACCAAAGGGTGTAAGGTTCTTAAAAAAGATTACATCTCCAGACATCAGGATGGGCTGTGCCAACAGGAACCCAGAGACAGACCTGGTATATGTTAACATGAGCAATGACCAGCCACCTCAGGGGACTCAGAGCAGAATACTCTGCTTATTCAGTGCCATACTGCTGTACATGACCCTTCCAACACCTGCTCCATCTCTCTCCCGCATAAATGAGATGCCATCCTAGGAGAAGGAGGGAAAGCGCCCTGAACTGGACTACATTTAAGCCTAATTTACTGAGAAATTACCGTGTTTGCTCGAGTTTACCTCAAGTTATAAGGTAAGTTCAGTTCAGTTCAGTCACTCAGTCGTGTCCGGCTCTGCGACCCCATGAATTGCAGCACGCCAGGCCTCCCTGTCCATCACCATCTCCCGGAATTCACTCAGACTCACGTACATCGAGTCCGTGATGCCATCCAGCCATCTCATCCTCTGTTGTCCCCTTCTCCTCCTGCCCCCAATCCCTCCAAGCATCAGAATCTTTTCCAATGAGTCAACTCTTCGCATGAGGTGGCCAAAGTACTGGAGCTTCAGCTTTAGCATCATTCCTTCCAAAGAAATCCCAGGGCTGATCTCCTTCAGAATGGACTTGTTGGATCTCCTTGCAGTCCAAGGGACTCTCAAGAGTCTTCTCCAACACCACCACAGTTCAAAAGCATCAATTCGTTGGCACTCAGCCTTCTTCACAGTCCAACTCTCACATCCATACATGACTACTGGAAAAACCATAGCCTTGACTAGACGGACCTTAGTCGGCAAAGTAATGTCTCTGCTTTTGAATATGCTATCTAGGTTGGTCATAACTTTTCTTCCAAGGAGTAAGCGTCTTTTAATTTCATGGCTGCAGTCACCATCTGCAGTGATTTTGGAGCCCAAAAAAATAAAGTCTGACACTGTTTCTACTGTTTCCCCATCTATTTCCCATGAAGTGATGGGACCAGATGCCATGATCTTCGTTTTCTGAATGTTGAGCTTTAAGCCAACTTTTTCACTCTCCTCTTTCAGCTTCATCAAGAGGCTCTTTAATTCTTCTTCATATTCAGCCATAAGGGTGGTGTCATCTGCATATCTGAAGTGATTGATATTTCTCCTGGTAATCTTGATTCCAGCTTGTGTTTCTTCCAGTCCAGTGTTTCTCATGATGTACTCTGCATAGAAGTTAAATAAGCAGGGTGACAATATACAGCCTTGACGTACTCCTTTTCCTGTTTGGAACCTGTCCAGTTCTAACTGTTGCTTCCTGACCTGCATGCAGATTTCTCAAGAGGGAGGTTAGGTGGTCTGGTATTCCCATCTCTTTCAGAATTTTCCACAGTTTATTGTGATCCACACAGTCCAAGGCTTTGGCATAGTCAATAAAGCAGAAGTAGATGTTTTTCTGGAACTCTCTTGCTTTTTCGATGATCCAGCGGATGTTGGCAATTTGATCTCTGGTTCCTCTGCCTTTTCTAAAACCAGCTTGAACATCAGGGAGTTCACGGTTCACATATTGCTGAAGCCTGGCTTGGAGAATTTTGAGCATTACTTTACTAGCATGTGAGATGAGTGCAATTGTGCGGTAGTTGGAGCATTCTTTGGCATTGCCTTTCTTTGGAATTGGAATGAAAACTGACCTTTTCCAGTCCTGTGGCCACTGCTGAGTTTTCCAAATTTGCTGGCATATTGAGTGCAGCACTTTCACAGCATCATCTTTCAGGATTTGAAACAGCTCCACTGGAATTCCATCACCTCCACTAGCTTTGTTCGTAGTGATGCTTTCTAAGGCTTACTTGACTTCACATTCCAAGATGTCTGGATCCAGATTAGTGATCACATCATCATGATTATCTGGGTCATGAAGATCTTTTTTGTACAGTTCTTCCATGTATTCTTGCCACCTCTTCTTAGTATCTTCTGCTTCTGTTAGGTCCATACCATTTCTGTCCTTTATCGAGCCCATCTTTGCATGAAATGTTCCCTTGGTATCTCTAATTTTCTTGAAGAGATCTCTAGTCTTTCCCATTCTGTTGTTTTCCTCTATTTCTTTGCATTGATCTCTAAGGAAGGCTTTCTTATCTCTTCTTGCTATTCTTTGGAACTCTGCATTCAGATGCTTATATCTTTCCCTTTCTCCTTTGCTTTTCGCCTCTCTTCTTTTCACAGCTATTTGTAAGGCCTCCCTAGACAGCCATTTTGCTTTTTTGCATTTCTTATCCATGGGGATGGTCTTGATCCCTGTCTCCTGTACAATGTCACGAACCTCATTCCATAGTTCATCAGGCACTCTATCTATCAGTCTAGGCCCTTAAATCTATTTCTCACTTCCACTGTATAATCATAAGGGATTTGATTGAGGTCATACCTGAATGGTCTAGCGGTTTTCCCTACTTTCTTCAATTTGAGTCTGAATTTGGTAATAAGGAATTCATGATCTGAGCCACAGTCAGCCCCTGGTCTTGTTTTTGTTGACTGTATAGAGCTTCTCCATCTTTGGCTATAAAGAATATAATCAGTCTGATTTCGGCGTTGACCATCTGGTTATGTCCATGTGTAGAGTCTTCTCTTGTGTTGTTGGAAAAGGGTGTTTGCTATTACCAGTGCATTTTCTTGGCAAAACACTATTAGTCTTTGCCCTGCTTCATTCTGCATTCCAAGGCCAAATTTTCCTGTTACTCCAGGTGTTTCTTGACTTCCTACTTTTGCATTCCAGTCCCCTATAATGAAAAGGACATCTTTTTTGGGTGTTAGTTCTAAAAGGTCTTGTAGGTCTTCATAAAACCATTCAGCTTCAGTTTCTTCAGTGTTACTGGTTGGGCCATAGACTTGGATAACTGTGATACTGAATGGTTTGCCTTGGAAATGAACAGAGATCATTCTGTTGTTATAAGGTAAAGCTCTCTATTATCCAATGGAAACAAGACCTAGAAGTAGAAATTAGATTTTGTTGTGGAAAAATAAAGTGAAGTGTTATATTTTGCACACCTTTGTGTCTGTGGGGTTTGCACTTGCTATATGGACAGGCCTAAAAACTATGTTGTTCGTTGAATAATTACAGTGATCTATTCTTGATACAAACAGAAAAAAGGCACAAAAATGGTAAAAATTGAGAATAAAATCATACCTAAGCAATATGTAATAGTACCACAATGGTATATGAGGTTATGGGTGTCAGAGGAAAAAGATGAGTTTTTTATTCCATTATAGATAATTAAGTGATACTCAGTTTTTACTACCACTCTTCTAGTGATAGCTATAAAGAACATTAAATATAATCTGTATCACTTAAGTATGTCAAGTACCATTCAGCTTCTAAGAATATAGAAATGGAATCTTCTAGAAACAAGTCAATTGAATGCTTTTGCAATTATTTAGACAAAGGATCAATTTTTACCCCCAAAATGCTATATCAGTGTAGAAAATGCTTTTAAAAATGCATTGCATTATTCCAGCTGAGGGGGGAAAAAGGCGATATACTATTTTAGTGCCAAATATTATCAGATTTGATCAATTTAAAATGCATATAATCTTGGCTTTTGGGGGTACCCCTAACCAGATTGCAGAGTTCAAGGTGGTAAGTATAACAAAAACTAGGTAATAAATACAGTCTGGCTCTGAACTTTTATCCATCAATTCTGCTGGATGAAAAAAAAAAACTATCAGTGGTGAACCACATAATGTTCCAGGAACCTCATGTCTCTTCTTAGTGTTAATTCCTTTACCAAAGAGGGGACTTGCTTAGAGGTTCAGGAAGTCTCTGTTCCCAGATATCTGCTTAAAGTCTTAGTCCTGGGGGCACCATCAATCTGAATGGGTCTCTTCTCTGTTATTGATGAGCTCCTTCAGGTAGCCATTACAGAAAACCTATAGTGGGTAGATGGATTGGTTCTATATCTAGGTTCTTCCTAGAACAGATGAAGTATATTAACCCTAAAATGCAAAAGACATTTCCACTTCAAAAATCCAGAAGAAGATATACTCTGTTAGCACAGATTCACAATTTGCCAAAGCCTGGGCAACTTATGCAGGCTGAGAGGGCTTGCTTTTCCAGAAGCAGAACTGAGGAGGGAGCCCTGTCCTGTCTGGAACTCATAGACTGTCATCAGCAAACTCTCTTATTTTTTCAGTCTCTTCTCGCATCATTTCCTTCACCTTCTTACTCTATTGTAAACCCTTGGGATCCTCTATGTACAAGCTCTTTTTCTTCAATTTACCTGGAAATATTGGGCATGTGAGTAAAATAAGATGTGAGACAGGGCTGCTCCTTACTTCCCCTCCAGGTCCTTCTCTTTTTCTCCTCCCTAAAGCTCCCAGACTTTGAATCTCAAATCATGTGTCTATACCACCCATTAGGGCTTCCCCGATGCCTCAGCAGGTAAAGAATCTACCTGCAATGCAGGAGACACAGGAGACACAGGTTCAAACCCTGGGTCAAGGAGAGCCCCTGGGGAAGGAAATGGCAACCCACTCCAGTATTCTTGTCTGGAAAATCTCATGGACAGAGGAGCCTGGTGGGTTAAAGTCTAAAGGATTGCAAAGAGTTGACACAGCTGAGCAACTACACATTCACACAAACCCATCTTATCTCTTCTCATTGCAATCATCCACCAGGTCCACCAGATTTTAACTCCTGGCTCATGTCACTCTCTTCAACACAATTACAGATTTCATTTAGTCATTTCAAAATCCATATAGATGATCTTTCCAATAGTGTAGCCACTTAAGTCCCTTACCTGCTCTCTTCCATCATCTTGTCCATCACTTTACAACAGCCACTCAGTCCTATGAGGCATCTTCAGTTTAGTTCAGTTCAGTCACTCAGTTGTGTCCAACTCTTTGCAACCCCATGGACTGCAGCACACCAGACCTCACTGTCTATCACCAACTCCCAGAGTTTACTCAAACATGTATCCATTGAGTCAGTGATGCCATCCAACCATCTCATCCTCTGTCATCCCCTTCTTCTCCCACCTTCAATCTTTCCCAGAATCAGGATCTTTTCCAGTGAATCAGTTCTTCTCATCAAGTGGCCAAAGTATTGGAGTTTCAGCTTTGAATGGTGACTTTTAAGCGAGCTTTGAAACTCTCCTCTTCCACTTTCAGAAACAGGCTCTTTAGTTCCTCTTCAGTTTCTGCCATAAGGGTGGTGTCATCTGCGTATCTGAGGTTATTGATATTTCTCCTGGAAATCTTGATTCCAACTTGTGCCTCATCAGTCCTTCCAATGAATATTCAGGGCTGATTTCCTTTAGAATGGACTGGTTAGATCTCCTTTCTGTCCAAGGGACTTTCAAGAGTCTTCAGCACCACAGTTCCAAAGCATCAATTCTTCAGTGCTCAGCTTTCTTTATAGTCCAACTCTCACATCTGTATATGACTACTGGAAAAGCCATAGCCTTGACTAGACAGACCTTTGTTGGCAGAGTAATATCTCTGCTTTTTAATATGCTGTCTAGGTTGGTCATAACTTTTCTTCTAATGAGCATATTTTAATTTCATGGCTGCAGTCACCATCTACAGTGATTTTAGAGCCCAAAAATATAAAGTCTCACTGTTTCCACTGTTTCCACTGTTTCCCCATCTGTTTGCCATGAGAAGATGGAACCAGGTGCCATGATCTTCGTTTTTTGAGTGGTGACTTTTAAGCCAGCTTTGAAACTCTCCTCTTTCACTTTCATCAACAGGCTCTTTAGTTCCTCTTCAGTTTCTGCCATAAGGGTGGTGTCATCTGCGTATCTGAGGTTATTGATATTTCTCCCGGCAATCTTGATTCCAGCTTGTGCCTCATCCAGCCCAGCATTTCATATGAAGTACTCTGCATATAAGTTAAATAAGCCAGGTGATAATATACAGCCTTAATGTACTCCTTTCCCAGTATGGAACCAGTCAGTCTGTTCCGTGTCTGGTTCTCAGTGTTGCTTCTTGACCTGCATACAGATTTCTCAGGAGGCAAGTCAGGTAGTCTGGTATTCCCATTTCTTTCAGAATTTTCCACAGTTGTGATCCACACAGTCAAAGGCTTTGGCGTAATCAATAAAGCAGAAGAAGATGTTTTTCTGGAACTCTCTTGTTTTTTCGATGATGCAATGGATGTTAGCAATTTGATCCCTGGTTCCTCTGCCTTTTCCTAATCCACCTTGAACATTTGAAAGTTCACAGTTCACACACTGTTGAAGCCTGGCTTGGCGAATTTTGAGCATTACTTTGCTAGCGCGCGAGATGAGTGCAATTGTGCGGTAGTTTGAGCATTCTTTGGCATTGCCTTTCTTTGGGATTGGAATGAAAACTGATTTTTCCAGTCCTGTGGCCACTGCTGAGTTTTCAAATTTGCTGGCATATTGAGCTCAACACTTTCACAACATCTTTTTTTTAGGATTTGGAATAGCTTAACTGAAATTCCATCACCTCCAGTAGCTTCTTAAGGCCCTCTTGACTTCACATTCCAGGATGTCTGGCTGTAGGTGAGTGATCACACCATCATGGTTATCTGGGTCATGAAGATCTTTTTTGTATGGTTCTTCTGTGTATTCTTGCCACCTCTTCTTAATATCTTCTGCTTCTTTTAGGTATCTTAGACATTGTTATTACTAAAAATTGCAAACCACACATAATCTAAATTTTCAGCCTCTAACTTCCCACCATGACCTATATTTCTAGTTCATTCTTTTAGAACCTTGTCTCCAGAGATCTCTGATCATATCAAAACCAACAATTTGTTGATCCTACCACCTTTTCACTTTTCCTCACCTCATCTCAGGTGCTCACATCCCTTTTCATCTAATTTAACTTCCACATTCAGTCACTACAATTCATTCTCTTGTGTTCATATTCACTTCATCATATTCCAGTATATAGAATACATGCCTGCTAATCTTTCAGTTCAGTTCAGTCACTCAGTCATGTCCGACTCTTTGCGACCCCATGAACTGCAGCACGCCAGGCCTCCCTGTCCATCACCAGCTCCCAGAGTTCACTCAGATTCATGTCTCATCCTCTGTCATCCCCTTCTCCTCCTGCCCCCAATCCCTCCCAGCATCAAAGTCTTTTCCAGTGAGTCACCTCTGTGCATGAGGTGGCCAAATTACTGGAGTTTCAGCTTTAGCATCATTCCTTCCAAAAAATTCCCAGGGCTGATCTCCTTCAGAATGGACTTGTTGGATCTCCTTGCAGTCCAAGGGACTCTCAAGAGTCTTCTCCAACACCACAGTTCAAAAGCATCAATTCTTCAGCACTCAGCCTTCTTCACAGTCCAGCTGTCACATTCATACATGACTACTGGAAAAACCATAGCCTTAACTAGACGGACCTTAGTCGGCAAAGTAATGTCTCTGCTTTTGAATATACTATCTAGGTTGGTCACAACTTTTCTTCCAAGGAGTAAGCGTCTTTTAATTTCATGGCTGCAGTCACCATCTGCAGTGATTTTGGAGCCCCCCAAAATAAAGTCTGACACTGTTTCCACTGTTTCCCCATCTCTTTGCCATGAGAAGATGGGACCAGGTCTCATGATCTTCGTTTTCTGAACGTTGAGCTTTAAGCCAACTTTTTCACTCTCCTCTTTCACTTTCATCAACAGGCTTTTTAGTTCCTCTTCACTTTCTGCTATAAGGGTGGTGTCATCTGCATATCTGAGGTTATTGATATTTCGCCCAGAAATCTTGATTCCAGCTTGTGTTTCTTCCAGTCCAGCATTTCTCATGATGTACTCTGCATAGAAGTTAAATAAGCAGGGTGACAATATACAGCCTTGACGTACTCCTTTTCCTATTTGGAACCTGTCCAGTTCTAACTGTTGCTTCCTGACCTGCATACAGATTTCTCAAGAGGCAGGTCAGGTGGTCTGGTATTCCCATCTCTTTCAGAACTTTCCACAGTTTATTGTGATCCACACAGTCCAAGGCTTTGGCATAGTCAGTAAAGCAGAAGTAGATGTTTTTCTGGAACTCTCTTGCTTTTTCCATGATCCAGCGGATGTTGGCAATTTGATCTCTGGTTCCTCTGCCTTTTCTAAAACCAGCTTGAACATCAGGGAGTTCACGGTTCACATATTGCTGAAGCCTGGCTTGGAGAATTTTGAGCATTACTTTACTAGCATGTGAGATGAGTGCAATTGTGTGGTAGTTTGAGCATTCTTTGTCATTGCCTTTCTTTGGGTTTGGATTGAAAACTGACCTTTTCCAGTCCTGTGGTCACTGCTGAGTTTTCCAAATTTGCTGGCATATTGAGTGCAGCACTTTCACAGCATCATCTTTCAGGATTTCAAACAGCTCCACTGGAATTCCATCACCTCCACTAGTTTTGTTCATAGTGATGCTTTCTAAGACCCACTTGACTTCACATTCCAGAATGTCTGGCTCTAGATGAGTGATCACATCATCATGATTATCTGGGTCATGAAGATCTTTTTTGTACAGTTCTTGCCACCTCTTCTTAATATCGTCTGCTTCTGTTAGGTCCCTATCATTTCTGTCCTTTATCGAGCCCATCTTTGCATGAAATGTTCCCTTGGTATCTCTAATTTTCTTGAAGAGATCTCTAGTCTTTCCCATTCAGTTGTTTTCCTCTATTTCTTTGCATTGATCGCTGAAGAAGGCTTTCTTATCTCTTCTTGCTATTCTTTGGAACTCTGCTCTAATCCCTATTAATCCAACTCTCTATTGATAACATGCTCAATCTTCACATCTAATCCATTACCAAACACATCTTCAGAATGAACACAATTGATTTTTTTTCTTTTTAAAATGTTTTTACATTGTTGTGTTGGTTTCTAATTATTAAATGCAAATCAAAACTACAATGAGATATCACCTCATACCAGTCAGAATGGCCATTATCAAAACATCTACAAGCAATAGATGATAGAGACAATGTAGAGAAAAGGGAACTCTTCTGCATTGTTGGTGGGAATATAAACTGATACAGCCATTGTGAAGATCAGTATGGAGATTCCTTAAACACAATTGATTTTTACCACCTCTACCATCAATGCCCTGATTCAAGCCACCATCACCTCTCCTTCCTCGCTCCCTCCCTCTTTTTCTATTGATTACTGTCATAACACCCTAACTGATTTTTCTGCCCTCAATCTCTAAATTATACTCTCCATACAGTAACTATAGTAAATCTGTTAATATGTAGGTCAGATCCCATCACTTCTCTGTTCAAAAAACTCTAATCCCAGGACTTCCCTGGCTGTCCAGTAAGACTCATGCTGCCAATGCAGGAGGGGACCTGGCTTCAATCCTTGGTCTGGGAACTAAGATCTTACAAGCCACAAGGCATGGCCAAAAAATTGAAAAAGATTTTTATTTAATTTAATTAAATTTTAAAACTCAATTTCCTTCCATCTCACAGAGTAAATCCCATAGTCCCTACAATGACTTAACAGGGCCTACAACCAAATATTTGTACTTGGTAAATATTTGTTGAAAGCAAATAGATATAAATATTTATTAATAAAGAACTATCCTAAAAATCTAAGGATGCCCTCTCTGTGCTCTCCTCCTGATAGCTAAGGGTTATACCTGGCATACCCTCTAGATGATTAGGGGAAATTTTTCTTATTTTAACTTGAACTCTCTGAAGTCAAGGACAAAATGCTGGTTATTTTTATAAACTTATCACATAACAATGTCTGGCACAAAGTAGACTCATATATTTGTGTGTTTACCACAAAATACCATATGTGAGGGAAGAAAGGATCTATGTGGAATTAGTGAACCTTCCCAGGTGGCTTAAGAAATTCATTACCAATATCAAATAGATTTATGCTGCCACTTATCCTGAAGGATACTGTCAAAATCTTTCACATGATAAAGACATTCATCAGAAATCAACACTGCATTTTGGAATGGAATTCCAGTTGGGATCCATGTCTGAAATCCTAGTTTGCTCTCTCTGTCCCGAATCTTTTAATCTATAGGGAGTTTCTTTCCCACTTGGCAGCACACAAGCTTCCTATACTTCAATGTCAGGAGCTCCATAAGATAACTTCCTGCTTCTTTGGAATGACCTACAGACTCTCTAAAGTGACTTTCAACTCTACTGTGCATCCTGTATTTTAAGTCAGACCATCCTCAATGAATTCCTCTCAAACATGATGGAATCTCCTCCTGGTCTTGTAGTATAATATAGTAACACAGAGACAATCAAGGACAAACTTCAGTTTATTTATTTAAAACAAAAAGGAATGCTTCTGCATTTTTTAAATTCACATATTTGTTTATTTATTTTATTTTTGACTGTTCTGGGTCTTCATTGCTGCACACAGGATTTCTCTAGTTGTGAACAAGAGCAGGTTACTCTCTAGTTGTAGTGTGTGGGCTTGTCATTGCAGTGAGTTCTCTTGTTGCAGAGCACAGGCTCTAAGCCCAAGCAAGAGCTTCAGTAGTTACAGCTCAAGGGCTCTGGAGCACTGACTCAGAGACTTGGGGCATGCGGGATCTTTCCAGAGCAGGAATCACACCCAAGTCCCCTGCACTGGCAGGCAGATCCTTAACCACTGGACTACCAGGGAATTCCCACGTGTTTCTGTATTTATAAACGCTTTCTGGAAGGAAATCTAAGACACTATTAACAGTAGTAACCTTTGGCAATGGAGAAAATGTTGGCATAGAGAATAAAAAAGGATTTTCCTTCTTCACTTCTATACCTTAGGAAAGTTTTAAATCCTTGAGTGTCTGAATTTATGAGCTCAAACACATCCTTCCCAGCCAGACTTAGGGATTGATTCTGCTTCCCAGCTTGCATATCCTTACAGTCTTGAGTTTCTCTCCTCCTTCCAGAGCCCTTGCCTAGAGCACTCTTCAATTTCAGAAGGTTGCATTTTTTAAAATGTGTTTTGAGAATAGCTTAAATTAAGGGAAAAACAGGATAAATCCTTATAAAAGTTTTGCAAATGTACTTTGCTTCTCTGTTGGCATGTCCAATGGTCTCATTCAAATCATTTCACAATAATAATAAGAGCTAGCATTTATTGATCCTTGTCTAAGTGCTTTACATGCATTACTCACTGAAGACTCATAAGAACTCCCTAAGGTAGTTGTTCACATAAGGGAAGTAAGACACTGAGAGCTTGAGTAACTTGCCAAAGAGCTTAAGTAGTTTGCTAGGGAGAGCAGATTCAGGATTCAAACCTTGGCAGTCATATGTAATTTCCCTCTTAATCAGTAAGCTATGCTGTCTTTTTCCATACAAAAATTTTAAAGAGATTTTTTTCTATGAATTAAAAATGAAAAAATGAGTGTAAGTATTTAATCTAGATCATTATGTTCTTCAAAGTAAAGTTTGGGCTAGATAGTTTCTTTTTGGTGTGTTATTTTATTATGAATTGCTTTTCTTTTTCCCCGATTTATATTATACTGTATGTAAGTGTGTGTGTGTGTGTATATATATAATATATATGACTTCCCAGATGACACTACTGGTAAAGAACTTGCCTGCCAATGCAGGAGACGTCAGAGACGCAGGTTTGATCCCCATGTCACGAAGGTGGGCAAGGCAACGCTCCAGTATTCTTGCCCAGAAGAATCCCATGGACACAGTAGCCTGGCCAGCTACAGTCCATAGGTTCACAAAGAGTTGGACACAACTGAAGTGACTTAAATATATAAATTTACTTTGGGGAAGTTTGTATGCAAGTTATAGTATCTATGGGTCTGAATAGGATTGGGGACTGCTGGCTAGGGCAATAGTTCCCAGCAGGGGGAGGCGGATTTGATCCCTGGTCAGGGAAATAACATACCATATGCCATGCAGCATGGCCAAAAAAAAAAAACTAGAATGCAATGGTTTTAATTCGGTATCCCTTGAATTTTCCTCTTTCCCTTGGGGATTTGTGGAAACTTGACTTGATGCCTTAAATTCAAGGATTGTGTTAGTACAGAGCCCTTTCAAGTCCTGTCTAAATCTCCACTCAGATACTGCACTTGGGCACAAAGTTCAAGCAGTTTCCATGAAAGCAAAATAAAGAAACAGTACTTGTAGTGAAGATTTGGAATCAGAAACGTGGCACCTCTTGCCTATTACCAGAAGTCCAAGCACTTCTGCTCGCTGCATCTTATTATCAGAGTCACCAAGGAAAACACAACACAGTCAAGAAATGGATGGAACGATGCTTTACTCACACAGAGAAGAAGAAACAGAGCAAGATCAGCTTCAGGAGTGCACAAGGGTTCCCCATAGCTATTGGGTCATTCCCAGAAGCCAACACAGGGCATCTGTCCTATACACGCCCGTCTCAGAAGGCAACAGAAGGACCCCATCCCTTTCCGTCAGGGGACGGATATAGCAGGATGACTGGTCAGGTATTATATGACATACACACTTAAGTAAATCAAAGGGGTACTACACATTGGGTGTGAAACACGAGAAGGTGTTTGCACATAGTGACTAGCCCAAGCACAGTCTGTGAGCACACTTTATCATTTGATAAGAAAGTGTCCCAGGTTTAAGGGCCATTCTTAGGCATCCAAAAAGGGCTTGAAGACTGTGTGCATGAGACTGCTTTTCCAAATATTTAGAAATATCACAGGGGAATGATCTAGAATGTTACAATGCAATGAAGGGCTAGGAGGCTGAGTGAGAAGGAATTGGAGCAGGAAGGCAAGGATAGGAGAATATGGTGAGAAAATATTAAGGTTAGAAATGTAGACCTTTCCTAATGTGACTTAAAATATCTTTAAGTGAAGGATAAATATAACATCTATGGTTAATACTTTAAACATCTTAAACATTTTTAAACTTCAGTTCAGTTCAATTCAGTCGCTCAGTCACGTCTGACTCTTTGCGGCCCCATGGACTGTAGCATGCCAGGCCTCATTATCCATTATCATCTCCCAGAGTTTACTCAAACTCATGTCCATCAAGTTGGTGATGCCATCCAACCATCTCATCCTCTGTCATCCCCTTCTCCCGCCTTCAAACTTTCCCAGCATCAGGGTCTTTCCCAATGAACCAGTTCTTCACATTAGGTGGCCAAAGTGTTGGAGTTTCAGTTTCAGCATCAGTCCTTCCAACGAATATTCAGGACTGATTTCCTTTAGGATGGGCTGGTTGGATCTCCTTGCAGTCCAAGGGACTCTCAAGAGTCTTCTCCAACACCACAGTTCAATAGCATCAATTCTTCGACGCTCGGCTTTCTTTATAGTCCAACTCTCACATCCATACATGACTACTGGAAAAACCGTAGTTTGACCAGACAGACCTTTGTTGGCAAAGTAATGCCTCTGCTTTTTAATATACTGTCTAGGATGGCATCCAGTACCACCACTTCATGGCAAGTGGTGGGACTGGATGCCATGATCTTAGTTTTCTGAATGTTGAGTTTTTAAGCTAGAAATGCTGAAAATATTCCTTAAATGAAATAAAATGTGGCATCATTCATTGCATCTTAAAACAGTGAATTAGTAGCAAAATGTGGAGGAGAAATATCCATTTCAAGGAAATTTCTAAATCAGACTGCAAAGATGTTAATAGATAATATTATTAGTTAAACCATAGTTATTGTTTTTACTATATTAAGCAAGAAACTCAAGTAATTAAATAAATAGCTTGCCAGCATTTTTAGTCTTTACTTTTTCCCCAGCTTTATTGGGATATAATTGACATATAACATGCGTAAGTTTAAGGGGATGATTTGATGCATATTATTGTTGTTGTTCAGTAACTAAGTTGTATCCAGCTCTTTGCAACACAATGGACTGCAGCATGCCAGGAATGGACCTTCGCTATGTCCCAGAGTTTGTTCAAACTCATGTCTGTTGAGTCTGTGATGCCATCCAACCATCTCATTTTCTGTCACCCACTTCTCCTCCTGCCCTCAACCTTTCCCAGCCCCAAGGTCTTTTGCAATTTCAAAATGTGACCACATAAGGCTAGTTAACACATCCATCCTCTTACAATATTACCTTTGTGTGTGTGTGTTTGTGGCAGCATTTAAGATCTACTCTCTTGACAACTTTCAAATATTTACTATTGTTAGCTCTATTTACATTTCTGCAAATTAGAACCCATAACATATTCATCTTATAATAGGAAGTTTGTACCCTTGGACCCCTTTCACCCATTTTCCCTGCCCTTGAACCCTGGCAAATCAATCTACTCTCTTTCTGTAAGTTTAGCTTTTTCAGATTTCACATATAAATGAGATCACATAGCATTTGCCTTTCTCATCCGACTTATTTCACTTAAGCTAATGCCTTATGTTTTATCTATGCTGCTGCTTATGGAGATTTCCTTCTGAATAATATTTAATATACATATAGCACATTCATTATCCATTCATCTGTCATTGGGCACTTTGGATGTTTCCATGTATTGCCTGTTGTGAGTAATGCTGCAATGGATATGAGAATTGAAATCTCGGCAAGATTCTGATTTCATTTCCTTTGGAGATATATCCAGAAGTGGGCTTGCTGGATTGTATGGAAGTTCTAGATTTAATTTTGGGAGGAACCTCCATACTGTCTTTCACAGTGACTGCACCAGCTTGCATCCCCATCAATCAGTTCAGTTCAGTTCAGTCACTCAGTTGTGTCCAACTCTTTGCGACCCCATAAATTGCAGCTGCCAGGCCTCCCTGTCTATAACCAACTCCCAGAGTTCACTCAAACTCACGTCCATCGAGTCGGTGATGCCATCAAGCCATCTCATCCTCTGTCGTCCCCTTCTCCTCCTGCCCTCAATTCCTCCCAGCATCAGAGTCTTTTCCAGTGAGCCAACTCTTCTCATGAGGTGGCCAACGTACTGGAGTTTCAGCTTTAACATCATTCCTTCCAAAGAACACCCAGGACTGATCTCCTTTAGAATGGACTGGTTGGATCTCTTTGCAGTCCAACGGACCCTCAAGAGTCTTCTCCAACACCACAGTTCAAAAGCATCAATTTTTTGGTGCTCAGTTTTCTTCACAGTCCAACTCTCACATCCATACATGACCACAGGAAAAACCATAGCCTTGACTAGACGGATCTTTGTTGGCAAAGTAATGTCTCTGCTTTTGAATATGCTATCTAGGTTGGTCACAACTTTCGTTCCAAGGAGTAGTGCACTAAAATTTCCTTTACTCCACATCCTTGCCAACACTTTGGTCTTTCTGATAATAGCCATTCTAACAGGTATAAGGTGATATCTCATTGTGGTTTTCATTTGCATTCCCATGATTATGAGTGATACTGAGCATTTTTTCTTGCACCTGTTGGCCATCTGTATGTCTTTTTTGGAAAGGAATAATGTCTATTTAGGTCCTCTACCTATTTTTAAATTCAAATATTATTTTTTAATACTGAATTGTAAAAGTTTTTATGTCTTTGGGATATTAATTCCTTATGAGATATATGATTTACAAATATTCCCTCCCATTCTGTAGGATGTCTTTTCAGTTTCTTTTGCTGTGCAGAAGCTTTTTAGCTTGACATAGTCCTACTTATTGATTTTTATTTTTGTTGCTTACGTTTTTGTTGTCACAGCCAAAAAATCATAGCCAAGATCACTGTCAAGGTGTTTTCCTGATGTATTCTTCTAGGAATTTTATTATTCTAAATCTTACATTTAAACCTTTAATCCATTTGAAGTAAATTTTTTATAGTTGCAAGACAGGAATCCACTTCCAGTCTTTGCCTATAACTATCCATTTGTCCCAACACCATTTATTGAAGAGATTTGTTTCTTCCTGATTGAGTTTTCTTGACTCCTTTGTCACATTTTAGTTGATTGTTTATGTGTGGGTTTATTTCTGTGGGGAGCAGTCGGGGAAAGGGGTTTAACAGCTCTCAGTAAGATTTCAGATCAGAGTGAAGGGTTGGCGGTGGGGTGTGTGTGTGTGTGTGTGTGTGTGTGTGTGAAGGCAGATTGTGTAGAGCACTTTTGGCTGCTGTGAAATTTTAACTTTTTCACTGAGTGTAATGGGAAGCCAATGGAGGGTTTTGAGCAAAGAATGACATGATTGAACTTCATATTTAACAGGATCACTTAGACTGCTGTGTTGAGAACAGAGATGGACCACAAGGTATGGTAATAGGAAGAACTGTTAGGAGGTTACTACAGTAATGTGTGTGAGAACTAATGCCCTTGGACCAAGGTGGTAGTGATGAAGGTGGAGAGAAGTGATTGGATTCTAGGTATGTTGTAAACACACAACACACATATTATGGGAAATGAAAGAAAGAGAAGAGTTGAGGGTGACCCAAGGCTTCAGACATAAGCAACTTGAGGGATTGAATAACCCTCATCTGAGGTACAGAAGACTGTGAAAGGACAGGCAGGAGAGGAGATGACTAGGAAGCTGGACTTGCAGTATTAAATTTGAGGTATCAATTAGACTTTGGAGTAAAATCATCAAGTAGGAAACATAACAGTAGGAAATATAACAGTATCTATAGTCTGAGGAAAAGTCTAGGCTGGGGATATACATTTGGGAAGACTAAAAAGATGGGACTACCAGACCACCTTAACTACCTCCTGTGAAACCTGTATGCAGGTCAAGAAGCAACAGTTAGAATCAGACATGGAACAAAGGACTGGTTCCAAATAGGAAAAGGAGTATGTCAAGGCTGTATATTGTCACCCTGCTTATTTAACTTATATGCAGAGTATTTCATGAGAAATGACAGGCTGGATGAAGCACAAGCTGGAATCAAGTTTTCTGGGAGGAATATTAATAACCTCAGATACACAGATGACACCACCCTGAATGCAGAAAGTGAAGAACTAAAGGCCCTCTTGACGAAGGTGAAAGGAAAGAGTGAAAAATCTGGCCTAAAACTCAACATTTAGAAAACTAAGATCATGGCAGCTGGTCCCATCACTTCATGGCAAATAGATGGGGAAACAATGAAAACAATGTCAGACTTTTGTGGGGGAAGGGGGCGAGGGGGCCTCCAAAATCACAGCAGATGGTGACTGCAGCCATGAAATTATAATAACGTTGCTCCTTGGAATAAAAGCTACTACCAACTTAGACAGAATTTTAAAAAGCAGAGGAATTACTTTGCCAAAAAATGGTCAGAATAGTTAAAGCTATGGTTTTTCCAATAGTCATGTGCCAAAGTGAGAATTGGACCATTCAGTTCAATTCAGTCACTCAGTCATATCTGACTCTTTGTGACCCCATGAACTGCAGCACACCAGGCCTCCTTATCCATCACCAACTCCGAGTCCACCCAAACTCATGTCCATTGAGTCGGTGATGCCATCCAACCATCTCATACTCTGTCGTCCCCTTCTCCTCCTGCCCTCAATCTTTCCCAGCATCAGGGCCTTTTCAAATGAGTCAGCTCTTCACATCAGGTAGCCAGAGTATTGGAATTTCAGCTTCAACATCAGTCCTTCCAGTGAATATTCAGGACTGATCTCCTTTAAGATGGACTGGTTGGATCTCCTTGCAGTCCAAGGGACTCTCAAGAGGCTTCTCCAACACCACAGTTCAAAAGCATCAATTCTTCAGCACTCAGCTTTCTTTATAGTCCAACTCTCACATCCATACATGACTACTGGAAAAACCATAGCCTTGGCTAGACGGACCTTTGTTGACAAAGTAATGTCTCTACTCTTTAATATGCTGTCTAGGTTGGTCAAACTTTCCTTCCAAGGACTAAGCGTCTTTTAATTTCATGGCTGCAGTCACCATCTGCAGTGATTTTGGAGCCCAAAAAAATAAAGTCTGACACTGTTTCCACTGTTTCCCATGAAGTGATGGGACCAGATGCCATGATCTTAGTTTTCTGAATGTTGAGCTTTAAGCCAACTTTTTCACTCTCCTCTTTCACTTTCATCAAGGGGCTTTTTAGTTCCTCTTCACTTTCTGCCATAAGGGTGGTGTCATCTGCATATCTGAGGTTATTGATATTTCTCCCAGCAATCTTGATTCCAGCTTGTGCTTCTTCCAGCCCAGCGTTTCTCATGATGTACTCTGCATAGAAGTTAAATAAGCAGGGTGACAATATACAGCCTTGACGTACTCCTTTTCCTATTTGGAACCAGTCTGTTGTCCCATGTCCAGTTCTAACTGTTGCTTCCTGACCTGCATACAGGTTTCTCAAGAGGCAGGTCAGGTGGTCTGGTATTCCCATCTCTTTCAGAATTTTCCACAGTTTATTGTGATCCACACAGTCCAAGGCTTTGGCATAGTCAATAAAGCAGAAATAGATGTTTTTCTGGAACTCTCTTGCTTTTTTAATGATCCAGCAGATATTGATAATTTGATCTCTGATTCCTCTGCCTTTTCTAAAACCAGCTTGAACATCTGGAAGTTCACTGTTCACATATTGCTGAAGCCTGGCTTGGAGAATTTTGAGCATTACTTTACTAGCATGTGAGATGAGTGAAATTATGCAGTAGTTTGAGCATTCTTTGGCATTGCCTTTCTTTGGGACTGGAATGAAAACTGACATTTTCCAGTCCTGTGGCCACTGCTGAGTTTTCCAAATATAGAAGGCTAAGTGCCAAAGAATTGATGCTTTTGAACTGTGGTGTTGGAGAAGACTCTTGAGAGTCTATTGGACTGCAAGAGATCAAACCAGTCAGTTTAAAGGAAATCAATCCTGAATATTTATTGAAAGGACAGATGCTGAAGCTGAAGCCTCAGTACTTTGGCCACCTGATGCAAACAGCTGACTCATTAGAAAAGACACCGATGGGGGGAAAGATTGAAGGCAGGAGGAGAAGAGGACGACAGAGGACAAGATGGTTGGATGGCATCACTGACACAATGGACATGAGTCTGAGCAAACTCTGGGAGATGGTGAAGGACAGGGAAGCCTGGAGTGCTGCAGTCCATGGGGTCGCAAAGAGTCAGACACGACTAATCATCTAAACAGCAAGGCTGTTTTCCCTGGGTCGGGAAGATCCTCTGGAGAAGGAAATGGCAATCCACTCCAGTACTATTGCCTGGAAAATCCCATGGGCAGAGGAGCTTGGTAGGCTACAGTCCATGGGGTCACAAAGAGTTGGACACGACTGAGCGACTTCACTTTTCAAAGGCATATAAAGCCACAAGATTGGATGATATTATTATCTTAATGGGAGTGGATCCATAAAGATAAAAAAAAGGGCCCAAGGGCTGAGACCTGGTATCCTTTACAATTAAGAGTTGAGCAGATGAAAAGGAACCAACAAGAGTAACAAAAAAGGAGTAGTCAGGAGGTAAGAAGAAAATTGGGAATTATTATTCTGCCACACCTAAGTTTATCCTAATTTTATTCTGAAACTTCTGTATGAATAATATGTTGATAGTATGAATCAACAACTAATTCTGGAATTCACCTGACTTTTTTCCCATCTATCAGTACTTGAAAATTTCATAAAATCCTCCTTCCCAAGGATAGAACAAAGACAAGGGGAGACAGCCTATAAGATGAGTACTCACAGATGAGTAAGGATAAGGGATCAATGACACACTGAATTTACTAGCCTCTCAGAACACTCAGGAGTGGTATGACCTAAAATGAAGTAGAGGGGAATTGTAATCACAAATAGCAAAACATTGGAGGAATATTAAAAGTGTGATTATTGAATTATTATATGACTTGGGAATAACAATGTAGTGTTCAATTATGTTAATTATTTATTAATTTATTATGATAAATCATAGAGACAAGAGCTAAGAAATTCAGTCAAAAGCACATACATTTTATTTAAAGAATAAAAGATTCCTACATTATGGAAATGGATGCATTCGCTACAACTTTTCTATTTTCACTCCACGGTTTTATACTTTATGTCATTTTGAATTAATGCTTAAGATGTTTTCATTGTTCATTTATTTAAATACATATTATTAAACATCTTTTTGGTATAGAGAAATACAATGGGATTAAAATTGTCAAAGAAAAATCTCAGTACCTTTTGCTATTTGCATATTTATAGAACTAGTAAACTATGCTATTTTAGGAATACTTTGTTATCTATGACTTATCATAAACGATTTTTCTCGCACCTTTACCATCTAGACAGGTGCCTATTTAACTCTAAAGGGAATTAACTTTTGATGTTTTAAAACAAAATGGTTCCTACTAGTTTGGCAAAGGAAGAACAAGGTGCCAAAAGTAACCTAACTATCTACTTTTGAGGATCAAATAAAAATTTCTCAACTCTCCATTTTTAATGTATTTCTAAAATGAATTTTAACATATTATTCTCATTTTTTTTCCTGAGATTCATTGAAAAAGTATATTTTAACTTCAGTGCAGTTCAGTTGCTCAGTCATGTCCAGCTCTTTGCCACCACTTGAACTGTAGCACGCCAGGCTTACCTGTCCATCACCACTCCCGGAGCTTACTCAAACTCATGTCCATGGAGTCGGTGATACAATCCAACCATCTCATCCTCTGTCATCCCCTTCTCCTCCTGCCTTCAATCTTTCCCAGTATCAGGGTCTTTTCCAATGAGTCAGTTCTTCACATCAGGTGGCCAAAGTATTGGAGTTTCAGCTTCAGCATCAGTCCTTCCAGTGAATATTCAGGACTGATTTCCTTTAGGATGCACTGGTTTGATCTCCTTGTAGTCCAAGGGACTCTCAAGATTGTTCCCCAATACCACAGTTCAAAAGCATCAATTCTACAGTGCTCAGCTTTCTTTATGGTGCAACTCTTACATCCATACATGACTACTGGAAAAACCATAGCTTTGACTAGATGGACCTTGGTTGGCAAAGTAACGTCTCTGCTTTTTAACATACTGTCTAGGTTGGTCATAGCTTTTCTTCCAAGGAGCAAGCGTCTTTTAATTTCATGGCTGCAGTCACTATCTGCAGTGATTGTGGAGTCCAAAAAAATAAAATCTGTCACTGTTTCCATTGTTTCCTCATCTATTTGCCATGAAAAAAGTGGGACCAGATGCCATGATCTTAGTTTTCTGAATGTTGAGCTTTAAGCGAACTTTTTCACTCTCCTCTTTCACTTTCATCAAGAAGCTGTTTAGTTCTTCTTCACTGTCTGCCATCAGGGTGGTGTCATCTGCATATCTGAGGCTATTGATATCTCTCCCAGCAGTCTTGATTCCAGCTTGTGCTTCATCCAGCCCGGCATTTCACTTAATGTACTCTGCATAGAAGTTAAATAAGCAGGGTGACAATATACAGCCTTGACGTTCTCCTTTCCCTATTGTTTCATGTCCAGTTCTAACTGTTGCTTCTTGACCTGCATACAGATATTTCAAAATACTCTACAAAAGTAGTGTCAACAGTAAATAGAATTTAATCCCTAGTGTGCTTTTTGGTCAGAGAAGGCAATGGCAACCCACTCCAGTACTCTTGCCTGGCAAATCCCATGGACAGAGCAGCCTGATAGGCTGTAGTTCATGCGGTTGCTAGGAGTCGGACACGACTGAGTGACTTCACTTTCACTTTTCACTTTCATGCACTGGAGAAGGAAATGGCAACCCACTCCAGTGTTCTTGCCTGGAGAATCCCAGGGACGGCGGAGCCTGGTGGGCTGCCGTCTCTGGGGTCACACAGAGTTGGACACAACTGAAGCGACTTAGCAGCAGCAGTAGCAGTGCTTTTTGGTTTGGGCTGTTTGTAATATACAGTAGGAGAATTGGCTAAGAGATTTATTAAGCTTTGTTTGTCTAAAGCAAATAGTATACAGGGACCAAAGATTCTGGCTTCCTTGTTATAGAAAATGTAAGAATATTACAATATATAGTAACCACAAGAATGGTAATTGTTGCTATTTAGCATGATTTGTGTGTTGGGGACTGTACTTGAACTCTACATACATTGCTCCAAAGCCTTATGATAATCTAACAAGATAGCTATTACTCTTTATACTCTAAAAGATGAAGAAATGAAGGCAGAGAGATGAATCAATGTGCCCAAGGTCACACACCTAATAAGTGGCAGACCTGGGAAGTGAAGCTGCTCTGTTTCTTATCAAAATAGGTTTGGTCATAGAAGGCTTTTGTGTATTACATTACTTCTCAATACATTGTTTTTATAAAAGAACCTAATTTTCCAGACTTTTGGTGATCCAATTATTTATTTCACTCAGTAGTAGTGTAGAAGAATCCAGAGTCAGGTCAGGAACCCAGATTTGAAAACTTAGGTGTATAAAGTAAAAGTAAATTATTCATTTAAGTTATAGCTACTCCTGTTTTCCCTTGAGCCCCTCACCCAACAGTGAGTAGGAACAAATTTAACTCTTAGTTCAATATATTTTATAGCTTACTACTACATAACCATTTAAATACCCGTTTGGGTAATATTTTAATCTCTCCTAGATAAATAGATATAGTGTCTCAGAGAGCCTTTCCCTGCTTATCTCCCCAAAATGGTCTTCATGTGAGAGTGTAGGGTGTGGCCTCGGTGGCGAGGTGCCAGAGAAGAGCAGATCAGGAATCTGGCCCTCCGCTTCCTCTGGTGTCCTTTAGTTTAGCTACTGCTTACTTTGGGTCTCTGGAACCCAGAGTCATAATCGAAAACCTATTGCCTTGGTCAGGGGCCAGTCCTTCTCCCTGACTAAGTTTCATTTCAGGCCAAAATGGAGAAAAAAATTTCTTGACTGCCCAGGGATACTTGATTGATTTCATCTTTCTTGGAAGTAACCGTTATTCCCTTTTACGAACACTTCCACCTTGGTGTATCAGCTATTGTTCCTTTTCTGTGATGATCACCACTGGTCTGACTTCCAATCTACTGTCTCAGTGTGGAGTAAGCCGGGGTTGCAAAGAGTCGGACACAACTGAGCGACTGAACTGAACTGATGGGGTCACAAAGAGCCGGACACAACTGAGTGACTGAGCACTTTCTTCCTCCACGAGGACAGGGAGAGACAACCCATAAAACACTCTAAATTCCAGGTTTCACAGCTTCTGGTCTCTGTCTCTCTGGTAAAGGTCATCAATTCAGTTTTCTTGTTTCATGTGGGAACAAATCAGAAGTTTCTTGCTAAAAACTAGGATTTAATTTAATTTTAAGTTTTTAAAATTGAAGTGTAGTTGCTGTACAATATTATATAAATTACAGGTGTACAATATAGTGATTCACAATTTTAAAGGTTATACTCCATTTATAGTTACTATAAAATATTAGCTTTATTTCCCGTGTTATACTATATATCCTCATGGCTTATTTTGTACATAACAGTTTGTGCCTCTTACTCCTCTACCCCTATATCGCTTCCCTCTTTCCCTCTCCCCACTGGTAACCACTAGTTTGTTCTCTATGTGTGTGAGTCTGCTTCTTTTTTGTTATATCCACTAGTTTATTGTATTTTTTAAATTACATTTATAAGAGATATAATACAGTAGTGGTCTCTCTCCATCTGACTTATTTCAGTCAGCATAATACCCTCCAAACCCATTCATGATTCTGCAAATGGCAAAATTTCACTCTGTTGATGGATGCTTATGTTGCTTCCGCATCCTGGCGATTGTAAATAACACTGCTATAAATTTTGGGGTGCATGTGTCTTCTTAAATTGGTTGGTTTTTTCCAGATATATACCCAGGAGTGGAATTGCTGGATCATGCTGCCGTGCTTGGTCACTCATTCGTGTCTGACTCTTTGAGACCTCATGGACTCTGTAGCCTGCCAGGCTCCTCTGTCCATGGAGATTCTGCAGCAAGAATACTGGAGTGGGTTGCCATGCACTCCTCCATGGGATATTCCCAACCCAGGGATCAAACCCAGGTCTCCTGCATGGCAGGTAGATTCTTTACCAGCTGAGCCACCAGGGAAGCCCAAGAATACCGAAGTGGGTATCTTATCCCCTCTCTAGGGGATCTTTCCCAACCCAGGAATTGAACCAGGGTCTCCTGCATTACAGGTCATATGTGGCAGTTCTATTTTTAGGTTTTTGAGAACCCTCCGTAGTCTTTTCCACAGTGGCTACACCAACAGTGTACATGAGTTTTCCTTTTCTCCACATCTTCACCAACATCTGTTGCTTGTGCTCTTTTTGATGACAAGCAAACTGACAGGTGTGAGACGATATCTCATTGTGGTTTTGATTTGCAATTTCCCTGATCATTAGCAATGCTGAGCATCTTTTCATCTACCTGTTGGCCATCTACATTTCTTCCTTGGAAAAATGTCTATTCAATTCTTCCTGTTATTTAATCAGGTTGTTTCTTTTTTAAATCAGGTTGTATGTTTCTTATCTTGAGTTGTATGA
The DNA here is from genome assembly GCF_042477335.2 of Ovis canadensis. Classification (NCBI taxonomy): domain Eukaryota; kingdom Metazoa; phylum Chordata; class Mammalia; order Artiodactyla; family Bovidae; genus Ovis; species Ovis canadensis. The sequence continues at coordinate 54,588,100 of NC_091245.1, forward strand.
CCTTTTCATATGTGGTGGATATTAATCTCTTTTTAGTCATATCATTTACAAGTATTTTCTCCCATTCAGTATGTTGTCTTTTCATTTTATCAGTGGTTTCCTTTGCTATGCAAAAGTTTTTAAGTTTAATTAAGTCCCATTTGTTAATTTTTTTGCTTTTACTTCCTTAATTTTCAGAGACAAATCCAAAAATAAAATTGCTATGATTTACATAAAAAATGCAGTATTAAAGAATTTTAGTAATTTATTCTCGGAAGGATGTTATCTCTTTTGTAAGCCCTGCACTGTTTGTAACTTTCTGGGGTTAAAGATTTCGTGAATACTTTACACTGTCCTGTAATGATGCCAAATATTCAGGATTTAAGACATTTCCTTCAGTTTACTTTAATCTTTAATGTAATTGTTGTTTGGTTTGATTTTTGTCCAGAAGATCCTCTACTTTATTCCTCTCTGCATGGTGAGGTTCCCATTAACTGAGAATTTGAAATTTATTATATGCTGCTGCCGCGCTGCTAAGTCACTTCTAGTTGTGTCCGACTCTGTGCGACCCCATAGACGGCAGCCCACCAGGCTCCGCGGTCCTTGGTATTCTCAAGGCAAGAACACTGGAGTGGGTTGCCATTTCCTTCTCCAATGCATGAAAGTGAAGTCACTCAGTCATGTCCGACTTCGTGAACCCATGGACTGCAGCCTACCAGGCTCCTCTGCCCGTGGGATTTTCCAGGCAAGTTGGAATGGGTTGCCATTGCCTTCTCCATTTATTAAATGAACTTCTCATAATTGTTACTGGTATTATTTAATGACTAATTTTAGTTGACTGCTCTTTGTATAATTTTTTTTTTTCACTAAGCAAGCACAGAATCATAAAGTTCAGGCCTAAAATGGACTTCAGTTGTTAATTCATACAAATGTTTTGTTTTACAAAGGAGGAAACTGAAACTCAGAGAGGTTAAGTAATTTGGCCAGTGTTTTATTGCTAATTTATTAGCAGTTTGGTCAGGACTCCCTAGTCCTTTGGAGAACTTACTAATATTAAATTTGGGATTATTTGTGTAATTTTTCACATATAATCTGACTTTCCCCACCCTCACTAAAATTAACACACCAAATTAAGCTCTGTCAGGGCAAGAACTGTCTGTTTTGTTCTCTGCTGTATCCCCAATGCGTGGTACAAGCTCTTGTATATAATAAGTACATAATAAATATATAAATAAAAATTAGATAAAGGAATGAGTAATGGATGGGTGGACAAAACAAATATGTATATAGATTCTACTCTGATTTAGATACTAGTGCTTGGTTTGGGAGCTGCAAATGCGAATAAGACTGATGTCCAGAAAAGAGGCAGACACAGAAACCAAGGCCCAAGGATTGATCCACTCTGCGAAATTGTGTTCTTATTCTCCTGGAATGGGAAGGCAGCCTTGGGTAATAGGGGCTGAAAGCCTCAGCCCCAGACTCCTTTATGAACTTCTGCAGGATCCAAGACACGATCGTCACTCAAGACCTTGCACACCATTGCCCCCTAGATGACTGCATATTGAATTTCTGTTCTGTTTTATTTTAAAAGAGTGGCTCATAGTAAGTTAAAAATACACCAATGTGTACACAATTTCAGTGGAACAAATGACTCACAGTTCAAATCACATGAAGGGAAATGATTATAAGTCAGCTGTGAACATACTGGTTCCAGAATAATTTAAGGCACTAGCCTGCCTAGTTCAACAAAAACACCAGTGGAGTCTTTCCCATACATGGTTCACAAACACGTGAAGAATTGATTTCCCAGGCTCGTTAGGATCCTTTTGATGTTGCCATTTGGTGCTGCAATAACATTGTCAGGCTAAGTTGTTTTTTCCATCGAGGAAAGTACCAAACCTCAGGTGAGATTCCTTTTCCCTGTCTTCATATTCAAGCTTTCAGTCATGAGAAGCCCAAGGCCATAAAGGAGTAAGTGCTCTCCATGCATATTAACCGTATATCGCCAATCCCTAACACTCTCATAGGTCAGATATTTCAAAATGAAACACCTCATATAGACGTTCAACAGTGGGCAGTGGCCATCAGCAAATCATTATCCACAGGTCAGTTCAATAATATAGGTCTTCTTTATGGAATAAAATACTTCAGAATGTTGGTTAAATTTAAAAAATCAGATAACCAAGAAAAATAGTGTATCAAATATTAGAGTGTGTGGGAAATATATAACAGAGATATTTAACACACAATTCTTTAACTATTAATGGAAATAGAAAAACTGGTTCTCCGAAAGAACCTGGAGAGTTAAGAACAAAGTCTGTAGCAGTCTCAAGGGCAAAAATGATGGAGTATTTATGCAGTTTGCATCCTGGCTGATAGAGACAGATAAATGACTAAAGTTGTGAGGTTTAATGTGTAGAGTTGCTAATCAACAACTGAAGTTGTTCTAAAATTTCAGGCACAAAGAGTAAAAGGAAGCGAACAGAAAGAGATCATCTGTTCTACTGCATGGGCATGTGAAAGTCTGGACTTACCTGGTGGTACAGTGATTAAGACTTCGTCTTCCAATGCAAAGGATGTAGGTCTGATCCCTGTTTGGGGAGCTAGGAACCCACATGCCAAAAAAACTAAACATAAAACAGAAGCAAAATTGTAACAAATTCAATAAAGACTTTACAAAAAGGAAAGTGTGTCTGTGGATTAGGAATAATAAATTAGAGTTGTTCACAGAGTTGACTGAAACTATTTGCATATATGCATTCATGTTGTAAGGCTAATTCATACATATTCATATCAACATAACAGTGAAGATGATGGCCATTACTTCAAAACAAGGTACAGTTGGCACTGTCAGTGGACATGTTAAGCTGTACAAGGTTGTTTACTGGTTTGGTCCAGCATCTTCTGGCCCCTGCCTGGAGTATCATGACGGCCATAAAAGTAGTGATAGTTCACCATCAAATCATGTTTACTCAACAGAGAGCCTAAGAATTTAACAGGAATCTGTGAACTTTACTCACATTTTCACAAACACAGAAAGTGAAATTACTTTGTCATTGAGTAATTCATTTGGTATATTCAAAATTTAGAGCATAGGTACCAAGTGGCTGCTATGGGAAATATTTTTTGCTTATAAAGATTCAAGGTATTTACTGGTTGAATGGCCTAATGGCATATGAAGCAAATGAGATAGCCAGTGAAATCCAGCATTTCTTCAGTAATTAGAACAGCTTGAAGCTCTAGGCATTCATGCCTTGGTTCAAGGAAAAATTAAGCCAACAAACCCATTTTTACCAAGAGCCAAGGTAGCAACTTCACTTTGAAGTGGTTCATAAGAACTTATATGAGGAAGTTTTTAGGTCTGGTTTATTATCATCATTTCTAATACATAGAAGTGGCTTCCTGAAGACAATGAGAAGAAAGTTAGAGTGGTGAAGCGAGAATAGCAAGGACAAATTGAGAACTGGCTATGGGGAGGGAGGAGCATTCATACTCCATCAGTTTATTCCGGAGATAAGATTGTCCACCACATCTTTCACAAGCTCCAATGACAAACTTGTCACAGTTATAATATCTCAATGCACAGATATTAATTATCATTCTCATCCTAGTATTCCATGTATTGATTCCACATCATATAAAAACATCACTTATTAGAACAAAAGTCTACAGGATTATATGGGAAGCAGTTGTTCCATGCTGCAGAAATCAAGGAAAGCTTTATGAAGAGGATTATTTTCCATCAAGAGCCTTGAAGCAGAAGGAATTTAGACATGCAGAATTGAGGAGGTATTCCGGGCAGAAAGAAGAGCCTGAGCAAAGGAAAAGGGCATCAGGCAAATGTATTCAGGGAATAGGAAGCAAATCAGTTTATCTGAGCTTACAATGTGGGAGAGGGAACAGTGGATAATTAGGATCAGGGTATTAAATGATAGAATACAAAATCCAGGAAGCAATGAACTGGAATTTGGAAGCAAAGAGTTAGGTTGAGTTTCAACTCTGCACTTACCAGCTCCATTAACTCTCAAATAACTCATGGAGTTAAAAATTAGTATCCTCATTTTTGTAATAGAGAACACTGAGGCTTAGATGGACACGACTGAAGTGACTTAGCAGCAGAGGCTTAGACTGATGAATACTTACAGATATCAGATAGCTGGGTAAGAAAGAGACAAGAGTGGAACTAGGACTCCATGGCCAATGACGCTCTTTCGCTCTCCTCTAGCATCTTCTGCTCCTTTGTCCCCTTTGGTTTGGCAGCCCTTGCCTCTGTGGACATGATAAGCATTTTGCCACACGAACTGTGTCTTTGTTTCCTAGAACCCTAGCACAGGGTTTGAAAATATATGTAATCCATAAATGTTAGCTAAGTGGAAGAATAAGTATCTAGCAACCTGTTTTAATGGCAGAATTGAGCCCAGGAGAGAGGCCAAGGCTGGAAATAAACAGATGTAGAAGACATCTGCTAAGAGGTCATTGGTGTAGCCAGCAGATAGAGGAGTTGATATGTGGTTGTAATAAATTTGAAGACCATTTAATGAACACATTGACTGCAAGTGAGCATAAGAATATTTTCTCTTTCTACTCATATTGAAAGGTAGCTATCAAGTCCAAAGATAGGATGACTGTCCCCATGAAGCTCCCAGGGTCATGTTAGGAAGCATCTTCTTTTGAAGGCAGGTACTCAGGATAACGATGATTGACAAAAACTTCCTGTTATCCTTTCACAAATACAGTTTTAATATCGGAACTTTCAGCATGTCGTTAGCATGAAATAATCTTCACAAACAACACCTGCTAATTTCTGAAAATTACAAATGAGACTGTTGTGAAAGACAAGAGAAGAACAATTCAAAATTCCCCTAAAAGGAATGTGCCATGGTCTTTTGCCCTGTTTTCTAGAGCTGAGTGATGACCTCTGGGAATCCATTTGGAGTTTATAATGTCAAAAGAGATTAACGGGTGAGAGGCTTTGTTTTACTTTAAAAATGGAAATGTAATAATGGCCAACAGTTTTTCAGAAAGGCATAAACAAGGTCATAACAACCTTTTTTTGTCCTGATGAGTGTGATTCTGCAAAACCAGTGACCAGAGGCAATCGAATGAAGACACCTAGCACCAATTATCAGGGATTAGTAGACACTCTGTTTGTTTGATTGACTTAAATTGCCTCCTGTTTTATAGCCATAGGCATGAGAGATAATAGAGAAGGCAGTTGGAATGCTCAAGCATTGAATTACAGTCATGAAAAGAGAAAGCTTGTATTTATACTGGATGCAGTTAGTCCCTCCACCACCCCCCATCAAGGCTTATCAATATAGATGGAGTTTTAAAATTATAGTCCTAAAAAATAATAGAGGAAATAAATTTTCAAATTCAAACTATGTCAAACAATGGGGTTGCAGAAGAAGTAATATTTAAATTTATTATTAATTACTCAAATCATCATTTTAGAATATTTTTTATGTACATGACCCTGTGATAAGCTGCATAATGGCACAACCATGAAGACACATTTGGGGAGCTGCAGCAGATGATAGCAACAAAAGTACATAAATCCTATACAGGGCACAGTATAAATATAGGTTTTCCCCACTCTCCAAAATTAAAGCTTTCCAATTAAACCTTTTGTAAGCCAAAATGGTGTAAAGCAAAGAAGCAGCTACCTTAGGACACATCTTGCTAGTGAATGCACAAAGTCAAGATATGGCTATCATCAAGAAGGCAATAACAAGAAATAACAAGTTTCAGTGAGAATGTAGAGAAAATGGAACACTTGTATACTGACGGTGGGGATATAAATTGGTGCAAACCACTATAAAAATTTCTCTATAAAATCCACCATGGAGGTTCCTCAAAAAATTAAAAACAGAATTACCATACAATCCAACAATTCCAAGTATTTATTTGAAAAAAATAAAAACACTAATTCAAAAATATCCATGCACCTCCTATGTCTTTGCAGCATTATATACAATAGCCAATATTTGGAAGGAGCCTAAGTGTCCATCAATAGATGACTAGACAAAGAAGATGTGGTCTATATATGCAATGGAATATTACTCAGCCATAAAAAAGAATGCAAATCTTACCATTTGCAACAACATGGATGAACCTCAAGAGTATTATGCTTAGTGAAATAAGTCAAACAGAGAAAGACAAATACTGTATGATTTTACTTATATGTAGAATCTAAAAAGCAAATCAAATGAACAAAGAAAAGAAAACATTAGCAGACTTGCAGATACAGAGGACCAAAGTGGTGATTGCCCACGGGTTGTGGGAGACAGGCAAAATAGGTGAAGGGGATTAAAGGGTACACACTTCCAGTTACAAAACAAATAACTCACAGGGATATAATGTACAGCATAATAATAATTTTGTATGGTGACAAAAGATAACTAGACACTGTGATCATCTCTTCATGTAAAAAAAATTTCAAACCACTATATTGTACACTTGAAGCTAATGTAATAGTGTGGATCAATTATAATTCAATAAAAAAGAAGAATGTTAAAAAATAATAAATCAAGATAAACACAGGTGCTTACAAACGCAGTTCCAAGCTATAGCAGTTTGATGCTAAGATGCTGAGTAGTTGATGTAGTTCCCAGAGAGGGAGCTTGGCGGCGCCACTCTTACTGCTCAGGCTGTGGGCAGCCTCTATAACACTAGCCACAAAACAAATGCTGAACACTACTTTTCATTTCCTCCTTTTTCACAAAAGCAAAAATCCCTGAATTTCTTTTAGTTAGAGAAAAGAAGTACTAATGTAAGTCTTTCATAAAAGCAAAGTGACATAAAGCAAACTATCAAAATCCAGGGGATACCTGTACAAGCACAAGCTAGAGAGCGTGAAGGAAGAAACAACTTAAATCCACCAGGGCTAAATATAGATGGCTTTGTAAAGAAAGTTCATTTAAGTGGATCCGTGTGGCTATGAGACTGTTTCGCTAAGTGGAAAAACAGGAAACGAATAATAAGTTGAGGGAATGAAATAAGTAAGGGCTCAGAATAGGATGCATGTGAAGTGAAAGTCACTCAGTCATGTCTGACTCTTTGTGACCCCATGGACTATACAGTCCATGGAGTTTCCCCAGGCCAGAATACTGGAGTGGGTAGCCTTTTGCTTCTCCAGGAGATCTTCCCAATCCAGGGATCAAACTCAGGTCTCTAGCATTGTGGGCAGATTCTTTACCAGCTGAGCTACAAGGGAAGCCCAAGAAAACTGGAGTGGGTAGCCTATCCCTTCTCCAGGGGATCTTCCCCACCCAAGAATCAAACCAGGGTTTCCTGCATTGCAGGCAGATGAGCTATCAGGGAAGCATAAGCCCATAGGATGCATAGGTCACATGTAATCAGTATAGTGGAAGATACACCTAGTAAGGTAAACTGGAATGAAATTATAGAGGGCTTGGAATTCCATGCTAAAAAATTGCAAGTCATTCCCTACACCAGCACTTTCCAGTAGAATTTCCAATGTCTGTATCTGTATCTATGTTGTTGTGGAGGTTTTAGTTGGAAGTCGTGTCCAACTCTTTTTGCGACTCCATGGACTGCAGCCCGCCAAGCTCCTCTGTCCATGGGATTTCCCAGGCAAGAATACTGGGGTGGGTTTCCATTTCCTTCTCCAGGGATCTTCCCCACCCAAAGATCAAATCCCCATCCCCTACATGGGGGCAGATTCTTTACCACTGAGCCATCAGAGGAGCCCCCTCCTATATCTATATTTACATCTAATTCCACCCAACATGGTGACCACTAGCCATACAAGACTATTTTGTGCTAAATATGGCTAGTTCATCTGAGAGACTGAAGTTTTAATTTTATTATTTTAAAATTATTATTAAATAATGCGTTACATTTGAATAGCCTTATGTGGCTAGTGTATCGTATTGAACAGTGCAGACAATGGTAGCCATTAAAATGTTTGCACAAGAGAGTGGCATGATTAGAGAAATGCTTCAGTAAATTAGTTTTCCTTTGCACAGTCTAAAATGTTGACTTATTTGGGGAAAGGGTTTCTTTAATCACTGCCCATGTAATCACTACAAGATCTTCAGTTTCCTGATTTCCCCTAATTAGAAAAACAGTGTGAGCACTAATTAATTTATTATAGAAGAACAGTTAATAGAGAAAGTGTGGCTAAATGAAAAAAGATTTTTAAAAAACAGTAGCAGATGGTAAATTCTGTAAGTGTTTAAAATTTCTAGCACACCAACATGAATGCCTTATGACTCTTGAGAAACAACACATTTCTCCTTGGATGGAAAGATTATATCTTACTCATCCTAAGCTAATTAATGTATGTATTACTAATAGACTGTTCATAAGACACATAGGAAAACACAAAAATAAGCAATGTACACATTTAGAAGGGCATACTTGTTCTGACACATATGTGTGATTTAGAAATTTTAGGCCTCTAGGCTCACAAAATCGCTATTTTTCCATAATGATAAAAAAAAGAATAATAGAAATACAAATATGTTATTTGCATTCTGTGCAAACAAAAAAATACAGATGTCATAAATCTGTTTTTCTCTGGGGCATCTATGAGATTCAAAAAAGCTTTTACTTCAAAGCTTCTGTCAGAATATTTATTTAAGTCAAAATGAAAAATGCTTCTCTATGTTTTTAGCTATAGCATTTTAATTTAGAGGCAGCTTGGAGTTCAAGTTGTTTCCTTATTTATCGTAGCAAATTTAGGTTAACTGGTGAAAATTTGATGGATTACAGATTTGCCGTTGGTAGGTAAAATAGTCATGCTGATGAATAGACATTGAAATTCTAAAACGTCAAGTTCCAAGTGTGTTTCTGAAATAAGTGGAAATCTCTTCTGCTTGCACAAAGATGAGATGGTTAGATAGCATCACTGACCCAATGGACATGAATTTGAGCAAACTCTGGGAGATGGTGAAGGACAGGGAAGCCTGGTGTGCTGCAGTCCATGGGGTCGCAGAGTCAGACATGACTTAGCAACTGAACAACGGCTGCACAAGAAGCTGATTTGATACCACATGCACCTCAACCTAACATAAGCTCAGACAGCTGCATGTAAGCCAAAGGTTGGGGATGAAAAAGAGAAATGTGGTCACTAAATAGCAGAGAAAACTCACCATGTGCCAGGCCCCCTTCAGAGCAAGTCAAAATTCCCTTCCATGTATCTGCTTTTCTAAGTTAGCAAGCTGCTGCAGCCAATTAGCTAACAGTCTCCTACTAACCCCAGGCCAAAAAACATGAAGTCATCCTGGATGTTTTCTCTTTGTCTCATACACCACATGCAATCTGTTCAAAGATTCTGCTTGTTCTATCTCCAAAATATACCTAGAATCTAACCAGCTCTTGTTGCCTGTACTGACTTCGTTTCTTATCTGAATCACATAGCCTCCCAGCGGTTCTCCCTGCTCCTACCTTTCCCTTCTGCCCTATTCCCTAGACTAGCAAACAGATGTGCCTTTCAAAATGAAAGTCAGGCAGAAAATAAACTTAACAGTTACCAAAGGGGGAAGGTGCGAGGGAAGGGATAAATTAGGAGGTTGGGATTGACATAAACACACTACAAGGTGGCGCTAGCGGTAAAGAACTCGCCTACCAATGCAGGAGATATAAGAGATGCTAGTTCAATCCCTGGGCTCGGAAGATCTGGAGGAGGGCGAGGCAACCCACTCCAGTATTCTTGCCTGGAGAATCGCATGGACAGAGGAGCCTGGTGGGCTACAGTCCATAAGGTCGCAAAGAGTCAAACACAACTGAAGTGACATAGCACACAGTATGTAAAATAATCAACAAGCACCTACTGTATAACACAGGGAATTCTACTCAATGTTCTACAACCTATATGGGAAAAGAATCTGAAAAAGAATAGATATATGTACACCTAAAACTGACACAACATTGTAAATCAAGTATGTGTGTGTGTGTGTGTGTGTGTGTGTGTGCTCAGCCGTGTCTAAGTCTTGCAACCTCGTGGGCTGTAGTCTGCCAGGCTCTTCTGTATGACATCAGTTATATGTGGAATCTAAAAGATACACCAACTAGTGAATATGACATAAAAGAAGCAGACTCACAAATATAGAGAACAAACTGATGGTTACAGGGGAGGGGCAATATAGGGTTAGGGGATTGGGAAGTATAAATTGTTGGGTATAAGATAGGCTCAGGGATGTATTGCACAACATGAGGAATACAGCCAATATTTTATACTAACTGTAAATGGAAAGTAACCTTTAAAAATTGTATAAATTTTAAATTGTAACTGACCTCTGGCCCTCCTTACTCTCCTCTGCTTTTATTTTTTGCCGATGGTATTTATCATGTTCTAACAATCTATAATATACTTATGATTTCTGACATATGCATTTTAATGTTTCCCCCTTTTAGATACATGTTCCATGCATGTGTTTTATTTGCCTATGTGCCAAGTAGCACAACAGTGCCTATACATACTAGGAACTCAAGAAATAGTTGCCTGTATGAATGATCATAAAACACTACTTCTATTCTAATTTGTGTATCCTAATTATGTATGTATAAACCATTACATTTATAGACATAATGAAGACATTGTTTGAACTGGATTTTCATAATATCTAAACTCCCATGTGGTAAATCAAGAATCCCTACAAATGATATTAACCCTTTCGAGTCATGATGGTATAATTTTAAAAGGTTTCAAGCTTATTTGTTTCCAAAAATATTAGAAAGTTTACTTTTCCTGCTAGGCCATCTTTTAAAATTTCTTTGAGTCCTAAGCATTCTATACATACAGCTATAGATAATTCATTCCTGCATTCATGTGTATCCATTTTAGGCCAGGCATTGTCCAAAGCACTGGGAAAATAAAGATTTCTAGATCATGGTCTCTGATGTTGAAAAGCTGATGAAAACCTCAAAATCTTATAATGAGAGTCTAAGCTGTAAACAAGTTATTACTTACAAATGACCCAGTGTTGATAACCACAGTTTGACTCTAAGTGCATTAATAAAGCACAGGCTAAGGGCAATGGATTGCAGATTCACTTCTGGTCTATTTATTAAATGATAAATTCACATGGAAATGTTAGGCAGGCATGGGATTTAAAATGAGATGGTCTTGGGTTTGAACCCCATACTATACCATCTTTCAGTTTTCAACATAGATCCTTATTGAAGTGTAATATACATACAGAGAAGCACCAGTTCTATTTGCACAGCTGAATGCATTTTCACAAGATGAGCACACCCATGTAATCTGTACCCAAATCAAGGAACAGAACGTGAACCATATCCCCCCAATCCTTGAGTTCTGTCACTTCATTCCCCTGTGGTTAACCACTGACCTGATTTTTAACAGCATAGGCTCCTCTGCCTGTTTTTAGAACACTGTATAAATGAAATCATCCAGCTTGTATCCTTTTGTGCCTGGTGTTTACCCAACATTATGTCTGTGAGGTTCATCCATGTTGTTCTATATAGTTGTAGACTGTTTATCCTCACTGCTTTTGTGAACCTAACACAATTTATGTGTTCTACTCTTGGTGAATATTGGAGTAGCTTCTAGTTTAGGGGTTATTTAGAATAGTGCTTCTGTGAAAATTCTTTTGGTAAATGCAAAAATGCATTAGCTTGAACAGGTATTCCCAGGTTTCTGAAGTGGTTCCGCAAGTTTACATTCCCCTAGTAGTGAATGTGAGTTCTGATTACTTTTAAACTTTCCAAGTGCTTTTTTTAAAAAACATATACATATTTTTATAAGTCATGAACCTTTGAGTCCCCACCATAACAGCATACCTCCACATACCTACTTCTATCATATTATTAAAACATATTACATTTACCTGTACATGTACTTAGGTATTACAAGCCCATCTCTTCCTACTATGCAGTGAGCCTCTTGAGCCTTGCTGTTTATATTCCCAAGTCCAAACACAGGTCTGGAACACACAAAGTTATTTCATAATTGTTTGATCAATGAATGTAGTAACTAATGAATAGATAGATAAGTATATAGGATTTTCCTGTTCTTAGTGTACAAAATATATACTTGGAAATTTTCCTAACACTTTCAGATGTTGTAGGAGAAGTTTCAATCTCTTATCTCTAACCTCCAATAATACAAGAATTCCTAGAGATCTTTGAGATCCAGAATCCAAGTGTCTGGCTCAGCTACTCAGCCAGTGTGGAGAAAAGAAACTGAGCATAAGGAAATTCCTCTTTGGCTGAAGAATTGTGCTACACACCATTATTTTAGTTTGCATTTACCCCAGATTTCACAGACCAGTGTGTGCATTCCATATTTGCAAAAAAGTAAAAGCCTCGGAAAGATTTTCTTAAAAATCATGTAAATAAGTGGCATATTTATCAGGCCAATTGCACAATGTGGGAAATCTCGTATATTTAGATTTTTCCTATATTCACAATATAGAAAATTTTTTCTATATTTATAAATGGCTCTGAAAATACAAATGGCCCATTGGGTTGTCAGTTAGTGAGGGAAATAAAATAATTAGGAGAGAGATACTGGGCGGGGGAGATTGTACAAAATGAGAGAAATTCAACATTCGTGATTTCAGTAAATAGGAATGTTGAGTTCAACCTCTGAATCACGAAAAATCTTTCAAATAGAAAAGGACCTTGAGCAATTAGAAAAATCTATAGAGTTAAACTTGTCATTATACAAGTTTCTCCTCAAACACAAAATAATATCTGCTGAGAAAAGAAAGGAAGGAAGGGAATAAGAACAGAAGAATGGAAGGACTCTCAATGAACGTTGAAAGGTACAAAATAAAAAATGGTTGCAGGCCTTTGTACTGGCAACCCACTCCAGCAACCTTGCCTGAAAATCCCATAAACAGAGGAGCCTAACGGGCTACAGTGCACAGGGTCACAAAAGAGTCAGACATGACTGAAGCAACTAGCACCCACACATGCAGGGCCTTTGTAACCTTGAAAGGCATGATATAATGATGTTCGAAGGGATGAGGATGCATAGAGATTTGCAGTTGGACTCATGGTATCTACTAGTATAACCTGGGGATTAGGCTCTCTGAATATCAATTATTTCATTTATATATGAAAACAATGCATATCTCAGAGGTTGATTTAAGAATCAAATATGGCACATGTAACATACTTTGTATACACTTCATGGCAAGTAGAAAGGTAAAAACTAACAACAGTGGCAGATTTATTTCCTTGGGCTCCAAAATCATTGTGGACAGTGACTACAGCCATGAAATTAAAAGACACTTGCTCCTTGGAAGGAAAGCTATGATAAACCTAGACAATGTATTAAAAAGTTGAGACATCACTTTACCAACAAAGGTCTGTATAGTCAAGGCTATGGTTTTTCCAGTGGTCATGTATGGATGTGAGAGTTGGACTGTGAAGAATGCTGAGTGCCGAAGAATTGATGTTTTCGAATTGCAGTGCTGGAGAAGATTTTTAAGAGTCCCTTGGACAGCAAGGAGATCAAACCAGTCCATCCTAAAGGAAATCAACCCTGAATACTCATTGGAAGGACTGATGCTGAAGCTCCAAAACTTGGCCACCTGCTGCGAAGAGCCAGCTCATTGGAAAAGACCCTGATGCTGGGAAAGATTGAAAACAAAGAGAGAAGAGAGCAGTTGAGGATGAGAGGGCTAGATAGCATCACTGACTCAATGGACATGTATTTCAGCAAACTCTGGGAGATAGTGGAAGACAGAGGAGCTTGGGCTTGCTGCAGTCTATGGGATTACAGTCAGACACAACTAAGCGACTGAACACAACAATAAATTATACTTCATAAAGTGCTTATCACAATGTCTGACTTAGAGCACTCAACAAATTTTTACTTTGTGTTATGGTCAAACTTGTCATCACATCATTACTGTCAACTAAACCAAGTGCTTATGGAGGATCCTCTTGGGTTCCTTTCCTGGGATGAGGAACTATAGCATGAGAAATATTAGATACTTTATCAGTAAAAATTTTCTGCAGTTAAACTGGCCCCATTTAAATTATAGATGGCATAAACGTCTGTTACAAATATATGAGGATTTAAACATGGAGCTCCAGCCATTTCTGTGAGGGTTGGGAAGTGCTGTCCTGGGCATAGGGCCCTTGAGTCGTCTTTGTGTGGATGGAGCCAATGGGCTCTACTCTTAGACAGATGCTTCATGAGAACAGATCAAGGTTCAGCCCTTTGCTGAGATACAGACTGTGTGTCAGCAGTGAGCCAGAGAAGCAGTCACACCAAGAGGATCCTCCTCAAGAATGTCTGGACCTTTGGAAAGTTCTAGTTATCACCTCAAAGGTTATTGCTATTCCCACTTCCTCTGCTGCTTCCAGTGAACAATTTGAACTCCACCTCCTTGCTTCAAATAAACAGTTAAGCATATTTGATTTTCATCATTACATTTATCAACATCTGATATGTTCTCACTTATGTCTTTGGTGAGACAGGTATTAGTTGTTTATCTGCCCTTCATGTATCAGTATCTGATGTTGTTCCTGCATTCTTATTTGCTTACTGTCCAGCTGCACTTCTTACACACACTCCCCAGGAGAATAGGAATTCCTCGAAAGTGAAAGTCGCTCAGTCATGTCCAGCTCTTTATGACCCCAAGGACCGTACAGTCTATGGAATTCTCCAAGCCAGAATACTAGAGAGGGTAGCCTATCCCTTCTCCAGGGGATATTCCCAGCCCAGGAATGGAACTGGGGTCTCCTGCATTGCAGGCAGATTCTTTACCAGCTGAGCTACCGGGGAAGCCCAAATAGCAGGAACTGTGTCTGACTTATTCCCTGCTATATAACCCAGCACACTCTCCTAGCACAACGTGGGAGAGAAGAGATTCTGCCTGGAGACACTAGGCTGCAATAAGCATCCTGATTTGTTGAAGCATGCAACAACATATCCCCAAGTAAACAAGTGGCAAAGCGCCATGAACACTTTATATACCTACCATATATATATACATATAGATATATATACACACAGCAGGAAGTGATGAGCCAGCTTTTCCATGGCAAGAATGTATTTGTTGTTCCTTGTCCTATTTCCTCTCTTCCAAACCATCAGCCTGGCTTTTAAGCATTATAGTTCCCCCATACAGCCCTTCCCTAACAGGCTACAACTCCCTTTGCAAAAGAAATTGTGAATATCTTGCTTTTATCATACATTTGGAACATACTAAAAAGCCCTGATTGTCAGTGCATAAGGCTACCTGGAAATTCCTTATATTTCTCTCCAGTTACTATGTTTTTCAGGCTAATATTCAGCACAATGCAGTCTTTCTTATTCACTCTTTTTATACCAGCAAGTGGTCATCCTTGCCTGACTACACTAAAGTGCATTTAGAATCACATATCCATTCAGGATCCATTCCTTCCTGAGAGAGTAGATGTAAGCTGTGTTCTGCCAGATTCTTGCCCATAAAGCGTGACTTGAAAGGTCCTGCAGAAAGTGACCTCTTCAGTCTTAGGAGCTTCGTCTCAGCTGTGCCTGCTCATAATGTAAGCTAAGCTTTCGTGCTGTGGACTCTGGTACTTACCAAGCACTGTTGCGCAGAGAACAGACAATGCTCCCTCTCTCTTAAACAAGGTAGAGAGCATCAGCAGCTGGACTACAAATGATGTGGCATATTCTGAGGGCAGAAACCAATTTCTATGGAACACCTGCCTCATTTAAGGCTACCATAAGACACATGGTTTCACAAGTCCTCAGAAAACTTCATTTACTTTATAAAACTCAATTAATTCTTGAGCTCCCTCCATGGGATAAAACGAAACTGCCACTATAGTGAAGGCATGAGAAGCAGTTTTTACTGTAACCAGAAATAGAACCAAGAAAAGATCTGCAGAGATGAAATGGACATCCAGACAACATTTCTGGAAGCAGTTGCAGTGTCCTCTCTCTCCCTGGCCCAACCCCAGATGGCAATTCCTATCAGAGCCTTCTTTCCTCTGACAAGCCCTCCCATGTGTCAGGCCTTGCACAGAGCTGGATGTCATGTTCCCAGGGTGACAGGGACCATCTTCCAAGCAGGCAATGAAATGACATCGTAATCGGGGGAATGAGTCCTCATGGGAGATGGGAGGAGGATGGTGCACCTTGACAATGGTTTGTAACAGAAGATACTTGACCAGTAAACGCTGTTTCATCACATCCACCCATACCTACCCCAGGGTGCTCCAGTGGCCCATGGTTCATCAACCAGCACATTCCTCCCATCAGATTAATGGTGGCGCCCATCCACCTACTAAGCACGTTTCCAATTGAAGTAATCTCCGACTCTCCACCACCACCCACCTCTCCACCTTCTCATTCCTCTCTACAGACGTAATTACTAGTTGATTACTTACTAATCCTTCTGTTAAGGAGAATTTCAGCCTCACTGTAAGGATTCGTAACACTAACAGGGAAAAACTGGAGACTAGCTGGTAAAACTTTCCTGAAGGGTAGGAATATCGTAAGGAGGATGGCGTCCACATCATCAGTTCCCTTGAACTCCTCACTCCCAGCTCCCTATGAAGGATCGGTAACTTTAGAAATAAAGCATAAATGCTGTGGCAATTAGGTTTCTTCCTGGGAGTTTCTTGGGCATTCAGGAGTAACTCGTGTGTGTGTGTGTGTGTGTGTGTGTGTGTGTGTGTGTGTGTGTGTGTAGAAGGGAAAGGGTCGCAGGTTCCTACAGACCCGGACTCTGCTCCTTTGGCCGCCTGATCCCAGGTGGCCGCGTCCCGGGGGCGGCATGCAGGGAAGCACGGTGCCAGGGTGGCAGTGTGACACGGAGGGGTGTGACTGCGAGCCCCCCGCGCGCACCCGTACCCACCCTCGCACCCCGCACCGCCCGCGCAGCGTAACTGGCCGCCGCCGCCGCCGCAGACCGGGCTCGGGAGGTGCAAAGCACCGCGTGTGGAGCCGGAGAGGCGGGCGGGCTGCTGCCTGGCGTCCGCCACGCGGTCCTCCCTCCTCCGCTCTCTCCGCCTCTCTCCTGGCGGCCGCGCAGCCCGGAACCTGGGAAGCCGCGGCGCCGAGCCCGCAGCTCGGGCGCGGGGACCAGCACAGAGGCGCGGGCGGCGGGAGCGCTGAGACCACAGTCGCCGCGGAGAGGCGGAGGGGAGCCCTGCCTGAGCTGGCAGAGCCGAGCGTGTGAGTGTTTGCGCGTGAAAGCGAGGGCTGCACGGTGCTCGGCACTGACACCGCCGGCCCCGGCCCAGGTCGCCGCAGCCCCGGAGCCTCCCGTCTGCGCCCCAAGGCACGCGCGAAGCAGCCATGAACACCAACGAAGCCAAGGAGTATCTGGCTCGGAGAGAAATCCCTCAGCTTTTCGAGGTAGGGAGCTAGGTCTGGCAGAGACGGACGGGGAGATCGGGGCAGGGCATCCCCGAGGTTCTGGGTGAGGAAGCCGCGCCCCGTCCCACCTTGAAGAAGAGGGGCACGCAAGTGAGGGCGCTTGCAGAAGCTTGCTCGCCCGCTTGCCCGGGGGTAGCTGCCTTTCTGGCGGATTGCTGGGTCCTTGAATGGCTCGGCTCTTGTCGGGTGGCTGGGCTCAGAAGCCCCCATCTCGAAAATCAAGTTTCATCTTCAAACTGGTTCTGAAAGCAGGCTGCCCCCCGCGCATCCCTCCGATGTGGACTCCCAGGGTGGGCTGCTGGCAGCGGCCGGCCGCGCACTCCGGGGGCGAGGATCAGGCCAGGTGGGTACCCTGGCGCCTAGCAGCGAGCAAGGACTCTGAACCGAGGGGTCCAGAGTCCCAGTCCCTCCGCGCGCCGAGGGTCGGGACCCCAGCGCTGACTCGGAAGTGAGGATGAAAGGGGCCCGGACAAGGGATAGCTTGGAGGAGAGGGATGAAGATGCAAAAAAACAAATCCAAACCCATCAAAGGCAGCGCTACCTCCCGGGTGGCAGTCACCCAGCGCTGCTCTGCGCTTTCGGTGAATGAACTGCAGAGCACGTTTTCCCGTCGTCTTGGAAGAGATAGATGGTTCTCCTTCCTCACCTCCCCAGCCCATAGCTTTCGCCCGCCTTAACCAACCCACCTAGAGAAAGCCAGTCCTAGAGGGAGTGGCAAGGCGGGCGTGACTCCTGTTGCTCTGTCTTCTTCCCACCGCATCACAGCAGCATCTGCACCAGGGCCCCCGGGGGATGGGGGACACTTTGAGAATGCGGGAGAGGAAGCTGGAGGATGAACTAGAACCATGGTTAGTTCTAAATGACAGCCAACCTCCCGAGTTGTTTTGCTTCCTTTTCTTCTCTCTGTATTTGAATTTTAAAACATTCCTTAATCCTGTGTTTTTACTTAGGTTAAGGGAAAAAAATGGAAGCAAGCCAGGCTTCACAGAGCAAGTCCTGAACCAGGTTCCCCATTTCTGAAAGATGATAGACTATAGACTAATTAGTAAACTAGAAGGCGTGCATTGCTCTTTCTCCTATTTGAGGGGGGTTGTTCTGCTAAAAGGAATTTTATAACACCACTTGGAAAAATAATTTTGCCTCTGTTTTCCCAAATTGTCTTTAAATGGACCTCCATAATTACAGATCTTCCTTTTTAACTCACCTCTTAAGCCATCGATTTCAGGTCTATCTGAAAACAAGATATCCAGGTAAATCACCCACTAAGCGCAAGCCTGGTGCGTGAAACTCAAGTCTAGCAAATGTGTCACTAATATTTGAAAATAATCAGGAGATGTTGCATAAGGACAGGTCTTGAGGGTTTGTAGGATTCTTAAGAATTTTCTTTGTTTCTATCTTCAAAAAGTAAACATGGAGACGAAGAGCTGAAGGGTTTTGTCCATAAATACTACTACTGACATCAGTGTCATTCCTAAAAGAGTAATTAGAAGCATCTGCAGGAGGGTCACCTGATTGGAAAGTGCCACTTAAATAGTACTCCTATTTTCTTTATAAATGTGGGTACTGTTTTTCTCCTTGGTAACTGCAGAGAATTTTGATCGTTTGTACATGAAAATCTACACTGTTTATGCAAATAAGCGATGGCAGGTGCTTTTGTTCAGGTGCTATGCTTTTCCTTGGCTTTTCTGCATATGAATAGGAGGTTACAAAATAGTACACACCCAGAAAAGGAAGTCAACTTGCTTAGGTGAAATACAGAATTGTAGAGTACTTAAATGCAATCCCAGGCAATGCGAAGGTGGAAGGAGACTGCTGGTGACCTCCAAAGGGTCCATCCTTCCTGTAAGAAGAATCTGTGCTGCTCGTAGCACAAGAGAAAAGTAAAACTTGGCAGTTCTCCATGTGATGAATGTAGATAGCAAAACCAAATGCTTTAAGTTTCCAAACTGGATTTTATCCCTCAAAAATGCAATATGGGTACCTATATAAAGTTTCTAGGTATATAAAGTTTCAATTAAATATCTATCAAACCCAAAACATTGGACACAGTTGCAGATACTAGACACCATTGTAGACCAAGAGAATGATTATTGAATCTAAATATTGTCAAGCAACAATCTGTATCTTACTGACATTTCAGATTTCTTTTTGACATGTGACGTCACATGAACTAAAAGGATAGGTTCAAGTTTGGGATGTGTTTCCATTTCTAGATTAAATGTTTAAGGCAAAAATCACTTTTCCCTAATTCTGTCATGAAATCTTAACTCTAGTTAACTTTATGGTATGTATATTGATCTTGTGTCGTTGTGTCCTAGAGCAGAGATTTGGCAATCCATTTGAATACTGGGGAAAGTCAAAATAGATTACTCAAGTTCTCAGAGGGTTAACTCAAATAGACTGAGTAAAACAATATCTGCTCGTTGTTTTGGATCCCTGATGGTGACTATTAGAAGAAAAGATTTAAATTATCTATGAAGGAGTGGACCTCATTCTCGCTTCTGATATCTGTACCCCTTTTGAAGTCAGATTCAGTTAGAAAGGGTGGAAACATATTTTCCAGCAAAAAAATTCTTCATTGAGTATGTTCCCTCATTTTAGGGCAATAAAAGGGATAAAAACTCAATGTTGGCTTAAAACTCAACATTCAAAAAACTAGGATCATGGCATCCAGTCCCATCACTTTGTGGCTGATAGATGAGGAAACAATGGAAACAGTGACAGATTTTATCTTTTTGGGCTCCAGAATCACTGCAGATAGTGACTGCAGCCATGAAATTAAAAGACGCTTACTCCTTGGAAGAAAAGCTATGACCAATCTAGACAGCATATTAAAAAGCAGAGACATTACTTTGCTGATAAAGTTCATCTAGTCAAAGCTATGGTTTTTCCAGTAGTCATGTACGGATGTGAGAGTTAGACTATAAAGAAAGCTGAGTGCCAAAGAATTGATGCTTTTGAACTGTGGTATTGAAGGAGACTCTTGAGAGTCCCTTGGACTACAAGGAGATCAAACCAGTCAATCCTAAAGGAAAGCAGTCCTGAATATTCGTTGGAAGGACTGATGCTGAAGCTGAAACTCCAACTTGGCCACCTGATGCAAAGAACTGACTCATTGGGAAAGATCCTGATGCTGGGAAAGATTGAGGGCAGGAGCAGAAGGGGATGACAGAGGATAAGATGGTTGGATGGCATCACTGACTCAATGGCCAAAAGTTGGTGATGGACAGTGGGGCCTGGCGTGTTGCAGTCCATGGGGTTGCAAAGAGTTGGACACGATTGAGTGACTGAACTGAGGGATAAAAAAATTAAAGATCTAATCTCAGTTGGTAAAGAATCCGCCGGCAATGCAGGAGACCTGGGTTTGATCCCTGGGCTGTGAAGATCCGCTGGAGAAGGGATAGGCTACTCACTCCAATATTCTGGCCTGGAGAATTCTATGGACTGTATAGTCAATGGGGTCGCAAAGAGTCGGACATGACTGAGTGACTTTCACTTTCACTTTCAATCTTGAATGACTCAAGTTGCAGTTGGATTACCTATGGGGCACAGATTTTCTGGCACTTTCTTTTTATCCCATATATGTTTTTACAAGATGTAGAGAGAGGAATATAAGAAATCAAAACCATTGAGTTGGAATCCTAGGCCTACGCGTTTCTAGCTGAGTAACCTAGGTCAATTCACTAACATCTCTGAACCCTGAGTTCCTAGTCTATGAATGAGGATAACAATGCCACATAGGACTAAAAGTGCATTAAGTAAGCTAAAGCACACAGATATACAGTAAGATATAGAGTAAGCCCTGTCACGGAGTTAGCTATGTTAATGTAGGAGGAATGTGAGGAGTTAAACGCAATGTGTGTGTGTGTGTGTGTGTGTGTATGTATGCCCAAGTTCATTTTTTCCACTCCCTCTGCAGTTGAACCCCTCAGATTGAACATTCTAACCCATATTACTTAGGGTTTCAGAGGATTAATGTACCTGGTAGAGACTGCCTACCACTGTGAGCAACTCGCACAAGAATAATTTGAAAATAAAGTGCTGTATTTAGAAAAGCTATTAGCCTTTCAAAGAGTGTATGTTTTGTTTATTAATAACAGTGATAATAATCCTCAATGCTTTCCATAAAATACTCCAAAGAAAACTTTCACATCAGTTCAGTTCCCAGGAATGAGCATTTCCAAATCTGTAGCATTTATAGAAATTAATACTTGTGACATATCAGACACCAGGCTTTCTTCTATAATTTCAATTACATATTGAAATATACACATTGTAGTGATTTATTTTATATCAAATAGATTTTTTGGAGTCAGTCTTTATATTTTGAGTGTATTTTTTTTTCTGATTAGAGAACAGTCTAGGATGTACCTGCCATGTGCAAGGAAAAGTGTCAGAGGCTGGATAGTGAGAAATAAATAAGACCCACACTGTATTGTTGAAGATTTTATAGGTTAGAAGAGAAGACCAAAACATAAACTGATGGTTTTAGTATGAATGGCAGGTAAGAGTTTTTTCTGGGTACAATGAACACCAAAGAAGGGGTCTGCAAGCCAACCCAAGGGCTCAGTGGGGACTTTCTGATGATGATTATGATGGTGATTAAATCCATCAACGTTTATTATTTACTATGTTCCAGGTGTTTCAATCCATAAATCACCCTCTGCAACTGAGGCTTGGAGACTTTAAGGATGGGTAGGAATGAAATCAGTCATCACTGGGGCATTTTTACACACTGTTCTTAATCTCATATTGATAGGGTTCATCCATTTTAAACAATGCAGTTGCCCTCATTGTTTTTGTTTTGTTTTTTGCCTTAATTGTTTAAAGGACAGAGAATGCTGAGCTGAAAACTAACTGGTCAAGAATTTAAGGGGTTGTTTTAATTACTCAGTAAGAGCATAATTTCAACTCAAATTGTTTATTTAAAAAATGCAAAGAATCCAAACAACCCAGAATTTAAAGATGGGATATACACTATTTTGACAAAGGTGGTTTAAAAACATATTTTATGTGGACGTATTTTGTTGTTATATTTCAGAGCCTTTTGAATGGACTGATGTGTTCGAAGCCGGAAGACCCAGTAGAATACTTGGAAAGTTGTTTACAGAAAGTAAAGGAATTAGGGGGATGTGACAAGGTGAAATGGGATACATTTGTAAGCCAGGAGAAGAAGACTTTACCTCCACTCAATGGAGGACAGTCACGGAGATCCTTCCTAAGAAATGGTAATGTATATGTAGAATAATAGTTTATATTTATAGCAATATTCTTTAAAACATAACATATAAACTGTAGGCAGTGATTTAATTTAATAGGTTTTCAAATGCTTGAAAGGATATTTGGTCCTGAAACAGGACTAATTTCTCTCTGCTACTAATTCTAATCTCTTCTATGATAAGACAAACACAATTACATACCGTTGTCCAGTACTTCACTAAAAGCTTAATGAAATTTTTTACTAACTTCATTATTTTGTAAAATGAATTACATTAACAAACTGAATTTTTCTTAAAATTGCAATAAGACTTTTCCAAATAAATGAGTAGATGACAGACAAAATTGATAGTTATTAATAACTATAACATTTTTATTAGCTAAGAAGAGATTTAACTTGTTGCTGTGTTTCCAAATTCATTTTAATGTATCTGTATAAATGCATGTAAAGTTTATACTAGTTAACTCAAGAAGGATTTATTTAGCAGGTACTGAATGCAAAGCATGAGATTAGGCATTTGGGTGCTATGAAAGAAATGGGATGCATAAACTTGTTTAACAATTTTAGGAATAATTTGGAACTAAGAACTGGAGTTCACTAGAGGAGATTCATGGTATCCTAGCTTTCCAAAATTTGTGTTTATCAAAATTAGTTCAACATCAGCCAAGCAGCCCTTTAGGCTCCAGATAAAATTGAGAAATACAATAGTATTTGCAAAGTGGAATCAGTTCCAATCAGAAGAAGCCAATTAATTCTTTTCCAGTGGCCCAAATCATTCTATTTTCAAAATTTAAACCATTCTTAAAAATTGTACCTAGAAAAGTTTTAATTATGCAGACAGAATTTGAAACAGAGACAATTCTATCTGCAATAAATACAAGGGGAAATACATTTTAGTTTGTTTTATCTTACCATTGGGGCTTCCCTGGTGGCTTAGTGGTAAAGAACCCACCTGCCAATGCAGGAGACACTGGGTTCAATTCCTGAGTTGAAAAGATCCCCTGGAGAAGAAAATGGCAACCCACTCCAGTATTCTTGCCTGGAAAATTCCATGGACAGGAGAGCCTGGTGGGCCACAGTCCATAGGGTTGCAAAGAGTCAGACACAACGACTAAACAACAGCAACATCTTACCTTGACAACCTTAAATTTTATTTGAACATGGGGAGGAGTCATAGTGTATTAATTTTTAAGAAACATAAGCAAGGAGAAAAAGCAGAAATGCTATTGTCTCAGAAATATCTCCGGAGAGAAGACTTCTCTGTCCATGCAGGAGCTCCTCTAGGTCATTTAGGCTTCAAAGTTCAAAAGAGCACCTGTAGGCAGTTATCACGGTGGCAGACCACTTAGGAAATTACTGCTTAAGGGAACACAATGATATTTCTGTGAGCTTGAAGGGTTCATACACCTTCCCCAAAGGGCTAATTTCCTTCCCCAGAATGTCATAATATATTTGTATCTAGCTCAATGTTAAATACATGCCCTCTGCCCTTGTTAAATCAAGTGACAAAATATGGGGAATTTCTTTTTAAACCTTTAAGCACTACAAACCTTAAATATTACTGGATTTAGTCTAAGATATGTTTATGCTTTCAAATGTAACTCTAAGAGGATGTGACATTCACCTGATCGAAAAGCTGCTCTCAGACTGGTTGTATAAACTAGTACTTTGTAGCAAAATGAAATTTGAATGCTTCTATTTTATACTATCACTTGTCTTCATTATATATAGAAGCCAGGCAGGCCAAGTATGTAGTAGACAATGGTGGGGATATGGTGAAACTGGAGAACAAGACTAGAGGGAACAGTCATTGTCTAAAGGCAGTCAAGCACAAATTTGGGGAAAACATCAAGATGAACAAAGCACATCTATGGGGCTGCATTGGACCCACTGATGACCATTTTGGAACCCTCAATTAGCAGAATGAGCTACAATAGGAATGGAAAATGTAGGTTTAACTTTCATTAAAATTGAAATTGCTTGTTAATTTTAGACTCTCCATTACCTATTGACACTTTACCAGAATTCCCACTTAGAAATCTTTTACTTAATCATCAAATAAAAGCTTTCACATACTATAGAAACAAGAATGTTACATCACACTGTCTGATATCTGGAACATAGCCTAAAAGGCAGAAAATAGTTTCTAAACTGATGAATCCTGAAATAATAAAATTTTATTTTATGAAATGCTATACAAGTTTGTGCTCTGTAGGTTTTTAACTGTGATTTATAGAATACACTGTTAAAAAATAAACAGTATTGCTAACTTCCCTGTAACTTAAAGTGTTGTCATTATTTCTAGAAATAAAAAGTGATTTGTACATTTTTGCTGAAATATTGACAGAGCTATGCTAATATATAATTATCATGAAAAATTATTCTGTGAAATAAAACATTTTAATAATTTTTAAGCAACTTACTTTTCTAAGTAAAAATATAAAAAAAGAATAAATTATTAGCTGACGGTTCTTTAAAATGTTATACTATAAATGTGAGATGAGCATCCATTTTTTTGCAGTGTATGTACAACTGAACAAACGATTACTCATAAAATTAAGAGTTTTAGTCCCATAGCTCCAAATGTCCATAGAACTTTTCTTTTGGAATATCTCATTGTCATCTTTACTGAACATGTCAAAAACTAAACATATCATATTTGCTTCAAAATGACCCTCCTTTTCTTATTTCCATGGAGTCAGTCAATAAGTCAGTTGAGCTATAAAATAACCATGTATTGAGTACTGCTATGTGTCAGACACGCTTTCAAGACTGAGGTTGTGTAGCCTCCAAGAAAGAACAAACGTGGCACATGCCCTCACGGAGCTTACAGTGTAGGATGAAGCCAAGCATTTACTATGTAATTAGAAGCGCAGTGACTCCTATAGGAAATACCACATGCTGATATTAACAAGGCAGGTGGATCCATCCTTGGCTAGATTCAAGGTAGTCTTCCTAGAAGACCTGATATGCTAATATAAGAGGCAGAAAGCTGAGTAGGTGTCAGATAGAAAAGGATGGAGGAGACTGAGAGTGTACTAGGGAACAGAGAACAGAAATACCTGACATAGGAGAGGCCTGGATAAAGACAGGAAGAAGAGAAGCCCAGTATTTCTGGAACATTAAAGAGAGGGCAGGAAGATACAGTATGAAATGCAGTGCATTCCTATCTTCTAGGCTTTTCATCTGGCAGTTGTTTTTGAACAGGCACCTTCACTGATCTCTCATGTGTGCGTGTGCGCTAAGTCGCTTCAGTCATGTGCAACCTATGCAACCCTTTGGACTGTAGCCCACCAGCTCCTCTGTCCATGGGATTCTCCAGGCAAGAATATTAGAGTGAATTGCCATACCCTCCTCCAGAAGAGTATGGCAGAAGATCTCCTCTAGGAGGTCTTCCCGACCCAGGGACTGAACTCATGTCTCCTGCATTGACAGGCAGGTTCTTTACCACTAGCGCCAACTGGGAAGCCCATATCCTAATCCAAATCATGTCTTTCATATCCAGCACTCATTTCCATATCCCCTATTTCCCCTCTTACCTAAGCCCTCACTTCTCTTGTGTGAATCACTTTAACAGCCTTCTAGCTGTACTCTTTCTGCTCCTAGTTTTTCCTACTCAGATCCATTCTAACCACCACCAGATTTACTTTCCTGGAAAACATATTTCATTATGTCATTCCTCTACCCCCAAAAAAGCCTCCACTGGGTTTCTACCAGATTGAAGCTGAAACCCTTACCCTGGTGATTAAAGTCCTCCACATTGTGACCACACACTACCTACCCATCTTCTGGCTCTTCTCCATGTGTGTGCTAAGTTGCTGCTATCATGGAACTTTTTCTAATGGGAGAGGACAAACAACAAGTGAATTAGAGGCCTCTCAGATGGTGAAGAGGTATGTGCTGTGCAGACCATTATTATAAGGGGCGATGTCCTTGAAACTAACTGAGCGGCTGCCCCAGATTAAAATGTCAGTAAAGTCCTCTTATAGGAGGTGACATTTAAACTGAAATGTGAGTGACAAGAAGCAGTTAGCCATGGGCTCAGTAAGGAAAGAGTATTTCAAGCAATGGACTTTTTGCCAAGTGTGAAAGCAAGCAACCAGTAGGGGTCTATTGCAGTAGTCTGGGTAAATGATGGTAGTTGGGGAATAGTTGTGTTAGTGGAGACACAGAAAAAAAAAAAACTGTGTTACAGATATGTTTTAGAGGTAAGTCTATGGGGACAGATGTGAAGAGTGAGGGAAGAAAATAGTCAAGGATAATGCTTAAAGTGGTGCCCTGTGTTGGATGAAGCAATTCAATTTCAAGGCAGAAAAAGATAATATTGTTAGTGCCTTTACTGACATAGCCCTTCCCAGAATTTTCTAAAGAATACCCTCTGTCATCTGTAGACAACCTCACTCTTTTCTTGTAAATGAAGTGAGTCCCATGAGTCAGTAGTCAATGACCTCATTTATTGTATGAACAGAAAATGAAAAGTTCTGCCTGATCAGCATCCCCTGGAGAGATGTGAGCATTATGCCATGCTAAAATCCAGTGATGCCCTTAACCAGATTTCTCATGAAGGCCAGGTGACCTTCCGTCTCCTTTGTGCTGTTGCCTTTGGGGTAGTTACAGCTTCTCTTTGCCTCCTTGAATACCAGACCATGATGAAGAAGGAAGGATCTATGAATCAAATATCAACAGCTGGTTGAGGCCATGTGCCTGACTTGGCTTGCCAGCTCTGTCCTCTGGTCTATTTGAATATGTCATTTGTATTTCCAACTCGAGTCTTGTATTTTATTTCTCCCAACTGAGAAATCCTTTCTACATTTCATCACCTGTTCTAGTCTTTTGAGGTTCAAGTCCTGCCTCCTTTGCAAGCTCTTTTATACCACTCCAGCCCAGATGGATCTACTCATTCATTGAACTCCTATGGTGTTTACCATAGAGATTCATTTTAGCACTTAACAAACGTGGTATACATACTGCTACCAAATATAAGCATGTAAGCTCTGTATTGTAAGCTCTGTGAGGATAGGATGACATCTTATTTTATTTTTCTACTGAACCATCCTCAACACACTAACATGTCTAACAATAAATAGCAAATATTTGTCACTATTGTAGATGTAAATTTAAATCTTCATAGTCACATTTTTTAATCAAGGAGATTAAAGATAATAAATATTGGGAAAGTAAAGTTAAATGACAATGAAAGATGTTCCAAATGTAGAAAACGTTTGCTACTCTCTGCCTTGTAACAACACCTTAAGGTTTTGTGCATTATGCCACCAAGCTGTTCCACGGAATGACATCATAGTACCTGAATCATAGTGACTGCATATCTATATTTATGGATAAATGAAACATTGTATGTTAGCATTATCTCCATGGGCAGCTGCATATGGTTGTGAAAGTTGTAAAGGTATGCAGTACACTACTCTAGGGAGCACCGTTTTCGGAGAACAAGATATACATGAACTACCAAGCAAGACTAGGCGAACTTAATGTTCCACTAGGGCTGAGGTTGGCCGCCTACGAACCGAGGGCCAAGTCTGGCTTCCTGCTTGTTTTTTATAAACAAAGTTTAATTGGAACACAAGCACATCCACTTGTTTACCTATTATCTAAGACTGTTTTCCTAACTATTAATAATTGTAGTATGAGACTCTGTGACCCTCAAAGCCCCAGGTGGAGACTATCTGACCCTTTAAGGAAGAGTTTGCTGACCGCTTAAGGGGACAGGAATCTACTCTCAGTTGAAAACAATCAGAATCATTTAATTTTAAAATTTCTTCAACTAATTGGTTAAGTGCATAAAATGTTTTATTGTGCTTTTTTTTTCCGTTTCAAAGTTATCTTACTCTTTTGCAGTAATGCCTGAAAATTCAAACTTTCCTTATCGTCGGTATGATCGGCTCCCTCCAATTCATCAATTCTCCATAGAAAGTGACACGGACCTTTCTGAGACTGCAGAGCTAATTGAGGAGTATGAGGTCTTTGATCCTACTAGACCTCGACCAAAAATCATTCTTGTCATAGGTATGAGGCAGAAAGCAAAATTCTCATGCTATTGCTCTCTTTGTTCATATGTTTATGTTCCAAAAATTATGTCAACTATGCACCATATTTGCAAATACTTAGCTGGATAATAAGTAGAATAGAAACAAAAACTCGAGCGACAGTAGATGGACATATTTTTAGTATCATTTTCAATAAAATATATTGTTATATTTAATGCCTATTGCACTTTTATAGAATCTCATTACAATGTCATAGAAATTCCTGGTCACTGAAAACAAGTGACCTCTTCAAGATTTATTGTGGTTTTTATCTGCTTAATTTTTAACGTAGGTAACTGCATCCATTAGAAGTGTTCTGAACATTGATGTGGTTTTTTTCCCTTTAACTCAACAAACTGAATTTTTACTATTAACTTTTGAGAAAAAAAAAAATAATAATATGTTGGTAAAGATTCATATAAATGAATCTTCCTTATGACATACTGGCACCTACAATGAAATCTAAGTTTGATATTATTAGACAAGCAAATCTAATAGAACAATGTTTTACGTAGCAAGTAACATCTGAGTTTTAATGAATATAACAAGGATAATAGTTAATTTTTTTAATTGCCATGGTGAATCTTATGTTGAATATGAAAGTATCAGTCTGATGCCATTTCACAAGGAATAGATATTGAAACTGTCTTAAGTAATTTTACAACATGCATTTTTGACCACCCTTGCAATTCTAGCTTCCTCAAAAGCTGTAGAATTATGAGAGACCTGTGAATATGAAACATTTGTAATCATTGTCTCACTTCCAATTTGACTTATCTTTTGCAAAGATGACCAAAAGCAAAAATCTAGTGTGAGATATTCAAAGCTATATTCTAGCCAGCAATTGTTAGCCAAAGGCCACATGTATACAGCCCCCAAGCAAAGAAATACTGTTCCCAAAAGATCTAATGATGATGGCAACTGGGAAAAAACATGCCAATAAACAAAAGAAAAAGAGTTCAAGTTTACCAGACTAGCAGGAGGGACATTTGTACATCTATAAGTCTAATGAAAATAGAGTTGCAAATATATTTAGCCCTAGATTGTTACAATAATTGTAGTGTGAGAGTACAGAAATCAATTTTCTAAAATGTCAAAATATTCTCATGGTTTATGGCAGCCACTAACTATTATGCCATAAATCTCTATCTATTCTTGAAACTGGAATTTTTGTGTATGTGCTTAAAATTTTGGAGTTCTTACCGAGAAGACAAGGAAATGCCTTATTAAAAGATAAAGCCAGAGGTAAAGAATTGTTGGAAATTGTGTCACCATCTTATAATGAGATATTCTCTGTTTTGTTTTTCTTGTTGTTGTTAGTACAGTATTGGTGATTATTATCAAGATAAACAAATGAAAGCTTGATTGTTCACGAAAAGGGTGTAATACAAGTTGCTGTTGTAAAAATAGCGCATGTATATGAATTTTTTGTACACTGTGAATTTTATATGAAAATTATTTTAAAATTTCCGTAAACTAAGATCTGTGGAGAAGATACAAATGCTCAAATCCCATCCACTTCACAGTTCTTTTTTACTGAATAAAATCAACTAGTTTCCCAAGGGTGTGATTTTGGTTTTAGACTTACCCAATGTGTTATAACATTTTATGTGTTATAAGAATGAAACAGAACCAGTGAGCAAAAATAACTTTTAGAGGACTGAGATAAGAGAAGAAAAGAATTGAACCTTAGGTTGTTTGAGAAAATTGGGACAATTTTATGACTTTTGAGGAATTATAAAATAATTGTACCTGAACCTTACAAATTTTTATTAGTTACATCAAAGAGTGGGGGAGTACAGATACCCACATCTAAATAAGCAAAATTTCCCTTCTGGCAATACCAAAAAAAAATTTTTTTAAGCTAGCCTTCTTGGCACAGATGTTAATGAATTTCTCTTATGTTAGCATAATTGTAAAATCTAAGAATAAGAGGGATCCTAATATTTAAAGTAGTGGAATTAAATAAATATAGCAAATTAAACTTACTCTGGTTTCAGGGAGAAGAAAATAAGATTAATTTGTTATGATGCTTCAGTAGTCAAATTCATCCAATATATTAATGCTATTCTCTGTCAATTATGCTAATCATACTTTTTGTTGTCTACTGTTGCCTCCATTAGTTGACAAAAAGCTATTTTTTCTTGAAGGTGCCATAACTTTCTTAGTGTGTTTGAATTTTTTTTAATTCAGTGAAATTTGTGGTGTCTTAATTTGATGACTTATGAGATCATAACATTAAGAAAGGTGTGAAAGTGTAGTTTATGAAAGATAACTTTCATTCTTCAGGGATCAAATTAGTTTGACTTTGTTGACAGCGTTGGTCATGTATTTATTTTTCTTCAAGCCATGATTTAATAGGCCTAAAGCAGCTATGAATATTTGAGACCAAAGCTTGCTTTTCATTTGGCAGTAATGAATTTAATATAGTATTAACGGTAGTCTAATGATAAGTCTAGTAGGATTGTATTTAGAGCTTCTTAGCAAGAGAATGTCAAAAATGTCAATAAATTTCTAAGTTTAATGAGGCAATGAAGAGACAAAAGCCAGTTTTACAAGGATCTCAATCCCAAAAAGGATCTCAGTATACTAGCTGATCTTAGACTTCTGGATATTAAACATTTTTTAAAGAAAATAAGCCCTGGCCAACCAAGTTGACTCACTCAGAATTCTCCTACAAAATCCAAAACAAAGTGAAACAAATACCTGTTGTTTTTTTTTACTTATTAGTTGCAACAATAATTTTTTTAATGTACTAAATAATGATATGTAGAATGATTTCTACCCCCAAAAAAATTGGTAAATGGAATTAGTAAAGAGACCATCAACTCACTTTTCTATTGACTTTTTATTTTCAATATGGTTTAACAAATTGTAATTATATTTCAGTGAATATTACCAAAAATAGTTCATTGCATATTTTAAAAATATTCTGTCTACACTCAATAATTTATGATTAAGTATTTGAAAATATTTTATTTGTATAATTGCCAACAAATAACAAATCAGAGTGGGATGATTGTTATGTGCATTATTTCAAAATTTACCCAGACTTTAATTAACTTCCAATTAATCTAGGTTGTCTAAAAATATAAATCAACCAAGATAATATAATACTTGAAAATAAAATTTGAGGTATCTATTTTATAATTATTTAGGTGCCTATGTTTACAAAAAAATAAATTTTCCCAATTATTGGTATTGATCTGTGTTGCAAAATATTGATTATTTCATGCTAATGTGTCACAAAATCAAAATTATCATGAGTTCTATGAAGTTGTTCTACCTTAAAGATCTCTTCCATTCACTCTTCATATTTTTTTTCACTCTTCATATTTATTGCATCAAACTTCTTTTGAATTTAAAGGCAACAAGGCAAAGAGATGCTTGGACAGTTCAAAGAAAAATTTAAGGAAGCCATGTCAATATTGCTGGGCTTTTGGTTAAAACTAATTTTTACATTTCACTGCACTTGAACTCTATTGTTGTGTAGTACATTTCTGTCATTTTGATCATTGTCTTTTGTATCTCACAGAATTTTTTTTTTTATTACAGAGGATAAAAGTATTAGAGCTTACACAGGAAAAAATGGAAGCAGTTTCAGGTGTATTATTCAACTTTTAAAATTAGTTGTTTACTAAAATTGGTGAAGGAAAAAAGTCTCTTTCATTTAATAAGTTGATCATGACAGTTCTACCCTTTCCTTAGCAAAATCTACACGTTCTCTGCATTCAGAGGTAGCTCTGAGAATGTCACAAACAAGTAGAATAGTTTCCACACTGGTTGCTCGTCTAGACTCTTCATCTCAAGATAAAGACAATAGCTGTATGGAAGGGGATTTCTTATTGTATCGGAAGGTCACAGTTTTGCTTGTTTTAAATGACAGGTGGTCCAGGAAGTGGAAAGGGTACTCAGAGTTTGAAAATCGCAGAACGTTATGGATTTCAGTATATTTCAGTAGGAGAACTATTAAGGAAGAAGATCCATAGTACCAGCAGCAACAGGAAATGGAGTCTTATTGCCAAAATAATTACAACTGGAGAACTGGCCCCACAGGTACTGTTATAATTTGCTTCTGTCCTGCAAAGATTCTTCTACGAGTTGTCAGTGTAAGTTTAACTGTGGTTTTTCATCTTTTTTCTTAAAAAAAAAAAAGGAAACAACAATTACAGAGATAAAACAAAAATTGATGCAAATGCCTGATGAAGTGGGCATTGTTATCGATGGATTTCCAAGAGACGTCGCTCAGGCTCTATCTTTTGAGGACCAAGTAAGACTGTCTCCTTATATTTTAAATGACTGTTTTGTGTGTGTGTGCTTAAATCTTTGATATTAAAAATATATACATTTCTTGAAAGACTTGCTGTTATTTGGAATGAATTTGGCCTGAAAATGAACAAGTACATAAATTTGGGTTAGCAGAGGTCATTTCTTTGGCACAAGTGCTTAAAAATTGAAGACAGGCTCTGCCAAAAAGAAAAGATAACTAATAATAGGCTCCACATTCTCGATGCAGGCAGACCGGTTTCAATCTCTGGTCAGGGAACTGGATCCCACATGCTGTAACTAAATAGATCCTGCATGTGGCAACCAAGATCAAGGATTCCATGTGCTGCAACTAAGACCTGGTGCAGCCAAATAAGTTAATTAATTTATTTTTTAAAAAAGCAGGTCATGATCAGTACTGCCCAGGGATGTAACATATGACCCTACCTACCTATAACAAGGTATGGTTTATGGTTCAGTTTTCCAAAACTTACTTAAATTTGAGCAGACTATGCCTGCTCAATACTCAACAACCTATTTTAAAGGGAAATAAATCAATTAAAATATTTTGTTTCCTTATATATTTATTTAATTTTGAAAAGCTAGTGTGACTAATTTTTCATTCAAAAATTTTAACTACAAAAATAACAAATATTAGGGCTTCCCTGGTGGCTTAGACAGTAAAGAATGCAATGCAGGAGACCTGGGTTTGATCCCTGGGTCAAGAAGACCCCCCTGGGGAAAGGAATGACTACCCAGTCCAGTATTTTTGCCTGGAGAATTCCATGGACAGTAGTTCCTGGTGGGCTACAATCCATGGGGGTCTCAAAGAGTCAGACACGACTGACTAACACACACACAGCAAATTTTACGTCTTGGTGTAAAAAGCGAATTTCCATTAATACGCTTCTTCCATTCCACTGTCTGTCCTCTCCTGAGAAATAGAAATAGCATTAAGCTTATTATGTATCCTTCCAAGCCATTTTCTATACATTGCACTTTTACACACCCAAGCATTGATATGTGTCCTTGCTCATAAACAAATGCACTTTTAATTTTCATAGCTATTTCCCAACTGTCCTCCAAACAGACTTTTCCAAGTTATAGTCCCATTGATGTTGAATAACAGTATATTTCCCAAGACCCTTTCCAACCAGATATAATTTATATTTAAAAATTTTGCCACCCTGATAAGTAAAAACAGTATTTTATTTTTATTTTTATATTTCTTTAGTTATTACTGAGGTTAAGTATATTTTCAGATACTTATTGACCATTTATATTTCTTCCTTGTGTGAATACCTGCTTTCCTTTGCCTATTTTTCTACAAAGTTGTTTATCTTTTGCTTATTTAGAGAAGCTTTTAATATATGACAGATATTATATCAAAGAGGACTAAGTGAAATAAGTTGTCAATTTATGTCTCATATAAAAGAAGTCTGGAGTTAGACAGTTTCAAGGCCAGAAGATAGCTTTGTGAAACCTGCCTTTGAATGTGTGTGTGTGTGTGTGTGTGTGTGTGTGTGCGCGCTCAGTTACTCAGCCTGACTCTTTGTGACTCCATGGACTGTAGCCCACCGTGCCCATGGGATTTCTCAGGCAAGAATATTGGAGCGGGTTGCCATTCCTTTCTGCAGGGCATCTTCCCAACCTGTGTCTCCTGCGTCTCCTGCATTGGCAGGTGGAATCTTTACCACTGAGCTCCCTGGGAAGCCTACCTTTGTTTTTTTTGTTTTTTTGTTTTTTGTTTTTTTAAAATTTTAATATCTTTAATTCTTACATGTGTTCCCAAGGAAGCCTACCTTTGAATACTCACATTAACTGTTTTGGGGATGTGTATTGTGCTGGAATATTTTTCTCTCCTGATCATATTTCTCCCTCCAGAATCTCTGATGCTTAGTGAGCATAAGGGTTTAGTTCTAATTGCTCTGGCCTTGAAGAGAGAAAAATTTTAATAAAAAATCAAGTTTTTGCTGTTGCTATTGCTATTAAATGATATTGCTGTTGAAAACAGGAACCTCATCAGCCATTCCATTGATTCATGGTTATGGTGGAAGCATGTTAGCCAAGTAGGCAGGAGTTCACACCCAAACCTGGTCTACATTACTCGTTGAATAAAATGCACTTGGCAAGTGCAAGCAGAAAACTACATGATTTGCTTTGTCTATTGCCTTTCAAATATGCTATGTGTCTCTCGCTTCTTCCTGGGATCCTCTACAGGATCCTAAACAGGCAGATCCTATAGTTTTCCTGCTCACTTCAAAATAATAACAGATAGTTTCATTTTCAGATATTAAAAAACGCTATCCACAATTATATCCCAATAAAGCCAGAAAAAATTTTAATTAAAAAAAAAAAGCTCAGTCCAATGTAAATCAAAACTTCAGCTTCTCATTCAGTTTAACATATGTCTGCTATCCCCAGCTTACGCCTAGTTCAGGCACAGAAACCTAAAGTGGTGTGGCAGAATCCTGAAATTCTTCCCAGTATTGCTTGCAGCAGGGCAGGTGCTGGGGAAGGGGCAGAAATACATGACTCTCCAGCAGCTATGTCCTCTATAGCCTGGGCATGAGTGGTGACCATTCATAACAGCGGGTGAAAGGTCACAGTATCAGTTTGGGGACACATGTTGCCAAGTTCCATAATATGGTCTGATATCTGTAGAATAAGCAGTGCATTACTCAACCACACTTCTGAGGCCAGAGAAGTCCAATGTAACACTTTCTTAGGTTGGCATTGTACCAGGTTCTTGCCCCTTGCTGGCAGTCCAGTGGTGCCTGAGATTGGTGCTGCTATTGCTGACCTGCAGGAGTTCAGAGAGACAGAGGCAAAACTGCAGTGTTTAGGTAGAGCAAAATGTTAGAGGCAGCCCTTATCACTCCACACTCTATGTAGGCTTAATCTCCTGGGGTGTTTTTCTCCTGGTACCACTTCTGACACCAAATGTGTGGTGAGTTTCTACACCAATTCTCCAATCCTCTGACACCAACTAGATGTCCAAGAATTGAATTCAACTCTGACACTAAATACCCAGAGTCAATGCAGGCCCTACAGGTTAAGGCTCAGTCCCACGTGACTTCCTGCCACTTCAGACATCATTCAAAAGTCTGAGGGGCACCTAAATTCTGTCCACCCAAGTGTAAATTTGGAGATTTCTACAACATCCTCTTCAAGTTTGGTAATTCACTAGACTGACTCACAGAAATAAGGAGAATGCTTTACTTACATTGACCAGTTTATTACAAAGAATACAACTCAGGAAGAGCCAAACAGAAGAGATGTGTAAGGCGATGCATGGGGCTGGCGGTGGGGGCCTTGCTGTGGGACTCTTCCGGCACATGCGTGTGTTCACAAAGACAAGAGCTCTCCAAACGTCATTGCTGGAGAGTTTTTATAAGCCGGTCTCAAATCCCTTCCTGTTCCTAGAGACTGGGGAGTGGGGCTGAAAGTTCCACCTTCTCGTCTCATGTTAGGTCTTTCTGCCAACCAGCCACCATCCTAATGCTATCTAGGGCCGCGCCCTGAGTCACCTCATTAGCCTAGTCTCAAGTGTAGTCAGAAGGTGCGAATTATGAACAACAAAAGACACTGCTGTTACTCAGGAAATTCCAAGTGTTTTAGAAACTCTGGGCTGGGAGTCAGGGACAAACACTAAATATATATTTTTATTTTATCATACTCCTCAAAGTTTATTTTTAACTAACTTTTTTTTTTTACTGCACATGTAAGCATGAATAAACACACATGCAAGTAGTTTCCCCTAAGACTTCCTTACAAGTCCAGAGCATAAGAAGAGATGGATTTCTGACATTAACTATATATTCTAGTGATGGTAAGACCATTGTAACAAAAAGACCTAACACTTAAGTGATCAAAGAAGTGTATTTTGGTTTTTTTCTTATAGAGAATAATGTCAATGAAAACAGTCCAGATTGGCTGAATAGCTTTTCTCCTTGGGATCATTTAGGTTTGCTCCAAGTTGTTGTTCTGCCACCTCCTAGGACATGTCATCATCTGTATGGTCAAAGCAGGGTTGCCATCACATATGGGTTCCAGCTGGCATGTAAGGAGAAGGGAACGTGAAGGTCTGAAGAGCCAGATTTGGGAAGTGGTATCCATCACTTCTGTTCACATGATGTTGTTGAGAATTTAGGTGTGTTGTAATTGCAAGGCAGGCCAGGAAATGTAGTCCAGTTCTATGACTGTGGAAGGGTTTAAGAACTGATTATCAGCTTCTTTTCAAGTTTGCCCTTCCAACCATCCAAATGTC
Source organism: Ovis canadensis (assembly GCF_042477335.2). Lineage (NCBI taxonomy): Eukaryota > Metazoa > Chordata > Mammalia > Artiodactyla > Bovidae > Ovis > Ovis canadensis. The sequence goes on from NC_091245.1 coordinate 54,625,200, forward strand.
TGCATGCTCCCTTCTTCCCACACAGAATGTACTCACTCACTCCCCAAAGAAAATAGCCCAGACCCCATCATCTAGTCCAAAAGTCAAGAATCTACTTGATATTAAGTTCTCTCCATTCCATCCAGATTGGACTCGTCATCATGGTCACCTGTAAACATCAAATTATCTAACCTCCCTGCCAGCAATAAACAGTGGGAGAACAAGACCAGAAGAAGTGAAATAAAGGCTCCTAGTCAGGAAAGGGGGTTTGGACAATGTAAACGGTAGTCCCTGAACCGTCCCATCAGTAAGTCCGTGTTCTCTCTCAGGGAGTAACTCTTTGCCTGTTCTCTTCTGAGGCCCCTGGCCCTCTGAGAAACTGTCTGTTTTCTGCCTGGTCACATCAAAATAATTTATTGGAGACTATGCCCTCTTTAGGAGCTATTTTAAGTGTGAAAAATACACAACTTCTTTTGACTAGGCTGATAGTTGCTTTGGTAAAAACCATTTTCTCCAAAATTTGATAGGTTTCTGCCCTTTTTGCTTGTAGGTAGTTCCATGTACCTGTAACTACATTCAAAGTTTTATTCTGGATGTAGATATTAAGTTGCTTTGTTTGTTTTCTCATTTTGATGGCAGTTACTTGAGGCCATATACAGCAACAGGCTTGGGAAGGAAGGTAACATCCTCAATCTCTGTTTTGCCTCAGGGATGGGTCCCTATTTTTGGAAGGAGGTCGTTGTTATTGGGAGTCCTTTAGCAATAACCATGTCTCCTGTTGTCTAGTGGTATAGAAGCAGTTGCCTTTTTCAATCTTGTGAGGTCTTAAATTACTGGATGCCTTCTTTTCTCTTTTTCTGCTTGCAAATTGGTCAGTACTTTCTTCAGTAAGTTCAGTCACTCAGTCATGTCCAACTCTTTGTGACTTCATGGACTGCAACACACCAGGCTTCCCTGTCCATCACCAACTCCTGGAGCTTGCTCAACCTCATGTCCATCGAGTCGGTGAGGCCATCCAACCATCTCATCCTCTGTCATCCCCTTCTCCTACTGCCTACAATATTTCCCAGCATCAGACTCTTTTCCAATCAGTCAATTCCTTACATTAGGTGGTCAAAATATTGGAGCTTCAGCATCAGTCCTTCCAATGAATATTCAGATTGATTTCCTTTAGGATTGACTGGTTTGATCTCCTTGTTGTCCAAGGGAATCTCAGACAACTCTCTGTTGCCGTCTCTAATACCACGATTCGAAAGCATCAATTCTTTGGCCCTCAGTTTTTTTTATGGTCCAACTCTCACATCCATACATGACTACTGGAAAAACCATAGCTTTGACTAGACAGACCTTTGTTGGCAAAATATTGTCTCTGTTTTTTAATATGCTTTTAATATGCTTTCTCATAGCTTTTCTTCCAAGGAGCAAGTGTCTTTTAATTTCATGGCTGCAGTCACCATCTGCACTGATTTTGGAACCCAAGAAAATAAAGTCTCTCACTGTTTCCATTGTTTCCCCATCTATTTGCCATGAAAAGATGGGACCAGGTGCCATGATCTTCATTTTTTGAATGGCAAGTTTTAAACCAGCTTTTTTTTTTTTTACTTTATTTTACTTTACAATACTGTATTGGTTTTGCCATACATCAACATAAATCTGCCACGGGTGTACACATGTTCCCAATCCTGAAGCCCCCTCCCACCTCCCTCCCCATACCATCTCTCTGGGTCATCCCAGTGCACCAGCCCCAAGCATCCTGTATCCTGCATCGAACCTAAACTGGTGATTCGTTTCTTATATGATATTATACATGTTTCAATGCCATTCTCCCAAATCATCCCACCCTCTCCCTCTCCCTCAGAATCCAAAAGACTGTTCTATGCATCTGTGTCTCTTTTGCTGTCTCACATACAGGGTTATTGTTACCATCTTTCTAAATTCCATATATATGTGTTAGTATACTGTATTGGTGTTTTTCTTTCTGGCTTACTTCTCTCTTCATAATCGGCTCCAGTTTCATCCACCTCGTTAGAACTGATTCAAATGTATTCTTTTTAATGGCTGAGTAATACTCCATTGTGTATATGTACCACAGCTTTCTTATCCATTCATCTGCTGATAGACATCTAGGTTGCTTCCATGTCCTGGCTATTATAAACAGTGCTGCGATGAACATTGAGGTACACGTGTCTCTTTCAATTCCGGTTTCCTCGGTGTGTATGCCCAGAAGTGGGATTGCTGGGTCATAAGGCAGTTCTATTTGCAATTTTTTAAGGAATCTCCACACTGTTCTCCATAGTGGGTGTACTAGTTTGCATTCCCACCAACAGTGTAAGAGGGTCCCCTTTTCTCCACACCCTTTCCAGCATTTATTGTTTGTAGACTTTTGGATTGCAGCCATTCTGACTGGTGTGAAATGGTACTTCATTGTGGTTTTGATTTGCATTTCTCTGATAATGAGTGATGTTGAACATCTTTTCATGTGTTTGTTAGCCATCTGTATGTCTTCTTTGGAGAAATGTCTATTTAGTTCTTTGGCCCATTTTTTCATTGGGTCGTTTATTTTTCTGGAATTGGGAAACAATTCCATTCACCATTGCAATGAAAAGAATAGAATACTTAGGAATATATCTACCTAAAGAAACTAAGGACCTATATATAGAAAACTATAAAACACTGATGAAAGAAATCAAAGAGGACACTAATAGATGCAGAAATATACCATGTTCATGGATCAGAAGAATCAACATGAAAATGAGTATACTACCCAGAGCTAGAACAAATAATTTCACAATTTGTATGGAAATACAAAAAACCTCGAATAGCCAAAGCAATCTTGAGAAAGAAGAATGGAACTGGAAGAACCAACCTGCCTGACTTCAGGCTCTACTACAAAGCCACAGTCATCAAGATAGTATGGTACTGGCACAAAGACAGAAATATAGATCAATGGAACAAAACAGAAAGCCCAGAGATAAATCCACACACCTATGGACACCTTATCTTTGACAAAGGATGCAAGAATATACAATGGATTAAAGACAATCTCTTTAACAAATGGTGGTGGGAAAACTGGTCAACCACTTATAAAAGAATGAAACTAGAACACTTTCCAACACCATACACAAAAATAAACTCAAAATGGATTAAAGATCTAAACGTAAGACCAGAAACTATAAAACTCCTCTAGAGGAGAACATAGGCAAAACACTCTCCAACATAAATCACAGCAGGATCCTCTATGACCCACCTCCCAGAATTCTGGAAATAAAAGCAAAAAGAAACAAATGGGATCTAATTAAAATTAAAAGCTTCTGCACAACAAAGGAAACTATAAGCGAGGTGAAAAGACAGCTTTCGGAATGGGAGAAAATAATAGCAAATGAAGCAGCTGACAAACAACTAATCTTAAACCAGCTTCTAAACTCTCCTCTTTCACTTTCATCAAGAGTCTCTTTAGTTCTTCTTCACTTTCTGCCATAGGGTGGTGTCATCTGCATGTCTGAGGTTATTGATATTTCTCCCTGCAATCTTGATTCCAGCTGTGCTTCATCCAGCCCAGCATTTCATATGATGTATTCTGCATATAAGTTAAATAAGCCAGGTGACAGTATACAGCCAAATATACTCCTTTCCCAATTTGGAACCAGTCTGGTGTTCCATGTCCTGTTCTAAATGTTCTTCTTTACCTGCATATAGATTTCTCAGGAGGCAGATAAGGTGGTCTGATATTTCAGTCTCTTGAAGAATTTTCCACAGTTTGTTGTGACCCACATAGTCAAAGGCTTTAATATAGTCAACGAAGCAGAAGTTGATGTTTTTCTCTTGTTTTTTTCTCTGATCCAACAGATGTTGTCAATTTCATCTCTGGTTCCTCTGCCTTTTTTAAACCCAGCTTGAACTTCTGGAAGTTCTCAATTTAAGTACTGTTGAAGCCTAACTTGAAGAATTTTCAGCATTATTTAGCTAGCATGTGAAATGAGTTCTATGGTGCAATAGTGTGAACATTCTTCGGCATTGCCTTCCTTTGGGATTGGAGTGAAAACTGACCTTTTCTAGTCCTGTGGCCACTGCTGAGTTTTCCAAGTTTGCTGGCATACTGAGCTCAGCACTTCCACAGCATCATCTTTCAGGATTTGAAATAGCTCAATTGGAATTCCATCACCTCCACTAGCTTTGTTCGTAGTGATGCTTCCTAAGGCCCACTTGACTTTGCATTCCAGGATGTCTGGCTGTAGGTGGGTGATCAAACCATCATGGTTATCTGGGTCATTAAGATCTTTTTTTATAGTTCTTCTTGTGTATTCTTGCCACCTCTTCTTAATATCTTCTGCTTCTGTTAGGTCCACACCGTTTCTGCCCTTTACTGTGCCCATCTTTGCATGAAATGTTCCCTTGGTATCTCTAGTTTTCTTTCCCATTCTACTGGTTTCCTCTATTTCTTTACACTGATCACTTGGGAAGGCTTTCTTATCTCTCTTTGCTATTCTTTGGAACTCTGAATTCAGATGGATATCTCTTTCATTTTCTCCTTTGCCTTTCACTTTTCTTTTCTCAGCTATTTGTAAGGCCTTCTCAGACAACCATTTTGCCTTTTTGCATTCTTGTGGATGATTTTGATCACCACCTCCTGTACAATGTTATATGCTGGGGTCCAGCCCTGGTGGATCCAGGGAATTTGAAGGGTGGACGGCGTTGGCGTGGAAATACTTGTTTATTTATTAATATAAGGTTAGATTAAGAAACTATAGTGTAGTAGGAAGATTAAGTGGAGGAAGAGGGCTGAAAAGCTTGGTTTACGCGGAAGGCCAGTAAAATTCCAGACAAGGAATTTGCACCATCTACGTTGGGCCACCAGCGCCCGCTTGAATATCTAAGGGTGCCTCGCCTTAGGCTCCCTTTCGCGTGGGTCTTAACAGCCAGGGCAAGTAAGTAGACTTGGCGGGCCTCCGCACCCCAGGTGGAAATTCAGCCTGAAATTAAAGTAAAGAGCAGAGGGAGGGAGAGAGAAGAGAGAGAGAGAGAGACACGGGGGAGAGCCAGATTCCCAAGAAACCAGGCCAAGAGACTAGTCTGAGAAACTGGTCCGAGAAACTGGTCCCATCCTTTATTGTTCAGAAGGTCTTTTATACTTCTGATAAAACTTGGAGATCAATGGGTAACACAAAATTATGTAGCGTTCGCAACTCAGACTCTGTATATCATTTTGTATACAAAAGGTCTCAGGTGATTTACATTATCTTCTGGCCAAGAGGCTTGTTAACACTTTTTGGCTCTCTTCCTTAATGAATGTTAATTTCATTTCCCCTGAAGTGTTTTTCTTTAATCTGCATCTCCTTAAAGCACTAAAGTTACATCTCTATAGAACAAAGGTGCAGTGGGTTGTAACAAAGAAGGTACTTAACTCAAAGATCTAATGTTGCTAATACCAGGTCTACTGCTTGTTTTTCTATATACCAACTATATCTAAAAGGATATGAAAATTTGGCAGCAAGTATTGGCTCAACAAATGAAACCTTTAATCAGTCCTATTCTAAAGATTTTGATTCCTCAGAAGCCCCTACATTCCTAGGATGTTTTAAGCTTCCTGTGCCTCCTGCGGGCAGGAGGCCTCAAACAGTCACACGCAGCTGTACGAGTCCTTCAGGCAGGATAGAAAGCCATCAGAGGGGTTTCTGGATTGAAACACTCTTTCAAATGCAGAAGACTAAAGCCCTGAATTGACTTTTTCCAGAGAATGTCAGAAGAGTGGAAAAGCAGAGCACAAAAACCGGCAGATTTTTGTTGGGGTACATGCTTAGGAATTTCCAGAGGGGCCCCTGAAGTCTGAGCACGCCTTGCGTATGTCAGCTTCCTTCCTCATGACCTTGTCACAGGCGGGAATCCTCACACTGGCTTCCGGCAGTTATATACCTCCATCCATAGTTTTTCAGGCACTGTGTCTATCAGATCTCATCCCTTGAATCTATTTGTCACTTCCACTGTATAATCATAAGGCATTTGATTTAGGTCATACTTGAATGGTCTAGTGGTTTTCCCTACTTTCTTCAATTTAAGTCTGAATTTTTCAATAAGGAGCTCATGATTTGAGCCACAGTCAGCTCCTGGTCTTGTTTTTGCTGACTGGTCATAGCAAATACCCTCTTCCAACAGCACAAGAGACAGTTCTACACATGGATATCACCAGACGGTCAATACCAAAATCAGATTGATTATATTCTTTGCAGCCGAAGATGGAGAAGCTCTGTACAGTCAGTACTTTCTGAGGCTTATCTATTTCTATTTACATATTGTGAAACACAACAAAAAAACAGCGAACACACACTAACATTCTAGCTCTTTTTAGCGTTTTCTTCTCTAGCTGTGGGCTCCATAGGAACGTGGTCTGCCCTCGAAGTTATCACAATAGTGACTCCAATTATTTTGCAATGGCGTCACAAGGATCATCAACCTCCAGTCTAAAATATCTGTGCCTTTACTGACCAAGAAAACCAATGCCATATATTTTAGTTTTTGATATAGTAGTGTCCTACTCATGTTACTATTTCCATATTTGTTATAATTAAGACACAATGGCATAATAGAACCTTATTTCTCTTGTATGTGACAGCCTTTCCATGAAAGAGAGTCATCATTCATTCACAGTTTTATTCTTCACATTCATTCACAGATGCAGGTTTTTTCCAAGTTATTACTCCTCTAGCCCCTAAAGCAGTGGTTCTCATTTTTTCATTTGTTTGTTTTGGTTTGGTTAAGACCCTTTAACACTTTTATAAATTATCGATGAATTCAAAAAGCTTTCATTTACATGGACTATATCTGTTGATATTTAGCATATGAGAAATTAAAACAGAAATCTTTAACTATTAAGTCATTTAAAAATAACAGTAAATCCACTCAGGTTAACAGAGATAACACATTTTTGTGAAAAATAATCATATTTTCCAAAACTAAAAAAAATAGTGATATGAGAAGCATTGCTTTCCATTTTTTTAAATCTCTTAAAATTGTAGCTTGATAAAAGAAAGCTTGGTTCTTATGTCTGCTTTTGCAGTCCCGCTGCTATGATAGCACACTTCCTGTAGCCACTGAGAAACTCCCGTATATTTGTTGGAGAATGAAAGTAAAAAGGCACACAGTTTCTCAGCATTAGTATGGGGATAGTTTTGACCTGTATTCTCCCCTAAAAGGGCCTCAGCAATCCCCATGGGTCTCAAGAACATGCTTTTTTAACTGCTGCACTGGGACGTGGTGGACAACTGCGTGGTGAAAGCTAGGTCACTAGATCGCTGCCACAGTTACTTCCAGATGGTTGAAAAAGGGAATAGAGTGGAGAAGGTTCGTGTGCAACTGCTTATGTCCCAGACCCCAAGGCAGCACACCACCACTTCGCACAGCCCACTGATGAGAACTTAGATCACATGGCTACACCCTAACTGTAAGGAAGGTTGGGACATGGGGTCACACGGTCAGTCATGGGCCTGGCTTCAGAGCTGTTATTATGGAAGCAGGGAAAACAGGTTTGAGACAACCAGCCCTTTCCATCACAAATGACATATATTGCCCCATCTTTCCTTCCTGCTCTTCCTCCTCAGCGCACATTGCCCTCTCCCAGCTCTCAGACCTGCCATTTGAAGCAGGAAATGGAGACTCTCCTTGTCGCCATAGTGTAGCCCAGGTTCTCCTTGCATTTTATGGTAGTTGCTTCCGATTTGAGAAAATTCTGCTCCTTTGGCCTGATTGTTGGAAAGAGATAACAGACTGGAGAGGGGAAAGGAATCAAGATAGGCAGGAATGGAAAATCTCAGATCTTTTCATAACCAACCAAACTCACTGCATAGCCAAGATTTCAATAGACAGTTTAGAGTCCACAGTCAGAACCAAAGCAAGGTGATTTTTAAAGGTTATAGAATTTCATATTCCATGAGCTAGGAGTGGGGAGAAAAAAAGCTTGATTTCTATACTGAGGATTCATTAACACACAGTAAAGCTGAAACCAAGAATTACATGGTGCTATTATTGAAAATGAAGGTGGACCATTTACACTAAATCTATTTTTTTCATGATAATAATTAACAATATATTCAACTCGCTGGCCCGAGCTAATTCTCCAATTTTATGTACGTACATGCACTTTCCACAGCACGCTGGACTGCTTTCTATTCTTGCAGTGACCTGCTCCTACAGTTTCCCCAGTGCTATTTATATCATCCTATAACTTGCTGTTTTTCCTCATGCATTCTGTTTTTGAGATCTGTTTTGGTACATATAGATCAAGCTCATTCTTATAACTGTTTCATGATGTTATATTCTATAAATCTATCATATTTTAGTAGTGGAACTTTGGGTTGCTTTTATAATTATTGCTGTTACCAAGAGCACTGATTACATTCTTACAAACATTTTCCTTTGCATATCTCAAAAAGATCTCTCAGGAATAGTTCTAGAAATGGGCTTTCTAGGGCAGAGGGAAGTTTGTGTGTGTGTGTGTGTGTGTATGGCTTTAAATCTATATTTTAATTTTTGTTAATATAGTATTAAAATTTGATTATATAAATTTATGATTACTTCTTTCCTATTTCTTTGATCTCACCAATACTTAGTTTCAAATTTTATTTTAGGTTAGTTGATACATTAGAAATGTTTCTATATTGCTGTTTTAATTTGTATTCTCCCAACCACTAGAGAACTGGAAAATCTGAAAAACTGTATTTATTGGCCTTATGCATCTCCTCTTTTTAGAACTGTCTAAACATGACTGACCTTGGTCGTTTGGATTACTTGAGCTTTTAACTAGTGATTTGGAGTTTCATGACACTAATTCTTTGTTATATATATTGATCATATTTTCCTCCACTTTTTCTGAATCATGATTTAAAAATATACAGAATCATGTCCTATCTTTTGTCCTGTGGAAGTTTTACGTTTTAATATAGTTAATTTGTTATTTTTTGGCTTTTGCATTTAGATCTTAAGAAAGCATTCCCTATAGTCTCAAAAATATTCTATATTTTTCTAGCTATTTTTAGTTTTGTTTAGAAGGTCCAAGTATTTATTCTATCTGCATTAATTGTTGTATATAGTGTGAGAAGAGATAAAATTTTATTTTATGTTTTAAATGAAAATGAAAAATGTATCCAGTGTTCCAAAAACCATGTGTTGACTAGTGCATCTTTTTCTTACTGAAATTATTTCTTCCTGTATAGACTTGGGTCTACTACATGACTTCTCTCCTCATTTGTTTTGTCTGTTAAGGTATTGCTGCATCAATATCACGATTTCAGTTGGAGCTTCCCCTGTGGCTCATATGGTAAAGAATCTGCCTGCAGCACAGGAGACCTCGGTTCAATTATAGGAACTCTAAATTATACTCTCATGCTTGAAGGACAGATCCCTCTTCTGTTCTAAGTTGGCTACACTTATCCATTTATTCTTCTTTATGGATTTTAGAATCAGCTGGTCAGCTTCGTTAAAAACTGTAGAGATTTTTATTTGAATTTCAACATAGATTGTATTATGTAGAGGCTAATGTTTGGAGAACTATTTTCTCATCTACGAACATTTCCTTATCACTCTATTCATTCAAGTCTTGTTTTATGTTCTTGAATAAGTAAAGTTTTATAGTTTTCCGTAGAAAAGTCTTATACATTTTTTGTTTGCTTTGTTCCTAATTTTGCTGCTATTATGAACGTGCTGCCCTTTTTCTAACCAGTTCTTCTTAGTGCTCAATTGATCTTTATGGAGTTAGTGTTTGCTTTTGTATGTATATCTGTGTCTGCCTCTCACCACAGACAGGAGTCTGCTCCATTCTTTGTCTCATGTATGCTGTAAACTTCTTTCCGTTCTTCTTCCTTTCTCACCACTGTCACCCCGTGACCCCCATCCCTGCCCTGCTAAGTTAGCACATGCCTTTAGTCTATCAAGTTCCATTAGATGTTTATTGGTTGGAAAATAAATATTGGTGTTATGGAAGGTAAGGAACCTGAAGTTCAGACAAGTTAAGTAACTTGCCCAAAGCCACTAGCAAGTGAAGTCAGAGTTAAGATTCCTAGGGAGGGGACACAGATATTCAAAACCATTAGCTTTCTGTCAACTTGAGACCACAAACCGGAAGCGCTCAGGCTGAATCAAGGGCTTCACACAATTTTTTTAAAGTGTATCAAATTCTAAAATTGGAAGCCTGCATATTGAAAAGCATGCTTCTAGCTTGTCTGAAAACTTGGAGGTTTGTAGCTCCCAGTCCATATTCCTATATCTAGGCAGCTCTGCTGGCACAAGACAGTGCGGCACTTCTCAGTCCACGGCAGTCCCTGACTCTCACCCCAGCGGGTAGCTTGCCTCTGCATCACCATCCTGGCCCTTAGAAGGCACTGGCGTCTGTACCTCATAGTGCCATGATCCTCTGCATGGTTTTTCCCTCATCTCAGTTGTGGCTGCTTTTAATTGTTGTTTTGTCTCACACACACACACACACACACGGACCTCACAAAGACATATAGTCCCTCCATAGGCAACATATGGCTGTCTGACATAGTGGGAGCCACACTGTCAGTCTATATATTAAATATTTATGAAGCTTAATTTCTCCCACTTGTCAAATTTAAACAATCAATTTAAACTGATTATCTAATCTTTCTTCCTGCACTCCAGTTCATCATCTTGAGCCATCTTCTGGGATGCTTACATCCTGCTTGAGAAATCAGAGACTAGGGGATGAAGTATGTCTGCTTCATCAGAGATCATTAGCAGAATAACTGAAGTAATGGCTTCTTTAATGCAAATTCAAACTCTTGTTTAAAGTAACAGTTCACCATGGTTTGTTTTTAAGTGTGATGTTCATAGTTAAAGTACTGCATGCTAAGTCACTTCAGTCATGTCCAACTCTTTGCGAGACCATGAACTGTAGCCCACCAGGCTCCTCTGTCCATGGGATTCTCCAGGCAGGTATACTGGAGTGGGTTGTCATGCCCTCTTCAGGGGATCTTCCTGACCCAGGGATCGAATTTGCATCTCTTATGTCTCATGCATTAGTAGGTGGGTTCTTTACCACTAGCACCATCTGGGAAGCCCAATTAAAGTGCTGATACTTAGTAAAAACACACACTGAAGCGTTTTCACTTGGGTTGTAGTAGAGTAGTCAAGTAATGTGGAGGGGACTTTAAATCACCCTCAAAACACCATACCTTTCACCATTGCTTGGGAATATTTATTTTAAATAAAGTGATGACCCAATGTGACTGTAATTCACTGCAGATGATGATTGCAGCCATGAAATTAAAAGATGCTTACTCCTTGGAAGGAAAGTTATGACCAACCTAGATAGCATATTCAAAAGCAGAGACATTATTTTGCCAACAAAGGTCCGACTAGTCAAGGCTTGGTTTTTCCAGTGGTCATGTATGGATGCGAGAGTTGGACTGTGAAGAAGGCTGAGCGCCAAAGAATTGATGCTTTTGAACTGTGGTGTTGGAGAAGACTCTTGAGAGTCCCTTGGACTGCAAGGAGATCCAACCAGTCCATCCTAAAGGAGATCAGTCCTGGGTGTTCATTGGAAGGACCAATGCTAAAGCTGAAACTCCAGTACTTTGGCCACCTCATGCAAAGAGTTGACTCATTGGACAAGACTCTGATGCTGGGAGGGATTGGGGGCAGAAGGAGAAGGGCACGATAGAGGATGAGATGGCTGGATGGCATCACTGAGTCAATGGACGTAAATTTGGGTGAACTCCGGGAGTTGGTGATGGACAGGGAGGCCTGGCATGCTGTGATTCATGGGGTTGCAAACAGTCGAACACGACTGAGCAACTGAACTGAACTGAATGACCCAAGATTATCCTTATAATAATGTCAGTCTTACTAATTTGCATTCCTTCAGGCTTCTTGAGTGAGAGAAAAAGGGCTGCAGGAATTGTGCTTCCAAGGGTCAGTCATGGCCCAGGAGCAGCCACTGCTCTTGTGAATTCCATTTGTCATGCACTGTGGGATAAAAGAGGGTGAGACCTGCTGGAGCAGGTACACATGACAGTTTAAAATTTTATTCTTTTTCTAGTTGTGATTTCCTCTAGGATCTGTAATTTAGCTTCACCTTTGCCGTTTAAAAGGAATCTAAAAATAGACTGAGTTTGAGTGAGTTTGGATATATGAGAAATTCTCAACTAGATAAATACATTCTTTAAAATGCTTAAAGATAAAAGAAAAATCAATCCTCAGAAGGCTGTCATCCTACTTGCATAGTGAATTGATCTGACAGACTCATAATTTGATTTGCTGTTCCTAAGGGAGACAAATTTGATTTGCTTCTAAAGGGGAGTGATTTAATTTTAATTACACAATTTTTTTTCTTTCTAAGCATTAGCACTTTTACGCAAAATATTTAAGGAAATGTGGATGTTTTCCCCCTGGAACTAATGACTTGAAGCTTGCTTATAATTATTTAATAATTAGGTTTTGAAATTGAGAATATATAACTTGGTGATTATTCATTTATTTTTATTGCAATGCGCTGTGACTACAAAAGACCATTAAAGTTAAAAGGCTGGTGAGATTTTTATAATTTCCTTAAAGTCAAAAGACAATTTCCAAATTTCATATGAAGAGAAAATAAGTGTTATCATTGACTTTGCTGTGTAAATTAGGTACTGTTCTGCATAACAAATCACCCAATACTTAGCGGCTTAAACCAACAACATTTATAATTTTGCATGCTTTCTATGGATCAGGAAATCAAAAACTGCTCAGCTGGTTGCTTTTGACTCAAAATCTCTTGGGTGTTGCATTTAAATGGTGGTTGGAGTTCTTTACTAATGTGTCTGATACTTGGTTTGGGAAGAGGACTCAGATAACTGGGGTCTGGAACAGATGGAGTTCCTCAAGCATCTTTTTGTATTCCATCACATGGAGGTCTCAGGGAGACTGGACTTCACAGCAGCTCGGGGTTCCAAAGGCATGTCACCCAGGAGAGCCAGAGGAAGCCGAGTCACTTTTTCTAACCTGGCTTCAAAAGTCATGCCTCACATCTATCACTTTCTATTTTTTAGAAATGAATCATTAAAACTGGCCCATATTCAAGAAGCAGGAAATTAGAAGCCACTATTTATCTTTTTTAATGGGCTTCCGAGGTGGCACAACGGTAAAGAATCCGACTGCCAATGCTGGAGACGTTGGTTCAATCCCTGGGTTGGGAAGATCCCCTGGAGAAGGAAATGGCAACCCACTCCAGTATTCTTGCCTGGGAAATCCCATGAACAGAAGAGCCTGGCAGGCTTCAGTCCACAGGGTCACAAAAGAATTGGATATGACTTAGCAACTAACCAACAACATTTTTTTAAAAAAGAGAATGTCAAAACAAACTTGTTGGCATGTGTTGAACCACTATACCATGACAGTAACCAAATTCCTGGTCATTCTTCACTTTGCTCATTCTGTCCCTTGCCTTCATCTCCTTTCTTTCTGGTCTTCTCATGCTTTGTGCTCACCTCCATCTATTGTCTTCTCTTTCCCACCTTTCTTGTCCTTATTCTCTCCGCATCCAGTTTGTTCTGTGTCCTGTGGCCAGATTAATATTTCTAAATGACCACTGTCATCATTTCACTGTTCTGGATGAAACCCTTTAATGGCAGTTATTGTCCACAAACTTGTTTCTCCCTGTATGGTTTGTATCAGAATCAGGTATGTGCCTTGTCAAAAAAAAAAAAAAAAGTGCATTGTTCAAGTCACTTCACAGAATTACTGAATTAGAATTTCTTGTGGGTGGAACCCAAGAATCTGCAAATTAACAAGTTAAAAATCTTTAGCAAAGCTGATTGTTAAGCACACTGAAATGCAAATTGATTTAGTGTTTAACAGCACACAGCAAAGGTTCTCAGCCGTAGCATGTTGCCATAGTTATGGAGCAAGCCGGCTGTTGCTAATAATACTGAAGTTCTGAAATTAGAGCATACCCACAGTTATCCCAATAATGTCATCTTCGCTAGTCCTCACACTTGCTTTCTTGAGGGAAGAGAATTTCCTTACAATGAGAGGAATTTCACATAAGCTGTGTTCTCAATATTAGTGTCCTAAGCTTCTTGTGTCTCTATGAAATCGCTGCCCAGGGCCATGTGATCTGAGGTGAACCTGCCTTGTCTTACCATCTCTGGAACACATTTTGCCCTTGTTCCCTCATTATCTGTCTTTCCCTGATAGTCATTATTTTACTGTTTGTCAAATTCCACCCTTCCCTTAGGATCCCAAGTCTTAAAGTTTCTCTCCTCTCGTCTTATTGAGCAAAATATTTTACTGTCATATTTGTATAGAACTCAGTACCTCAAATCAATAACTGTTAGTTCATTAGCTTTCTGTGTCAGATTCCAACAGGAAAGATATAGAACATTCAAACAGCCTAACAGTAGTTTTTAATAAAAGAAATATTGCAAAGGTGTGCATAGAACACAAAGAAACTACAAAGGATAGTTCTGTATTCCAAGGTTGGTCAAAGTGCATCAGTTACCATCTTGAGGCTTACAGTGTGGTATGAGGAATAAGTTCCTTGAACCACCCTCCCCTCCCCCCCACAAAAAAACCCAGATACATAAAGAAGGCTTTGTTACAGGAATCTTGGCCTTTAGTAGAAAGGGGTAGCCAGCCTTTGATGACCTCAGAGGACTAGAAGTAACGGTATAGATATCCAGAATTTCCTCCTCTCCCTTCCTCTGGTCTCCTGCTGTTCTTGACCACAGCTCAAAACCAACCGGAAGCCACACAACAACAGAATCCATTGATTCACTCCAGAAAGTCAACCAGCCAGGGCCAGAGCTGGGGAGAGAATGGCAGAAAGTGGGGCAAGAGAGGGAGAAGAAAAAAATACTGCACAACTTCAAATTTATGGAGAGTCTTACATCTACTTTTTGTCATCCTTACAGCCCTGCAATGAACTATTGCATATAGTCATTGTTCTGTAACTATATCTTCATTTTTTCATGCCAGCACACAGTGGTTTTAGTTCCCCAGAATGCTTGATAAGGATAAGTGATAAAAGACTTTCCCAGTGTTAACATTTTGTATTTTTTTTGCACAGTGATTCATTCAAGCATAAACTCCTGTATTTCCTTAATTTCCAGGCCCAATTCCCTTAATCTCTTTAATAGAAAAGGCCAGTTCCTTGAGAAAATGCAGATGCAGTTATAATTTAAGTCTCCTCAGCAATTACCAAAAATATAAATTCAAATTAAGCTGGCCATCATATATTTTGGAAGCCCACATTACCACTCTCAGATCCTACCAGTTTAGCCTCACTTACTCTAAGCACATTACATTCTATGTAGAGTAAATATGTGCACAGATGTGCCCCATGTTATAAGAAAATAATGTTAGAGAAGCTGAGATTCTAGGATGAACAAACAGGGTCATTGTTTACACTACAGAAGGACTCCTACCTTTTACAGGAAGATTCAACTGGGATTTTCATTATTTGGGTAGAAACAAACATAGTTTGGGCTTCCCTAGGGGCTCAGATGGTAAAAATCTGCCTGCAGTGTGGGAGACTGGGTTTCAATCCTGGTCAGGAAGGTCTTCTGGAGAAGGGCATGGTAACCCACTCCATTAGTCTTGCCTGGAGAATTCCATGGACAGAGGAGCCTGGCAGGCTACAGTTCATGGGGTTGCAAAGAACCAGACATGACTGAGTGACTATCACAAATATACTTTTGTTTTAAAAATGGTGGCTTTTTAAAAATTAGGCACAGAGGGGTTGAACATAAAGGACAGAAAAAGGTATGCCCTGAAAATACTAAATATAAGAAAACCAGAATGACTTTATTGGTATTAGGTAAAGTAGATTCTAAGACAGAAACTATTAACAGAAATAGAGAGGAACTTCATGGTGACAGAAGGGCAATTCATAAAAAAGACAAGAAAATTATAACATGTATATGTCTAATAAAAATTGTTTCAAAATATGTGAATCAAACAACTGACAGAAATAAGGAGAGAAACAGACAAATTCACATTCACAGTAATTTTAACAATCTTTTCTCCTTATTTCACATAAAAACAAGATGAAACATTAGTAAAGTCCTAGAAGATCTGAGGAACAGTAAATATGACTGGTACACAATATCCAGCAACTGCACAGCAGACTGTTTCCAAGTGCAGAAAGGACCTCCATGAAGATAAACCAAACACAAGGCCATGCTGCTGCTGCTGCTAAGTCACCTCAGTCGTGTCCAACTCTGTGCGACCCCATAGACAGCAGCCCACCAGGCTCCCCCGTCCCTGGGATTCTCCAGGCAAGAACACTGGAGTGGGTTGCCATTTCCTTCTCCAATGCATGAAAGTGAAAAGTGAAAGTGAAGTCACTCAGTGGTATCTGACTCTTAGCAACCCCATGGACTGCAGCCTACCAGGCTCCTCCATCCATGGGATTTTCCAGGCAAGAGTATTGGAGTGGGGTACCATTGCCTTCTCCAACGCAAGGCCATACACAGCCTTAAATTTTAAAAGCCTGAAATCTTATACATGCATGCTCAGTCACTTGAGTCATGTCTGACTCTTTGCAACCCTGTTGACTGCACCCACCAGGCTCCTTTGTCCATGGGATTCTCCAGGCAAGAATACTGGAGTTGGTTGCCATACCCTTCTCCAGTAAAATCTTATAGAGTATGTTCTTTGGCCACAACGGCAGACAAATCCTTTGACAACATTCCACATTGGTTCATGGAAAAAAACCACAGCAAATTGGGAATAGAAAGGAGGAACTCTTTTAATATGGTAAGAGGCATCTATGAAAAAAACAATAGCTAATACCATACTTAATGATGAAATATTGAATACTTTCTCCCTAAAATTGGGAAATGCAGAGATATCTATTCTTACCACTTCTATTAAACTTTGTACTGGAGGCTGTAATAATAACTAATACAAGATAAATAAATTTAAGCTTAAATATAAGAAAAGAATAAGTAAATTTGTCTTTGTGTATGACATAATTATTTACAGAGAAAATCCTAAGGGTTCTGCGCAATGACTACTAAAACTAATAAATTTAGCAAGATCACAGAATACAAGGTCAATGTACAGATCATCAGCAGTTCTGTGTATTAGCAGCAAATTTTTATGTATTATAAAAATGGGGCGAGCCACCTTTGGCTTCTTGTTTAACTTCCCATGATGGTTCCTTATTTAAAATTGACTTGAAAAAAAAATAAAAATTAAAAAAAATAAAATAAAATTGACTTGGAAGAATATCTCTATTCAAATATATAGTCATTGATACTAATGTGTAAAAGTGAATAAGAGAGAGAATAATTCACATGTTTACATCAAAAAAGTGGTAGTGACTAATTTTCTAATGTGGTCAATAACACTTGATTCAGTTTTTTCGTGTGTGTGTGTGTGTGTGTGTGTGTGTGTATCAATCATAGCCAAAAAGAAAAATCTCCCCATTCATGCTTTAAATAATATGCTCCATGGGTACATAGGTTCATAGGAGTACAGTTTTAGAGGCTACTTTATCCTGCATATCATAAATAGTGGTCCCCACCTCTAAGGGGTCGCTGAGTCATTCCATAGAAAAAAGTAGGCAAAATAAGCACTTTCAATCAACTGGCAGTGAAGGTATAGCTTTTCCTACATGGAAGTTCTTAGCATTTTTTTAAAAAGCCTTTTAAAAAGCTTTGAACCATAGAACTTGGTAGCTACTGATCCCAATTAGTAAATGCAAAAATTGAGGCTCAAAGAGGTTAAGTGACTGACTGTATTTCACAGATCTAGTTAATGTGAAAACCAGAGCAACTCCTAAGCTAGAATAATCAACCCACACTCCTGTGTCCAGTGTTCTTCCCATCCAACTATACTGTCTCCCTGAGCAATTAAAAAGGTCAAGCCTAGTCTCAAAGGACTGGGTTTTACTCCCCGCAAGAACCTTTTTTGACTTAGATCCAAAAGGCAGTCCCAAAGGTGTTTTGATCAGTGGACAACATATTAAAGTGACTTTTTAATTTCCCAAAGGATCTATTTTGAAAGAGAAAGCACATTTAGTTTCACTAGTTCTGTCATGTTTATTTCAAAATCATTGGTTGTCTTCATAGTCATTTCCTTATAACTGTTTTTAAAACATATCTAAGAGTCTTATAAATAGCATATTTTCTGGTTCTTCTCTGCTGAGTAAATGTGTTTGTATTTAAGAGAATAATTTTAAATTACATATGAGGAAAGCCTCTTTTTTTCCATATGAGGAAAAACTCTGTAAAAGTACTAACTGTTAAGCATTAAAGCAAGTTATTAGAGCTAACCATTGATTCTCCTTGTCTAGAAATTTTTAAAATTCTTAATATTATTTTTGTACACACTGAACACTCAATAGTTACTGAATGAGTAAATGAGTAAGTGATAATAAAATGGGTAATAGTTTAAAGTCTCTGGTGGACCTTTTCATATCCACAGTGTTTTGCTACTATTAAAATTCAATAATAAGCCTTCTGAAAATTCACCCAGCTATGAATTCTAATATATACTCTTCTGCTGTATATTATTCTACTGTATATTATTCTTTTAGCATTGTGTATGTACACATGTGTATAGCTCCCCTGGTGGCTCAGATCCACCTGCAGTGAAGGAGACTTGGGTTCAATCCCAGGGTCAGGAAGATCCTCTGAAGAAGGGAACGGCTATCCACTCCAGTATTCTTGCCTGGAGAATTCCATGAACAGAGGAGCCTGCTGGGTTGCAGTCCATGGGGTTGCAAAGAGTCGGACATGACTGAGTAACTAAAAGAAAAGATGTATCCATGTGTATGTATGTGTATACACACACAGGGACGGATAGATGACAGGTAAATATATAGATAGACACAAAGGAAGGAGAGAAATATTTGGAAAGAGTTTCCAGCTCAGCTTTGCTTTTTCCCAAATTACTCATACATTTCAAAGCACTAAATGAATAATCTAAAAATATCCTGTTAAGAGTTACTATATTTCAGTGCTCTGGCTTCCTGTTAGAGCAGAAAGGCCAGGATGAAGGCAGCTGCCTCTGTGCCCAAAAAATACTCAAAAGTCTGGTTTCAACTCAGTGGCACCAGAACAATTTGAAAAGACCCATTGTTACAATAGCTGCTGTCTTGAGAACCTTGGAAAATTACTCATTTACTAATGAAAAAGTAAGTTAATGATTAGCCTGTTGAAACCATGGAGGAAAACATTAAAAATGGAAATCAACAATTTGGGGGGAAAAAACCCTTCCTTGATTTTCATTTTTAAAAAACCTTCTCTCTGCCACTACTTAGCATTGAAAGTCCAGTTAATTGTATGATTGTGTGTGTGTGTTACACGTTATGACTGTTGAATGAGATTGAAACTAGTTTTTATGTGTAGCTTGTGGAACCACCTCACTAATGTATATAAATCAATAGTGACAAATAGTTCATCTGGTGTACCATATTCAAACGGTAATGACTCCCTGGCCTATAACATTGAGAAAGATGTTGAAGCTGTGGGCAGAGTGCTGTGACCATTAGCAATGATGACCCTCTGCCCATTCCAGATAGAGAGCCTCCAGAGGGCCCATAGCTATAGTGTGCAGACTGGAGATTATAACACTTTGAATTCCCATTCCCGATGTTCTAGAACACTGAATCTACCAAGCCATGTATTAGATCTTTATAGGAAAAAAACAAAACCTTTACCCACCTCAAGGAAGTGGAACTGTTTTTAAAGGAGCAAGGGATGGGCTAGGGAACCCGCAGAGACTGCTCCTGATTGTCAGAGAGACTCCTGATTTCACATGTAGTGCCGGTCATTTCCCTGGGTAATCTCTCCATGTGACCATGGCTACCAAGCCATCAACTTCTAAAATAAACCTTGAGTTCATCACATTCTGTTACATCAGAGGAATACAGAGCTGGAGGCCAGATTATGAGCAACACTATTAACACAAAATGCAACTATTATACTTCTAGTGCTTGGTAGTGCTAAACAACATTTGACTAAGTGAATGAGTGAGTGATAGAAGAATTTGATTTCATCAGCAGGGTTTCTCATGGATCCATTTTTGCTTACCAAACACAGATGCGAATATAATAACTTTTCATTGTTTCCTCCCCCTACACAATTTCTCCAAGTAAAGCAGAGCCCTGAAAATTCTGGGGAAAGAAAACAGCCCTTTCAGTCATGTAGTGGTTACAACTCCAGGCCCTGTTCTTTGCCTCTGTCGTACCCTGCCCTGGCTTCCATTTCGGAACTGTATTCCAAATAGCAGAATTTCATTGTATTGAACTAATACTTTATGTGGTTGCTCCCACATTTCACTGGGAGATCCCTGTGGCCAGGGACCATGTCTTGCCTGCTTTGCATCTCTTTCATCCAGTATGGTAGCTGGCTTATAGTAGATGCTCAATAAATGTTGAAGTGAACAGCTATAAATGTATTTCCAAGTTGTGCTAGAATTCTGCTTATAAGATTTTTTTAAAAAAGAAATGAATGAAAGAAGAGCAATCTAGTTTAACCACTTGTAGGCACATATTTAAATAGTTAAGAAACACAGGTTGAATGACTGGAAAATGAAGAAATCTTCCCTGGTGGTTCTCATACTTAGGATGTTCAAGAAAATCTTAAAAACAAGATCTTCTAAAGATATATTCTCAAATTCTGTCTAGAGTCAGAGTCTTACTTAATGCCTCAAATGTTGTCTGTGGATTTGAGTTTAAGTATTTTTCATCATTATCAATATGAATGAGAAGAGTTACTCTAAAATAAGCTAAGCAGAGATAATCTAATATCTAAGGAATAAAGAGCAAACCCATCACCCCCCACCCAATAGTCTTTTCTGAATTTCCTAGGAGGCAGCCTTTGCATTTAAATAAATGCTAAGCAATCAACATAGATAAGTATGAAAGAACTATAATCAGCATGCATCTTCGTTTGAAGTGTTAGATTCTTTCAAGTCACACAAATCAAGATAACTTACACCTGAGAAGAAGATACCAATTTTTTTTCTTTTGACTGACACCAAAGTTTAAGGGAAAAAAAATTATTTCCATTTAAACTCCAAATGGAAATCTTCAATAAAGGCATTCTGTGGTGAATTTTTAGCCTATTCTCCACTCTGTAAGTCTGGACATGGAGTATTAATGGAAGTATCACATAATTTCTTATCTACTTTATATTCCCATATCAGTTAGCATTTAATATACTTTTGAATTTCATTTTCCTCCAAGAAATGCTTTTAAGAGATTTGAAAATGTGCATTTTGCCTTAATTTCTAAATCACTTTTCTAAGACTTCTTTTGAATGAATGCATCCATGCATGCTCAGTCATGTCCAATTCTTTGCAACCCCATGGACTGTAGCCCACCAGGGTCTTCTGTCCGTGGGATTGTCCAGGCAAGAATACTGGAGTGGGTTGCCATTTCCTTCTCCACAGAATCTTCCTGACCCAGGAATCAAACCTGCATCTCCTGAACTGGCATGCGAATTCTTTACCACTGAGCCACCTGGGAAGACCCTGAATGGATGCAGCATTTCTCAGAGGATAAAATCCAGTTGTTTAAAATAAGTAGGTCAGGGAGAAAGTGCACTGTCATTACTTTATAAAATAAACATATTTTCTCTCATTTGCTGCAACCAAAAATATATCCTATATTTAGCTCCAGCTATTTTTTTTTTTAACTGATTGCTTTGCAGTAAACCAAATAGTGATTTGGACCACATGATCTTTTAAGAATCCTTCCCTACCTTCTTCTCTTCCATGAATTTAGAATGTAGTGGATAATACAAATTAGATTTGTGCCCACATACCAATGACAGGATCTCAGGGGTAGTTATTCATGTTGTCAGTATCATGGATCTAAATGTTAAATGTTTATAAAGAGGTGAGGCATAGAAAGGGGCTGGTTTGTTGTTTTTTTAGTCCTAAGTCATGTCTGAACCCCATGGACTCCCCCACCAGACTCCTCTGTACATGGGATTTTCCAGGCAGGAATACTGGAGTAGGATGCTGTTTCCTTCTCCAGGGGATCTTTCTGACCCAGGGATCAAACCCACATCTCTTATGCCTCCTGCATTGGCAGGCAGATTCTTTACCACTGAGCCACCAGGGAAGCCCAAGGATTGGTTTAGAAGCTGGCTAAGTGAGCATTAGTCATACACTGAGACCCTCCACTTCTTCATGGTCATCTCTACGGTGACTTGCTTGGCTGGGTCTGGCAACATCATCCAACATCATCTTACAAGTGTTTGACTGCTTCTTAATAGATACTGGTTCCTGTGGTCTTATCAGTCCTGCATCACATGCACGAGTGATGAAGAATGAGTCAACTGACCACTATGAACCAGGCAGGCATAGCTCATCCCACAGGTGCAGAAACAGCTGATACATTTCTGCCTTCTCTCCACTCTACCGTTTGCCTTCACTCCACTCTCCCCTCCAATGTCAGAAAGTTTTTATTCAGGGCTGTTTGCCTAATACTGACACTAATACTGGCACTCTTATTTCCTAAATGATCATTAAAATCAAGCACATCTATAAAGACAATATTAAGAATAACCATCATGTTTTACATTATATTTTATTTGACTGCTGTTCATAAGGGGCACCTCATGGTAGACAGTCCAGGTCTATTAGCTCTTGCAGATGATCTGCTTTCCTCCAGTCTCTCGCTATCCAACCCGCGCCCTGCACTACCTACCACTGGCATTCATTCTAAGGCACAAAACAAAATGTATTACTCCCATGTTTATAAGATAAAACCCCAACTGCTCAGCATGGAAAGCAATGCCAGCCCATATAGTCTTGGTCTAACTTTCCAGAACTTCAGTTTCTGGCTACTGATAGTATCTTGCTGCTGCTGCTGCTGCTGCTGCTGCTGCTGCTGCTAAGTCACTTCAGCCGTGTCCGACTCTGTGCAACCCCATAGACGGCAGCCCACCGGGCTCTGCCGTCCCTGGGATTCTCCAGGCAAGAACACTGGAGTGGGTTGCCATTTCCTCCTCCAATGCATGAAAGTGAAAAGTGAAAGTGAAGTCACTGAATCGTGTCCAACTCTCAGCAACCCCATGGACTGCAGCCTACCAGGCTCCTCTGTCCATGGGATTTTCCAGGCAAGATTACTGGAATGGGGTGCCATTGCCTTCTCCGATAGTATCTTAATAAATATTAAATGAATGAATAAACAAATGAATGAAGTAGATGCCTACATGATCAAATTAATGCTGGGAAAAAGACATCTTGGAAAACACAGCATTATAAGTTTACATTTATTTGCATATTGTCAGCCTGGTATATATTAAATAAAACCTTAAATTTTTCCTCTTCATTAAATTCCCACGTCTTGGAAGCTTAATGTATCCCAATTTCTTTTATAGAAATGAAGATTTGCACTGTAAAAATCAAACCACAGAAATGTATGTTTCTTTAACGACATCTCTTTGAAACCATTAATGATATACACTGTTCAGCAGATATGATTTGGCATATGCCAAATTATGAAAGAACTGAGTAACCTAGGTAACTATTTAACTAAAATATTGGAAGTAATATGCATTTGGACTATAAGAAATCACCACAAGGCCATGGAAATGGATAGAATACAGATTTTCAGTGAGAAATGCCCAAACTATAAAAACAAGGTTTCACATACTACCTTTCTCCCAAAGTGAAACAAAACAATTAGTTTCTTTTGTTCTTGGACTAATCATATTGATCCATTTTGGATTTTTATTGTTGTTGTTATTTTCTTTTAAAGACCCTGCAACTTCATTGAGTTACTGTTTCTATCACTCATGTCTATAGTACAAGGTCATTTTTAATACAAGGCAGAAGTTAAAAAGTAGTTTTGTTGGTCTGTCTCCAGAGTTTCTGATTCAGTACAATGGAGTAAAACTCATAAATCTGCATTTCTAACAAGTTTCCAGGGATGCCCATGCAAGAGCAGCTAATGTAACACGACTGTAGGGTTTTCGTCACATTGTTATCAGAGTTTGCCTCAGTGAAACAGATTTCATTTAATTCCTGTAATTTTGCATAATTGTAATAGTAATGGAAGTCTGGAACAGCATTTGTCTTAGGAAAAAAAAAAGCCTTAGGGAGAATATGTTAACCAACATTCAATATTATAAAAATAGCCATATGAAAGTGGCCCTCTTCTTTATTTCCACATTTTTTAAAACATTGTGCTAGTCACATTGTATTATAATTATTGTTTCATTTCAACTACTAAACTATGAGCTCCTTAAGATCAAAGAAACTGTCTTGTTCCTCTTCCAAATCAAAGCCTGTACAATACTCTGTGCTGATCATTGGAAATATGAGAGATTAAAATGATATTTGGGGAATAAGCAAGCCTATCCTTAGTTTAGTAGTCCTCCACTATAATCCTTAAATCAAACATGTGCAGGACAGCAACTGACAGCCAAAATAAAAAGATAAATAATTTTGCTGTGAAACTTTGTCTTTAAATCTAGTGGAGCCCAAGAGTACCGTCTGAACCACAGGAAGAATTCCTTTCACCTAGGCTATCAGCAGCTCGGAGCCTAGGACTGAAGCAGGTCAGAACACCTTCTCCAACCCTAACCCCACCCACCGAGTCTCAAATTGCCACACTTTAGTCACAGAAATGTTGATCCAGAGAACGCCATTGGAGAAGAAGACAGGAAGTAGAGCCAGGAAGCTGTAAATTGTGCCAGTGCATAGAGATGCCCAATGCAAGTCTCCTGGAAACTAAAGCCAGCCAATCTCACTAGCTGCACTAGAAAGAAGCAAGTTCAAACAGAAAGATGAGCAGCAGAGAGAAAGAGAAATGATTATTACTTCTCAACCTCTTGGAAATAAAAGAGAGGATTCTATGTGAGAGAAACCATGTTCCCACCTGAATGAAAAGTCTTGCTCTGATCAACCTTCGCCACACCTTTCTCCTCAAAAGTGAAAAAATGTGGATGAGGAAGAACAGAAGAGTTTTGAACTTCCTCTCCTTAGAGATTCACATTATCCTACTCTTCATCCTTTTCTACAGTATAAACCCAATGGTCTTAATAGCCCAAGTCGTGGAGTTTATAACCAAGCTGGTGCAGAGCCCATGAATGTTAATTAGGGAAAGAGACTAGACTAAGAAAACAGATGACTGAGTTTCATACTTGCCAAGGTGCCAGTTCATCATTCCTATGTCTGGAGTCTTCCACTTATATACATCAAACTTGATATGGAGAGATTCCCCATCAAGAAATTAATTGCTTTCCCTCTCCTGGAAAAAAAAAATTGCTTACCTGTTTAAATGGTCCCCTCTCTAAGAGGATGATGCCTGAAAGCTTCTCATCTCATTAGCTGCAAAATTCATGCAGAATTTGGATTTTGCATTCCTCTTAGGTCTATATGCCAGCTATTCTTCATGAATTTCTGAAAGACTACCCTTTCCTCCCCTTCTTTCTCTAGTTAATCCTTTCTTATCTTCAGATTTCAGCTCAACTATCAGTTCCTTATAGGAACCTTCCATAATCTCCATGGTAAGATTGATCTCCCTATTATGTCTTCTTATAGTAAGAGCTACTTACTACGGTTTCAGATTTATATTTATCTGTGCAATCCTTGATTAAAATTTGTCTCCTCCAACTGGCCATAAGCTCAGCCATAATGTTTTGTGGTCATTGTTAGTCTTTGGTGTGTAGAATAGAATCTGGCACATAGTAGGTACATAAGTTATGAGTATGCTATTAGGTGAATTATCCAAACTTGCTCCAGCTGTTATATATTCTTGCAAACATTTGATATCATTGGTCTTCTTAATTTTAACTGTTCTGATAGATACGTATTTCAGTTGGCATTCCCTGGATTATTAATGATATTGACACCTTTTCAATTTGTTGGTCATTTGGATATCCTGTTTTGTAAAAATGCCTGATCATGTCTCTTGACCATTTTTCTATTGTTTTTGTTTTCTCTTATTGATTTGTAAGATTTTTTTTCATATTTTCAAAACAAGCCCTTTGTTGATTAATGTGTTGCAAATATCTTCTTCTACTATGTAACTGACATTTCCATTCTCTAATTTCATTCTCTTTAATTTTATAAAAATAAAATAAAACTTTTAAATTTTAAAGCCATCCAATTTTAGGCCCAATTTAAGAAATCCTTAGATTCCCTAAGATCTAGAAGCTATTTTCTTATACGTTACCTTCTAAAATATTTATCATTTTACTTTTCACATTTAGAGCTGAAAATCCATTTGGCATTGGTTTTTGCATATCCAGTAATGTTGGGAGTCAAGAGTCATTGTTTTCCATAAGGATGTCTAATTGACCAAGTACCATTTATTGAAAAAACTGTGCTTTCCTCACTGTACATCAGAACCACCTTTGTTATAAATCATATGCCCATATATTTGGGCAATGGATCTGATTCTGAGTTCTCTCTGTTCCAGTGATTTACTGGTCTTCCTTAAAACCAACACCACACTATCTTAATTACTGTAGATTTGTAATAAGTCACACTGACAACAAGTTCTATCACTTTTCTTCTTTTCTTCAAGATTGTCTTGAAGATTGCCTTGGCTATTCTGGCTCTCTGAATTTCCAAAGAAATTTCAGAGTTAAGTTTTCAATTCCCACAAACATACACATCCTGCTGGAATTTAGAGATTACATTAAACCTATGGATCAATTTGGGAAGAATTGACATATTTTATGTAACTCTGCTTAATTTATGAATATGGCATATAGCTCATTATATTTAAGTCTTTAATTTCAGCCAAGGTCTGTTTGGTATTCTTCATTATATTCTTTTCCCCTAGATAATTAAATGATTTTTTTAAATTATTTAACTAGTACTTTATTATTGGAAGGACTGATGCTGAGGCTGAAACTCCAATACTTTGGCCACCTCATGCAAAGAGATGACTCATTGGAAAAGACTCTGATGCTGGGAGGAATTGGGGGCAGGAGGAGAAGGGGACAACAGAGGACAAGATGGCTGGATGGCACCACTGACTCGATGCACATGAGTTTGGGTGAACTCTGGGAGTTGGTGATGGACAGGGAGGCCTGGCATGCTGCAATTCATGAGGTCGCAGAGTCAGACACGACTGAGCGACTGAACTGAACTGAACTGAGTACTTTATTTTATTTTACAAGTATTTGTTCCTAATATATAGGAATAAAATTGATTTTTGTATGCTCTTCTAGGTAGAGACCATGCTGAATTTGCATATTTATTCTTATGACTTTTAAATTATTTTGGATTTTTTACAAATCCAATCATATTATTCAAATAACTATTATATTTCTTTCTTTCCAATCTTGTTGGGGGTGTTTTTCATGTCTTAATTTACTGTCTAAAATCTCCATTACAATGTTGACTAGAAATAATGATAATGGGCATCTTTGTTTCATCTCAGAGGGAAAGTGTCAGCATTTCCCAGTTAAGTATGATGCCTGCTATAAATATTATGTATTTATTCTTTATCATACTAATGATGTTTTCCTAAATTCCCAGTTTAATAAAAGTATTTCTCATGAAGGAATATTAAGTTTTACCATGTGCTTTTTTGTATTTATTTAATATAATCATATGATTTTTTTCTTATTTATTCTGTTGGTTTGGTAGATGACAGTGCTTGATTTTTTAAAAATAACCACATTTTGTATTCAGGGAATAAACTCAGATAGGTTATGGTGTATATAATCCTTTTTGTAAATAAATAGATTCATTTGCTAATATTTCACTTAGAATTTTTACATGTGATCATGAGTGAGATTGACCAATAAATTTTGTTTCTTTCAATGTCCTTGTAAGGCTTTAGATTCAAAGACTATGCAGGACTAATAAAATGAATTGTGAAGTATTCCCTTCTTTATATTTAGTAGAAGAGTTTCTGTTAGATTGATATCTGGCACAATGCACTGGTGAAGCCATCTGAATTCAGAGTTTTCTTTGGTAGAGTTTTGAATTATAGATTTAATATCTTCCAAAAGTAAAGAACTATTCTGGTTGTCTGGTTCTTGTTTTTTGTTTGTTTGTTTGTTTGTTTTTGGTTTGGGAGAGTTGTGTTTTTCTAGAAATCAGTCCATTTCATAAATATTTTCTAATTTGCTTTCATGAAGTTTTTTCTTAATATCCTCTTTTATCATCTTAATCTCTGTAGAATATTTAGGGATACCTTACTATTTATTCTCAATATTTATTTATGCCTTTTCTTTACCTAGATTAGTTTCATCAAGTCTTAACCACTGAACCACCAGGGAATTACCTCATCATGATTTTGATTTCCAATTCCCAGATGGTTAGTGATTTTGAACACCTTTACTTATACCTGGTGGCAATTTGTCCTCTAAAGAGAAATATCTGCTCAAATTTTCTGCCCTTTATTTTGTAGAAAATGGATTGTTAGGCATTTTATTAATTTAAATTTTTTAACTAAATTAACTTTTATTAATTAAAAATTAAATTTTATAATTTAAATTTTTATTGAGGAATAATTGTATTAAATTGCAATTATATTTGTTTCAAGTGTGCACTGGATGATTCCACACTTGTATATGTTGCAAAATGATCACCACAATAAGTCTAAGTCTAGTTAATGTCCATCACCATTCATAGTTACAAAAATTTTTTCTCATGATGAGAACTTTCAAGATCCACTTTCCTAGTGGATATTTTCAACTGATATTTTCAATTTTTTTCCTTTGCTCATTTTTAAATTGGATTTTATATATTTGTGTGGTTTTACCACCTTTCTACTGGTTATTTCCATGGTATTTTTTTCCATCCCTTTACTTTTAGCATTTCTGTATCTTTGTATTTAAAGTGTACTGCTGTATTGAGCACCTCTGATGCTCTCTTATATTCTCTAAGCCCACTTTTTACTTGGCCTTTGCTACTGTGCACCCCTGCGATGCTGCCCAGGACAGCGATTCACTGACTTCCTGCCCTGAGACAAACACAGTGTAAAGTATGCAGGAGACAACGTGGCCAGGGGATACTTTTGACCAATAGGAGACAGGATCTGATAAATAAAGTCTCCTCTCTTGTGTGCCCCTAGAAGGGCCAGCAGCAGCACAGAGTCCTAGTCTCCCGTCACAGTGACTAACCCAACCCTGCACCTTTGCACTGGCTTGTCTCCTCCAAATTCTCCCCAGCCATCCTACTGCTTTCCTGTCTATGGCTGCTTTGATGCTGCAAGACCACATGACCGGACTTACCTGGTGGTCAGTGGCTAACACTGCACGCTGCCAATGGAGGGAGCCTGGGTTAGATCCCTGGTCAGGGAATTAGATCCCACACACCAAGAGTTTACACACGGCAACTAAAATTCCTGCATGCTGCAACTAAGACCCTGCATAGCCAAATAAGTAAATAAATATTTATTTTAAAAAGTCACGTGACCTAAAAACCGAAAATATTTACTCTCTGGCACTTTACAAAAAAAGTTTGCTGATTCCTGTTCTATCGATTTACTACATTATTAACATATTCATATTTTCACAGAAATCGGTACTTTTACCACTTTCTGAACCAAGATCTTAGAACACTTGAACTTCATTTACCTGCCTCATGACTAATCTCTATTTTTAAGCATCACAAAATACTTTTAGTATATTTTATATGGTCAATGTTCATTTAAATTCACCCCTAGATTTACCATCTCATTACTCTTCATTTGTTCCCCAGGCCAGCTTTCTGTCTTGGATCATTTTCATCTACCTGAAGAATATTCTTTAATATTTCCATTAGAGTAGAATTTCTGATGCAAATTCTCTCAGTTTTTGTTTGTTTGAAAACATCTATATTTACTCTTAGTTTTTGAAAGATATTTTGACTGAATATTGAAACTTAGATGGCAGATTTTTTTATTTGACTTTTAAAGATGTCATGTCATTGCTTTCTGCCTTTCATTGTTTCTTTGGCAAATTTAGCTGTCTCGTTGTGCCTCTGAAGGTAATCTGTCATTTCTCCCTTCTGGATGCTTTAAAGATCTTTTTTTCTGTCTAGCCTTTCTGCAGGTTTACTATGATGTGCTTAGATCTGAGTTTTCTGTTTAGTTTTCTCCTTGGTTTTTATGTTACTTCCTGAGTCTGGGAAAATTCCGTTGCTATTTTATTTTCAAACACTGCTTCTTCATTTTCTCTCTTCTTCCAAAACTTTCTAACCTTGGTCTCATATATCTCTTTTGCTCTTTCCTGTGCTTTCCTACCTCTCTCTCTGCCTTGTTTCACTCTCAATATTTTCTCATGACCTTTTAGTTCACTAATTCTCTTTTCAGTGCCTAATTGGCTATTAAACACATTTAGCATAATGAGAATTTGGGATGATTCTAAGTGGAATTGAGTCCTGTGAGGGCTGGTTCATACATACTCTGATGGTGCAGCCCTACAGGATTCCAACCAGAAGCCTAAACTGGGGGCAGCAGTAGTAGTTTCTATGGCTCCTCCATGGAAGAGCCCTATATTCCAGTTTTTGTCCCCCCAGCCCAGAAATTATCTCCATGTTCAGTCTAGTCAAGCCTCTGTGGTAGTGATGTATAGTCAATAAATGCTTAATGATTGAAAGAAATTATTTCTTTTACATTTTACTATTAGACAGAATTAAGAAAGTAATGTTAGCCCCGTATTAGGAAAAACTTCCAGTTATTAGTATCTTCCTGTAATGAAGGGGGTTGACCTCATAAGTAGTGAGGCATCACAAGAAATGCTCACAAAGAACATTCAAGTTTAAATGTTCAAGTTTAAAGATCTCTTGTCAAGAAACTGTAGAGATGATTGTAGGTTTGGCATTAATTTGGGCTGGATAACCTCCAAAATTTTCCCATCTCTTAGTTTCTGTGATTCCAGTTTTTGTTCCAACTGTGATCTTCTCTCTTGTGAGGGATTGTTTTTTGTTTTCATATTTTTCTTGTTGGTTTCTCAATGTGATCTGAACTGTAGGGTCTCTAGGTCTTCTCACAGGTCTTCATAAACAATAGAGCATTTCTGTAAAGCAATTATCCTTCAATAAAAAAATAAGTCAAAAGCACTGACAGTTAAGAACAAGGCTTACTAAAGTAAGCTCATTTTGCAATCTGACACAGTGAATAATACATCTTTGCTAATCAAAGGTGGCCATAGGTTCTTTTTAACAGAGTAATTATTCAGATAAAGAACTTTGAGATAATGAATAGAGGAAGATTGACTTGTCAACATAATTAAAAAGACAAAGAGCAAAGATTGATTTAGTTAATCCAATGGAAGAAATAGTATCAACAATTGGAAGTTTTCTTCCATGTAGATAAAAGCAATATCTTGGTCTTTGTTCTCATTTATTTATTCACTCATTTATCCAATCAGTGAATACTTTTTGAGAACATATGCTAGGAAAAGGTATGGTTATGCTTCTCAACATTTCATGAGTGAATTTCATGAAAACTTTCTGGGGCCTTCAACTCTTCTAGAAAAGAATAATGTCTGCTTCTGTTTTACATTTGGGGAAAAAAAGTAAAATACTAAATTTTTTCTTTTAAAATGGGCACCACTGAAGAAGGAGGGCCCTAATGAGTAGACATATGTAAGAGTGATGAAGAATCAGGTGAGCATGCTTGTGGCTGAGGGCAGTGTTGAGTAGTCAGCTGGTTCTCCCAGCTTCCTTGGTGGTCTTGCCTGTTCCATGTTTTCAGTTTTTGTGTCACTAATTATATGTTGTTGTTTCATACTAAGGAAAGACAGCAAGTTAATCACAGTTGTAAAATTAAACAACTTTGAAGATTCATTTCAAATTTATCTATATCAGGCTTGAAGTTGCATTCATTGATCAAAAATCTTAGATATAAAAAATATCAAATTCACAGGAATAATTTTTTAAATGGGCAAGATCATTATATAGAAAGCTACAAAGCTCTACATTAAAAAGTACTGGGAGAAATTAAAGGAACTACATGAAGGTATTCTACTCATTTTCTGTAAACTTATGGCTATTTTTTAAAGTCTATTAATGTAAGTAAAGAGTCTGCCTGAAATGCAGGAGACCTGGGTTCTATTTCTGGGTTGGAAAGATTCCCTGGAGAAGGAAATGGCAACCCACTCCAGTATTCTTGCCTGGAAAATCCCATGGATGGAGGAACCTGGCGGGCTACAGTCCACGGGGTTGCAAAATGTCGGACATGACTAAGCAACTGACACTCCACTCCAATATAAATAAATAAAATACAGTTTTACTAAAGTGTAAAAAGTCTTTATAAATTTCAAGAGTCAATCCTAAAAGACAAAATATAGTGATGATTACATATTTAAGTCTCTCCATAACCTCATTATGATCTGAGCAAACTCCTGGAGATAGTGAAGGACATGGAAGCCTGGCCATGAGGTCTCAGAGAGTCAGACAAGGATTAACGAGTGAACAGCAGTAACAGCAATAACCTCTTTGTGTTATGTAGGGAAAAGCACATACTTTTCAGTCTGAAACAAAACATAAAGATATTAAAATAAAGCATTTAATTTGTTATGAAAGAAGTATTATCTGCATTCAACACTAAGCTAGTAGTTGAAGCTTATTCCATATTTTAATATATACAATGACCAAACCAAGAACAATATAATATCATTTTAAGTTATTTGTCAAAAATTATCTTCTCTCTTATGTAAGTTATTCAAAGTAAATTTAAAGGATATCATATGATGTGTTGGGCAAGACTGAATGTTACCAAAGATTTTATTAAATTTGTATTTTGCAATTTAATATTTGATAAGATAAAAGTTTTAAATTAATATAATCTCTTTACCACATACCATACAAAAATTACAAAGTGATTTTCTATATTGTTAACACTTCTCAAAAGCTACTTAAATGTGTTTTTGAAAACAAAATTCTGTAAAGCAATTATCCTTCAATGAAAAATAAATTAATTTTTTTAATGGGACATACTAAACTACCAAGATAAGATAGATTTCCCCTTTATTTACAGTTGAGAAAACTGAAGTTTAGAGACATTGAACCATTTGTCCAAGGACAAACAACTAATAGCAGATTCTTATGGAAACTACCGCACAACTGCATTCATCTCACACCCTAGCAAAGTAATGCTCAAAATTCTCCAAGCCAAGCTTCAACAGTACGTGAAACGTGAGCTTCCAGATGTTCAAGCTGGATTTAGAAAAGGCAGAGGTACCAGAGATCAAATTGCCAACATCCGTTGGATCATCAAAAAAACAAGAGAGTTCCAGAAAAACATCTACTTCTGCTTTATTGACTACACCAAAGCCTTTGACTGTGTGGATTACCACAAACTCTGGAAAATTCTGAAAGAGATGGGAATACCAGACCACCTGACCTGCCTCTTGAGAAATCTGTATGCAGGTGAAGAAGCAACAGTTAGAACTGGACGTGGAACAACAGACTGGTTCCAAATAGGAAAAGGAGTACATCAAGGCTGTATACTGCTTATTTAACTTATATGCAGAGTACATCAGAGAAAGCAATAGCACCCTACTCCAGTACTCTTGCCTGGAAAATCCCATGGATGGAGGAGCCTAGTGGGCTACAGTCCATGGGGTCGCTAAGAGTTGGACACGACTAAGCAACTTCACTTTGACTTTTCACTTTCATGCATTGGAGAAGGAAATGGCAACCCACTTCAGTGTTCTTGCCTGGAGAACCCCAGGGATGGAGGAGCCTGGTGGGCTGCCATCTATGGGGTCGCACAGAGTCAGACACGACTGAAGCGACTTAGCAGCAGCAGCAGCAGAGTACATCATATGAAATGCTGGGCTGGATGAAGCACAAGCTCATCAAGATTGCTGAGAGAAATACCAATAATGTCAGATACACAGATGACACCAACTTTATGGCAGAAAACAAAGAACTAAAGAGCCTCTTGATGAAAGTGAAAGAGGAGAGTGAAAAAGTTGGCTTAAAACTCAACTAAGATCATGGCATCTGGTCCCATAACTTAATGGCAAATAGATGGAGAAACAATGGAGACAGTGAGAGAATTTATTTTGGAGGGGGCTCCAAAATCACTGCAGATAGTGACTGAAGCCGTGAAATTAAAAGACACTTGCTCCTTGGAAGAGAAGCTATGACCAATCTAGATAGCATATTAAAAATTAGAGACATTACTTTGCCAACAATGGTCCATCTAGTCAAAGCAATGGCTTTTCCAGTAGTCATGTATGAATGTGAAAGCTGGACTATAAAGAAACCTGAGCACTGAAGATTTGATACTTTTAAACTTTGATGTTGGAGGAGACTCTTGAGAGACCCTTGGACTGCAAGGAAATCAATCCAGTCCTTCCTAAAGGAAATCAGTCCTGAATATTCACTGGAAGGACTAATGCTGAAGCTGAAACTCCAATACTTTGGCCACTTGATGCAAAGAACCGACTCATTGGGAAAGACTCCGATGCTGGGAAAGATTAAAGACAGAAGTAGAAGGGGACAATAGAGAATGAAATGGTTGGATGCCATCACCAACTCAATGGACATGAGTTTGAGTAAGCTCCAGGAGGTGGTGACGGACAGGGAAGCCTGGCATGCTGCAGTCCATGGGGTCGCAAAGAGTCAGACACGACTGAGCGACTGAACTTAACTGAACTGATGAAATCAGGACAATCTGATTCTAAAATTCATTCTCATAATCACTTATGCCAGTATGTGCCTGTGCTTACACAGTGGCAGTGGGAATTGGAGGAAGAGATAACATGAATTATGAAACATGAATTATGTTTCAAGACAAAAATCCACCATCCGTGGTGAGGGCTTCCTGAGACTGAAGTTTTGATAAGGGTTAGAAATTATATTAAGATTTCTAGCTGAGGATTCAAAAAGATATAGGCTCCCTAGTGTTCATAGCAGCATTATTTACAAGTATCAAGGTATGGGAGTAACCTAAGTGTCCATCAACAAGTAAATGGATGAAGAAGATGTGAAGATGTGGGGTGGGGGGGGGGGGGGCGGGGAGCGGGGAGGGGTGTATACATTTCATTGTATATACACATACACAAATGGAATGCTGCTCAGCCATGAAAAAGAATGAAATTTTGTCACTTGTAGCAACATGGATGGATTTGGAGCACATTGTGTTAAATAAAATAAGTCAGAGAAAGCCAACTACTGTATGATATCACTTTTAGGTGGAATCTAAAAAGTAGAACAAACTAGGGCATAAAACAAAAAAGAAGCAGACACAGATATAGAGAACAAACTAGTGGTTACTAGTGGGTGGGGGCAATATAAGAGAAGTTATTTTTAAAAGGAGCTATTATGGAATTATATGAAATCATGTTTGTGAAATTTTGAAAACTGTATAGCACTATAGAATTTAAATAATCTTTCATTCAAATTCTAAAAATTTAAAAGACAACATTTCTAATTGAAAGATTCAGGAAAGTAGTGTTACTATCACAAAAATAAAAGAATAAACAAATACATATATAAGCAAGAAGGGAATTTCATTTAGATAAAAAGTTGCCAGAACTGATTTGGCCTTGCTGAGTAACATTAAAACTTTCAGGTAGAGTTATCATATAAGCATTTGATAATATAAGACATAAGTGCTGTTGAAAGCCGGTGCTGAAAATGTAGATTTGGAATCCATCAACAAAGGATAAGTGGTTGAAACGAGAACAGCAGAAAGGAGCTGAGAGAATGAAAACTTGGAGAGGGAAAGCAAAACAAAACATAATCTAAGCCTCAGAAACATCATTATTTGCGAGTATTGTATTTTTAAGGGAAAAAAATTGAGCAAGGGGGAAGAAACAACAAAGTAAAAAGTTAAAGGAGAACCAGAACAACATAGAATCCTGAAAACCAAGAGATAGTAAATATGGCTAAAATCTGCTGTACACCTACCATGGATCAAGTTTGTGCTGTTTTTTTTCACACAATATCTTATTTAATCTTTATAAGAACTCAGGGAGGAAGTTCATATATCTCTTTTGACAGATGAAGACACAGAGGCTTAGCTAAGATAAGCCATATGCCCAGAGCTCAGCTGGTAAATCCTAGGGCAAAAACTCTAATTCAGGTTTCCTGGACTCTGGCATTCATTATGTAACCAGTGGTCTCCAGAGTACATAGGCAAACCAGTGTAATGTGGGAAGAAAATGCTAGTATTACCATTATCATATCCTATCCTTTAAAAATTACATTTTTCTGTGTGTTTTATAGCATGCATACTATATTAGGGCAGCATGAGGCTTCCCTGGTGGCTCAGCAGTAAAGAATCTGCCCTCAGTACAAGAGATGCAGATGTGGGTTCGATCCCTGGGTCAGGAAGATCCCCTAGAGGAGGAAATGGCAACCCACTCCAGTACTCTTGCTGAGAAAATCCCATAGACAGAGCAGCCTGGCAGGCTAAAGTCTGTCAGGTCGCCAAGAATCAGACACCGCTGAATGCCTGACGCAAGCACAGAAGCACATGTGTATCATACACTCATGCATAATTAATAAATTAATAAGTATATATTTATTGGGATACATGATCAAATAATTTATTAACATGAAGATACAGAAAAAAAAATTGGAGATCATTTCTTTAAAGCACTGTGCAAAACTGCCTCTGCCCACACTCACACCGGTTGGTATGTTGAATGCCTATCTGCTTGTTTGACCCTCTCCATAGATCTGTACTCCTGACTTGGTGGTCTTCCTGGCTTGCGCCAATCAGAGACTCAAAGAAAGATTACTGAAGCGTGCAGAGCAACAAGGGCGACCTGATGACAATCTGAAAGCTACCCAAAGGAGACTAATGAACTTCAAGCAGAACGCTGCTCCATTGGTTAAATACTTCCAGGAAAAGGGGCTCATCATGACAGTAAGTTAAATATACTTTACTTGTCCATTTCAAGAACAATCTTTCAGATTTCTAATTATCCTATGTCCTCATTTAGAAATCCTTTATCTTAAAAAAAATACTCTTCTTAGGTGGAGATTCAGTGGAAAGAAAAATTGGCAGTCTTGACCTGATTTGCCTTTATTAAGGCATAACAATAAAAATGCTTTCACTTTAATTGATTATTACCAAAAAAAATCAATTTCAACCTTGGCTAAAATTCTATGGCCCCCAAATTTTAAAAGTATTTTAAAATAATTTTTTTATCATTTTAAGCAATGTTTGCCCAGTTTCTCAACTCTTCAATCTTTGAAAACCTAATAAAACTGATCAACTTAAAAACAGAACTTATATGTTAAAATTGTAAGTTAAACTTTATCATAGTGTACTACATAAAGAAATAAAATTCGGATGGCCCCCTAAAAAAGCATTTGACTTGTCATAAAGAAGTGATATTGTCTCATAACGGAAGGCATTGATCTTTCTGCTCCATTGATACAATGCAAATATTAATTTTTTCATAGTTTGCTTTGCGATTAATGATAAAGAATGTGCCAAAAAAGGATGAAGCTGAACCACTAGTTTGTACAGTTGTTAGAATACAGGGAAGTGGAGGTGAAGGCTCAGCTAAATGTATGATCCCCGCAACATCAGAGATTCAAGTATGGAATAGAGGAGACAGAGGAGCATTGGCCAGCTGAGGCATTTTGCAAAAGACACTAAAACCAGTGCAGCTCCAGGGTTCTCCACGGAGGAAGCAGACCTCGGCAGCACCCTCTCCTCAGCCCTTAGTTCTTTCCCATGGGACCAAAGATTTTTTACTGCAGGAGCTACAAGCCCCTGTGAAGAATCTGATGAAAGGGACACACTCTCAATACAATAAAATGCACATAAGGTGTTTTTCATAAATTTTAGGTAAATCTACTGACGCTCATCCACAGAGCTCCTATGACCTAACAATTATTGTGCAAAATAAATCTCTTCATTAGCATAAAATGCCCCCAGATTGAAAGAGACAGTCACGACATTTAATAATAATCCCTTTGCAGTCTTTTTAGCACTATAAGAAATATTTTTTAGAATTTGCCCTTTGAGTCAAAGTTGTCATGTCAAGAGAATTGTAAATCTGATCTGAAAATTGTTCACAATGCCAGAGTTCATTTTATGGTTTAAGAGAGACTTTGAGCGATATGAAAGAATCAAGAAAATCAGAGTGGCTGTTTCTCTGGCTCTTTTGTAGTGAGGTTGTTGCTTGCTTCTCCTGCAAATTACCAATGCTGACTTCTGCGCTGTGTCATAAAAATAGAAATTTACCCTGTAGACCAAACCCCAACAACAAGCTGCAGAGCCAGAGTTTTAATTGATATTTGCAAGGCTTAAAGGTATTACCGGAATGTCTCTGATTACTCCCTGCTTGTCACATTCGTCATCACAATCAGAGGAGATTTCCCAAATGAATGCAGAGTGGGGATTGTTAATTTACTAATATTTTGCATGGAGGTGAAATGCCATTGCCTCTAATTGAGGGAGTCAATAACAATGCGGATGACAGCCTGTAACCTCCCTGCTAAACCTGGATAAGCTTTAAGATAAACGCCTCTAATTACTGGGAGAAGACTTGCATTGGAAAGTCACCTTTTGAAAATCGGTGAACACAAACACAGGCTAAGCTCTGGGAAACACAACAGAAAATTTT
The DNA here is from genome assembly GCF_042477335.2 of Ovis canadensis. Lineage (NCBI taxonomy): Eukaryota > Metazoa > Chordata > Mammalia > Artiodactyla > Bovidae > Ovis > Ovis canadensis. Next base: position 54,663,626 of record NC_091245.1, read on the forward strand.
ACTTTGGCAGAGGAGCGAGTGCTGCATCCTGATGCCTGTGTCCCCCTTCAGAACCTGGATGCAGTTCGTTTTCAGAATTAAAATGTACATTTCTGCTTTTAAAGATAAGTTAGATAATGTAAATGGTCATCCTGATTAATCAAATGCATATTAAGATTTTAATAAAGATCTGGGAGGTAATAGATAAAATCCAAATATTTTCTCTATAGTTCTTCTTTCCTTTACTTCTACATACCCCTCCTAATTGATTCATTTATTTATTCAGTAAATATTTATTGAGAATCAGTAGATGCCAGACTCTCTGTTAGGTGCCAGTGGTGCAAAGCTAAATAGGCAAAAGTTAAGGAACTTTATTTTATTTTCTGACATATTTCAAACTCCTAGTACTATGCCTCTCTGGTACATAGTATGTTGTCAGCAGATGAACAGAGCTTGCAAGTCTATGGGGAATCAGATATTAAACAATGAGGTTTTAAAATTATTTATCTATGTATTAATTTTTATTTATTTTTGGCTGCCTTGGGTCTTCATTTCTGAGCAGGCTTTTCTCTGGTTGTGGCGAGCAGGGGTTATTCTCTAGCAGTGGTGCACGCGTTTCTCATTGCGATGGCTTCTTTTGTTGCAGAGCACGGGTCCAGGTGCGAGGTCTCTATAGATGTGGCTTAGTTGTTCTGAGTGATGTGGGATCTTCCCAGATCAGGGGTTGAACCTATGTTCAATCTCTGATTTTAACCACTGGACCACCAGGGAAGTCCCGCAGTGGTTTATTAAGTGTGATGACTGTTGCATGGGAGAATGCACAGAATGCCCTCACGTTATGTCATGGACTACAGACATTCCCTGTAGTGAGTAGAACAAGCTCTCCCCATCCACGAGTAGGGTTCATCGATGATCTTGTGTGAGCTTTGTAAAGACCACAGACGCCATGTACCTCTCAGTACAGGTGAGAAACTTTATCTTGGTGCCTCTGTTCCTTAGGGTTTTAGAGTCTGAAACCCTTCACTTGAAATCTCAGCTCCACTGCCATCTAATAAATTCATGGCACTTCAGGACTCGGTCTCTATGTCTAGCTGAGAGATGCTGTTGTCTGACACATAATGCTGTAGGGGTGAAATGAGAGAATGCATGTAGCAGTGGTTCCGATGTACCATGTAACCACATTGCCCGGTCCAGACTCCTGCCGTGTCACCTGCCACCTGTGCGACCTCATGAACGTTATTTATCGTCTCTGTGACTCAGTTGCCTGATGCATGCAGTGGTTATAATCGTCATTATACCCACCTCTGTAATTGTGAGGGGTAAATGGGTATCAAATACTTAGAACAGTACCAGAAATGTTGCAAGTGAAATAGAAGTGATTGAAATTACTTTGTAATTTTCACATTTCCTCTTTTTTCTTCCTTTCACCTCTAATGCCCATTTTTCAAAACTTCAGTTACTTACTACTAACAAATTCGTGTTCTTGGAGGGTACTCTGTTGCCTATTCTCCCATAGATAGATTACTGAATAGTGAAAGTGAATGTCGCTTAGTCATGTCCGACTCTTTTTGACTCCATGGACGATACAGTCCATGGAATTCTCCAGGAATACTGGAGTGGGTAGCCTTTCCCTTCTCCAGGGATCTTCCCAACCCAGGGATCAAATCCAGGTCTCCTGCATTGCAGGCAGATTCTTTACCAGCTGAGCCACAAGGGAAGCAGAGATAGATTACTGAAAAAATCCATAGTGAAAAATTTAGATTTAAAACTTTTCACCAAATTCTTTTTTCTTTAAAACTGTCTGTTGTGTGCATGCTAAGTTCAGTCATATCCAACTCTTTGCGACCCTATGGATTGTAGCCCGCCAGGTTCCTTTGTCCATGGGATTTTCCAGGCAAGAATACTGGAGTGGGTTGCCATGCCTTCCTCCATGGGAGCTTCCTGACTCAAGAATCAAGCCCATGTCTCCTGTAGTTCCTGCACTGCAGGCAGATTCTTTACTGCTGCCCCACCAGAGAAGCCCAAAACTGTCTGTTAACCAGTTACAAAATTGTCCTAGTGTTTTCTTTGACTTCTTTATCATCCGTGTAATCAAGCTGTATGATGGCTGTGTACGAATATGGTAGTTAAATTATAACAGATGTCAACCCATTCTTTTTCCTTTTTCACTACAACATTAACTGTGTTGGTTGGCAGATTTGACTAAAGAACAAATCCAGCCTGACTGAGGAGAAAACCTAATCGAAAGAGCCAGGAAAACAAGCTATTGCCTGAATAATGTATCTTGCTGACAGGTCCCATCACATGGACTGCTTCATTTTTATTCTTTTATAATACTTGTCTTATACAGTTATCTGTGCAAGTATGAATTCAGTGCAGTTCAGCCGCTCAGTCATGTCCGACTCTTTGTGATCCTATGAATCGCAGCACGCCAGGCCTCCCTGTCCATCACCATCTTCTGGAGTTCACTCAAACTCATGTCCATCGAGTCGGTGATGCCATCCGGCCATCTCATCCTCTGCCATGCCCTTTTCTTCCTGCCCCCAAGCCCTCCCAGCATCAGAGTCTTTTCCAATGAGTCAACTCTTCACACCAGGTGGCCAAAGTACTGGAGTTTCAGCTTTAGCATCAGTCCTTTCAAAGAACACCCAGGGCTGATCTCCTTTAGGATGGACTGGTTGGCCCTTCTTGCAGTCCAAGGGACTCTCAAGAGTCTTCTCCAACACCACAGTTCAAAAGCATCAATTCTTCGGCACTCAGCTTTCCTCACAGTCCAACTCTCACATCCATACATGACCACTGGAAAAACCATAGCCTTGACTAGACGGACCTTTGTTGGCAAAGTAATGTCTCTGCTTTTCAATATGCTATCTAGGCTGGTCATAACTTTCCTTCCAAGGAGTAAGCATCTTTTAATTTCATGGCTGCAGTCACCATCTGCAGTGACTGTAGAGCCCAAAAAAGTAAAGTCTGACACTGTTTCCACTGTTTCCCCATCTATTTGCCATGAAGTGATGGGACCAGATGCCATGATCTTCGTTTTCTGAATGTTGAGCTTTAAGCCAACTTTTTCACTCTCCTCTTTCACTTTCATCAAGAGGCTTTTTAATTAAATGATAGCAAATCACAGGGCTAATATGTTAGGGACTTCATAGTACCTTTTCAGACAAGCGTGTGTTATTTTTTAACTTACAATAGGTTGTATGTAATAGCTCATCATGTCTTTTACAGGTTTTTTTCTCCTAATTAAAGATTAGGATGCTGCAAGATACCAAAGTTTGTCAGAAGTTCTTCTTCAAAGCTGTCTTATGACATTTTGGAGCACTTAGATTGTGGCCCACCAGGTTCCTCTGTTCATGGGATTTTCCGGGCCAGAATACTGGAGCAGATTGCCATTCCCTACTCTAGTGTGTATTCCAGACTCAGGGATCAAATCTGTGTCTTTTCTGTCTTCTGCATTGGCAGGCGGGTTCTTTACTACTATGACACCTAGGAAGCCCTAATGCAGCTGTATGAAAGCTTCAGTAATATGTCTGTTTAGTGATAATGTTTTATCTTAGTTTTATTTAAAAAGCTTAAAAAACTAGCCCTTGTTTTAGTCATCTTCATAAGTTAGAACCCATTTGAAAGAAATAATTTTAGTTTAAAAAGGTCAACTCTTTGGAAGCTTAATGAACTCTAAAAAATACCTGAGTTTTTTTTTGTTTTGTTTTGTTTTTTGTTTTTTAGAAAAAGGTCTTTTAAAAGGCTTGAAAATTAATAGGGTTAGATGTAATGCTTATGTTATTTGTTTCCAAAATGCATGTATCACTGGATATTCCACTCAGCTGGAACATCATTCAACTTGTCAGGGAAATGGTTGCACATTTGTGTGCATTGACACTTGTGTGCACTGAACAAATGCTGCCTAATATGGGTGACCATGAGTGAAAGTCCGAATTTAGTTTTAGTCTTTTAAGTAAGCTGATGGCCATTTCTCTTCCGGACTTTTTTTATAGTAGGAAGCAAGAGAAATATAACTTAAAAATGAGAAGTAAGCTATAGTCATAGGATGTATGAAAAGGCCTACTAACTAACACTCTGATTAACTGACTGGATCTCTTCAGGCAGGAAAGGCATAGCACAAAAGATGTTAGAATAGGTTTATTTTTTGTTCACCAACATCAATTTTCCTAGGGAAGCAGACTAGGGACTAATTATAAACTATCTTAGGATATAACAAGGTCACATAGGCCAAAGATTTCATAATTTTAGTACTTAATAGATCAGAAAAAAAATTAATGGACTAAGATAAAGTTGGGTTTTTTTTTAAGACTTTATTATTTTAGGACACTTTTAGTGTTAGTCCCTCAGTCATGACCCCATGGACTGTAGCCAGCCAGGCTCTTCTGTCCATGGAATTCTCTAGGCAAGAGTATTGGAATGGGTTGCCATTCCTTTCTTCGGGGGATCTTCTTAACCCAGGAATTGAACCTGTATTTCTCACACTGCAGATTCTTTACCATCTGAACCACCCGGGAAGCACAAGAACCCTTTTTGGTCAACAGCAAAATTGAGAGGAGGTTACAGGGACCTCCTGTATACTCCTTAAGCCAACACTTGCACAGTCTCCCCAGTTATTAATATCCCTCACTAGAGTGTTGCGTTTGTTATAATTAAGGAACCTACATTGATGCATCATAATCACTCAAAGCTCATATTTTACCCTAAAGTTTGCACTTGGTGTTATACATTCTATAGTACTGGAGAAATGTATGGTGCCACCTGGACTTCCGTGGTAGCTCAGTTGGTAAAGAATCTGCCTGCAATGTAGGAGACCCCAGTTTGATTCCTGGGTCAGGAAGATCCGTTGAAGAAGAGATCGGCTACCCTCTCCAGTATTCTTGGGCTTCCCTAGTGGCTCAGCCGGTAAAGAATGCACCTGCAATGCAGGAGACCTGGATTCCATCCCTGGGTTGAGAAGATCCCCTGGAGAAAGGAAGTGTTACCCACTCCAGTATTCTGGCCTGGAGAATTTCATGGACTGTGTATATAGTCCATGGGGTCGCAAAGAGTAGGACTCGACTGAGTGACTTTCATTTTCATAGTGCCATGTATCCATCATTACAATATCTTATGGAGGATTTTCACTGCCCTTAACTATCTCTGTGCTCTATTTATTCAACCCTCACCCATCTCCATCCTCCTAACCTAGCTCCTGGCAACCATTGATCTTTTTACTATTTCTAAAGTTTTACCTTTTCCAGAAGGTCATGAAGTTGAATGTCATGTAGTATGTAGCCTTTTCAGATTGGTTTCTTTCACTTAATATGCATTTTAGTTTCCTCCATGTTGTGTCCAGGCTTGATAGCTCATTTCTTTTGAGCACATCTGTTGTCTGAATATACCACAGTTTATCTGTTCATTCATCTGCACTTGGTTACTTCCAAATTTCAGCATTTATTTATTTTTTTTAAAAAAAGCTGCTACACGTATCCATGTACCAGTATTTGTGTGGACATAAGTTTTCAGTTCATTTTGATAGCTATCAGGGAGCACGACTGCTGGTAAGAGTATGTGTAGTTTTGTAAGAAACCACCAAAGTGTCTCCCAAACTGGCTGTGCCATTTTGCATTCTCACCTGAGAACTCTCTCTGAGATGAGAGTTTTTATTGCCCCACATCCTCACCAGCATTTCAGTGTTGTCAGTGTTCCAGGTTTTGGCCATTTTACTAGGTCTGTAGTAGTATCTTGTTGTTTCAATTTGTATTTCCCAAATTGACTTTTTAAAAAATTTTTCTAAGCGAGGGCATTAGAAAAGGGGAAAAAATCTATTACTATCATTGTTTGAAAGGGATATTTTTTAGCACAAAAAAATTTAGTAATGACAAAACTTATAAAGTCACTAAAATGGATCTGTTTGGCTATAAGAAAAATTCCCAACATTTGTCTTATTTTTCTCATTTTGTTGTAGATTAGGGAACACTTCGTCATAAACTGGCATCAGTGCTGGGGAACCCCTGGTTTAGAGAGCACATCCTTGTCAACATCACACTATTAGTGATTCACCAGACATTGTCCCTAAACCCCCAAAGAACCCCTTTGGCACTACATTTGCTTAATTTACACCATATGACTTCCTTCAAATTTTACCACTGAAACTATGTAATTCCATCTCACCAGGCACTCCTAGCCAGAGGGAAAATAAACAGGAATAGTCAAGTTAATTTAGACAGAACTGCTGAATAATTATTTATTAATTAACTTCAATTTTCATAGGAATCAATGCTAACATTTAAAATACAAATACACTTATCTCTAGACTTAATGCACAGCCATTGGTTAATTATCACCATCTCCATTAGCATCACTGCATGGGGTAGTAAGAAATCCGAGCAGCAAAAACCCTCAGCAGATTCAGCATCCCACCTATACATAAGAAAGGCAGTGGAAATACCCAATACCCGTTTATTCAAACAAATCCATTGTCCTAAAATTGCTAGGAGGAAAATTCTGTGATTGCATCCCAATGCATGACGTTGATAAATTTGTACTATGTGACATAGTGAAGCTACATTTCCTTTACATACCGCCACTGCTTATATGCTGTCTAAACCTTCAGGATGTAACCAAAGCCCTCACTGATTCCTCTTTGGTGGATTTAGTGAGACAGAGAAGAGTCAGGGAGGAGTTTTCAAAGGTTGATAAATAGGAAAGGCTACTGAGGTTTTCTGTAAGATACTTGGGTAATAATGGTGTATGTACCCAGATATACGGCCCTCTGAATTGTTTAAAATTCAAAATATTTTTAAATCAAGTAGACAGTACCTTGTGACATGAAACCTGATACTAATATACCTTCAATGTGAAGTACCCCTAAGAAACGTGAGAAATATCCATTTTTGACTTGACTTAAGAGCAGCTTATAAGGAACCACTCTCTCTGGGCAACTGGCACTTATCAAATTGTACTGTGTGTAAAGCTGGCAAGACAGTGCTCTCCTAGGAAAAGTAACATGGCCTACGTTAGGAAGGTACCATCTCTGTGGGTTAGTTGCTGCTGCTACTGCTGCTAAGTCGCATCAGTCATGTCCAACTCTGTACGACCCCATAGACGGCAGCCCACCAGGCTCCCCCGTCCCTGGGATTCTCCAGGCAAGAACACTGGAGTGGGTTGCCATGTCCTTCTCCAATGCATGAAAGTGAAAAGTGAAAGTGAAGTTGCTCATTCGTGTCCGAGTCTCAGCGGCCCCATGGACTGCAGCCCACCAGGCTCCTCCATCCATGGGATTCTCCAGGCTGTGGGTTAGTTAGTGGGACCAATTTAATTTACCTGTTAACACAGATCTTTGTAACCCTGGCTTTAAAACATCCAGAACTAAATTCACTAAATGAATCTGATTACTTTCATAACTTTCATTATTGTGGGCTCTAAAAACTAAAATACAATTATGATACCATTTCATTCTCAGATTTTTTTTGTATAGAAAGGAAGATTAAAGCAATGAGAGAGAGCTATTTCCCCACAAAGTAGTAAAGTAATATCCACATTTCTGGGGCAAATTATGCTGATTCCTAAACAGCATCAAAACAAAAGGGAGAACAAGCAGATACTGTATTTATATCTAATTCTGTCGTTCTGTCTCAGTAACAAGCAAGCATCCTAACAAAACTTTTCCACACCCAAAGCTCACTCAGTATCAGACCTGTTCACACTCCACTGGCAGAGAACAAACCAAATGACTCAAAGAATGCAGTTCCTTTCAAAGTAAGAAATTGATACTAATTAAATGGTGAACCTGTTGTCAGGGCCTGATGAGAAGAGCTCTCACACCCACAAATGTGATACTGTCACGGTGATGTTTCATACAGATGTCTACAGGAAAAATGAGGAGGAACTTAAAGGAACATGGCGCCTGCCACAAAAGGATACAAGATATTTTTCTGCTGATTTTATTATTACAAATACTCATGAAATAGAGTCCAAAAAGCTCTACATATGACTCTTTAATCACCTTAAGGATAAACTAGGGTTTTCATATGATAACCGTGAAATAAGTAGTGTGGATAAAATCAAGATAATATTCAAGCAAATACATTTGGAAAATTCACATTAAGAAAATCCCAGTTCCAAAAACTGTTATTGACAAGTCTACCTAAGACTATTTTAGTTTAAGGCCTGGGGGCTGCCTTCTACAATGGTTTGTCTTTATAATTTTCTAATTGAAATAAAGCAGATTGGTAGATTGTTGGTAGCTGAATGTCATGTCATACTAAGAGCTTCCTGGACACTGTTGTTTCAGCCCTTCAGTTCCTGACAAGAAAACGTATACATACATACACTTTGAGCTGGTCACTTCTCCAGGAGACACTCTGTGATCAGAACAATAATTATGACAATGGTGTCAGGGAACATTCCACACTTCCCCAATTAAGGCTTAATTTATTTCAATATGTTATACTGAGAGTTATAGGGAATATGAATAAGAAAATATTTTTTGGTGAAGTGCTTGGATTAAATATGTTTCAGACAAAACTGGAATTGATCAATATTTTTAAATAGAGATAGTGCTATAGATAAATTGAAAATGAAAGTGAAAGTGTTAGTTTCTCAGTCATGTCCAACTCTTTGCAACACCATAGACTATAGCCTGCCAGGCTCTTCTGTCCATGGAATTCTCCAGGCAAGAATACTAAAGTGGGTAGCCATTCCCCTCTCCAGGAGATCTTCCTGACTCAGGGATAGAACCCATGTCTCTTGCATTGCAGGCTGATTCTTTACCATCTGAGCCACCAGGGAAGCCCCCAAAGTTATATTAAGTGAACAAAAAAAAAGAAGAGGCATTTAAGACTTGCCAGTGAGGAAAACACAAAAATATCTTATGAGTAGATGGTATCTTAAAAAATAGCAAACAACTTATAAGTATTTAATATGTGCTTGGTACTATTCAAAGTGCTTCTCGTATGGTAAATCATTAATCCTCACCAATCTCCATGAGGTTGATATTACTATTATGTTTACTTTATAAATGAGAAAACTGAAGTACACCAAAATGTAGCTAGCCCAGGATCCGATAAGAGCAGCAGAGCCTCAACCCAGACCCAGAGCACTGACCCCAGAGGCAGCACTTGTGATTGCAATATTGTCCCTTCATTAAAACATAACACTTATGCACTCTGGATCCCGAAGAGAAAGCCCATTACTGCTTTTTCCAGGCTTTTGTCATTTGATAAGCACTCTGTTCACCAGTAATCTCTTCATTTATGTTTCTCAGAAAAGAATAAATGAGAAAATTTATTCTGTTGGTGCATTACACTTAGAGGTTTTTCAAAAAGTGATCTCACTAGATAACAGATGTAAAATGATTAAGATAATTCATAAAATTGATTAATCTGCACTCACATTACAAGAAGAAAATTTTAGGGGCAATGGCCAATTATTGGGCCTTGTATTTTTGTTTATCGGCACTATCCATCATCTTCTGACCTTGCTCAGTTCTGCAATCAAATGTAAAGCCACGGCTGCAGTTCTGCTTCAGGCAACACTCTATCCTTATCTACTCTGGGTTTTACAATTCATCTTCCCTGTTATGACAGTCCTTTTATAGTCATCCATTCAAACAGTTTTATCCAGAGCCTATTCCATGTCAAACAGAAGGACCACATCAGGCACCACAGGGAATACAGAGATGATGTGGAGATAGATCTGCCTTCATGGAGTTTGTGTGTAGGCAATAATGTAAACAGAAATAAGTTGAATAGAGTACAGGAAGAGGTGGGTGCCGAACACAGAGATATAATAGACCAGGAGGAGGAAGAGTCAGGGGCAGGGGAGTGCCTTCCTCCTGGAAAGATGGAGGAAGACTTTGCTATAAACATTGGTGCTTGAGGAATAGGGAAGAGAGCCCAGAAACGGGAAGGAAAGCCATTATAAGCAAACATGAGCAGACACAAGGCAGGTAAGGTATATAAGCAACTAGTGAGAATTAGGAAGGGGGACAGAGGCCCTGAGATCAATATAACAAAGGCCCGGAAGTGCTCAGTTAAGGAGGAAAGGGAAACGACATAGTTAAAATTATAAGCACATAGTTAAAATTATAGCTGTGTGTAAATCATTGAATGGATAAAGCATTTTGAAAGAATTTGATAAGGGCCTGAGCTGAGATGATGACAAGGCTTTACTTCTCCATGGGGCAGCCATCTGGACCTACAGCTGTCTGGACCTACTGAAAATATGGGAGTAACCAAAAAAGTGCTTGTGGAAGAATAGCACTCATAAATCACCTGCAAGAGATGTAATATACATTTTACCAATTTAACCATTTTGATTTCCTATTTGGACATCATTCTGGCAAAACTGAGTAGAAAGGGGATAGGAAAAGGAGAGTAATGTATAAAGGACAATGATTAGCCAAACCATTGTAATATTAAAATCCAAGCAAAGAGACAGCAGAGTCCATTGAATTACCAAGTATTCTTTCCACAAATAGTTGTTTCAAAATAACTCACTGAGTAAATAAATTAATGAATTTAGTAAAAAAAAAAAATTATAGATACATTTGGAACAATTTATTTTCATGGCAGAGAGCACTATACATTTTACAGATGTGACCCCATGAGTCCATTAAACCACCACACAGTAGTCAGTTACCATCAAAAATAAAAGTTTGTACCTGTTAGGGATGCTTTTATTTCAAGTAATAGAATAGGTGAATAGCTATGGCTTAAACAAGTGGATTTATTTGACTTGTGTAAAAATAAGTACAGAGGTGGATGATCTAAGCCATGTACAGTGACTAAATGGTGTCATCAAGGAACCATGCTCCATCTTTTCATTTCACCCTCATTGATGTGTTTCTTCATTGTAGCAAAATGGCTGCTGCTGCTCTAGTCATCAAATCTAGAATTCCAAATAGGACAAAGGGGTTAGGGCAAAAGCCTGGGATAATCCTTCTCTAGGAAAACAGGAGCTTTCCCATAAATTCCCCCTCCCTCTCTCACTGACTCCCGCTTTAGTCTCATTTGTCCGGACTCTTTTCCTTTGGGTCACATGAGTTCACCTGTCTACAAGAGAGGCTGGAAAATGAATAATTTCACTTCTCAGCCTCTGATGTAGAGGAAAGCAAAGGAAAAGAGGACAAATGTTAGATGAACCAACCTACAATAACCACTACAAAGTTTTGTGTTTTTTTTAATTCCATTTTCTTGGTTTAAAAAGATATTGGGAAATATGTTTGCTAGGAATTCTTTCCAAAATGGGCAAAGTAGAAAGTGTCTGTGCTTAATAATAGCTACTTTTCAGTAAGTACTTTTACTATTTCAAGACCTTTATCCACTTTATATCTAAGTCTAATAACAAACCTTAAAATTTAATGAAGGAAACAGGGTCAGAGAGATTCAGGAACGCACTGGATCTAAGGTTTGAAATAGATCCTGTCTCACAGAGTCCATTCGGTTAATAACAAGGGATTGAGCCAAGAAAAGGGTTAGCCTCCCTCTCAAAACAGTCAGAAAAGATATTGATAAAGCCACAGTAATGGGAACCACAAAATGTTGACTGAGAAATCTCATTCTAGGAGAAATGGAGGACTGACATACTAGATCAAGCAAGTGCTGGGCCAGCCCTTTACCTCTTTTACCTCTTCTAATCTTTACCTGTTTTAATCACTCAACACCATAAGATAGGTATTTAAATTATTTTAAGTGCCTTAGATGTGCCAGGTGTTATCCCTAAATTACCACATTTCAGGTAAGGACAAGAGCCTGCTGTTCTTTGTTAGATAAACCCTGGATTGTACAAGGTGCTCTGCTCTGCACCTGCCCTTGCTCTGAAGAAGCTCAGGTGGAGAAGGCAGGAGAAGGGATAAATGAGTAGCCAGAACGCATCTGGCCATTACGATGATGGAAGGTTGCACAGAGGGCTGCAAGGCAGAGTAAGTTACTTCTCCTTTTTCCATGATTATCCCTGTGGGACTGAATGAACTCACAACACCCTGGGACAATCCATGGAGGTTACGCCACAAGTTCAAGGACGTAATCAGACCTTTGGAATTACTAAAAGTCCTTGTCATTACCAAGTTCAGTATTAGAAATGGACATAGATGGACAGAAAAGACGGAATGAAGAGCTGAACAGCCAGGGAAGGAGTGGAGAAAGAAAAGAAATTTTATATTAACCATTCTAATTTCTTGTTGATTGCCCCTCCCTAATTTTGGAATTTAATTGCATAAAGTATAAAATAAACTTATAAGTATACTTGTTCATCAGTTTCTTTTTGGGCAATTCTTTTGAGACTTCTAGTTAATAGGAGGTACTCAAATATTAATAAAGACCCTGGTTTTTGGTCTTCTGATATTCTGTGAAAGTTGAAAGTGTTAGTCACTCAGTTGTGTCCGACTCTTGTGGTCCCGTGGACTGTAGCCTACCAGGCTCCTATGTTCACGGAATTCTCCAGGCAAGAATGCTGGAGTGAGTAGCCATTCCCTTCTCCAGGGGATCTTCCTGACCCAGGGATCAAACACAGGTCTCCTGCACTGCAGGCAGAGTCTTTACCATCTGAGCTACCAGGGACGTCCTTCAGATATTCTATATGAAGTAGCAAAACAGTCCTGAATTTAAAAGGATGTCTGTAGAAAAGAAGCCTGGGTATATGTAAGCTGTAGCCTGATCCTTTACTATTCTCTTCAATGACCAAATTAGCAGGGACTCTACAGCCAGAGCAGTACCAGATATACAGAGGATGCTCTAAAATATTTATTGAATTACTGCAGTGATTTATGAGTTGTGTTGAATGAATTAGTTCTAATAAGTTTAGTGTGAACAGGACCTTATTTAGACTTTTTTCATTTGGATTGGATTAATAGTTTTTCAGGAGTGTTTTAAACTGAGGCATTCAAAAACTCATGCTTTCCTCTGTGGTCTGGCCTCTAACCATCGCCAATTCACAGGTTATTTGAAAATGTCAGCAACCTTGAGAGATTTCTCAGAAAATACCAAGGAGTATTGCTTCAATTTCTACACTTGCTGTCAAATTCAGGATCAAGGAAGAGAAAAATAAATGCTGGATTTTTTTTAAAGAATCTTGTTTCTTCCCTGAAAATTTAGTTTAACATATCAAGATTGTTGTGAAATATAACTTTTTTTCTATCCTGAAACTTAAAAATCTCAGTGCAGACACCACCATCAGTTGATACATACTTAACAGTGTTTATTTTTAGTGTTTCTACCACAGCTTTAGAGTTCATATGTTCATGATAAATTCATTCCTACAGAAGTCCCAAAAGATGACATGATCCCTTACAGCTGACATGATCCCTTACAACTGAATTCAGTAGGAATTTCCAGCTAAACCCTCTCTGTCTCAGAAGATCTCAGTGCAGCCCTCCTGGCTGTGTTAGCAATGTCAGATATCTTCAGCTTTCTTCTGATTGCCTTTCCATTTCATCAGTTCCGTCTGAATTCCTAAAACATTGACATTTGTTATTAACAATATCAAGTAATTAATTCCGTAAAATTGCATGAATAGTTCTGTCATGGCACCGCTCTACTCCATTTTCTGTGAAATGATAGCTCTACTTTAAAATTGGAAGAGAAGAGAAAAATATAGGAAACTTCACTTGGCTCAGATTATTGTCTCTCACTTGCAGTTGCTCACAGACTGCATTCTCTTGAGCTGGGGGCTGTTGCCCAAGCTCTTCCGTCTCCTTGCAGTCCTGCTCAGCTCCGCCTCTCTGCCTTCACCTGGCTGGACTGTCATTCTTGAGATGGCTTCCTCGGGGAAACCACTCTGTCTGGGTCAGATGCCCCCGCGAGCTCCCCAACACCATGTTTGATCTCTATCATGACTGTTATTACACTATTGTATAATTCTACTTCTTTGTGATTCTACTATTTTTCAACTATAATTCTGTCTTTACAGTTTCACAGTCTCCTTTCTTCATCTTTTTACTGTTGTCTTCAATATTTTATTTCTAGCACCTAAGTTGGAGTCCCTAAGTCCATGTATAGGAGGACAGGAAGCAAAAATAAAGCCAGAAAATATCTTTCATCTTGAAAAACCTTTTTTCACATCTTGCAGTTAATCCTATGTTATATCTTTCAAGAATTCTGCAAGAATTCCCTGGAGGTCCTGTGGTTCGGACACTGTGCTCTCACTGCCAGGGGCTTGGGTTCAGTCCCTAGTCAGGGAACTAAAATCCCACGAGTCACGTGGCCAAGAAAAAAGATGAAAAGAATTCTAGTCTTTATGATGCCTGAAGTATGCTTTGTTTTCCTTTTAAGTGTTAAGTCTCTTGATTCAAAATTTAGCTTTTAAATTGCACATCAGATTTTCATTTTTTTGTTATTCCACACTCTAATAAGGTAAAGTAGAATTCTTCAACTAATGCAAATTTCAGAAAGAATATGCAATGTATGAAGTGAAAGTTCCATGATGGAAAGTATTTTGAGTGATTTCTTTACCACTAATATCCCAAATTCCTAGAACACTATCTGGCATGCAGTAGATGCTCAATATTTACTGACTGAAGGATAGTTTTAAGCCAATACCCTAATCACATCCTAGACAGGAGACGTAAAGAGAAAAAATAAACATGGCCAGCCAAGTGAAAGTAGCAGCATTTATCAAAGGAGAAAAACAAGAACAATGATTAAAAACTCAGGGGCAACCCAATCATGATTGTAGGGCTTTAACCAGCTCTTGGCCTTATGCAAGTTATGGAAACTCTAGGTCCTCAGTTATGACCCTGGAAATGTAAATCTCATATTATATACCTTCTAGGTTCATTGTGAAGATTGAATGAGAAAAGGTAATTAAAGCATTCAATACAGTGCCCAGCACAGAGAAAGCATTAATTAGGCATGACTGTTTGCAGTGCTAGTGGTAAAGAAACCTGCCAATGCAGGAGACATAGAAATGTGGGTTCAATCCCTGGGTTGGGAAGTTCCACTGATGGAGAGCATAGCAACCCACTCCAGTATTCTTCCCTGGAGAATCCCATGGACAGAGGAGCCTGTAGGGCTACCGTCCATAAGGTCACAAAGAGTCAGACATTACGGAAGCCATTTAGCATGCACTCATTATTATTATTTGGAAATTATTGCCTCCTAACTGGCCAGACGTATTATTAATGCTATAGCAACCACATGTCCTGCGTTACTTTCTCATCTTGATTCTTTTATTATATCAGATTTATGAAAAAATAGAAATTCCTATAATCCAGTGACATTTTTTAAAGGTGGCTGTTGCAGCTCCTATGAAATGATGAACTGAAAAAATTGAATCCAGCTGAACAGTCTGAAAGAAGCATTGCCAAACCTGTTTCCAGCTTTAAAAGCCCTTCAGAAGCTATTCTACAGACATTTGATGTTGATTTTTTTTCTTCTCTCTTTTCTTCTTTCAATTTTGCTTTCACTTGCTTCGTTTCTTTCCCCTTTCTACCTCCCTGAGGATGGTCTCAGACACCAAGAACAGTAGGTAGGGCGGCTGGTTCCATACATTTGTTCATGACCATATCATTTAAAAACTCCACTGAGTCTCTAGTGTATCCAAAGGAACCAAATACTAGGGAAACACTACAAGAAATTCAGTGATAAATATGACATTCAGGGCTTCCCTAGTGGCTCAGTGGTAAAGAATCCACCTGTCAATGCAGGAGACACAAGTTTGATCCCTGATCTGGGTGGATTCCACATGCCATGGAGCAACTAAGCCCACACGCCACAACTATTAAGCCTGTGTTCTAGAGCCTGGGAGCCACAACTACAAAGGCCAAGTGCCCTAGAGCCCATGCTCTTCAACAAGAGAAGTCATCACAGTGAGAAGCCTGAGCACCACAGCTGGAGAGTAACCCCTGCTCACCAAAACCAGAGAAAAGCCCGTGCGGCGACAAGGACCCAGCACTGCCAAAACTAAATAAAATTTTTTTAAAATGACATTTAGCAAAACATAGTGTAGCATCATGGGCCAAAGGCTAGCTTTGAAGTCACAAACACCAGGGTTTGAATCCCAGCAAGTTTCTTAACTTTTCTGAACTGGGGTTTCGTCATCTGTAAAACGGGATGAAGTTTACTGACTTGTGAAAGTAATTAAGATTAGAAATAATGTGAATAAAACACTCTATCACTTGAGTGTTTAAATGAATGACATCCAAACTCTAAAACACTTAGCAACAAGTCTAATCAAAATATATCCAAAATACTCTTAATGAATGTAGTTTACATTTGTTGAGCTCTTCACTGTGCTGAATGACATCATGCAAGTATGTTGGTAGGAAGATGACTATGCCCAATGATAAATTCATCATGTGCTCATAATGTCTAAGATATATCTATTTCAAAGTGATGGGCTCCATGGGAAAACTGAAATCCAGTTCTGAAAACTACTCATTACTTTTCAAAATGACTAAATCAGGAGACAACATCAACAGTTACTTATTTTAATGGAGACATTTTTCAGAAGAAATGTCAACCACAAATCTGTCTTGGCAAATGCAGACTATGTTATTTTCTATCCTTTTCCTTCTCAACATTGGCAAGCAGCTCTGCCTGAAGGATGAGCAGCTTTCAAGTTTCTATCAAGTGGTGGGGGATGGAGTCTGTTTACTTCTGTTTTTAATTCTTTTTATGTAAAAATCTTATGTTCCTTTTTAAAACAAGTAATATTTATGGAGAGGGTGTGTGTGTGTGTGTGTGTGCATGTGTGCGTGTGCGTGCGCCTATGTGTGAGTGGGTGTTGGGGGTAAGGAATGCAAACAAGTTTAAAAGCATTCATTATTCTGCAACCCAGAAAAAAAAACCCTATTAACATTTTGAATCTTTTCCATGCAGTGTTTTTCTATGATATTTTGATAGTATGGTAGCTGAAATCATATTGTACTCTGCATTAAACATTTTTTAACTTAAAATTATATCATGAGCAAGTTTGCAAGATACTTATTTTCTGTTTTAAAGCCTCAGTAGTAATGAGTGACCTAGTGTATTCACTTCGGAGAATTCACATGAAGTTCTGATTAGAGAAGATGTGAGGATCCTTTGAGGACTTCCCAGGTGGCTCAGTGGTAAAGAATCCACCTGCCAGTGCAGGAGATGCAGGAGACTCAAGTTCAATCCTTGAGTCAGGAGGATCCCCTGCAGGAGGAAATGGCAACTCACTCCAGTATTCTTGCCTGGAGAATCCATGGGCAGAAGAGCCTGGCGGGCTACAGTCCATGGGGTCGCAAAGAGTCGGAAATGACGGAGCACACACATGCATGCTGAGGGTCCTTTGTAAGTCGCTTGTAGAGCACGCAAATGAGACTGTTATTTACTTGGAGCCATATGATTTGAGGAGTCAAAGGCCCATATTTATTGTGTATATACAGAGCACTCTGCAAATCATGGTGTGGATCCAGAAAAGACTCAACACAACTCCTGAGCCCAGAGAGTTATAGTCTGGTCCCAGAAATGAAGCTAAACTATGAAAACATTAGAGGAAAGCAGAGAGTTAAGCTCTTCTTTTGACTATGGGTAGAACTTAGCCTTAATTATTTAGAAAGAGTTCTCAGATCTTCAATTCCTTCTATCCTGGGCTCTTTCGATTTTAAAATGATTCATGCTTCAGAGAAATTTTTTCTTACCTCAGACATAATTATAATTTTACTCCCAATAATGTGATTTGCCAGTCAGATAGTAAATTTCCAGTCTTCCTCCAAAAACAAAAAAGGGCAGGAGTGGAGAAAATTGTCTACTTTTGTAAACTCAGATCATTTATAATGATTGGTTTAAATTAAAACTAGTATTTTATAGTGAAAGCCTCCCTTGACTTAAAAAAAAAGGAATTGCAAAATGAGAAAGTTTCTTAAGATTCTGTTAGTTTATTCTATAGGAAAAAAATTTAATTTTTTTGCCAGAAGCTTATAAGGATATTTTTACATAATTATGTTACTATGGAAAATTCCCATGTTTGCCTAATGTCTGAGAGGTGGAATTAAGAATAATCTTTATTTTTCTTCTCTTTCTCAACAAATTTTCCTACTATAACATGTATCAACAAAAAAATAAAAATTACTAAGAACTCATATGCTCAAAGATCAAAATATAACATTGTCAACCAGTTCAAATAAATAAGAAGTGGGAGAATTCAGTTCAAATAAACAACACACAGCAATATGGTATCTACACGAAACCAGTGAAATATTTTCCATAAGGAAAAAGTACATACAAGCTTACTTGAACTCTACAGAACTTCTCCCCGGATGATTCACTAACTTTTCTTCAAATTATTTATTTGGTTTCATGGTATGTCAAACAACTGTCAAATTCAGCGGCAGTGTTTTTTCTCTCTCTCCATGAACTCTACTGGGAATGCATGCTATCAAAGTTGTCCAAAGTTAAATAACTTCGTCAGAGCCAGGAATTGAATTAACAGACCAAGAGATGGATCTTGGATTAGCTGGGGCTCAGGGATAAATTGGGAATGGGACCAAGTAGAGAGTTTAGCAAGATGTAGAAGATGCAGGAATGGCATAGGAAAAAAAGTTATAGGAAACAGTCAGCAGGAGAAAGAAAGAGGGATTTTGTTTAGGGCTCAGCCCAAGGAAGTTACTAGTTATTGGTCCATTCATTAATTCAATAAGTATGTGTTGTTAGTGGTGGTTAGATTGCATAAGGAACATTAGAGTCTTTTTTATTAATTAATTAATTCTCATTATTTATTTTTTGGCTGCGCTGGGTCTTTTTTGCTGTCCACAGGCTCTCTCTAGTTGTAGTGCATGGGCTTCTCATTGCGGTGGCTTCTCTTGTTGCAGAGCACAGATTCTAGGCACTCGGGCTTCAGTACTGGCGGCATGTGGGCTCCAGAGAGCAGGCTCAATAGTTGTGGTGCATGGGTTTAGTTGCTACACGACATGCAGAATCTTCCCGGATCAAGGATCAAACCTGTGTCCCCTTGCATGGCAAGGAGGATTCTTAACCCCTGGACAATCAGGGAAGCCCTAGAGTCTTAATTATAAGCAACATCTTAAAGCAAGTAGAGGAAGATGAGGCAAGGAAAGGGGAAAATATAGTCAGAGATGTGAGAGAAAGGAGAAGCGGGTACTCTACCATGCCTCAACTAAAAGCCCAGGGCGAGGAGTGTCGACGGCAGCTTCTGCGGAAAGTCAGGCAAGATACGGACTAGATGAGGCCCAGTCCTGAAATAAATTGGAAAGTGGTCAGAGGATTTTATAGTCCACTGCCTGTTTGGAGTAGACACCAGATTGGAGTAGGCAGAAGAGCTAAGTGGGATGTGAGAAGAGAGCTGGGTGGGCAGGTGTTGCAACTCAAGACATTTGACTGTGAGAGAAGGAGAAAAATGAAGCAGTGGTTTAGATGGGAAAGTGGAGCTGAGGAAACAGTTGTTTTCTTTTAGTTTTGCATCTCATTGTTTTTGTCTTGAAAGAAAAGGAAGTGAAGTTGCTCAGTCATGTCTGACTCTTTGCGACCCCATGGACACCAGGCTCCTCTGTCCGTGGGATTTTCTAGGCAAGCGTACTGGAGTGTATTGCCATGTCTTAGGGCAGACTTCAGTGAGTTTCAAAGCTGGCGTAAGGGACACAATTGAAGAGACTGACACAACTTCATGAATGTGAGCAACATTATCTAAAAGTCTAGAATAGGTCAAAAAGAGCAATTCCACTGATTCCAACAAATGTTTAAGTCCTTATAAGCTGAGAGTCAAAAATGAACAAGATCAATTTCTTGCCTTTTAGAAGCTACAGTTTGTTAGCCACTCACCGGAAGAGAATTTATTCAGGGGAAGAGACAGAAGGCCACATAATTAATATGTCAAAATAAAATCCAGAAGAAAATTACTAGAAGAGGACAGATGATACAAACCCAGGAGCCGTTCGGGAGTCTCCTGAGTGTTGCCCACACAGGCTGTCCCAGGTCATGCCCCAGCTTTCACCCCTCTTGCCTAAGTTGCCCTCTCTCTTCTGCCCTTCCCTTCAGATCCTGTTTATTTCACCTCTTTTCCCTGACTATTCCAACCTCTGTCCAACTCCTCTGTTTCTGAATTGCCTTACCACTTAATGTTGTATCACACAGTTTGGCTCTTAACCATCTCCTAAGAGGAGGTACAATATTAGGGGAAAGAACCCCAGCTTCACAGTATCAAAGAGACCTGGGTCAAATTCCACCTCCATCATTTCCTACCTGCAGGACCAGAGCAAGTCCTGTTTCTAGTTTCTCCATCTTTAGAATGGGGAGGTAAACCTATTTCTAAAGGTCACTATCAAGAGTACAGCGGCTTCCCCAGTGGCTCAGTGGTAAAGAATCCACCTGCAATGTAGAAGACACAGGTTTGATCCCTGGGTTGGGAAGATCCCCTGGAAGAGGGCATGGCAACCCATTCCAGTATCCTTGCCTGGAGAATCCCCATGGACAGAGAAGCCTGGTGGGCTATATATAGTTCATGGGATGGCAGAGAGTCAGACACAACTGAGCGACTAAACAGACATCAAGAGTAGATGAAATAATAGCTATTAGGCAGAACTGAAACAGTTTGGGCTCTTGACCAGACTGAGTGTGTTAGAATCCCAGTTCTGCCAGGGCATCTTGGGCAGGTTGCTTAACTTATCTGGGGTTCAGATTCTTCCTGTATAAAAGGAGTTCCTAGGGCTTTCCTGGTGGCTCAGTGGTAAAGAACCTTACTTCTAATACTGGAGACATGGGTTCGATCCCTGATCCAGGAAAATCCCACATGCTGAGGAGCAATTAAGCCCGTGCACCACAACCATTGAGCCTGAACTCTAGAGCCCAGGAACCACAGCTGCTGAAGCCAGTGCACTCTCGAGCTTGTGCTCCGTAGCAAGAGAAGCAGCCATGGTGAAAGTCCATGAACCGCGGCTGGAGGGTAGCCCCCATTCCCCCCGCAGCTAGAGAAACGCCCGAGCAGCAACGAAGACTCAGGGGGCCAAAGACAAATAAATGCATAAAGTTTGCTTTTTAAAAAAAGGAGCTCCTAACTGATGCCTACCTCATAGAATTGT
Organism: Ovis canadensis; assembly: GCF_042477335.2. Classification (NCBI taxonomy): domain Eukaryota; kingdom Metazoa; phylum Chordata; class Mammalia; order Artiodactyla; family Bovidae; genus Ovis; species Ovis canadensis. The sequence goes on from NC_091245.1 coordinate 54,684,591, forward strand.
TGGGAAAAATGAGGCAGTATCAACAAAGCCCTTAAAACATCTCTGGGCATAAAAGTAGTATGCAAATGTGTGCTGTTTTCTTCTCTGCCATGTATTGCTGCACACACAAAAAATAGTTTACCTAAAATGTTTGCTAGTCATTTTAGCAACGAGGTAAATGTTTGCTACCCCTTCGCAATATTATCAATAGCTCTGGTTTTCAGATAATTTCACATCAGTGTTTTAATATCTTTAAACTTTTGTGCTGTTTTGATTTTTCTTTTTACTATGTGTGTTTACTAATAGGCTCTATTATATATGCTTCCCCAACTGTATTCAGTACTTTAATACTTTAAAGCTGCTAAAAGTTGTAGATCCAATTCCAACATGTATATGTGTGCTTGGGGGCAAGCAGGGGTCCCCACAGCAACAAGCAATGCTCCAATACTAGCCGGGTGTCCTACGAGTCAACTCAATTCTGGTATTGTTTGTTGGGAAATTAGATCAGATTCCATCACTTAAGGGCTCTATCCCACAAGACTGTCTCCTCCTCCACTTCAGACTGTCACCTGTGTTTCTGACCCACTAACTATAGATTGGAGATTCCAATGACCCCAACCTGAGCTCAGTTTAGTTTCCTAGAGCGACTCATAAACCTCAGAGAAACATTTTATTTACCAGATTACTGGTTTATTTAAAAAGAATAGAAGTCAGAAACGACAAAACAGAAGAACCCATGCGTATGAGGCATGGCTAGGAGAACACGGCTTGCCCCAAATCTCCATGTATTCACCAACCCAGAAGTTCCCAAACCCTCTCTCTTCTTTCGGGTTTTTACAGAGACTTCATTACAGAGGCATGATGTTTAAATTGGTTGTTGGTGGCTGAACTCAGTATCCAGTAGCACTCCTTTCCCTTCCCTGATAGAAATGGGGGTGGGGCTGGAAGCTCCAAGCCTCTAATCCCTTGGCAGTTTCTTTAGGGCAACCCACTTTTGGGTGGGGTGCAAAAGTCATCTCATTAACATAACAAAAGACACCTTAATTGTTCTCACCACTTAGGAAATTCTAAGGGCTTTAGGAACTCTGTTCTGAAACCTGGGACCAAGATCACATAACTATTTCTTATTATAAATCTCAATATCACAGACACGAAGCAAATAAAATGTTGCAACTTGTGAATTACCTGAAATGGCACTTTGGTGCCAGTGGGATCCCTCTTCTTAGCTTGTATTTCTTTATCTTGTATCTAAAAAGCAAAAGATTATAAATAATTAAAATAATAAAGCTATAAATTATGCAAATTATGACTTTTTAAAAGGTACTCTAACAGAAATCTTACTCTAAGCAGGCTATTAGCCAATACACAGAAGAAATGATCAACAAACACATCGTAAAAGTTTTTACTTCACTAGTCATCAGAAAAATAAAAAATAAGGCTATTTTTAATTTGTTTTATTGGAGTATAGTTGACTTAGAATGTTGTATTACTTTCTAATGTACAACAAAATTGAGTATAGTTCCCTGTGCTGTACAGGAGAACCTTGTTACTTGTCTATTTTATATATAGCAATGTGTATCTGATAGCACCAAACTCTTAATTTACACCTCCAACTTCACATTTCCCCTTTGGTAACCATAAATTTGCTTTCTGTAAGACTCTATTTTTATATGTGTCAAATTAAAAAAGGTTATTTGAAGTATAATATTCAGTAGTGGCTGGTAATTTAAATTGTTGCCACTTTGAAAAATAATTTGGCATATATATCAAGAGCCTTGGCAATGACATGCCTTTTGACTTAATAATTTCACTCCTAGAAATCTGTTCTGATGAAATAACCATAGATAAGGATAAGTGTTTATGAACAAGAATATTTATCAAAGATATATTCACTTGCTTAGTGATTTCATCCACCCTTATGTCTATAAATTCTGACTTCCAAATTATATCTCCAAGTTCAACTTCTTCCTTGAACTCTGGACTCTCATATCCAACCATCTACTGCTACTGCTAAGTTGCATCAGTCGTGTCCGACTCTGTGCGACCACATAGATGTCAGCCTACCAGGCTCCGCAGTCCCTGGGATTCTCCAGGCAAGAACACTGGAGTGGGGTGCCATTGCCTTCTCCAATCCAACCATCTACTTGATGTCTTTTCCATTTGGGTGTCTAATATGCATCTCAGACTTTACTGTACCGACTGACCTGTCTCCTGATCTCCCACCACAAACATCCACCAACCCTATTCTATTTCAGTCTTCTTTTCATTTGGATAGCACCTCTGTCCAATAGTAACTTAATATAAAAAATCTAATAATCTTTGACTCCTCTCCATCTCACACCCTACATCCAGTCTGTCCCAAATCCTATTGGCTCTTCATTCAAAATATATCAAAACTTACTGTTTCTGAAGACCTTCCATCACTACCACCCTAGTCCCGGCTACACAATCTCTCCTGGATTATTGTAATAACCTCCTAACTGGTCTCCTTGCTTCAACTGTGTCCCTTGAAGACTAGTCACATAGCAGCCCAAGGAAATATTTTTGAAAGCTAATTAGATTATGTCACTCCCCTGTTTGAATGTTTTAACAGCATAGGGCCTTTAACAGTGGCCCTGTGTCTGCTGTGGTGTCCTGTTACGGCTCTGACCTCGTATCTCCTTTCCTCTTTGCTTGTTCATTTCACTGACTGTGCTCCCTCCTGTTCTCAGCATGGTGCAGACACAGTTCCCCACAGGGCCTTGCTTTTGCTGTTCTCTATCCCTAGGATGCTCTTGTTTGATAGCCACTTGGCTTACTTCTTACTCCCTTCAAGTCTCTGTTTAGATGCTACCTTTTCTTTAAGATTTACTTGACCCATTAGAGTGGGAACTTATGTATACCCGTGGCAGATTCATGCTGATGTATGGCAAAACCAATACAGTATTGTAAAGTTAAAAAAAAAAAAATTAAAAAATTAGGAACAGAAGAAAAAAATTGAAACATACTTTCACCTATGCTGTCTATCCCCTTTACCTCCTTTCTTTTATTTCTCCAGGACATTTATTACCTTCTAATATACTATTTATTTCACTCGTTGTCTGCCCCTCCCTATTAGATACTTAAGTGCCGTGAAGACAGGAATTTTTTATGTATTTTATTCATTGCAATATCATAGTGCCTAGAATAATGGCCATGTATGGATGTGAGAGTTGGACTATAAAGAAAGCTGAGCGCCGAAGAATTGATGCTTTTGAACTGTGGTGTTGGAGAAGACTCTTGAGAGTCCCTTGGACTGCAAGGAGATCCAACCAACCCATCCTAAAGGAGATCAGTCCTGAATATTCATTGGAAGGACTGATGCTGAAGCTGAAACTCCAATACTTTGGCCACCTGATGCAAAGAACTGACTCATTTGAAAAGACCCTGATGCTGGGAAAGATTGAAGGTGGGAGTAGGAGTAGACAACAGAGGGTGAGATGGTTGGATGGCATCACCAACTCAATGGACATGAGTTTGAGTAAATTCTGGGAGTTGGTGATGAACAGGGAGGCCTGGTGTGCTGCAGTCCATAGGGTCGCAAATAGTCGGACACGACTGAGCAACTGAACTGAATTGAGAAAAGTGGTACATGGGAGGTGTTTCATAAACATTTGTTGAATGAATTAATAAATTTATAAGAACAAAAAAAAGGAAATAAAGTCTAACAATAAGAGAACTGTTCAGTAGTGGTATATTCAAACAATGAAATGTTTATAAACCTTGAGTGATGTTTTCAAAGACTTTTAGTGCCATACAAATGTGCCAATTTTATCTTATAACATTATACTTTTTTAATCTTGGAGGAAATATAGCAAAATCTTAACCTTGCTTGCCACTAGGTGATGATTTTACAAGATGTTTCTTTCGTCCTTTTTGTGGTACATTTTTATTGCATCAATTCAGTTCAATTGCTTAGTTGTGTCCAACTCTGCGACTCCATGGATGGTAGCATGCCAGGCTTCCTTGTTCATCACCAACTCCCGGAGCTTGGTCAACTGGAGTGGACAGCCTATCCCTTCTCCAGGGAGTCTTCTCGACCCAGAAATCAAACCAGGGTCTCCAGCATTGCAGGCAGATTCTTTACTGGCTGAGCTACCAGGGAAGCCCCCATTATCATCATAGCTACCATTTATCAAGGATGTCAGAGACTTTCTATACCAGTACTAAGTCTTTTTAAAATACCTTTGGAAGAAGACATAATAACCAAGTTTAGGAGTCAGATAGGTTCCGATCCTACTTAGCCTCCTTAAGCCTCCTTGTGTTCATCTGTGAACAAGGCTCAGTACCTCCAGAAAACTTCTGTACAGTTTAAAGATATGTAAAATATTTGGTCCAGTACCCGGCATGTTGTAAGCCCTCCATAACTTGAAGATACTTTTGCTATTTTTGTTTTATTTAATAGTTGTCATCACAATCTCTCATCTGTTTAACAATCTTTAACTGTAATATGGATAAGACTATAATATTGTAGATTAAGGAATTTGCCCGAGTCCATATAGCAAGTGAGTGGCAGAGCCAGATATCCTTCTGCATTGGCCTAGATGCAAGCCAATGCTCTTTCTATCACTCCCTTCTACTCTACCCCAGGAATAATCACTGCAAAGTTTTATTTTCACTGTGAGTACCGAAAAGGATGGTATCAAATTATCTGTGGTTAGTTGCTTTGTTGTTGACCCCCTGCTTTGGATAAATTGTGAACATAAACCATATGTTTAGAGTTAAATTATCAAGAACATGTGGTTTTAACTTGCGGACAATTTTCAGTTTAAAATCTCTCTTCAGTAAGGTCAAGCCATAATGACAAGGGATTGTCACTGGGCTAAAATGCTGGTAAATCATTCAGTGATTTAAAATTAACCTTTGGCTTATATATTTTCTAAGTGGAGAACTTAGTGCTTTTTTAAATTTCTTGAATAATTACAATGAGTGCATATTAGCCTGCATCTATTATTATTAAATGTCATAGATCTGTCTGTGAGTAGAAGCATCAACTTCAGAAAGACTGAGACTCTCCAGTTTCTCTTTTGGCCTTTGGTCCCAAATTTTATTATTTTCAAGAGAACTTGCAAGGTATATTATAGAGGGTTTTTTTTTCCTTTGGATTCAGTAATGTGATAAGAAAATAGTTAAATATACATCTCTAAGAATATATATAATCTTAATTTAATATAATCCAGCTCCATTTAACTATCAAAGTGGTTATGTATCACTCCCTAATCAAGCTACACTATTTGCAGTTTGTACCAGACTACCAAATTCTTGGTTCATTGAAATGGTGCTCATTTTCATCCTTATTTAAAGGAAGTTTTGTTATCTTTCCTACATATGAGAAAACTGAGCCTCAGAGGGGTTAAACAATTTTTCTTAAATAAATCAGCACATGATACAGATACAGATTGTAAACCAAGATCTATCTAATTCCAAAGCCATTCTCTCTCCAGTACACAACCTCAAATTTACTCAACAGAATATTCATTTAGCAAGAGCTTTTAAAACACAAATAGAGGTCTAAATTTCTAAGGAAGTATTATGTTAGCAAATTACTTTTTTCAATGAAAACAGACACCACTATTATTTTCTCTCATTTTCTTCTTCAAAAAGGTAATACAGATGTCTTCTGGAGTGTTGTAGCCTCTCCCAAATTATTCAAGTTAATATAGTCTTCTGTTGTCATCTTAGACTGTTATCACACATAAAATCTATCTCTTGTGTCAATTAAATATTAGAGATGTATTAATTTTGGCCTTCTCCATGTATATATATATGATAACAAAGTGGGGCCATACTGCCTTTTGTATTGAATATAATATATAGTATATGAAAATGGTAAATGTATTAGAATTACTTGCATTACAAGGATATAGTGTTTATTAGAAAGCAGAGACATTACTTTGCTGCCAAAGATCTGTCTAGTCAAAGCCATGGTTTTTCCAGTAATCATGGATGGATGTGAGAGTTGGACTATAACGAAAGCTGAGCACTGAAGAATTGATGCTTTGGAACTGTGGTGTTGGAGAAGACTCTTGAGAGTCCCTTGGACTGCAAGGAGATCCAACCAGTCCATCCTAAAGTAAATCAGTTCTGAATATTCATTGGAAGGACTGATGCTGAAGCTGAAACTCCAATACTTTGGCTACCCGATGCGAAGAACTGACTCACTGGAAAAGACCCCAATGCTGAGAAAGATTGCAGCTGGGAAAAGGGGACGACAGAGGATGAGATGGTTGGATGGCATCACCGACTCAATGGACATGACTTTGAGTAAACTCTGGGAGTTGGTGATGAACAGGGAGGCCTGGTGTGCTGCAGTCCATGGGGTCGCAAAGAGTCAGACACGATTGAGCAACTGAACTGAACTGAACAAAAGTGATTATTACTTCTAAAAGGTAATAAACATTTAGTAGTTTCAAGAAACATTTTGACAGAAGCATTCAAGATAAATCCATTATAAATTATTCAAAGAATATAGACAAGTTTTGGAGTTGAGAATACAGCCAAGCTCTTCCAAAAGACAAGGTTAAAGCCGGCGAGTGCCATTTCCAATATGGCAGTAACTATTGCTGTGACATAGCAAATACATCAGCTTTGAGAAAACCACATCATTTCCCAATATGACTTCTCCTCCCAAAACAACATCCAGTGCTACTGGGGGAGACTTTTCTCAGAAGCATGTTTCTGCCTTTGTAGACTGAGGCTGAAGCAACAGGAGTCTGGGACCAGAAACGAGGCAGATAACTTCTGCGGGGCTCTGGCCCTGCCCTGCTGCTTCTCACTGGCTCCTACTTGTCCCAGGCAACACGTGCACAGCTTTTGTTTTCGTTTTTCACCTCCAGGCCTGAGGAGCATTCCAGCGATCGGCTTGGCTGCCTGATACTTATTTCCCAAAAGTCACTGAAAAGCCCCAAATCTCAAAGCCAAAAAGAAGCAACTTCTCCCTTTCAGCCTCTAACAAACCATTTCCCACACTGTATCTCTCAGGAGCACGCAGGCAGCCTCATACCTTATAGGCTTTCTCAAAAGTAAACCTTTACGCCAAGTAAAAGAAATTGCAAACAGACTGGGGGTAATTTGGGTTACAATTTACTTTTCAACTCCATGTGTGATAACTGAATAATCCGCTCTGTCTTAGTGAATAGGGTTTAAAAATTTCAAAAGATGGAGCAAGGTTGTCAGATGGGACATATCGACCTAAATAGATGGGTAAAATGAGGCAAGCACAAAAATTGTTTAAAAAAGATGAGCTCATTCGGGAATAGCAGAGGAATACAGGTGAGTCTGTTGAAGGTTTGGGGTATGCAGTATTTATGAGTAGGAAATGTTAAGAGGGGAAAGTTCAGTTAGAGACTTAAAATCAAAATCAAACCGAGACCAGCTTTGAAAATTTCCCAAGCAGACAAAACCAGTCCAGTCACACAAACAAAGTTCAATACCACTTATTTTGTGAGACTAACCCAACCTGGATCATTTGTTGTTCATGCATCTGGAAACCATAAGTAAAACTTCCCAAGGGTCAATGTGAGGCAACTTCTGATCAACTCCTCATATTAAAGAAAATTCCAATATTATCAGTTTGCTATAAATCAGGCATTTATGGGAAATAGGTCTTTCAGTCCTTAAGTTTTGTCTTCCTAGAGCACATGCAGCAGCTTTTCCATTTTATAACCCAATTAGACTGAAATTCTTTCACAGATCATGGAATGCGATAGAAACACTGAATAGCAATCCTCTTAGTTGTCCTCCCATTTAGTGCTTTGGGAAAGCCACAGTGAGTGGAAGGAAAGGAGTATTTCATCTCCCCTTGTGCAAGAAGTGAGCTGTCAACCTCCAGCCCTGGCCCATCCAGCAAGCTTACCTCCCAGTGCAGAGCCAATAGCCTGGGATCCAGGCTCAGGACCTTCTCTCCCAACTGGGCACTGATTCCCAGTGCCTTCTCAATCATTCTAGTACCCGTGGGCTCCCTCTGGCTTCTGTTACTATCCTGAAGTTAACACTGACTCCACACTTTGTGCTACAACTCCTTTCTAAGGTATTGCTTTTTCCCACTTCCACTTTTTTATTCTTTTATTTTTTGTAATCGTTTGTGTATGGCTGGATGTCCTCTTCAGTCAGTTCCATTCAGTTCAGTTCAGTTCAGCTGCTCAGTTGTGTCCAACTCTCTGCAACCCCATGAATCACAGCATGCCAGGCCTCCCTGTCCATCACCAACTCCCGGAGTTCACCCAGACTCATATCCATCGAGTCGGTGATGCCATCCAGCCATCTCATCCTCTGTTGTCCCCTTCTCCTCCTGCCCTTTTCATTACCTGCTAACTCCATCCCATGCCAAACGAGAAAGGATGTGAGCCCATGGAGACTATGACTATCCACACTCTGTTTCCACTCACAACCGAACTGAATTATAAGGCTTCTCTCTTGCAGTCAGATAGAGAAGGAAATGGCAACCCACTCCAGTATTCTTGCCTGGAGAATCCAGTGGACAGAGGAGCCTGGTGGGCTGCTGTCCATGGCGTCGCAGAGTCAGACATGACTGAAGCAACTTAGCAGGGGCAACAGCAGCTTGCATTCAGATCTCTGCTCCAACTCCGATTCACGACAGTATGCTTTTATTCCTAACTATAGCTCTCACATGACCAGGAGCCCTTCTTGGCATTACTTACAGCCTCCCAAGCACATATTTGTGTGGATTACTTAAAAGAACAATCTAGAAGCTGGCTAGCTTGTCTGTCTAGATAGGCAAGAGGGAGCAGGGGCTAAACCTTAAAATTTTCCTTGAAGACTAGACATCTCCAGGTGCAAAGAATATTTTATAGCCATGGAGGTGCTGTTTGGAAAGGAGGCTTCATAGGAGGCAGCAGGAGCAACAAATTTGGAAGTCTCTTCAGTGACACTTTCAAGTCTGTTAGTAAGACCTTTACTGGCTGGAGTCCCTTGGTCTGGTTTGTTTTATTCTCACTGTTGCCTACCCTCAGGCACTTGAGAATCTACTTGGAATGTTGGTTGCAAAGAATATGGACTCTCAAGTCAGGGAGTTCTGTGCTCTGATGGAGCTCTGTCATTTACCACCCACAGGGCATTGGAGCATCTTACCTTCCATTGTGGTCAGTTTGCTTCTCCATAAAATAGAAGTAATAACTCCTACTCCACAGTATTATTAGGGGGACTTAACATTTGGGAGCCTTTTAATGTTAGGAGCCTAACATTTAATAAACTTCTGATGTATTAAAGTCTCCACTATTTCACAACTCCATACTTAGTGTGCAACTAGAGAATAATACAGGGAAAAGACAATTTTTAGTTATTAGATTCTGACGCTTATTAACACTCTTTGGAAAGATCCATCCTGGGAGAAGGAAGAGAGATTGAAGTGACAGAATTCCTTGATTTAACTAGTTCTGCCCAGGCTCCTTGACCTTGTGAGAAATAACCTGGGAGGGGAGACCTGCCCTCTTCCCTAGGAGCATGCGCTCATCTGAACCTTTGGAACTTTTGATCTGCTTGTGATTTTTGTTTGTTGTTCTTATTACTAATCCTTACTAATGCAGCCTTTTCGCTTCAGTCGCTCAGTCATGTCTGACTCTTTGCAACCCTATGGACTGCAGCACACCAGGCCTCCCTGTCCATCACCAACTCTCGGAGTTTACTCAAACTCATGTCCGTTGAGTCGGTGATGCCATCCAACTGTCTCATTCTCTGTTGTCCCCTTCTCCTCCCACCTTCAATCTTTCCCAACATCAGAGTCTTTTCCAGTGAGTCAGTTCTTTGCATCAGGTAGCCAAAGTATTGGAGTTTCAGCTTCAGCATCAGTCCTTCCAGTGAATATTCAAGACTGATTTCCTTTAGGATGGACTGGTTCTATCTCCTTGCAGTGCAAGGGACTCTCAAGAGCCTTCTCCAACATCACAGTTCAAAAGCATCAATTCTTTGGCACTCAGCTTTCTTTATAGTCCAACTCTCACATTCATACATGACTACTGGGAAAACCATAGCCTTGACTAGCTTATCTCTGATAAATCACAAACTGCAACCCATTCCCTTCATTCATTTTTAGTCACTGTCACTTACCAGACCTTGAATAATACTTCTGGGTTGTTTTTTTTTTTAATGTTTTCTGTGGAATTTTACAGTGAATTTTAGAGAAGTGTTTTTAAAAATTCTAAGAACAAAAATTACACTATGCAGAGCGAAATGCCTGCTGTTTCCTCTTTCACTGTAATAGGCATGAAAATGTGGACACTTAACCCAATCATGATCATACTTCTTTTATGAGTACAAACACCAAAAGTTAGACATCCAAAGACCTGTACACCTTTTCCCCCATCTTTTCATGGGGGAAAAAATATTAAATTTCAGCACTCAAGGGAATTAGAAAAAGGAGAATTCTTAACAAAACCAGGCTTGTGATTAAATTTCTACATTTAATTTTCTGAAACAGATTCTGACTCAATCATTTTTAATACATTTAACTTACAAGGCCAAAATTCCAATGTTTTAGAATTAGTTTTTGAACCTTATTCTCTTTTCTTTTGATCAAGAAAAAGTATTAATATCTACCACTTCTTTACAAAACAGAAATAGACCCTCAGACTTAGAGAATGAACTTACGGTTACCAGAGGGGGAGGGATAGTCAGAGAGTTTGGGATTGACATGGACATGCTGCTATATTGAAAATGGATAACCATCAAGGACCTACTGCACAGCACAGGGAACTCTGTTCAATGTTGTTTAACAACCTAAATGGGAAACGAATTTGAAAGAGAATAGGTACATGTATATGTATCACTGAATCACTTTGTTGTACACCTGAAACTAAAACAACCTTTTTAATCAACTATACTCCAATATAAAATAAAAAGTTAAAAAAAAAAAACTACCAAATCCCTTTGGATATATAAGGACTTTGATTTATTCATGCAAAAGTAGCATTGAGTAAAAGGGACTTCGGGAAGTCTTCTTACCACCTGAATGCCTTAGGCAAAAATCTTAAGCCACAATTCCCAAACATTTTGACATTCTTGTAAGTAAAATATAAATAACTAAACATAGTGTGTGTTCATAGATGGAAGCATCTTGTAAATAATTAAATGCTTTTGTTCTTAGAATTTTAGCTTAAACACTTACCGGTTAAAAATGCTACATAAACACCAGTTTGGGCTGCTTTATATTCTATTTTAGGGATCCATCTAATTTGCTTAGCCTTTTTTTGTTCTTTGATGTTTAACTTTCCAAGTTTTTGCCTTTGTTTATCCATCTCCACAGTATTAATTATTTTTTCAGGATTGTTCATAAGAAGTGAAATTTAGAGGGGGTAGGTCATCTGTTTTGTTTTTTCTTCTGTGTTAATTCTTGCTGTCTTTTGCAAAATCACATTCTAGAACAAGCCAATAATAATATATATTCCCACCATTGTGTACAGAGAGTTCCCACCTCAGTGCTCTTGCCAGTATTGAACACTATCATTTTTTAAAAAACATATAATTGAGGCATAACTTTAAAGAGCTTCCCAGGTAGCATAGTGGTAAAGAATCTGCTTGCCAGTGCAAGAGACACAGGAGACATCAGTTCAGCCCCTGAGTCGGGAAGGTCTCCTGGAGTAGAAAATGGCAATAGGAATACCTACTGCAGTATTCTTGCCTGGGAAATTCCATGGACAGAAGAGCCTGAAGGGCTATAGGTCATGTGGTCCCAACGAGTCAGACACAACTGAGCATGCATGCATATGCATCCGTTCAGTTCAGTTCAGTCGTTCAGTCGTGTCCGACTCTTTGCAACCCCATGAATCGCAGCACGCCAGGCCTCCCTGTCCATCACCAGCTCCAAGAGTTCACTCAGACTCACATCCATCAAGTCAGTGATGCCATCCAGCCGTCTCATCCTCTGTCATCCCCTTCTCCTCCTGCCCCCAATCCCTCCCAGCATCAGAGTCTTTTCCAATGAGTCAACTCCTCGCATGAGGTGGCTAAAGTACTGGAGTTTCAGCTTTAGCATCATTCCTTCCAAAGAACACCCAGGACTGATTTCCTTTAGAATGGACTGGTTGGATCTCCTCACAGTCCAAAGGAATCTCAAGAGTCTTCTCCAACACCACAGTTCAAAAGCATCAATTCTTCGGCACTTAGCTTTCCTCACAGTCCAACTCTCACATCTATACATGACTACTGGAAAAACCATAGCCTTGACTAGACGGACCTTAGTCGTCAAAGTAATGTCTCTGCTTTTGAATATGCTATCTAGGTTGGTCATAACTTTTCTTTCAAGGAGTAAGCGTCTTTTAATTTCATGGCTGCAGTCACCATCTACAGTGATTTGGGAGCTCAAAAAAATAGAGTCTGACACTGTTTCCACTGTTTCCCCATCTATTTCCCATGAAGTGATGGGACCAGATGCCATGATCTTCGTTTTCTGAATGTTGAGCTTTAAGCCAACTTTTTCACTCTCCTCTTTCACTTTCATCAAGAGGCTTTTTAGCTCCTCTTCACTTTCTGCCATAAGGGTGGTGTCATCTGCATATCTGAGGTGATTGATATTTCTCCCGGCAATCTTGATTCCAGCTTGTGTTTCTTCCAGTCCAGTGTTTCTCATGATGTACTCTGCATATAAGTTAAATAAGCAGGGTGACAATATACAGCCTTGATGTACTCCTTTTCCTATTTGGAACCAGTCTGTTGTTCCATGTCCAGTTCTAACTGTTGCTTCCTGACCTACATACAGATTTCTGAAGAGGCAGGTCAGGTGGTCTGGTATTCCCATCTCTTTCAGAATTTTCCACAGTTTATTGTGATCCACACAGTCATACATAGGCTTAAAAATGAAAAAAAAAATCTTAGATATCATTTGGTATAACCTTTCATTCAATAGAGAATTTGTCTTCTCAGTTCTTTAACTGGAAATTCCTTGAGGAGAAAGATTCTCTTATCCTTTATTATAATCCCAACACTTACCATATATCACTACTATATAGTGATACAGTAATATTTGTTGAGTTAAAGATTGAATAAAATAAATATATGATTGAATAGACATTCTTAATGGTCACCTAACTGCCAGATCATTATTCAAAATTAATTTGTGTACCCTTTGAAGTAAATTATAAATGCTTTGATAATGCAAGTATATTCTTTATTTTAGAAGTAGCTTCTAAATTTTACACTGTAATCAGTATATCAGAAAAGTCCTTCTCAAGATATTATTCTATCATCAAAAATTGCCCAACAATCTGTGGTATGTCTCTCAGTCCATGAAAATATGTATTGGGTAAGTGTGTCATTTCTGAGATTTCCATTTAAAACAATATCATTTTTCAACTGAACTAATTCTCACTTGAGTCTGTAAATAGTTATGTGAAATTAGATTGGTATTTCAGTTTATTTACCAAAGTATGTGCTAAAAATATAGAATTTCATTTTAGCCTCTTGTTTGCCAACCATTCTTAGTACTATCTCATAATAATTTAGAATGGGTATGCTCGTATCTTTTAAAATCCAAATCACTCTAGAAAACTGTGGGAAACTTGTCCTTGAACAGTTTTCAGTTTTGTTTTCTGAGCCAAGCAAAATGCCCTTTGGTATTTTTATTCTTTCTCTTTTAGCTCACTTGATAGTAAAGCAACCAACTAATTCTCCAAGTAGTTATCATGAAATCTTCCATATAAGAATTTCCTTTAGGGTTAAAGTTCTCTGTTACCATTCAATTCAGTGTCTTGATGCTAACTGAGGTAATGCTTTTTCTAAGAACCAAAAGAAGGAAACCAAAAGGTATCAGGTTTAACAATATTCCTTCAAATATTCTTTATTTTCTATAAAAAGTTTGTTTTATATATAATAGACCTAAAAGTTATCATTGAAAAAGCAGTTAATACATTATTTTAACGTTCACTAAGTTTATCTGAGACTTCCCAAGTGGTGCTAGTGGTAACAAAGCAACCACCTGCCAATGTAGGAGACATAGAGACTCAGGGTTCGATCCCTAGGTTGGCAAGGTTCCCTGGAGGAGGGCATGGCAACCCACTCTAGTATTCCTGCCTGGAGAATTCCCATGGACAATGGAGCCTGGCAGGCTACAGTCCATAGTGTCCCACAGAGTCAGACATGACTGACGCGACTTAATACTGCACGGCAAGTTTATCTGATACCTCAATTTAAAAGATATTAGTAAGTGCATTCTTTTTAATTCATAAAAAGCATCACTTTTCCTTTGACTTGGGTCTTATATAACATCAATAACAGGGTCACTAATTTACTCTGTGCTTATTATGTACCAAGCAGTGAGCTAAATGACTCATATTTATTATCTCATTTAGTCCTCTCAATAACAGATACTTTACTGTATCATTAATCTGAGTTTAGAGATGAAGCAGCTGAAGCTAGAGAGAGAGACTTTAAAGTGCATGACCAAGTCCACACAGCCCTAGAGATTCAAGCTCACAGTGAAAGGTTGTTGCTGAACCACAAAAGACGCCTAGATTCTTGGCCTCCGGAAAAGAATTCAATCCAGGGCCAGAGATAAGGCTTGATCACTGAGCTGGCCAGAGACAAGGCTTGATCACTGAGCATTTGTGTAATAAAGTTTTTACTAGAGTATAAAAGAGATAGAGAAAGCTTCTGACAGACATCAGAAGTAGGCAGAAAGAGTGCCCCCCTGCTAGTCTTTGCTGCTGCTAAGTCGCTTCAGTCATGTCCGACTCTGTGCAACCCCATAGACGGCAGCCCACCAGGCTCCGCCGTCCCTGGGATTCTCCAGGCAAGAACACTATATATTTGTATGGAAATCTGCCTTTCTTCAGAGTGGGTTGCCATTTCCTTCTCCAATGCGTGAAAGTGAAACGTGAAAGTGAAGTCACTCAGTCGTGTCCGACTCTTAGTGACTCCATGGACTGCAGCCCACCAGGCTCCTCCATGGGATTCTCCAGGCAAGAACGCTGGAGTGGGTGGCCATTTCCTTCTCCAATGCATGAAAGTGAAACGTGAAAGTGAAGTCACTCAGTCATGTCCAACTTTTAGCGACCCCATGGACTGCAGCCCACCAGGCTCCTCCATGGGATTTCCAGGAAAGAGTGCTGGAGTGGGGTGCCATTGCCTTTTCCGCCTGCTAGTCTGTAGCGGGATGTTATATAGCTACTGCTGCTGCTAAGTCGCTTCAGTCGTGTCTGACTCTGTGCGACCCCATAGATGGCATCCCACTAGGCTCCTCTGTCCCTGAGATTCTCCAGGCAAAAATATATAGCTACTAGCAGTCTGCTAATTAAAGAAAGGAAATGTCTCAAAACTCAGAGAATGGCACCAGGCCCCTCACCCACAACATGCATTTTGAGATGACCTTGGTACCAGGTGAGTCATCCCCAGCCATAAGACGATTGACATGAATCTTGAAGAAAGGCAGATTTCCATACAAATACATAGTTTCTTTAACATAGATTAGGAGAACCGTGTATGAGTTTAACATCCTGGTTTGTCAAGTCAGTTCTGAGCCTTTAGGCAGAATCGACTTGAAGACAGAGTCTAGGATAAATGCATAGTACAGTAACATAGTTTAAGACAAACATTTCCATAAGAAAAATGCATTGGTTAGCTCAAGGTTTGAGAAAAGTTAAGTTCAGGTGGAGGCAGGTGTCATTATGGCAACACAAAATGTTAAGAGAAACCTCTTTTTAAATTTGTATAGAGAAGGGGAACAAATATAACACTAGTTTGTTTCCTTCTGCCATTTAAGAAAGAGATAAAAAAAAAAATGCCTGACACTTGCAGCCTATTTCCCCATTTGGAGACCCTTGGCCCTCCTGCCTGTTACCCTCTCAACAGTGCTTTGGTGTAATGCAAGGCAGTTCAGACTATTGGCCTGAAGCAGGAATGCTGGAATATTTTGTCTGGCATGCAAAACTTGATTAGTAGCCCACCGAGATGCTGCACTGAGACAGGTGAATCATTTGAGCTCTATCAGAAAGAATGTCTTGGTCACCTAGTGACAATCATAAATGCAGAAAAAAGGAAAGACAGCTTGCTTGCTGGAGATCTGTCTAGAAAGAATAATACTGGACCAAGTGGAAATGAGAACAAGCAGTTTTAGGGCTGGACTTCTCTAGAGCATTGATGCCCTGTTGTTGTTCAGTCTCTAAGTCGTGTCCAACTCTTTGTGACCCCATGGACTGCAGCACACCAGGCTCCTCTGTCCTTCACTATCTCCCGAAGTTTGCTCAAACTCATATCCAGCGATGCTCTGTATCCTATCTAAATTCTCCTCGTGTTTTGTGCAATATGAAAAAAGGTGTTGTTGCTGTTGTTGTTTCACTATCTTTATAAGTCACAAATATCTTGACGCACTGAATTTTCAGGTGTTCTTCCGGGTTGGTGCTGTACTTCATAGGTCCCTGTCTGGGGAATATTGTGCCGTAAGTAATCTATAGGTCTGGAAAGCTAAATCCTATTGAATCTTAATACTGCATTAGCCACATTTTCCCTATGCCCACGTAATAGAATGCACCATTCAGAGAGTCTGCAGTAATCAAACATGTTCAAAGTGCTCGTTCTATACAAGAGATCATGTCATATAAGAAAGGATGATGCTTTGGAATCTGGAAGCCTGGGACTGATTCTCATCCCTGACACTTACTATATGTGCATACATGCTAAGTCACTTCAGTCGTGTCTGACTGTTTGGAACCCTATGGACTGTAGCCTGCCAGGTTCTTCTATCAGTGGGGTTCTCCAAGCAAGAATACTGGAGTGGGTTGCCATGCCCTTCTCCAGAAGATCTTTCCAACCCAAGGATCAAACCCTCATCTCCTGCATTGTCAGGCAGGTTCTTTACCACTAGTGCAACCTGGGAAGCCTGACACTTGCTATATGTGTGACTTAATGACTTAGTTTCCGAATCTGTGTTTTCTCATCTTTGGAAATGAACAAATCATGTTAATATCTATTTCACTAGGTTGCTGTTATGCTCAAGTGAAAGAATACGGATGCAATGTATTGTAAATGACCAATAGCTAGATACTTTAGTTATTAGAGATATGTATAACATCTAGTGTTAATGTTTCTCAGTTTTTTATGAAAACAAATATCAGTAAAAGTCATTCTTCAGTGCTTTAGCACATTTACTACAGCCTCTGACTTCTGGCACTGCCTGAAAACAACGAAGGCACCACTGGTTTATGTCACTTGAGACTCCAGACAAAACAATAATTAGGGAGCATGACAATAATTTGATTTAGAGTCCACAGCCACAGGGTTCAGGCTCCATGCTTCTCTCCTCACACTCACTACAAATCAAGAGGGAGGGCAAGTGGTTTGAGGCAGGCTCTGAGGATACTCACTTCCAAGTGACTGGGGCAAAGGAGCCTGCCCTGTCTATAGACAATGTAAAACCAAGCTAAAAAGTGAAAACTTCAGTGCTCTCAGGAAAAAAAACTCATCTTACTTTTTAAAAATTATTACTGGCCTGGTCAGTGGTGTATATAGATATTCCTATGAGTCTTCTCTTTGATTTTTTTTTCTTCTTTGATTTTCCCCAAAAAAAGTCATTGGCTTTTTGGTGTTTTGTTTACTTAGAAAGGTTGCACCATGTCAGCCAATGTACAAAGGGATTTGGATAAAGTGAGAAATAAACAGAAGTCCCATATTCATTAAGTGATACCATTAACTAGCATTACTTGTAATAAAGCTGAAATAAGCAATTATATCACTCTACCTGAGTTCATTGTGACAATCACTTGCCCCAGAAGTATGAAAAATGTCCTCTCCTCATGTTTTGTAGGCTTTTTCTCCTCTCAGCCTTTGTGTTGTCATTCTTGGTTTCTCTCTTAATGTTCCCCCTTCTCCTCATATTCTGTGGAGGCTCCAAAACCATATATAAGACTCCTTGATACTGGGGTCCTCTCTACTTGGATGTTCCATGGACAATTTAACACAGTCTGTCCAAGACTGAATTTACAATTTCTGCCCTTCCCCAACCCTGCTTCTACCTACATCCTTACCTCAAAAACTATTAATACCATCTCCTAAGGTGCTTCATCACCCTAAGGTGAAAGTGAAAATCACTCAGTCGTGTCTGACTCTTTGTGACCCTATGGACTGTAGCCTGCCAGGCTCCTCTGTCCATGGAATTCTCTAGGCAAGAATACTGGAGTGGGTAGCCATTCCTTTCTCCAGGGAATCTTCCCAACCCAGGTCTTTGGCATTGCAGGCGGATTCTTTACCATCTAAACCACCAGGGAGGCCCTCATCACCCTAGGCCACCCTCTAGTCAGTGGCCAAGGTATCTCTAATTCCTAAGTATCTCTTTGGGTTGGCCTCTCCTTTTTATTCCTGCTGCTACAGCTGTCCTTTAACTCCTCATCCCTTTTCCTTTTTACCGGCATTTCTGTAATAACCCACTAACTTCCGTTTTCCCTACCCAGGCTGGAGGGTCAGACAATAAGCACATGTTTTGCGGGTGGTATGTATAATCAGATCATGTCATTCAACTGCTTAAAATCCATTGTTTTCCTATTACCTCTTGAATAAAGTGAGGACTCCTTAGCATGAACTGAAGGCTACTCTACTTTGTTCCTTTCTGACTCTGCTGAAATACTGCTGCTGCTGCTAAGTTGCTTCAGTCGTGTCCGACTCTGTGCGACCTCAGAGACGGCAGCCCACCAGGCTCCCCCGTCCCTGGGATTCTTCAGGCAAGAACACTGGAGTGGGTTGCCATTTCCTTCTCCATGGCATGAAAGTGAAAAGTGAAAGTGAAGTCACTCAGTTGTGTCCAACTCTTCACAACCCCATGGACTGCAGCCCACCAGGCTCCTCTGTCCATGGGATTTTCAAGGCAAGAGTACTGGAGTGGGGTGCCATCGCCTTCTCCTAGTGCTCCTTTAAGTAGGGAATACAGTTTTATACTTCTGTGCTTTTGTGAAAGAAGCTACTGTACACACCTTTTACCCCTGGATAATTCCTACTCATTCTTCAAGATTTAACCTTTAAGATTAACCTTTAACCTTCAACTTTCAAGATTTAATCTTCAAGATTTCATAATCTCTATGAAAAACTTTCCTCCTTTGTGTTTATCTAGCAACTTGTAAATACCTCCCCCTTGATAATGCTTATGTTTTATTGTACTCTTTTTCTAAAAATTATGAAACAACTTTATTCAACATAGCCAAGGAAAGAATCAGAAATCTGCAAGGTAGTTCAATAGGAATTACCCAAGTGAAACACAGAGGAGAAAAACAGGGGAAAACAAACAAAAAACCCACAGAACTGAGCATGGCAAATAATCTAACATATATGTTATTTGAATCCCAGAAGGGGAGGTGAAAGAGATTAGGGTGAAACAATTTAAGCTTAATTTAAATTGAAGAAAAAAATTTCCAAAAATTAATGACAGGCACCAAACCACATTTCCAAGAAGCTCAGAGAATACCAAGCAGGGTAAATACAAAAACAAACACAACATCTGAGCACAGAATAATCAAACTGCCACAAACAAGAGGCGAAGAGAAAATCTTGAAGGAAGTCAGAGAAACAAACACATTGTATACAGAGGAGCAAATATAACCGCAGCACACTTCTTGTCAGAAAACTTGCAAGCAAGAAAACAATGAAGCTACATCTTCAGTGTGCTGAAATGAAAATAAAAAGGTCAACAAAGAACTTTGTACTCAGTGAAAATACCTTTCATTACCAGCAAACCTACAATTCAGGAAATGTTAAAGGAAACCTTTTTTTTTTTTTTTAATTACTTGAAAACTGTCCAAAGGGATTTCTCTGGGAAATTCTCTGGTGGTCCAGTTAACACTCTCACTAGTGAGGGCCCAGGTTCAATCCCTGGTTAGGGAACTAAGATCCCATAGACCAAGTGGCATGGCCATAAATTAATTAATTAAAATCAATAGGCTGTGTTTTGTGTTTATAGCACAGATAAAAGTAAAATATACAACAATATAAATTGTAAAATGTAAACAAATGTAAAAAGTGTATGAGCATAAAAGAAGAGAGGTAGGTATATACGGTTGTAAGAGCCTTACAGTACACATGAAACAGTATAATAATATTTGAAGGAGGTGTCTGATTAATTAAAGGTATATATTAAAACAAGGTTACACTGATGAGGGAGAAGTCATCAAGAAAATGAACGTGAACAAGTATGCAAAACTGAGGAAGCTCTCCAGGGTGGATAATGAACCTGTAGATGCTACAAAGACTAGGGTTGATTCCATTGAAGTGTCTGAAGTACTTCTCTAGACTGAAGGGAGGTTTACCTATCTTAGGACAGGAAACTGCCATAGGTTTGAACAGAAAAGAGTGTACAATAACCAGTGTTTGAGGCAGGTTATTATTCCACCTGCTCATCTAGATGGGGAGGGCATGCTTTCACAGTCTTGGGTGGTCTGGGCATGTGCTAGAGAGAGCACATTGCATTCTGTAAAAACCTTGTTTCTTAATCTTGCTCCCCAGTCCCAACCACAATGTATCATTGTCCCACGGTCTTGTGGTGCAAGCGTATCATGTGTCTTTTGACCTTGGTGGGTCTAGGGTGATCCGGCATGTAAAGGACCAGTGATTAAGCAGGAAGGGATCAATGTATGGGAGAGATCCCTAGCTCTGGGTCAGCCCTGGCAGGAAGCTTCAGACTGTCTCCCTCGTGGATAAATGCCCCTCTTGTAGTGAATGCAGTTGGTATCCTCAGCATCTCCTCTGAAGACCTGCCCACTGTGGTTTGCAGAGTGCATTAATCACCATCATTATCACAGATCCCTGAAAGGGAGAAGTTTCCAGTTTCTTGATTCCTTTCTCTGCTGACAGCAGGTTGACAGGAAGATTGTTTATCCGTTGGGTTTCTGAACCTAACAGATAAGCATCAGAGATTCCTGAGGCTTGTACTGCACATACTCTTAAAGGGCCCTTAGGCTCCTTTGCTTCTAGTGGTCCAAATCATTTCATGGTGGCATCAGGAGACCTGCAAATGTAGTAAGTGTGAGAATAGAGGGGTGTCCTGAATTTATGATTTAATTAGTTGTTTCCTTAACTCTGACTAGTGCAGGTGGGCTGATGCAAATATATCTTTAAAGAATAGGCAAAAAAAAAAAAAAGTCAAGATGTCCAAGTTGAAATTTGAAAACAAAATAAATGTAGGGGCAAAGGAGAAAATAGGCTTTGAGGATAGTGCTGTTTGTTCCCCATACTTTTGTTCTATGGCATTTTTCAGATTATAAGCTGTATATAAGAAGGAGCTAAAACTCATGAATAACTGATCTAGGTCAGTGCTTAAAGTATGCATTTCACACAGGCCTTAAAATTCAAAGGAGTCTAAAACATATTTGACTATTCCCTGTGGGAAACTTGGGTTTTCTGTTTCTATAGCATGTCAACAGCTTGCAGGGTTCCAAGGAGCTAATAATTATTAATGACAGTGTCCTGAAGGTTCCCATTGAGCCCACGGAGTAAAGAGGGATGGAAACTATTCAGAAGGTCTGCACTGGAGAGGCCAGCTGACACGTGACGGTTGCAAGGCACAGCTGCTATTTGGCGTCTTCCCCAACAGGACTGGGGTGATGAACTGCTGTGAGAACATTATACCGTGCTATATGTCAATTATATCTCAGTAAAGCTAGAGAAAGGAAAAAAAAGGAACTGCTAAGGACACCACACCTCAGCCCTGGAGGCTGGAAGGAAAATGCAGTAACAAGTATAACGCAAGCCTAGAGCTTTCAGGGCTTCACTTCATCATAATAGCTCTCTTTAAAACAAAACAAAAAAATATTTTTTAGTTGAAGTTGATTTACAGTGTTTCAGGTGTGATGAATCAGCAAAATGATTCCATTTTACATATGCATATTCTTTTTCAGATTCTTTTCCACTAAAGGTTATTACAAGATACTGAATTTCCTGTGCTATACAGTAGGTCCTTATTGTTTATCTATTTTATATACAGTAGTGTGTATCTTAAACCCAAATTCCCAGTTTATCCATTCCACACCCCCTTTTCCATTTGGTAACCATAAGTTTCGGAGAAAGCAATGGCACCCCACTCCAGTACTCTTGCCTGGAAAATCCCATGGACAGAGGAGCCTGGTAGGCTGCAGTCCATGGGGTCACTGAGGGTCAGACACGACTGAGAGACTTCACTTTCACTTTAATGCATTGGAGAAGGAAATGGCAACCCACTCCAGTGTTCTTGCCTGGAGAATCCCAGGGACGGCGGAGCCTGGTGGGCTGCCGTCTATGGGGTCGCACAGAGTCGGACACGACTGAAGCGACTTAGCAGTAGCAGCAGCAGCAACCATAAGTTTAACAGCTCACTTTTTTTCTTGGCAAATGGGATATACCTTTATTTATCAACAAACATTATATATATGTACAAACACACGCACATATATCATGAGTCAACTCTGATCTTGATAGGACTAGAACAGAAAGTACTTGTGATCCTTAGTGCCTGCAATGCTATCTGATCAAGGAACTTGGAAAAAGAGTCGGCAGGGCCATTGCTCCTCTTGGTCTTGTTTTCTGAAAGCAGAGCGTGGTGGCTTGTGTATAACGGTTCTGAGACGGCCCAAATGCAGAACTCACTGGTGGAGTCTGTGCTCAGTCACTCAGTCATGTCAGACTCTGCAGTTCTACAGACTGAGGGATGTGGTCAAATAGCAAACAAGACAAAGTTTGGCTTCAACAATGTTTTTTTCTTCCTCCACATCCCTCTCTCATGCTTCTTCTCTTTAATCTCAGAGCCTCAGGGTCCTCAGATTGTTTTCCAGATAACAGCTGCCTTTTAAAAGCACTTGCCAGACATCTGATATTGTACTAAGCACTTCAGAGCCAGTATCACAAACACCCTTGTCATTGTGAGCAGTATTGTTTCCCCTGGTTTTATAGACTAGAAAGAAACTGAGGCTTAGAGAAGATACATGACTGACTAAGGTCACAGAACTAATATCTGAGAGAGCAGGTCTAGCACCAATGACTGACTTCAGAGCCTGTGTCTCTAACCAGTTGCTCTCTGTTCCCTCCTGCCTCTGTATTTGAATGTTCTTTCAGTTTCTCAAATACTTGCTGTATATAACATTTTGTGTTAAGCCCCAATGGAAAATTGTGAGCATACATCCTCATCTAATCAATAAACATTTACTGAGCACCTCTTCTGTACCAGGCACTGTTCTTAGCGTGGGGCACAAACATAGTAAAGACACGGTCCTTCCCTCAAAGAATGCACTGACTGGTGATGGGGACAGACAGGTAACTCCACAGTACTGAGGACCAAGTATTGTCAAGGTAGTGGGGAGCTTTTGCCTCTCCACACAATGGACGCAAGTTTCCAGCAAATTCTGAAGCCAAGACTTGCAGAGCTGTGGTAGCCCTGGGGAACATGGAATATACCTCTAAAGACTCATGATGCCTGAGGAAAAAGTTCAGAAGATGAGGAAGAGGAAGAAAAGGAGTCAGGAATGGCTCTTTCTCAGGGACGGCTGACCTTCAAGGATGCCGTCATCAAATTCACTCCTGAGGAGTGAGAATGCCTGGACCCTGCTCAGAGGTCTTGTACAGGGACATGCTGATGGAGACCCTCAGGAACCTACTCTCTGTGGCTTTCTCACAGGCATTTCATGATGGTCTCTGCAAAGAAATAAGTGAGATGAAGGGGTTGGCTTCATCAGGTGTGGTTAATTCATATCCGTCTTTCCTGGGAAAAAGGGGACACTGAATTATCAAATTCAGTGGTGTGTGAATTAACATCAGGAAAGGGCAGAGAATAATGGCGAAATATGACATGATTTATCATGCATATTATGTTCTGGGGGCCATTCCATTCTCAGGCCACAGCATGTTTTAGGACAGGGTGCTGTACCATCTGACCATCAAGAGAGCAGTTATCTGAATGGAATTTAATCAAAAGAAGTCAAATAGTATGTATATGTGTATGTGTCATATCTAAATGCTGCCATTATCATTTGCTACTGTTCTATTCAGAATGTATCATGGGCCTCTTATCTTGATTAATAAAATTTAATCGCTTTTATCACAAATTTAAAAAGAAAGATAAAGGTGAGCCACAGAGACAGGGCCCACTAAGAAGGGCAGGGAAAGCCTACAGGATTCCACTTGTCAGTTTAATATTGTTAATGTTTGAAGGTTCATGAACAGTAGAACCTCAGAACATTAATAAAGGACATTGTCTCTTTCCTTTTTTTCTTTCTGGGAGAAGGAAAGGTTTATTACTTGCAGCAAGTAAGAACACTGGGGAGCTTTCCCAATGCAGTATCTCAGATTCTCTCTTAAGCAAGAGATTGTTTAGCCCAGCTTCCAGCCATCCACTTATTTCTTCAACAAATATTTAACCCTAGGCAATTTTGTATAAGTCAGTGTGCTCACTACCAGCAGCTGCAAAGAACAACTCAGAGTCCCTGCTTTCAAAAACATTGAATACAGGAGGGTGAGACAGAAATGGAAACAGGCAGTTATAAAATACATCCTGAGTCCTCAGCAGGATGGTACCCTTGACTTCAGGGTTTGCTTAACAAGAATTCTGAAACAGGAATCTTGAACCATCCTTCTTCAGCTCATAAACAAAAGCTTATAAACTCTGGGAGTTCCCAGGTAACTCTCCCTTATCATCACCAGTATCCTCCTGCTGTTATCACCTGAGGCACTCAGCATTCCCTACTACTGCATTCAGCTAAACTCTAGAAAACACTATTATCCAAAAGTAACTATTGTCTTATTGAGGAAAATAAATTCCATGTTGATGTGGACACAAGCCTACTAAGAACACTAGATAGTGTTAAAATAAGCAAAGTAATAGTTTAATGAGAAAAGGCTTAAACCCAATTGTCAAGTTTCAGGGACTGCTCCCCAAACCTCCCTCATCATGTACACATGACCCCTCCCTTCACCCCCCAGTGCAGACAGATGCTGTTCAGGTTGAAGGCCATTGCCAAGCTCCTGATATCTCAAGTTCCTCCACAAACTTTTGAAACACAGATTTTCAAGCATTTATTTCACTAAAAATTCTTTTTTGTTTGCATTAAGATGATATTAAGGCCTTTCAGTGTTCCCCCCCCCCCATTAATTCAATAAGCCCAGTTCCTCTTAAATTTTATCATAAGACCAGTTTCCTAATCCTTTAGTCATCCTTTAGTCTGTGCTTAG
Source organism: Ovis canadensis (assembly GCF_042477335.2). Lineage (NCBI taxonomy): Eukaryota > Metazoa > Chordata > Mammalia > Artiodactyla > Bovidae > Ovis > Ovis canadensis. Next base: position 54,709,707 of record NC_091245.1, read on the forward strand.
AAATTGTGCACAAAATATAAGACTGAGGAAAACAATGGCAATGACTCTTCAATTTTAATATTGCTGTCCCTTCTAAGAACTTACAACACATTTTTTACATGTTTTGATTCCATTTTATGCCACTAACCATCTGTGGGCTCTTGAGCAAATCATTCACATTTTGGGGCCTCTGTTTCTTCAACTGTTAACCAAGAGTTAACATTGGATAACACTCAACATTCTGTAAGGGATATTCCAGCCCTCAAACTCTACATGGTGCAATGTTATTGTTAACAGTAATAATAACACTTTTGCAGCCTGCATCATAGGATTCTTGAGGCACCTGTCGTCTGGAGCTTCAATTTGGCTAAGTTTATTGCTAAAAGTAAATCTCTTGTGCAGACAAATCACTGATAAGGCTAAATAAAAGAAATGCAAAGAGAATGAATCTGTTTATCAGTTCATTTGCCATAACTAAATTAAGCTTGGGGCCTCCCTGGAGGTTCACCTGGTAAAGAATCTGCCTGCAATGCAGGAGACCATGGTTTGATTTCTGGGTCAGGAAGATCCCCTAGAGAAGGAAATGGCAACCCACTCCAGTATTCTCACCTGGAAAATCCCACAGACAGAGATAGGCCTGGTGGGCTACAGTCCATGGGGTCTCAGAGTCAGACACAACCGAGTGACTCAGCAGGAATGAAATTAAGCTTACCCCTAGAAAGCAATTTAGTACCATATGAGAAAAACCATTATCATGATAAATCTCAACAGCATAATTTTTGAAAATCATGATGAATATATGAATAGATTGCTCAAGAAGACATTTGAAAAAAACGTACATCTGTCTGGATGTTTTGAAAAGTAAAAATTTAAGTATAAAATTATTCTTCTGGAATAAGATTTACTTAAAACTGAGTCACTGTACTTAACAAAGACATATCTCAGACATTTCCAAGCAAAACAGGAGTGTACTTTCTTATACTTGAGCTTTCTACATTAATCAGTTCCTGACTTGTAATAAGTCCAAAAGTAGGGGAACAATAGAGAAATAAAGAGAGGAACAATATCACCTTTGCAAACCATTCATAGCTAGAAAATTCAGTGTACTAAACTAAGAGCTATGTATCAGTCTACTTGGATTGTCATAGCAAAATACTACAGACTGTGTGACTTAAACAACAGAAATTTATTTTCTCACAGTTCTGGAAATTAGAAGTTCAAGATCAGGCTGCTATTAGGCTTGGTTTCTATTGAGACCACTATTTCTGGCTTTTAGGGAGCTGACTTTTTGTGTTCTCACGTGTCAGAGACAGAATCTCTGATGTCTCTTCTCATAAGGACAGCAGTTCTGTTAGAGTAGGGCCCCACCCTTCTGACCTCATTTAGCCTTAGTTACTTCCCTAAAGGCTTTGTCTCCAAATACAGTCACATTGGGGGTTAGGGCTTCAGCATATATCTTTGGAATAAGGTCACAATTTAATCTGTAACAAGCTATTAGAAAATTTAGTAAAGAAACTGGTCACAAACTGAGAAATAGTGAAGAAAAAAGGGAGCTCACTTATTGTATCAATGAAAATAATAAATCTGCTACAGAGCGGGCAGCTTAAACAACAGAAACTCGTTTTCTCATAAGTCTGGAGGTTTACAAGTCTGAGATCATGGTGTCCGCAGGCTTGGTTTCTTCTAGGACCTCTCTCTCCTTGGCTTGCAGACGGGCTGTCTTCTCTCTTGGTTTTCACATGGTCTTCCCTCTGTGTCATCTGCTTCCTATTCTCTTCTTATGAGGACCAGCCATACTGGATTGGGCCTACCCATATGACCTCATTTTCATGTAATTACCTCTTAAAGACCCTGTCTCTAAAGGCAGGCACATTCTGAAGTACTGAAGATGAGGACTTCAGTATTGAAATTGGAGGGACACAATTCAGCTCAGAAGGCCTAGTACAGCTCCCAAGGTGAGATATGGACTGAAAATGGATGGAGAGCCTACCCACTAGGCCATTAGACCATTGCCCTTTACCCTGCCCCATGTGCTGCCCCAGTGGCCAAGATTACCTTCTCTGGCTGGATCAGTCACACATCTCTAGAGAAACTAACAAGCCCCACTGAAGGATATTCTGACATTTGAGAGGTCTCTTGGGAAGATAACCTCACTCATAAATATGACAACCACACCAGGTGGAAGAGGGAAGGGATAAATTGGGATCAACACATACATACTATTATATATAAAATAGATAAGTAATAAGGACCTACTATATAGCACAAAGAACTCTACTCAATATTCTCTAATGACCTATATGGGGAAAGAATCCAAAAAAATGGATATGTGTGTATGTGTAACTGATTCACTTTGTTGTACACCTGAAATTAACACATTGTAAACCAACTGTACTCAATAAATAATTTTTAAAAGTACATGCCAACCAAAAAGTCTTCTGAGGAAAGTTTCCAGCATGAAAGCAGGTACAATATAAACAACAGAAAATAATGAATCTGGAAGAAATGGAGACCTCCAGGAAATGAAAGAAAATATTAATAATACCCTAGTTACATCTTCAGAGCATTAGAAGAAAATAGTATCACCACAGGATAGAAATAAGATGCAGGTGAGAGCATTAGTTATTTCATGAAAAGTGGTTAATATTATCGAGAGATCACAACAATAAAGAGGTGCAAAGAGGTGTAAGAGCTAAATCCTAAAACTAATAAATCAAGAAATAGCAGTAAAATTATTTTACTCATAATTGCAGTAACTTCCAGAAGAAATATCTAAACCAAAAATGTGTTTTGCCTGCAAGAAAGAGTAGAGTGCTATTTTTTTCATGAAGTTTTTCAGTAACATAATTCTCTTTTCTTTTTAACTCTGTTGATGTATTGTTTTGATTTAATTATTTTTAAGTTTAAAAAAATAACTTGGAATAGTCATAACTTTGCTAAATATAATAGCTGTGTTCCTGGCAAAATACATAGATTAATTTTTATAAGTCAATCAATATTATTTATTTTTGAGCCCTCTTAGTAGGGCTTCCCTGGTGGCTCAGATGGTAAAGCATCTGCCTGCAATGCAGGAGACCCCAGTTCAATTCACAAAGAGTCAGACACGACTGAGCAATTTTGCCTCGCCTCCTGGAGAAGGGAATGGCTACCCACTCCAGTATTCTTGACTGGAGAATCCCATGGACAGAGGAGCCTGGTGGGCTACAGTCCATGGGATCACAAAGAGTCAGACATGACTGAAGCAACTCAGCATACGTGCAATCAATTATTTTAGGATCTGTGAAAAGGAATATAGGAATTTTAAGATAGTCCATTCCTTCCATGAGTCTGTGGTTTATTCAGGGTAACAATATTATGAAGTGGCACATTCCAAATACTAAATAAAAGTAATAGACTGGAATGTCATGAGACTTCAGGGAGGAGATGGCAGAACATGGCCTTCAGTACATGGAGAAGAGAGGCAGAGTTGAGCAATGGGAAGAAGCAGGCAGTTAATGGAGGATCATGGAGAACTTTCCCACAGAAATCATAGGACACTCGGAGCAAAGACAAGCAGCTCAGATGAGATGGTGAGACAGAGAGGGTGCTAGTTTGTTAGGGCTGCTGTAAAAAAATATCACAGACTGGGTGGCTTTAACAACAGATATTTAGTGTCCCACAGTTCTGAAGGCCAGAAGTCTAAGATCAAGGTGTCAGTGGGTTGGGTTTCTTCTGAGGCCTCTCTTTCTTGGCTTGAACGACAGCCACCTTCTTGCTCTTTTTTTTTTCATGGTCTTCCCTCTATCTGTGTTGTCTATGTCCTAACCTCCTTAGCTTATAAGGACAACAGTGGTATTGGATTACAGCCCATTGTAACAACTCCATTTTTATTTGCTTAACTCTTTAAAAGGCTTATCTCCCCAAATAGTCACAGTCTAAAGTACTGGAGGTCAGGTCTTCAACATTTGAGCTTGGGAGACACAGTTAGCCCCTACCAGTAGTAAACTAGCTTGACAGCAGCATAAAATTTTTATTTTAAAAGACAGAAGGGTGTAGTGGGAATAATTCTAAAAGAGCAATCTGGAGAGCCCATGCCAAGTATGGACTTTATATCATAGGAAATAAAATGTCCTTGAACATTTTTGAGCAAGATGTAGGCAAGATCAACCTGGTAGTGGTATGTGGGATGCTGTGGCCAGGAAATCAGACCAAAGGTCAGCAAGAATTAAGCAGTTATTGTAATATTCCACGTATGGGATGAGTGATTTTTAACTGTAACAATAGCAGTGGCAATGGGAAGTAAAGATATTAGAATGCTACAAATGGGAAAACTTAGAGATTCACAATATTTACGCCTCTAAGAAATTTTAAAAATTATTTTTATAAAACAGGGAAACTATATTCAATATCCTATGAGAAACTATAATGGGAAAGAAAATGAAAAAGAAATTATATATATGTATGCTGTTGTTTGTTATTTTGTTGTTTAGTTGCCTCCGACTCTTTTGTGACCCCATAAACTGTAACCTGCCAGGCTCCTCTGTCCATGGGATTTCCCAGGTAAGGATACTAGAGTGGGTTGCCATTCCCTTCTCCAGGGGATCTTCCTGACCCAGGGATCAAACCCAGGTCTCCTGCATTGCAGGTAGGTGCTTTACCACCTGAGCCGCCAGGGAAACCCCATACGTGTGTGTGTGCATATATGTATACACACAACTGAACCATTCTGTTGTACAGCAGAAATTCATACAACATTGTAAATCAATCCTACTTCAATAAAATAAATTACAGAAATGAAATTATTTTATCCTAATTGTCACTGTGGAAAATTCTGAAAGAGATGGGAATACCAGACCATGTAACCTGCCTCTTGAGAAATCCGTATGCAGGTCAGGAAGCAACAGTTAAAACTGGACATGGAGCAACAGACTGGTTCCAAATAGGAAAAGGAGTACGTCAAGGCTGTATATTGTCACCCTGCTTATTTAACTTCTATGCAGAGTACATCATGAGAAACGCTGGACTGGAAGAAACACAAGCTGGAATCAAGATTGCCGGGAGAAATATCAATCACCTCAGATATGCAGATGACACCACCCTGATGGCAGAAAGTGAAGAGGAACTAAAAAGCCTCTTGATGAAAGTGAAAGAGGAGAGCGAAAAAGTTGGCTTAAAGCTCAACATTCAGAAAACGAAGATCATGGCATCTGGTCCCATCACTTCATGGGAAATAGATGAGGAAACAGTGGAAACAGTGTCAGACTTTATTTTCTGGGGCTCCAGAGTCACTGCAGATGGTGACTGCAGCCATGAAATTAAAAGATGCTTACTCCTTGGAAGAAAAGTTATGACCAACCTAGAAAGCATATTCAAAAGCAGAGACATTACTTTGCCGACTAAGGTCCATCTAGTCAAGGCTATGGTTTTTCCTGTGGTCATGTTGGATGTGAGAGTTGGACTGTGAGGAAGGCTGAGCACTGAAGAATTGATGCTTTTGAACGGTGGTGTTGGAGAAGACTCTTGAGAGTCCCTTGGACTGCAAGGAGATCCAACCAGTCCATTCTGAAGGAGATCAGCCCTGGGATTTCTTTGGAAGGAATGATGCTAAAGCTGAAACTCCAGTACTTTGGCCACCTCATGCGAAGAGTTGACTCATTGGAAAAGACCCTGATGCTGGGAGGGATTGGGGGCAGGAGGAGAAGGGGATGACAGAGGATGAGCTGGCTGGATGGCATCACTGACTCGATGGACGTGAGTCTGAGTGAACTCTGGGAGTTGGTGATGGACAGGGAGGCCTGGCGTGCTGTGATTCATGGGGGCATACAGAGTCGGACATGACTGAGCAACTGAACTGAACTGAATTGTCACTGAAAGTTTCTAGAATGTCATTACCACCAGCTGGGCTTTCCAAGTGGCTCAGTGGTAAAGAGTCAGCCTGCCAAGCAAAAGACACGGGCTTGATCCCTGGGTCGGGAAGATCCCCTGGAGTAGGAAATGGCAACCCATTCTAGTATCACTGCCGGGGAAATTACATGAACAGAGGAGCCTTGTGGGCTACAGTTCATGGGGTTGCAAAGAGTCGGACACAACTGAGCAACTAAACAACAACAACAAACAGCCAGTCAGAGCCCTTGACTAGCATGAGCTAACTGCTATTAACTATACCAAGTTAACAGAGGCAAGCAAATTAACTCAAGGTGTTAGTTGGCTCTTGGAGCATTTTTGTGGATAAAAGTACATTATTATGTATTCTGAAGTATAAAATACCTAGAAAAGTAACTTATGGATGCTTATCACTGTTTTCTGAAACCCCAGGGAGACTCCCAAGTTGGAAACTACTGATTAAACCCAGAATGTCTCCATTTATAGGTAAAGAAATGCAACCAGACACATCAGAAATCACATTTCAAGTTATTAACATCTGCAAAATGGAGCCAGAAGGAACCTCTTATATCTCGTTCAAAATCAGTTGCAATCTGCTGAGAATTAGCAGGACCTGGTGTCCGCCTAGTAGCACTTTTAGCGAACAATCAAGTTGCTCAAAAGGTAAATAATAATCCCCTCATTTATCTTTTGCTTAAGACTAGATTTTCCATCAACTGTTTGCCTGAAGCAAGATAAACCATTATTTCCTTGTTAAAATTGGCTGCTAAAACCACCACCTGGACACTTTTTCTACCATTGATTTCTCAGCTACTTATTTTCTTATTATCCTGCCATTTTGAACAAGAACAAGCATTACTGATTCTTGTTCCATTCTGACATAATGGTACAGTAGCAATCACATTATCATATACATAAATAAATGTATTTTTTTTGTCAAATGAGCCTTGACAGTCTCAAGGTCTGAATCCCTTATTCAAAAATCCCTGACATTTTTCTTTTTCTGTAACTCTGCCCACAGAATATCACAAGGGTTGGGCATTCATTCCTTATTCAGACCAGCCTCAAAGATCTCTGTGGCGACATCTATATTTTATGGTATAAGTCAAGCTGCTAGATTAGCAGATGGTTATCACTAAAGGGAAGGAAAAGTGAATGAGAGATGCCTTGTCCCTGTTAAATGCTACATTTAGGGAGAAAATTAATATGTGTGCTCTCTTCTGGATGACCACCACCCCAATCCTGTGCTCTCTTGTTCGCACTGTGTGTGTGTATCTCTTTCTCTTTCTCCCTCTCCCTAACAGTAAGCTGTTCTCATCATTTAGTAGAATCTTTGGAGCCAAATCTTTAGCGTCTCAGAGTAACCCAAAATCCATGTGAAATATTCTGCATCTTACCTTTCTCTTTTCACATTAAGCATTCCTCATGTATGGGAACCTATGATAATTTAGAATGAAATGTGGGAGAAATATTTTTAAATCTTGTCATTTTATAGAACTCTTATGCAGAACTCTTATGCAGAACATTTTATAGAACTCTTATGCAGAACATTTTATAGAACTCTTATGCAGAACATTTAATAGACCTCTTATGCAGAACTGAAAACAAAGTATGGGAAGGGTGAGCCTTGAACTTTCTCCACTTGGTCAAAAGGAGAATTTCCCAGTAGCAACTGGGGTGATCAGAAGAGTTGCTGTTTCAATGGACAGGCTGAGTCTCGTATCACACATTGTGCGTGCTGCTGAGTCACCCAGTCCCGTCCAGCTCTCTGTGATCCCAGAGACTGTAGCCTGCCAGGCACCTCTGTCCATGGGATTTTGGTTGCCATTTCCTTCTCCAAGGGGTCTTCCCAACCCAGGGCTTGAACCGTGTCTCCCGTGGCTCCTGCACTGGCAGGCAGGTTCTTTACCACTGAGCCACCTGGGAAGCCCATACCACAGATTAAGGGAGCAAATTCAGAATATTAGAAATCATGGAGGAAAGTAGAGAGGAACTGGAGGACTGGACGGAAGAGGAGCTAGCTCTGGGAATGAGAACTAGTCTGTCTAGAAAACAGAAGGCTCCATGACAACCAAACAGCATAATTGAGGATATGAAAGCTATGGCATCAATTATAGTAGCTGACTTCTTTGGCTAAACTGAAGCCCTAGTTGCAGGAGACTCTATTTGCGGGCCTGCTGAGAGGACTGCCTATGAGTGATTTTCTGATATTTCCAGGGGGACACTGTGAAACTATGCAGTGCATTATTGATCAAAGTCAAGGCTACATCTGCCTCAGAGAAGAAAATGGTGGAGATGGGGAAAGAATGGTAACATTCAGTTTTGAAACATGTGGGAAAGATATTTGCAAATTCTAGTTCCCAATATTAGAGAAGAAACTGGATGAATCTGTGGCTACCGCAAGAAGAATTTCTGGGCCTCATTGATAGGAAAGAAGAAAGGAGAGAAAGTAGTATTACCTGCGGCACAGCAATTGCCTGGTGCAGCAGAAATGTTGAGTGATTTAAGGAAAGTACAGAAAAGTGACGAGGATGCAGTAAGAGAGGAGAAGACTACGGAAAAAAGAAAGAGGAAATGAATATAATTTTATTTTCTAAAGAAATTAGTAAAGTGATTAATGTGAATTGAAAAGGTAAAATCATTGCAAATGATTGCTATTTTAACAAATCATCATTATTTTGAAACCACAGTTTTTCTAATTTTTTTTTAAAGCGTATGATTTACATGGCAGGCAGACCTCCAGCACGCGTCTTTGTGAATTCAGGAGTGAGAACTGGGCCTCAGCTGGACGCTTGAGGTCTGATAAAACACTGTGATTCTGCGGCTTGCGAAGGGCTCACCAGCTATGAAGGGTAGTTAGCTGATTGATAGGACACATGCAGAATATTAAGGCATGAATTCTGCTCTTGTCTGAGTATCATACCTGCTTCCAATCAGTTATAGTTTCATAGAAAATCTTCTTTGATGTAAAGTGATCTCCAGTGGGGTGAAATGCCTAGACCATGCACTCATCTATAGTTATTCATAACTGTAGTATCTGTTGTGGTTTATAAAACCGAGATGTGAAAGTTTTGACCAGAGCATGTTTTCTCCACGTGGATCTTATATTTTGCCAGATGGCTGTGTTTGTCTTGGATGGCTCATTACCACTGTCATTAAACAGTTGATAAAACTGTCATACTGGACATTTCAGTGAGAGGGTACAGCCCAGAGTTTATGAAGCTAACAACCAACTTGTTGTTGACAAAGAGGAAGTTGACAAACCCAGATCATTCATAATGAGTAAAAAGAAAAAAACTCAATGGGAATAACTGAATCAGAGAAATGATCAAAATAACCAATCCACCCAAAAAAGAAGAAGAAAGTCCTTTATTTCAGCTTTAAATGAATGTAAGAAATAAAAACAAATTCCAAGAGGTTTTTTTAAAAATTATTTTAAAAGATTTTTGTTCTATTTATTACTTTATGTCCATTATACAGCATGATTTCTTAGTTGAAAGGTGAAGAAATTCTAAAGATAAAAAGAGGCAGAGTGAAGTCATGATAATAATATTTTAAAAGAATGTGTTCAATCCCTATGTTGCTGCTAAGTCGCTTCAGTCGTGTCCAACTCTGTGCGACCCCATAGACAGCAGCCCACCAGGCTCCCCCGTCCCTGGGATTCTCCAGGCAAGAACACTGGAGTGGGTTGCCATTTCCTTCTCCAATGTGTGAAAGTGAAGTTGCTCAGTCATGTCTGACTCATAGCAACCCCATGGTCTGCAGCCTACCAGGCTCCTCCATCGATGGGATTTTCCAGGCAAGAGTACTGGAGGTGGGGTGCCATTGCCTTCTCCGGTTCAATCTCCTTAGAAGAACAATAAATTATTTTTATCTGTATATTTTAAAATTCCGGTAATTTGTAGTTAGTCATTATTGGTGTATTCACTTGAAAATTGCCTTATCAAAATTTGTGTCTAAGTAGTACATGGGCAGATTTTGTATTGGGTTGGATCCCACATCGGCAGAGCTTCTGAAGGGTCTATTGAGGGGTTGCTCTCAAAAGACACCTGTCACCGAGTGAGGGAATTAAGAGAGGGCAGGGAAAGAAGGCAGACACAGATTTAAAATTTTAAGAGCAGTCCAGCCCCAGCCTGATCTCATCAGCAGCTCTGTTCAGAGACTTGCACAGAGATGACCCAGGGCATGGGGGCTGCTCCCAGGCAGCACCTGTCAGCCAAGAGCAGTCCCCCAGAAAAGGATCTGGGGGTGAGCTGTTAGCAGTCAACACTCTCAACAACTGGTGAGGGGTGTACCAACCTGGTATATGTATTTGTCTGTCTCAAGACCTTCTTCAAATAAAAGCATCCTCAGGCTGTTGATGTTGCCCAGTGTCTGTCCATAGCAGCTGTTCAATTAATAGCTAATGAGTGGGTGAACAAATGCATAGATGCTACAGGAAAGATGTTGAAAACTAGATTACAAAAATAGATGATAATCATAATAACTAGCATTTATAAAACATTTGCCGTGTGCAGACACTACGCATGGACTATTTTTGTCAGGTAGGAACTGTTATTACCCGTTTTACACCTGCAGAAACTGAGATGGATGTGTTTTCCAGAATCACATAGCTAGTGTGATATCAGAGCCCACACTTTTAACCTCTTCCTTATACAGAATGTTCAGAAATGAGGAAGGTGAAATAGAGTAAAACAAATACTGAATACTACTGACCCTGGGTCATTTATAGCTTTACAGAATGGCTCTGTTTTACTCGTGAAAGATGGAATTTCCAGCTGCATCTCCCCACTTCTAAAAGGCCAGGCATATCTACTCTAAGATGGAGCTTAAATAAAAATAAGAAATTCTAGAATCCTTGGAACATGCAGAGTGGTTGAAATATCTAGATGAGTCCCAGTCTTTTTGTTTCTGCTCTGTGATAGATTAACCACTGAATAAGCCCTTATATAATAATACCTTCTAAATTGGTTGTTTAGGTTTAAGCCTGGCTACAGTTAAAAATATACCATGAATATTATTAGAAGACATGAGATTTAAATGGATGTTAATTATTTTTAAATATTCCTCCAAGGAGCAAGTTTAATTCTCATGAGTCTTATGGGAGAAATCCTCTAACACATTTGGGCCTTTCTAATGAACTGTCTTGCTCTTCTTCAGGATAATTACTGGTTTGCTCTGTCATTTATGAGATAAGCGACTTAAAGTTTAAGCCCCTCTCCTCTGTAATTCACCTGATATGTGAAAGAAAAACTTAAAATAACACATTTTAAATGAATACTAATATTAGCTTAAAGTGAGATGAGGTATCTGGCTGTCGGCATAGGTGCTGAGTTGCTTCAGCTGTGTCCGACTCTTTGCAACCCTATGGACTGTAGCCCGCCAGGCTCCTGTGCCTATGGGATTATCCGAGGCAAGAATACTGGAGTGGGTAGCCATGCCCTCCTCCAGGGGATCCTCCTGACCCCAGAGATCAAACCTGTTTAATCATGTGTCCTGCACTGGCAGACGGGCTCTTTACCACTAGCGCTACCTGGGAAGCCCCAAGTATTTTTGTGTGTTAGTCGCTCTGTCGTGTCCAACTCTTTGTGCCCCCATGAACTGTAGCCCACCAGGCTCCTCTGTCCATGGGATTCTCCAGGCAAGAATACTGAAATGGGTTGCCATTCCCGTCTCCAGGGGATCTTCCTGACCCAGGGATTGAACCCGGGTCTCCTGTATTACAGGCAGATTCTTTACCATCTGAGCCACCAGGGAAGCTCAAGTATCTGGCTACTTATCTTTAAACATTATGTATCTGAATTTTAAATAGAAAACTTGTATTAATTTACCTGCAGTGTGTGCCCCGGGGGTTGCGTGCAACCTCCACGGCTGTTGTCCAGCTGTGTTCACAGCGATGGCACAAATGCAAAACCTGAATCTGCACATTCGTAACCATAGCTCTGACTCTCCTAAGAGACCACTAAGTAGGTCATGATTTTATGCCAAGAGGAAATGGCCTTTTAGTGGCCAAAGAACTGTTTTTTATACTCTGTGGAAACCTATTATGGTGACCCAGTACTAACGTCATTGCTGTAGTTTCTCATTCCAGATTCATCACTTTGCCCACAATCTTCCATTTTTGCCTTTCCCACCAGGAAATAGTGGTGGGATTTCTTTCTAAATATTTTAAAATTCATGACAATGTTTTATGATACTGCAGTATTCCCAGCTCTTGGGGTAAACACAGAAATGTAACTTAGTTCTTAGGGCATGATTTTATGATACTTTAAACTTCTTTTTGAGACAGAACTGTTGAGACCACAATTCATTTATTTATTCACTATTCACTTGCAGAACTCTTGATCCAAAAGAGTTTGTGGAAAAGTGAAAGTGAGATGCAGATTGGGGTGATTTGTTGTTATTGTGACTTTTATTTCCTTTATCAATGTTATAGTGATATTTATAAAATAAATGTAAGCCAGGAAATTTTTTAAAAGCAGAAGCAATGATTAGACCTAAGGAGTTGTCAGAAAAAGATGTTAATCATTTTGGAACTGAAAGAATTTATCTCATTTTAAATGCTTTTAGAAAATGTGATTCTACATAGACAACCATTTGCTACTCCCCGATATAGCAATAGGTAAAGCTTTTTAAGATTTACTATGTGCCAAGCTCTACACTAATAATGTAGAGCTTGCTTAACCCTTTTAGCAATCCACAACCATATGACATAGGCACTATGGCTATCCCCTTTCTACAGATGAGGAAAGAGGCTTAGAGAATCACAAAGTCACACAACCAGTAATGGTAGGACTAAGATTTAAATGCAGATGGTCTAGCTTAAGAGTTTCTTCCTACATCTTATCACTTCCCTTGAGGGTTACCTATGGTCAAAGCAAAACAATGAATTATTATTGACATTATTGAGAAACCTATTTCTCCAACCAGATGAAGAATCGTGTAGATCTGGCTGTGTGTTTTCTGATTCCTAAATTGTTGTCAGGTAAAGAAAAATATCTTTATTAGATCTGGGGCAGACATAAACCTAGACAAGAATACTTAAGGGTCTTAAATGTCTGGAACTCAAATGCCCTCATCTCCTGTGACACTTTCTGTAATCCTCAAATCTCATCCACTCATACATCCTTCTTGATCCCCCTTTCCTCTCTGAGGCCAATTAAACCTTCTTTCTCCTCTGATCTCCCATGTTCATTTCTCTATAGCTCTGCGACTTCCGTTATTAATGTTAGACTTTGAGTGAGTGTCCCCCGCAGTGGACTATGAACTCTTTAAAGACAAGACTATGATTTTGCCAAGCACTGAAGGCCTCCAGTGCATGGCATATAGCAGCTGAACAATAAGTGCTTTTTTAATGAATGAATTAATAAATATTTCCACACAGTCCATTTTCTCACTTACTTTTTAATGGAGAAGACATTTGTAACAAGCGAAAACACAGTTCTTTTTATTCTATTATATGACACTGGAGTAAAACAAATTTGCATACAATTTCCACAGCAGCTGTTAGTCAATAAGTATTTGTTGAGTAAATTAAAACCATCCATGAGAACCTTCCAGTGAGCTTGCAAGAGGTCTTGTGGAATGTGATAAATTTCCTAAATATCTTACAAAGTCACTTCATGATTTTGTAAAAGCTAGTATCTTGCCTTTGCTTTCATGTAATCAAAGCTGCATTATTCTATTAGAGTGAAGGATGCATCTGAAATTGGCATCAATTTTGCTTTTCTCAGGCTCAGCCCTTTTTCCTGAGGCTATTAACAGATTCTTGTTGGGTTTGGTCTCTATTGGCATGTCCCATGTGTACCTAGTGGAATGTGACCTCTAAACCTCTGGAGAAGTCTGTTGCTTTGCAAATACTATGCACCTTTCATACTTTCAATAAGCTTACCAGTTCCCATCCCCTTTAAGAGGAAGTTCAACATGTCTACTGTGGTAAAAAGAAGCAGACTTGGCTGGAGGCAGCATAGAGGCTAATCAGCTTTTCCAGAGCTACACTCACTTTGTCTTTGAGGGAAGTCACACCTTTGTAGAACAGAATCTCTCATTGCTGATATCTTTGGAAAGCTAGACAGGATGTCTCCTAGGATCTCAAGCATATTTGAACATGAAAAAGGGGAATAATTAAACAAAAATTAATCCCAAACAAAGTGATGGAGATGATGAAGCCAGGCGCACATGGACAAGTTTCATGAGTTGAAAAAGAGGCATATTCTGCATTGTAGCCCCCTTTTCACTCATCTTCATCCTCTCTAGCCACCCACCTCAACTACAGCCTGAAAGATCTATTGATACCATACTTACCCAACAGAATCAACCCAGGGTTATACGTGATTCAGATTTGCTGAGTGCAAGGTGGGTTGTGTAATATGTGGCCAATGGAATTTCTAGATGATACCCTTCAAATTTTAACAAATAAAATTTAGATATTTCTTATAGATGGCAAGTAATCTCTTTTTCTTTCTGTTGCCTCTAATCAAAGGTCTAATGACTTTAGCAGAGGATTATGAAGTAACCATCCTTTTAGTTGAGTCAGCTAAAACCACACATCAGAAGATTTATGGGAATTTTTTTCTCATTTGCATATTAATTTCTGTCCATGGACCCAAACATAAGTCCTCTTATTATAAATCTGATTTCCATTCTCATAATTTTCTTTTTCTCTCTTGCTTCATTTATATTTCTCCTAAAACTTGGAACAAAATAACTAAATTATCCAAAGGGCCCAATGGCTGTTAAGTTGTTAAACAATCCTCCATTCTGTTTGGGTTTTTTAAATTTTTTTTTTACCATCAAGCCTGTCACAGCCATCTTATTAATAAATTAACTATTCAAAAACAAAGACCAGTTTAGTTTTTTGGGAACTTGGTACTAACAACATTATCAGAGTACTAGACCCAGGGTTGGTGCCTAAAGGAAGAAATGAGGATGGTTGTTTAAATGGGTCCGAAATTGCAAATGACCTTAAAAATAAAAATAGAGAGGAAAAAGAATGTGAGATAACTAACTACATAGGATTTGTTCCTCACAGAGCTCAAATAGCTCAGTCCTGAAGAGCACAAGTATAGTAGTAAGACAGACTTGAGTTCATACTCAGGCCCTGTTCTTCACCAGTTTTGACCTTAAATAACTATTACATTTCTGAGCCAACTATTTGCTTGAGAGAGTGACACCTTAGGTTGTTCTAGGGTTTATTGGGATGTTTACAAAATACTTTACCTATTGCCCGCAGACAATTAAGTGCTACTTAAAATGCTATGTAAATAGCATTGTTATAACAGTGTTATAACAACAGTTAAACAGTAACTGTGCAAAATTCTGAAAAAGATGGGAATACCAGACCACCTGACCTGCCTATTGAGAAACCTATATGCAGATAAGCAACAGTTAGAACTGGACATGGAACAACAGACTGGTTCCAAATAGGAAAAGGAGTGCGTCAAGACTGTATATTGTCACTCTGCTTATTTAACTTCTATGGAAAGTACATCATGAGAAACGCTGGACTGGAAGAAACACAAGCTGGAATCAAGATTGCTGGGAGAAATATCAATAACCTCAGATATGCAAATGACACCACCCTTATGGCAGAAATTGAAGAAGAACTAAAAAGCCTCTTGATGAAAGTGAAAGTGGAGAGTGAAAAAGTTGGCTTAAAGCTCAACATTCAGAAAATGAAGATCATGGCATCTGGTCCCGTCACTTCATGGGAAAGAGATGGGGAAACAGTGGAAACAGTGTCAGACTTTATTTTTTTGGGCTCCAAAATCACTGCAGATGGTGATTGCAGCCATGAAATTAAAAGATGCTTACTCCTTGGAAGAAAAGTTATGACCAACCTAGATAGCATATTCAAAAGCAGAGACATTACTTTGCCATCAAAGATCCGTCTAGTCAAGGCTATGGTTTTTCCAGTGGTCATGTATGGATGTGAGAGTTGGACTGTGAAGAAAGCTGAGGGCCGAAGAATTGATGCTTTTGAACGGTGGTGTTGGAGAAGACTCTTGAGAGTCCCTTGGACTGCAAGGAGATCCAACCAGTCCATTCTGAAGGAGATCAGCCCTGGGATTTCTTTGGAGGGAATGATGCTGAAGCTGAAACTCTAGTACTTTGGCCACCTGATATGAAGAGTTGACTCATTGGAAAAGCCCCTGAATCTGGGAGGGATTGGGGGCAGGAGGAGAAGGGGACGACAGAGGATGAGATGGCTGGATGGCATCACGGACTCGATGGACGTGAGCCTGAGTGAACTCCGGGAGTTGGTGATGGACAGGGAGGCCTGGCGTGCTGTGATTCATGGGGTTGCAAGGAGTCAGACACGACTGAGCAACTGAACTGAACTGAACTGAAACAGTAACTACAGTTATCTTATCTGTCATCTCCCTGGAGTCACAGCCCAGCAAACAGTTAATACATGTACATGCCCAGGGATTTCTGTTAGAGGAAGAAGCTACCAAATCAAAAACTCCAAGAAAGCCTTCAAAGAACTTAAGGAAGCAAGAAAGTGCATCACCAGCCAATCCCTTCTCAGAAGGTGAACTCTAGAATTTTAAGGCAAAGGCACCCTTATTTTCTTCAAAGAAACTGTGGCTTTTGTACCTTTTCTCTTTGTCATTGAAAGACATGCCATTCCTTTCCTTTCTTCATTTCACTTTTTCTCAGTTGTTCAGAACTTGGCTCATGGATCAACTTCTCCAGAAAACCTTCTCGGACCCTCCCCAACCCCACTGCCCACCTGTGCAGCCCCAGCTCCCAGGACACCCCATGTGCACCCCATCGAGGCCTTTCCCACATGAACTGTTCTTAACAATTGATCAGTTTCTCAACATAGACCTTAAACTCCATGGGGGCAGCTGTACTATCCTGTGTGCTGTTCTCAGTTGGTCCAACTCTTCACGACCCCATGAACTGCAGCCCACCAGGTTTCTCTGTCCATGGGATTCTCCAGGCAAGAATACTGGAGAGGATTGCTATCCCCTTCTCCAGGGGATCTTCCTGACCCAGGGATCAGACTCAAGTCTCCTGTGTCTCCTGCATTGCAGGCAGATTCTTTACCGCTGAGCCACTGGGGAAGCCCGCCCCACACCTCCATGAAGGCAGAAGCACTGCCATGTTTGACTGAATGAAATTTAACTATTTCTCCAAAATCGTACTCACTTCCTGCCCATGTCTTCAACAACGAGAAACATTAGTATGACTCTTCTAAGAGTTATTTTATTATTCAGAATTATTTCTGACTATTCCAGTAAACTATGTTTTCATCAATGTTAAATGACATCCTAAAGAACCCTATAAAAAGAAACAATCTCTCAGTATTGGTAACAGAAAATGTGTGTTAACTAAGAAGGAATTTGATTTAAACTCCCTAACTCTTTTTCTACTCGTAAGTGACATCTTTCATCCTAAGGTCCTGTGTTCACATTGAAAAATACATTTCCCTTCATTTTTCTTTTTCTGAACTGATCTCTGATTCCACTTGATCTCCACTGAATTGCCCATATAATTGCAAAATGACCCTATTTGGCTATGACTGTAAAAGTCAACACTGCTAGTGAGAAATTTTTAAAAGTAAAAGAATGCAGCATCTCAACTAAGAAAAAAAATAAAAGGAAGGAAAAAAATAAGTAAAAGAAAACAAAATGAGCCTGATTTTCCCGGGGCCTAAATTAGCCCCTAGTCACCCATCTGGCACTTTCAGATGTTTCTTTCAGGCTGCCAGGGTACCACTTAGGGCTTGTGGAGGAGACATTGAGCACTGGAGAGAATGGAGCCTGTAATTAGCAAAGTTACCAAATGTCACACGAGGCTGAAAGTCGACTTCTGAGACTGTTAACTAGTTTCTTTAGTTTTAGACACTTTGTTGGCAAAGGTTTCAATCTTTATGTCACCACCTTGTAGCTTTTATAAAGTCTCAAACTGCTGGAATGCTGGGAGGAGAGGGAAAAAATGGAAAATAGGAAGGAAAAGGGGTATTTTAATTAATTGCATTTCCTGGTTAATTCGGCCTGATGAGTATTTGTTGTCTAACTGCTGGGCTCAGCACCATATTAATTATGGTAGAGAAAAGATAGGAACCACGTGAGGTTATTTACGCCCACAGCAAGTTTATCTTGCCTATGCTCCTCTATTTTCTTCTTTTAACCTTTCTTTATCAAATCTTTTCAAAATATTTTAGTCTTCATTGGTGCCCTAATAATTACAAAAAAAGCAGACATGATTTAATCTTCCTTCTGTGTATTTTCGCTATCTAGCGCACCCTGGAACAAAGTAGGTGCTCAGTAAGTCTTTACTGAATTGAATTGTATCATGGAGATCCATGATGATCCCAAGACTTATTCGAAACTTTTCTTATGTGACAAAAATCCGCTGTGTCCACAGGGTGCCCAGGACACCCTGGCACTCTGTGCTGACCTAGAAGGTTGAGATCAGGGGAGGGAGGCACATGAGGGAGAGGATACATATATGTAATTACGACTGATTCACGTTGTTGTATGGCAGAAGCTAACACAACATGTAAACATTGTAAAGCAATTTTCCTCCAATTAAAAATTGGAGGAAAATTGTATCAATCTACTTGATGAGCTGCAGATCTATTGAATATTTCTTAATTAACTTCTGAGTGAGAAGCAACATATCGTTTAGTTGTTGTTCAGTACTCAGTCATGTCCGACTCTTTGCGACCCCATGGACTGCAGCACTCCAGGCCTCCCTGTCATTTACCATCTCCCAGAGCCTGCTCAAACTCATGTCCATTGAGTCAGTGATGCCATCCAAACCATCTTGTCCTCTGTCATTCCCTTCTCCTCGTGCCTTCCACCTTTCCTAGCATCAGGGTCTTTTCCAATGAGTTGGCTCTTTGCATCAGGTGGCCAAAGTATTGGAGCTTCACCTTCAGCATCAGTCCTTCTAATGAATATTCAGGGTTGCTTTCCTTTAGGATGGACTGGTTTGATCTCCTTGCTGTCCAAAGGACTCTCAAAAGTCTTCTCCAACACCACAGTTCAAAAGCATCAACTTTTCAGCGTTCAGCCTTTTTTATGGTTCAACTCTCACATCCATACATGACTACTGGAAAAACCATAGCTTTGACCAAACAGACCTTTGTTGGCAAAGTAATGTCTCTGCTTTTTAACATGCTGTTTAGGTTGCTCATTTAGAAGTATCTTAAAAATCTATTGCAATGCATGAGACAGGGTACTCAGGGCTGGGGCACTGGGATGACCCTGAGGGATGGGATGGGGAGGGAGGAGGGTAGGGGTTTCAGGATGGGGAACACATGTACACCCATGGCTGATTCATGTCAATGTATGGCAAAAACCGCTACAATTTTGTAAAGTAATTAACCTCCAATTTAAATAAATAAATTAATTTTTTTAAATATATTGAATACTTTCCCATGTACTAAAATACTGGGTTTTTTTCAGCTACCTCCATTAGAACATCTCCAGGTTCAATCCCTGGTCAGGGAACTAAGATCCTGTGAGCTGTGCAGTGACAAAAAAAAAACTGTTTATACCATTTATATATATGCTTTTTTTGGCAACATAATTTTACTTTTCTTTTCTCCCAGCTTGAGATATAATCGACATATTACATTGTGTAAGTTTCAGATAGAGAATGTGATGATTTGATACACATATATGTTGTGAAATGATTCCCACAATAAGGTTAATAGACCCGTCACCTCATATGATTATAATGTGTGTGTGTGTATTTGTGTGTGGTGAAAGCATCTAAGATCTACTCTCTTAGCAACTTTCCAATATATGAATACAGTATTGTTAACTATAGTCACCATGCTGAATATTAGATCCACAGAATTTATTCATCTTATAATGGAAATTTGTACCATTTGACTGACATCTCCCCATTTCTGCCCCCTCTTAGCCCCTGGCAACCACCATTCTCTGGAGTTTGGCTTTTTTCAGATGCTGGACTTAATTTGAAAATTGTCTTATCATAGTGCCAACGGACCCATGAGCAAAATACTGAGCTCTTGATATCAGTTCATGATCTGGACATTGCTCAGCCCGAAGACGTCTGCTCTAGGGTTCTACTTGAGTCTCAAAGTATTAAAAACCAGCTACTGTAGCCACATACTCTCCAGCTCAAAAATTGTTCAAGACCCAGTTTCCACCACCGACTTGAATCTTTATGCTTTGGCTCTTCTCTCGCATCAACAACCTTCTGCACATCCTAAGACCTAGCCTTTCCCTCTTATTGCAGGTGGTCTGGCTTTGGATCCACTATCCCCTAATGAAACAACCAGAGCTCTGGGAAAGGAGTGTGGAATGCTGTCTGCCAGTCAAGGGCAGAGCTGACACCCTGGCTGGGATGTGGGGAGGAACCATTGAGCCAAGGCTGTGCCTCGGGTGCTCATGGATGGGGAACCCTCTGAAGCAGAACCAGAAGAGCTTCTGCAGGAAGTGCTAGACTGAAAATGGACCCCTATCAGAAATCTACTCTCCAACCCCAGAAAGGCTTTTAGAAGGAGGGTAGGCTTACTCTTTCTCTGATTACTGAAGAAGGATTGACTGGTAATGAGAGGAGAAAAATAGAATCTTTGCTGGATGACTTTAGTTCTCTTAACAAACTGAAGGGCAGGATTGTTCAAGTTTTAGCAGGCTAATGGAGAAGGTACAACTAGAGTCAACAGTGGACCAAGAGGGATAGCCAACTTTCCTGTGAAAGTGATAGCCTTAAGCTAAAGACCCTGAGAAAGAGCCCTACTTGGAGTTGGGAAGTCATCTGCCTCTTGCTTTCAATTTTGCTTGTCCTTGCTCCTTCCTAGGCTCTGGGTCAGCCTACAGGGAGGTTCCTCTGCCAAAAGCCACATCCATTTGGCAGAGTACACATATCATACAGAGAAATAAAATTACCCACTATGGCCTCAAAATGGAAAGTCAGATCACGGATATTTGGGTATATGGCACCTAGACCTAGTTGGCTTGGCTTCAGGGGATTCTTAGAGGTCTATCCTGAGAGTACTCCATTAGGACTTTAGCCCTGATTTGCTCAAGAGCCCAGCTAAGATCTAAAGCTTCTGGGACTTCCCTAGTGGTTCAGTGGTTTAAGACTTCACCTTCGACCCCTGGTTGGGAGCTAAAATCCCACATGCCTTCTGGTCAAAAAAAAAAAAAACTTAAAATCAGAAGCAATATTGTAGCAAATTCAATAAAGACTTTAAAAATGGTCCAGATTTTTTAAAAATCTGGAAAAAAAAAAGATCTATGGTTGCCCCATGATTCTGATCCTGACAGCCTTGATAGTTCGATATAGGTAGATATGCACTCAGATCCTGGCTTGACCACCTACATGATCTTGGTCAAGTTATTTAATCTCTGAAACTGAGTTTTTAAATCTGAGGATGATGACACCTCTTCTAAATAATATTGTAGGGATTTAATGATAAAGTGTATAAAGGAAAGCTTA
Source organism: Ovis canadensis (assembly GCF_042477335.2). Classification (NCBI taxonomy): domain Eukaryota; kingdom Metazoa; phylum Chordata; class Mammalia; order Artiodactyla; family Bovidae; genus Ovis; species Ovis canadensis. The sequence goes on from NC_091245.1 coordinate 54,730,980, forward strand.
ACAATATATGGCACATACTAGATGCTCAAAAGAAATGGCAACAGTATCTAGTTCTTCAGTTAGTTCCCTTTCTTGTTGATTGCTATAAAGATTCTGGAAAAATGTCCTCAGAGCTAGTATAGTAGGAGTCACCAAAATTCTCTGGAGTAAGTCTTCTTCTCTCTAGCATAAGTCAGTCATTATCACATTGTTAAGATTTCAAGTTCAGGAAGAAATGTTTTTCTAACGCACATTATAAATGCTGCAACCATTTCCTCTGGGATCTTTTCTTGTGTTGACTTTTTCCCAACAAAAATTTTTAGATGTTTTCCATGTCCATAATTAAAATGTCCAGTGAAAATAAAGATTCTGTACAAATTGCTGAGAAAAGAAGTCCTTTACTCAGTTATTCACAACTTTCTAATGTTCTTGTACTCATCACTTTGCATACCAATTACATTTATTTTTAAATCTAGTTTCACTCACATTTTACCCTTATTTCATTCTGTAAGTAAATATGTTCTACACATCTCAGTTTTACAGGGACATGTCACAGTAATTCTGTTCATCAAAGCATGGGATTGGGACTTCCCTGATGGTCCAGTGGTTAGAACTTCGTGTTCTCACTGCCAAGGGCCTGGGTCCAATCCCTGATGCAGGAACTAAGATCCCACAAGGTGTGGCCAAAAAAGTTAAATTAAATTTTAAAATAAAAAGCATGGACTTGATTTGGCTTTCCCAGACAGAATATTGTCCCTACCAGCCCTACCCCAACCAAATCTACTTTCATGCTTTTCTTCAAGTTTTGTGATTAATTATGAAGCTTTAGAAACACAGTTCTGTAGAATATAAACTGTCATTACTATTGATATATTGCTGATAACTACAGGTTTCACCCCAATAATGGCAGGTTTTAAAATTATTACTATTTTAGTGAAAACTCCAATTTTTGTTAGGGAAAAGTGAAATACTGTAAATAGGATACCAGCCAATTTGTTAGAAGAAAGTTTCTAGACATAGAAAAGTTTTGAAGGGCCAGTGATTTTTTTAAATTTATTAATTAAAGTTTTTTTCTTATTGAGATAGAATGGTAGTAATTTAGTCACTAAGTTGTGTCTGACTCTTGCAACCCCATGGATTGTAGCCCACCAGGCTCCTCTGTCTATGTGATTTTCCAGGCGAGAATACTGGAGTAGGTTGCCATTTCCTTCTCCTGGGGATCCTCCCGACCAAGGGACTGAACCCAGGTCTCCCTCAGTGCAGGCAGATTCTATACTGATTGAGCATACAATATTATGTCAGTTTCAGATGTAAAGTTTTCTTTTGAATAGCAGAGATAGAGAGATCCAGGTGGAGTGTGAAATCCAAATATGAATTTTTAAAGACACAGGAAGGAAAACAATTATAGGTTTGCAAACAAGTTTGCTGGTCCATTTGAGCCCATCCCTAATGTCCACACCCTGAAGTCAGGATGCTCCACCTGGGTGTGGCCTGGAGAAACCTGCTGTTTACCACAGTTACTATGAGACTTGGGACATGCATTAGCAGACATCATTCTTTCATGCCCTATTGTTACATTTCATTGGAATGTAAGTGATTTACAATGTAGTATTACTTTCCTCTGTACAGCAAAGTGAATCAGTTATGTGCTAAGTCACTTCAGTCGTATCTAACTGTTTGTGACCCCATGGACTGTACCCCGCCAGGCTCCTCTGTCCATGGGATTCTCCAGGCCAGAATAGTGGAGCGGGTTGCCACGCCCTCCTCCAGGGCATCTTCCCAACCCAGGGATTGAACCCACATCTCTCAGGTGTCCTGCATTGGCAGGCAGATTCTTTACCAATAGCACCACCGGGGAAGCCCAAATCAGTTATACATATGCATATATCCACTGTTTTTTATTCTTTTCCCATATAGGTCATTATAGAATATTGAGTATAGAGTTCCCTGTACTACTCTATTGTTCTTATTAGTTATCTGTTTAATAAATAGTATAGTATAGTGAAGTCGCTCAGTCGTGTCCAACTCTTTGTGACCCCATGGACTGTAACCTACCAGGCTTCTCCATCCATGGGATTCTCCAGGCAAGAATACTGAAGTGGGTTGCCATTTCCTTTTCCAGGGGATCTTCCCGACCCAGGGATCGAACCCAGGTCTCCCACACTGGAAGCAGATGCTTTAACCTCTGAGTATGTATATGTCAGTCCCAGTCTCCCAATTTATCCCTCCCCCCAAGAGTCAGTGTTTCACATGTTATTCAGTTCAGTCGCTCAGTCATGTCCGACTCTTTGAGACCCCATGAATCGCAGCACGCCAGGCCTCCCTGTCCATCACCAACTCCCGGAGTTCACTCAGACTCACGTCCATCGAGTCCGTGATGCCATCCAGCCATCTCATCCTCTGTCATCCCTTTCTCCTCCTGCCCCCAGTCCCTCCCAGCATCAGAGTCTTTTCCAATGAGTCAACTCTTCGCATGAGGTGGCCAAAGTACTGGAGTTTCAGCTTCAGCATCATTCCTTCCAAAGAACACCCAGGGCTGATCTCCTTTAGAATGGACTGGTTGGATCTCCTTGCAGTCCAAGGGACTCTCAAGAGTCTTCTCCAACACCACAGTTCAAAAGCATCAATTCTTCGGCGCTCAGCTTTCTTCACAGTCCAACTCTCACATCCATACATGACCACAGGAAAAACCATAGCCTTGACTAGATGGACCTTAATCGGCAAAGTAATGTCTCTGCTTTTGAGTATGCTATCTAGGTTGGTCATAACTTTACTTCCAAGGAGTAAGCGTCTTTTAATTTCATGGCTGCAGTCACCATCTGCAGTGATTCTGGAGCCCCAAAAAATAAAGTCTGACACTGTTTCCACTGTTTCCCCATCTATTTCCCATGAAGTGATGGGACCGGATGCCATGATCTTTGTTTTCTGAATGTTGAGCTTTAAGCCAACTTTTTCATTCTCCTCTTTCACTTTCATCAAGAGGCTTTTAGTTCTTCTTCGCATTCTGCCATTAGGGTGGTGTCATCTGCATATCTGAGGTGATTGATATTTCTCCTGGCAATCTTGATTCCAGCTTGTGTTTCTTCCAGTCCAGCGTTTCTCATGATGTACTCTGCATAGAAGTTAAATAAGCAGGGTGACAATATACAGCCTTGACGTACTCCTTTTCCTATTTGGAACCAGTCTGTTGTTCCATGTCCAGTTGTAACTGTTGCTTCCTGACCTGCATACAGATTTCTGAAGAGGCAAGTCAGGTGGTCTGGTATTCCCATCTCTTTCAGAATTTTCCACAGTTTCTTGTGATCCACACAGTCAAAGTCTTTGGCATAGTCAATAAAGCAGAAATATATGTTTTTCTGGAACTCTCTTGCTTTTTCCATGATCCAGCGGATGTCAGCAATTTGATCTCTGGTTCCTCTACCTTTTCTAAAACTAGCTTGAACATCAGGAAGTTCATGGTTCACATATTGCTGAAGCCTGGCTTGGAGAATTTTGAGCATTACTTTACTAGCATGTGAGATGAGTGCAATTGTGCGGTAGTTTGAGCGTTATTTGGGATTGCCTTTCTTTGGGATTGGAATGAAAACTGACCTTTTCCAGTCCTGTGGCCACTGCTGAGTTTTCCAAATTTGCTGGCATATTGAGTGCAGCACTTTTACAGCATCATCTTTCAGGATTTGAAATAGCTCAACTGGAATTCCATCACCTCCACTAGCTTTGTTCATAGTGATGCTTTCTAAGGGCGACTTGACTTCACATTCCAAGATGTCTGGCTCTAGATGAGTGATCACACCATCGTGATTATCCGGGTCGTGAAGATCCTTTTTGTACAGTTCTTCTGTGTATTCTTGCCTCCTCCTCTTAATATCTTCTGCTTCTGTTAGGTCCATACCATTTCTGTCCTTTATCGAGCCCATCTTTGCATGAAATGTTCCCTTGGTATCTCTAATTTTCTTGAAGAGATCTCTAGTCTTTCCCATTCTGTTCTTTTCCTCTATTTCTCTGCATTGATCGCTGAAGAAGGCTTTCTTATCTCTTCTTGCTATTCTTTGGAACTCTGCATTCAGATGCTTATATCTTTCCTTTTCTCCTTTGCTTTTCGCTTCTCTTCTTTTCACAGCTGTTTGTAAGGCCTCCCCAGATAGCCATTTTGCTTTTTTGCATTTCTTATCCATGGGGATGGTCTTGATCCCTGTCTCCTGTACAATGTCATGAACCTCATTCCATAGTTCATCAGGCACTCTATCTATCAGATCTAGGCCCTTAAATCTATTTCTCACTTCCACTGTATAATCATAAGGGGTTTGATTTAGGTCATACCTAAATGGTCTAGCAGTTTTCCCTACTTTCTTCAATTTCAGTCTGAATTTGGCAATAAGGAGTTCATGATCTGAGCCACAGTCAGCTCCCAGTCTTGTTTTTGCTGACTATATAGAGCTTCTCCATCTTTGGCTGCAAAGAATATAATCAATCTGATTTCGGTGCTGACCATCTGGTGATGTCCATGTGTAGAATCTTCTCTTGTGTTGTTGGAAGAGGGTGTTTGCTATGACCAGTGTGTTTTCTTGGCAAAACTCTATTAGTCTTTGCCCTGCTTCATTCCGCATTCCAAGGCCAAATTTGCCTGTTACTCCAGGTGTTTCTTGACTTCCCACTTTTGCATTCCAGTCCCCTATAATGAAAAGGACATTTTTTTTTTTTTGGGTGTTAGTTCTACAAGGTCTTGTAGGTCTTCATAGAACCGTTCAACTTCAGCTTCTTCAGCATTACTGTTTGGGGCATAGACTTGGATTACGGTGATATTGAATGGTTTGCCTTGGAAATGAACAGAGATCATTCTGTCGTTTTGGGGATTGCATCCAAGTACTGCATTTCAGACTCTTTTGCTGATCATGATGGCTACTCCATTTACATGTTGAGGGATCTCCAATAGCAAATGATGAAAACCATTTGGTAGATACCAGGCTTAACTGAAATCTCTGCAGGAAACCAGAGGGAAGTAAAACATTCAAGAAGCTGGCTTGATGTTCAGACAATGATATTTATGGGATATATAAAACTGAGATAATACTAATAACAGAGCCAATTTATTTCCTTCTCAAATGTTGAAGCATAGAAAAAAACAGGAGACAGACCTAAGTTTAATGAAAGGTGGAATCTAAAAAGACTGAACTTTTATTCTCCTTTTTGAGTCCATTTAATATATTTTATAGACCTAATATTCCTACGGAGAAGGCAATGGCACCCCACTCCAGTACTCTTGCCTGGAAAATCCCATGGGTGGAGGAGCCTGGTAGGCTGCAGTCCTTGGGGTCACTGAGGGTCAGACATGACTGAGCAACTTCACTTTCACTTTTCGCTTTCATGCATTGGAGAAGGAAATGGCAACCCACTCCAGTGTTCTTGCCTGGAGAATCCCAGGGACAGGGGAGCCTGGTGGGCTGCCATCTATGGGGTCGCACAGAGTCGGACACGACTGAAGCGACTTAGCAGCAGCAGCAGCAGTAGCAGCAGCAGCAACATTCCTAGCTAGCAATGCTAAGAATACAGAAAGCCTCATCTCTATGGAGAAGATCTGGGAAGCTTGTTGCAGTCTGAAAATCAGAGCCAAGAGAAAACAAACAAGAATTCATTTCTGCCATTAAAATTGCAAACCATCATTGTTGCAATCTACTATAATTTCCTTTCCTAATCTAGATATATTTTGTATGATTTTGAAAGCTGTTACAACATTTGTTATTCAAATTAAAACATGTGTTGTAAGTGAACTGGGAAATTTGGTAAGCATCTCATTTTGAAATTTCCAATTGACCTCCCCAGCCCTCTTACATTAAATGACATAAAACAAATCATGCAGACCATGTCCTCTGCAAGTTCTTTCCCTCAGAAAAAGAAAAGAGGTTTGTTAAGATTGCTAGACATTAAACACCAACTACCAAAAAGATAAAGTGCTCATATAACCACAGAATTTCAGAGCTGGGAACAACCTCAGACATCAACTGGTCTAGTGGCACACAAGTTCATCTGCCCTCTGAAGCTTGTTTCTGACCCACAAGATCTATAGAAACTGTTCTTTCTAGAACCTTAATAATCCTATACCTATGCTCGTGTTCAGTCACTCTGTCGTGTCTGACTCTGTGACCCTTTGGACAGTAGCCTGCCAGGCTCCTCATCCATGGGATATCCCAGGCAGGAATACTGGAGTGTTTTGCTATTTCCTCCTCCAGGGGATCTTCCTGACTCAGAGACTGAACCTTCATCTCCTGTTGTCTCCTCTGCAGTATTACCACTTCTGCTATTCTTCGTATTTTGGAGTTTGCAGCACAGGTTCTTTCAGCTCAAAATCAGACAGAAAGAGGGAGAGGGATGGAGAGGGAAGGAGAAAAAGAAGAAAGAGAGAGAGAGGAGTTCAGTTGAGTCGCTCAGTCGTGTCCGACTCTTTGAGACCGCATGAATTGCAGGATGCCAGGCCTCCCTCTCCATCACCAACTCCCAGAGTTCACTCAGACTCACGTCCATCGAGTCAGTGATGCCATCCAGCCATCTCATCCTCGGTCGTCCCCTTCTCCTCCTGCCCCCAATCCCTCTCAGCAGGAAGAGTGCAGAGTCTCAACACACTTTTTAGAAACCCCAAAACTGAGAATGCTTTGGTATAGATGAGAGTTTCTCAGCTTTGGCATTACTGACATTTTATTTTTATTTTTATTTTTCTGATGGAACTGAGCTTTTTTTTTTTTTTACTTTATTTTACCTTACAATGTGGCTCAGAGGTTAAAGTGTCTGCCTCCAAATGCGGGAGACCCGGGTTCAATCCCTGAGTCGGGAAGATCCCCTGGAGAAGGAAATGGTAACCCACTCCAGTATTCTTGCCTGGAGAATCCCATGGATGGAGAAGCCTGGTAGGCTACAGTCCACAGGGTCGCAAACAGTCAGACATGACTGAGTGACTTCAACTTCACCTTCACCTTTACCTTACAATACTGTATTGGTTTGGATAATTCTTTGTTGTGAAGAGGCTATCTTGTGCACTATAAGATATTTAGCAGCATCCCTGGCCAATCTCTTCCCTGCCAGTTGTGACAACCAAAAATATCTAGCAACATTGTCAAATTTGGGGCAGGAGTGGAAGTGGGTGGACCACGTTATTCCTGGTTGAGAACCATTGATGTGTATGGTTTGTGAAGAAACAAATAACAGGTAAAATGTTTGATGATTGAAAAGCCAGTTCTCTACTCATCATACTCACAACCTCTTCAACAATGAATGTTATTATTTCATAAAGACCTTTTCCTTGAAGTAGCAGCTGTCCTGATAGCACTCAATCAGAATGCTCTCCAAGATCAGTATGCCACATTATTGGCCAAACAGCTAGACAGAGTCCAATTCTAGTCATGGTGCTACAAACGTGGGATGTTACAGAAAATAAGAAAATCTAGGTTAAATTCTGTGGTCCTGATGCAGAGGTCACTGGGCTTCATCAGCTTTTGCATAATCCCAGAGTTGAGTTGGCCATGTGGGTGTCATCTTCCTTCCTTGGGGCTCCCTGTTCATCATCCAAGTGCTTCAGTTCAGTTCGGTTCAGTTCAGTTGCTCAGTCGTGTCTGACTCTTTGCGACCCCATGAAGTGCAGCACGCTAGGACTCCCTGTCCATCACCAACTCCCGGAGTTCACCCAAACTCATGTCCATCGAGTCGGTGAGTCAACTCTTCACATGAGGTGGCCAAAGTACTGGAGTTTCAGCTTTAGCATCAGTCCTTCCAAAGAACACCCTGGACTGATCTCCTTTAGAATTGACTGGTTGGATCTCCTTGCAGTCCAAGGGACTCTCAAGAGTCTTCCCCAACAAAGTTCTAAAGCATCAATTCTTTGGTGCTCAGCTTTCTTCACAGCCGAACTCTCACATCCATACATGACCACAGGAAAAACCATAGCCTTGACTAGACAGACCTTTGTTGGCAAAGTGATGTCTGCTTTTGAATATGCTATCTAGGTTGGTCATAACTTTACTTCCAAGGAGTAAGCGTCTTTTAATTTCATGGCTGCAATCACCATCTGCAGTGATTCTGAAGCCCCCCAAAATAAAGTCTGACACTGTTTCCACTGTTTGCCCATCTATTTCCCATGAAGTGATGGGACCAGATGCCATGATCTTTGTTTTCTGAATGTTGAGCTTTAAGCCAACTTTTTCCCTCTCCTCTTTCACTTTCATCAAGGGGCTTTTTAGTTCCTCTTCACTTTCTGCCATAAGGGTGGTGTCATCTGCATATCTGAGGTGATTGATATTTCTCCCGGCAATCTTGATTCCAGCTTGTGCTTCTTCCAGCCCAGCATTTCTGATGATGTACTCTGCATAGAAGTTAAATAAGCAGGGTGACAATATACAGCCTTGACATACTCCTTTTCCAAGTGCTTACTACTACTAAGTCACTTTAGTCGTGTCCAACTCTTTGCGACCCCATAAACAGCATCCCACCAGGCTCCCCCGTCCCTGGGATTCTCAAGGCAAGAATGCTGGAGTGGGTTGCCATTTCCTTCTCCAATGCATGAAAGTGAAAAGTGAAAGTGAAGTCGCTCAGTCGTTTCCAACCCTCAGCGACCCCAAGGACTGCAGCCTACCAGGCTCCTCCATCCATAGGATTTTCCAGGCAAGAATACTGGAGTGGGGTGCCATTGCCTTCTCCAGGGAGTGGTCAATTCAAGAGTCTACCAAGGACATAGTAGTTACTCAGCAAATATTTGTTGAATGCTTTCGTGAAAGATGTTTTACTTTGGGTATTTTGCCTTTTGGATTGGACAATTAAGCACTTTATTGTTCCAGAGCTAAACATATCCTTGTTCAAATCAGTTGGAGGATAGGCTATCTCCTAGAAAATCTCAAAGTCACTCATATTTCATATTCCACAATCCTCAAGTTAAAAAAAAAGTGTGCGTGTGTGTGCGTGTGTGTGTGTGTGTGTGTGTGTGTGTGTGTAAGCAAACACCTGCCTTGTCCAAAGTATAGAAGCAATCAAAGGTATATAGACAATACTCTCTCAATGAAGAACCGCAGTTAAGCCAGGGTCTCTACTGATGTGTTAAATATACCGTCTCTTTAGTTCTCACAATAATCACATTATATAGATGCTAAGCACAGGGAAATACATTGTTCAAGGTCGGACAGAAGCTACAGGGGAAGCAGAAATTCAAATCAAGATCTGATTGAGTTTTCAGCTGCCTAAGACAGTTTACAAGCCTCCCTTGACTCACTTGGCCCATGTGCCCCAGGCCTCTGTTGCCTGTTGAACAGAGAACTGTTGGTCTACTGCGGCCCTGCCCTCCAGGGTAGCTGACAGAACCCACCCTCCGCCCCCTGCCAAGCCTCTTCAGGACTGAGGGCTGAGCTTCACCACCTGAACCTGGTGAGAGCCTATGTAGAGACAACCCCAGGACCCAACCAGACCAGACCTGCAGGGGGTTGCTGCCTTTCAGCACTTCCTGATCCACACACTCTGCTGCTCCCTGGAGCATGGGATCTGGCTTCCAGGGGCTCCCCTAGGGTCGAGGCAACCAAACCAGAGGTGGGGGAACTCAAACACTTCTTAAAGAAAACTGGGACCAGTGGAAGACTGTAAACTACAGGACAGCATATACATGCCTCTCCCTTCCTTCTCGCTCAGACTGTCCTGAGATATACTGGTTCCATTCAGTCTTTCTGGAGACCAGCTGTGACTTCTCGTGAAGCTGGGCCCCAGATCAGTACTTTGTCACCTTACATCTGCTTCGCCTCTTGCTTTGTCTCAGTTCCCCTTTTCCTTCAGACTTACTGCCCTGGTGTTACACACATGCACACACACACAGCCCCCAGTAAAGTGTTAATCTCTAAGTTTTGCTTTGGTTCTGCTTTTTAAGGTACTGCAGCTAAAACATAAGCTTTAATTTATGAAATTACACGCTGTTACCCATCTTTCAAAAGTCCAAGAAAAATAAAAATAAACCTTTTATTAGTAGAGCTTACCCCATACTGATCATAACTGACAAATATTTTGAAAGAAAAAAAAAAAAAAAAAGGAAGCCATAGTCTACAGATGTGGGAAGCAGTGCATTAAGGTGGCACTAATCTTGCCTTGAAGAAAGCTGAGTGCCGAAGAATTGATGCTTTTGAACTGTGGTGTTGGAGAAGACTCTTGAGAATCCCTTGGACTGTAAGGAGATCCAACCAGTCCATTCTAAAGGAGATCAGCCCTGGGTGTTCTTTGGAAGGAACACCCTTCTTTCTAAAGCTGAAACTCCAGTACTTTGGCCACCTCATGCGAAGAGTTGACTCATTGGAAAAGACTCTGATTCTGGGAGGGATTGGGGGCAGGAGGAGAAGGGGACGACAGAGGATGAGATGGCTGGATGGCATCACCAACTCAATGGATGTGAGTTTGAGTGAACTCCAGGAGTTGGTGATGGACAGGGAGGCTGGTGTGCTGCAATTCATGGGGTCGCAAAGAGTCGGACACGACTGAGCGACCAACTGACCTGAATCTTGCCTTAGCTGCCTAACCACCATATGCTTTTCTCCCTCTTGCATTTGGACAAAAGGCTGTGTTAACACTTGTTTGAGTACCAGGACTCTGTTTATCTGGCTGTGATGATCCTGTGTAGCCTAGTAGGATGGAAAGTGTCAGCTGTCCTAAATTCAAGTCCTACTGCTTCTGCATATTTGGTGTTTGACTTGAGAAAGTAATAATACCTGTGTAGATATTTCCTCACCTGTAAAATAGAAACAAGACAATGTGCCTCATCTTTCCCATGGCTGATGTGACAAAGTTGAGAGTATGTTGAAGCATCGCACAGGTGTGCTTTAACTGTGTGAGGGGAGGTTAGGTAATAACTTTCTAATTTAGTCTTCTGAATTCCCATCACTAAAAATAATGAAGCACTTCAGTAGGAAAATATAAAGGAATAAATCACTTAAAACTTTTCAAATATGTTTAACGTAATAATTAAGCTTAAAAACCAAGATGGACTAGGGACTTCCCTAGCGGTCCAGTGGGTAAGACACTGAGCTTACACTGCAGGGGACACTGGTTCAATCCCTAGTCTGGGAACTAAGATTCCACAAGCCGTGCAGCATAGCCAAGAAATAGAGGAGGAAAAAAAAGCTATGATGGAATAAAAGAGACTGGATTTTCCCTCCCACATGAAACAAACAAACAGAAATAAACAGAAAATATATTTTTAAAAAACGATTTTAGGACAGTGGATGTCAGATGACCAGATGATTCTCCAAGAGAAAGGAAACGTGTGATGGGCCCTGTGATTGCCCTCGGCTGACCACTGGAGAATTTCCAGGCTACAGCGCGTGGAGAAGGAAGCCGTGGTGGACTTCACGAGTTGAGCAGATGGAGCTGAGACCCCAAGAGACCAAGGTGGCTGGAGTTCAAAGGACAGAGTATCAAAGATGCAGGAGGTGCACAGAGAGAAACTCTGGAGATCTGCAGGATCCAGCAGAGCACGAATCAGGGCATGCACGTGAGGAAACTCTGCAAAGCTGAGGGGAAACGGCCCAAAGGATCAGCAGGGACAGTGTCTAGAGCTCACACTAGGCTAAGAAGAGTGCCTGTTTCTACCAGCCAGACTGAAAAAAAAAATCCCTTAATTCACAAGGCACTGGGCAGAGTACTTGAAAAAAAATTTGCCACAACAGTGGGAAATAATTAACCATAAACTAAATACTGCTGTGGTCCAGTCTAATAAATCTTAGACACGTGACCTGAAAGGATCAAGTTGTTTGCAATAATTAAACTTCATTCCAGAACAAAGCTCAAAAATATTTACAGAAGGTATTATAGTTGTATTTCATATGTTCAAAAACCTTGCATTTCATATCTTCAAAACTTTCTATAGAGAGTTTCTAAGATCAAATATCTGTGGATAAAAACTACAGTGTTCAAGATAAAAGATGTCTGCTGCTGCTGGTGCTAAGTCGCTTCAGTCATGTCCGACTCTGTGCGACCCCATAGACGGCAGCCCACCAGGCTCCTCTGTCCCTGGGATTCTCCAGGCAAAAACACTGGAGTGGGTTGCCATTTCCTCCTCCAGTGCATGAAACGGAAAAGTAAAAGTGAATTTGCTCAGTTGTGTCCGACTCTTTGCGACCCCATGGACTGCAGCCTACCAGGCCCCTCTGTCCATGGGATTTTCCAGACAAGAGTACTGGAGTGGGTTGCCATGTCCTTCTCCCAAAAGACATCTAGGATGGAATAAATAGTATATCCATACAATGAAATACTACTGAGCAATGAAAAGGAGTGAGCTTGATAAAACCTCAGAACAATTGTGCTAAAAGAATCCAGACAAAAACATTTCAAGCTGTGCTATTCCTTTTACTTGAAATTCTAGAAGATGCAAAGTAATCTCTAGTTGCAGAAAACCTATCAGTGATTATCTGATGAGGGGGCAGAAGGAAAGCATTCTCAAGAGGCACAAGGAAACTTTTAGGGAGTGATGGAGATGCTCACTATTTTGATTTTTATGATGGTTTCACAGGTGTGCACAGATGTCAAAGCTTATCATTTTGAACACTTTAAACATGTGCAGTTTATTGTATATCAATTATAATTTAAAAAACTAAAGAGACTAAAGTATATTTCTAAAAACCATTGAACAACTTGGGAAGTAGAGGATTTTAAAATGTAGCCACATTTAATATTTAAAATTTTGTAAATTTTAGAGAATGGTTCAAGATTTAAATTTATAATTTTTGTTACATCTAAACCTATAGTGTCTATAGACTATACCTATAGAATAGCATCTATATTTGTATAGTAGCTAAAATTTGTTTGAGTGTTCTCTCTTTTTCCTTTTTGTAGCAACAAATTACAAAAACTATTCCCCCTGTTAATTGAAAATATTTTCATGAAGGAGGATGGGGGAGTATTTCAAAACAAAACTAAGAATCAGAAAGGCACAAGTTATGAATTTTTCCAAAGCTTGTTTTAGAAATTAAGAAAATTATACCCATTTTTGCGGGAGAATGGGAATTCTAACATGTATACTATCATGTAAGAATTGAATCGCCAGTCCATGTCTGACGTAGGGTGCAGCATGCTTGGGGCTGGTACATGGGGATGACCCAGAGAGATGTTGTGGGGAGGGAGGTGGGAGGGGGGGTCATGTTTGGGAACGCATGTAAGAATTAAAGATTTTAAAATTAAAAAAAAAAAAAAGAAAATTATACCCATTTTTCTTAACCGTAAGTGACTGTACACTTACTCTCTAACACCCCTTTCTGTTTGATATGAGGTCTGGGCTTGAAAAATCCTCTAAATATCTGATTAAAGACTCAAGGACTTTAATTCCTGTTGTCCTCATTCATTAGAGATACAGTTATGTGATGCATACTCATTATATTTTGGACTGAATTAATTTATGCATCCTCATGCTCCCGACTTGTCTGTCTTGATTTCTCCCAGTTTGATGCCGACCGAGACGAGGATGAGGTGTTCTATGACATCAGCATGGCAGTTGACAGCAAGTTATTTCCAAACAAAGAGGCTGCAGCAGGTAAGTCCCCATGTCCTTTGGGCTACAGTACACCCTGATCCCCTGCCAAGTGTCTGGGGCTTTGTAGTAACACTGGCGTGCAACATACTGCTGTAAGGTTGTGAGGATGATGCTGTCCTCACAGCTTTATACCTTCTGGTTTAAAAATAAAGGTACAAAACAACATAGAAAAGAGCCATATATCTGGTTCTTATGGTTACTGCCTTTCTTCCAGTCATTGCACAGGCAAATTAGCAGGTAGTCACAATATAGCGTAGGATCTACGTTACTGTGGGATTTCCCTAGAGGCTCAGATGGTAAAGAATCTGCCCTAAATGCAGGAGATGTGGGTGGGAAAATCCCCTGGAGAAGGAAAGGGCAACCCACTCCAGTATTTTTGCCTAGAGAATTTCATGGACACAGGAACCTGGCAGGCTACAGTCCAGGGGGTTGCAAAGAGTCAGACATGACTAAGCAACTAACACTTCACTACTTCTATGCTACTGTAATTTTTAAAAATTGGTCTAACCCATAACTTGAGCACAATGAAAGTTACAACTTCTCCAGGCCGCCCTCACACATATATGTCTCTCCTGAACCACCAGGGAAAAATCCTCCCTTTGGGTCTTCTAGATGCCCCCATTCCAACCCACTGCCCCTGTTGTGGCCCTGCCCCTTCTCTTTCTATATCTAGAAGTTTGACACATATCCCCTCAAATAGTCAGTACTCACACTTCTATCCTTGACCCTTTTCTCACTCTCTTATACATTCTCTGCATCAACTCATTGTCCCTCACGGTTTCAACCGTCACTTCCACATGGATGACTCCCAGATCTTTGTCTCAGGCCTGACCTTTCTTCTCAGTTACAGCCTCGGTGAATAAAGACCTAAAGTTCTGGGCTATAAAGAAAAAGGCTAAACACCTAAAGTTTTAAGCCGTATTTGAAGCCCAGTTTGGGAACGCATGTAAGAATTAAAGATTTTAAAATTTAAAAAATAAAAAACTAAAAAAAAAAAAAAGAAAGAATTTTTTTTTTAAAGAGAAGGCAGTAGTCTTTCTGGGCAAACCCACAGAGCACAGATAACTGACATAAACTCACCTGCCTGATTTTCCAGTGATATTTACAGAAAGATAGCCTGTTACAGGGAAGAAGGAATATGGAGAAGCATGTCAGATCATATAAACAAGAGTACCACTGCTTCAAAAAAAAGTTATAGATCTATGTTTTTTGTTTGTTTTGTTTTGTTTGACCACTCTTAGGGTAGTTCCCCCACTAGGGATCGAACCCAAGCTCTCTACACTGAAGAACAGAGTTCTAACCACTGGACTACCAGGGAAGTCTTGACACCTGTATTTTCAAGTTAATATTTAATTTTACAACATTCCTTTTAGACCTCGCACAACAAATATCTATCTGATAGATACCTTCAATTTCCAAACAGCAGAGCAGGAGAAAATTTAAACTGCCCCTTCTTTAGAACTTCCAGCACTTTATGACTCTCAAGTAGCATTTCTCCAAAGTGGCCTCATCCTACAGTGATGTAGCTGTGCCGTCTAAAGTACATTCGGTAAATTCTGTCTTCATCCTCTTCAGGTCCCCTTGGTAGATTGCGCAGTGCCTGGCCCATAGCAGGGGCCCATCCTGCCTTCCTACAGCTCTGAGCTTATGAACAGAGAGGTCTGTGTTCACAGCCACAACTCCCCAACTCCCCTCCATTCCCAAGACCCCTGAAAACATACAAGACCTCTACTCCAGCCTTAGAGTAAACCCCTTCTATCTGTCACAGCCCTGGTGAGTGAAGTGATCCCAGGAGAGCCTGTGGTAAACTGGAAATAAACCTCTCCTTACCAGAGGCTGCCACTTCACAGCCTCAACACTATTGTTCAGTTCAGTTCAATTCAGTAGCTCAGTTGTGTCTGACTCTTTGCATGGACTGCAGCACCCTAGGCCTCCCTATCCATCACCAACTCCCGGAGTTTACTCAAACTCATGTCCATTGAGTCGGTGATGCCATCCAACCATCTCATCCTCTGTTGTCCTCTTCTCCTCCCACCTTCAATCTTTTCCAACATCAGGGTCTTTTCCAGTGAGTCTGTTCTTCACATCAGGTGGCCAAAATATTGGAATTTCAGCTTCAGCATCAGTCCTTCCAATGAATATTCAGGATTTATTTCCTTTAGGATGGACTGGTTGTATCGCCTTGAAGTCCAAGGGACTCTCAAGAGCCTTCTCCAACATCGCAGTTCAAAAGCATCAATTCTTTGGCACTCAGCTTTCTTTATAGTCCAACTCTCACATTCATACATGATTACTGGAAAAACCATAGCTTTGGATTAAAGATTTACTGAGCATGGCCTCGCCCATCAGAACAAGACCTGGTTTCCCCCTCAGTCAGTCTCTCCCATCAGGAAGCTTCCATAAGCCTCTTATCCTTCTCCATCAGAGGGCAGACAGAGTGAAAACCACAATCACAGAAAACTAACCAATCTGATCACATGGAACACAGCCATGTCTAACTCAATGAAATTATGAGCCATGCTGTGTAGGGCCACCCAAACGGACGAGTCATGGTGGAGAGTTCTGACAAAATGTGGTCCACTGGAGAACGGAATGGCAAACCACTTCAGTATTCTTGACTTGAGAACCCCATGAACAGTATGAAAAGGCAACAAGGTAGGACACTGAAAGATGAACTCCCCAGGTCAGTAGGTGCCCAATATGCTACTAGAGATCAGTGGAGAAATAACTCCAGAAAGAAGGAAGAGATGGAGCCAAAGCAAAAACAACACCCAGTTGTGGGTGTGACTGCTGATGGATGTAAAGTCCAGTGCTGTTAAGAGCAATATTGCATAGGAACCTGGAGTGTTAGGTCCATGAATCAAGGCAAATTGGAGATGGCAAACAGGAGGTGGTCAAACAGGAGACGGCGAGAGTGAACAGTGACATTTTAGTGAATCAGCAAACTAAAATGGGCTGGAATGGGTGAATTTAACTCAGATGACCATTGTATCTACTACTGTCGCAAGAATCCCTTAGAAGAAATGGAGTAACCATCATAGTCAACAAAAGAGTCCAAAATGCAGTACTTGGATGCAATCTCAAAAACCACAGAATGATCTCTGTTCATTTCCAAGGCAAACCATTCATTATCACAGTAATCCAAGTCTATGCCCCGACTAGTAATGCTGAAGAAGCTGAAGTTGAATGGTTCTGTGAAGACCTACACGAACTTCTAGAATTAACACCCCATAAAGATGTCCTTTTCATTATAGGGGACTGGAATGCAAAAGTAGGAAGTCAAGAAATAACTGGAGTAACAGGAAAATTTGGCCTTGGAGCAGAAAATGAAGCACAGCAAAGGCTAATAGAGTTTTGCCAAGAGATGCACTCATCAGAGCAGACACCCTCTTCCAACAACAGAAGACTCTACACAAGGACATCACCAGATGGTCAATACTGAAATCAGATTGATTATATTCTTTGCAGCCAAAGATGAAGAAGCTCAATTCAGTCAGCAAAAACAAGACTGGGAGCTGACTGTGGCTCAGATCATGAACTCCTTATTGCCAAATTCAGACTTAAATTGGGGAAAACCACTAGACCATTCAGGTATGACCTAAATAAAATCCCTTACGATTATACAGTGGAAGTGACAAATAGATTCAAGGGATTAGGTCTGATAGACAGACTATTGTTACCATTAAAGAATGGACCAGTGTTTCTGGATCCTTCTCTCTTTCCAGAGAAATCAGAAGCCTGCACCAGTAGGTAAAATCTCCGAGCTGGTAAACATCAGGGACTCAGTCAATTAAAGAAACCATGCCCATGGGTTCTGCTCTGTGACTCATCAGCCCCCAGGTCTTATGCCTTGGCGCTTTCCTTCTCTTTGAATCCTCTCTCTACATAATCTCAGCCACTCCACAGCTCCCATATCACTTCCAATGATGAAGTGTGAATGACTTTCAATTCCTTTAAATTTTTTAAGTAAAAAATTGTATGTATATATATATACATGCTGATTTGATTCATGAAATGATTACTACAGTCCAACTAGTTAGCATACCTCATCTTTTCATTGTTGTTGCTCAGTCATGTCTGACTCTTTGCAACTCCATGGACTGCAGCATGTCAGGCTTTCCTGTCCTTCACTGTCTTCCAGAGTTTGCTCTAACTCATGTCCCTTGAATAGGTATGCCATCCAACCATCTCATTGTTTGTCTCCCCCTTCTCCTCCTGCCTTCAATCTTTCCCAGCATCAGGATCTTTCCCAGTGAGCCAGTTCTTCCCATCAGGTGGTCAAAGTATTGGAGCTTCAGCTTCAGCATCAGTCCTTCCAATGAATATTCAGGGTTGATTTCCTTTAGGATTGACTGCTATGATCTCTTTGCTGTTCAAGGGAGCCTCAAGAATCTTCATTACCAAAATTCGAAAGTGTCAATTCTTTGGCTTTCAGAGACGTGTTAGAAGAACTTTTATCTACAGATTCCCATCACTGCCCAGGAATCCCAGTCTTGCAGGAGGTTCCCTCTATTTGGTACTCAAACTGAGAGGAGGGTCGTCCCAAAACTTCAGACTGAAGATCCACTAAGAGGGAAAACATCTTTACCGTTGTCCCAGAACACAGTATGTCTAGCCTTCCAGTACCTCTGAAGCCAATGTATCATCTTCCCAATTAAATTTAAGGGGACAACATTTCCGAAGACCATTCTACATCTAAAACCAGTGATAGTGAGTGATCCTGGGGGGTTCTATTTCAGCTCATACCTTTGTCTGTTATCTATGGAAAGGATATTTTTAAATCTGAAAAGAAACTGAGAAATTCGAATTAAGGGGGAAAGAAAGCCATACTATCACTTTTATAAAATGTCCTGGTTTTGCTGTCTTTTTTGAGTATTAAGATCATTGTAGTTGTTTTATGTGTTAAATTGTCCAGTGAAAGATGCAAAATATGTGCATATGGTTATACTTACCTCCCTATTTTGTATGTCAAGCCTTAAACTATTATTAAAGGTACCATTTTCAGCAAACCAAGCAACCAGTAGTAAAAGAAAATGAAAGCTATTCAATCATTATCTGAGCAGATAATGACATCCTTTGTCTATTGCCTTCTATGATCTATCAGTACTGTTTCCAAGAGCAATGACACGTCAAGAAATTTCATCCCTTGATGACACAATAGCATTTCTGTTAAAAACATTTTATTAGGAAAACCAATCTTTTCTTCCTTATGAGTGGGAGTTGTTTATTTTTTAAACAAAGACCTCTTCATTCTCCCATCAATGAGGCTAGTTTTCTAATAACCTTGTTCCATTTTCAAATAGTAATGTGTGACATCTCTGTTGAATGGGTTGTTTAAGACCCTTCATGTTGTAGTTTATTAAAAGAACTAAAAGAACAGTTTCTAATTAAATAAGTGGGACACAGGAACTGAAGCAGCTATATATTCAGTGAGCCTCTGTGTTCAGGTCATGTTGCTCATTTCAAAGGAACCACTTTAAAGTCTAAGGGAGGGTATCATCTGAGTACCTATCGCCACTTCCACTAGTCAGTGGTGAATCATATCCATGTTGTGGAAGTAACAAAAGCTAATTAAAGTTGGCATTGCCTTTAACAAAGCTTTCAGTAGCAGCCACCTTGACTTTCATGGGCTGGAGAGACACCCCTTTATTCCACTTTCCATTCGTCCATTTCTGCAGCCACTCAGTGACCCATCTCATCATCAATCATTCACTGTTCTATTTTCTCAGTAGAAGAGACAGCACACTCCTCCAGGTCCTCCGCTGTAGAGCACTTTAATAGAAGATCATGTATACAAAACCTTTTGGATTGTGTCTGCTTACAACTTGGAGTCAGTAGCCTGTGTTAGAAATGGGAGCTGTGACTTGTCTTCGATCTCATTCACTTTCGGCATGACCTTGGCCAAGCTATATAACTTCTCCACAGCTCATTTTCCTCTTTTCTAAAGTGATAGAGTAGGATTCTGTGAAATATTAAATTCCAAAATGTTTATGATCCTATCAGAGAGAAGTATACATTTTACTCCTAAGCTCTTTACCGCTTCCCAACACTTAAGTGCAAACTGGTCTTCCAGCTGGACCCTGAGACATCAAGTAGTTTGGCCCTAAGATACACCTTACAAAACTTTTATTTAAAAAATACTTAAAGAACAAAGATAGGAAAATTACATCTTCTACTTAAAAATTATGTATACAATTAAAGGTTCCGTATCACCCCTAGAGGCACTTTTAACACTCGTGTTGCCAAGGGTATCACCAAGAACTGAGGAGTACATGTTTATTCAACCATATGTGGCAGCTCTACAGTTCCCTTTCCAAAATGATTTGATGGGTCAACCTTCTTCATTTTGAAAATCTTTATTGTACTTAATTTTTTTTAATTACAACACAATAAACTATGGTGTTCCTGTTTCGTACTTAGTTGGTTTGATGATAGGCTAATACTCAGTCAGTTTTGTGAACAGCAGAGGTAATGATGAGAAGAGAAGAAGAAATGAGGAAAGACTTTGTGGGGACATACTTTGGTTCTTTTTCTAAAAGAAAATACGGAAGTTGCATACCTGGGAGAGGTCTATATCTGAGAAGTGTGTGAGATACTTGACATTTTTTTTTAAGAAATTCATCTTCATTTAACATTACTCATTGCATGTTCTGAACAAGAGTTATTTTGCAAGGGCAAGTTTATAGTGAAGCAGAGTGGTTGCTTTCTTCACAGGTGCATAGCATTTCATGGGCAGTACTGAAGAATTCTGTCTTTCTGGCTAGTTAGGTAATATAGATTGTCCAGCAGGAAAGGCTTGTTAGATGAGGATGATAACTCAAGTGTGCTTCAGGAGCCCCATTATGAAAATTACTGGTCTAAGTGTAAGCCTTGGTAATTAATGGATAAGTAATTCAGTGTAACCTGTAATACCTAGGGGTAGAAACTCTGTATTAACAGGTTAAGTTAACCTGATTTTTCCCACTTTTAGGAACTAACGTGATCCAAAGGCTATAAGAAAAGCTCATCAGGTTCTCACGAAGTGAGCAGACTCAGCCCTTCTTTTTCTGGAACCCTTTGCTCTCCTCCCACTGCAGTTTGCTCCTATTCCTTCCTCCTCAGTCACGGCTGCTGCTGCTGCCGCTGCTGCTGCTCAGTCGCTTCAGTCGTGTCCGACTCTGTGCGACCCCATAGACGGCAGCCCACCAGGCTCCCTGGTGTTGCACACCCCTAAGCCGCTTCTCCTCCTGGACAACCCTTATTCACCCTCATAGTTTGGACTCACAGACTAGTTCCTTGTGAAGAATCCTACCTCCATCACCTCCTCCACTACAAGTCAGAATTAGTAGCTTTTTCCTTTTGGTTTCTGAACCTTGCTGTTGTCAAGTTAATCTCCTCCGCAGGATTATTGTCTTCTTAAGGGTAGAGTGTCTAGATATCTGTGTTATCAAACCAAACTGGGGTCCGCTCCCCCAAATGCGGTAAAGCCAGTCTACTGACACTGGTCTGTGGTGAAGGAAAGTGCCATGTTTCTTGCAAGGTGATACACAAGGAGTTCAGGACAGGCAGTGCTCAAAAAGCCAAACTCCTCTATGGGTTTCAGCCAAGCAATTTTAAAGTCCAGATGAGGGAGGGTCATCCCAGCGTATGTGATCAACTCATCCCCAGTTCTCTGGTTGGTTGATGGTAAGGTAACTGGGTGATGTTACAGGGGTTAATGTTATTAATCCTTAGGCAACAGTAGGTCTGGGGGCTACATGCTCACAATCCTCAAGTAGTTAATTTCTTCCATTTGGTGGTGATTTTAGCATCTGTAAAATGACTCAGGAAATGTGAATCAGATACTATTACTTAGGTACTTCAGAGAGAAACCAGAGCAGAGAAGATGGAGGAAGGGTCTGTCTTGGGAAGGCCCTGCAGGATCCTGCCCAGTTACAGCTGCATTTTCCATCTGCAGACCAGACAGTGCCTGGCAGATGGGAAGAGTTAAAAATATTGGATAATTGAATATAATCACAAGGACAATATGGAAACCTCGTGGGAGACAGTTTACTTTAGAAACATGCACAGACAACCTCCATCCATCAGGTAACATTTGTTTTCCTAATCTTAGGTTCAAGCGACCTTGATCCTTCGATGATGTTGGACACTGGAGAGATCATTGATACAGGATCTGATTATGAAGATCAGGTAATTAAAATCTAAAAATATTTGTCTATTTAAATGTTTTTAATTTTGGTCTTTATAAGTGTTTCACGAAAATTAGAATTACAAATCATTCTGTGAAATGATTACAGATAACTAATCATCTGTTCCATGATAAATCATACAGCTTTTATTCATTAACTTTGGCCCTCTAACCCTCCTTTATCCACAGACTCAAAGTGGCAATTAATTAAGGGAAGATCTGTGGTCAAAAGTTATATGAGCTAGAAGTAAGGCTACATGAGGTTCTCTTGCCCAAGAATTTATCTGTGTCTCATTCTTCCCAATTATAAGCCCAGTATTTACTAACCACTGCTTACAGATTCAGGGCCCTGCTTTCTTTTTCTAACCTTTAAAAGGGACTGCTGACTAAGGACAACACAGCCAAGAAGTCACATATATTTTCTATTTGGATAAGAAATTTATCTGGGTCATTTTTTCTCAGCAGAAGAACTCTTCTTCCTGCCCTGTTTTAATGAACCAAAATAGTTGGCAAATGATCTGACTCTCTAATTAGGCCTTATTTTTCAAAAAGTACCTTGTCTGAAACTTCATCCACCTCTCATCAATGCTCTTCTGCAGCGGCTGAAAGCCAAGTGGGCATGTTCTCCTGGACTTTCCCCCCATTTTCAACTAATACATGTCACAAATTAAGGAAATAGACCTGACCAGTGTCCAAATGTAATAGCTGTTTCTCTGTTTCACATATGTATTCAGAAATTATTTTCACAGGCATTAAGTTTCTTCCCTTACATCACAAAGCAAGGAGAAGATATTGACAAGTATTTAAAATATCTTTTAGCGTTTATTAAGCACTTCATACATACTAAACATTGGGCTAGGTTCCTTAACTTGATTATCTCACTAATTCTCCACAACATCTCTAGGAAACAGGAATTATTATCTTTATTTCATAGATAAGAGAATTAAGACTCCAAGAGTAATTTGGATGTGGTTACACAAATAGTTTCTCAGTGGAGCTTGTGAGCTCAGGGCAGTTTCCCTAAACCTGCACTCTGCCACCCACCATCCTCAGTCTCCAAAGACAGGCCATTCAGTGATGAATTTTTGGAGCCTTTTCAGTTGCTGACTCTTAAGACCTCAGCAGAGGCAAATGCCAAACAACCACTATAAAAAGTGAGCTCACCATCTAAAATTATAGACTGCACCAAGAAATGAACCATAGCATGAAATCCAGCTGATTAAACAAATGAAGAGTTCACACCCCAAGGACTAGACAGAACAGAAAAATCTGAAAGAAATCTTAATCAAGGAATATTTAAAATATCCAAAGAGATAAAGGGAAGATTAGAAGTCTTGAAACAAATATGGGAAAGAATGGAAAGCAAGAGGCAAAAAGGAATAGTGAGGAAGAAATAGAAATTCTAGGCACAAAAAAATATTGTCATTGCAATAGAAATCGTGTCTAGTAGACTAGACACAGCTAAAAGGAGACAATGCTAAAGCTGAGAAAATTTCCTTAGAATAAAACAGAGAGCTAAAAGAGAGTTCTTCTTGTCAAAGAAAGAACTTGGGAGACACTGAGGATGGAATGGTTAGGTCAACATGTCCTAAAAGGAGTTCCAGAAGGAGGATTGAGTGGAGGGAACAGAGCTTCGTGTTAACAGATAATGGTTGAGAATTTCACAGAGATGAGTAAAGACAAGTCCCCAGAATGAAGGAGCACATTGTGTCCTGAACAGGAAAAAAAAAAAAACGCTCACCTATTCTTCTTTCATTTAGCAAATATTAATAGAGCACCTACTATGTGTCAGGTACTACTTCAGAATATCTAATTGTATAAAACAGACAAGGAGTGTCCATCGAGGTGGGGAAGATAGTATACAAGAAACATGTTAGTAAATGAGTAAATATCCTAGATTGATATGTGCTATGAGAAGGGGGAAAAAAAAAAAGAACAAGGTAGGAAGGTTAGGAATGCTGGAATAGGGACAGATTATAGTATTAACTAGGAGAGTCAATATTAACTAGGATGGTCTCATTAAAGAGGTGAGATTTGAGCAAAAACTTGGCATAAAATGTAAAACATAGAGAACACAAAATACTAAAGACAAAAATAAACTATTAAAAGTGAAAAGGTATTACCTAATAGTTTGGTGGGGAAGGGCAACAGATTCAATAAGTCGGGTGCTTGCCTTTTCTGAGTACCTCCAATAAGTCAGATGCTGTGTTTTATGGTTTACATACATCATTGCTAATCTTTCCAATAACTGAAGAAGGAAGCTGTGTTAAACTAAAACTCAGAGAGCTTAAATGACTTCCCAAGACCACACAGCTAACAAGTAGTAGAGTCAGGAATCAAACTATGATCAGTCTGGCACCAAAAGCTAGTTTATGCTTTCACATTTCAAATAAAGCCATTATCAAGGTCACTGACAATCTATTGCCAATTCCACTTAATGCTTTTTCATCATCTTTCTTGACCTTTGCTCCCTTTGATCCACTCCTGTGACAGTAATGCAAAAGCAGCCACAACTCTACTTAAAAGTGTGGCTGTGTTCCAGTAAAACTTTATTTATAGTCACCGAAATTTGAATTCCACATATTTTCTTGTGATTTGACTATTGGAAAATGTAAAGCCCATTCTTAACGAAGACGCTGTTTACAGTCAGCAGAGTGGATTTGGCCTGTGGCCATTTGTTGCATTGGAGGAGGAAATGGCAGCCCACTCCAGTATTCTTGCCTGGAGAATCCCGAGGACAGAGGAGCTTGATGGGCTGCTGTCCATAGGGTCACACAGAGTTGGTCACGACTTAAGCGACTTAGCATGCATGCATGCATTAGAGAAGGAAATGGCAACCCACTCCAGTATTCTTGCCTGGAGAATCCCAGGGACGGGGAAGCTTGATGGGCTGCTGTCTATGGGGTCACACAGAGTCTGACACTACTGAAGCGACTTAGCAGCAGCAGCGTAGGTTGCTGACCATGGCTGTAAACCATCTCCACCTCTTGACACTGTCCTATTGGTTTCTAACATTTCTATAGTATTTAATACTGTTCTAAATGCTTCACATTTATTACATTTTATCCCAAGACAGTTACATGAGATTGATATCATTATCCCAATTTCACTGATAAGGAAACTGTAAAGGAATTCAGAAGTTTACTTAAAGTCACACACCTGGCAAGAGGTAAAAACAGAATTCCAACACAGCCGTCCGACTGCAGAGCTGGAATCAGGGAAGATAGATGAGGCTCTGCTTTAGTAACAAATAAAACTCAGGGGACTTCGCTGGCAATCCAGTGGCTGAGACTCCATGCTTCCACAGCAAGGGGCATGGGCTCAGCCTCCGGTCAGGGAACTAAGATTCAGCATGCCATAAATTTCTTTTTAAAAATTTTTTAAAAAGGAAAGAATAGCAAACTAATGGAGCTTATATTTTAAAAACAAAAACAAAAACCATCAAAATTTGAGTCTTTTCCTTCCAGAGAGACATCCAAAGGGGCCATGGATAAGAAGGGGAAAAGTATGGGGCTGGGGGAGTGGCGGAAACTTGCTCTTAACTGCATATTTCTTCCTCCCACGATCATGAGACATCCCCTGTCACTGACTCTGCCTGTGTCTAAGGAGGCTGAAAAATGGAGCTTACTTAAGTGTTTAGTGAGCGCCAAGCCAGCCTGGACTGCAAAGCTCTTGCCCCCACTGTTCTCTCTCTCACACTCCTCTCACTTCTTGGTCCACTCTTTCTTGGTTTTCTTGTGAACTCTCCTCTGTTGGTGCATTACTTCAATATGAGCATCCCCGGCATCCTGGCAAAGGGAACCTTCGCTCCTCACTGCACACGTTATCCTTTGAGAAGCTCGACCACAGGCATGAGTTCAGCTTCATTCAGAGTCCCCTGGTGAGCTTCCAATGCCTATGTCTGCCTGCTAAACAGCACTGGTTGGATTTCCAACGTGCATCTCAAACTCAGAACGTCCAAAACTGAACTCACTGTCTTCCCCCACAAAATCTGTTCTTCCTTCTGTTTCCCCTATTTCTGTGAATGATACCACCATCCTCCCAGCTGCCCAAGCCAGAGACAAGGGTGTCTTCCTAGTCTCCTTCCTTTCTCTCCCTCCCTACAGCAGGGTGATCAGAAAGCTGGTCAGCAGGTCCATTTTCCTGTGCAGGCGTCACTCCTTCCCTCTCCAGTTCCACCGCTGCTGCCCTGGTTTACACCCTCACCCTTCTTCCCCAGGACCGCGGAGAGTGTCCAAACCAGTCTCCCTTCCCCAGGCTCCTCGCCCACGAAGATCATCTTGCTTAAAAGCCAAGTCAGTCAGCATATCCCACTGCTTAAAACTCTTCATGGCTCTTCATTGATGTCAGAATTAAATCAGAACGCTTATCAGTAGACATGGGAACTTTCAAATTAGCCCTTACATCACCTCCTTCCCCAAACTCATCCCTTGCCAATCACCAAAACACACGGCATGTGCCAGCCACACCAAGTCATTTGCAGTTCCCCTAAGTGGGGGTTGCACTTTGTGAAGTCTCTTTCCTCTATGTGGAAGCTTCTGCAGCCCCATCACCCCTGTGCCGGATAACCTCCACTCATGGTCCATCAGGACCACACTCCTCCTCGAGGAAGCCCTTCTCGCCCCATGTCAGGCTCACCTTCTTGGGGGGCCCACGAGCCCCTGCATTCTAATATCCTCTTGCATTGTGTTCTGCTCTCCTGTTACTCAGCCAACACACAATATGTGCTCAAAAAATGCCCATTTTTTGAAAAGTCAAAAAAATGATTTCTAGTTTTTCTACTTCAAGTGTTGAAAGGAAAAAAAAAAGCCTAGGCTTTAGTATCCTGTAAAATTATCCTTCAAAAATGAAAGAGAAATAAAAACTCTCAGATGGAAATTGAGGCAATTTGTTACCAGTAGACCTGCCTTGCAAGAAATGCTAAAAGAAGTTCTTTAGAGAGAATGAAAATTATATAGGTCAGAAATTCAGATCTACATAAAGAAAAGAAAAGTATCAGAGAATGGATAAGTGAAAGTAAAATAAAAACTTATTTTTCTTATTCTTAATTGATCTAACAGATAATGACAAGTTAAAAACAATAATAGCCACAACATATTTTATTATGTATGTTTACATATTAGTGAAATGAATGACAACAAAGGATGGAAGGGAGGAATAAGGAATATTTTGTTATTATAAGGTACTTGTACTGTCTGCTTATTTGAAAGTGGATTTGGATTAGTTTAAATGCGTATTGCAATTTCTAGAGCAACCACTTTTTAGGGAGAGGGTGGGATGATTTTGGACAATGGCATTTAAACATGTATACTATCATGTAAGAAATGAGTCGCCAGTCTAGGTTCGATACAGGATACAGGACGCTTGGGGCTGGTGCACTGGGATGACCCACAGAGATGATATGGGGAGGGTGGTGGGAGAGGGGTTCAGGATTGGGAACTCATGTACACCTGTGGCAGATTTATGTCAATGTATGGCAAAACCAATACAGTATTGTAAAGTGAAAAAAATAATAAATTTAAAAATTAACACTTATATCCTGTATTTAAAATAGATAGCCAATGGGAATTTGCGTATGGCTCAGGAAACTCAAACAGGGGCTTTGTATCAACCTAGAGGGGTGGGATGGGGCTGGAGATGGGAGGGAGATTCAAAAAGGAGGGGATATATGTATACCTATAGTTGGTTCATGTTGAGGTTTGACAGAAAACAACAAAATTTTGTAAAGCAATTATCCTTCAATTAAAAAAATAAATTAAAAAAAGAAACATAATTGATATGCTAAGGAAGGAGTGAAAATGGAATCATATAAAATGCTTAACTAAAGATACAAAGGCAGAAAAAGTTTGGAGATTAAAAGAAGCAGCAAAGAACATGGGCGATATATAGAAAATAGTAACAAATGCTAGATGAATCCAGTTAAATCAGCAGACACTTTAAATATCAGTGATCTAAATACTCCAATTAAAAGACAGATTTTCAAAACCAATCAAAAAAAGACCAGCCACATGCTGTCTTCATTATTATTCAGTCACTAAGTCATGTCTGACTCTACTACATCCCCACAGACTGTAGCCTGCCAGGTTCCTCTGTCCATGGCATTTTCCAGGCTAGCATACTGGAGTGGGTTGCCATTTCCTTCTCCAGGGAATATTCCCAACCAAAGGATCAAATCCGCATCTCCTATATTGCAGGCAGATTTTAAATTTACCGCTGAGCCACAGGGAAGCCCACATGCTATCTGCAAGAAACTTTTCTTAAATATAAGGATACATATAGATTAACAAAAAGGAATAGAGAAAGATGTATCTTTTAGCACTAAATAAAAGAAAGCAAAAATAGCTATATTAATTTCAGACAGGGCAAATTTCAAAGCAAGAAAACTTATCAGGCATAAAGAAGAGTGGTACCTGATGATAATGGGGTCAATACTCCAAGAAGACATAACCAATTTATAGTGTATATGCTGCTAACAACAGAGTGTTTCTAGACTCATCATTTGCCCAAGCCTTTGGTCCCATTCTTTCCATCTGCCCTAGAACTTTGCTCCATTAACTGGTACTGCTTCATCTTTCTAAAAGCTCTCATCTTCAGAGTATCTTTCTTCTCTATCTACCAACCCACCCACCATCCCCACTTGGAAGGAAGAAGGCCATTAACATTGCCAAATGTCATAGAAAGGCCACACTGGATACTGTCTTTCCTCTACCCTTTCCTTCAGCACTAAATTTGGCTAAAGAGAAGTCAGCTCCCCTGCTTCTATGCCTTCACCCCTCATTCTGTCCTATAAACCAGCTTCTGCCTATTTGTTCCCCTAAGAGAGCTTTAGAAGTCATCTCATTACTGCCAAGTCAGGAGAATATTTCCTAGTTCCTACAATGTCTGGGGCTCAAGACACCAGCTTGCATTTCTTTCTCAAAACACTTGGGTGTCTTGGTTTATGCCACCTCTGTGGCCATTATTTCTCTACCTCCTTCTCCCAGCATGGTTTTCCTTACTCTGCCCTCCCTTTAAAATAGTGTGTTCACCCAGTTCCTTTTTTCGTTGTTTGTTTAATGCCAGCTTTCAAGGAAGGAAGAATATGTTTAACACTGTTACATACTCATTCTGTTTAAAAACCATCCAGATGACTTAAAGGCTGTGTCAGGAGTGGGAGGATCCCTCTTCTCACACCACACAACTGCTTCAGCTAAGCCCATGACTTCACCTTTTTAAATTATTCATTCAACTCATATAGAGAATATTTGATGTGCCAGACTCTTATGTGAGTTACTGAAAATATACAGTGAGCAAAAGAAGATACCGTTCCTACTCTCATTGCTCTTACAGGTAGAAATAGATAATAGAATAATCACATAAATAGAAAATTAAAACTGTGCTGTTTGGGAGAAGAAGTACATAGTGCCATGTGTGTGCTCAAGTGGGATTTACCCCAGGGATGCAAGAATTTTTCAGTATCCACAAACCAATCAGTGTGATACACCACATCAACAAATTGAAGAATAAAAATTATATGATCATCTCAACAGATGCAGGAAAAGCTTTTGACAAAATTCAACAGACATTTATGATTAAAAAAAAAAACAACTCTTCAGAAAGTGGGCACAGAGGGAACCTATTTCAACATAATAAAGGCCATATATAACAAACCTACAGTTAATATCCTACTGAACTATGAAAAGCTGAAAACATTTCCTCTAAGACCCAGAACAGGACAAGAATGTCCACTCTTACCAGTTTTATTCAATATAGTTTTGGAAGTCCTAAACATGGCAATCAGAGACGAAAAAAGAAGTAAATGGAATCCAAACTGAAAAAGAAATAAAACCGTTATTGTTTGCAGATGACATGATACTATACATAGAATATCCTAAAGATGCTACCAGAACTGCTACTAGAGCTCATCAATGAATTTGCTCAAGTTGCAGAATACAAAACTAATACAAAGAAATCTTTTGCATTTCTATACACTAACAATGAAAGATCAGAAAGAGTAATTAAGGAAACAATCCCATTTACCATCTCATCAAAAAGAATAAAATACCTAAGAAAAAAACTACCTAAGGAGGCAAAAGACATATGCTCAGAAAACTATAAGATACTGATGAAAGAAATAAAAGATGACACAAACAGATGGAGAGATATATTATGTTCTTGGTTGGAAGAATCAATGTCAAAATGATTATACTACACAAGGCAATCTACAGATTCAGTGCAATCCCTATCAAATTACCAGTGGCATTTTTCACAGAACTAGAACTTAAAAATCTTAAAATTGTATGGAGACACAAATTGACCCAAAAAAACCAAGGCAATCTTGAGAAAGAAAAACTGAGCTGGAAGAATCAACTCCCTGACTTTGGACTATACTACAAATCTACAGTCATCAAAAGACTATAGTACTGGCACAAAAACAGGAATATAGACCAATAGAACAGGATAAAAAGCCCAGAAATAACCCCCACACACCTATGGTCAATTAATGTCTGACATAGAAAGCAAGACCATGCAATGGAGAAAAGACAGTCTCTACAATAAATTGTACTAGGAAAACTGGAAGGCTATTTGTTAAAAAAAAAAAAAAATCGAGCATTTTTTAATACCATACACAGAAACAAACTCAAAATGGATTAAAGATCTAAATGTAAGACCAGAGACTATAAAACTCTTAGAGAGAAACATAAGCAGAACACTCTTTGACATAAATCACAGCAATATCTCTTTCAATTTGTCTCCTACTGACAAAGTTTCATATAGTCAAAGCTGTGGTTTTTCCAGTGGCCATGTATGGATGTGAGAGTTGGACCATAAAGAAGGCTGAGCACCAAAGATTGATGCTTTTTAACTGTGGTGTTGGAGAAGACTCTTGGGAGTCCCTTGGACTGCAAGGAGATTGAACCAGTCAATCCTAAAGGAAATCAATCTGGAATATTCATTGGAGGAACTCATGCTGAGGCTGAAGCTCCAATACTTTGGGCACCTGATGCAAAGGGCCGACTCATTCGAAAAGACCCCGATGCTGGGAATGATTGAAAGCAGGATGGGAAGGGGATGACAGAGGAAAAGATGTTTGGATGACATCACCAATTCAATGGACATGAGTTTGAGCAAGCTCTTGGAGATGGTGAAGGACAGGGAAGCCTGGCATGCTGCAGTCCATGGGGTTGAAAAGAGTCAGACACGACTGAGGGGCTGAACAACAAAAAGTAATGGAAATAAAAACAAACTAAAAAAATGGAGCCTAATTAAACTCAAAAATTTTTGCATAGCAAAAGAAACCATTAAAAAAATAAAAAAATAAAACGAGAAGACAACCCACAGAATGGGAGGAAATATTTGCAAATGATGTAAGCAACAAGGGGTTAATCTCCAAAATTTACAAATAACTCATGTGGCTCAATATCAAAAACACAAACAACCCATTCAAAAAATAGACAAAAGATCTAGACATTTTTCCAAAGGAGGCTGGCCAAGAGGCACATGAAATGATTCTCAACATCACTAGTTATTAGAGAAATGCAAGTCAAAACTATGAGATACCATCTCACACAAATCAGAATGGCCATCATCAAAAATTCTACAAACAATAAATGCTGGAGAAGGTGTGGAGAAAAGGGAACCCTTCTATACTGTTGGTGGGAATGTAAATTGGTACAGCCACTATGGAGAACAATACAGAGATTCCTTAAGAACTAAAAACAGAGCTCCTTATGATCCAGCCATCCCACTCCTAGACATTTATCTGGGGTAAAACACCATCCATAAGAATACATGCACCCCAATGTTCATTGCAGCTCTGTTTACAATATCCAAGACATAGAAGCAACTTAAATGTTCATTGACAGATGAATGGATAAAGAAGTCATGGTACATATATACAATGAGTATTACTCAGCCATAAAAAAGAATGAAGTAATGCCATTTTCAGAAACATGAATGGACCTGGCGATTATCATACTAAGTGAAGTGAGTCAGAGAAAGACAAATATCATATGATATCACTTATATGCTGAATCTTAAAAAAAAAATGATACATTTGAAATTATTTACCAAACAGAAACAGACTCACACATTTAGAGAATAAACTTGGGGGAAGGGTTGGGGGAGGGGTGGATTGGGAATTTAGGATTGACATGTACAAACTACATTTAAAATAGATAACCAAGGACTTCCCTGGTGACACAATGGATAGGAATCCACCTGCCAATGCAGGCGATATGGGATCAATCCCTGCTCTGGGGAAATTCCACATGCCGCACAGCGTGCACCACAACCACTTCAACTATGCTGCAGAGCCTGTGATGAAGCCCACATGCTTAGAGCTCGTGCTGTGCAACAAGAGAAGCCAGGACAATGAGAAGGCCACGCATCGCAACAGAGAGTAGACCTGCTTACTGCAACTAGAGAAAGCCTGTATGCAACAACGAAGACCCAGTGTAACTAACTAACTAAATAAATAAATAAATAATTTTAAATAATTGAATAGATAACCAGCAAGGGCCCTACTGTGTAACACAGGAAACTCTGCTCAATGCTCTGTAACAACCTAAATGGGAAAAGAATTTGAAAAAGAATAGATACATGTATATGTATAACTGAATCACTTTGCTGTACCCCTGAAACAAATACAACATTGGTAATCAACTATACTTCAATATAAAATAAACAAAATATTAAGTACATGGTATAGCATGTAGATATGGTCAGTGAGGTGAGGAGAAGCTTTTCTAAGGCAAGCAATGCTTGAGTTAAGATCTGAAAGGTGAGCTAAGAGGTCCCAGGTATGTGTGAGAAAGGGAAAGAACTGGAAAGTTTGAGGGGTACAGGGATGTTCAGAAAGAGGAATAGCCTGTATAAGCAGAAAGAAGCATGGCATCTGGAAGGCCAGTGTGACTAGACTGTAGAGTAAAGGGGAAGTGGGTGTGAGATGAGCCTGGAGAGGGGGGCTTTGTAGAGCAGATGCTGTGCTGCGCTAAGTCGTTTCAGTCATGTCCAACTCTTTGCAATCCCGTGGACCACAGCCCACCAGCCTCCCCTACCTATGGAATTATCCAGGCAAGAGCACTGGAGTGGGTTGCCATTTCCTTCTCCAGGGGACTGAACTGACCCAGTAATTGAACCTACATCTCTTACGTCTCCTGCACTGGCAGCGGATTCTTTACCACTAGAGCAAGTAGGTGTTTTGATTTTATCCTAAGAGCAATGAGAAGCACTAAAGAATTGTTTTGTTTTGTTTGAGGTAGAGAAGGGTATGTTAACATTTTATTTGTGTTTTTAAAAAAAAGATTGTTCTCACTGCAATGTGAATAACACTTTGGAGGAAGGCAAGAATGGCTCTAGGAAGTCTAAGGGAACTCTCAGTGATCCAGACAAGAGACCATGAATGGTACCTTACAGTGGAGTCCTGGAGGAGGTGGGCAGAGAGTAATGAATCTGGGAGGTACTTGTCAGGTAAAATCAACAGGACTTCAGGTTGGGATGGAAATGAGAGCCAAAGGGGAATGAGCTGTTGAAGATGATGCCTGTGTTTTTAACTTGTACAGCTGGCTGGTGACTTTCACTGAGAAAAAACACTAAGAAAACACCAGTTCTATAAGGAAAGAGCATGAGTGTAATTTTAGTTAGATATGCTAAGTTTAAGTGCTTTGATGTACCCAAGGAGAGAATTCTAGTGAAGAATTAAAAACACAGGTCTGGTGCTTAGAGGAAAAATCTGGGCTGGGCATATAAATTTGTGAGCTTCCGAATATAGGTAGAGCTTGAAACTAAGTGGAGATGAGATACTTAGAGAAAAAGATCAAAACCGAGAAGAGAAGAGGATCTAAAGCTGAGCAATGAGTAAATTGAAAGGCTGGGTAGGGGAGGTGAAGTGAAACTCATTCAGTTGTGTCAGATTCTCTGAGACCCCAAAGACTGTAGCCTGCCAGGCTCCTCTGTCCATGGGATTCTCCAGGGAGGGCAAGAAGAGGCAGCAAAAAAGATGTGAAAGAAGTTGTTAGTGAGACAGGAGCAAAATCAGCAGAATGTGGTACTCTAAAAGCCAAAGGGAACAGTATTTCAAAGAGCAGAGAGTGTTAAGTGTTGATTTGAAGATTAAGAAAAGGGAGGATGGAAAATGTCCATTGTATATAGAAACCTGGAAGACATTGTTGGCCTTCCAAAGAGCTACTGGGGATGCGGTCTTGTTTGTTTGTAATAGAAGACACTTCAACGTGTTTAAAAACTCGTAGAACAGATCCACTCATTCATGAGCTGGAGGATAGACAAGAGAGGGGGAGCCTCCTCTGAAAGCAGGCGGAACTAAAACACAGGGTTTTGTTTTGTTGTTGTTTTCCTTGTTTCTTTTTTTTTTTTTTTACTTTACAATATTGTATTGGTTTGAACAGATGGAGTGGGACTTGCCTGGTGGTCCAGTGGTTAAGACTCTGCACTCTCACTGCAGGTGGACCAGGTCAGTTCCTGGTGGGGGTACCAAATCCCACATGCTGCAGCTGAGAGTTCGAGTGCTGCAATGAAGTGCAACCATAAATAAATACGTAAAAAATAAAATTTACAAAGAAAAAAAAAGCACAGGTGGAGAGACTGGGGTTAGAAGAGGGACCACATGCATGGATATCGATCAGATAGGAGTATGGGTTTGAATGTTTAATGGTAGGACATTGATGAGGCAAAACCATCTATTAAGAGTCCAAGATTTGAAGTTGAGGACTGAAATATTGTGTAATCCCTCAAAGCATGAACTAAGGAAACCTAACAGGATTGGACTCATATAGCGACTGAGAGCCCATTTGACATTAGTGCCTGGAACTTTGTTTTGACCAAGTGATCCTCTTAACTTTTTCCATTTGTTTAGCAAATGTTACTTGGGTGTCCCAGAGGTGCCAGGCACTCTTTTTTGCACTAAAGATACAGAGGAAACTGTGGAACTCCCACGAGGCACAGGAATTGTCCATAGTTCACTTCATGCAATAATAGAGTTTTACCAAATTTATTGACACTAACAGATCAGAGCATTAGCAGCGTAAAAGATGGTGGACCAAGAATAGAAAGGGAAGTGGACAGATGACAGGGGGCAAAGCCCAGAGGAACTGGAAGTACATTTGTCTTCTTTAAAAATATAACTCTATGTCACAAATTCAAACCAGCTCTCTGTTAAAAAGAATAGTTGATCCTAGCAATCCTACAAGGATCATTTCAAATCTTCTTCTTCTTCCTTCTCTAATAATTAGAGTAAACATTCATTTCTTGCCTATCCCACTGAACACCCAAAGCACTTGAGGTTTACGCCCTGTCTGAGCACTTGATGCGTAACTTTGTATTCCACCATGCGCTCACTCACACTGCTCCCTGCGTGTCTCCTACATGCATCCATCATGAGAAAGAGCATGACTGTGGAGCCAGACAGACTCAGTTCAAACTTAGCTCAAACTTAGTTCAAACTCAGGAGCATACCTATGGGTTTCAGGTTACTTAACCACTTCAAGCCTGAGTTTCTCCATCTATAAAAATGGGCATAATACCCCGAGGTTATTTGGATTAAAAGAGATGATCTGTGTAAAAGCACCTGACACAGTAGGCCTTTTTCTCGTCTTCTTTCCTTCTTTAGAGTGGGTCCCTGTCTTGTACTTCTTTTGTGTCTACTGTACCGTGGCAGGGACAGTGTCAAGATCAAAATAGACTCATGGACTAAAATCCCAGTGCCACATTCCCTGGTCAGAACAAATAGCAGACTTCAATGTGTGTGTCAATTTCAAAAAGAACGTCCATAGTTATCTTCAGCTTCTAGATTAAGAAATATTATACTAAGTCAAAACCTGTGTTAGGTTGCATGGGTAAAACTGTTTTAAAGTAGCGCCCTTCCTACGGATGAAGCTCCTTCCAAAGCAGATACAGAGACACAGATGTAAAGGACAATCATGTGGACCCAGGGGGAAAAGGGAGAGTGGGGTGAGTTGGGAGATCGGGACTGACATGAACACACTACTGTGTGCTGTTGTGCTCGATCACTTCAGTTGGGTAGCCCTCCAGGCTCCTCTGTCCATGCGATTCTCCAGGCAAGAATACTGGAGTGGGTTGCCATGCCCTCCTCCAGGCCATCTTTCCCACCCAGAAAGTGAACCCGCATCTCTTATGCCTCCTGCGTTTCAGGCGGGTTCTTTACCACTAGCTCTACCTGGGAAGCTTGAAAACCTACTGTATAGCACAGGGAACTCTACTCAGTGCTTGGTGGTGACTAAATGAGAAGGAAATCAAAAAAAAGAGGGAATATAAGTGTACATACAGCTGATTCACTCTGCTGTTCAGCAGAAATGAACACAACATTGTAAGGCAACTATACTCCAATAAGAAAATTTTCAAATAAAATAATGCCTTTTCCAAAGCAGTTTATTTCAGCAGCACAGCACTGGTCATAATTTGATGCTTTATCAAGTTGTAACTGCCACCCTGAGCCCTGTTCTCATGGGTAAGTCAGGTTTTTGTAGCAAGTCCTACAAGAACTGATTGACGCTGGGAATCTGGAATGGCAAGTTTTACCTCTCAGCTCTGCAGCAAGCACCTGTACTTGACAATGAATACTATTGGTGGCCTATCGGAAGGATGAAAGCAGGCATTTTGGAGAGGGAAAAGGAACAAGGTCATAAAGATGTGTCTAGCTTTCCCCATGGAGAAGGAAATGGCAACCCACTCCAGTATTCTTGCCTGGAGAATCCCAGGGACAGAGGAGCCTGGTAGGCTGCTGTCTATGGGGTCGCACAGAGTCAGACACATCTGAAGTGACTTAGCAGCAGCAGCAACAGCAGCTTTCCCCAATTACCAAAACAAAAATATCTGCATCAGGTTTAGGCAGCCAGCCCTTCCTGACTGTCTCCATGGACCACGGACAGTTTGCAGCTAATTGATTCTGTAAGAAGAAAGGCAAGTCCCGTTTTCAAATCCCTTTAATTGTATAAGGATGCATTTTCACTATTCTACACTGCAAAGTCAGGGATGTCCTTGATATTTTTGGTATAGATATTAAACACTAAAC
The DNA here is from genome assembly GCF_042477335.2 of Ovis canadensis. Classification (NCBI taxonomy): domain Eukaryota; kingdom Metazoa; phylum Chordata; class Mammalia; order Artiodactyla; family Bovidae; genus Ovis; species Ovis canadensis. The sequence goes on from NC_091245.1 coordinate 54,767,688, forward strand.
GGCAGCATTCTGTCACTTAGGTTACCAATTCTGAAACAGGAGTTCAATATATTTCCACACTCTGAGACATAAAAGTGAATGCCTCATCACAGGACTGAAGGAGAAATCTCTGCAGAAGGAAATAAGAATTGATAGAATCCCTTATTTTAAAGCAACAGGATATATTCCAGGGGTAAAAACATATGAAAGATTGATCAGTAGAGACTATTTTTCCCTTTTCAAAAGCCCTATTATTCTTATTAGACAGGTTTTTATAATTAATTTCATGGGCTCCTGAGACATCTTATTAACCAAAATAACCTTGAATGCCCTGTCATTCTGAAGGCGAATAAAAATATTTGTGATAGCATAATAGTGCCTCTGCATGATAAAGGAAAGAAAATAGAACTCATGTGTGACTCGTCATCTGATGTGCCTTGGAGCCTTAAATGACAGGAAATTGTCATTAATGGGAAACCAAATACCCTGGGAATATAAGGTGTTTACAGAAGCAAGGCTGGGAACAGTGCCCAACCCCTGAAAACCCAACCTAAGAGCAAACACAGGCCTACACAGACTTAAAGATCAGTGGCAGGAAAGGAGTGTGATGAGGTGATGAGGTTGCCCTTTGCTCCTTGGAGCTGGTTGCCAAGGAAGAGTTACCATTGTCCCCCTACTGATGAATTATCTTTTTCTGAGGGTTTTGGGAATTTTTGTGTTAAATCCATTGTTTTGTTGGGAATGGTGATTGTGGCTAAGTAAGTAAAGGCCCCAAGCTTTGAGTCCCGGATGGGTTTGAGTTCTGGTTCTACCAGTGAGTGGCTTTGTGATACTGACACGTCCAGTTACTTCTCTGAGCCTCAGTTGCCAAATGTATAGAATGAAGAAAATAATGTGAAGATTAAAGAACTAATTTATGTCAAGCCATTCTACCAGATATAAAAGGGCTGAACCTGTAGTTATGCAAACATAAAGCCTTAACATGATGATTATTTACTGTAAGTTTCTCATATCCTCTTTTGAATGTAGATAGAAAATACTATATAGAACAACAGCTTTACTATTCAGGAGTTTGGAAGGACCCTTCCCTTCAAAAATACATGAAATAATAGCACAGATAGGAAAAGAATAATAAAATAGTAAAAACTGACTTGGGATTCCAGTGCCATCCTGAAAGCTTTCAGCAGACTTGCCTTCCGTTTGCCAGCTCTATTCCTGTTTCTGACGTAGCACTGGTCACATGTGTTATGGCCACTTGTGTACATGTCTTTCTCCCCGGTAGATGATACCTAGGCACCTGGACAATGTCCACTTCACTATAATTCTTCAATCCTTGCATGATGCTTGACAAAGCTCATGCATGTGTGCATGCATGCTGTCACTTCAGTCATGCCGGCTCTTTTTGACCCTATAGACTACAGGCTCCTCTGTCCATGGACCTCTCTAGGCAAGAATACTAGAGTGGGCTGCCATGCCCTCCTCCAGGGGATCTTCTGATCAAGGGATCAAATACATGTCTCCTGCATTGGCAGGCAGGTTCTTTACCACTAGCACCACCTGGGAAGCCCTGCTTGACAAAGTATAGGAGGGCAATTCAGAAATATTTTCTCCACGAACAAAATAAAGAAAAATCTCAAAGGGAAATATAATGAAGAAGTCTGTCATTCTATAAACTATAAACAGAGAACAGGGATTTTAAAAAATTACATGTAATAATATAAACAGAGAACAGGGATTTTTAAAAATTACATGCAATGATGAAATTCTTTAAATTTATATGTTTTCAAGGAAGGTAGCCAGGATGCTGAGGTATCTAAAAACTATCAGATGAGAAGTGGTGGGAGGATCTAGAAATATCTAAGTGGAGAAGCACATTTTCCTGAGAGCATGGCCTGTCCACTCCATGGTGGGTGGGGTTTGTGGTCTGGTTCACAGCTATTTCCAATGCCTTGCACAGCACCTGACTCATGCTCAATGAACAACTGTTTGGTGAAGAAATCCTGTCATCTATAAGGGACTGTATCATTTTAGAAGAGGGAATTAGACTTCTGTATTATCTATTGGAGAAGGCAATGGCAAAGAATCGTATCCTAGAGAAACAGGTTGCCAAGATGGAATTTAGATCTTTGTAGGAAAGAGTTTTCTAGCCATGGTTATCCACATGGATACCTCACTGATGATATTCAAACAAACTCTAGGTAGCCATTCTTCAGAGGTGCTAAAAAAAAAAAGTGATTTTTGTACTGGGTAGAAAAATGATATGCCTCCTAAGGTTTTTCCAGTAGTCATGTATGGATGTGAGAGTTGGACTATAAAGAAAGCTGAGTGCCAAAGAATTGATGCTTTTGAACTGTGGTGTTGGAGAAGTCTCTTAAGAGTCCCTTGGACTGCAAAGAGATCCAACCAATCCATCCTAAAGGAGATCAGTCCTGGGTGTTCATTGGAAGGACTGATGTTGAAGCTGAAAGTCCAATACTTTGGCCACTTGATGCAAAGAGCTGACTCATTGGAAAAGACCCTGATGCTGGGAAAGATCGAAGGCGGGAGGAGAAGGTGATGACAGAGGATGAGATGGTTGGATGGCATCATCGACTCAATGGAGATGAGTTTGGGTAAACTCCAGGAGTTGGTGATGGACAGGGAGGCCTGGCGTGCTCCATGGGGTCACAAAGAGTCGGACACTACTAAGCTACTGAACTGAACTGAAGGCCCTTTCTATCTCTGAGTCTGTTTGTTTAAGAAAAGGCCAAAGTGTGTGTGTGTATATAACATCAATCCCTACTATTATTATCCTAGAAATATTTAACTATCATCCCCACTAGCCTGTTTCAGTAGCTAAAATCCTATCGCTATGTAATCTAAAGGAGGAGTGATACTGTATCACTAGAAAGTCTCTCTCAATTTTTTCATCATTAGCGTATATCATTTAATCAGATGTACCTAACTGCAGCTGAGTAAAATTTCCATTGTCTTAGAACATTGTTAATTGTACAATCCTTCTCAGGCTTAATTTCAGATGAGTAAAATTGTATTAAGAAGTGTCAAAAATCACGGCAGTCTTCTTTTTTAATCCTATTAGAAGAAGTAGAAATGGGCTTTCTTAATGGCTCAGATGGTAAGGAACCCACCTGCAATGCAGGAGACCCAGGTTTGTTCCCTGGGTTGGGAAGATCCCCTGGAGAAGGGAATGACAACCCACTCTGGTATACTTTCCTGGAGAATCCCATGGACAGAGGAGCCCGGTGGGCTATAGTCTGTGGGGTCACAAAGAGTCGGACACAACTGAGTGACTAACACAACTCAATGGAAACCTATTAACTCATTGTTAGCCATTGACCCTGAAGCACGAATGAGTTACTCGTCATCAAGCAGAGGTGGTGGTGTGCAGGAGTGTTCCGTGACAATCAGGGGTGCTGGTCAGACTGTCCAGGGTTGAACTCTAGCTCTGCCAGTTACTATTCATGTGACCTTGAACTTCTCAATGCCAAAGTCTCCTCATTCACAAAAAGACTAAATGAGATAATATATACACAATACATTTGGAACAACAATAATACCTAAAATACATCAAGCACAATGGTAACTATTATTCAGTTATCTTAGCAACCCTATCTGTAGCCCCAAGTTGAGACAGAGATAGTAAGCAACTTTCCCCAAATGACGCAGCAGGAGAAGGGCAGAGTTCTAATACACTGCACCCTCGCCAATGTCAGGACCTGTACTCCTAACCTCCACTCCCTCCTCACTGAGGAGCTTGGTTTCTAGCCTTGCATTTATGAGAGATTTTTAGAGCAAGAACCTGGAGGAGGAATAATAATAGCTAAAATTTCTCGAGTACTTTCTGTTTCAAGCACTGTTCAGAGCACATTACATGCATTAAGCCTTGCCACAGTCTTATGAGACTTTTTTTAAATTCCCATTTTACAGATATAGAACTAAGACCTGGAAAGGTTAAGTAACAAGTCAAAGGTTCAAGATGTCAGGCAGTCTGACATCGCTGAGACTAAGTTTTAAGCACCACGCTATGGTTCCACTGCAGGATAGCCCTTGAAGGGGACTTTGAAAAATGAGGAAACCATGTTCAGTTCCAAGATCTAAAGGAAGGTAGGGTGTGGGGGTGATGAGGAACCAGAGACAGTGGCAGCCCATTTACCTAATGATGATTTTTCTAGAACTCCCCACGAAGTCAGGAGCAGGAATGGGCCTAGAGAGGAACAGACAGGATGGACTTTGGAGAATGCCACATGAGGCTAGGGATGGGAATTTTGTTTGCTTGCCTTGTCTTGTCTTTGATTTAGAAGCTTGATGACTCATGAAAAACATTCTTGATTCTAAAAAGTAAACGCAACAACACTCCTTTTAAAACCACTTTGCTTTTTAATCAATCTTGTCTAGAGGAAACCAGCAGAGAAAGCAATGGCACCGTACTCCAGTACTCTTGCCTGGAAAATCCCATGGACAGAGGAGCCTGGTAGGCTGCAGTCCATGGGGTCGCTAGGAGTCAGACAGGACTGAGTGACTTCACTTTCGCTTTTCACTTCCATGCATTGGAGAAGGAAATGGCAACCCACTCCAGTGTTCTTGCCTGGAGAATCCCAGGTTCAGGGGAGCCTGGTGGGCTGCCATCTATGGGGTCACACAGAGTCAGACACAACTGAAGTGACTTAGCAGCAGCAGCAGCAGCAGCAGCAGAGGAAACCAGCAGAGAACGCAACCTAAAAAACTTGCAGTTTTTTACTGTATGTTCACAACCTTGAAGAAGATTCAGAGTTGACAGCTTTTTATTAAGTGTCTATTCTGTGCCAAGAGCTCTCATGATCTGGCTTAATCCTCACCACAACCCTGGGAGGAAAGTGTCATTATCCCCAAGGGCACACAACTAATAATGTCTTCTTCACTCCTAGTTCTTCCCTTCACAATAAGCTATGCTTCTACCCGGAATCTATAATAATAACCCCTGGAAAACTTCTTCTCACATACACACACACACACAAGCTAGCTTATATTTTATCCTAGTATTTGCAGTCACAGGAGTCAGTGTCTCCACAGATTTAGAAAATGAGCAAGCCCTATAAACAGATGTCGAAGACTGTAAAAATGTCAAGTCTGTGACTACTCTTTCAGTGCATACTATGCTTCCATTTCCTTGTTATTTTCTTAAATTTAGCATCTTTTTTCTTATTTAAAAAGGCAAAACTATAATACACACCAGGGAAAGTTTGGAAAATTACAATGAGTATAAGAAAGAAAATAAGCATTAATATTTTTAAATATGTCATTGATTACTAGATAGATATTTAATAAAGTTATAATCAAATTCTTTTCATTTAATAATATAGGCTTTCCCATGTCATTGAATCATTTTTGTAAAAAACATCTTTAATGACAATATAAAATATAATTCTATGTGGTTGTTCAATCGCTAAGTTGTGTCCGACGCTTTGCAACCCCATGGTCTGTAGCCCACCAGGCTCCTCTGTCCATGAGATTTTCCAGCCAAGAATAACTGGAGTGGGTTGCCTTTCCTTCTCCAGGGGATCTTCCCAACCCAGGGATCATACGACATCTCCTGCATTGCAGGTGGGTTCTTTACCACTGAGCCACCAGGGAAGTTCCATAATTCTGTAAATGTGCTATATTTATTTTCATCATTTTCCCCCCTTACAGGTCACTTATTTTTCATTTTTTCAACTGTTATAAACAAGCTGCTCTGACATCTCACACAGACTTTGCTCAAATACCGGGATTATTAGGCCAAAGAGTATTAAGGGTAGTATCACAATATTTCCACTTCTTTTTATTTAGATATATTTCAGTGATAAAGCAAGGATTATTGATGAGACAAAAGGACTCTAAAGTGAAAGATATTTAGAGAAGGCTGTTTATCTAAATTGTATGAAATAAGAACTATAAAACTTTAGTCCCACATGACTCAGGATGCAGAGTGTGCATTAAATGATAAAACATCTGCAGTCCATTGATCAATAAACTTGTCCTCCAAGATGCCAGTCACCCTCGAGGCCAGGCTAGGTGGAGCCTCTGGGACAGCAGCAGAATCCTCCCAGGATTTTCCTTGCAAACAAGTCCACAATCAGCCCTTAATCACATAAACAGTAACAGTTTCTTGAAGCCTAGCTGTGTGCTGGTGCTTCCGTGGCCTTCTTCCTTTCTCTAGAAACAGCATTAATCAAAACATCCAAGAGTTTTTGTCATTTCCAAGCACATAGGCTTTCTTCATTCTTAAAGCTAGTTCTCGGAACATCTCCATTAATCTTATGTTTCATTTGATCTCCTTGTTATCTATAGAGAAAAACATGTTTTTAAAAGAATGAAATTTGTGAAAGCAGAACTAGGAAACAAAAGTAAATCAATTTTTAGAAGATCTGTAAGACAGGCTAAAAGCTGTAAAGACAACAACAAATACCACTTATCCAGTTTCCAGCTTAAGAAATAAAATATGACAAACAACTGAAGCCCTCTGTGCCTCCCTCCAAGTCACACTCCCCTTGTTCTTTCCAGAAGTGTCTATTGTTCTGGGGAGTTCATCTTTCAGTGTCATATCTTTTCACTTTTTCATACTATTCATGGGGTTCTCAAGGCAAGCATACTGAAGTGGTTTGCCATTCCCTTCTCCAGTGGACCATGTTTTGTCAGAACTCTCTACTATGACCCGTCTGTCTTGGGTGACCCTACATGGCATGGCTCATAGTTTCATTGAGTTAGACAAAGCTTGTGGTCCATGTGATCAGTTTGGTTAGTTTTATGTGATTATGATTTTCATGCTGTCTGCCCTCTGATCAATAAGGATAAGAGGCTTATGGAAGCTTTCTGATGGTTGGATGGCATCACCAACTCGATGATATGAGTTTGAGCAAGCTCCAGTAGTTGGCAATGGACAGGGGAGTCTGGCTTGCTGCAGTCCGTGGGGTTGCAACGAGTCAGACATGACTGAGTGACTGAACTGAACTGAATTACTATTCTGAATTCAGTCTCTATCAATCCCACATCTGTCTATATTTCTATGCTATATGCAGCTGTGTCTCTAGAATATAGGTTCCAGGAAACCAGGCACTTGGCTTTATTCGTTGCTGTATCACCAATGCTTAAATCTATGCCTAGCACAGGGTAGCTAGTCAACAAGTATTTACTGTATGTAAAATAGAGGGCTTTGTAGATGGCTCAGTGGGTAAAGAGTCTGCCTGCAACACAGGAGATGCTGGAGACGTGGGTTTGATCTCTGGGTGGGAAGATCCCCTGGAGGAGGGCATGGCAACCCACTCCAGCATTCTTGCCTGGAGATCCGCATGGATGGAAGAGCCTGGTAGGCTACAGTCCACAGGGTTGCAAAGAGTTGGACACGACTGAAATGCCTGAGCACGTGTGAAACAGAGTATGTGTTCCCAAGCAATGTAGGGTTTTTTCCCTAATGTTTCCAGCCCTTATAAATTGTCCCTTATTGTACACGGCTTTTTCAGTCGATGCTGATAATACAGCTGTGCTTTGTTCATTTTTACTGCCAGTTAACGTTCCAGACTATATCACGATATAGTTATCCATTCTTCTGACAGTGGCCATTTAGGTAGTTTCCAATTTTTTTTTCCTGATTATACTGGGCCTTCATTGCGGTGCAAGGGCTTCTCTTGTTGCCATGCACGGACCCTCCAGTTGCAGCACAGGTTTAGTTACCCCACAGCATGTAGGATCTTAGTTCCCCAACAAGGGATGGAACCTAAGTCCCCTGCATTGGAAGGTGAATTCTTTACCGTTGGACCAATAGGGAAGTCCTGTAGATTGTTTCTTATTTTTAATTCTGTAAGTTTGGTGGAGTGAACATCCTGGCACATTCTTATTCGATTGCTATAATGATTAGCAGGGGGAAAAGTGGAAGGAGCCTGGCCCTTGTCTTTCCTAAGTCTCTTTCTCTTCCAAATCTCTGTGGGGGTGAATGGAAGTTGGGAGATCAACGCAGCCCTCTGGACATCACAAGTAATATAGAGCCAGTTGGCTAGCCAGTCTTTCAATGGGTTTGTGCACCTTCAACTTTACTACACACTTCTAAATTGCACTCACTCAACTGATTCTTTTAAATATTTAAATATAATAACTATATACCCAAAGTAATTAGATTTATGCAATTCTATCACTTTATGCCATTCTATCAGTAAGAAACTGTGTAAGCACAATTTTGTTATACAAATCAACTCTAAGGTACAAATTTTTTAGAGACAATACAGGTAAGGACTATAGACTGCCTCCATGTAACATTTCTGCATTTTTTCTAAATCAAGCTCTGTCCATATAGGTTATGGAAGTTTTATTCTCAGTCAGGTTATGAGGAGCCCCTTCTTCCTCTCCTTCAGGGCCTTGCTAGAGTCTGAGAAGACTTACCTGGTCCAAAAAGTAAGAGGCTTCCGGTTTTCACCTCTTAATCTTCTTTATGAGGTGGTTTATTGTTCACACCTGAGTGACCCACTCAAAAGTGGACCACTCCACTCACAGCAGGCACAGTACTGGGACCAGCTGCACCACATGGGAGTTGAGATCCCAGCCATTCACCTGCTAAACCCGCTTTTGGTCTTGGGGTTTCCTGAAACTGTTGGCATGGGAGTGAGTCAGGTTTCCTCCATTCACAAACTACAGCCCTCTCTTATGCTGAAATAGTCTCTCTCTCATGGCTGGGAAAGGCAGTATTGGCCCATTTCTCTCTCCTCCAATAGAATAGAATCCCTATTCTAATGACACCCTTTCTTGGACACTATTACTCCTAGAGCCTAACATTCTCTTATTTATTTACATTTGTTTTCATAGTGAACCAACAACATAAGACATGGTTAGTTTTTCGTCACGTACCTAACTTTATTTCTGGAGATTTTAATCATTTTGATTTTCATCAGATTTTATTTGCTCTGAAAATGCTTATTTTCAAATGACATATATTTAAATTCTGTAACTACAGCTATCTGGTTGACTTTGTTTTCCAAAGAGATTTTTAATAGATTTGTCAAAGCAGAAAATTAACATTTATCACCAAGAGAAAAACAAAAATCATTGTCCAGCAAAGTCAGGGTGAATAGATAACACTTCTTGCTACTTACAGTTCTTCACTATGGAAAGCAAAGGCTGGGCAAAGCCGTGCTTTGAAAGCTCTCCAGGTGATTCTAATGTGCAGCTGGGATGAGACCCACTGCCACTAGCTAAGAAGGCTGAGGGTGAAAGGGATGAAGTGCACAAAAGTAGTAGAGCAGATCAAAAGCCCCAAGAGTGGTGGTTTCCAAAGTATAAGAAAATATGATCTTTTTAAATTCATTTAAATGTGAAAAATGTGTGCCAATTCCTGACGGTGACCCGAAGTCAGAGTAAGTGAGCTGCCAGGGATTTTGCAAGTTCCATACAGTTTTTGCTGGAAGTAAAAAGCAGTGTCTGGTTGAGAAGCTCCTAAAACAGCAAATAATTTCTCAAGATTTAACAGTTTTTAAATAACAACAAAGATTAGATGCTAGTCTCTGAACCTGTAGGAAACCTAGACAACCCGACCCAACGGCCGGTTCGCCTCTGAGCAAGGAGAGGTCTAATGTGGCATCAGCCCCAGTAAGGGAGGCTAGCAGACTGTGTCCTGGTGTTATACCAGCCAGAACAGAGCCATCTGGACGTGGAAACATTCCTGCGACTTTAACCTTGAGCTGGGGCTTAGAGGATGAGTAAGATTTGACCAGGCAGAGAGCATGTGTATGGGGAAGAAAAGATGTGTAAAAGCACAGACTTGAAAGAATGAGCAGGGCCCACATTTCCAAGTAAGATTGCTAAGCCTCCCAGCTTGCTGAGGGCTGTCCTGATTTTAAAGCTGAAAGTTTCACATGCTGGGAACCCTTGGTCTTGGCAGACAAGGATGGATAGTCACTCTAGTCTCAAAGAACCATGAGGAGTAGTACCCAGGGCATCATTGACATCTAAATCCTGCTCTTCTCACCTGCCCAGTGCAGCCTGTTCTGAAGGCCAATACAGTTCCTCCATGTGGGCACGTTTGACCCTGTTTCCAGTGTCTGGGATCTGAGGTCCTCCTCTCTGAAGTTTCCTTTTCTAGCACACATCCTATAATAGCTTCCCTAAAAAGAGCCAATGGAAGGTAAAAATTCTGTCTTCCATTACTAAATGGCTCTACTCCTTCCTTATAATTTTTTGATAGGTTAAAGAAAGAAAGAAAGTGAAGTCACTCAGTTATGTCCAACTCTTTGCAACCCCATGGACTGTAGCCCACCAGGCTCCTCCATCCATGGGATTTTAAAGGCAAAAGTACTGGAGAGGGTTGCCATTTCCTTCTCCAGGGGATCTTCCCAACCCAGAGATCCAACCCAGGTCTCCTACGTTGTAGGCAGATGCCTTACCGTCTGAGCCACCAGGGAAGTCATAGGTTACTGGGTATTAATACAAGGGTGGCAGTCAGCTTTCGCCAAAATGTTAAAGGCACCAAACCATTTTCTTCTGCCTTGCTGGATTGCAGTCTGGGGTTATTCTGATTTCCCATTCTCTGTCATTGTGACCAGGGGCATCCCACCCTCTCCTAATCTGTGGAAGTTTTTAAAGATCTGAAGTTTCACAGTGATGTACATTGGTGTGGATCTTCTTTCATTCATTTCAAGGTGGAGACTCAGGTCCTTCAACCTTGTAACATTTTATAGTCTTTTTTTTTTTTTTGGCTCATTTTCTACCCTCTGCTATCTCTGTTCTTGCCTTTTAGTTCATCCTCCTTTTTTTGGCTGTACCATGCAGCATGTGGGATCTTCGCTCTCCAAGCAGAGACTGAACCCACACTCTCTGCGTTGGAAGTCTTAACCACTGAACCACCAGGGAAGTCCCTTGTTCTTGCTCTTTAGATTTGGATGTTAAGCTTCCTGAACTGATCCTCTCATTCTCTTCTCCCATTTTTCACCTCTTAACTTCTCTGTTATGTTTTGCTTTCTGGGAAATTCCTTAACCTCACCTTCCAATTGTACTTCTGAATTTATTTCAGTGATCATATTTTTAATTTTCAAGAGCATTTTTGTCTTCTTTAACTGTTCCTTTTACACACCATAATTTTTAACTTGGGGGCTTTAATATCATCTTTTTTTGAGAAGAATAATGTTTAGATTACTTTCTAACTTTTCCTTATTTCTTGCATTATTTTTATTTCCTTTGGGCATATTCTGTTTATTTTGATCCCTCTCTTTATATTCAAAGTTTCGTCCTAAATTTGGGGACCCATGGTTGTCCATTTATAATAAAGGTGAGTCAGGTTAACAGCTCTGGTGCTTGGGGGCTCATCCACTGGCGGGTTTTGGTCCAGCATGGTCAGGCATTGTGCTTGTTTCCTGCTGCTGCTATAACAAATTACCACAGACTTAGTGACTTGAAACTGCACAAACATATCATCTTATAGTTCTGGGGTCAGCAGTTCTTAAAGACAAAATATCTGCAGCGCTCCCTTCCTTGTGCAGGCTCTAGCGGAGAATCTGTTTCTTTGCCTTTTCCAATTTCTAGGGACTGCCTGCATTCCTTAGCTTGTGGCCTTTCCTCTGCCTTCAAGATCAAATCTATGCATCCCTTTCCCTCTCTGCTTCCCTCTCTGACCACGGCTCCTATTCTGTCTCTAACCATTCTACCTTTCTCTTTAAGAATTCACGTGGTTGTATCCACCCCCTACAACTTCTGAGTCAGTAAGTCCGAGACACCGTCCGAGAACACGCATTTCCTACAAGTTCCCAGATGATATGGGTGCATCTGGTCCAGGAACCACACACTTTAAGAACTACATACAGATTTAATGTATGAGCATTGTCTTGTTCATCTCTGTATCCCCAGCAGCTAGCATAGTATTGAGCACATAGTAGGGCCTCCATATATGGTACCTATTATTATTATCCTTATTAAGATAAAGAGTTGGGGAAGGAAGCAGGAAGAAGAGATACTATTTAAATTTGTCTTAAGTTTATTGAACTAGGAAATAGTTGGCTAAATATCTATGACTTTTGAATCATTAAAATTTTAGTTACATTTTAAAATTAAATTTTTTTAAGTTTATCCTATTTTAGCCTCCAATTAAAATGATTTTTTAAGATTTTAAAATTTAAATATTAATTTTTTAAATAAGTTAAAATTTACAAACAATAAAATTGACTCTTTAAAAAGTGGAAAAAAATATATCCTATTTTAGAGAAATAAAGCTTACAATCTTTTGTCTGATACAATGCAAGTATCAAGTGGAAACACTGACATTCAGAGAAGTCTATAAAGGCTCTAAATCTTAGTCTTACAATAAGCAGGGTGATCATTTCAGGCTTCAGGTACATCCAGAATCTCAAAGATATGACGCAATTCTACATCTTACCCAAGAATGTACATATAAATATCTTTAATAAAAGAGCCATCAAGACAGAAAAACAGAACAGTTTCAAATGCAGGCTTTGTGTCCAGTGGATGCTGATAAGGTGACTCAGACCTTACAGACTAGATCACCATATGCACAAAACAAGCCAAGAGGTAATGACAGGTTATATCACTCCTAGCTTCATTTCCTAGCAAAAGATAAATCAAATGAAAAGCTTTTAAAGTGATAGTAAATGTCACAGGAAATACACAAAGCGAGACAAAGAATGGATATTCGTATGTAGACCTGCTGCTCCATCATTTAAACAGAGATTTGTTACCAAATCAATATTAGAATGTATGTTTGTTTGCTCCCATACATTAGCATCAAGAAAAATTAAAAAAAAAAAAAAACATAATACTTATTGTCTTCTGGAAGTTAAGTTGCCAATCCTGTCAACTGAATTTCAAGTTGGTTTAAAATGATCAGAGGGTCAATCAAAGTGTTCTAGGAACATCCTTTGAAGAACTGGAAGTTTTCTTTGTAGGACAGTGAGTAGTCTTTGGAAAGACTGTCTGACTTTCTGTTTTCTAAGACTATTTCCTGTTTTTCTAAGGTCCATAGTTCTTACCTATTAAAAACTCATAGACAGGAGAGCAGATGGTCTATACATTTTTATAAAAATGGGGTCACAGTATTTCTACTCTTTAGTTGCCTATTTATTCACATGATATCATGTTGTGAGCCTCTTTCAATATTAATCAATATGCTTTGTCACCATTTTTGAGTAGTCGCATAAAAGTAGAAAAAAATGATAATTTGGGAACTTTGTAGGTCTCTATGCCTTAAAATAATAAAACTGGCTTTGCTGAAAATATTCTTGAGATTAGCTAAGAATATTATTACTAATAACTTGAACCCTGCTTTAATGAAGAAAAGTCATTTATGTCAGTTCTGTATAAACTAGAACCTCTGCACTCCTTCAGGTTATCTGAAAATTTATTCTCTTGACTAATTTAATGTGTCCCTGCTGCTTTATTTGCAATTTTGCATCAAATCCTTTTTTTTCAATGGCATACAAAGAAGTCCAACCCTAATGGATAATCCTATGTGATTATCATAAGTACAGATTAATTGGGTGTGAATCAATGAACCACTTCAAAAAATTACAGGAAAATGTTGGAGGGAGGGCATTCTTCTTCCCTTCTAATGTTTGAAGGGAGCCCAATAACTAGTACCCCTTCTCCCTTCTGGACTTCTGAACAACTGAGACGTTCCCCCAAACACTCCCCTTCTCTAGAGAAAGGTGAGTGGCCAGAGCTCAGCAGAGTTAGTCTGGCAATAAGTTAGGCTCACGTTGATTTCGTGCTTTACAAGTTTTATAGAGCATCCATCTGAGTCAAGAAAATGCTGATATGGCAATTCAACAACCCGTATACTGAACATCCTCTAAATGTCAGGCACAATGCCAAATTCTGGGGTTATCAAACTTAAGATTCTTTTAGTCCTTACCTTCGAAGATCTCGGTCTCTTGGGAAAGGCAAACATGTTTACAAAAATGTGAGTACCTTAGTTAAGATTCATTTAGTTGCTGGTTACAAAAACCTGTGTAAACTAGCTTCAGCAAAGGTTAAACTTATCATAAAGCTTTGGGAATCTCACACATCCAAAGAAGAATGTACCTGAGCGTTAGGAACGATGCTGAACTAGGTACTGAAGGACCATTAAGAATTTTCTTCCAGTGTATGTCTGCACTCCTCTGTGCATTATCTTCTTTTCTCTCTTTGCAGACCTGTTTCTTTTACTAGTCACATTCACATGGTGGCCTACCAACTGGTCTGGCCAACAAAGAAGCCAGTCTCTCTGTGTCTGTATTCAGAGACAAGGATGTCTAACTGTGGTTTAGGTGCACTCCTGATCCAGTCACCTGTGGCCAGGGTCCCATTTTTACAGGCAGAATGGGTGTTGAGCAGAAAGTCCTATAAATGTCCATTATACTAAGAAATTAAAGGCGTGCTCTGAGTTAATGAAGAGGGAACCACTTTGTCTTTTTCGTTCAAGGCACCGTGAAAGATGAGAAGATAAAATACACAACTAACTGTAATATAGGACAGACTGTGGTGTAGTGTACAATATCACAGAAATAAAACATTCTCTACAAGCACATCAGAGAAGGAGATTAATCCCAATGAGAGGAAGGAGGTAGATTCTTGAGTTTGGTCTTAAAATGCATCTTCTAACAAGAGGAGCTGTAGGAAGCTAGGCAGGTCATTCTTAGTAAAGATAAAAGGCTGAATATTGAGGTTGGAAATGGCCATGCCCACCAGGAACAGCCAGGGGCATGTGGAGCAGACAGTGACACAGTTGAGCCTGGAGGGGTGTTGTTGACTGGCTGGCAGCCCTGAATCCTGATGAAATTTCTAAACCCTCTCTCCCCAGACAGATTTTTTCTTATTCCTGAAAGCAAAGTGCCACCACTTCAGGGTCCTATGGAGAAAGAATACTGATATCAGACCAGGAGAAAAAAAGCAGCAGCTCAAGATTACCTTTTTTAAAAGCTCACTGCCACTCTCAGTAGATGAAAAATGTGTATCTGCAATTCATTGAAGGCAATGAGTAGTCTGTGCTTGAGTTACTGTGGCAACTGCTCAATTAAGTGAAAAAAAAGAAGAAGAAACAAATGTACTCTAGCTGTTCTTGAGCTTAACGTTCTTTTTCTACAAAGAAAGAAAGATGATAGGTAATGCGTGTGGTGGGTTGTTTTCCCCAAGGCTTTCCTAAGACTCTGCACTTCTTCACTTTGCATTCCAGGCTTGTGTCCTGTCCTCCCCTCCCTGCCAAGCTGGATGCTAGGCCTGCTCTCAAGCTTGGGAACATAAGCCCCAGCTTTCATCTCAGAGTTTTCTGCGGTAATGTTTGCTTCCATCCAGCTTCTACCGAAGGCCACTTGGGTAGATTTCAGTTTTTAAGGTGGTGGAGTGGAGCCAGTAGGGGAAGAATAGGTAAGAGTAGTGGGTGGGGTGGGTTCTAACACTGGATTTGACCCCAGACTTATAACCTCCAACAAGAGATGTGACTTTTCTGAAGACACAAAAAATAACTCCTGCCTTGATATATTACACTAAGAAACGAAGGCTATAACACCTTGTTGCTGCTGCTGCTGCTGCTGCTGCTGCTGCTGCTGCTGCTGCTGTTGCTCATCACTTCAGTCATGTCCAACTCTGTGCAACCCTGCAGACTATAGCCCACCAGGCTCCTCTGTCCATGGGATTCTCCAGGCAAGAGTAGTGGAGTGGATTGCTATGCTCTTCTCAATAACACCTTCAGTTCAGTTCAGTTCAGGTCAGTCACTCAGTCGTGTCCGACTCTTTGCGACCCCCATGAATCACAGTACGCCAGGCCTCTCTGTCCATCACCAACTCCCAGAGTTCACCCAGACTCACATCCATAGAGTCAGTGATGCCATCCAGCCATCTCATCCTCTGTCGTCCCCTTCTCCTCCTGCCCCCAATCCCTCCCAGCATCAGAGTCTTTTCCAGTGAGTCAACTCTTCACATGAGGTGGCCAAAGTACTGGAGTTTCAGCTTAGCTGTGTACAATAATTTCCTATTTACTTTTAATCATCTCATTGCCTCTTAGCCACCACCTTCTGGTGTGGGCTGTTCTCATCCCTTTAGACAGAAGGACACCTCCGATCTTAATACAACAGAGCACCCATCATGTCACCACCTAGCTTACAGCCCTCGGTGTCTCTCTGCCCTCTGCTCCTGGGACAAGACCTCTGTCCTCACCATGGCCCCGAGGCCTCACCGTGGCCCCAAGGCCCTGCAGGATGCCTCTGTGCACAGGCTCCCATCCTCCCGACTCTATGTCCAGCCCGGCTGGCCTCCTTCAGCTCCTCTTGGGTAGGGGCTGCTCCTCCTTCGCAATAGCTGAGGGCTCTTCTTGAGACACCCACCCTCCCCCTCTTCCCACTTGTCCAGCTTAGCACCCACTCCCTAACCCCAGTGCACAACGGAGCACCTATAATTTTCCTAGAACCCTGTCTTATATAGATCTGTATTTAATGATTTAATATTTGTATATACTGTGAAAAGACCACCACAATAAGTCTAATTAGCATCCATCACCACACATAGTTACAAATACTTTTTCTTCTAATGAGAACTTTTAAGATCTACTCTCTTAGTAACTTTCAAATATCCAATACAATATTATTAGCTATAGTCACCATGCTCTACATCCCTAGGGCTTAGTATAACTGTAAGTTTGTACCTTTTACCTGGAATTTATACCTTTGACCATTTCATATGGTAATTACTTACCCAGTTATTTTTCTAAAATAAATACCAATGTGTCAAATCCATGATTTAATTTCCTCCATATTTATTCTTCTTCAGGACCTTTAATTTTTTTATTTTAGTTCATATGCAGTAAAGACATGAAGAGACAATGATAAGGAATGATTTCAACCTTTACAATATTTCTCATTATCCTCTGACGGTTCATGCCTTTCCACTTCAGCAGAAGGAGGTCATCTGAGCTCATAAGATGTGTTCAGTCTGACCAGTCTGGCCTCTCTCCCAAAGCAGAGACGTTTCACAATCAATAAGCACACTGCATTGAAACCTTGCCCTTTCTCTTCAGACCTCATCTGATTCTTGAAACAGTATCCGATTCTCTAAACAGTCTCATTGTGTAAGTAGGAAAGAAATGGTGTTTCCTAGGATGGGAGGCAGAAAGCAGCAGCAGAAGAGAGGCTTACATGCTGAGGCTGGGTCAAATCTGGGCTAGAGGCCTGGCCTGAACACATGTATGGATAAGCAAGCAGGCACCAGGCTTATAAACACAGGGTGTATTTATTCAGAGCAGGTGAGGGCAGGAGTGTGGAGGGAGTGCCGTCTGACTGAAACCACGGAAGTGGCATTTGCAAAAGCTGTGAAACTCTCATCTGCTTCCCTGTACTCCTGCCTGGAAAGTCCCATGGACGGAGGAGCCTGGTGGGCTGCAGTCCATGGGGTTGCTAAGAGTCGGAGACGACTGAGCGACTTCACTGTCACTTTTCACTTTCCTGCATTGGAGAAGGAAATGGCAACCCACTCCAGTGTTCTCGC
Organism: Ovis canadensis; assembly: GCF_042477335.2. Lineage (NCBI taxonomy): Eukaryota > Metazoa > Chordata > Mammalia > Artiodactyla > Bovidae > Ovis > Ovis canadensis. Next base: position 54,785,124 of record NC_091245.1, read on the forward strand.
CTGGAGAATCCCAGGGACGGGGGAGCCTGGGGGGCTGCCATCTATGGGGTCGCACAGAGTCGGACACGACTGAAGCGACTTAGTAGTAGTAGTTCACACATAGTTTCTTCATTTTCTATCCTGAATATTTAATAGGGGGAAAAGTTGATGAAACTTCACGTGCCACTTTCCCCAGGTGGTGCTAGTGGTAAAGAACCCACCTGCCAATGCAGGAGATGCAAGAGATGCAGGTTCAATCCCTGGGTCAAGAGGATCCTCTGGAGAAGGAATGGCAACTCACTCCAGTATTCTTGCCTGGAGAATTCCATGGACAGAGGAGCCTGGTAGGCTATAGTCCATGGGGCTGCAGAGAATCCGACACGACAAAGTAACTGAGCACACTTGCTTCTCATGAAGACAGACCACTGCTAACTCATATAGTGCCTTTGTGTAAATTAGAAAAATCCTGCCCCCATTCTAGACACACACATTCTTGAGGATGCACAGGTTGGTGAGTGGATTCAGGCCCCACTCAGCTCCCAGCAGAATATTTGGACAGTGCACAACTTTAGAACCGTACAAGGCAGCCATGCGTCAGAGACAGGTCACCTCCCATTTGCAGCCACAGGGAAAGGGCTGTCTTCTCTCAGCAGCAGCAGTTCAGCCCTTCATTTTGAATGCCCCAGCTTTGAAGCTTAACTTCTCTAACACACTTGTCCTGCCTGAATCTCCTTTATCTCTGCTTTGGCAGTTGTTTCTTTTTTCTGCACACCATTCTGTCTGAGGGCCTTTGAGCAGTAGTAAAGAGCAGGCTGATTCTCTTGGCTCCTACATCTGTTTGCTTTTTAGTATTGGGTTGAATGTGTGCTTTTCCAATTCAGTGTTAACAGTATCTTTTAAGTATTCCCCTAATAGTCTTTGCCAAAGCCTTTTCAGAAGATAATAAAATGTTTCTCTTTTCCTCCTGTGAAACTTTGTACTAAGATTTTAAAACAAAGAAGCAATGTAAAGTACAAAGTGCTCCAGGAGGCACACAGCTAGGTCACTCCAGAAACCAATCTGTCGGCACTCTTCTGCATTGTCTTGGGGAAATTGCAACAGCCGCAGTAAAGAGGGCAGAGTCCTGGCCTGAGGAATTTCCAAACACTGTTTTAAAACAAGAGGTGCTATGTATCAGTGAATTACTGCTGTGAAACTGCCCAGAACTTAAAATAACATCCATTTACTATTTCTCTTGCTTCCCTTGTAGCTCAGACTGTAAAGAATCTGCCTGCAATGTGGGACACCTGGGTTTGATCCCTGGGTCAGGAATATCCCCCTGAAGAGGGGAATGACTACCCACTCCAATATTCTTGCCTGCAGAATCCCATGGACAGGAAGCCTGGTGGGCTACAGTCCACGGGATCACAAAGAGTGGGACACCACCAAGTGACTAACACACTTTGAGACACTGGTGCTGGCTGAGCAGATCCCTGATAAAGGTTGTACTCAGCTAGGCTCACTCACAGTGTGATGGTTTTGTGTGTTAACTTGGCTAAGCTATGCTGCTGCTGCTGCTGCTAAGTTACTTCAGTCAAGTCCGACTGTCTGCGACTCCATAGACAACAGCCCACCAGGCTCCTCCGTCCCTGGGATTCTCCAGGCAAGAATGCTGGAGTGGGTTGCCATTTCCTTCTCCAATGCAGGCATGCGTGCTAAGTCGCTTCAGTCGTGTCCAACTCTGTGTGACGCTATGGACAGCAGCCCACCAGGCTCCTCTGTCCCTGGGATTCTCCAGGCAAGAATACTGAAGTGGCTTTGTTGCCATTTACTTCTCCAGTGCAGGGACACGTGCTAAGTCGCTTCAGTTGTATCCGACTCTGTGTGACCCTATGGACAGCAGCCCACCAGGCTCCTCTGTCCGCAGGATTCTCTAGGCAAGAACACTGGAATGGGTTGCCATTTCCTTCTCCAGGCTAAGCTATAGCCCCCTGTTATTTAATTGAACACTGATCCAGACATTACAGGGAAGATATTTTATAGATATGGTTAACATCTGAAATCAATTGGAACTTCCATGGAAGTCTAGTGGTTAAGACTCCATGTTTCCAATGCAGGGGGTATGGGTTCCATACCTGGTTGGGGAACTAAGATCCCACATGCCATGTAGCACAGCTGGGGGAAAAAAAAAATCTACAATCAGTTGACTTTATGTAATGAAAATCATCTTTTTAAAAATTGAGATATAATTGACATATAATATGGTATTAGTTTTAGGTATGCAACATTATAATTTGATATATCTTGCAAAATGATCACTGCAATAACTCTAGTTAACATTCATAACCACACATGGGTAACAATTTTTATTTTCTTGTGATGACTTTTAATATCTAATCTGTTAGTATCTGTCAAAGATAAATTCAATATTGTTACTGTATATTACATCTTCAGGACTTATTTATCTTAGAACTGGAAATTTTTACTTTTGTCTTCACCCATTTTGTCCACCCTACCTTTGGCAACTACCAGTCTGTTCTCTTTATTAGTGGCTGTTTTTTTTAGATTCCATATATAAGTGAGATCAAACAGTATTTGTCTTTCTCTCTCTGATTTATTTCACCTAGCATATGCTCTCAAGATCCATCCATGTTGTTGCAAATGGCAGGACTTCCTTCTTCTTATAGGGAATAATATTCTATTGTGAACACACACCGCATTTTCCTTATCTATTCCTCCATCAGTGGACAGTGACACTGTTTCGTTGTCTTGGCTGTTGTGGATGATGCCATGATGAACATAGGCGTGCAGTATCTCTTCAAGAGAGTGATTTTATCTCCTTCATATAAAAACCCAGCAGTAGAATTTCTGGATTGTATAGTAATTCTTTTTTTATTTCTTGAGGTCCCTCCATCCTGTTGTCCATAGTGGCTGCACCAATTTACATTCTCACCAATAGTGAGATTAACCTTGATAATAGGGGTGAGCCTCATACACTCCATTGAAAGGCCTTAAGAGCAAAACTGAGGTTTCCTTGTGGAAAAGGAGATTCTGTGGTCTCCAGTGTCACCCCCTGCCCTAGAGTTGCCAGCCTGCCAACCTGTCCCTTAGATTTTAGAGCTGCCTAACCACCCCCCACAGTTATGTGAGCTAATTCCTGGTAGTAAATCTCTGGTGGAGATATACATGGGTGGAATTACATCCTACAGAACTCTAACTGGTCAGCTGCTGGGTCAGCCTGGGCCCGGCTGGTCTAGGATGGCCTCTCTGGGATGAATGGAACTCTGTTCCACGTGGTGTCCCATCCTCAGACAAGTTACCTCAGATTTATCCTCATGGTGAGGGGAAGGGGAGTGGGAGGGGGTACCAAGGGAGAATGTGGAAGCATGCCAGGTTCTCAAAGTGTAGCCCCAGAAATGGCACACCAGCATCTCTTCCTCAATCTGTTGGCTAAAGCTAGGCCAACTGGCGCAGAGTCAAGGCTGCAGAATAAGACTCACCTCTCAAGGAGAGGATATGCAAGGGCAAGAATGCAGGGAAGAGTGAACATGTGAGGCTACAGTTGCCACTAACCTATCACAGACTGACATGATGATACAGAAAAGGACCAATAGCAAAATTATCTTGCAACAATAAACACCACAACTGTATATAGATAATAGATAATAGATAATTAATAAGAACCTGATGTATAGCACAGGCCATATTCTGTAATGGCCTATATGGGAGAAGAATCTTTTAAAAAGAGCGGGTTTATGTATGAATATAATTGATTCACTTTGCTGTGTACCTGAAACTAGTGCAACATTGTAAATCAATGACACTCCAATAAAAATTTTACTAAATTATTTTCAACAACCAATATGCCTTTTCCCTCTTTTGAAGGCAACAAAATTATAAACTAAAATATTCAGAGCCTTAATTTTTGCACTTGTAAATGAAGGATAGTAAAGCCACTTCATGGTATTAGCATAAGAATAATGAGATATCCGTGAAAGCATCTGCTATAGTGTCTGGCAGGAGCTCAGCACATGATACTTCTCTTTGATAGCAACACTTGAAAACTACCGCATGCTAGAAAAGAGAGGGCAAATATATTTGAGGCACAAGACTAGAAAAAATTTTAAGTGTTTTTGTAGTCTCAATATGCATAGGTAGAAACAGTGGATTAGGAAAATGAATGTATATACTAAAAAAAGAAGAGAGAAAATGAATGTATATTTAAAAAGAAGAAATCTTCTCATTTGTAACAACAAGGATGAACCTTGGGGGCATTGTGCTAAGTGAAATAAACCAGATAGAGAAAGACACATACTGTATGACTTTATTTATATGTTGAATCAGAAAGCAAATTCATAGGTCCATAGAACAGACTGCAGTTGCCAGAGATAGGAGGTAGGATGGAAAGGTTCAAACTTCCAGTTAGAGAATAAGTAAGTGACGAGGATGTAAAGTTTAGCATGGTGACTGTAGTTAATAACACTATATTGCATACTTGAAAGTTGCTAAGCAAGTACATCCTATAAATTATTTTCACTATGAAGGTGACAAATGCTAACTAGATTTATTATAGTATCATTTTACAATAAATGCAAATATCAAATCATTACATCGTACACCTGAAGCTACTATAATGTTCTATGTCAACTGAACATCAATTAAAAGAATATTCATAGGTAAAAATTATTTTTAATATAAAATAATTATTTAACAAAAAACTCAGTCAATATATGGTGATTCCAAAACAGTTTTTGAATTTGCAGGGAAAAAACACCATACAGATACAAACAGAATCCAGACCCCATAATTTGTCTCTGTGGTTTTGAATTTTCTTATTCTAATGGCACATTCAAAAGCTATAGTTTCTGATTTTGCGGGGTGGGGCTGTGCAGGGCCTTCACTGCTGCATGTGGGCTTTCTCTAGCTGCGGTGAGCGGGCGTCTCACTGCTATGGCTTCTCCTGTGTAGCACAGGCTCTAGGGCATTCGAGGCTTCAGTAGTTGTGGCCCGTGGACGGCATGTGGAACCTTTTCCAATAAGCTGATGTGATGAGACAATTAAATAAGACAATGCCCAATAAATGTAGTTATTGTTATAACCAATACGATAAAATGATGGATGTATTATTTTAGGGTTTAGAATGCACTGAAATGCTTTTTTAAAAATCATCTCCAGGACTTCCCTGGCGTTCCTTTCCAGTGGTTCAGAATCCACCTTGCAATGCAGGGGACACAGGTTCAATCCCTGGCCAGGGAGCTAAGATCCCACATGCCAAAGGGCAACAAAGCCCATGCCCACAACTAGAGAAGCCCAGGAACCACAACAAAAGATCACACATGCCACAACTAAGACCTGGCACAGCCAAATGAATGAATAAATAAATGTTTAAAAACATCCCCACTGCCTACCTAACTCACCTGTTAGTACTCTCACCCCCAAAACCTAACCCTGCACATTGGGGTGTTATTGTACCAGCACACTGGGCTGTCTAGACACACAGATTCTGTACTTGGGATAGTCTGGAGGTTCATCTGTGAACTACTGAACTTGCTGAGCTTAGTCTGTCCTCAAAGAGCTATTTTTGTCAATGCAAAGAACTATTACCACACAGGGTAGCATTATGTAAACAACTCACAACAAATTAAGTTGATAATAAGGAATATGAAGGAATCGTAATGTGTAATAAAAAGCAAGAATAGCAGCAACAAAGCATCCTTCCCCAAAACCGTGAGACTGCCCGCTTCAGCACATGCTCATGCCAGGCCTGTCCCACAGCCAAGTTCTTAGAGTACTGAACTAGAGTCCACCAGGAGGCTGGTGCTTTCCCATCTGCCCTCCTCAGCCTGTGAGTAGTGTCTCCCTTCAAGGTCTCACAACGGTCCCTTCAAATAGTGCTTCCTCACGCAACCGTATGCAAAAATAGAGTGGATGAATGAAGTGATTTTCCCCTTGCCTGTCGTTCTCTCTTCTTAATAGGGGCAAAATCTGTTCTCTGAAGCCTCCCCTGCCCCCCAAGAGAAGATTGCTCTTTCACATCCTTTTGACCCAGAATTGGTCACAGGCCCATGCCCATAATGCAGAGGATGGGAAGGCAAGTATTTGGCATTTTCAACATCCGAAAAGAGAGCAGGCTCTGCCTAAAAGAAAGAGGGCTGTTGAGTAGAGATCAAGGACTGTCTGCCAAAGGAGGCTGGGAGGAAGGCAAAAGACGTGGCCCTGGCAGGACTCCAGTGCCCCCCATCCTACCTCCACTAAGAGGTAGCTCCATTCTTCCTCCGTATAGAATCCTGCTCGAATAAATTTCCATGGATAAACAGCATTTGTACCCCTTTGCTGAAAACTCAAATACCTAATATACTCAGTTAGTCAAGATTATTTATTTACTATTACATTCCCAACATCTAGGACAGTTCTTAGCATGTAGGAGGAGCTTGTGTTCATTTCCTGTTGCTGCTATAGGCAGTAAAGAATCTGTCTGCAATGCAGGAGACGTGGGTTCGATTCCTTGGCAGGAAGATCCCCTGGAGAAGGAAATGGCAACCCACTCCAGTATTCTTGCCTAGAGAATCCCATGGACAGAGGAACCTGGGGAGTTACGGTTCATAGGGTCTCAAAAACAGAGTCAGACATGACTGAGCACACGTTACTATTGTAACAAACTTGGTAGATAAAAATATCACAAATTTGTCATCTTACAGTTCTGGAGGTCAGAAATCCAAAATGGGTTTACTGGGCTAAAATCAGGGTGCCACCAAGTAACACTCCTGGAAGAGCTATAAGAGAATGCTTTTGCTTACCTCTTTCTGCTTCTACACGTTGCCCGCATTTCTTGGCTTGTAGGTTTCTTCCAGCAATGGCATCTCTCTGACGTCTTCTTCTGTCTCACATCCTCTCTGATTGTGACCTTCCTGTCTCTCCCTTATAAGGATCCTTGTGGTTATATTAGATGCACCCAGATAAACCAGGATGATTTCTCCATCTCAAGAGCCTTAACTTAAACATATCTGAAAGACACATTTGCTATGTAAGATAATGTATTCACAGCTTCCAAGAATTAGGCAGTGAGCATCTTTGAGGATGTGGATATCATTCTGTCTAACACAGAGCTCAATAAATATTTGTAGGATTGTTGAATGAACAGTAAAGTGTCAGCATTGGGTGCTGCTTTAGACAGCATCTAGTCTGACCTCCTACAAGGTCTAAGAATCTCTTCACTGGCAGACAATTATTCTGCATCTGCTTGAATACTTCTGATGCTGGGGGCTCTCCACTTTCCAAATCAACCCTTCCACAATTGGACAGCTGTGAATCTTAGACATTTAATCCTTTCTTCCTTACCTTACTTCTGCCCTTCTATAATTCCAATTAAATATGTGGTGGTGGTGGTGGTTTAGTCGCCAAGTCGTTTCCAACTCTTTGTGACCACACAGACTGTAAGCCAGCCAGACTCCTCTGTCCATGGGATGTTCCAGGCAAGAATACAGCAGTGGGTTGTCATTTCCTCCTCCAGGAGATCTTACTGACCCAGGGGTTGAACCCACATCTCCTGCATTGGCAGGCAGATTCTTTACCAACTGAGGCACCTTCTGCCTTTCTTTCTGGAGTTCTATACATTATATCTTTTATATGACTGTTCTTATCATATTATGGAGAAAAAAACTGACTTACTGTATGTATCACTTAAAAATCTTTACTTTGCACAGCTGCATCTCAGTACAAAAAAGATAAAAGACAGCCCCATATCTTCAAGGGGGTTATTGTGAAAATGAATCCTAGGCATAAAATGATACAGTTAAAGTTAAATGAGGTCATTCTTATTAAGTGCTCAGCATTGTGCCTGGCATGTAACAAGTGTTCCAAAAAATGTTACCCGCTCTTGTCACTGTTCTTACCATGCACAGATGCTTTGGGTCAAATGACTCATGTACCTGGAGTTTGCTGATAGAGCAGTGACTGGAGAGGGCTCAGGGAGGAGGGAAAATGGGAGGACAGGCAGAATATATCAATAAACACATTTAGGCAGGACTTCCCTGATGGTCCAGTGGTTAAGACTCCATTCTTCCAATGCAGGGGGCAAGGTTTCGAGGAACTAAGAGCTCACGTGCCTCATAGCAGGGTCAAAGAAAAAAAAAAAACTTAAGGCAAAGGGAAGGCATTTCAGGCTGGGCAAACATAGTAAGCAGGGAGTCAGAGGCCAGATTAAATGAGTCAAGTTCTAGGAAAATTAATAGACTCATTTGTCTTATATAGAGTTGCTTGGACCAAAACAACATGAAGTTTATCCAAGTTGTAGATTGCAGCTGTAGATAGCAACTGCCCCACAGTCTCTCCACGTTCTCTCTTCCTGAGCCCTTCCTGGGACTTGTAGACTCTATAGCCTAATGGTTTCAGGTCCAGGGAGTGTTTCTAATGAAAAGAACACTTCTTTCAATCTGCCTCTTTGATTTCCGTCTCCAGCTGGGAGGTCACCTTCAGCTCCTCTTTGCTCTGTGCTCAGCAACCGCTGTGTCCCACTCCTCACCCAACCTTAACCCCTAAAACCTCAAGGAACTGAACACAGATGTTCAGTTGGATTATAACAAACATAAGAGAAGTTGAGGCAAGGTCAGAGCTGGACTGTGGGCATGTGGATGGTCCCTGGAAGCTGTTGTGTCTGTGTTAGTGATAAGCATGAAATGCTTCAGATCACTGAGAAAGCAGGGGCCACATCTGTGACAGGCAGAGGACTCAGAAGGAAGAGGAACCAGGAGGAGTTAGCAAGGAGTCCTTCCAGCCTCCACTTGCTCACCCCATCCAGATCTGCCTTCTCCCAGCCTTACTTCCTTTTAACAGAAAGCTGTGTACTGCTCAGTCCCTCAATCCTGTCCAACTCTTTGTGGCTTTGTGGACTGTAGTCTGCCAGGCCCCTCTGCCCATGGTATTTCCCAGGCAAGGATACTGGAGTGGGTTGCTATGCCCTCCTCCAAGGGATCTTCTTGATCCAGGGATCGAACAAGAGTCTCTTGCATTGGCAGGCAGATTCTTTACCACTAGTGCTGCCTGAGAATCCCCTTTGACAGAAGGATAGTGGGACAAAGGATGATGACTCCAGGCAATATTTTTCTCCTTAGAAAATGCATAAACACACATGAAGTAAAGTGGAAGTGGAAGTGAAGTCATTCAGTCGTGTCCAAGTCTTTGCGACCCCATGGACTGCAGCATGCCAGGCCTCCTTGTTATAGTATGTTTTATTCTGATAATTAACTTGATTGTCCCTTTTGCTGAGACTGTCTCATAAGGAGTTGTAACCTCATGGCACCAAAGTACAAAGTACTCAGGAGAGACTAGTGCCACTGTAGTTCCCAATGACTGACTCTAAGCTTTGCCATCCTATTTCTTTTATACAAAGAATCAGAAGACAAAAGTTCAGTTCAGTTCAGTTGCTCAGTCACGTCCGACTCTTTGCCACCCCATAGACTGCAGTACACCAGGCCTCCCTGTCCATCACCAACTCCCGGAGTTTACCCAAACTCATGTCCATCGAGTCGGTGATGCCATTCAACCATCTCATCCTCTGTCATCCCTTTCTCCTGCCTTCAATCTCTCCCAGCATCAGGGTCTTTTCCAATGAGTCAGTTCTTAGCATTAGGCAGCCATATTATTGGAGCTTCTGCTTCAGCATCAGTCCTTCCAGTGAATATTCAGGAGTGATTTCCTTTAGGATGGGTTGGTTGGATCTCCTTGCAGTCCAAGGGCTTCTCAAGAGTCTTCTCCAACACCACAGTTCAAAAGCATCAATTCTTCTATGCTCAGCTTTCTTTATATCCAACTCTCACAACCATACATGACTACTGGAAAGACCATAGCCTTGACTACATGGACCTTTGTTGGCAAAGTAACATCTCTGTTTTTAATATGCTGTCTGGGTTGGTCATAGCTTTTCTTCCAAGAAGTAAGCATCTTTTAATTTTATGGCTGCAGTCACTATCTGCAGTGATTTTGGAGCCCCGCAAAATAAAGTCTGTCACTGTTTCCATTGTTTCCCCATCTATTTCCCATGAAGTGATGGGACCAGATGCCATGATCTTAGTTTTCTGAATGTTGAGTGTTAAGTCAGCTTTTAAACTCTCCTCTTTCACTTTCATCAAGAGGTCCTTTAGTTCTTCTTTGCTTTCTGCCATAAAGGTGGTGTCATCTGCATATCTGAAGTTATTGATATTTCTCCCAACAATCTTGATTTCAGCTTGTGCTTCATCCAGCCTGGCATTTCTCATGATGTACTCTGCATGTAAGTTAAATAAGCATGGTGACAAAATACAGCCTTAACATACTCCTTTCCCAATTTGAAACCAGTCTGTTGTTCCATGTCCAGTTCTAAGTGTTGCTTCTTGACCTGCATACAGGTTTCTCAGGAGGCAGCTAAGGTGGTAAGATTTCTCAGAAGGCAGTTAAGGCAGGTAAGACAAAGTGGTAAAGGCCAAATAACTCTCCTTGGCAAGACTCTAGTCAGGTGTGATTTTATGGTCAATATTCACTTTAAATGAGATGAAATCAGGATGAGAACTTGACTTCCTTCTTTGAACCACCAGTCTTGCACAGCCCTGGGGCCATGTCTGGAATGTGAAACCAAGACCAAGTGTTTCGTCCATTGTCTTCCAGCAATTACTTGAGTTGGGCATGTTTTTGAGCTGATGAAAACAGGAACTTATAGAAAAATGTCAGGAAAAAGCCTCTTTCTTTAAAATTTCTTGTTAGAGACACCAACATTTCAATTTATACATAAACAAAGAAAATACCGTTCCTCCTCAAGAACTAGATCTGTAAACCACTGTTTAAAGTAGTTGATGTAGAGAGACTGCAATTTAGTAAGATGGGAAAAAGGCTAACCTCACATCCCCTATATTTTTTCCTCCTTGTTTACTCAATTATACAAGTACTTCCACAACAAGCAGACCTCTAATTGTGTACACTTCAGTGAAAGAGAAATGGAACTCGCTGTAAAATAGATTCTTGGGTGCAACTAAATTACATACCACTTCTCATACTTCTTTTTTTAATTGCCCATTACTTTAAATGAAAACATGCTTTAGAAAAGAACTGTAAACACTCAAAGCATTTCTCAAGGACCAGCTTCCCTTCCTCCTGCTGATACAATAAAGCTGTGTTCCATTTTCCAATATTCTCCAGCTGAAGGTCTGAGTTATTTCAAAACTGCATTCATGGTTCTCCCAGAAAAACTTGAGAGTTCCACTTCCAGATCACTTGACAAGCAGAATCCAGCTTCAGTCCCTCTTTTAGCAAATGAATCTACCTTCGTGTCTATTCATGTGACATGACGAGTATTCCCTACCCTCATGTAGTGAAGTCGCTCGATAACGCTCTGTTCTCCTCACTTGACACACAGACAAGTCATCATGCCCATCATGCTCCTGGGCAGCAGGAGAGGGGTTAGAACATGAGCTGGGGCATCAGGAAACCCCACTGGCTGTAGCCTCCTGCACAGTCCACCTAAGCCTTCTGAGCCTGAGTTTCCTTATCTGAAAAATGGGAAATAGCAAACCTGCTTACCTCCTAGTGTCTTCTAGGGGATCAGATGAGATCACACATGTTAAAAACACCCCAATAGCCACTCAAATAACAGTTCCAATAACCATTTTAAAAACTGTTCCTGTGAGGTGTTTTGTTGCTTTTGTTCCTTAACTGGCATGAAGAAAAAGAATCCAAAAATCTCATTTTCAGGTTCCATTTTCAGGTCCCAAGATGGGAAAATGGTACTATTTTGGTTGTTCTTTTTAAATTGTTCTTTCTTCCTGTTAAGAGTCTGGTTCTCAGTGAGATGAACCCTTCTGAGAACTCCAGCACACTTTTGTGCCTCAACCCCAGCCCTGCTTCACTGCCGTTGCTTCTTATAAGCAGAGATAGTGTCGTTTGGACAAATTTAAATAAAAAATCCTCATATGTTAGCTTTTATGATTTTCCTGGAATGTAGGTGATCTACACAGTACTAGCCAAAGTGTGAAAAGGTTAGAAAAGATGCATCCTCATATTGTGTCAGAAACTACAGAATCTCTTTGAAATCCATTTTCTTAGATTAAAAAAAAAAAAACTAGACTGATATCTGTGCTCAGTGACAGAGAAAGAAAATATTTTTTTCCTTACAATATTTGTGAATTTTGGAGCAAACAATTAATCTTCACTGTGCCATTTTATTGTTATGTGAAACCTCTTTCTCATAATCCCACTTGAAGCTTGAATCCCACAAAGAAAACTTTATGCCATGAAACACACACACTGTTTAAGACAAACAGGAACTAGGAAAACACTCCCCAAATGACCTACTACTCTCTCCTTCCCAGGGGAGGTTTTGTTTTGGGGTCCCCAAAAGGATTTTTAAAAATCAACTTGGGCGGGCTTCCCTAGTGGTTAGGAGAGTCCACATACCAATGCAGGAGACACAGGTTCTATCGCTGATCTGGGAAGGAGCACCAAAGCCCAGGCACCACAGCTACTGAGCCTGTGCTCTGGAGCCCAGAAGCTTCACCTACCAAGCCCAGACACCGCGACTGCCGAAGCCCAGGCACCCTAGAGGCCATGCTCTGCAACAAGAGAAGCCGTCGCAATGTGAAGCCCGCAGACCACAACTAGAGCAGCCCCACTTGCCACAGCTAGAGACAGAAAAGCCTGCACAGCAAGGAGGAACCAGAACAGCCAAATATATATATATATTATGTATATATACATATAAAAGTATTTTTAAAAATCAACACTGTCTACTGAAGGAGGGGCAGTAGAGGACCTGATTACATGACCACCCCCACAGTAAGAGGATGCTGATGTAGAATCTAGCTTGGTATCAGGGCACTGAAGTCAGTTCTCAGCCCAAATCTGGGCAGCAGTGGAAGCTCAAGTACTGACACATCCCAATCCAGTGGTACCACAGTACCTCAGTTACATCATTCCTATCAGGGTTGCAGCAAGGATCCAGTGAGATCATACCAGCAGAAATGCTGCCAGAGCTGAAAAGCACTGTTTAAGTGACAGCCTCATCTTATGACATGATCTGCTTGTGACAGTGCCCTGGTCCCGTAACCAGGAACAGACACCATGCTGCCATCAAAGCATGTTGAAGAACGCACGTAATGCCTTATGATTGGTGAAACATCTGTGAAGCTCTGTTGTTCTGTTTTGATCTTGCCCACAAAAATTCAGTGATTCAAGGAACTGGGATGACAAAACATCCATACCTCAAGGTGGAGATGTAGGAGCACCAACCCAAAAGGAAAATATTCACACACACCAAATAGCTGCTCTTCTGACAAAGAATACCAGGATCCATCCAGCCTTGCAGAAGTAGCTTCTTGCCTATACATCCACACAGGGAAGCAAAGTGGAATGCAGGTTGCTTTTACTCTCCTCCTGCATCTGGCATGACTGGGGAAGAGAGACAGAGACCAAAACACACATGTAGTCCAAATCCAGCTTCCTCATAAAGCCATCAGTCCTTTCCTGATGTTCTAAATGTGTCAGGAAATTTCTCACCATCAGTTGCCAACCTATTATCAAGTATCTAGCACAAAAAGATGTGGCAACCTGAGTTGGTTTGGGGGCCAGTGGTTTTGCTGCAGTTCTTCCCACCTTCTCCAGTATTAACTGCGTCATCGCAGGCTTTGTCTTGGCCCCATACTCATGAGTCACAAATGGCACTTACATAAATCCTTACCTATATTTGTAGTGTCTGTCTTTGTCAGTTTGTTCAGTTGTCCTTCCTGCCCCCAAATTCTAGCTTAATAATGTAGAGTCTTCTATGTCTCCTTGTACCTACAACACGTAACCACTCATTCAGACTTACAAATGACAAAGAGTTGAGTGGATGGAGCAGCAGCAATGTAAAAGGCTGTAACCCCCAGAGGCACCCACAGGCACCCACAGGGCAGAAACAGTGGGTTGTGTTTTCTCCAAGAGCACCTCACTTGAGATGCAGCTACAGTGGAACTGGATATGAACACCTTATCGGCCATTTCTCCTAGAGGCTTATTTAACATTTTGTTTATATAAAGCTTTTGTATAACCTTATATAATTTATATAACCTTATATAATTGACTTTCTGAAATTAGTGCTTTTACGCAAAACACACCTAGTATTTGAAAAGAAAGAAGGTAAGGCTGAGAGCCTCTGGAGGCTGTATGGCATCTTTTCACCAAAACCAGAAGTGGTTACCTTTCACTAGTTGTTTCTCGTGTGTGTGTGTGTGTGTGTGTGTGTGTGTGTGTGAGTTCAAATAAATCTTTTCTACAAAAGATTCACACTGGAATCATGAAGTTTATTGAGCATCACTGGAAAATAACACCCTCCAACGAAACATCCTATTCACCCGTGTCGTTCACCTATTCATTTCGTGTCAATGAGTGCAAGGCAGCACATTCCTGAAAGAGAGCTTTTGGCACTTGTGTCTATGCCCCCAGAAGCCTGTTCACTATCAGTGCATTCATGGAAATGAAGCTGGGGCTCATTTGAGGCATTTGGGCAAACAGAATAGAAGGCTGTGAATAAGTGCTATGGATATAAACAGGTCAGACTCAAGAGACCACATAGAGGTCAGATAGGCCCTTGTATAACCTGGTGAATTTTTTTTTTTTACTTTATTTTACTTTACAATACTGTATTGGTTTTGCCATATATTTATATGAATCCACCACGGGTATACATGCGTTCCCAAATATGAACACCCCTCCCACCTCCCTCCCCATAACATCTCTCTGGGTCATCCCTGTGCACCAGCCCCAAGCATGCTGTATCCAGGTGCATTATTTTATGAATTCAGATTAACCCTAAACAAACTCCCAAGACATGATAGCCAGATGCAAGAAATGTCTGATAGAGTTTGGTATATAAGGTGGGTTTAAGTGTAATAATTCAATAATAATAATAATAAAAATTGAAGGAGAGGACTCAGGGTCTCCTCTTACCATTACCTGAATATATTCAATGTCTGTTTGAAAGCAATAATTAGAGTCTGATTAAACAGTCCTTTTCCAGCAAAGGCTATTGAGCATCTTTCTATGTAGCTGTATCATAGGTAAATGTGTGAATTGCTTCAATTAGGTCCCTGTCTCAAGTGGGCTTCCCTAGATGCAGAGCTTTCCATGAAGATTTCTGTGAGTGTGATATTAGGTGTGCTCTTGAGAGAGAGGAACAGATGCAAGAGAGGGCCGCAAGTGAGGACAGCTAGGTATTAGCTTCAGCTTGATCTCAAGGTGACCACTGGGGAGCTGCTTACACCAGAGTCATCCCAGATTGAGGGAGGGCCCAGACCCCTGAGTGCTCTTAGCTGCAGGGGGAGAGTGCAGTTACATGAGCATGAGCTCTAGACACAGCCCAGGCTGAAAGCACAGGCTCTGTTCCTCACTATGTGACTATGTGTGCACGCTCAGTCCCTAAATATGTCCTACTCTTTTGTAACTCCATAGACTATAGCCCACCAGGCTTCTCTGTCCATGAGATGTCCCAGGCAAGAATACTGGAGTGGTTTGCCATTTCCTTCTCCAGGGGATCTTCCTGACCCAGGGATCGAACCTGAGTCTCCTGCACTGACAGGCAGAGTCTTTACTGCTGAGCTACCTGGGAAGCCCTTGGCCAGTTGAGCAACAGGACACTCGCAGATCCATGATGGTAGCTAAGCTGATGGGACTGAATCTCTAGAAGCCAGGCTATGTGGTAGGGGATGTGGTTTTCATCCCAACCCTGGCCTCACTAAGGACATGACAGCATGGTCATGAACCCCTCACGTGACCACTAACAATCAATTTCCTCATCTGTAAAATAGGGACAGGGGATGGTAGAAATGGATTAGACCATCCCTATACTTCCAAAATGAAATGATCTCAATAACAGAAGTAGGGGGAGGCTCACTGAGGAATAATGGACTTTTTTTCTATTCATGGAAAGGAGTTCATTAATGTAAATGTGTCCTTGAATAACCACTCCATTGATTCTTCTTCTCTCACCTGGAATAGCTCTAGATACACAGGCAAATCTAAGAAGACAGGCAGTAAAGTTGCCCTGAAGGCATATGTTCTAAAAAAGGATGGCAACGCTCTGTTTTCAGACAAAGTGCTTTTGTGGCAGTTTACCTAAAGGGAGCATTAATGTAACCCAGCAACCTCATTTAACTGACTCCTGTATCGTAGCAAATTAGAGGCAAGAGGCCGGAGTAAAGCATGAGCCAAAGGTTGTCCCTGAAAAACTATACCATCTCTAGGGAGAATGGTTTGGGAAAATCTATCAGCTTATAAATATGTTTATTCTTTACACAGCCTCTTCTCTGGGAATTTATCCTACAAGTATATACATATGAAATGCCATTTATGTGAGTTTATCCTTTGTTCTACTTTTTCAAAAATAGTCCAAGATTGCAAGCAACTCAGTGGTCCATCAATAAAGAACTAGTTTGAAATAATAACAACTATGGTACCTTCCATACAGTAGAATACTGTGTAACCAAGAACATCTGTACTGGTACAGAAACTTCTCCGGAATATATTGATAAGTGAGAACGCAAAGGGAAGAATGGCATTATCATAGATTAGCATGTGTTTTATAAACATATGTGCATATGTAATGTTTGCTTCTTTCTGTGTAATGGAGGTGATAAGATTCTATACTTATACTCAGGTGTAACCATAGATATCTGGAAGTCAACTTTTGTGTATATGGAAAGATACAAAAAAAAAAAAAACCTGTGAGTGGTTACCTATAAGCAATGAGGTAGTGAGAAAATGGGGTGTATGGAGACATAGGTAGGAGTGAGGAATCTCACCAGCACCTTTTTTAAAACAAAATTTTATTGGAGTATAGTTACTTTATATTGTGCCGGTTTCTACTGTACAGCAAAATGAATCAGCCAAACATATACATATATCCCCTCCCTTGGGAGTTCCTTCTCATTTAGGTCACCAGTCATTAATCACCATTGCCATTTTACACATTTTCTTTATGGATTTTTCACCAAACACCGTGTATTTTTTCTGTAAGGAGAATGGAGTTTGATTGAAAATGAAAATGAAAATTTTAAAAGGAGGCAATCAGATCTGGTCATTCCAACTTCCTTTATTTCATGCTTTTGTTCTGGGATTAGCAAACTATGGCTGGTGATTAAACAGTGAGACCACATGGCTCCCAATGCTGAAAATGTTTACTCTCTGGTGCTTTCCAGAAAGTTTGCTAAGTCTAGCTGTAAATCATGGAGTTATTTGTGAAGCAGCTGTGACTCCACCTATCAGTGAGCTTCAAGTCCTGAAGGGTTTTGTCTTCTTTACATCAGCTTTCTGACCACAGGTAGTTATGCACAAAGGGGAAAAAAGGCATGATATTGTACCAGTTACAAAGAGCATTAACTCTGGACACAAAGAGCCCAGGTTGAAGCCCAGGCTTTGTTCCTCACTATGTGACCTTGAGCAGCTAACTTCTTGATCTAAGTATGGTTTTCATCTGTAAAAGGTGGGCAGTTATGGTACCTCTTTCACAGAGCTGTTTGGAAAGTTAAGTATATTCATGTCAGCAAGAAGTTTAACACAATGCCTATTGGTATTATCATCTAATATTTTGATTTTTTTTATAAACAGGGTGATGACCAGTTAAATGTGTTTGGAGAAGACACCATGGGAGGTGAGTTTCCTTTACTGATCAAACTAAAGTTGTCATTTTAGTAGCTCTGAGCATATCTTTTTTATTAAACACCACCAAGAGATAATAACCTACCAAGAGCATGTACTTTTTTCCCTCAGCCAGGGATCACGATTATGATTGGAATTCTGGATTTCTCCCCTCTTGGTCCATGCAAAGAACCAAAGTGATGCCTTACTAAGTGATGTATTTCCTCACCTCCCAGAGGACATGAGCCCCAAGATGCTCAGTGAAGAGAGGATGCTCAAAGAGTTCATGTTCTTTGTAACTGGTAAAAGTGTTTGAAAAACACAACAGCCAATCCTCTTTGGAAGATTCACATATATAAGAGCACAGCAAGGCTCCCACATGTTCTGCAGGAAAGAGAACTGGCTAACTTTAATTCAACATTCTTCAAATTTTATTAGAATGCGAAAGTCCTTTTCCTGCATAATGTTGCTCCTCTGTAGGGTACCATTGGGATACAACCTAAGAATCACCCAAATTATACTACTTCATAATTTTGTCACATTAAAAGTCTTGCCAAAACTTTAAAAAAAAAAACTGTTATTAGCTCCACATGGAACTGAAAATAGAAAATTACATAAATTTGACTTTGTCCAAAGAAGATAAGGTTTATGATTGCTCTAGGAAAATTACCTTCTAACATTTCTACTCTGTAATAAATGTTGTTATAATTATGGTCCATGGAAATATATTTACACTGACTGTGAGTGCATACAAGTAAATGAATTGGCTTTCTAAACAACCCCAGCTCTAATCCTGCTGATCCATGAGCATGAGATGGTAGATAGAGTGTCATTTGATGATAATGGCAAGAGCAGTATGTGAAGATTGCAGTCACCCAGTGACATCATGGTGATTCATGGGGAAAAGGCACTTAAACATGAGCCAAGTGCAAATAATCAACTCAGTCCCAACTGGAGAGGGATTGATGGATTGCTGAATAAAGTTTCCTTTTTTCCTGGTTACAGAATTAATACACATTCATGTGGAAATTTTTTAAGGTAGAAAATAAGAGCCATCTAAAACCTTATGACCTAAATAGTCACAGTTAACAGTCTGGTTTATTTTTATTCCAGTGTATTGTCTATATACCTATTTTTACATAGTTGAGAATACATGGGTATATACAAACATTGTCTCCTATATTTTGTGCTTATCATAACATAAGCATGTTCCCATGTCATTAAAAACTTCATATAAACTTAATTTGTAATGATCATATTATCTGAATGTATCATCATTCTTTTTTAAATGGACTAATATAGAACCATACTACTAATAGTAATAATAATAACAACCAGTTTCATACATTATAAATAGATTAAAAGTTGCTCAACTCCATAAAAGTACTCTAAAAACAAGTAAACTGAAAGTCTGTAGAACTTGAGATGACTATTTGGCCCAACATGTTGACAGCATTAATCTATCTGCCTTAATGAAAATGAAAGTGAATATCACTCAGTCGTGTCCAACTCTTGGCAACCCCATGGACTACACAGTCCATGGAATTCTCCAGTCCAGAATACTGGAGTGGGTAGCCATTCTCTTCTCCAGAGAATCTTCCCAACTCAGGGATCGAACCCAGGTCTCCCACATTGCCTTAATAGAAGGCTCCAGATAATATAGAATTTTCTCATCACCATGGGCTATTCTGTAAAGACAATGAAGTGTCTGTTTAATTAAAAAAAAAATAACAGCCCTTTAGTGTGAAAAACAAATGGTTGCAAAGACCCCCAAGTTCACCTTTTGTTTCTATTTCCAGCTCTTTCTCCCTTTTCTTCTTCCTCTTCTACCCTCAACTCAATTCTTCATGCACCACTCTCTCCCCTTTCGTACTGCCCCCTCTCTCTATCTCTGTCTCTCTCTGGTGAAGTTGGGCCTTTCACTCACTTAACAGTGGATTCCTGCCAAAATGTAGCACTGTGTATATAAATAAACACCTCCTGACACCACATAACTGGAAATCTTTTAGGGCTCCACAGACTCTATAGGGTTTTGCACTTTGCCAAAAATCCCTAATCATTTCTTTGTCTTAAAGCAGTGGCTCCCAAGATTTAGTTCTCACTCACCACCTTTGTAATTTTTGTTTCATCTCTATGCTCTATTCTATATGTATTATATAGATACAGATAGATAGATAATACTGTATACTATAATACAGAATAGAATATTATATAATACTATGCTACACATTATAAAACCAGGGTTTCAATACAGTTTTTCTTGCTGTATAACTGAAATTATTCTTATTTTAAAGGTTTCATGGAGGACTTGAAAAAGTGTAAAATTATTTTCATGATTGGTGAGTAACAGCTCTCAAATCTTCAGTTGTAACTGCTGATAATAACAATGTGGTAAAGAAGGAAGACTATTCATTTCTCAACCGTGTTTGAAGCCTTGCACCTTTTTTAGTCAAGATTATACCCCTGAGGATTCCATATTTTTCCTTTCATTTATACAGTTTTATATTGCTCTGGCTCTGTGTCTTTTCAGTGGAGACAAAGCAGGAGTCTAAGGAATAGCAAACTCCTGAATTCAGTTCTACGATAATAAAATATATTATAATCCCGTGGGTAAGAGGATGCCATCTGTTAAAATCTAACACCTTTTATGTTTGAACAATGATCTGTTCCTCTCTGAACTATATACATCAGTGACCACATATTCAAATATACCTTAATAACCATACCCTGCATTCCACGTAGCTAACAAAAAAAAACAATCTTGTTTGTTTTATGCTCTCATACAGTGAAACTCATTGGGAAACTCATTATGGGATGAAATTCATTTGAGCTTAACCAGCATTTTCTGAACGTTTATCAAGTTCCGAGTTATCTCCTTTAATCCTTACACAATCCTATATGTTGGCAATCCATCCCTATTGCATATCAATTACACAGACAAGAAAAGTGAGCCTCAGAAGTTTAAGGAACTTGTCCGAGGTCATAGAGCTAATTAGTGTGAGAGCCAGATTTCCAGTTTTTCTCATGGGAATAAATGGGTCTAGTTGTGTAGCATTCAAACTACATAGAATAGGACAAAGTATTGTCAGAGAACCTCCAAAAACTTAGTGCTTTTCCTTCTAGTTCCTGAAGTCTACAGAAAAGTTAATACACCCACCTGTACACTTTTCAGAAAATAACTATTTATATTCAGAAATAATGAAAAGGTCCACACCTCCTCAGTGAGTGGCGGGGGCGGGGGGTTGGGGGGGGGGGGGGAACAGTTATCCGCTCCCGAGGAAAATAATCAGATATACTTAGAATCTTACACTCTGAAGTCAAGATGCTTCCTTGGAAATCTCTCAGTACATCTCCCTCGTTTTCAGATGAGGAAACTGAGTCCCAGAGACTTTAAGGGATTTGATCAACGTCATTCTAACAACTGGTGGGAGAAAGGAGAGCAGGGCCCATGGCTGTAGTTCCCCATCCCAGGGCCTTCCACATCCCGCCACCAGCTTATGTGGGTCGCCACCCCGACTGTCCACCGTGTTTAATCATCCGCCAGCTGCTTACTGAGTATTGGACCTGTGCCGGACAGTGAGCGGGGCTCACAGAGCTTCCATCTGAGGGGAAAAAGAGAATGAATCAAATTATCACCACAAACCTTGAAAAGCATCAGGAAGGAAACAAAGAGCTGAAACAGCAAACAAGTTGGGTGGAGTGTTTGGGGTGAAAAAATGGGTAATCAGGAAAGGCCCTATGGAAGCGACATTTAAGCAGGCAACTAAAGAAAGCGGTGGGTGACTGAAAAGATTAGTAGGAGGTGAGAGGAAGAAGAATTCTAGCCAAGGGAACAGCGTGTCTAAGTACTGAGAACTCTTAAGCTCAACTGAGTTTTGTTTCTGACCTGCTCGTCTCTAGCTGACCTTAGTCCAGGGAGCGGGACGGACTGTTGCCACGCTTTCTTCACACTCTTTTCAGAAAGTTGAAGTACATTATCTCCACTCTTTAATGAAGAGAAGCGCGTCATCATA
This sequence comes from Ovis canadensis, assembly GCF_042477335.2. NCBI lineage: Eukaryota > Metazoa > Chordata > Mammalia > Artiodactyla > Bovidae > Ovis > Ovis canadensis. Next base: position 54,806,726 of record NC_091245.1, read on the forward strand.
ATCTCAAAGGAAACTCCCCTTTCCACACAAATTTTAGTTAATTACCTGGGAACCTAGACTACACACAATAAATTATACTTTTTCTGTTCAGCTTTTATCTTAGAAGCCAAATTAGGAAGAGGGGAGACTTTCTAAACTTGAAGTTCAGGAATCCAAAGGTTGAGTCTTTAATATCACATAGAAGTCTGTATTTTTAATAATATAATAAGAAGCTTTTAAAAATAGTACAGCATATTTTGTGGTGGTTGTTATTGTCTCTGGGAATAATATTATTTCAGATTCACCTGTTGTTTAGCACTGTTGTTGAATTTCAACTGTATTTTCAAATACTGCTTCTATCTAGCCAGGTCTAGCTAAAGAGCTCAGCTGACCTGTTATTAAGCTTTGCGCCCTTCAGAAAATGAAATAGTATGATATAAATATGGCATCAGACCAACCTTAAGACCCTCAAGGGTCCACACACCATACTAAAAACCACTTCCCTGAATAAAGGAATTGGTTTTATAGTATATGTATATATACCAACCAAACTCTCTTGTACTTCAACTTGTTATTCAGTCACTGTTATAGTAAAAAAAAAAAAAAAAAAGATTTCAGCTTACTGTTTGCACTGTAGAAGGTACAAAGCAACTGCAATAAAAGAAAAAAAGATGGTTCTTCTTCTAGGCTGTTTACTGGATTCTGCTTGAAAATTAACACCTTTGTTCTAAATACAGTTAAGCCTTGAATAGCACAGCTTTGTACTGCCCAGAACCACTTATGCACTGATTTTTTTTTTAATAGTAAATACTACAGTATTACCTAGCCCAGGTTGGGTAAATCCACTGATTCGGAATCATGGAGTCATAGGAACCAAGTATTCAGAGAGCTGACAATCCAAGTCATACATGGATTGTCAATTGTGTGGCGGGGGGTGAAGGGCATATAGCACCCCTATAGCTCCCCACCCATTGTTCAAGGGTCAACAGTACTTTCTCAGCAGATGGCAGGATGGTATTTTAAGGCTATATTGTTCCAGGCCAATTTGTAGCTCGTAAAAATACTCAGGATGTCATCAATACACCCATAACAGTTTTGATGAGCTTTAATCCACAAACTGGTTTTAGAAAAGGCAGAGGAACCAGAGATCAAATTGCCAACATCCACTGGATCGTCGTTTTTTTGATGATCAAGCAAGAGAGTTCCAGAAAAACATCTATTTCTGCTTTATTGACTATGCCAAAGCCTTTGACTGCATGGATCACAAAACACTGTGGAAAATTCTGAAAGAGATGGGAATACCAGACCACCTGACTTGCCTCTTGAGAAATCTGTATGCAGGTCAGGAAGCAACAGTTAGAACTGGACATGGAACAACAGACTGGTTCCAAATAGGAAAAGGAGTACATCAAGGCTGTATATTGTCACCCTGCTTATTTAACTTCTATGCAGAGTACATCATAAGAAACGCTCGGCTGGATGAAGACCAAGCTGGAATCAAGATTGCCGGGAGAAATACCAATCACCTCAGATATGCAGATGACACCACCCTGATGGCAGAAAGTTAAGAAGAACTAAAGAGCCTCTTGATGAAAGTGAAAGAGGAGAGTGAAAAAGTTGGCTTAAAACTTAACATTCAGAAAATGAAGATCATGGCATCTGATCCCATCTCTACATGGGAAATAGATGAGGAAACAGTGGAAACGGTATCAGACTTTATATTTTTAGGCTCCAAAATCACTGCAGATGGTGACTGCAGCCATGAAATTAAAAGATGCTTACTCCTTGGAAGGAAAGTTATGACCAACCTAAATAGTATATTAAAAAACAGAGACATTACTTTGCCAACAAAGGTCTGTATAGTCAAGGCTATGGTTTTTCCAGTGGTCAGGTGTGGATGTGAGAGTTGGACTGTGAAGAAAGCTGAGTGCCGAAGAATTGATGCTTTTGAACTGTGTTGTTGGAGAAGACTCTTGAGAGTCCCTTGGACTGCAAGGTGATCCAACCAGTCCATTCTGAAGGAGATCAGCCCTGGCATTTCTTTGGAAGGAATGATGCTGAAGCTGAAACTCCAGTACTTTGGCCACCTGATGAGAAGAGTTGACTCATTGGAAAAGACTCTGATGCTGGGAGGGATTGGGGGCAGGAGGAGAAGGGGACGACAGAGGATGAGATGGCTGGATGGCATCACTGAACTGATGGACGTGAGTCTGAGTGAACTCCGGGAGTTGGTGATGAACAGGGAGGCCTGGCGTGCTGCGACTCATGGGGTCGCAAAGAGTCAGACACGACTGAGCGACTGAACTGAACTGGCCTGAACTAAATCCACAAGAATCAGCTTCCCCTTTTCCACATGTCTTCCCCTTTTCCACTCCACCCACACGAGTCTTCAACCCCAAGCCCACCTGCACCACTACTATCTCTTGACGTTCCCTCGCTTTTGCCAGTCCTCTCTCTTAAAATGCCTTCTCCCCTGGCTAATCCTGCTCCAAGGTCAGGTCTCTGTGTGAAGTGAAAGTCACTTAGTCATCTCCAACTCTTTGCAACCCCATGGACTACACAGTCCATGGAATTCTCCAGGCCAGAATACTGGAATGGGTAGCCTTTCCCTTCTCCAGGGGATCTTCCCACCCAGGGATCAAACCCAGGTGTCCCGCATTGCAGGCGGATTCTTTACCAGCTGAGCCACCAGGGAAGCCTGTCTCTGTGAGGTCTTCTCTAATCTCTAGCCTTCCTCCTCTGTGCTCCTCCATCCTTGTGTCTGCATCACTCATTTAGATGCCCCAGAATGACTAATATTTGCTGGAATAATGAATTTTTTAGGAAGCAGTGTGGTCAGTTTCCATAACAACTGAAATAGCAGTTAGAATTCCTGGGCTAGAACTGACAGACAGGTTGCTGCTGTTGTAGCTGCTTCTGGCAGGATAGCTTTTAGGTTAATTGCAAGCGTAATCAGACACTTCTTATACCATATGGCTGCTGCCTTCTTACAGAGAACAAGCAACACCAGCTCTTCTCTATCCCCAAGCTGACTATTTCTTGCGCATTTGCAAAATAGTTTTAAGTGGGGGCAAGTAATTGCACTGCCTGCCATCTGAGTCAAAAAAGTATTCAGGGAGAGTGTACCATCCGGACCAAAGGAGAAAGTGACGGTGATGGACCTAGTTAGCCCTTTGAATGTTGTGTGACTAGTACAACCTTTTTGTTCATGGAGAAGGGAGTTCCATCCCTATTTATAGAGAAATGCCTTCCAAAGAACAGATAAGGGATCTCACAGGATAAAGCCTGATGATCAAAAGGATTGAAAAAGATTCTAAGGTTGTTCACAAACAAGATATAAGGACAATGCTGATGTACAAGACTGGGATGCAGTCATTGTCGAAAAAAGAAAATTATTCGGAAAATGTAAAAATATCATAAAGAGCCTCATGATATCCCATTAACTGGCTCCTACAGTTTTTCACAACCTTTTCTGGTACACTTCTTTCCTTTTTTCTTTTATAAATCTCTCGATCATTATCCTGCTATTCTCCAATCTATTTTGGCTTCTTTTACTCTTCTCTGCTTCTCATGGCCTGCATATTCCCCAAATGTAACATAGCATCAGTTCAGTTCAGTTCAGTCACTCAGTCATGTCCAACTCTTTGCGACCCCATAAATTGCAGCACGCCAGGCCTCCCTGTTCATCACCAACTCCCGGAGTTCACTCAGATTCACGTCCATCGAGTCCGTGATGCCATCCAGCCATCTCATCCTCTGTCGTCCCCTTTTCCTCCTGCCCCCAATCCCTCCCAGCATCAGAGTCTTTTCCAATGAGTCAACTCTTCTCATCAGGTGGCCAAAGTACTGGAGTTTCAGCTTCAGCATCATTCCTTCCAAAGAAATCCCAGGGTTGATCTCCTTCAGAACGGACTGGTTGGATCTCCTTGCAGTCCAAGGGACTCTCAAGAGTCTTCTCCAACACCACAGTTCAAAAACATCAATTCTTTGGCGCTCAGCCTTCTTCACGGTCCAACTCTCACATCCATACATGACCACAGGAAAAACCATAGCCTTGACTAGACGGACCTTAGTCAGCAAAGTAATGTCTCTGCTTTTGAACATACTATCTAGGTTGGTCATAACTTTTCTTCCAAGGAGTAAGCATCTTTTAATTTCATGGCTGCAGTCACCATCTGCAGTGATTTTGGAGCCCAAAAAAATAAAGTCTGACACTCTTTCCACTGTTTCCCTGTCTATTTCCCATGAAGTGATGGGACCAGATGCCATGATCTTCATTTTCTGAATGTTGAACTTTAAGCCAACTTTTTCACTCTCCTCTTTCACTTTCATCAAGAGGCTTTCCCATTAATCCCTACCCAAAGCCTTGGTAGAAGTGCTTCAGTTTGGACAATCATCTCATGTTGCAGGTAAAGTGAGAGACTTTAGAGTTCAGTTCAGTTCAGTCACTCAGTTGTGTATGACTCTTGTGACCCCATGAATCGCAGCACACCAGGCCTCCCTGTCCATCACCAACTCCCAGAGTCCACCCAAATGCATGTCCATCGAGTCAGTGATGCCATCCAACCATCTCATCCTCTGTCGTCCCCTTCTCCTCCTGCCCTCAATCTTTACCAGCCTCAAGTTCTCTTCAAATGAGTCAGCTCTTCACATCAGGTGGCCAAAGTATTGGAGTTTCAGCTTCAACATCAGTCCTTCCAATGAACACCCAGAACTGATCTCCTTCAGGATGGACTTGTTGGACCTCCTTGCAGTCCAAGGGACTCTCAAGAGTCTTCTCCAGCACCACAGTTCAAAAGCATCAATTCTTTGGCACTCAGCTTTCTTTATAGTCCAACTCTCACATGCATACATGACCACTGGAAAAACCATAACCTTTACTAGACGGACCTTTGTTGGCAAGTAACGTCTCTGCTTTTTAATATGCTGTCTAGGTTGGTCATAACTTTCCTTCCAAGAAGTAAGTCTTAATTTCATGGCTGCAATCATCATCTGCAGTGATCTTGGAGCCCAGAAAAATAAGGTCAGCCACTGTTTCCACTATTTCCCCATCTATTTCCCATGAAGAGATGGGACCAGATGCCATGATCTTCATTTTCTGAATGTTGAGCTTTAAGCGAACTTTTTCACTCTCCTCTTTCACTTTCATCAAGAGGCTCTTTAGTTCTTCTTCACTTTCTGCCATAAGGGTGGTGTCATCTGCATATCTGAGGTTATTGATATTTCTCCCGGCAATCTTGATTCCAGCTTGTGTTTCTTCCAGTCCAGCGTTTCTCATGATGTACTCTGCATATAAGTTAAATAAGCAGACTACTGGCATGATAATCAAGACGTCATTCAATGGCTGTGGCTTTCAGGATAGCAGGAACACAGGTGGCCTTGTGTATTTTGGTATTGGTGTTCATCCACTGCTTTTAGAGTAAGCTTTGGGAAGTGCTTGTGTAATAGTCTGTGTTATTCTGTGCATTTTCTAACCACTGCCCTACTTGTCCTATTTACTTCCTGGGGAAAGATTAGACAAATGAGATTTTTTGCTTAAAATCTATTATCTCAATGCCTGTCATTTTACTGTGGTCTATTGTGATTTCACAGTTGACCTCTTATTAAAGAACAAGAATAAATCTAATTTTTAATGAGGATTTTCTTGGAGATCAGGTTAACATTTTTGGTGGAATTGACTCGGGTATTTTGTCAAATTACAAATGGAAACCAAATCTGATTATTTTATCTTGATTGAGCTATAATAGAAACCAATATTTATTGCACACTTACTTAACACACAGCAGGCACTGTATAAAATGCTTTATAATGTTATCTTGCTTAATACTTGTATCCACTCTCTGGAATATTATCACCATCCTATTTTTCCAGTAAGACATCAGAGAGTTAAGTAATTTGCCAGTAAGTGGTGGATCCAGGGTCAAAAGCTTGGATTTTATTATTAACAAAGATGTTGCCAGTTGCTTTCCTTGAAGTGACCAACTTACTTTATTAGTTTTCTAGAAAATGTCTGCCAGATATTCAAGTCTGAAAAACCAGAGTTTTATCTGTTATTCAGTCTTTCAGAAGGTAAAAATGGCGTTCAACTAAAAAAACAACTAGTTCCACAACTCAAGCAATCACACAGTGCTTTTCTTGAGAAAACCATTAAATGTACCTGGTGTGCTGAAATATCTACACGTCTTCCCATTTTGTCACACAAAATATTACAGTGACAAGTATTTAAGGGTCAAAATTAAACTTTTTCATTGCATCATCAAGAGCATTCTTAAGTAAAACTGGCAGTTTTTTTTCTTCCTTTCTTTCACTGTGAGTTTATGGTGGTGAAGAATACTAGAATAATTGGCTTTTATTGGCACCACAGGTGTACAGCCAGTGCTTTTTCACCATCAGTGAAAAGCAAATAACCTCTTAGTGTTGTAATGAAAACAGGGGACCAGAGTCTGTGAACCACACTTCGAGAACCCTAGGGTTAATTGGATTTGGAGGAGCATTGTTGAGCAGCTATATGAAACCCCAGACTTAGGGTTTGGAAGATCTTGGAGGAAAATAGTCCCTTGTGCCTTGTTTTTCCTTGTCTTTTGAAAAGCAAAGAACCTTACAAATGGGAAGAAGTGGTCAGGGAAAAGGGGTGCATCTCCTGAAAGTCCCCATTTCTCTGGGCTCCTGTGGGTCTGGAAAGGTTCTGAATGTTTCTCTGTACCCAGTGGTGCAAGGGAGGCCTGAAAGGAAAGTGTGGGTGCTTGTTAGAACTGGGAAAGAAGAATGCATCAAGAGGTCCAGTAGGAGACTCCAGAACAGGGGCTGAATGGAAGGTAGAGGGGACACCTCAGGGACCAACAGCACTGGCAAGACTAGGACCAGAGAAAGAGCAAAGAAAACCCTCCAGATGGGAGACAGCCCTGACTTGGAGACGGAGCTCTGAGCTTGTCTAAGTCCATTTGGGCTTAGACATGGCATAGACTAAAAAGCAGAAACTTATTTCTCACTGTTCTAGAGACAGGAAATGCAAGATCAGAACATCAACAGATTCAGTGACTGGCAAGAACCCATGTCCTGGTTCCTATATATCCATAGTCTCACACTGTCCTTACATGGTGGAAGGGGCTAGGGAGCTCTCTGTGGCCTCTGAGCCACCAGGGAGGCCCCAAATAATAGATAATAGCTTAAATGTGATTATTGTTGTTTAGTCCCTAAGTTGTGTCTGACTCTAAATTATTCACCGCTTCATTATGTTATGTCGTTGGTCTATAACATTCAGTTCAGTTCAGTTCAGTCGCTCAGTCGTGTCTTACTCTTTGCGACCCCATGAATAGCAGCACGCCAGGCCTCCCTGTCCATCACCATCTCCCGGAGTTCACTCAGACTCACGTCCATCGAGTCCGTGATACCATCCAGCCATTTCATCCTGGGTCATCCCTTTCTCCTCCTGCCCCCAATCTCTCCCAGCATCAGAGTCTTTTCCAATGAGTCAACTCTTTGCATGAGCTGTCCAAAATACTGGAACTTCAGCTTTGGCATCATTCCTTCCAAAGAAATCTCAGGGTTGATCTCCTTCAGAATGGACTGGTTGGATCTCGTTGCAGTCCAAGGGACTCTCAAGAGTCTTCTCCAACAACACAGTTCAAAAGCATCAATTCTTCAGCAGTCAGCCTTCTTCACAGTCCAACTCTCACATCCATACGTGACCACAGGAAAAACCATAGCCTTGACTAGACGGACCTTAGTTGGCAAAGTAATGTCTCTGCTTTTGAATATGCTATCTAGGTTGGTCATAACTTTTCTTCCAAGGAGCAAGCATCTTTTAATTTCATGGCTGCAGTCACCATCTGCAGTGATTTTGGAGCCCAAAAAATAAAGTCTGACACTGTTTCCACTGTTTCCCCATCTATTTCCCATTAAGTGATGGGACCAGATGCCATGATCTTCATTTTCTGAATGTTGAGCTTTAAGCCAACTTTTTCACTCTCCTCTTTCACTTTCATCAAGAGGCTTTTCAGCTCCTCTTCACTTTCTGCCATAAGGGTGGTGTCATCTGCATATCTGAGGTGATTGATATTTCTCCTGGCTATCCTGATTCTAGCTTGTGTTTCTTCCAGTCCAGCGTTTCTCATGATGTACTCTGCATAGAAGTTAAATAAGCAGGGTGACAACATACAGCCTTGATGTACTCCTTTTCCTATTTGGAACCAGTCTGTTGTTCCATGTCCAGTTCTAACTGTTGCTTCCTGACCTGCATACAGATTTCTCAAGAGGCAGGTCAGGTGGTCTGGTATTCCCATCTCTTTCAGAATTTTCCACAGTTTCTTGTGATCAAAGGCTTTGGCATAGTCAATAAAGCAGAAGTAGATGTTTTTCTGGAACTCTCTTGCTTTTTCCATGATCCAGCAGATGTTGGCAATTTGATCTCTGGTTCCTCTTCCTTTTCTAAAACCAGCTTGAACATCAGGGAGTTCGCGGTTCACTTATTGCTGAAGTCTGGTTTGGAGAATTTTGAGCATTACTTTACTAGCATGTGAGATGAGTGCAGTTGTGCTCATGACCTCAACACCTCCCAAAGGCCCCATCTCCTAACACCATCACATGGGCCTTTAGGATTTAACATAGGATTTGGGAGAAAGACACAAAGAACTGGACTATCAGGATTTCTGACTATCAGAAATCACTGGATTAGGCTAAGAAAACCCACACTAGACTTGGTTGAGTTTCCACTATGAAGAAAAAACACGCAACTCATGAGTTAGGCTGGGTTCACACAGAGAAATATTCCCATGTGACTCCAAGGCCTAGCTGCCCTAACTGTGAGAGATCATTCCATTCTAGACAGAGTCGCCTGATCACCACAGCTCTTTCTCCCCTGCAGGGGCCCAGGTGTGTGTTGACACTCACTCTGACCAACACCTTTATTTTCAAAATCCAGGCCATTCAAGATGGGAGTAATGGAAGAGAAACATTGGGCCACTTTCTAAGACAACCTCAGATACATTTACATACCAATGGATATCTTTCTAATGTTGGAGAAATGCAGGCATTTTGTGCTGACAATGCACCTACTTAATTATATAAACCTTTTCACTGCAAAAAAACTCTAAGTATGGTTTGACTAGAACAAAACACTTTCTTCACTTAAACAGATCAAATTAATAAAGGGTTCACTATGCTTAAAGAACTGTGAGGTTCAAAGAGGCATTAAACAATCCTTAGAACACTGCATGACATGGCATAAGGGTTTTTTCCCTTGTTTTTAAAATTATTTCCTCAAGGGAAATAAAAATGTTGCTGAGTTAGTGGAGTCCTCCAGGAGGACTAATTATTGCTAACAAAGGAAAGAACACAGGTGAGTAAGTTTCACCAGGTAAAGTGAAGATCTCATAGCCTCATACTCACTGTCTCCCTTCCCACTTATTGAGATCTTTTGAAAATGTCATTAACTTACAGACAGAGTCACCTGGTGAAGTTTTAGGTACTGAGCCTGTTCACTCAGTCAAGGCTATGTCTTCAGGCTTAACTCACTGAAAGCCCCCTTTCGCTTGTTCCAAGACTCAGAAAGAATGATCAGTGGACACTGGCAGACACTACAGACTCAAAACCCAGCCCTGGCGATGAGAGTACACCCCAAATCCTGTTTGTGTCCAAGCCATGTGTGCCCTTGAACCTATCCCTTAGCCTCTGTATAACATAATTGTTCTCTGGTTTGTGGGTTGTCCACTGAAGCTATGAGATTTTATTATATCTTGAGTCTGCACCTCCAATAGTCTCGTCATGGTTCTGCCCTTATGTCTTTAGCTGTAGTGGATCTTTTCTGGTAGGCTTAAGTCTTTTTCAACAATGGTCATTCTGTAGAGTGATATGATTTTGGTGCGCTCATGAGAGGAGGTGAGCTTAGGGTCCTTCTACTCTGCCATCTTGGACACTCCCCTCCCAGCCTCTCTGGATTTCTTTTACATGGCAAGATAATACTGGTCTCTGTTCATCCCAAGTCTGAGTAGCCAATGAGTTAACGCATTGCCAGTTGTTTTCTCGATTGGTACAATAGAGACATGACCCCACGGAAATGAAGTATGAAGGCACCTGAATAAGCCAAAGTCCCCATCCTCTACCCCAAAAATAGTTATTTTATTTACCTCGTAGCAGTATTAAAACTAACAGGTAATGGAGACTTACTATGTTCCATACAGTGTGGCATCTTTATACATAATATCTTATTTAATCCTCAGACCAATCATCAGTACTCATATTCTTCCCCATTTTACTATTGAAGGAATGGTTTAGGAAGGTTTAGGAAGGTACTATTTAGGAAGGTTAAGTAACTTTCCTCTCAGAACAAGTTTTTCAGATTTCAAAGCACATGCTCTAGAAGCATATGTAAATATATGATGCTGCTGCTGCTGCTAAGTCGCTTCAGTCGTGTCCGACTCTGTGTGACCCCATAGATGGCAGCCCACCAGGCTCCCCCGTCCCTGGGATTGTCCAGGCAAGAACACTGGAGTGGGTTGCCATTTCCTTCGGAGGCCAAAATCTAGGTGAAGTTGTAAGAATATGGTAGATGAGGGAAGAGTTTGCCAAAATTATTTTAGTAAGTACTTCAATTTTCCATTTTACTTTGTTCCTTTACATCCAGCTATTGATGTCTGAAAACAAGGACAAAATAATGACAAATGCGTATCGATGAAAAAGAACTCTGAGTGCCCAGCTTTGTCTCTCCCAGTTATGTGAAATTCCATTTTTTGTAAAAGCACCTTTTTAATTTTACTTTTTTAATTGGAGTATAATTGCTTTACAATGTTTTATTATTTCCTGCGATACAATAGCGTGAATCAGCAATATGTAAACATATGTCCCCTCCCTCTCGAGCCTCCCTCCTGCATCCCTCATCCCACCCCTCTAGGTCGTCCCTGAGCACCAAGCTGAGCTCCCTGTGTTATACAGCAGCTCCCTACTAGCTATCTGTTGTACACATGATAGTGCATGTAAGTCAATGCTACTCTCTCAGTTCATCTCACCCTCGCCTTCCCTCTCTGTGTTCACAAACCCCTTCTCTCTGTCTTCATCTCTATGTCTGCCCTGTAAATAGGTTTATCAGTAGCATTTTTGTAGATTTATACATATGCATTAATATACAATATTTATTTTTCTCTTTCTGACTTGCTTTACTCTGTATGACAGACTCTAGGTTCATCCACATCACTACAAATGACCCAGTTTCATTTCTTTTTATGGCTGGGTAATATTCCACTGTATATATGTAAATCCTCTTTATCTATCATCTGGCAATAGAAATTTAGGTTGTTTCCATGTCCTGGCTATTGTAAATAATGTTGCAATTAACACTGGAATACATGTGTCTTTTTGAATTATGGCTTTCTCAGGGTATATGCCCAGGAGTCAGATTTCTGGGTCATATGGTAGTTTGATTCCTAGTTTTTTAAGAAATCTCCATAGTGTTCTCCACAGTGGTTGTATCCATTTACATTCCCACCAACTATGCAAGAGGTTCCCTTTTCTCCACATCCTCTCCAGCATTTATTGTTTGTAGATTTTTTGATGATGGCCATTCTGACCAGTGTGAGGTGATACCTAATGAAATTCTGTATTAACTTCAAAAAAGTAAGCAATTTGAACCCATGAAATTATTTGAATCATTACCGAACCCCTCCCAAAGCACAATGATTTCAGAATATATATTGCATCTTTTACCAAGACATATTGTGAGTATCTTTTTGTGAGCCCCATGAAAACTGTTTCAGAAAGCCAAAGGCAACAACTAGCAAATATTTGAGGATTTGGTGCTGGTTGGACCTGAGGAAACTTGGTGCTTCTGGGGTGTTTTTCTGGTTTAGATGGAGCACCTTGACTCCATATTAATCTCAATGACTCAGTATTGAGGTAAAAGAAAAAATAGCTTAAGCTAAATGATACATAGACTTTAAGGGGGTTGCTTAAACTCCCCTAATGATAAATCTGTTCCCCTGCCACTAAATTAAATTCTTCCATTAGGTATATATATATATATATTTTGGGGTTACTTTCATTAGTTCATTTGACATCTTTTTTGAGTTTCTGCTATATATCAACAAAATGATAGACTTAAGCTTACAAAGATGAAAAGCAAGGCTTCCTAGTTTCAAGGAGTTTGTGTTGCAGAAAGGTGACAAAGAAATAGCACTGCTTGGGACATGCAATGGCAGAAGTATAGGTGATGGAGGGAAAGATGAAGTGGGGATGATGGGGTGGAGAGGGGACATCAGAACTGTGTCCTGAGGGAGAAAAGGAACCGGCTAAGTGCAAGTGGGAAAAAAAACTTGGGATGGGCCTATGGCACAAAGAGGGAACAAGTGTGCAAGAGGGAGCCCCAGAAGTGAGAGGGTAGAAAGTGGCAAGAGATGCCATTCAAGGAGATAAGGAATGTGGGAAGAAGTGGATTTGGGGGAGTCATAAAGAGTTCAGTTTTAAACATTTCAAAATTGAGATGCTAATGGGACATCCAGAAGTAATGTCCATTAAACAAGAGGCTTTTGAGATCTGGTACCCAGAGTGCAAGTTCTGGCTATAGGTAGAGACACGGAATTCAGCAGGACAGCAATGTTAGGTGAGGCCATGTATGCAGGAGAGATCACCCATTGGGCTTGAGTAAAAGGAGGCTAGAGGAAACTTGAGATCTGGAGGCTCAGAAATACCTGTGCCAGAACCAGAGAATGGAAGAGAAGAAAGAAGAAAGCAAAAACAAATGGTGTCATAGAAGCCAAGGGAGGAGATATTTTTCCATCCAGGAAACTTTCAATAAAATATAATGAGGGGACTTCCCTGCTGGTCCATTGGCTATGTCCCCCTGTGCCCTCTTCTGTTCACTGCCCCCTGCAAAGAATGTCATAGATATTTTGGAATTTTATATAAATGGAATCATACTGTATTAGTTTTTATCTGTTTTCTTTCAGTATATCATTTTAATGACCACATACTATTTCTTTGTATTGCTATATTATAATGTATTCAGTTTAATGTCATGCATTTTACCAAAATTTTTTTAATTAATTAAAAATGCTGTGGGGACTTCCCTGGCAGTCCAGTGGTTAAGACTCTGCACTTTCAACACAGGGGCACAGGTTAGATCCCTCACTGAAGAACTAAGATACCATGTGCTACACAGCACAGCCAAAAATATAAAATTTAAAAATAAAAATTTTAATTAAAATAAAATAAAAATATTGTCACTATCTATATAACCAAACCATTATTTTTCCTCTTAGGATAAATCCACCGACCTGAAAACTTTTAAGACTTTATTTATGTTCCCAAATTGCCCTCTAGAAACTTTGCACCAACTTTATATTCTCATCACAGTTTGTAAAACATCTAATTTCCGTAGTATGGCCCACAGTTGAACACAAAACCCCAGATGTAATCCAACTAACATCCATGAGAGATGTCCCTACCTGTCTTAAATATCCTCACTTCCTTTTACAGTACAAAAAATAGACTCCAAGCACAAATAGTCTCCAAGTTCTCTGATAAAGACAAAAACAGAATGGTAGTGTTGGGAAATGACCTTGGAATTTATCTAGTCCAACAAGCTCATTTTCAGATGAGACTACAAAAGCCCAGAGAGGAGAAATATCAAAGCAGACATATTTCCAATGAGAACCAAACCAGAAAATCATGTGTAGGAAAAAAAGCTGCAAAGAAACACAACAAAATGCATTTGGGGCAGCTGTATTTGGATAGTGATACTATGGGAGATTTTTTATTTTCTCACTTTTCCAAGTGGTCTAAATCTTCAATAAGGAGCATGTATTTCTCATACAGTAGAGAAAAATGACTTTATATAAAAGAAGGAAAAAATAGAAAGGAGAAGCTGAGTTTATAAATAGCATGTTATAGTCATTAAATGCATGTCTAGTATCATAGTGTGAAAGGGTTACAAGACAGGGGGAAAGGTGGCTTGATAAGTTTAAGAAGATTTTGGAAGAAGAGTATTCTGGAAGAGTACGAAGTCCAAGAATTCATAAACGCAAGCAAGCAGAGGCTGAGGAAGCAACTGTTAAAAGGCACCAGTCTGTAAGTGCTGTGTAAGTTGTGTCTGGAATAGGCCATGGAGGTCGCTATGTGAAGGACAGGGCTTGTAGTGGCATTTACTTGTGAGCAGTTTGGAAATCTTGTCTGTTTGGATGAGGTGAGGTTGGGGTTCTATGAGCTGTAGGAACATCATGGGATGTAAATGTTTAGGAATCACCTTCATAGAGCCTGTGACTTCCTCTCCCCCAAGACCTGAGCCTTCCTTGTCTATGTAAGAGGTAGAGTCATGGAATCCAGTTTCAGAGTCTTGTCTTAATTAGACATTTCACATGTCTCACTAAGGCTGTGATGGTTTTAGCTGAATGAATCACAGAATCACAAACTATTGGAGTTGTCAGAACAGAGATAAAATAATGTCTCCCAAAAGTCTCTAAGCTAATAACTGGTGGGCCCTGATAGAGTTTCCAGATTTAATCAATAAAAATATTAGACACAATTAAATTTGGATTTTAGATAAGCAGTGTTAATGTTTAGTGTAACTGGAGAGTCTGTGTTTCAGCCAGCAACCCTACTAGTCCATGATGAAAACCCACTGCCCTGTGACTGAAGACTGTGCAGTAATTTTCTGAAAGCAGGCCAGTCTGATTTCCAGAATGGCCTTACATGTGAAAGGCTATAGAGCTTTATGACTACCAAGGTCAACCTGGCCCTTGGGGATAGTTTTTTCATCTGTATAAGAGTTACAAATAGTACCTACTTCACATTGTTGTTGTGAAGATTAAATGAATTATTACAAACAAAACATATAGGAAAGATGCTTATTAGGGTCAAATATCAAACATTGTAAACTAAATACTTATATCTGAACAGTCTGCAGTCACCTCTTGAACTTATCTCTGACCCACTATGTTGGTATGAAATAGACTCACAGTCTGGCTCCCAGTATTTCCAGCTTGATGCAGAGAAAACTAAAAGAATCCCTCATCTGCAACAGAAGGGATGGCACAGATTTTGATAAGGCAGTGAGGATTCTTATTAACCATTATAGCTAATATTTGGAAAACTCAATCAATGGCCACAGGTCTGGAAAAGGTCAGTTTTCATTCCAATTCCAAAGAAGAGCAATGACAAAAAATGTTCAAACTACCACACAATTGCACTCATCTCACACACTAGCAAAGTGATGCTCAAAATTCTCCATGCCAGGCTTATGCCAGAATTTCATGTGAACCATGAAATTGCAGATGTTCAAGGTGGATTTAGAAAAGACAGAGGAACCAGAGATCAAATTGCCAATATCCATTGGATTATCGAAAAAGCAAAAGAATTCCAGAAAAACATCTATTTCTGCTTTATTGATTATGTCAAAGCCTTTGACTGTGTATATCACAACAAATTGTGGAAAATTCTTCAATAGATAGGAATACCAGAACACCTTACCTGCCTCCTGAGAAATCTGTATGCAGGTCAAGAAGCAACAGTTAGAACTGGACATGGAACAACAGACTGATCCCAAACTGGGAAAGGAGTATGTCAAGGCTGTATATCATCATCCTGCTTTTTTAATTTACATGCAGAGTACATCATGAGAAACACTGGGCTGGATGAAGCACAAGCTGAAATCAAGATTGCTGGGAGAAATATCAATAACCTCAGATATGCAGATAACACCACCTTTTTGGCAGAAAGTGAAGAACTAAAGAGCCTCTTGATGAAAGTGAAAGAGAAGAGTGAGAAAGTTGGCTTAAAACTCCACATTCAGAAAACTAAAATCATAGCATCTGGTCCCATCACTCCATGGCAAATAGATGGGGAAATAATGGAAGCAGTGAGAGACTTTATTTTGGGGGCTCCAAAATCACTGCAGATGGTGACTGCAGCCATGAAATTAAAAGATGCTCACTCTTTGAAGGAAAAGTTATGACTAACCTAGACAGCATATTAAAAAACAAAGACATTACTTTGCCAACTTGATCCGTCTAGTCAAGGCTATGGTTTTTCCAGTAGTCATGTATGGATGTGAGATTTGGACCATAAAGAAAGCTAAGCACTGAAGAATTGATGCTTTTGAACTGTGGTGTTGGAGAAGACTCTTGAAAGAGTCCCCTGGACTGCAAGGAGATTAAACCAGTCAATCCTAAAGGAAATCAGCCCTGATTATTCATTGGAAGGACTGATGCTGAAGCTGAAACTCCAATACTTTGGCCACCTGATGCAAAGAACTGACTCACTGAAAAAGACCCTAATGTTGGGTTAGACTGAAGGCAGGAGGAGAAGGGGACGACAGAGGATGAGATGGTTGGATGGCATCACTGACTCGATGGACATGAGTTTGAGCAAGCTCCAGGAGTTGGTAATGGACAAGGAAGCCTGGCCTGCTGCAGTCCATGGTGTCACAAAGAGTTGGACATGACTGAGCGACTGAACTGAACTGATAGCAAATATTCACTCATGATAGAACCATTATCTCCACAGTATTACATTGGAAATATTAAAAGAAAGATCAACATTACAGACTCCCTGCAGTGACCACTGGGGTATTCACAGCAACTTGCCTTCCTTCGATTATCCAATCCAGAAGTTCAAAACAAGTTAACAATCAGAACGACCTGGGGAATTTTTCTGAAGATCTTTTTCGTTATGAAAATATTTCAAACATTCAACAAAGCTGAAAGAATTTTATAGTGAATGCTTGTAAACTCACAGTCTGGATTTTACCATTAACATTTACAGTAACTGTTTTATCAGTTATCTGTCCCTCTGTCCATCCCTTTGCCCATCCTTTAATACATCCTTTTTCTCCTTACACATACTGCCAGGGTCTATGTAATTTCCCTGGAGAACTTTCTAAAACTGTAAATTTCAATGCCTCAACCCCAGGGGTTCATAAAACTACCCTGTGCAGTAGAGAAAAATGATTTTATATAAAAGGAGAAAAAAAATAGAAAGGAGAAGTTCAGCTTATTGCCTATTATAAATTGCCTATTATAATCATTTAATGCATGCCTAAGATCATAGTATGACAGGGAATACTGATTCAGGAACTTTTTCAACCTCCTCAGTTGATTCTGATGCACAGCGAAGTTTGGCAATGTATCAGTCAGAAGAAGCCAGGCTATGCTGTTGAAGCTAGGTCATGCTGTAGTAACAAGTAAGCTGTCCTAAAAATCTCTGAATTATAGAGTGATAAAGATGTTTCTTCTTTTTTGTCTTCCTCCTCCACTTCTTCTTTTTGTTCTGGACTAATGCTACATGTTCATCAACAGTTGCCTGGGCTTCAATCTGGTAACTATGTTAATTGATCCCCTGCTGTTCAAAATATTGCTAGTATTATAGCAAGGTGAAAAGATATACAGTAAACCACGTATTGGCCGTAAAACCCTCTGCCTAAACGTGACACACATCCACCTCTGCCTGCATTTCACCGGCCAAAGCAAGTCACTTGGGCACTTTTAACATATTATTGGCCAGAGGTGTATTAATGTGTCTTTTGTTACTCAAAATTTATTGACTGGAGACCTTTCATTATCACTTATATAAATCACCAGCCACAGGTGTTATTAATAGTTTCTGCAAAAATCCCCCAACAATGAATTGCGTTTAAAAGGTGAGGATGAGTGGTGTTTCCTCACAGAGAAACACTATTGAAAAGAAGCTATAATATTTAGAAACATAATGTAAAATGCAGATATTCCCAGAAAAACATCTGCCTCTGTTTCATCGACTATGCCAAAGCCTCTGACTGTGTGGATCATAATAAACCATGGAAAGCTCTTAAAGAGATGGGAATACCAGACCATCTTACCTGTCTCCTGAGAAACCTGTATGTGGGTCAAGGAGCAACAGTCAGAACTCTGTATGGAACAAACGATTGGTTCGAGACTAAGAAAGTACTTCAGGGCTGTCTGCTGTCACCCTGTTTGTTTAATCTATACGCTGAGCACATCATGAGAAATGCAGGGCTGGATGAGTTCCAAGCTGGAATCAAGATAGGCCAGAGAAGCATCAACAACCTCAGATGTGTGGATGATATCACTCTAAAGGCAGAAAATGAAAAGGAGCTAAAGAGCCTCTTGATAAGAGTAAAGGAGGAGAGTCAAAGAGCCAGCTTAAACTAAATATTAAAAAACTAAGATTGTGGCATCCAGCCCCATTACTTCATGGCAAATAGAGAGGGAAAAAGTGGAAGGAGTGACAGATTTCCTCCTCTTGGGCTCTAAAATCACTGCAGATGGTGACTGCAACCATAAAATCAGAAGATGTTTGCTTCTTGGCAGGAAAGCTGTGGCAAACCTAGGCAGTGTGTTGAAAAGCAGAGAGATCACTCTGACAACGAAGTTCCGTATAGTCAAGGCTGCGGTCTTCCCAGGGGTCACATACAGTTGTGAGGGCTGAACTGTAAAGGAGGCAGAACGCTGAAGAACTGATGCCCTCGAACTGCGGTGCTGGAGAAGACTGCTGAGAGTCCCTTGGACAGCAAGGATATCAAACCAGTCAATCTTAAGGGAAATCAACCCTGAATACTCATTGAAAGGACTGATGCTGAAGCTGAAACTCCAGTATTTTGGTCATCTGATGGAACAGCTGACTCATTGGAAAAGTCCCTGATGGTGGGAAAGATTGAGGGCAGAAGGAGAAGGAGGTGTCAGAGGATGAGATGATGGCATGGCATCACCCATGCAATGCACATGAAGACGGGCAAACTTTGAAAGATGGTGAGGGAGAGGGAGGCCTGGTGTGCTGCAGTCCATGGGGTCTCGAAGTGTTGGACATGATTGGACAACTGAACAAAACATTAATGTAAAATAGCACAGGTAACCATTAATTTAATAGAGACTCTTTGATTTACAAACAAGGAATCTAGCATCTGAGGATACAGAGTGAGTCTCTCAAGGTTACCCAGCTAGTTAAAACCAGAAATGGTCTAGAACCAAGGTCTCCTGACTCCCAAAGTTATGTTCAAGGCTATCTCCCTGAAGCGCCATAATTTAATAACTATACACCAGGTATTGATAAATAAGGCACAGTCCTTCTTAACAAAAACTGCTTCTTGGCCTTTTGGCTAAGATCACAGGTAGTATGGGGGTTCCCCCGTAGCTCGGTGGTAAAGAATCCACCTGCCAATACTGGAGATGCAAGAAACACAGGTCCAGTTCCTGGGTCAGGAAGGTCCCTGGAGTAGGAAATGGCTACCCATTCCAGTTAATATCCAGAAGATGTTAAGAAGAAGTGGCAATAATACACAGAAGAACTATACAAAAAAAGATCCTCACAACACAAATAATCATGATGGTGTGATCACACACCTAGAGACAGACATCCTGGGATGCTAAGTCAAGTGGGCCTTAGGAAGCATCACTATGAACAACTAGCGGAGGTGAAGGCATTCCAGTTGAGCTATTTCAAATCCTGAAAGATGATGCTGTGCAAGTGCTGCACTCAATATACCAGCAAATTTGGAAAACTCAGCAGTGGCCACAGAACTAGAAAAGGTCAGTTTTCATTCCAATCCCAAAGAAAGGCAATCCCAAAGAATGTTCAAACTAACACACAGTTGCACTCATCTCCCATGCTAGCAAAGTAATGCTCAAAATTCTCCAAGCCAGGCTTCAACAGTATGTGAACCATGAACTTCCAAATGTTCAGGCTGGATTTAGAAAATGCAGAGGAACCAGAGATCAAATTGCCAACATCTATTGGATCATCAAAAAAGCAAGAGAGTTCCAGAAAAATATCTACTTCTTCTTTATTGACTATGCCAAAGCCTTTGACTGTGAGGATCACAACAAACTGGAAAATTCTTCAAGAGATGGGAATACCAGACCACCTGACTGCCTCTTGAGAAACCTATATGCAGGTCAGGAAGCAACAGTTAGAACTGGACATGGAACAACAGACTGATTCCAAATAGGAAAAGGAGTACATCAAGGCTGTATATTGTCACCCTGCTTATTTAACGTATGTGCAGACTACATCATGAGAAACGCTGGGCTAGATGAAGCACAAGCTGGAGTCAAGATTGCTAGAAAGTGAAAGTGAAGTCGCTCAGTCGTGTCCAACTCTTTGCAACCCTGTGGACTGTAGCCCACCAGGCTCCTCCGTCCATGGGATTCTCCAGGCAAGAATACTGGAGTGGGTTGCCATTTCCTTCTCCAGGGGATCTTCCTGACCCAGGAATTGAACCCAGGTCTCCTGCATTGCAGGCAGACGCTTTAACCTCTGAGCCACCAGGGAAGCTGGGAGAAATATCAATCACCTCAGATATGCAGATGACACCACCCTTATGGCAGAAAGTGAAGAGGAACTAAAGAGCCTCTTGATGAAAGTGAAAGAGGAGAATGAAAGAGTTGGCTTAAAGCTCAACATTCAGAAAATGAAGATCATGGCATCTGGTCCCATCACTTCATGGCTAATAGATGGGGAAACAGTGACAGGCTTTATTTTTTTGGTCTCTAAAATCACTGCAGATGGTGACTGCAGCCATGAATTTAAAAGATGCTTCCTCCTTGGAAGAAAAGTTATGACCAGCCTGGACAGCATATTAAAAAGCAGAGGCATTACTTTGCCAACAAGGTTCTGTCTAGTCAAAGCTACGGTTGTTCCAGGAGTCAAGTATGGATGTGAGAGTTGGACTCTAAAGAAAGCTGAGCACTGAAGAATTGATGTTTTGAACTGTGGTGTTGGGGAAGACTCTCAAGAGTCCCTTGGACTGCAAGGAGATCCAGCCAGTCCATCCTAAAGGAAATCAGTTCTGAATGTTCATTGGAAGGACTGATGCTGACACTGAAACTCCAATACTTTGGCCACCTGATGCAAAGAACTGACTCATTTGAAAAGACCCTGATGCTGGGAAAGATTGAAGGCAGGAGGAGAAAGGGATAACAAAGGATGAGATAGTTGGACTGCATCCCCGACTCAATGGACATGAGTTTGAGTGAACTCCAGGAGTTGGTGATGGACAGGGAGGCCTGGCGTGCTGCAGTTCATGGGGTCACAAAGAATTGGACACGACTGAGAGACTGAACAGAACTGAACTGACCCATTCCAGTGCTCTTGCCTGAAAATGTCCATGGATAGAGGAGCCTGGAGGGATACAGTCCATGAGGTCACACAGAATCAGACATGACTGAGTGAATAAGTGCACACGCACACACACACACATGCATTCCTATCAAGAAATTCCCAGGCCCAGGACTTATGGTTAAGACTCTGCACTTCCAGTGCAAGGTGGGAGTGGATTCGATCCCTCATTAGGGAACTAGGATCCCACATGCCACGCCCACATCTCAGAAGATGAGAAAAAGATGAAGCAACTTCAAGTTTATTAGGCTTTCAGTTAAAAACAAAAAAGTGAAGAAGTTCCCAGTCCCGTGTGAAATTCTTTCACGCAGCCTTCAGCTGACTCTGTCAGCAGGCATACTTCATCCTATTTGGCTAATAACTTGAAGCAGCAATGTGTTTCAGAACTAACAGGGGTACTGTCTTTGAGGATAAAGTTCTGTTTTTCTTAACTGTTTTTGGTCAGAGAGAGCCAGTTCCCAGCAATGCTACTGAAACTCAGCATGATGACACAGCTCCCCCCAGATACAGAATGTTTAAGTGACTCATGGGCCACAATAGTTGAGGATCATTCCTAGGGCATAGTCATTTCATGATCTGATAGCAGAATGGCTTTTCTCTGAAAGAAATTCAGTTACAAAAACCCGAACCCAACCTTGAAGCCCGTTTTCATTTAGACAGAAGGAAATATTTCAAAAGGTAGAAATCTGATAACATTTTTTTCTTAAAATGACTTTTTTTTCTGATAGATTTTTAAACAATTTTGAGGACTACCTAAAAATAGGATAGTTTGATTCACAAAAGACATTTGAAACCTTCACAGGCTATAACTGTGAAGACTATCCATCTTTAAAGATGCTAAAATTGTACCACAGTATAAAAATTCTGTATCTAATCTTTGTAAAAAGCATGGAATGTTAGAGCTGGTAGTACTTCTAAGCATCACTAACATGAGCTGCCTTGTTTTACAGATAATAAGCATTATGCTTATTGAGTGTTTCACATGCCAGCAACTGGTCCAAGCAATTTATTTGCATTATCACATTTTGTCCTCACAGCCAATAGGCATTACCTGTTTTGTTACTGAAGAGGCTGAAGCTCAGAGAGGACAAGTGACTCCATTAAAGTCATCTCACCAGATAAAGGTCTAGGGTGTGAACCTAGAACTCGAGTCCTTTGATTCAGAGTTCCTTTAGTGTGAAAAGGAGTATAGTTGTCACTGTCATGGGACCACAGGTCTCCTAGACTTCAATTCATCAACAGTTGCCAGTGATGCTTCCCAAGTTTCCCTGGGGAGACCAACATAAATAAAGCAGTTTCTGCTCTCTGTGAGCTTCTAGCTGGCAAAGGAAAGGAGAGAACATGGGCAAATTATGTGTCTGGAAGTCATGGGAAAAGAGATTTTTAAGCTGTTTATCAGTGATGTTAAATGCTACTAAAGAGTCAAAGACAATAAAGTCTAGAAGAGGATCATTGAATAATATGACAATTATGCGATTACTGTTGAACTCTATTTTTTTAATATTTGTTTACTTAGGCCACGTCAAGTCTTAGTTATGGTGCTTGGGCTTTGATGCCCCTCGGCATGTTGGGATCTTAGTTCCCTGACCAGGGATCAAACCTGAGTCCCCTGCATTGAAAGGTGGGTTCTTCACCACTGGACCACCAGGGAAGTTCTTACTGCTGAACTTTAAAAGATCAATTTTAGAGAGTAATGAGAAGAGAAAGTAGCTTGCAAGAGGTTAGGGAGTCAATAAAAAAGGAGGAAGTTGAATTGGACAGTTTTAGGCCACTGGAAAAAAAGAGGAGAGAACGTGGGGACAACTGGAGCATACATACAGACAATGGTGGAAATATTTTTATTTGGATTGGGAAGAACTAAGTATGTTGTTTACAGAAGAGAGAGTGCTAACAGAGTAGTAAATTGAATGTGGCAAAGAAAGAGATTTGGGCTTTTGGAGCAGGCAGGAGGAGAGGATCCATTCACCATTAAATTATTTACTATTTCAGCCATTATTAAAAAGTAGACACCTGAGACATCCCTGGTAGTCCAGTGGTTGTGTCCCTGCACTCCCAATGCAGGGGGCCTGGGTTCAATCCCTGGTTGGGGAACTAGATCCCATATGATGCAACTGAGAGTCCAGGTGCCACCACTAAGACCCAGTGCAGCCATGTAAATAAACACAGAAAAATAAAATTTACAAAGAGAAAAAAGAGGATGACATTATACAGTAGACATTTGTGCTTTAAACACTATGTTGGGGCACTGTGGTAAGGAAAGTATACCCATGTTGTATAGAGTCTAATATGGAAGACAGACTTTAAGTAAACTATAAATAGATAGATCCTATATCCTATGAAAACACTATGACAGAAAACGCTGAAGTGCTATGAGAGCCAAAGCAGAAAAGTTAGCCTTAGAGCTAACTAATTGTTCGCTGCATGCTAAGTCATTTCAGTCATGTCCAACTCTTTGCTACCCAGTGGACTATAGCCCGCCAGGTTCCTCTGTCTATGGGATTGTCCAGGCAAGAATACTGGAGTGGTTGCCATGCCCTCCTCCAGGACATCTTCCCAACCCAGGAATCAAACCCACATCTCTTAATGTCTCCTGAATTGGCAGGTGGGTTCTTTACCACTGGCAGCACCTAGGAAGCCCAAATAGTTGTATAATATCTTCCAAATGAGAGAAAGGAGAGGCGGAGAACAAAGGATAAAGATACACATTTTGAAAATGTTGAGGAAAGAAGATAATCTTCACCTTAATAGTGAATAATAGAAGGACTGAAATGCTTATTAAAAGTGAGAAGAATGAAAATATGTTTGAGGATTTGAGGACAATGGGGAGATATATTAGAATCTATCTGTGGACATCAAATTTGGTATCAGCAAAAGAGGAATATATCTGTCAAGAAACATTAAGAGCTCTTATGAAGATAGATATAAACCCAGTTGGCTCTGACTTTCTTGGGGAATTCTTAGCAACCCAGAGTAGACACAAGTCAAGTAAATGGTAGGTTGGGCAGAGAGCAGGCTGGTGGTTCTCATCACAGTCCCAGTAGAATTCAAAGGGTGTAAAAGATTCAGAGTTACGAGAATGGCTCTGGAACCCAGCTGGTCAGGAAATGGAGCCCCAGGGGAACAGACCAACTCGCTGAGGTCACAGTGTGAACAGAAGGCAAGTTGAGAAGTCAAAGTATTAGTCGCTCAGTCATGTCCCCAGGGACTGTAGCCTGCCAGGCCTCTCTTTCTATGAAATTCGCCAGGCAAGAATACTAGAGTGGGTTGCCATTCACTTCCCCAGGGGATCTTCCTGATTCAGGGATTGAACCTGGTCTCCTGCATTGCAGGCAGATTCTTTACCATCTGAGCCACCAGGGAAACAATCAGAGGTCAAGGGAAAAGAGACAGGGAGAGCAAGATGTGAGCAGGGTGGGAGGACAGACCCAAGTAATGATGCACTCCTAGGTTCAGCCACATCAAAGAGGAGCTAAAATTGGGTTAGTAATGAAGGTCATTGGTGCTGAAGAGGTTTAAAGAAACCTGAGGCTGGGGTGAGATGGGAATTAAGGCCTAAAGAACATTGCTGATGACATTAGAACCTGTGCAATGCTATCCCCTCTGCTTTGCCTTGAAAATATAAACGTTATGAGCTTTCCAAACCAGATACATATATTTGTACATGTACAGCCATATATATATAAGTATATATATACATATATGTGTCTGTATGTGTAAACGCACACATTAGTATATATCTTAATTTCCTGTAAGTGATCTGGACATCTCAGAGTGATGGCTAGTCCCCATCCCGGTTGTTGGATTATGTTTGATTCCAGCTTTGATGTACATGAAGCTATGCAGATGTAACTCAGTTCAGTCACTCAGTCATGTCCAACTCTTTGTGACCCCATGAGTCGCAGCATGCCAGGCCTCCCTGTCCATCACCAACTCCCAGAGTTCACTCAAACTCATGTCCATCGAATCAGTGATACCATCCAGCCATCTCATCCTCTGTCGTCCCCTTCTCCTCCTGCCCTCAATCCCTCCCAGCATCAGAGTCTTTTCCAATGAGTCAACTCTTCACATGAGGTGGCCGAAGTACTGGAGTTTCAGCTTTAGCATCATTCCTTCCAAAGAACACCCAGGGCTGATCTCCTTTAGGATGGACTGGTTGGATCTCCTTGCAGTCCAAGGGACTCTCAAGAGTCTTCTCCAACACCACAGTTCAAAAGCATCAATTCTTTGGCGCTCAGCTTTCTTCACAGTCCAACTCTCACATCCATACATGACTACTGGAAAAACCATAGCCTTGACTAGATGGACCTTTGTTGGCAAAGTAATGTCTCTGCTTTTGAATATGCTATCTAGGTTGGTCATAACTTTTCTTCCAAGGAGTAAGCGTCTTTTAATTTCATGGCTGCTGTCACCATCTGCAGTGATTTTGGAGCCCCCCAGAATAAAGTCTGACACTGTTTCCACTGTTTGCCCATCTATTTCCCATGAAGTGATGGGACCAGATGCCATGATCTTCGTTTTCTGAATGTTGAACTTTAAGCCAACTTTGTCACTCTCCTCTTTCACTTTCATCAAGAGGCTTTTTAGTTCCTCTTCACTTTCTGCCATCAGGGTGGTGTCATCTGCATATCTGAGGTGATTGATATTTCTCCCAGCAATCTTGATTCCAGCTTGTGTTTCTTCCAGTCCAGAGTTCTCATGATGTACTCTGCATAGAAGTTAAATAAGCAGGGTGACAATATACAGCCTTGATGTACTCCTTTTCCTATTTGGAACCAGTCTGTTGTTCCATGTCCAGTTCTAACTGTTGCTTCCTGACCTGCATACAGGTTTCTCAAGAGGCAGGTCAGGTGGTCTGGTATTCCCATCTCTTGAAGAATTTTCCACAATTTCTTGTGATCCACACAGTCAAAAGCTTTGGCATAGTCAAGAAAGCAGAAATAGATGTTTTTCTGGAACTCTCTTGCTTTTTTGATGATCCAACAGATGTTGGCAATTTGATCTCTGGTTTCTCTGCCTTTTCTAAAACCAGCTTGGACATCTGGAAGTTCATAGTTCACGTATTGCTGAAGCCTGGCTTGGAGAATTTTGAGCATTACTTTGCTAGCGTGTGAGGTGAGTGCAATTGTGCAGTAGTTTGAGCATTTTTGGCATTGTCTTTCTTTGGGATTGGAATGAAAACTGACCTTTTCCAGTCCTGTGGCCACTGCTGAGTTTTCCAAATTTGCTGGCATATTGAGTGCAGCACTTTCACAGCATCATCTTTCAGGATTTGAAATAGCTCCACTGGAATTCCATCACCTCCACTAGCTTTGTTCATAGTGATGCTTTCTAAGGCCCACTTGACTTCATATTCCAGGATGTCTGGTTCTAGGTGAGTGATCACACCATCGTGATTATCTGGGTCGTGAAAATCTTTTTTGTACAGTTCTTCTGTGTATTCTTGCCACCTCTTCTTAATATCTTCTGCTTCTCTTAGGTCCATACCATTTCTGTCCTTTATCGAGCCCATCTTTGCATGAAATGTTCCCATTCTGTTGTTTTCTTCTATTTCTTTGCACTGATCGCTGAGGAAGGCTTTTTTTATCTCTTCTTGCTATTCTTTGGAACTCTGCATTCAGATGTTTATATCTTTCCTTTTCTCCTTTGCTTTTTGCTTCTCTTCTTTTCACAGCTATTTGTAAGGCCTCCCTAGACAGCCATTTTGCTTTTTTGCATTTCTTTTCCATGGGGATGGTCTTGATCCCTGTCTCCTGTACAATGTCATGAACCTCAGTCCATAGTTCATCAGGCACTCTATCTATCAGATCTAGTCCCTTAAATCTATTTCTCACTTCCTTGTATAATCATAAAGGATTTGATTTAGGTCATACCTGAATGGTCTAGTGGTTTTCCCTACTTTCTTCAATTTCAGTCTGAATTTGGCAATAAGGAGTTCATAATCTGAGCCACAGTCAGCTCCTGGTCTTGTTTTTGCTGACTGTATAGAGCTTATAACAGGCAAATTTGGCCTTGGAATACGGAATGAAGCAGGGCAAAGGCTAACAGAGTTTTGCCGAGAGAATGCAAACACCATCTTCCAACATCACAAGAGAAGACTTTACACATGGACATCACCAGATGGTCAACACCAAAATCAGATGTAACTCAGGAAGAGCTAAAAAGATGAGTGACCTCTTCTTGTTACTGTTGCTGTTGTTCAGTCACTAAGTCATGTCCGACTCCTTGCAACACCATGAACTGCAGCATGCCAGGCCTCCCTGTCCCTCTCTATCTCCCAGAGTTTGCCCAACTTCATGTCCTTTGAGTCAGTGATTCTATCCAACCATCTCATCCTCTGCTATCCTTTCCTTCTCTTGCCTTCAATCTTCCCCAGCATCAGGGTCTTTTCCAGTGAGTCAGCTCTTTGCATCAATTGGCCAGAGTATTGGAGCCTTGGCTTCATCATCAGTCCTTCCAATGAATGTTCAGTTTTGATTTCCTTCAGGATTGACTGGGTTGATCTCCTTGCTATCCTACATTTACCAGGATACAATAAAATCTCAACCAGGGACACCATTGCCTGCTTTACACCATTACTATTCAAAAAGATTGTTAAGTATAATAGAAACTACATCCATGTGTTTGTTTGTATTTGGGATTCAGTTAATTATTATCCTGTTCAGTGAATTACAAATAGCTGAGAAAAGAAAAGAAACTAAAGGCAAAGTAGAAAAGGAAAGACATCCTGTATCCTGCATCAAACATAGACTGGCGATTCGTTTCTTACATGATAGTATACATGTTTCAATGCCATTCTCTGGTACATGGGGAAGATCCAGAGAGATGATATGGGGTGGGAGGTGGGAGGGGGGTTCAGGATTGGGAACTCATGTACACCCATGGCAGATTCATGCCAATGTATGGCAAAACTAATAGAGTATTGTAAAGCAAAATAAAGTAAAAATAAAAATTTTAAATAGAAAAAAAAAAAAGAAAGAAAAGGAAAGACATACCCATTTGAATGTAGAGTTCCAAAGAATAGCAAGGAGAGATAAGAAAGGCTTCCTTAGTGATCAATGCAAAGAAATAGAGGGAAACAATAGAATGGAAAAGACTAGAGATCTCCTCAAGAAAATTAGAGATACCGAGGAGCATTTCATGCAAAGATGGGCACAACAAAGGACAGAAACAGTGTGGACTTAAGAGAAGCAGAAGATATTAAGAGGTAGCAAGAATACACACAACTATGCAAAAAAGATCTTCATGACCCAGATAACCATGATGGTGTGATCACCCACCTAGAGCCAGACATCCTGGAATGTGAAGTCAAGTGGGCCAGCTGAGCTGCTTCAAGTCCTAAACGATGATGCTATGAAAGTGCCACACTCAATATGCCAGCAAATATAGAAAACTCAGCAGTGGCCACAGGACTGGAAAAAGTCAGTTTCCATTCCAATCCCAAAGCAGGGCAATGCCAAAAATTGTTCAAACTATCACACAATTGCACTCATCTCACATGCTAACAAAGTAATGCTCAAAATTCTCCCAGCCAGGCTTCAACAGTATGTGAACCGTGAAACTTCCAGGTGTTCAAGCTGGATTTAGAAAAGGCAGAAGAACCAGAGATCAAATTGCCAACATCCACTGGATCATCGAAAAAGCAAGAGAATTCCAGAAAAAATTCTAATTCTTCTTTATTGACTATGCCAAAGCCTTTGACTGTGTGAAGTGAAGTGAAGTCGCTCAGTCGTGTCTGACTCTTTGCAACCCTGTAGACTGTAGCCTACCAGGCTTCTCCATCCATGAGATTCTCCAGGCAAGAATACTGGAGTGGGTTACCATCTCCTTCTCCAGGGGATCTTCCCAACCCAGGGATCAAACCCGGGTCTCCCGCATTGGAGGCAGACGCTTTAAGCTCTGAGCCACAGGGAAGCACTTTGACTGTGTAGATCACAACAAATTGTGGAAAATTCTTCAAGAGATGGGAATACCAGACCACCTTACCTGTCTCCTGAGAAATCTGTATGCAGGTCAAGAAGCAACAGTTAGAACTGGACATGGAACAACACACTGGTCCCAAACTGGGAAAGGAGTATATCAAGGCTATATATTGTCACCCTGCTTTTTTAGCTTATATGCAGAGTACATCATGAGAAACCCCAGGCTGGATGAAGCAATTGAAACAGTGAGAGACTTTATTCTCTTGGGCCCCAAAATCACTGCAGATGGTGACTGCAGCCATGAAATTAAAAGACGTTTGTTCCTTGGAAGAAAAGCTATGACCAACCTAGACAGCATGTTAAAAAGCAGAGATATTGCTTTGCTGACAAAGGACCATCCAGTCAAGGCTATGGTCTTTCCAGTAGTCATGTACGGTTGTGAGAGTTGGACTATAAAGAAAGCTGAGCGCTGAAGGACTGATGCTTTTGAACTGTGGTGTTGGATAAGACTTGAGAGTCCCTTGGACTGCAAGGAGATCCAACTAATCAATCTTAAATGAAATCAATCCTGAATATTCATTGGAAGGCCTCATGCTAAAGCTGAAGCTCCAATGCTTTGGCCACCTGATGCGAAGAACTGACTTATTGGAAAAGACCCTGATGCTGGGAAAGATTAAAGGCAGGAAGAGAAGGGGATGACAGAGGATGAGATGGTTGGATGGCATCATCGACTCAATGAACATGAGTTTGAGCAAGCTCCGGGAGTCGGTCATAGACAGGGAAGCCTGGTGTGCTGCAGTCCGTGGGGTCGCAAAGAGTTGGACACAACTGACCGACTGTATTGAAGTGAACTAATGATCAACCTGAGATCATCATCTACTTTCTTCCTGAGCACAGAATGGGCTCTAACACACCAGCTCTGCCATTTCATTCTTTTCCTCCTAAAGCCAAGCACCCCGCAAAGTCGCTTCGGAGGCAGGTCTTCTGCTGCAGGGAGCCCCACTGCAGGAGGTGCCCCTGAGAGTATTGGCCCTGAAGATAGAAGCCCTGGAAAAGGTGGCTGAGGTGGACATGCTGGCGTGACGCAGCTTGTTGCAGCTCTGCAGAACACCAGGTACCAAGGAGAAGGCATGAAAGCAAGGCCAGCCATGGCCCTTGGCTCCTGGGTCCCCTGCAGGCACTCCCCTTCCCTCGGTGCAGCGTTGTATTGTTGTTGTGTTAGTCACTCAGTCGTGTCGACCCTTTGTGATCCCACAGACCATAGCCCGCCAGACTCTTCTGTCCATGGGACTTTCCAGGCAAGAATACTGGAGTAGGTTGCCATTTCCTCCTCCAGGGGATCTTCCAGACTCAGGGATCAAACCCACGGCTCCTGTGTCTCCTGCATTGGCAGGCAAGTTCTTTATCTCATTGGGGAAGGGCAAGGGACACACGGAGCTGTGAAATGGAGGTTCACAGCATTTGCACTTCTCGCAATATAGCACCTTTGGCCTCACATGGAAAAAATTTTAAATTACATTGGTGGTTGAGAATAAAGATTTTTCACCTTTTCTTTTTTTAAAAGTGTTGACAGACACTTTTAATACGGAACCTCCTAGCCCAGGCTGCCTTTGTGAATCACACCATGCAGTATTTTGTATATCCGTTTGTTCAGGGATTAAGCCTGAATAATGATACAGGAAAAATCAGCGGGATGACAATAAATGTGACAGCTCCCCATCTCCTGTCAGTCATCTCATCGGGAGAGAATGCAGCCCGCTTGTGCAGATATGTGAAAATCACTTCAGAAGGGTTTTCCTCATGTAACAAATTATCCTGGAAGGATATCAAGGCTCCATTGTTTCTTTATTTCAATGTCATAAGTGAAGCCCTCAAAGAAATGTCAGTGACAGCCTATGAAAATTCCTACATCTCCCAGCAGTTTTGGTGCCTTCACGGCAGTGATAAAAATCACTTTGTTCCCTGGTTTGGAGCCGCGGGAAAAATCAAACCATTGTGGAGATTACTTAAAATTCCACTGTGCCTGCCCCATTTGCCCAAAGAATGTTAAGAATTTGCAGCTGTTGCTCCCACGAAAGGTTTCTAACTGAAGCAGTGGCTGCTGTTTCACACACAGCTGTGGTTAATTTGAGCTGAAGATGTTTTAATTGCCTTTGTGTCAAGATTTATTAAATAACATTTGAAAGGAACAAAAATTATAATAGTCAAATTAGGAGGATGCTGCAAGAAGAAAATAATTGAAATGCAGCATTTTTGCCCTATAAGCCAAGGCTGAAAATATCTTTTTTCCACATGACTGGCTTTCAGCCATCCTCAAGAAACAGTCTCTAGGTAAATCCAGCCACAGAGGCCCTCTGGGGTGCTGCCAGAGCCTGGCCCTTTGTTTCCCTCCCTCCTTATCTGGAAGCACTTCTGCCCAGAGTGGCCCTCCCTTGTTCCCACTCTCCATCCCTGTTATCTCAGGAGTCATGGTGCTGCTAGCATCAGCTGGCAATCAGCCTCTCCTGATAAGTGGTCTGCATTATTTTTTCGAGCCTCTGTAATTGCTGTTTTCCTAGTACATCTCGGCCACCATGACAATACAGCAAGCGCCCTGAACCCTTCCCATTTGGTCAAGAGCAGCTCTACAAATGAGCAGAAGTCAAAGCGTGGACATTTCCTGGATTCGCTGCCAAGGCAAAAGAGAGGGAGTGAGAGGCCCTTCCACTAATGAGGGGCCACAAGTATTGCCCCTCAAGAGGTTTGTTGCCATTGTTCTGAGAAAGGAGTTTTGAAGATGAAGAGAGGCCAGACAGGAAAATTACAGAACAAGTTGCAAGCGCTCACTACCGTGCTGAAACCTCAACCATGTTGTGCATTTCGGTGTTACATATTTCCTTTTAACCGGGAAATCCTCCAAGCGTTAAGAAGCACCTACCATGGCCAGGTACTGTGTAGATGCTGTGGGGCAGAAGGTCTAGTGGAAGACCTAGACCAAGTGTAAGACAGGCCAAGGGCACCCAAGTGGGGGTTACATCACTCACCCCAGGAGAGGTGAGATGGACAGGCTGATTGCTGCTGGACGGGGGAAACATTGGATCCAGACCCATGGGATGAAGAGAGTCCTGAGAGAGTAGAAAGTGGAAGCCATCCAGGCTGAGGACCGGAAGGGCAAACACACATTGGAAAACTATATCTTGATGCCTATGGTTCCACTGATACAATTCCCTCAAAATGACAAAATTATATACAGATTTAGTGGTTGCCAGAGGTTAAGGATGGAGGGGTTGTGTGTGTAGAGAGAAGTGGGTGTGGCTATAAAAGGACAGCATAAGGGACTCCGGCACTGATGGGAATGTTCTGCTTCTGTATTACGTCAGTGCTAATACTCTGGTTGTGATATTATGATGTGACACAGTTGTGGAAAATGTCACCACTAGGGGAAACGGTAAAGGATTCATGGATTAAATCGTAAAGGAGAGGATTCAGAATCTCTCTATATTATTCTTACAAATGTGAATCTGCAATTATCTCACAATTAGAAACGTGTTTTTTCAAATATGTCTTGATGAAAGGACAGTCTGTGGTTGGACAGGTCAATGTTGGGTGAGGATAAGAAATGTAGAAAAAAGTTGGAGAGGCTGAATGGAACTAGCTCCTAGAAGCTACAAATGCCACTCTAAGCAGTTGGAGAAAGGGAAGCCACAGAATGCTCTGCAGCTGGGAAGTGACATGCTTTTCAGGCAAATCATCCTGCTCATGGGTCTGCTGGACCCCAAAGCCTCACCCTTTGCCCCACACAGAGGCAGGATGCCTGCTGTACACTAAGAACAAGAGGACCTGAAACGTAGCAGGTAAACCTGGGCGCAGCAGCCAAATGAGGAGGGAACACCTCTCAGAGCCAGAGTTCAGGCTTCAAATCCTAGACTTGCTGTTTACTTACCCATGCCACCTAAGGCAGTTAACTTCTTTGTGACTCTACTTCCCCATCTGTAAAATGGGAATAATACCAATGTCTGCCTCTCTTCAGATTATTTAAAATTAATACACATATAGTGCTTAGAACAGTGACCAGTACAGTAAGCACTTGGCAAAAGTTAGCTATTGATATTTTTTAAGGTGTAAAATCTTGCAACTTGGTGGGGGAGACAAGGAAAGAATCAGGATGTAATGTTCATCAAAGGAATATGGGAGATCCTGAGTATTAGTAGCTAGAAAACAATAGAAAAATTCATGCTGACGGACATTCTGTAAAATAACTATTTATAATCTTCCAACGTGTCAATGAAATACAGAGGAACTGGCCCATATGGAAGACCAGAAGACATGACAACTAAAGGCAGCACATGATTCTAAACTTGACCCACTGGCTTCAGAGGACATTATTGAGATGATTGGGACAATTCCATTGACATGTGAATAAGGTCCAAAGATGTAGTTATGTAGGAGGATGCGCTTGGCTCCTTGTCTGGAGGAAATGACATTAAAGTGTTCTCTAACGATGAGGCATCAGGTTGGCAGCTGATTATCAAATGTTTCGAAAAGTTCTTTGTACTCATAACTCGTCTGTAACTTTATGATTATTTAAAAAGGAAAACAATTTTTTTCTTTTTAAATCTTACTTTAATTTCTAGTTGAAGGAAAATTACAGTATTTATTGGTTTCTGCCATATACCTATGTATACCATTGCTCCACTGCTGCCCTGAACATAGGTTCATCAGTACCATCTTTCTAGATTCCATATGTATGCATCACTATATGATATTTGTGGAAACCATTTTTTATTGAAGTGAGTTGGTATACAACGTTGTGTTAGTTTCAAGTGTACAGCACAGTGATTCAGTTTTCATATATATTTGTCTATTCTTTTTCAGATTCTTTTCCCTTATAGGTTATTATAAAATATTGAGTAGAGGTCCTTATGCTATATAGTAGGTCCCTGTCAGTTATCTATTTTATATATACTAGCGTGTGTATGTTTATCCCCAACTCCTAATTTATCCCCCCTCACCTTGCCTCTTTGGTAACCATAAATTTGAAAGCAACTGATTTTAAAAGTAATAAAAGCAAAAATAAACAAATGGGATCTAATTAAAATTAAAAGCTTCTGCACAACAAAGGAAAATATAAGCAAGGTGAAAAGACAGCCTTCTGAATGGGAGAAAATAATAGCAAATGAAGCAACTGACAAACAACTAATCTCAAAAATATACAAGCAACTTATGCAGCTCAATTCCAGAAAAATAAACGACCCAATCAAAAAATGGGCCAAAGAACTAAATAGACATTTCTCCAAAGAAGACATACGGATGGCTAACAAACACATGAAAAGATGCTCAACATCACTCATTATCAGAGAAATGCAAATCAAAACCACAATGAGGTACCACTTCACACCAGTCAGAATGGCTGCGATCCAAAAATCTGCAAGCAATAAATGCTGGAGAGGGTGTGGAGAAAAGGGAACCCTCCTACACTGTTGGTGGGAATGCAAACTAGTACAGCCACTATGGAGAACAGTGTGGAGATTCCTTAAAAAATTGCAAATAGAACTACCTTATGACCCAGCAATCCCACTTCTGGGCATACACACCGAGGAAACCAGAATTGAAAGAGACACATGTACCCCCAATGTTCATCGCAGCACTGTTTATAATAGCCAGGACATGGAAACAACCTAGATGTCCATCAGCAGATGAATGGATAAGAAAGCTGTGGTACATATACACAATGGAGTATTACTCAGCCATTAAAAAGAATTCATTTGAATCAGTTCTGATGAGATGGATGAAACTGGAGCCGATTATACAGAGTGAAGTAAGCCAGAAAGAAAAACACCAATACAGTATACTAACACATATATACGGAATTTAGAAAGATGGCAATGACGACCCTGTATGCAAGACAGGAAAAAAGACACAGCTGTGTATAACGGACTTTTGGACTCAGAGGGAGAGGGAGAGGGTGGGATGATTTGGGAGAATGGCATTCTAACATGTATACTGTCATGTAAGAATCGAATCGCCAGTCTATGTCTGATGCAGGATACAGCATGCTTGGGGCTGGTGCATGGGGATGACCCACAGAGATGTTATGCGGAGGGAGGTGGGAGGGGGGTTCATGTTTGGGAACACATGTAAGAATTAAAGATTTTAAAATTAAAAAAATAAAAAACTAAAAAAATTTAAAAAATAAAAAAATAAAACATCCGGAAAAAATAAAAAAAATAAAAGTAGTGGCTAACAACCACAAATTAAAGACTGTGGCTTGTTTAGGTGCAACACCCTAATTCCCAAAGTTAGTCACAGTGGGTCTTAATTGTTTCTGTGTCAGGATTTATCCAAACTGCTGTACTCTTCATTTGATATAGCAAAATGCTATTAATCTAAATATTTGTGAATAAAGTACCTGTGTCTAGATTAAATCAAAATAGCTTGCATTATTTTCTGAATTACAAAAACAAAAAGTAACGGCTAGCCTTTGTTGAGTGGTCACCATATATCAGGCACTGTGGTCCCTGCTTTGCTCATGAGCAGATTCAAGGCCCCAGGAAATTTATCTGCTGAGCGTGTCCACCAAATTGGGACTGTGGACCCTCCCCTGCGCCCTCTGCACTCCTCCCCACTAGACCACCTGTAGTGACTGCTGTTGTCTGTAGCACGCTCTGCCCTCCATGGACACAATCTTTGAGGGCGAGGTCAGTGTCCTGTTCACGACTGCGCCCACGGCTCCCACCACGCCCCCAGTAGATCAGCAGGGTTCAGGCCGCACTGGCAGATGAAGCACTGAAGCCTGCTCACTGTGTGACTACAGCCTCGAACAGGGCGCCAGATTCGGGATGGATGTATGACCCATGACTTCTTTTCTAGGTGGCCCAGGCTCTGGCAAAGGCACACAGTGTGGAAAGCTGGCGGAAAAATATGGATTTACACATCTCTCGACTGGCGAGCTCCTGCGGAATGAGCTGTCATCAGGATCTGAAAGAAGCAAGTTGATCAGAGACATCACGGAACGTGGAGAGCTGGTGCCCTCAGTAAGCAACAGCTGCCTTCTCTGCCCAGGGAGAGGTCTGGAAGTGTTGCCATTAATCTAAGCTTCAGAAACAAAGAAACTCAGAAAGGACAATGCTGTATTTTGTTTCTTTTAACAATCCAGAGGCAGGCAGGAGGTCCACAGCAGAGGCCCATCTGCCGGACCAAGTTGCCCAGGCCCTGGTTCCTTCTGTCTTGTTGCTCTGCCAGTCCCTTGAATGTAACCTATTTCATACTTTTTCCTAAAATTGGTCCCTGCTTTAGAGTTAAAAGCTTCAAAGCAGAAATAATCTTGGTGCAGCAGAACCTAGATCTAGAATTAGTTGTTGTTGTTTGGTTGCTAAGCCGTGTCCAACTCTTTTCGACCCCGTGGACTGCAGCATGCCAGGCTTCCCTGTCCTTCACCATCTCCCAGAGCTTGCTCAGGCTCATGTCCGTTGAGTTGATGATGCCATCCAACCATCTCATCCTCTGTTGCCTGCTTCTCCTCCTCCCCTCAATCTTTCCCAGCATCAAGGTCTTTTCCAATTAGTTGGCTCTTCCAATAAGGTGGCCGAAGTATTGTAGCTTCAACTTCAGCATCAGTCCTTACAATGAATATTCAGGATTGATTTCCTTTAGGATTGACTGATTTGATCTCTTTGCAGTCCAAAGGACTTTAGAAACCTCTGAAAAACAGAAAATAATGTCTTGGTCTCATTCTGAGAGGTATAATGGCATTAACATGAAATCTGTTATCTTCCTTGGGTAGCCGAAGAATATCCCTTTTATTTATGTTTTTTTGTTGTTTTCAAGTCACTATCCATATCTGAGAGGCTGGATGCCACGGGTATCATAAAACATTCATCCCTTCCAGACTAACTCTCACACTAGGCTCTGTAGTCAGGGCATGCCAGTGCAACCCCTATTAGCTAAGAGAGCTTCTCGCTTCCTCTTTAACCAGCTGCAGTCTGTTTCCCACCTGGAAGCCAGAATGGTTCTCAAAAAGGAAACAGACCCCTGCAGTTATCTCTCTTCTCTCTTTTTCTTTTTTTCTTAAGCTTTGGAGATGTATTTATTAATCTGTTTATTTATATTGGCTACACTGGGTCTTCGTTGCTTTTTGAGGACTTTCTCTAGTTTCAGCGAGTAGGGGCTACTCTTTGTTGCAGTGCTTGGGTTTCTCATCGCGGTGGCTTCTCTTGTGCAGCACAGCCTCTAGGCTTGCGAGCTTCAGTAGTTGCCGCATGTGGCCTCAGTAGTGGTAGCTCAAAGGCCCTAGAGCGCACAGGCTTCAGTAGTCATGGCGCACAGGCTTAGTTGCTCCAAGGCAAGTGGAATCTTCCTGGACCAGGGATCAAACCTATGTTACCTGCATTGGCCGGCGAATTCCTATCCACTCTACCACCAAGGAAGTCCTGTAGTTGCCTCTTAACAGGCCTCCTTCTGCCCACTCTTTTTCCCCTACAGTTTACTCTTTTCACAGCAGCCAGAGCGATTTCTTAAAAACATTTATCCCCCTTCCCAGAACCTTCCAACAGCTCCTCACCACATTTTGAAGGAAATCCAGACTTTCCCATGGCTCTGGACTCCAGCTTGCTCTCCAATGCTCTTTTCCATGACTCTCATATTTCCTCTCACCCAACCCACACCCCCATTCTTCCTCCCACAGGCCAGACTGCTCCTGCCTCTGGGCCCTTGCATTGTCTATTTCCTCAGCCTGAGTGCCCTTCTTTCATACATGCATATAGTTTGCTCCTTTATTTCATCCAGATACTTAAATATCACCGTCTATCAAAGAGGCCTGCATACCCCATCTAAAAACAGCACCTCTCACAATCTGCCTCTTCTAATCTGCTTTAATTTTGTTCCTAGTAGTTTTCTCTAATTATTTTTATATATTTACTTGTTCATCTAGTATCTATTTTTCACTAAAATATAAACTTCATGAGGATTTAATTCATTATTATCTAGGGATAGATTCTGACTGCTCTTTGTGATAAGTTACATTCCCCAGCCCCTGCTGAAAGTCCAAGGTAGCCAGGGACCCAGAGAACACAAGGAATTCCCCCCCATTTGGGTAGCTGGTAGCTTCCTTGTTTTCTGTAAGCACAAGTTAAATCAAAATTTTTAACAAAGTGATATTGCTAGAAAATGCTACATCATGTCTACTGAAAGTCTACTAAAGTCAGTGCATATCCTGTCAAATTTTACAAAATATTT
Organism: Ovis canadensis; assembly: GCF_042477335.2. NCBI lineage: Eukaryota > Metazoa > Chordata > Mammalia > Artiodactyla > Bovidae > Ovis > Ovis canadensis. The sequence goes on from NC_091245.1 coordinate 54,844,930, forward strand.
ACTGGGAAAAAAACAATCAACACTGAAGCACATTTTATACCATGTTTTGTCTAGTTTTAAATTCCATTGGGCCTAATTCAAGGAGTGCTACTGCTTGAAATACAGCACCATATTTCACCCAATTTAAGATACCATTATTTTTAGGCAACCCCCCAAAACTTTAACCATTAAAATTTACCAGTAAGAAAAAACATCAACAGACTTTGACCCAGTACTGATTGTGAAATACCTACCAGTCCCACAGACATTAAAATTGGGTGGTGGGGGGCTGCGATTTACAGTTGATGAAATACAAGACCTTGCCATCCACTGTTAATCTAACTAGCACGTTTCTCCCCCTTGCCATGATGGGATGGTTGGGAGACCTTTGGTAACTCCATGCTGCTCTGTGGAAGAGTCTGAATCCTGACCGCTCTCCCTCTGCTCCAGGGCATCATTCTGGAGCTCCTGAAGGAGGCCATGGTGGCCAGCCTCAGCAACACCAAGGGCTTCCTGATTGACGGCTATCCTCGGGAAGTGAAGCAAGGAGAAGAGTTTGGACGTAGGGTGAGTGTTGCTATGGAGATCATCCCAGAAGACAAATAGGGGATATCGTGGAGGCTGAGGGAATAAATTCAAAGTCTGTCAGTTCTATTCAATAAAACTTTCTATTACAAATGGCAGAAATTCAGCAAAAAAGTGGGGGGCATGTAGGGTGGGGATGCTGTGGTATATTTATTGTTCAAGTAACTAAAACCTCCAAGGGCAGTTCACACTTTAGTGGATTCATGTATTCAAATTTGTTTGTCAGTCATCTGACTTTGTCCATTTCTTAGATTTTCTTTCTTTGCATTGGCCTCATTTTCTTCCTGTTAGAGACATATTCTGTCATCTAAGTGACATCACAAAAGTGTTTCTATTCTCCAGTGGGTCCAGCAAAAAAAAAAGAACCCAGGGTTTTGTTTCATTATCCTGGATTATCAGGTCCTGGGCCCTTCACTGAACTAATCACTGTGGATTATCCAGGGATATCCTGGTTCAGCCTGGAGGACCAGGGCAAAGATGGGAGAAAAGGAGGGAAAATGGGTACCACCCCTGCACCACCCCTGAGAAGGGGAAGGGAATTACCTGAAGACAGATAGGATGCTCTTAGAAGAAGGCAGGGAGAACAGATGCTGGACAGGCAAAATCAGATATATGCCCAAGGCCCTCCCGCTTCACTGGGAGGCCACTCACAGGAGAATAGCAGTGAGTAAAAACCATGGCCATCATTTATAGAGCCTACTCTGGGCTGAGTCCTGTGCTACATGCTTGCATACATTATCTCTAATTTGTCCCTCTTATGCAAACAAGAGGGAAACAACTGTCCCCGTTTGTTAAACAAAGACTCCACAGCCTACAAGAATTAATATTTATATAGAGATCTCTTTAGACTAGTTTTAAAATATTTTATTACATAATTTCCTTTGATACATTTTTAATAACCTTTTAGATAGAGAAAGGGGGGTATTTCTTCATGGTAAATGTGATGAATTAAGCCCAGAGAGGTTAAGTGACTTGCCCACAGTCGCACAGGTAGTATCTACTCACTGGTAAGTAGCAACTACTGGTAGGACTAAGGTTTGGGGGGCCCATCTCCATCTACCTTTAACTTTAGCGCTGATTGAGAGGAACTGTACCTTTATGTCTCCTGGGGTTTACTGTAACCTCTTTTTGAGCCTCTGTTTTAATTTCCTTAGATGGCATCTAAATACTTAAAGGATAATTGCTAACCCTCCCTTGCATTTCTTACTGGCAATCAGAATCAGAGAAAAACTTTCTTGTCCTAGTTGGCAAGTGTGGCCCTGACCCCTAGGGCTGACTTTCTTCCTCTCAGCTCAGGAGACTTTGTCAAGATAGGAGTGAGCAGAGAGAAATGGATTTATGTGCAAAGCCTGGGACTGTGGCAGTTCCAGGTAGTTCTTTAGAATTCACACACCAGAATTCTAATGAGCTTTTTCCCACCAAACAAACTACTTTAAGAGCTCAGACTTTGATATAATTAACCACTTTTTTTTTACAAAATGATGTTAGGAGGATCGTTTTAGGTTTTTTTGGTGGCTCAGATGGTAAAGAATCTGCCTGCATTGCAGGAGACAACAGGTTCAATCCCTGTGTCAGGAAGATCCCCTGGAGAAGGTCATGGCAACCCACTCCAGTATTCCATGGACAGAGAATTCCATGGACAGAGGACCCTGATAGGCTACAGTCCGTGGGGTTGCAAAGAGTTGGACACAGCTGAGTGACTAACTTTATTTTTTTTTTTTTTACAAAATGGAATTGGGAGGATTCTTCTAGTTTCTTTTAAATCACAGTAATGTTTTACCATGTTCTGCATATTTATAGAATATCAAATTTACCATCTTAACTAATGCTAAGTGTCTAATTCAGACATGTGAAGTGTATTTGTACTGTTATGCAGCCAATCTCTACAACTTTTACCATCTTGCAAAACTGAAGCTCTACACTCTTTGAACAATAACTCCCCACTTCCCTGTCCTCTCAGTCCCTGGAAACACTGTTCACTCTCTGTCTTTATGAAATGACCATTACTCTACGTACCTCACATACATGGAATCCGACACATTTCTCCTGTCACTGGCTTATTTTTCACTCAGCATAATGTCCTCAAGGTTCATTCCTATTGTAGCATATGTTAAAATTTCCTTCCTGGTTAAGGATGAATAATATTTTGCTTATCCATTCATTCATTGATGGCTACTTGGGTTACTTCCACTTTGGGGCTGTTGTAATTAATGCTGCTATGAACGTGGGTGTACAAATAGCTCTTCAAGACTCTGCTTTCAACTCTTTGGGGTATATACACGGAAGTGAAATTGCTGGATCATATGCTAATTCTATTTTTGATTTTTGGGGGAATCAATACATACACATACCTACTGTCAGCCATAGTGGCTGCACCAGTTTACATCCCCACAAACAACGTACAAGAGTTTCAATTTCTCCACATCCTCACCAACACATATTGTCTGTATTTTTCAGAGGTACCATCCTAATGGATATCACTGTGATTTTGATTTTCATTTTCCTAATGATTAATGAAGTTGAGCCTCTTTTCATGTGCTCACTGGCCAATTATATTAATATGTCTTCTTTGAAGAATGTCTACCTAAGTCTTTTTCCTGTTTTTTAACTGGGTTGTTTGGGTTTTGTTGTCGAGTTGACGGTTGCCTCTTCACTCTGTTGACTGTGTCCTTTAATGCACAGAAGTTCATAATTTTTATATAAACCAATTTATCTATTTTTGCTTTTGTCTCCTGCACTTTTGGTGCTGTATCCAAGAAATTATTGCCAAATCCGGTGTCGTGAAGATTTTCCCCTGTTTTCTTCTAAGAATTTTGTAGTTTTCCCTCCTACATTTAGCACTTTAATCCATTTTGGCCTAAGTTTTGTATATGGTATAACACAAGGATCCAACTCGATTCTTTGAATGTAGATGAACAATTGTCCCAACACCATTGTCTGAAAAGAATTTTTTTCGCCACTGAATGGTCTTGGTATCCTTGTCAACAATCATTTGACCATATATGTGAGAGTTTATTTCTGAGCTTTCTATTATATTCCATTGATCTAAATTACTGACTTTATGCCAGTACCACAGTATTTTGACTACTGTGGCTTTGTAATAAAGTTTTAAATCAAGAAGTGTGAGCCCTCCAACTTTGTTCTTTTCAAGATTGCTTTGGCTATTCGGGGTCCCTTGAGATTCCACAAAAATTTTAGGGCAAAATTATCTTTATTTCTGTTAAAAAAAAAAAAATAAGCCTTTGGAACTTTGATAGAGATTGTGTTAAACCTGTAGATCACTTTGGCAGTATTGACATCTTAACATCTTAACAATATTAAGTTTTCTGTGGACTGTCTTACATTTTTGTTCTGATCTAGCCAGCATTATTTTTTGGGCTCCAAAATCACTGCAGATGGTGATTGCAGCCATGAAATTAAAAGACGCTTACTCCTTGGAAGAAAAGTTATGACCAACCTAGACAGTATATTCAAAAGCAGAGACATTTACTTTGCTGACTAAGGTCCGTCTAGTCAAGGCTATGGTTTTTCCTGTGGTCATGTATGGATGTGAGAGTTGGACTGTGAAGAAGGCTGAGTGCCAAAGAATTGATGCTTTTGAACTGTGGTGTTGGAGAAGACTCTTGAGAGTCCCTTGGACTGCAAGGAGATCCAACCAGTCCATTCTGAGGGAGATCAACCCTGGGATTTCTTTGGAAGGAATGATGCTAACGCTGAAACTCCAGTACTTTGGCCACCTCATGCGAAGAGTTGGCTCATTAGAAAAGACTCTGATACTGGGAGGGATTGGGGGCAGGAGGAGAAGGGGACGACCCAGGATGAGATGGCTGGATGGCATCACCCACTCAAGGTATGTGAGTCTGAGTGAGCTCTGGGAGATGGTGATGGACAGGGAGGCCTGGCGTGCTGCAATTCATGGGGTCGCAAAGAGTCGGACACGACTGAGCGGCTGAACTGAACTGAACTGAGCCAGCATCTAGGTCATGAACTAGTCTCCTGGGAATACTCTGAATAACTGAGGAATAAAGGCATCTTTCCTGCACCACTTCAGAATTAGGGCCTGTGTAAATCCAAGGGGTGAGGAGAAATTCAGAAAAGAGGAAGGTGGGATTGGGCCCATGAGGGGCTCCCTGCTGAGTGGGGATTGGCCATTTTGTAAACATTAAAACACAAGGGAGCAAAACCTTAAAAGGGGGGAGGGGGAGATGAGTGCTAAAGGCCTCCCATCAGCAATGTTGATTGAGGTTCAGGCTTCAAGATGGCTGCACCCCACCAGGATATTTCACACTTGACCTTGCCTGTGAACTTAAGGTCCAAAAGTCCTAGCAGGGTCTTTAGGAGGGTCAGGACAGGTCATGAACTTGCTTGGAAGTGCTGGGGAAAACATCCTTTTCAATGTCTTCTTTTTAATTGCTCTCAGTGGTAGTAGACTTTTCTTCTGAAACCCCCAAATGGCCAAGTGTGATAAATAAGATGTAGGGTAAAAATAAGCATTGTTTTTGTCAACTGCTGCTGCTGCTGCTGCTGCTAAGTCACTTCAGTCGTGTCCGACTCTGTGCGACCCCATAGACTACTGTGTGCAAACAACAGAATTATGTTCTTTATTCTCCTTTCTTTTCTTACTTTATTCTCCTAACTTTTCTAATTGGTAAGTAAGAACTCAAATCATCCATACAGTCTTCCTGATGTAAAGCAAAACTTCCATCCCCACTATGGGCCCCATTCAGACAGGTTTTAGGAAGTGTCAGAGAAGAGACACTGACACTCCTAACTAGAACTGAGGAGTGAGAAAGAGTCACCAATGTGATAAATGCGTAGTTTCAATCAATGCTAAAATTCATGTAGCCATTGCTAAAATATACAAGTGCCCTAGCCAATGACCTTCAAGTGAGATGTCTATGAAGACAGTCTTTCACGTTCTGCTGGCACAAATTCACTGAGATCAAGCATGATCTTGATTTATCCCTGGATACAGCAATTTAGGAGATTCTAATATCAATTCAACTCATGTGAGGAGAACACATGCTGCCCTCCAAAACAAACACCTGCTTTAAACCTGACCAGATGAACAAAGATGCAGATGCTACAAGCACAGAATGAGCCGCTGTTGATTCACTTATGCCCTCAAGGGACCCCATCATTTGTACAGCACCCTCCAAATTACCAGCAAGCAACTCATTTGAAATTTGGCAAAGACAAATACAGATGAACAATTTCACCCCAGAGATTCAGAGTAATCAGCCTGGTTGGGAGCAGAGTGAGTGTTCCTTGTGTACCTATCAGGCCTGCAACTCTGTTTGAAGCCCATTCAGGCCTGTGGATGGTTTCCCAACCCACAAACATCTCAGCAGCCTCTCTATATTCCAGAGACTGATGTACCTGATGCTTGGGACCATCTGTTGCTGAAAAAAATCCAGTTTAGTTAGTCAGGCTGATGCTTTTGCATACCTGTAGCTTCTTGCTCTGAGAGGCAGGTCCTTTGAGGATCTGCTTGGCTATGACACTACTAAAGGCCAAATGCTAACTCATGTCCGTAGCTTAGGGCTAAGTCTGTATGTGATTCCTCTGTTACCACCCTATCTTCTGTTCCCAAGCCTGGTTTTACCCCCAATGAGTTAAATATCTGTGCCTTTAGTATCCAGCAAAGCATAAGGGAAGGTTGTCTCTGTGTGTATGTGTGTGTGTGTGTGTGTGTGTGTGCATGTGTGTAAAAGAGAAAGAGAGGTAATATAGAGGAGTTAGGGTTTCTAACCATCATCCCCATCTCTCACCACATTTGTGAACTCCTGGTTATAGTGACTTCATGTTCACTGACCTATATTCAGAGCCTGGTTTCATATGTCCATGACAAGTCATTTAACTATACATGGTTCAATTTCCTCCTCTATAAAATATAGATTGAAAATAGCTGGGCTTCCCTGCTGGCTCAGTAGTAAAGAATCTGCCTGCCAGTGTGGGAGACGCAGGTTTGATCTGTGGTCTGGGAAGATCCACGGCCACAAAGCAGCAAAGCCCCTGCCCCATGGCCATCAAGCCTGCGCTCTAGAGCCCAGAGCTGCAGCCACTGACACCCATGAGCTCTAGAGCTCACACTCAGAGACAAGAGAAACCACTGTAACGAGAAGCCCGAGCACCGAAACGAGAGAGGAACCTCAACTCACCACGACTAGAGAAAAGCCTGCGCAACCGAAAAAACCCAGATCAGCCAAAACGAAATACACAAATAACATTATTTTTAAAAAAAGAAAATAAATACCTCCAACTACTATTAAAAAAAAAGAAATCTTTCCATTTGCAACAACATAGATACATCTAGAGGATTATTGTGCTACATAAGTCGGACAGAGAACGACAAATACTGTATGGCATCACTTATGTGTGAAATTAAAAAGCAAACAGACAAAATGAAGCAAAAATAAACTCATAGATACAGAGAACCGATGGGAGGTTTCCAGAAGGTAAGGAGTGGGGGAATGGGCAAACCTCCAGCTATACAATGAATAAGTCACATGAATGTGATATTCAGCATAGAGAATATAGTCAGTAATATTGTAATGACTTTGTACAAGGACAGATGATAAAAACTATGGTGATCACTTCATAATGTATATGAACATTACATCACCATGCAGTACACCTGAAACTTAACAGAATATTTTATGTCAACTATAGTTCAATTAAAAATGGGAAAATAGCATCAGTGCTTGCTGGGAAGATTGGATGAAATCCTTGAAATGGGCCTTACATATGTATATGCCTGAACATGGTGTTCAATAAATTGTTGCCATTTTTTTCCAAAATTATATGTATTTTTTCTGTCTATAGAAATAAAAATTATATAGATATGAGACAAGACAGGAAAATGTAAAACAAAGACTAACTAACCACTCAGAAATAACCTGTTGTCTGTGCTTCCTGTCTTGGTTCTACCTATTTTCATGCAGTTAAAGTCATACAGAATACATAGCTATCTAAATAATAACTGTTATTTTTTGAGCACTTAAAGTGTACCAGGAACTGAACTATATGCTTTGCCTATATCATTATATTAATCTTTACAATAATGTTCAAGAGATATTATTATCCCCACTTTATAGATTATTATCATCTCAAGGAGAGTGTGTACTCAGCCCAACTCCCTGTAGTGAGAAAGAAATGCTTTCCTATGTTAACTCAACATTTACTCCACAGCAGCCAAACTAAACACATATTAACAGAAGTAAAATGCACAGGTCAGCTCTTTCCTTTCCCTCCCAGAAGGTTCTTAGCTGAAATTCTGCCCTTAGCCTGCCTACAAAGATGAGTTTCCTGGATGTGTGGATAATGATGGTATATCCCTCTGCCTGACTGCTCTTCACTGTCTCATAACACTTTTCGTCTACAAGGTCAGTGATTCTGTTTACGTGTGCTTAGTTGCTTGGTCGTGTCCAACTCTTAGAGACCCCATGGACTGTAGCCCGCCAGGCTCCTCTCTCCATGGGATTTCCGAGGCAAGAAAACTGGAGTGGGTTGCCATTCCCTTCTCCAGGGTATCTTCCCGACCCAGGGATCAAACCCCAGGTCTCCCACATTGCAGGTGGATTCTTTACATCTGAGTCACCAGGGAAGCCCTGAAAATGAAATTGTTAGTCACTCAGTCATGTCCAACTCTTTTTCACCCCATGGACTATAGCTCGTCAGGATCCTCTGTCCAAGTGATTCTCCAGGAAGGAATACTGGAGTAGGTTGCCATTCCCTGGCAAAGAAGGGAGGGTAAATGCCTCTTCATGCTCCACCTGCTGAAATTATCATCACAGGTCAGCTGACACCCCATCCTGGTGGGCAGCTCTCAGTCAGGGTGAATGCTGATCCCAATTAGAGCCCCAGAGACAGCACGAGCAAGTTTGCAAAATAAAATGAAATGGCCTCTGAAGTGTCCACTTCTTTTCCTGTCCCACCTCCTCTCCTGGCCAAGCTTTTGGAGTTACACACAGCAGACTCAAAACTGTCACTAACTAGTCCTCAGTGATCTTGGGCAAGTTGACCTGTGTAGGTCTCCATTTCCTCCCGTTAGCAAGATGGCACAATATGTCAGCTGCCGAAATGTTCTTACACGTCTCAATGTCTTTTCAAGGGCATGTGTGCTCTAATAAGGGTCTCTTGAATACCCAAAGACCATGAAGAATGCCATACTGCTGGGGCAGAATTCCAGGGAGCCAGCAGGGGAGTGGGCACTGGGGACACAGAGTTGTCCATAAGTCCCTATGGTTCATCCAGACAAGGACTGAGCTCTCTGCCCTCCCACCCATGGGACGTTAGAGACTAACCATGGTCCAGGGTAAAAGAGGCAGAGCTACTCCAAGGAACTTTCTAAAGGAATATACCAAAGCATTCTGAAAAGTAATGAAGTGGTGTTTCATTCAAATCTTTCAAAAACTTGCAGGCATTAAAAGCATCAGTGGAAGAAATGAGCTCTGAAACCATGAAAGGACATGGAGGAAACTTAAATGCACATTGCTAAGTGAAAGAAGCCAGCCTGAAAAGGCTGTACACTGTATGAGTTCAACAATGTGATATTCTGGGAAAGGCAATTCTATAGAACAGTAAAGTCATCAGTAGTTGCAGGGTTAGGGAGGAGAGAGACGGAGGAATTAAATAGAAAGAGCCCAGAAGATTTTGAGAAGGGTGAAACTATTACATATCATTACTATAATGTTGGATCATGACATTATGCAGTCGTCAAAACCCATAGAATACACAACACAAACAATGAACCTTAGTGTCAACTATGGACTTCAGTTACCATTTCAGTATTGTTACATTAGGACGTCCCTCCTGCCATTGCAGGAGATGTAGAAGACACAGGTTCAATCCCTGGGTCCAGAAGAGCCCCTGAAGGAGTTTGAGTAGGCTCCGGGAGTTGATGATGGACAGGGAAGCCTGCGGCATGCTGCAGTCCATGGGGTCACAAAGAGTCAGACATGACTGAGCAGCTGAACTGAACTGAACTGAACTGAAAGACATAGTAGGGGAAACCAGGAAGGGGGAAAGATATATGGTAATTCTCTGTATTATCTGCTCAATTTTCACGTAAACCTAAAACTTCTAGGGCTTCCCTGAAGTTGCTGATAAAACCAATAGCTCGGTTGGTAAAGAATACACCTGCAATGCAGAGACCCTGGTTCAATTCCTGGGTCAGGAAGATCCCCTGGAGAAGGGAAAGGCTACCCACTCCAGTATCTTGGCGTGGAGAATTCCATGGACTGTATAGTTCATGGGGTTGCAAAAAGTTGGACACAACCGAGCGACTTTCACTTCACTTAAAACTTCTAAAACTTAAAATCTATACAGGCCATTTTCAAATAGAATGATTGCTTGATAGCTTTTTATGTAAGAAGAGAGTGCTGACTCCAGGAGAGACAGGTCAGGTCTAATCCCAGGCTTGGCAGGAGGAAATGGCTTGGTGGAGCTGCTTCTCAAGGTCTTATTTTGTGAAGAATCACCCGGGGATCTTCTTAAAATGCAGACTCAGCAGGTCGGGAGTGGTGCCTGAGCCTCTGCATTTCTAACAAGCTCCCAGATGAACCCTGAGCTGCTGGTCCACGACCCATACTTCCTGGGGAAATCAGCCTCTCTGTCCTGCACTTATTTATGGTCAGATCCTTCTCAGTTCAGTTCAGTTCAGTCGCTCAGTCGTGTCCAACTCTTTGCGACCCCATGAATCGCAGCACGCCAGGCCTCCCTGTCCATCACCAACTCCCGGAGTTCACTCAGACTCACGTCTCTTGAGTCAGTGATGCCATCCAGCCATCTCATCCTGGGTCCTCCCCTTCTCCTCCTGCCCCCAATCCCTCCCAGCATCAGAGTCTTTTCCAATGAGTCAACTCTTTGCATGAGGTGGCCAAAGTACTGGAGTCTCAGCGTTAGCATCATTCCTTCCAAGGAAATCCCAGGGTTGATCTCCTTCAGAATGGACTGGTTGGATCTCCTTGCAGTCCAAGGGACTCTCAAGAGTCTTCTCCAACACCACAGTTCAAAAGCATCAATTCTTCGGCACTCAGCTTTCTTCACAGTCCAACTCTCACATCCATACGTGACCACAGGAAAAACCATAGCCTTGACTAGACAGACCTTAGTCGGCAAAGTAATGTCTCTGCTTTTGAATATACTATCTAGGTTGGTCATAACTTTTCTTCCAAGGAGTAAGCGTCTTTTAATTTCATGGCTGCAGTCACCATCTGCAGTGATTTTGGAACCAAAAAAAATAAAGTCTGACACTGTTTCCACTGTTTCCCCATCTATTTCCCATGAAGTGATGGGACCGGATACCATGATCCTGCTCAGACACACATAATCTCTGTTTGTACCTAAATGAGTCCCAGAATTGTCTTTTGTGTCCCCAAATGAGTGGCCTGAAAATCCCCACAATAAGAAAAATAGCCTAGTCTCCAAACGCAACCCCAGTCAGAAACTGTTCCAGAAGCCACTCTGTAACTAAACCCTAGCCTGCCTCTCAAGCTTGCCCTCTGCTGGTGGAAATAGGTCATTGTCTTCTAAACTTTCACCCAGCTTTCATACTGCTCAAAGGCTCTTTTTTTTCTTCCAATTAATAAAGTCAGAAAAATTAGATGACATAATTAAATAAATAATAAAATTAAATAAACCCAGAGGTTTATTTCACCCTTTTAGATTTTGGAGAACTTTTCTACTCTGTTCCTTAAAGTACTTCCTTCAGAGTGGGGAGATAAATCATGGAACAACACAGACAACTTATGATTCTGTGTTGTCCTGAAGTAGTCCCCTACCCTGACTTTGTTCCCATCCCTCCCAGGGCTTTCCATGGTGGAGCAGTAAGACTTCATTTACATTGCCACATCAGAAAGGAGCAACAGTTCCTTCTGATCCAGAGTTGGGACTGGTAGTAGAGATAAGGTTGGTGTCTTCCAGAGGCATCAGAAGCAAAAGAAGCCTTTAATTGGAAGGATGGGGAGATGGAAAGAGTCATGCTATTGATCATGTCACTATCATTCATTCAGGAACAAATTTATTTATTACCTACCGGATAAGGCTGGATATACCCACGCCCCAGTCATTCTGCATACTCCCTCTGCACCACCGCCACCCCGCGCCCTGCCCCGCCCCCTCCAGGCCCTGCCCCTGGGCCCTGTGGGCTTCTTCCAGCTACTGTCCTTGTGCAGTCAACCTCTTAGAATCATGGTAGAGCTCATCGCTTCACTTTCCTATCTATCCATTTCTTCCTTGGCCTTGGGGGCCAGGAGCTGAGCATTCCTAACCCTTGAACACAGAGATTGTAGCTCATATGGGAAATAAGCATAGTGCATGCTAAGTCGCTCAGTCGTGTCTGACTCTTTTGCAACCCCATGGACTGTAGCCTGCCAGGCTCCTCTGTTCATGGGATTTTGTCTGCAAGAATACTGAAGTGGGTAGCTGTTTCCTCTGCCAGGGGATGTTCCCAACTGAGGAATCAAATCACTTCTCCTGTGTCTCCTACACTGGCAAGGCAGATTCTTGACCACTGAGCCACCTGGGACTCCAGTAAGCATAGTAGCTGATACTTACAATTTGCTCTATCCTAAGCAATCTACTTACATTACTGCTGCCATTTAGTCACTAAGTCATGTCAAACTCTTTGAGACCCCATGGACTGGCAGGCTCTTCTGTGCATGGAATTCTCCAGGCAAGAATACTGGAGTGGGTTGCCATTTCCTTCTGCAGGGGATCTTCCTGACCCAGGAATCAAAGTTGCATCTCCTGCTTGGCAGGCAGTGCTTTACTATTGAGCCACCTAATTCTTACAGAAATTCTGTGATCATCCTCATCATACAAATGAGAAAGTCGGGGTGCAGAGAAGTTGAGAGACACAGTTAGTAACTTAATTTGTTATTTTCTCTAATAGGTTTCTGGGGGTTGATGGGCTCCATTATTCTGTTGCAGTCAGATAGTGGGTAAGACTCAGTAGACAGGTCTGGAGCAGGGGCTGGGGTGTCTGATCAGCCAAGGATTGGTCAGGCATCTCTGTCCACATGGCCTCTCGAACAGGCTAGCTTGTGCTTCCTCCCAGCTTATCAGTGAGAGTCGTTGGACATCTTAGATGGTGGTTGACCAGGCAGGAACTGCAAAACTTCTTATGATCTTGCTTCCAAAACTAGGTGACATCATTTTCACTGTATTCTGTCTGTCAGAATAGGTACAGTCCAGCTCAGATTCAAACAGGTAGAAGAATAGTCACCACGTCTCAATGCGGAAAGAGCTTAAAGTACGTTGAAGCTTCCTTCCCATCTTGGAGACAAGTCGCTGCACCAGGATTTGACCCTAAGCAGCGTGACTCCAACCTTTGTGTGCTCAACCATTACGCTCTACTGACCTCCACATAGTACAAGACGCAGCCACACTGTGCTCTTGGTGACTGGTATAAGAGATAATGGTGGGCAAAGGAAGAGGTGATTAACTTGCCTCCATAAGTCAGGAAAGGCTGACAGCAGGAAGTATTACACACACACAGAGCCCCCCCGCCCTGGTGTGGAGGACAGATTATGACTCCACTGGGCAGCATTCTACACAACCACTCCATTACACGAGGTGACCTAAAAGCTGAGGGTGGTTCTGTGGAAAGTCGCTGACCTGGAAATGAGGAGCTGTGATATCCTGTCCCAGCTGGGTCACACTGTAGGCCTGGAACCTCAAGAGAAAGCAGGTCAAGAAGGGAAAGAACTAGCGTGCACAGGCCTTTCCAGAACCTTGCAGGGCAGAGTTTCTGACCATGTTGTGCCGCCCTCTCCCATCCCCAGATTGGAGACCCACACCTGGTGATCTGCATGGACTGCTCAGCAGACACCATGACCAACCGCCTTCTCCAGCGGAGCCGGAGCAGCCCGCAGGCAGACAGCAGCACCACCACCATCGCCAAGCGTCTGGAGGCCTACTACCGGGCCTCCATCCCTGTGGTCGCCTACTATGAGACAAAAACACAGCTACATAAGGTGAGCCCCCTCACAGCCCCCAGAATGAGCCAACTACCCATTTTTTTCAAAAACAAAGAAAAAAGGAAATTTCAGATTTAGGGATTTTGGAATTAGAACTGCATTGTTGTTGTTCAGTTGCTCAGTCGTGTCTGACTCTTTGCGACCCCATGGACTGCGGCACACCAGGCCTCCCTGTCCATCACCGTCCCCCGGAGTTTACTCAGACTCATGTCCATTGAGTCAAAGATGCCATCCAACCGTCTCATCCTCTGTCGTCCCCTTGTCCTCCTGCCTTCAATCTTTCCCAGCATCAGGGTCTTTTCCAATGAATCAGCTCTTTGGATCAGGTGGCCAAAGTATTGGAGTTTCAGCTTCAGCATCAGTCCTTCCAATGAATATGCAGGACTGATTTCCTTCAGGATTGACTGGTTTGATCTCCTTGTCTTCCACGGGACTCTCAGGAATCTTCTCCAACACCACAATTTGAAGGCATTAACTCTTCAGCACTCAGGCTTTTTTGCTGTCCAGCTCTCACATCCGTGAACTGCATACAGCTGCACAACTGGGGCCAGCATGTGGGTCCCGTAGACTCTTCACTTTGCATCACTCATCATATGGACCATGAAAAGCTGGTCATCCGATGTTTACAGAAGCCAATACGGTTGCTCCATTTTCCAAGAAGGAGGGAGGGAGGACAGGACGAGGGATAAGGCATTAGTTCTGACTTTCAGGCCTCAGCTACACAGGAGAACCCGAAAGGTCTCATCTAGATCTAAAATTCAACAACTTTGAATGTCTAAATTTTGGCATAGTACCTCACTGGCACTTGGCTGACTCAGTTTCTTGCAATAACTAGTGTTGCTAGGAGAAGCAGTATGTGGGGCCAGGAGAGCAGATGAGGTAAAACAGTGAGGAAACGGGTGGTCAGCTCAATGATCATGAGCAATAATCCATGCTGAGTAAAGTTCATGAATTTGGGAAAACTACCCAATCTTTATTCATTCTCTCATTTAATATATATGCACCAAGAACTTCCTATGGGCCATCCATTGCCCTGATGGTTTGGATGCAGGTAAGAAGATGTAGTCCTTGCCTGCTAGAGCCTAGGGTTTAGTAGGTGTGCACGTGTGCTAAGTCGCTTCAGTCATGTCCAGCTCTTTGCAACCCCATAGACTGTAGCTCGCAAGGCTCCTCTGTCCACAGGATTCTCCAGGCAAGAATACTGGAATGGGTTGTCATGCCCTCCTCCAGAGGATTTTCCCAACCCAGGGATCAAACCCATTCCCCCTATGGCTCCTGCCTTGCAGGCAGATTCTTTACCACTGAGCCACCCAGGAAGCCAGGGTTTAGTAGGGGAGACAGACAAATCAGTGATCACAATATGGAGTGAAAATGAGCAGAGAGTAAGTCCTGAGGGCCCTTTAACCTGATCTAAGGGGAGACAGAAGGAAGGCCACAAGAGAAGAACTAAGCTGAGCCCAATGTGGGGGTGCTGTGAGGGGAGCAGAGCGCTTCACACAGAAGGAGCTTGGCTGTGACATGAAGTGCCAAGAGAAAGAGAGAGAGGTGAGTGTGGAGAGGCAAGCAGGGGACCAGATCACGGTGAACCTGTCCTAGGAGCAAATAAGTGTCCTGAGAATGATGGGAGCTACTGAAGGGAACAGACATAGTCAGGGTTTCCACTTTGAAAGCTCACTCCATCAGCTTAGTGAGGAATGGATCCCAAGAAGATTAGGCCAGGAGACCACCGGGAGGTGGGATGGATCCAGGAACCAAACCCTCAGAACCCAACACAGAGGAGAGAGAGTAGACAGCTAGTATCTGCTTTTCCAGGAAGTTAAAAGGAAACAGCTTCAACCAATAATGTATCTTGGAGGGAGCTACATGACTGATTCCTTGGGGAAAACCATTGATAATGAAATCTTATCTTCTGAGCCAGTTAATTGTCCATTTTCCAGACCCTTAAGAACTTAACCCTGTTTAGTATCTGAGAGGTGTCCCATGATTTAACTCAGAGATGTCATGTATGTGACATGAGAGACATCACCCCCACCTTTTTCACCCACAGCAGCCACTGCTAAGCCATCATTGCTTTTCCCTCAGGACCTTGACTTGGCCTTAGCACAGCACAACAGGCAGCTCCTTCCAGTTACTAGGACTTAATGTACAAGACGAACCCTATTTGCTGTGCTTCATGTAGCCTTGAAAGTGAAAGTCACTCAGTCATGTCCGACTCTTTGTGACCCCATGGACTATACAGTCCATCACGGGATAGTCAATTCCGTGACTATACAGTCCATGGAATTCTCCAGGCCAGAATACTGGAGTGGGTAACTTTTCCCTTCTCCAGGGGATCTTCCCAACCCAGGGATCAAAACCAGGCCTCCCACATTGAAGGCGGATTCTTTACCAGCTGAGCCACAAGGGAAGCCCAAGAATACTGGAGGGGGTAGCCTATCCCTTCTCCAGGGGATCTTCCCGACCCAGGAATCAAACTGGGGTCTCCTGTCTTGCAAGCAGGTTCTTTACCAACTGAGCTATCAGGAAAGCCCCTCGTGTAGCCTTGGTTGCCACACAAAACAAAGACCTAGATCTTTAAACAAGCAAAAAAGTGTATCATAAAAAGGCAGGGTCTTAATAATTCAGGTGACAAAGGTCTTTCAGGATTCATGATTTTCACCCTCATGCCACCTGGAACACAGATGGAAATTATCCAGAGAGAAAAGGGTTTCTTCCTCTTTCAAGATTTACAGAGGTGAGAAAATCCCGAGTTAAGACTTTAGCCACTTTCAGAGTCAGGAAAGCCCTTTTATCTCTCTCCTGTATCTTTCTAGCCTAAGTTCTACATGCTCACAAATGATTGGCGTGTGGACACAGGGCTAACCGAGCTCTCCGATACAGCTGATCTCTGGGATCCTCCTTAGAAATAGCTAAGTTAGTGGGGAAGGGAGCTTCCCGTAACATGTGGCTCAGCTCGTCAGCTTCCCCCACATCTTAGAGATGCTGGCAGCTGGGTCTGTGGTGAGTTAACAAGTACGAACCATTGGCAAATATTTAAAACCACTCCAAGTTCTGACTCCAGTGCAGCGTGGGCTCCAGCCCTCAGGACTCCCTCAGGGCCTCTTGGAGGAAGTCGTTTCATCCCTGCCCCTGCCCCGGGCTGTCCTCCCCATGTAGCTGCCAAGATGAACAGGCTTCCTCCCCGACCTGGAGCAGAGTCAGTGCAGGGTGGCCTTGTGCCAGCCCAGGGACCCAGGGATGGGAGACTGGCTTGTAGGTGCCCCATGAGGCTTGCCAGCAGCTCAGGCCACAGGTGGGGATTGGAGAAGCAGTAGGGGAGCCAGCTGGCTTGGTCTGTATTGGAGAAGGTGAAAGCCTCTGGCCTTTTGTGTCTTCTGGCCTTCTGGGCTCTTGCCCAGTCTCCGAGCACCAGTTTGATCAGCTCCTGATCTCAAGTGATAGCCTGCATCTTGTTCCTGTGATGCTCTTTGGAGTCTTAGTACCCGCTCCCTGTCTCACTGGTAATTGAGCCCATGGCAGGACTGCTACCCTCCAGGTGGGCTCCTGGATCATGTAAGGAGTTTTCTTAAACTACATACGGGTGGTGAATGAACTTCGAGATTCAAGTGAGACCATTCAGTAGTGGCTCAGTGAGATTTCTTTAGGAATTAGAGCCACAGAAACAGTCCAGCCAGAAAAAGACCACCCTCCAAAAACACTTCCCTCTAACCTGTGCTGCCCACTTATGCTTACTCTCCATCCATCGCCTGACACCTTTACTGCCTGATGATGTGTGTGTGTGTGTGTTTGGTCATGTCCGACTCGGCAGCCTGCCAGGTTCTGTCCTTGGGATTTTGCAGTCAAGAAAACAGGAGCCGGTTGCCATTTCCCACTCCAGGGGATCTTCCGACTTAGGGACAGAAGCCAAATTTCCTGTGTCTCCTGCATTGCAGGGGGATTCTTGACCTCCTGAGCCATCGGGGAAGCCCACCACCCAATGATAGTCCTTTTTGCCACCAACTGTCTGGAAAAGTGCAATGGAATTTCAAACGAAAGTAAAAAACAAAACCGAGTTTATAGAGCCACTGCCTTATTCTTTGTTATGCCATCATGATATAATGATGTAAAAGTTAGGACTCCTTGTAACATAAACCTAGGGGTAGAAGCATATGTGGTCCAAATGGACCCTCTGACCTTCCCTTTTCCCCTCTAATAAAGTCAGCTTTCTGCTGCATCTAAGAACTAGAACTTTCGTCCATGTCACTCCCTTCCTCCTTGTACTCAAAGCAGACATCATTTGGCAATTGTGGCTCTTCTTTCCTATCCATTCTGAACGTTGCCTTAGAAATTTTATCAGGGACTTCCCTGGCAGTCCAGTGGTTAAGAATCTGCCTGCAGAGCTTCTCTGGTGACTCAGTGATAAAGAACCCGCCTGCCAATGCAGGAGACACAGGTTCGAGGGATCCGGGAAGATCCCACATGCCATGCATGGAGCAAGCCACTAAGGCCGTGCACCACAGCTATTAAGCCTGTGTTCTAGAAGCCAGGAGCCGCAGATACTGAAGCTGAAGCGCCCTCAAGCCCACGCTCCCCAGCACGAGAAGCCCCCACAATGAAAAAGCCCAAGCACCACAGCTAAAGTAGCCCCCACGCACCACAACTAGAAAAGAGCCTGCACAGCAGCAAAGACCCAGCACAGCCAAAAATAAACAGATAAACGAAAAGATGGGAAAGGATTAAATTTTTCAAAAAGCAATCTGTCAGCCTATGCAGGGGGTGCAGGTTCAGTCTTTGGTCAGGAAACTAAGATCCCACATGGCTCACAGCCGAAAACCCAAAACATAAAACAGAAGCGATATTGTGATAAATTCAATAGACTTTTTAAATGGTCCACATCAAAAAATCTTTAAAAAAAAAAAAAACTTTATCGACACAGCAGTACAGGTAGTCTCACCCAACTCACTAGAGTTGACCCATAGGAGAAAGCTTTTTTCACCTTGAGTGAGAGAATTTATAATTGAAAAAATAATTGAAATGAATCATTTTGATGGGCTTCCCAGGTGGCGATAGTGGTAAAGAACCTGACTGCCAGTGCAGGAGACATAAGAGCCTGAAGTTTGATCACTGGGTCGGGAGGATCTCCTAGAGAAGGAAACGGCAACCCACTCCAGTGTTCTTGCCTGAAGGATCCCATGGACAGAGGACCCACTCCAGTATTCTCGCCTGGAGAATCCCATGGACAGAGGAGCCTGGTGGGCTACAGTCCATGGGGTCACAAATAGTCGGACACAACTGAAGTGACTTAGCACGCATATAGCATTTTAAAGTGAATGACATAGTAACTGTCCAGAGGCTCCCTGGTGGAGACAATACTGGTTTGAGTGTAAGAAAGCCAGAGTCACTGAGGTGTGTATTCAGTTTGGGAACTTGGTGAGTCATTTCACTGCTAAACCTTTCAGCAGAATAAAATGAATGGACAGAATGGGATCTCCTGGAATACCCTAGGTCTGTCACTCTATGCTTCTCAGGGAAAAACAAGAACAAAAACAAAAAAACCCCAACATATATATATTTGTAGTCATGCATACTTTTCTGTTTTAGAAAACACAAAAAAGTGGGTAGTCCCATAACTCAGAGGCAAACACATCCCTGATTGTTTCTTTCATATCTCTTTGCTATGAATTTTTAAAGCATGATGCTGACCACAGGAATATTCATGAGATTGTAGATAACAGCTGGCCTAACCTGAAACATGGAGCTTACTTGTAAGGTGATGTGAACCAGGGCTGAAACAGGTCCAGGAAGCCTCTGGGACCAGGCTCCCTTCTGCTTCTCATACCTGTCTTCCCCTTCTTCTCTCTCGCATCCTGATTTTTCCCTTTCTCTGGTCCAGAAGCTAGAATATGGCAAACATACAGCTTCCACGTTCATGTTCCCACAACAGATCCAAATTCCAGAGGGAATTATTCTGACTGGCCTTGCTTTCTCTTGTCCCTGGTCCTACCAGCTATGGCCGGGCAGGTAGGGTCACGTGGGGCTTTTTCATCTGTTCTGTGGCTGTTTATTGAGTGCACACTTCATGTCAGATTCTTGGTACTGGAGACACAGCACTAAAAATCCCTCACTGAAAAAAGAGCAGTAGACAAGAAAATAATTGCTGATAGGATTAGCTCTATGAAAAAACAAAACAGAGTGGGTTGTTACCGGTGAAATCAGACTAATAAAACTATGGTTGCCTGATTGCCTGGGACTTGTCCCTGAAAATTGGGTGGGGAACAAGAAATTCCCAGAAGAAAAGATCTTGTAAACTGGCAGAAATTCCAGAAATAGCTTCCTCAAGTGGCATGTACAGAAGTGTATAAATTTATATTTAAAACCTCTCCTTTTGCTAAGGATACAGCTGCTTCTAAAAAAGAAACTAGAAAATTTAAGAGCATAAAGATAAAAATTACCCAGAGTTATTCCACCCAAAGATAAAACATTGTTAAACAAAGAAAACATTTTGATATCTTTTCTTACATTCTGCTTCTTTACATTCTTACATTTTTACTTCCTTACATTCTTACTTCCTTACATTCTTCCTTCCTTCTTACAGTCTGTTTCTTTGCTTTTAAAATGCTTTTTGCTCCTGGCATTGTAAGCCCAGAAACATCCCCCAGCTCTAGAGGAAGCAGTCCTAACAATAGATGATATCTGTTCCTGGGTTATTTATTAGTCTTAATCAATTTAGAAAATAAAAAGAGATGCCAGTGACTCATTAAACAGGCACTTAACAGATGCAGAAAATCCACTTCCTTGGCAACTTGGCCTTTACAAAGGAGAAAATCAGGTATTCGCTCTGCAGCTCTTCTGCTAAAATGCCCCAACTTCATGAATAGTTTAGCCATTTTTAGGAAGTCCTGAAATATAGCTGTATGCGTTTATTGTTCTGGGTAGTCATCCAACCTGGCAGGAGACTTCCTGTGAACTGAGGGATAAAGAATGAGAAATGTTATTGCTGGAACTTCCATGAAAGGAGTGGAAGCAGAAGGCAGCATTGGATCAAATTTTACCCCTTGGATGTAACAATCCATTTGATAGCCTAAATCAATTGGATTCTTAAGACTGGAGTCTAATACGAGGCAAGGAAAACCCCAACTTGTACTTTGAATTCTCTGTGTTTGAATCCTTCATTTTAATTCTTCTTTCAATTGGCTAAAATAATTTGAACCAATTTTTAGTTCAATCTCTCTATGACTGTCCAGGAGTGTTGTTATGGTGGTTTTATACATCAAATACCATTTCACTAGATCTAAAATTTAGGTCATAATATTTCTCTATCAAATTTAGGTCATAATATTTCTCTATCAATTGTTTTCAACCATTTAGTGTTGTGGAGAAAAGGCCAAAACAAATTTGGAAGTAAACTTTGTCAACTTGTATCTTTAAAGAAACGTTTTAATGTCTTTCCACATAATTCGAAACTTGTGTCCAGATATAAGTCTGATTTTCACTTATCCTCAATGGCATGATAATTTTGTTTTAACTCAAGAACATTTTCTATAAGTATTTTTTATGTACCACTCTTTCTTGTTTTTCTCACCTACACACAGATCTCTTCCTTCTACCCCAGTGCCATCCGATAGAAATTTAATGTGAGCCACATGTGTAATTTTAAATTTTCTAATAGCCATAATTTTAAAAGGAAAAGGAAACAAGTGACACGTTTTATCATGCCTTTGAAATCTGGTGTGTACTTCACACTTGCAGCGCAGCTCATTTTGCGGTTGTACATTTCAAGGGCTTAGTAGCAACAGTGACTTCTGGACTAGACAGTTCAGTTTTCTATCTATAAACCACTCCATTATTTTCCATTTTTTTCTGTCTACTTTCTAGGAAAAATCCCAAAGTTGTCTTCCACGTTACCCAGCTCAGTTTTCTACTTCATTGCCCCTACTTCCCAGCTACCAACATTGATTTTAATTCTCATGTGTGTTTTTCTGTATTTTTACCTTAGCTGATTCTTTTCATCTGATGCTGTTGCTATTCCAGTCTAAACCTGTTCTAATTTCATGACTTTCTGCTCTTATTGATAGCAACCATGTTTTCTTACATACTGCATACTGTTTAAACTAACAATGGAAGTGAAAATATTAGTCCTTGAGTTGTGTCGGACTTTTTGTGACCCTGTGGACTCCTCTGTCCACGGAATTCTCCAGGCAAGAATACTAGAATGGGTTGACATTCCCTTCTCCAGGGGATCTTCCCAACCCAGGGATCAAACCCGGGTCCCCTGCCTTGTAGGCTGGTTCTTTACCATCTGAGCCACCAGGGAAACTCAAAATATACATTAATTGTCCCTCCTGTGTGCTCTTATAAACACCATTTCTCTCTCCTTCTTTGTATTTATCATGTTTTGCTATTTATTTCTTTACCTCTCTACATCTACCAAAAAGAAGTGAACTCCTTCCCCTTGCCACCCCTCTCCCTCTCCCTCTTTCTGACATTAATCAACACATACTTCTATGGTGGAAGGTTCTGATTTCATGAAAATACTACCATCCTGTACACATGTCTGAAGCATCTGGAAGTCAATACATGTTGCAGAAATGGTTTTTTTTTAATAGTTACTAACATTCCATATTAATATATTATCTAATTTATTCAACCAGTTTATTTCTCATTTAGTTTGGTTACTACTAACTATACAGTAAATAAACACACTCATTTAGGCTTTTTTTATAGTATGAGAGACTGCTGAGCTATTTTAAGTAGAGACCTCTTAATCTCCTTCACCAGTTTCTCCCGAGCC
The DNA here is from genome assembly GCF_042477335.2 of Ovis canadensis. NCBI lineage: Eukaryota > Metazoa > Chordata > Mammalia > Artiodactyla > Bovidae > Ovis > Ovis canadensis. The sequence goes on from NC_091245.1 coordinate 54,867,247, forward strand.
CACCAACCCCCTTCCCCGCCCTTCTGGCAGCCACCCATCTTTTCTCTGTCTGCGAGTCTATTTTCACTTTGTTTTGTTTGTCTCTGCCATGACTTATTTCACTTAGCACAGCATCCTCTAGATCCATCTATGTTGTCATTCTTTTCATGGCTGAGCAGTATTCCACTGTGTATATGTACCCCGTCGTCTTTATCTATTCATCTGCGGATGAATGTTTCGGTTGCTCCCATATCTTGATTATTGTGAATAGTGGTGCATGTATGGTTTCCCATTAGTGTTTTTGTTTTCTTTGGGTAAATATGCTGAAGTGAAACTGCTGAATCATGTGGTAGTTCTGTTTTTAATTTTTTTAGGAACATCCATACATCCATATTATTTTCCACAGTGTGTGTAGCAATTTATATTCCCATCAACAGTGCACAGGGGTTCTGTTTTCTCTGCGTCCTCATCAATATGTTATTTTGTGTCTTTTTGATAATAACCATCCTGACAGGTGTGAGGTGATGTCTCACTGTGGTCTTGATTTGCATTTCCCTGATAATCTGTGACACTGAGCATGTTTTCATGTGTCTGTTGGCCATCTGTATGTCTCTTTAGGAAAAATATCTATCCTGGCCTTCTTCAAAACAGATATTTCATTTCCCACTCATTTCCCTTTCTCTCTCTGTTACACTGAGAATTCTTTGAAACATAGAAAATCTTTGGGATTTCCCCGGTCATGGATGCCTGGCCTCTTTAGTCAAGGCCCCACCTCAGCTGAGTTTCCTTCTCAGTTCTGAGTCTGTAGCTTCCTCGCATTCAGTCTGGACCTGCCCTGCTTGAGTGCTCCTAGCAACCTGGACCTGGAGACAACCCTCTCTCCTGCCCACTGGCCCCAGAGAAAGGAAGGTGCATGAAGGAGAGAGTGAGTGACTTAGAGGAACCCTGAGGTTTTGTCCTCTCGCTTGGCAAATGAGGCATAAATCTCCCGTCTGTCTCTGAAAGACTTAAGAAATTCATTCCTTATGACTCTGCCTGAAAGAATCTTCTTTCTACCCTCCACCACCCTTCTGATCAGCAGGCTTTCAGTAGATTCCCACAAAGAGCTTTTGATTTGGCCCAGCGTTCTCTGCACCCTTGTGGTCCTGTTGAAAAGAGTTGTGCTCACTGCAGGCTTGTCTCCCCCGAGAACAGCAGGCGGAAGAGAATGCCAGACCTTTGTTCTCTTCTGAACACAGTCTTAATTGTCTTTCTCTGGTTGCTTTCATCATGGGCAGGCTTTGTTCTAAGCAACTCAGGGCAGTCCCTTCTCTGGGCTCCAGTCCCCTCTCGAGAACCTTCCCAGGAGCCACCGCCATGGGTTCTACCAGCAGAGAATTGGCGCTGTTCCATCCAGGTCCCTGCCAGAGTCCACAGACATTCACAGGGTGTCTCCAACGTCCAAATGCTGGGTGCTTAGTGCTGGGTATTTAGAGAGAAAAGAGACGCATGAAATTCTGCACCCACAGCATGGTTGTAAATGTAGTAATAGGATTTACAAAATGTTTCAAGTATTCGGAGGCACAGAACTTGGGCCTGGAGAGGCAGATAACAGTTTCAGAAAGAAGAAGACATTTGAGCTGGGTCTAAAGGGAGAGTAGAAGTTCGAGCCAGATGGAAGGGAGGGGACCGAGGCTCTGACATGAGAAAGAGCCCAGTAATGCTAGCACAGGATGAAATGCACACAGATGGATTAAAGTGGTGGCAGACTTGACTGAAAAGCAAGGTGAAGGCTTCATTCCTCCTTTATGCAATAAGTTTTCTAGAAGGAATTATCCAGTAGAGATATGATCTGGGCCAAGTAGGTAATTTACAATTTCCTAATATTCTCATTCACCAAGAAAAAAAAAATAACAAAAAACAAGTCATATTAATTTAACAAAATATTTTCTTTAACCTAATATAGCCTAAATATTATCATTTTAACATGTAATCAATATAAAAATAATATTGAGATGGTTTTACATTCTTTTTTTAATCTCTGTCTTCAAAATCTGGTACTTAAGCCTATCTCAATTCACATGCTAAATTTTCATCAGAAATACTAGAATGGTATTTGTATTTCATAAAATTTACAGTTGAAAAGGTAGATTTCACATACTCAAGTTGTTCAAATATATTTTTAATTTCCCAAAAGCTGAGTCAAGTTATTAGTTTTTAAAGTTAATTTTAATTACAGAACATCAAAAACTTAATTCCTCTGGTGTACTGACCACATTTCAAGTGTTCTGAAGCCACCTGTGGCTGGTAGCTACTGTATGCTGGGTAGTCCTAGCTTCTTCGAGGAAGTTTGAATTAAGTCCTGCAAGTAAGGAAGGGAACCACAGAGTCATTTCAAGCAGGGACATGGCTGATCAGATCTTTTTAGAAAGGTTACTTTTAGAAAGGATAGTTTGTTTTTTTTTCCATGTCTGTGAAAAGATCTGCTAGTCAAATGTAAACTTCGGACAAAATTGGGAGAAGGAGAAGGAAGGAAAGAGAATAGCAAGTTTAAATGGGCAGACTGCTGTTACCCTGGGAAGTCTTGTGAAGAGAGCAGTCATCAACGTGCAGATTATGAATCATCCTTGTATTTTTGCTAAAGCTCGTCCTTAAAGTAAAGGTGTACATTGTCCTCCTTCTTTCCAAGGCCTTGAGAGTGAGAAGGAATGTGTGATGTGACCAGATCAATGAAGTGGACAACTCCCCAGGGGCAGCCTTTTTCATGATCCTGACTTTGAAAAAGCGCATCTGATGATTGTCCACAGACATGCACAAGTTCTAAACACCCCTCTCCTCTGGCGATAGGGATCCCTGTGGTTGAACAGAGGACTGGGTGAGAGAGGAAGAAGGTGGCCCACACAATCAGCATAAACCACTCAGTGGCAGCTTGGGTTTGTCCCAGGAGCCCCATGGCGCCAATACATGAAAAATGAAACTCAAGCAATGTTTTGAATAGTGTGGGAAAATTCAGGAAAAACACTCAATCTGGGCAGTGTTTAAAACAGCCGACTGTCATGGTTCATAAATTCATAGAACTAAAGAGAAAGAGTAGACAAAACATGCCAATCCCAGGGTGATATAACTACTTTCCTAATTTATGATCTGTTCCGCTGACAGCTGAGCAGAAATATTATCTCTGATTACTTTTCCTGTGAGAAGTCAGGTGAAACCTCAGAAATTTAATCATAGCTCCTGTTCGCTGGCCTTTAGTTTTCTTATTTAAAAAATCGTTTGTATATTGATCATTTAACGGTAGGACTTTTATATCAAGTCTCAGAACAAGAAGGGTAAGTTCTTCAAGCAAATCCACTTACCTGGTTTTCAGTTAAACTAAAGATATGAAAACCTCGTGCATTCTGACTCAGCTGACTCAGAACTGGAGCTCCTTTGGGGTAAGATCATAAGGTTTGCTTTCACTCTTCATGGGGAAAGAGGGTTGCTGTACATTGATATTATCAGCATTGACTACATGTTGAAAACTGACTGTAAGTGGGAGGACACCATATTTTTGAGTTTGCACAATTGCTGAGGAAGCTCTCTTCACACTGAACAGTTAGTGTGCTGTTTACACAGGATTCTCATCTGTTCACTAAAGACTTAACACTAGCGCCTTGTGAGCTAGTTTAAATTTGCTGAAGTTGTGAGCACCGAGAATAGTTCCTGTTGCTTAGAAAGCACTTAGGAGGTTGGTTCTTTTCCATTTCCTATGAGTTCCACAGTTACATGTGAAAATATAAAAGCCACTGGTTGTTCTCTTAAAATACTCCCCTTGTGGGTATTAGACGAGATTCAGGAAACATCCAGGTAATTGCTCAAGAACTGAAGGACAGATTTGGAGAGTAGACAGAAGGCTTTCATCCCACTGCGTTACTTGGGCTCTCTTTCGCTCTGTAAAAGTCCAACCCATTCTTTTCCCAACACGCTCACGCCCACATGCACACGTGTGTGTGTACCTCATTGGCTCTAAAATTCTATTCTTAGAGTTTTGCTTCTGGGGCCTAATGAGGGTCTCAGATTAGCTTCATAGATTTCCCACTCACCCAAGTCAAAGGCTGCTTTCTCCGTCTAGAAAGCCTGATTATTTGATTTTGTCTTGAAATCTCCTCACGTCCTTGGGCTCCACAGAGGCACACACCACAGCACGTGACTCTGGATGGCAATGAGCAGCTTTCTTTTCTTTAATTAAATAAATAAATCCCTGGATTTAAGCCACAAAACAAAATGAAGGGAGGTTTTGGATGGAAATAGAAACGGGAAATGGTCCAGTTAAAGCTCCAGGGCATGACTCACTCCTGCAGCCCAGCTCACAGTTCCCCCCAAACATCAGCCTTGGCCTGATTGACAAGATCCCGTTGAAATGCCTTCCTTCCCATAGTCCCCTCCGTTGGAAAATATCAAGTGTCGCCCTTCAGATGCTTGTGCTCATTAGCCCTTGTATCTGAAATGAAGTTGCCCAGGTTTATAGAGGGGAATCCCATATGATTCTATAAAGGCCAGATTGCAGGTCAGAAAATACACTCCAACAGCGTATTTCTGGCCCTACAACAGCCTGTATATGGAAAGAAAGGGAAGAAGGAATGGGAAAATGAGGGTACTTTTTCTTTTTTCTTTAACCTTTACTGAAATATAGTTGATTTACAATGTGTTAGTTTCAGGTGTACAGCAAAGTGATTCCATTACACATATATATTTATACATATTTCTTAAGATTCTTTTCCATTATAGGTTATTACAAGATATTCAGTACAGCTCCTGCGCTTCCCTGGTGGCTCAGTGGTAAAGTATCTGCCTGCAATACAGGGGACATGGGTTCGATCCCTGGGTCGGCAATGTCCCCTGGAGAAGGAACCCACTCAAGTATACTTGCCTGAGAAATCCCATGAACAAAGGAGCCTGGGGGCCCAGGGGGTCAGCAGAGTCAGACACAACTTAGCAACTATACCACCGCCACTACCACCACCCTGTGGTATACAGTAGGTCCTTGTTGTTTATCTATTTTACATAAGGCAGCCTGAAAAGTGAAAAGTGTTAGTCGCTCAGTCACACCTGACTCTTATTCAACCCCATGCACTGTAGCCCACCAGGCTCCTCTGTCCTTAGAATTCTTCAGGCAAGTACTGGAGTGGGTAGCCATTCCCTTCTCCAGAATATCTTCCTGACCCAGGAACTGAACCTGGGCCTCCTGCATTGCAGATTCTTTACTGTCTGAGCCACCAGGGAGTCACCCAGTAGTATGTATATTTTAATTTCAAACTCCTAATTTATCCCTCCCCAACACCTTAATAAATTTGTTTTCTATGTCTGTTAGTCTATTTCTGTTTAGTAGATAAGTTCATTTGCATCATTATTTTTAGATTCCACAAATAAGCAATACCATCTAGTATCTGTCTTTTTCTGACTTCACTCATTGTGACAATCTCTGGGTCCAACCAAGTTGCTGCAAGTGCCATTATTTCATTCCTTTTAATGGTCAAATAATATTCCATCGTATCTATGTACCACATCTCCTTTATCCATTCACCTGTCGATGGACCTTTAAGTTGCCTCCATGTCATAACTATCGTAAATAGTGCTATGAACACTATGGTGCATGTATTCTTTCAAATAATAGTTTTCTCCAAACATATGCCCAGGAGTGAGATCGCTGGAGAGGATCCAGTGGAGAGGTGGGAAGTGTCACTTGGAGAGGACACTTTCTTTCATTCAACTTCTCTTTCCTTTGCCTACCTCTCTCGAGTCAAGCTCTGAGGGTACAAATGCTGAGTGATGGCCCTGTCGTCAAAGAACTGGCTGTGTAGATATTTGGGATAGCGGTAGGTTATATGTGGCCAAGAAGTAAAAAGTCGAACATCACGGTGAACTGCAACCACTTGAAAATGTTGAAAGAGCCATTATTTCATTATGATGACAAGTAAGGAAAGTTAACAATAGAAAGAAATGCTGTTGTAATGAACAAATGTGTTTTCATCAGTCTAGAAAAAATTCTGGATAACAGTCAACCAAATTATGTGAATTGGACACTGGCATTACACCGAATTAGCAGGTTATCAATCAACAAAAAATGGAGGGAAAAAGAGAGGATGTAATCAGTGTTCTTTTAAAAGAAATTTTTTGTACTAATAACTTATCAGTGTTAGGAAACAAGATGAGTATTAGATAGGAGACAAGAAGTGGGAAACATAAGCATGGGTTTCTTTTGGAAGGATGAAAACTTTAGAAAAGCATGTAAGGTTACAAGTGCTGGGTGGTATTGGTTAGAAAAGAGTGGGTTGGAAGAGGAAAATGTTACAGGACTAGTTAGTATAAATAGGGGACATGTTAGGTCAGTTAAATGCAACTAGAGAGTTCAACAAGACATTATGGAGAACAGATAAAGAGGAAACTGCAAAATATCGACCACCTTGTGAGGCTAAGAGAGGACCCATAACTAGTTAGGGTTTGTCCAAATGAACCGGAGGTTGTAACTGAACTGAAAACCCCTCTACAGGCATCCCTGGATTCGATAATTATGAGAATACTTACACGCAAATAAAGTAGAAAGTGACTTGGGGTCCATCCGTAGTCTAATTAGCTGCTGCTTCTGGGGGAGATTGGAGTGAACTTTGGGAAGTGTTTGTGCCAGGTACAAAGCATTGAAAACCAGGAGAGAAAACTTACAAGGATGTACTGAAAGGTTGTAGAGTCTTGCTGCTCAGGGAACTTCCTGGGGAACAGAGACCTCATCCATCTTTTACTGATACGGTCACAAATCATGTAAATTATAAGCCTAGGCTATGGATTTACTTCTCACCCACCCTCGGTGAGAGGAGGTGAGGAAAGTGAAATCAGTCTCTTTTTCTCTTCCTTCCTCCCAGTATTTGAAGAGGTGGGTTAGAGGACTGCTCGGCAGGACAACAGGCAGTGGCAGGGGACAAAGAGTGGATGAACCTTGAAAACATGCTTAGTGAAAGAAAAGTCACAAAAGACTGCATATTATGTGATTCCATTTATATAAAATGTCCAAACAGGCAAATCTATGGAGATACAAGTTCATCCCAACCTATTCTTCTAGCCTCTCCCCTTCCTTTGAAACTAGTTTGCACAAAGAATGTAGACAGGAGTTGAACCAATCATCCAGTGTTTCTCAAAGTGTGGGCCAAGCTGACCCACATCAAGATTGTTGGGAGAACTTATTAAACATGCAGATTAGAAGGCCAGCCCAAACTCACCAAATGAGAACCTCTGGAGATGAAGTCTGAAGAAGCTCACTACCCCAACCCTTCTGTCTCATTCCAATCACCAGGCTTCTACTTTCTATGGACACTACATGTGCAGTGGGACAAATCTCAGCAGTTGGCACGATTTTAGGGAATTTTGAGAGGAAGGGATAGTAGCGCCTTCATGCCCAGAAAATCAGCTCCCCTCTCCTTCCTCTGTAGCTGGCTCCTTGTCCCGGTGTATCAAGTCTCCAAGAGGACTCTGCCCTTAGCATTTAGCACCCCTGCAAGTTGAGGTCCCAGCTCTTGCTTTCTCCACACTCGTCCCTCTTATCCCCCAACTTCTGCCCTATTCCTACCCTGCCCCAAATAATCCAGAACACTCAGAAGTCTCATTTTAACTAACTCAAGTCTTTCCATGACCTTTAACAATAATTTGTTTACCTCAATAGGCTCCTAGTCTTTGCTGTTGTTGTTGGGCCAGTTTTAGGTTCACCGCAAAATTGAGCATTAACAACAACAGCAAAGACTAGGAAGCCTATTGAAGTAAACAAATTATTGTTAAAGGTCATGGAAAGACTTGAGTATATACTCCCTGGCCCAAAACACACACCACCTCTCCCACTATCAACATCCTACACAGAATTCCCTGGAGGTTCTAGTAGATAGGATTCCAAGTTTTCACTGCCATGGTCCAGTTTGAATCCTTAGTCAGGGAACTGAGATCCTGCAAGCCACAAGGCACAACCAGAAAAACAACTCCCCCCACCCTGCACCCCCACAAAACATCCCACACAGGAGTAGCACATACATTATAACTGATGAACCTATATCAACACATCATCACCACTCAACAGAATTTATATTATGGGCTCACTTTTACTTGGCTGCACTGGGTCTTCGTTGCAGCATGCAAACTGTTAGGTGTGGCATGCAGGATCATTTTCTGACCAGGGATAAAAGCTGGGCCCCTGCATTGACAGGATGGAGTCTTCAGCCACTGGACCACCAGGGGAGTCCCAGGGTTCACTCTTGGTGTGGCATGTTCTATGGGTTTTGACAAAGGTATAGCAGCGAGGATCCATGGTTACAGTATCACAGAATAGTTTCACTACCATAAAAATCATGTGTTCCACTTACTCATTCCTCTCTCCCCCCAGCTCTTTTACTATGTCTCCACAGTTTTGTCGTTTTTCTGTTACATTGTATGCAGCCTTTTGAGATTGGCTTCTTTCATTTAGTAATATGTATTTACATTTCCTCCATGTCTTTTCATGGTTTGAGAGCCCATTTCTTTTGAGCTCTAAATAATATCCTATTGTTTGGATGCACCAGTGTATTCATCCACTCACCTAACTAAGGACATCTCTGTTGCTTCCAATTTTTTGCAATCATGAATAAAGCTCCTATAACCCTGTGTGCAGGTTTTTGTGTGGACTCAACTGCATAAGTGCCAAGGAGCACAAACTGTTGGACCATATGCTAATACTTAATTTGTAAGAAATAGACAAATGGTTTTCCCAAGTGGCTGTACATTTTGCATTCCCGTCATTCCTGTGCCTCCCCACCCTCACCAGCATTTGATGATGTTTTAGACTTTGCCCATTCTAATAGGTGTGTAGTGGTATCTCATTTTGTTAATTAGGCACCTAGTTTTTAAACAACTATGCTTTCTCCATGGTTTTGGAGTCCTGTGTTTTAGACTTTTGCACTGCAACTTATAAGCAGGTAATCTTTATTACTAAAAATGGTTTTATAAACATTTCTTAAAACTTTCTCTTTCTTCCTTTTAAACATAGATAAATGCAGAGGGCACACCAGAAGAAGTTTTTCGTCAACTCTGCACAGCTATTGACTCTATTTTCTGAAGGCAAAAATGCATGTATGTTGAGAGTGGAACAGAGAAAAATATTAAAAGGTTCATCGCTTAACACAGTATGTTTCAATTTAAACCTTCTGTGTCCCCTGCCTCAAAATCCTGACATTGCTGTTTGCTTCCCAGCTTGACCTGAGAGGTGTGTGGAAATCATGCATGGTGTATTTGGTATTATCCAGCCTTTTCTTCCTCAGTCAGACAGCAGTCTGCACTCATAGCACGCACGCTTTTCTGTCACCTCAGAGCTAACTAGTATGTGAACAGCAGTGCAGTGCCCGTGTGTGTCAGTTGTGCCTTCAGGACTAATCATATTCTCTCCTCAGAGAGGGAGGAGTTAGTGTCCTTAATGCCCCATCACATCTCCCTTCCTCTCTTCAAGATTTGTTGTTACCTAAGGCCCTTAATATGGGGGGCAAGCTGGGGCATCTCCGTCTGGAAGCTGTTTCCTCAAAGTCTCATCCAGCTCAGAATCACAGAGATTGGGTTAACAAGTGAACACCAATTGTTCCTAAGAAATTTGATTAGATTTCTAAAAATGTTATAAGAGCTTTTTAAAATTTGAAAGTGTATAGCTTTTTCCAAGATAGCAAAATCTAGACTAGTCACCAATAACATTTCTCTATTCATTTCTATAAAACTGGCTACTTGGAATACTGTCATATTGGCTAAGAGTACAAACTGGATAAGCTGTCTAACCTAGACTCTTCCATAAAATAGTTGGTGCATCTGGGGAATTACACATTAATACCAATGACCACACAGAATTTAAAAGCATGAGGTGATTTGTTTTTGCATTCACTGGACTAACGTCAACTTATGTCACCTGTGTAGTTACCAAGCAAGTAAGAAATGTAATAACAAAACTGACGTGGGAGGAAGAGGCATGTCAGTACACAGTGTTTATCAGAGTTTAATGCTGTATTTGTTCCATAAAGGCCCTTTACAGAGGTTTGCAAACCTTATATCCATATGTAAAACTGTGTTTCCTCAAATCAAACCAGTGAAGTTTGGGTTCTCTTTTGTGCTATCAGCTGCCAATTCAGAGTTTCTTATATATTCTACTGGAATAACTGCATTTAGTCACTACAAAATACCACAGTTTCAATTTGCATGATTTTTTTTTTCTTCAATGGTTGTGCAGGATTGAAGGATTCATTTCTGGGACAGAATTGTATTTTTAAAATCTTTTTTTTCTTGAAATGGATATGTACAAATAAAATAAATGGAACACAGGATAACTCTTTTTCTATTTATTTGTAACTCACATCATTCTGGAAAGCATTTGAAGCCTTATTCCAAACAGAATTTCAAAGGCAAACACAGTAATAGTTGAGATTTATGATATGCTCATATGGTTTTAATTTTGGCCATAGATCAGTTTTGAGCTATTACAGAGAGCACTCTCAGTGTATTCATGATACATGGTAATTTTCATATTTCCTTTTACTCTAGCAGTCATTCTTAAACAGAAATGTCAGTGTTTGCTAAAGAAGAAATTAAATTTCTTTGGTTACAATTATGTCTCTATTAACAAAAAGGGGCATGTTCCTACAGCTCACACAGTTGTCAAATACTTTATTACTACCCCAAGTTGTAACACTCTCTACAGGGGAACACAAAGAGTATTTGAGCAAATTAGAGAGAGAGTTACAGGATGCAAATTATCAGTTGTGCCAGAAAACACAAAATGACTCTTTGTTGAGATTAACATTCTTTAAACACATACCACATATTGGTAAACAGTCCATGCCCACCACAGCTTTGACAGACAGCAGGGCAGCAGACAAACCCAGCCACGGCTTTTATGGCTGCAGTTGGCTACCCTCTTAAGAAAAAAAAATTAGCAGGGGTAAATGGCTTTGCCCCAAAGAGTATCTAGAGGTACAAATCAAGTCTTCTACAAAACTGCTAAAATAGTCTACTGATTTGAATGGCTTGACATGACATCACTAAAGTCGTAAGATTGTATAGTAGGAAAGGACTTTAGAGGTCTCTGCCCCTGGAAGAAGACTTTGTCTGTATGTATAAAATACCAAAACACAAACTCCTTTACAATGATCTACATCCAGAGCCTCACTTGATCTGGCCTTGTAGCCTCTCTCACCCCAACAACTACCATTCTCCTCTTGCTCATCCGGTTCAAATGACACTGGCCCTCTGTTGCCTGAACAAGCTAAGCTCTCTACTAGATCAGGACCCCTGGCCTTGCTATCCTTCTGCTTCTTCCTCCAGATTATCCACAAGGCTAAATCCCTCACCCCATTTAGGTCTCTGTTCATACTGACTCTTGTTGAGGTGTTCTCTGAGTACTCCTTCTAAATGACAGACTGGTCCTGATAATTCTTTTTTTTTCAAGCATTATTTCTCTTTACAGCATTTATCTCTGCCTAAAATTATATAGTATTTTTATTTACTTGTTTACTGCAGATCTTCAGCATTAGCATATAAGCTTCAGAAAGGCAAGGCTCCGTATCCTCAGTTCTACACATAGGCATCATTATGGAGGGCTAACACTTAAATCCTCTGAACCTTGGTTTTTCTCATATGTACAGTGGAGGTCACAACCATAAGTAACCTCACAGAGGTGCTGTGAGGATTAAAGAGGTTAATAATACATGTAAATCATTTACTAGTTCCTAGTGCTCAGTAAAAGGTAGTTCTTTGTCAACATTTATTGAGTGTCTCATTTAAACAACAGAATTTCCATTCTAGTTTCTATTACATCACTCTAAAAACATGGCAGAAAATGGGGTCCCAGAGAAGACCAAAATCTCAGCCACCTAGGTCTGAACCACATCCTCTAAATAAGACAGGATGTAATAATCCTTTAGTCCTCCCAGAGCCCTGCAAAGATCTCCTGAGGCAAACCTTCTAAGGGTCCCACAGACACACTCGCAGACACTCAGGCATAGCTGGTTTTTAACTTTCTAGAGAAAAAAACGTAACCAAAACATCAGTCCTATTACCAATAAATATTTATTGAGAATCTACTAAGAGCCAGACTGTAGGTATAAAGGTAAACAGGGATGGTCTCTGTCTTCATGGAGCTAAATGTGATACCATGCTCAAAAATCCATTTAATCAGGTACTTGAACTTTAAGGGAAAAGGTTCCCCCCAGGCCGCCTCAGGATCATATAAATAGAAGCACATTGTTCATCAAGATATGAAATAAAAACTAACCTTTAGAACCTACACAGAACAATACCTGCATAATCTTGTGGAAAAACCCACTTGTTATCTGGAGACTTTCAAGTCCATTCAATGTACCTAGAAATAACAGCCTTCAAACTTTGTTACCCACAGTAAGAAATATAGTAATTTATATAGCATGCCACTCTTATGTTTATAACATAGAATTTTTGCAAAGTATTTATCCTTACTACATGTCATATACTGTTTTTTTCATTTCATAAAAAAAAAAAATGTTCTTCACACCCCAGTAAATTGTTGTGTTCTGCAATTTAAACAAAAGGGAAAAGGAGAGAAAAATGGACATGGCATACTATTATGCTGGGAGGTACCAAACATGCAGGGAAAACAAACTGTATGTGAGGCAGGAGACCCAAGCCTTTAGTCCCAGCTTTGCCTAAAAAGCCTTATGACCACATGTTTGCTGTCAAATTAGAATATGTAAATTATGTTTGTTTCCTTAATTCATCACAGGGCAGGCTGAGTGCTTTTTCCCCATCCACAGATGTGCTTCTCTATTCTGAGCTATAATCCTGGACATTTGCTCAGATTTATACTCTAGCATGCATAGCACACCAGAATAAGACAGAAAAGCAACTACTGCACACCTTCACCTCCAACACCTCAGTGACCCCTGACAAAGGGAATATTCCTGTGCAGGAAATAGGGTAGTGAGGCAGAACGCTGACCTGGGAGCAATTTGTCTGGGTTAAAACCTAAGCATCACCACGTTACTAACCATATTGACCTTGGGCAAGTTACTTAACCTCTCTGGCTAGATTTCCTGATATGAAACCAGGATAATAAATGAACCTGCCTCATAAAATTGTAAGAATTAAATCTGTTACTATCTGCTTGCTTGGCACATAACACTCTATTAGTGTTTGCTATTATTCTTAGCACATATCACACCAAACAAAATTCCCACTGCCTAAATCTGAAAGCAGTGGTTTTAGGTGTCCTTAAAAGTTCTTAAGGGAGATCAACCCTGAATATTCACTGGAAGGACTGATGCTGAAGCCAAAGCTCCAGTATTCTGATCATCTGATGCAAACAGATGACTCACTGGAAAAGTCCCTAATGCTGGGAAAGACTGAAGGCAGAAGAAAAGGGTGTCAGAGGATGAGATGGCTGGGCAGCATCAACGATGCAATGAACATGAACTTGGGCAAACTCCAGGAGATGTTGAGGGACAGGGAGGTCCAGCATGCTACAGTCCATGGAGTTGCAAAGAGTCAGACACGACTGGGCGACTGAACAACAACGGAAGTTCCTTCAGTTCTTAGCAAATAACTTGAGCATAATATTTCAGAAAATACAACTGACCTACTGAATACTACTGAATAAGTGATGCTTTAAGAAGTAGGTCTATGTTTGTCTCAACGCCAATGCTTCCATGTAGGAGACGGAAGGCCTACTTGCAAATGACAACCCTGCCCATTCCTGCAATCTTCAAATTAAAACAACAATACACATTACCACTAACTATTGCCCTTTTAAAGTCATGAGGACTATTTGCTTAGAGCTGAGAAATGCAAAATAAACACATCTTTGCTTAAGCAAGAAAGAATCCTCTTTGTCACTCAAAATTTTCAAAAATCTTTTGCCCTTAAAAAAGATTTAAGTGGATTTATTCTGCTCTGTTTATCATAACAATTGTTATTACTCTTTCAAAGCATACATGATAGTTTATGGGATTTTTGAATGGCTCTGAATGGTTCTTAAAAATTGATTAGTATTATTCCTATACAAACACAGAAGTTATAGAAGTTACCATCAGTGCCACCTACTATCTTACTACAAGTTGAAGGTAGAGCTTCTGGAATATTCACTTGCAGTTTAATAGCCAAATGCCCAAACTGCTGATTCCCCTTGTCTTCCCCCAACTAATAATTTCAGGGCATAAAGTTTAGCTCAAGCCCATTTCCCTTTTTTCTGATGTGATATATTTTACCAAAATCATCAGTATACTTTAATCAATATATTACTTTTAAAATTCTCATATTTCTATAGTTAAAGATATATTACTTTTCTCAATTAAAAAAATTCAGGGTATAATTTCAGTACACTACAATGTATTGAAGAGGACTGGTAAATAATGTCCCCTTGATTTAAAACTGGAAAAAACAGGAGACTAAAAATTGTGTCAGTATACTTAAATCTTAGAATATTTACATTTTCCATTAATCAATAATAATTTCCAGAGAATACAGTGATTTTCAAAAACTACTTATTTAACACATGGGGAGGCTTACTTTCATCAAAAAGAATGAGTAAAAATTTTCAACGTAAGTTTAGTTTTCACATCTGGACATTAATTATTGCCTTTTTTCTTTAACCATGGTATGCATTCTTTTTTTAAACCTAGTTTAGTGTTTCAGCAAACACACTGAGTGAAAACATTACCATCTTTTACAGAGTTTCTCAAATTTACTCTTTTCCATCATATAGTCCATATTCTTCTTAAAGGATAGGTAAAGGAAAAAAAAAAACCTTAAAAAATTTTTTTGTTTTAACACTCATTAAAAAAAAAAGAATCCAAAATCTAACCAAAGGAAGTCACAACAAGCATTCTATAATATAAACAGACAGTATCCACATAGTTTATTTCTCACAGTTCTCCTGACAAATGAACATTATTCAAGAACATACTGTATACACAGATAAGAAGAAACATACAAAATGTTTTAAATGATGCACAACAAAATCCAGCAGTATAAAAGAATGCATGTGAACTCTTGCTCACTGCACAGACTAAATTTAATCACTTGTTTAAATAGTAATAAAAATACAATCTTTTATGGATCTTGTGCAGACTACAAAAGAGGGAAATTATTATCATATATATGATTTTTATATTAGGCAGTTTTCTTCAATGAGTTGCACTGACAACTCCAAATACAGAGGCAGAAGGCTGTGTATTTTAAAGAAATTAATATTGTGAATTAGAGACTTTACACAGTTACTACCACTGGCACTTTTCACCATAGTTTGTACACATCACATGATCATCTTATATAACATTACATTTAAAAAATATATCTGAGTGACAATTTTATAACATTCACACACCATGAGCTGGTTAAGGAAGCAATGCCACAGCTGCCTCCTGTAGTGCTTCACTGTTGGTAATAAGGACAGTTCATTCTGGTTAAAAGAAATTAGACATCAATATGGTTAAGCAGCTCCAATTTACTAAAGGCCATCAGGGGCCACCACTGGGACAGTGAGTTCTTTTAAAGTGTATATATCCTAGATGCAAACACCATCATTGGTTAAAACTTTGTCTAAAGAAGTCAGTTTCTGTGCTGGAAACTATTTTCACAAAACTGAAAGCTACTAAACTGTTTTAATATAAATACTTTGTCTTCTCATTAGCATAGTTATGACCAAGTTCTTTGAAACCTTTGGAATTTACTCTCTCTTTAATATGTGCTCTCGTTTCCATCTCCCCCATTTAAGATCACCACCTAAAAGGCTTTAAGGTGGTGGTGAGAATTTCACCAGGGAAACCCTTCGCTCACCAGGTATGTTCAGCTGCTGAACAGTGATCTAGAGCCACAACGGTGCAGAGCTGGACTTGACGAGAACACTCAGGAAGCTGTCATGCTGTGAGTGTCATTTCAGGGAAAGCAGAGAATCTTTCCAAACTGTGCACATAATTCACAATGATACCATTGCTATGTGTTGAAGAGGACTAGTGTATGATGTTCTCTTCCATGTCATCTGTTTGCTGGAAAGTAGTTTGGGTCAAGGTAATTATAACTGGTGCCCTGGGACACACAGTAGTCTCTGTCTAAGAATGTCTCTGACCGATAAACAGGTTCTAGTTGGTGATCTTCCTTGTGAATGTCTGTTTCATGAAGGCTGCAATGAAAACACACACAAATGCATCATTATATGGTACTGCTTGCATTTTGCTGGAGATACTCTCAAATTTCCTCATGGCTCTTCCTGTTTAAATCCATTAATCAAAATCTCTAATGGAAAGTTACTTGAGATGTGGTATGATTAAGGAAAATTTCTATGGTGGTTTTCTAAGTAGTTTAAGAAATCAAACTCACTAGTAGCTGAGGTGCTCTTGTCAAAATTTTAAGACCTACAGTGAAGGAAACACTTACCAGTCTGAACAAGAATCACAGAAATCCAAAGACATTTCCGGAGGACAATCCTGGCAATGCCACCGAACACCCTGGATAGGTTCTATGCCACAGTTATCACACTAATAAAAATTCAGAGAGAGAAAGTATTAAGCTAAAATCATCTCCAAACCTGGGCATTTGATTATTAGTAGTTACTTTCCTGAAAGGTACCTCAGACCAGTATACAATGACTGTGACTGAGAAGCACTGACATAATAATACCATAGTTAAACATCCAAATATGTTACAGAACTATTTAAAACAGGTTACCATAACTAACATAAATCCAAGTGAACACAAAATCCGCTCTGAACTTTTGTCTTACTCAGTTAGTTTCCAAAGCCAAGAAGGCTCCTAATAACCAATGCCCATCAAGAAGAAAAGGCAGATTTAGTTCTTTCTCAGTGTTGTGACATTGTGGGAGCCAAGGTGTGTTCTGTGCAATTTAGAAATCAAAGTAAATATCATTTCTAATTTCTCTTATCATTAGGCCAACTAGAGTGGCTGACACACTGGCAAACTAGCCACAGCTGGGTTTTTCAATAGAATTATGAGAAGTAGAGAGAGTTTCCTCCTGAAAAGACAGAGCTGTCAATTAGGAAAATCTCTAAAGGGAGAAGCAGGACCACTGAAAGAGCAAAACAAGAAAATCACTTAATACAGTCTGGCTAATGGCCACTCTCAAGGATCAGAGGTACAAGAATTTTGTTTTAAATGTATCAGTCACAGCATACATAAGTATTTGTATGTATACCACTACCAGTCAATCTGTAGTTCATGGCCTCAATTTTACTTCCTCCAATCCCACCAAGTATAATCAGTTCTAACATTTATGGTGTTCTCAAACCTGTTAATCCCTATATTTCCAAACCCATCAGTCAAGTTGAGGACATTCTCATCTTTTGTCTAAATTAACCAGGAGAATCTCCCAACCAGTCTCTGTTGTTAGCCATTCTTCCTCTTCATTCTCCATATTAAGGCCAGAGTGATCTTTTTCCCCATCTACTTTTTTCCCAATTACATAAAAAAGCATACAAGAACAAATTATTTAAAGATTTTAACAATACTATAGTCAGAGATTAAGAGTTACCCTCTGTAAATCCACTGCCTTCCTAAGAGTTATATATTTTAAGAAAATAGAATGATCTTTCCCAAATGTAAATTTCATATTATTCTCTGCTTAAACTTCTTCAAAGGTTTTCCCACACTTAAGGAGAAAATTTGGCAAAATTTCCAAGGCAACTAAATAGCCTCCTACTACTCTCCAGTATGTACTCTAGTCATACTCAACTATTTCACTCATTTAACTTCTCTAAATTACTTACGAGATGAAAACAGAGTAAGGGAAGGGAGTCTGTTTATTGCTGAATCCCCTAGCACTTAGCAAAGTGCCTGGAATATAATGGGTTAGGGCAAAATTTTGTGGAATGAATAAATGTACTTCTACTAGACTCACAAAGAACAGCAGAGGTAACTGAATCTGAAAGGGGAAAAGAAATTTCTGATCTATAACCGATAGTAACAACCAAAGAAATAGCTCTACAGGTGAATGGATGGATAAAGAAAATGGTGTTCTCTATCTTCCTCTACACACACACACACACACACACACACACAATAAAGACAATGGTGTTCTCTGTCTTCCTCTACACACACACACACACACACACACACACACAGAGGAATATTATTCAGCCATAAGACAGAAAGAAATCTGTCAAAGCCATTTGTGACAACATGAATAAAACCTAAGGACATGATGCTAAATGAATTAAGTCAGATACAGAAAGACAAATGCTGTATGATCTCACTTAAATGAAGAATTTAAAAAGTTGACTTCAAAGAAGCAGAAAGAGTAGAGGTTATTGAGGGTGGGCAGGGGCTGTGGGGCCTGGGGCAGGAGGCAGGGTATGTGTGTCATTGGTCAAAGGGTACAAACTTTCGGTTTCGAGTAAGTTCTGCAGACCTAATGTACAGCATGGTGTGTGTGTGTCTATGTGTGTGCACAGGTGTGCTCAGCTGTGTCCAATTCTCTGTGACCCTATGGATTGTAGCCTGCCAGGCTCCTCTGTTCATGAGGTTTGTTAGACAAGAATACTGGTGTGGGCTGTATAATTATAAACTGGTAAGTATACAGAGCAAAAGGGTGGAATGTGAATTTATAATGGAGGGACTAATAAGTGAGTGCTCAGTTGTACCCAACTCTGCGACCTTATAGACTGCAGCCCACCAGGCTTCTCTTTTCATGGAATTTTCCAGGCAAGAACACTGGAGTGAGTTGCCATTTCCTCCTCCAAGCAATCTTCCTTACCCAGGGATCGAACCCACGTCTCCTACATTGCAGGGGATTCTTTACCACTGAGTCACTGGGGAAGCCCTTACAGTATGGTATATATAGCTAATAACACCGCACTGAATACCTGTAATTTGCTATGAGAGCAGATGTTAAGTGTTCTTGTCTCAAAAAAACAAGATAACTATGTGAGGTAAGCTGCTTTTTACATCTTAAACATTTTTTACACCTTAAAATATATACAATTTTTATTTGTCAGTTATATCTCGGTAAATTTGGGAATACTAGAGAAAAACTTTGCCTCTCATATACTACGTCAAAGTTGCCTACAGCTGTACCATCCCGAATACACCTGAAAGTGTTAGTCACTCAGTCGTATCTGGCTCTTTGCAACCCCACAGATTAGGTTGCCATTCCCTTCTCCAGGGGATCTTCCCAACGCAGGAGTCAAACCTGGGTCTCTGGCATTGTAAGGCAGATTCTTTATCATCTGAGCCACCAGGGAACACACCTGATCTCATCTATTACCTCAAAGTATACCTGTATATTTTTCTTATTTCTACTGAATCATAAATCTCTTGATACCAGTATCTGTGACACACTACTCTGTATAAATGAATAGGACAAGAGCTAAACCTACTTTTATCTGTGTGCTTGAAAGTTGTGGAGTTGAAAGCTCCGAAAACCACCTTAAATATCTCTTATCACCCTTGCAAAAATTAAATGAATAGAAAAATTAAGTAGAATTTACCTTGAATCCTACATGCTGCACAAATCCACTTTCAGCTTGCATTTGCTGAAGTTTTTGTTTTTTTAACTTTTTAAACTGTAATAGTTCCTTATATTCAGGTAAATTCCTATACGCGACAGGAATACTTTCTTCATCCTATTGAGAAAAAGGAAAAAAAAAAGGAAAGAAAACCATGAAACAGTTAGTTTGACAATTAAAACAAATTAGTATGAGAAATACTGATAAATAATATTTTTCTACTGACAAGGTATTTTTCACATTTAAAGAAACCCTCAACATTTTAGGGCTCATAGGAAATCAGTGCTGGTACCAGTAATATTTTAGACTAATACTTCTGGAGGGCTTCTTAATGCAACAGTAATACTAAACTATAGTAGGCAGCTTCATGATGCAAGTAACAGGGAACAAGGCATAACTCCCACTTCTGCCATACCATAGACTAATGCAAACTCAACTCCTCCCCAACAAGTTCATGGAGACCTGAAAGACTCCTTATAATCTACTTCTTCTTGATCTGCAGGAAGCTCCTCTTCACCAATCTAACAGATTTTTATGATTCCTCAGGTAAATACGGCATTTTCTTAAAACAGGCAAAACAATCTCTACTCTGCCTTCTGCTCAGTACTCCAACGATTAAAACAGTACATTTCTTTTAAATGGATGAATTTAAGTTACAAAGATGAGTATAAAGAACTGAGTATAAAGAACAGTAAAAACTACACGAATATATGAAGTTGAAGCTGACAGATGAAAACACCAAGCTTGCTATTCTCCCAGTTTATTTGTGCTCTGCCACCCAGTATCTATCTCTTTCCTTTGCTACCTCATGACTGATCCCATGGTCACTGATTCCCACAATCCTCCTAAAAAGCACCTCCAATTAATTAATCCCATGTTCTATCAATTTCCAATCCTGGACCAGACAACCCCTGCACCTCCCATTCCTCCTGCTTTTCATGTTAAGTATTATTAGTGCTATGTTTATATTGTATCAAGGAAAATGATGTTTATAGAAAGTATAGCATTTGCCCAACTTCTCAAAATTGGCTAAGATGGTAAATTTTATGTTATGGGTATTTACCACAATTAAAAATAAAACTTCCAAATGCTTCAGTCATTAAAAAAGGAAAATCTTGCCATGTGCAGCATGAGGGATGGACTTGGGGCAATTAAGTGAAATAAGTCACTTATTTGGAGAAAGACAATACCATGATTTCACTCATGCAGAATACTAAAAAATAAACACATAAACAAAACCAAAAACACACTCAAGTGTAGAGAGCAGATTGGTGTCCCTCCCACAGAGGGAAAGAGTGGCAGGGGTGGGAAAAATGGGTAGAGGGGTCAAATGTATGGTGACAGATGGAAACTCGATTATTGGTGGTAAGAATGCTACAATATACGTTAGTTGAGTTAAAATGCTGTACACATGAAACATACAATGTTATAAACCAAACAAATATTTTCTTAAATGTTCACCCACAAACAGATTTCCTAGTTATAATGATTTTAAAGTTACTTAAAGGAGAAATACTATGACTAATTTTAAGGGGGGCTAAAACAGTGTACAGATTCTCTCTCTAGCTCTGCTTTTCTGAAAAGAGAAACTGAATCTATAAATTTTACAGTAGAGGGTTTATAAATATACATTTAAATAGATATATTAAAGTAATTAGAATGGTGTGAACTGGTACTCATTTAAAAATAAACAAAATCAAACAAAACTTAAATCAAATTCAACCACCTATACTACATTTTACCAATTTTCTCAAAATGTATTTCTCTTAAACATCCCACCATCACTCCTCACCTAGCTAAATTTTATTCTTCCGTTAATGATGAACTTGATATCACTTCCTTGGGTCTTCCTTTTAAATTCTCAATCTAAATCAAGTCCCTCTAAAATAATTACAATCACACCTATTTTTAAAACACTTTTGTTCATACCTATGCAAGCTGATTTCTAGCAGAGCCTGTTATGTATTAAATATAAGTGAATGATACTCAACTGAGTAATTATAACATTCACAAAATATAAAATTACACATAAATATGATATCCTAAGACACAGCAGACAGTAGCTGTTTTTCAAAAGACAATTTAAAAAGCAAAAAAATTAAGAATATATTTTATGGTAATCTGATACAAAAGTATACAGTCAGTATTTGATTAATCTAGAGAAAGAACAAATGAGATGTACTTTTATCTGCTGACTTTTCATTAAAATCTCCTTTCCCAGTTACCACATATAATCAAAATATTAGGAAAGATACAAGGCAATCTATATGTCCTTTAAGTGAGGAATCAGAATCATGTTACTTACTAAGAATTTTAGCACAGTAAAGTAAAAAAATATTAACAGCAATAAAAAGGAATTTCTATGAATGGAAAATAAAACGAAAAGAATTAACCTAAATTAGCATCCAAAGGATGACAACACAAAGAGGAATTAGTCCTAGAATATTTAAAAAGTGTGATTTAATGTTATTTCTATAGTGGGATATATCCTAAGGCAAAAAAAGTGCCACCCCAAACTCCTATTTTCAGTATCATATTGTTGATGGTGGTGCTGCTATTAAATTCTGTGATTACATGCTTGGGGCTGGTGCATGGGGATGACCCAGAGAGATGTTATGGGGAGGGAGGTGGGAGGGGGGTTCATGTTTGGGAACGCATGTAAGAATTAAAGATTTTAAAATTTAAAAAATAAAAAACTAAAAAAAAATAAAATAAAATAAATTCTGTGATTACCATGACCAGTGTGTGACAAAGAAAGTGAACATTATGTTGATATCACTAACAACTGGGATTTTCAGCATGGGAGAAAAATGATACATATTAAAAATAAATACAGGTATGTAAAATTCTCATAAGTCCTAAGTTGAATTTGAAATAAAAATATGAATTTATTATATCTTTTCATTTGAACAAATGTATAACATTTCTCAGTTCTGTCCACTGTACAGGCTTAAGTACAATGATCAATCCAAAAGCAAGTAATATCATAGATTAGGATGTGTGTGTGCTTAGTTGCTAGGTCATGTCCAATTCTTTATGACCCCGTGGACCATGGCCTGCCAGGCTCCTCTGTCTGGGGGATTTCCAGGCAAGAATCCTGAAGTGGGTTGCCATTTCCTTCTCCAGGAGATCTACCCAACACAGGGATTGAACCCGAGTCTCCTGCATTGTAGGCAGATTCTTTACCACTGAGCCACCAAGTAAGTCCATAGACTTTTATTCCATTTTATTGGGGTACAGGCTCCAAATACCATTTCTCAATAAAAGAAAGCAGAACTAATTTTAGCTCTGAAGCAGGAAATACACAAGATGAGCCTTTAATTTCCTTGTTTCAGCAGACAGTAAGAAGGCTATAAGAGAACTAGAATCTTGTCAAACAATCTCAAAATCCAACTTGAATAGACCAATGGACCAACTTGTACACTAATAAAGACAATAATGTCAATGCACTGAATTTGTCAATGCACATAAATATAAGTTCAACAACTCATAAGAATACAAAAATTTTTAAACCTTATGAGTCATTTTGGAGGCTATTAGAGACCGAACATTATTTTAAAAACAAGAAAATAAAGGGGACGATCAAGCAATTATGCTGCCTTTTTTATATGAACCTTAGGATAATCAAATAGTTGATGGCAGGGTTACTTTACAGAATATTCTATCAAATAAATGAAGAAAGAATTTTATTATTTTATAACATCTAATGAGTTAATGGGTCAAAGCAACAATCTATGGCTGCTATGTCAAAAGAAAGAGA
Organism: Ovis canadensis; assembly: GCF_042477335.2. Taxonomy (NCBI): domain Eukaryota; kingdom Metazoa; phylum Chordata; class Mammalia; order Artiodactyla; family Bovidae; genus Ovis; species Ovis canadensis. Next base: position 54,890,473 of record NC_091245.1, read on the forward strand.
CAACCAGACTGATGAAAGTATACACAAAGTAGTCCTGCCCACCCTAACAAAAAACAAATCTGAATCTGATTAATTGTCTGGATCTATCAACGTATAGGAGATACAGAAAACAGAGGAATAGGTTACATGACACCAAGGAGATACAAACAACAAAAGCCACACTGTGGTAAATTCTCTAAGACAAATAAGCCAGGTTTTCAACAAAACAAGTATGGGGGGTGGGAAGAGGTCCTTCGCAAATTATAACTGGGAAAATGTAAACTAACTGTGTATCTGATTATATAAAGGATGACTTTTTAATAAACATGATAATGACATTTCAAAATATCTGGAACTTGCTCCAAAATAATCCCAGAAAGAAAGTTGGGGTGGGTAGGAAGCATAGATAAAAATTAGATTGCCACAAATTGATAACCATTAGAACTATATAATGGGTACATGTGGGTTTATTTTTTATTAGCTTGAAAGTTTCTTCTTAAGAACATTTTTAAAGCCCAATGTAAAACAAGTTTGACTAGTTAATTTAAGAGAAAAGAAAGTACCATTATCTAAAGAATGGGAATAAATAGGAAATCCTGGTGCTCCCATTTTGCATCCTGATCTGTATAATATAAAGACAGATGTAGGATATAGATACACTATAGATAACTTACTGATGCCTCCTCAACAGCAGTGTTCATATGGCTATGAAAACAGGATCGGTCATCATCTTCATCCATATACACTGGTGGTTCATGGGAAGTCATGAAAGTGGAAGGTTTAAAGAGATGCTTATTAAGGGGGTGTTGTCGTCTGCTTGTTGAAGACTAAGTGAGAAAACAAATTTTTAATTGGGATAGTGGACAATCATTAAAAGAATCAAAAATATAAATGCTACTTCCTGCAAGACTGTCTAATCAAAAGGATTGCACCTCTATCCTTCAGTATACTTTTATGCGGTTGTTTTTTCTGTTACCTGGATTTTTAAAAGCACAACAAGCCTTAAATAAAAACAAACCAAACCAACAATTAGAAATATAGGGGGACTATCCACATGGAGTATCCTGGACCACATGCTTGTATTTGTATCACCAACATTTTTCACACTCTTGGCATTCACATGCTGAATTCTTAAGGTCATCTTATAGATAAGGAGGATGAAGTTAGCCAAAGCCAGATGTAAAACTATCAAGTAAAATGAAAATTTCCCCAACATGATGAATGTTTGAAAATAGTATCTAATATTGATTGACTGCTTACTCTTCGTCAATGTCACTTAATCCTCAAAACATTCCTATAAAGCAGTTATTATCACCCCTAATTTAAAGGTGAAAAAGCAGAGGCACAAGGAGGTGGAACTTTTATGTTCAAAGTGTTGCAGCTAGAAAGTAGTAGAACCAAGATTATAAACTAGGTCTATATGGAGCAATGACCTCACTTTTAACCACTATGCAGACTTCACTAACAGCATAGCCAGGAAGAATAACCTCAGCTACATGGAGAACCATTGTTTCATTTCAAAATTAGAACTCTAACCATGGCTAAGAACCATAACTATGACTGGGCCAGATCTCTACAGTCAAGATGCCTATTAAATTCCCAAAGGAGAAAACACATTTAGGCTTCCTTAGTATTCTTTTTGTTATCATCATCTCGTTTTAGTGGTGAAAACATGAGGTGTACAACACATCTAAAGGTAACCCAGAAATCAGGACAATCAGAGCCATTAGGTTAAATGCTGGTTGTTAAAGTTCCAAGATTCCAAAGTTATAGGATGAACTCTACACACCTAAGACAGACAATGCTACAATGGGGAAAGAAAAATTCAAAATATTTTTAAAATATGAGAAATTAAAACAAGCTTCCAAAGTTTGGAAAAGAATAAAAATTTTAAAACACAGACATGTATAGACAATATACTTAACGTAAAATTACATAAAATAGTTAGCTTCAATAAGGAAGGGTAACAGCATTAGATACACTCCTAGCTTCTCTTTTTATGAAAAATGGCAGTTTTTGGGAGGGAAGGTATCAGGATGATTTACCAACAAAATAAAAGAAGGACAATTACGTGCTTTTTTCCCCTTCAATTAAAGCAAAAAAAAAAAAAAAACTGGCTATAATTTCATGCAGTGCTCTACACAGGAGAGAGACAACAGCTTTTTCACTGTACAGAGAAGCAAAGAATGGTCGAAGCGGCTTAGGAGCAGAATCAGAAGATCAATGATTCCCAGACTCGCTAGCTATGTGACTAGACAACTTACTCTGTGTACTTAGCTTTCTCGTCTATAAAAAAGGTTGTAAAACAGGACCTAGCTCAGAGCATTCAACAGTAAGAATAAAAGCTAGCTGTTAATATTCACATGAGTAAAGTGAAGGTGATACTACCCACACTTTTAAGAATTGTAGTGAAGATTAAATTGGATTTATACAGCATATGTATAAAACAGAAATTGACTATTATTAAAGAATCAAATATCCTAAAAGCTTTAACATCACAAAGGCCTTTTTCTGACATATATTCAATCTAATACCTTTCAAACAGTACTCACTCACATAAACTAACATATCCCTAAAAAATCATTGAAGTTCACTTATGCTCAATGTAATAAAATGTTTAGAGTGAGTTTATTTAAAAATAAAATAATGTTGTTCTGAATAACATATAAACTTTTACATAGCAACTCTGACTTTGATGACCTTAATCTGAGATCTAAAGTTTACTTTTGCCAACTTTCTTTTTACCTTTTTGGAGTATATGTATAAGTTTGGTGTTCTGCCTGGGACTGGAATCCCAGCTTTAGTTAGTTTTATGAAATACTTCTGCACTCGGCTGGCAACCTACGGAAACATGACAAGCCTTTTAACATAATGAATGACAAGACATTCAGTACCAAAATAGTTTTTAAAATATACGTGTACCTTAATGAATAGTAACAACTTAATAGCCACATAAACCTAGAAATAATTTTAAATTGCTAAAGACACTTAGACCAAAAAAATTGTTAAATTAAATCTGTTTGATTCCTAAGCTAAACACATCTTCAACTTGTGAACATTCGTGCATGAGCATAAAAACATATCTATTAATATCAATGGGAATATGAAGGAGAAAGCTGGCAGATACTTTTTTAGAAAGACAACCAGGGAATACTAATTAAGGCATTATCACAAATCTATTAGCATAGTCTAACCCAAAAGCACATAACTGCTGTACTCATCAAATACTACATTACATTTTTATTTTTTAGTATTTCGTAATGATTCAAAGCAGAACTATCTTGAGTTATTTCTAAAATATATAAACAATGTTATTTTTTAAAACTCCGCATACTATAGTATTGTGTAGCTAAATATGAAGGGGCAGATCCGCTGATTTTAGCTGCATTATCCTTCACTTAAAAAAAAAAAACCATCAGGGACTTCCCTGGTGGTCCAGTAGTAAAGAATCCACCTGGCCATATAGGGAACATCAGTTCGATCCTTGGTCCAGGAAGATTCCACATGCTGCGGGGGAACTAGCCTGTGCTTCACAACAAGAAAGCCACTACAATGAGAAGTTCACGCACTGCATCTAGAGTAATCCCCACTTGCTGCAACTAGAGAAAGCCTGCAGGCAGCAGCAAAGACCCAGCTTTTAAATAATTTAAAAAATAAAAAACATGCCAACAATATGGAGCCATCTCCTCAGTTACCTGTTTTGCTGTCCGGTTGCCCAGTTCATCTGCTATCTTCTGCCAGCGTCGAGATTCTACTTCTTCAGGAGGGTATTTCAGGAGTAGCTGTTCAAGCTTTTTCTAAGCCAAACCAAAGACCAAATTTAAGAAAGTTTAATACTGAGCTTCTAAATAAATACATTCACCTTTCATCTTAAAAACTACAATACTCCCTCCCCAACTTTAAGGGTTAGGTCAACTAGAAATCTTCATGGTAAGAAAAGTTTCTAGTAGGAATTTAAGACTTCACAAGGAAAATAAGAATCGAGACTAAACTGATGAAAGACCTTATAAAGATTTTTCTATTCACCTCAGTAAAAAGAAAGCACTCCTCACAAAAGAACTATATTACACATTTTGGTGATTTCCACTGACCACATTTTCTTTCTAGACTATGTTTAGGCTAGCGACTATGGATCTGACAAACTATATAAAAATTCATTTGTATTCTGACAGAATACTAAGAGATCTTTTCCTACTTTGTATGATCCTTTATTTAAATATTTAACTTCAATATTCTGACTTATCTTCAAAATTCTCCAGTAGTCCTAAGGACGCAGAATATTCTGGATGTTGAAAGAAAAGGAATGTTATCACCCAGCTATTCCAGTGTGCAGGAGCAGCTTTTAGGCACCATTGATTGGTATTATCTCTGCAGAGCTGAAAGACCAATAAACTGCCTTGGAGACTGGAGTGTGTCCTACGAATAATCTTATCCTATCTTAATATGGGCTTGGCTAAAGGAGTGTTTTAACAGGTGGGCTTCCCTGGTAGCTCAGATGGTAAACAATCTGTCTGCATTGTAACAGACCAGCGTTCGATCCCTGAATCGGAAAGATCCCCTGGAGAAGGAAATGGCAACCCGCTCCAATATTCTCACCTGGAGAATCCCAAGGACAGAGGAACCTGGCAGGCGACAGTGCATAGTGTTGCAGAGAGTCAGACACAACTGACTGAGCACACATGCATAGGCTTCCCAGGTGGTACTAGTGATAAAGAACCTGCCTGCCAATGCAGGAGACAAAGGAGATGCAGGTTTAATCCCCAGGATGGGAAGATCCCTTAGAGAAGGAAATCCCCTGGTGGGCTATAGTCCATGGAGCTGCAAAGAGTCAGACACGACTGAGCATGCATGCACTTGGGCAAAGAATCTGCCTGCAATGTGGGAGACCCAGGATCGATCCCTGGGCTGAGATGATTCCCTGGAGACAGAAATGGCAACCCACTCCAGTATTCTTGCCTGAAGAATCCCACAGACCGAGGACCTGGTGGGCTACAGTCTGTAGGGATGCACAGAGTCGAACAGACTGAAGTGATTCAGCACAAAGTTTTTTATAAACAGATCAACTCATTACAGCTGTGGGGCTAATCCTCATATGAGATAGAGATATATCTCAAACCTTACCCACAAACAATCCTAGCTATATGTCCAAATGTAACAGAACACTATGACCTTGCTTTTTCAGCTCCTCTCCAAACAAAAGTAAGAATTCACTTTGAAGCATAGCTTTACTTGGCTCTGCGTTTTTCTGTCTCACAAAGCTGTATTACAAAAGCTTTATCCATCTGTTTCAGTATTTTTTTCAAGCCCCCTCCCAAAACCCAGGTTCCTTCTTTAGAAACCATCCCCTAAATGGAATTCATATATTCTCAGAATGAAAAATTCTTTACATATGCAAAAAGGTATACAGAAATAAGTTTAAATATTTTAAATTCATGATTAAGAGGGATAGCATACAACAGTATACACTTCCCAGGTGGCGCTAGTGGCAAAGAATCCAACTGCCAATGCACAGGTTCGAACTCTGGATTGGGAAGCTCCCCTGGAGAAGGGCATGGCAACCTACTCTAGTATTCTTGCCTAGAGAATCCCATGGAAAGATGAGTCTGGCAGACTACAGTCCATGGAGTTGCGAAGAGTCAGATACAAATGAAGTGACTCAGCACGCATGCACACACATACACACATACAATATACACTTTATTCACAATACTTACTCTAATTTTCACTGCTTATTTTTTAAACCTACACAATTGAGAAATATCTATTACCTGTTCTTCAACGGTCCACAACTGGTTAAATGTTTCAGGTTTGGTATCATCACACAGGCGTCCTCTTATCATCTGCATATAAAATAAGGCTTTTGTCAGAGACAAAAAAACAGACTACTCTTTGTTTTTGTTTTTTTTTTTTAATTTTTATTTTTACTTTATTTTACTTTACAATACTATATTGGTTTTGCCATACATTGACATGAATCCACCACGGGTATACATGCGATCCCAAACATGAACCCCCCTCCCACCTCCCTCCCCAGACTACTCTTTGATATGGCCAAACAACATGAATGATGACAGCAACTTCATTTTAAAGAAAAAGAAATGCTATTTTTTCATTCTAAATCCACGTTTATCAAGGTTCATCTAATTAACAGCAGCAAGGCCAGGTTACAACCAGCAAATCCTGGTTACATTCCACTACACACAAAGAGCTCTTATTTTTAGAATAAATACTGTACTATGTGCCAGGCACTGAACTCATCATGTTACATGTACTACTCATTATAATCCTCATAACTCTACAACATAGGGTGATATTAATCACATTTTATAGAAGAGGAAACTGTAGCTTGGAGACTTTAACAGAAACGACCATCTGAAGTTCCACTGTTAGTAAGTAGTGGGGTTGTGATTTCAACCCAGCGTTTTCTTAACTTCAAAGTTCATGTTCTTACTATACCTTCAAGTGAAGACTGCTTGAAATTTAAGAATACAAGTCAGCAAATGTTAAAATCTTTTGTCTACAATTCAAATTTTTCTACTCCAACACTTTATACTGCCTACCTGAGGACGACTGTTTGAGCCTTCTGGACCATCACTCAAAGGCAACATAGAGTATGAAAGGGACTCTCCATCCTTCCTAGGATCTAAAGGACTTTTTGGTCTAGCAGGTAAACCTACTAAAAAGAAAACCATGGATAGGATTAGTAAAGCAAGACTTTGCCAGGTATTTCTCTACTTAAATTATCATGTAATTTATTACCTTTATCAAAAACTAGCTTAACTCTCCTAGTATGTCTTTTACGATTTTTAAATTCTCTTTCAAAGTTTCCAAGGCTACTGGTATATTGGTCCCATACAATCTCAGGCAATTGAACAACTCTCTGTGGATATGGAAGCCCTATATCAGCCTGGTGGGAGGAAAAAAAAGTGACATCTAAGGTTAATTCAAGAAATTATCAACAATAGCCAAATTTTCAGATGATTCCAAATCTAAATAATCATCAACTGGCATTTCTGTTCATTCTGAATCCAAGTCAATAAAAATACAGTCAAAGCATTAAATGGTATAATGATAGCCACGTAAAGAAAAATGAACTTAACAAAACATAAGCACTATTTTTAGATAGAGGTCTACAGCTGACCTATACAGACATAATGTTCTTTAACACACTTAAACAGAAATAGCAAAGAATGGTTTTTATCTCTAAGAACAGCATATGAAATGTGTTTGACTGAAATAGATATGACCTGACACACAGAATTCATTTTAAATGGACCCCCTGTGTTCCTGACTTATTCATAAAACAATGAATTATTTTCATACTATATAATGCTTAAGACATGTACAAAAAAACCTACCACATTTTGAGAATCAAAACTATATCCTTACTTTACTTCGAATTCAGTTACTTTACCAACCACCTTCAGAGAAGTTATTAGTTGTCATTACTAAAACCAGGTTATTATGTGTTCAGTCTTTTGATAGTAATTTGGGTTACATAGGTGGGGGTAATGGTCAGAACTCATATAATGATAAAACTGGGATTTCTGAATTTCACTGTATGTAAATTTCATATTAAAAAGCTTTTAAAAAAATTTAGTTAATAATATGCTCTCTGAAGTGTTTTGGGGTTAAGTATGTGTGTCTGCAACTCTGGAATGCATGAAATGGATTCCATCTTGAAATGAGATAGAATGGTAGATGGAAGGATTGAAAAAACACACAATAAAGCAAATACAGTAAAATGTTTATTGTAGAATCTAGAGGGTGGATGTGTGCATTAACTATATAATACTTTCCACTTTTCTACTTAACATTTTTCATAATAAAATGTTGATTTAAAAAATGAGGTCATAAATTATGAAACTGGCAAAGTCCACACTGTGACACAGAATTAATTTTTATTTTGCCTGTAATACAGTATACTACAACCATCACTATAATAATGTATATCAGTCTAAGACTCAATTTTTTGAAAAGTTATTGAATAGAGTGTCTTTTAAAACAATGATGGTAAACCATCAAAGAAAGCTAACAAGCCACAAAGGTTCCCTGCAGTCTCTGTACCAATATATAAACCAAGTTTCCTTAATTTCACTTAGGAGTTTTCAGATGTTCACTAAAACAATGGGATCATATGTCAACAACTTAACTACTATGATAAACTTAAAGAAAGTAAGCAAATTAAGCATATATGAGTTAACACAGAAAATCTAAAGAATCAAACTTCTAAATTAAAATCAGCAGAAAATTTTCTTTCCAAGGAACACAAGTCTTTCATGATTACCAATGTATCTGGGACTTAATACACATTTGAACATTTTTGCAAAAAAATTTTAAGAGGGTCAATGTCACATCCCAGTTTCTGAGATAAAGTGGAAAGAAATCTAGTTCTAAACTAAACATAGACATGGAAAATCAGCAGATAACCAACCACGTACATATACAGAAAATGTGTGTAACTGCAACTTCTTTGCCCATCTAACAACTGAAAAAAATGAGTTTAAGCTTAAAGCACAATCTATTTTAGTTGAATCCAGGACAAGTAAACACTGTAAGTGTTCATAAAATGAAGTCCCCAAGACTGCTGCCTCAACACCTGGTATACTACTTTTGTGACTCATTAAACTAGTAAGTAAACTTGTCATACAGAACAGGCTAAATTTGTGCATTAAGATGAAAAAGAGGATTGTTTCTCATAGTTTTCAGTTTTAATCTTTTCAGACAATGTTTTTGTCTGACTAATATTTACCTCTCAAGTTTACTGAATTTGTGGGTCCCCAATTCAAGACAAATACTATGGCATAAACGCACATCTTGCACCTCATTCTCATGACCTTGGCAACCATATCCTTAAAGACATTTAAAACAGAATTTTTGTTTGTATCACCACTGTTTTTTACTGCTTTTAGAGTAAATAAAGCAGTAAATAAACACTAAAAATACTGAAGTATTTTTTCTTTTAGTTTCAATAAACTTAAAAGTCCTGAAGGCAACAAAGGGAAAGTAGTTTAAGATGGGGAAGGAAAAAAGTAACAGAAAAAGACTAAAAATGGCTAGAAACAGGACATCAAGTTTCTATACAAGCATCCAATTAAAGTTCCTAGCTATCTTCACTGGGGGTATACTTATTGTGCGTTTGGTGGGGTGAAGGAAGGCAGTATCCCACCTTCAGTAACATGGTTAAACATTTTAAAAAGTATTCATATAAAAAGAATAAATAAGGTTATTACCAAATACATCTCAATAAATTTAAAAAGTGGTCAAAATATACCTTCTTCTGGAGTTTTTCCACAAATCCAATGGGATTTTTTAGTGCTTCTCTCTGATGTCTGCCTAAACTTTCAAGGTCCTGGACTGCTTGAGAACGCTGAGCTTCGAGTACAGCAATTGTCTGTAACAGTCTCTGATAACTACAGAGACAAAAAGGAAAAAAAAAAAAAAACCCTCACTAAAATTTTTTTAGTAACAACAATAAATAAAAACTGAGTTCAAGCCATGATCTACTATTAAGTCACACGTCTTTGTAAAGTTACCTGAAAGAGTTTTAGTAAAACATATTACTGGGAATAAATGAGGTCTTCCTGAGTTACGAAGTACCTAGTTAGAAAATATCAGTTAGAGAAAGCAAAGCCTTATTCCCCATCTTAAATTCTTAATTCTCAAACCTGAACAAGTACAGAAAATAAGAAAATGAGCATCTTGACTTTCAAGCAATCAGTCATTAAGAAACAGCTAAATTAGAAAAAGCTTTAGCATCAGGAGGGATCACCACTTGTCCCTCTGCTGTACCCTGTTAGAATAAGATATCTGGGCAAATTTTCTTGACCAGGGTTACAAGAAACTTTCATATAATTCAGACATGATCTTAGTTGCCATGATTCTCATTTGTTCTTTCTGTTGCTGTTTAGTTGCTAAATCGCATCCAACTCATCTGCAACCCCATGAACTGTAGCCCACCGGCTCCTCTGTCCATGGGATTTCCCAAGCAAGAATACTGCAGTAGATTGCCAATTTCTTCTCCAGGGGCTCTTCCTGACCCAGGGGCTCTTCCTGACCCAGGGGCCAAATCTCTTGTATTCTGCTTGGCAGGCGGATTTTTTTTTTTTACCACTGAACCACCTGGGAAGCCCATTTTTTCTGTTATATCTCCATTCTAAAGGAATTTAACTTGTCAATTCTTACACATTAAACATTTTTACAGAAAAAAGGACTTACGTAATATTAAATTACTTAATATTTCTTAAGTAAAAAGAAATATTTTTTACTTCCCTGCCTATAAATAGGGTAATATGAATTTTACCCACATAAACCTACTACTTGTTCATATTCTCCAAACTCTCCCTCTGGTTCACATTGTCCTGGCTCTCTGAGTAATGTCTGATTTCACATATGGATCACATATGGAAACACGTTAGCCCCAAAACCTTGAATGCTCAAATGTATTTTGCAAAAAGAACAAAGAACAAACTGCTCCAAGTTACTTCAAAATAAGTTAATAGGTCTTTAAAATATTAGTGAAGCACCATTGTTCTTTATGACTGAATAAATTTCATTCTATTTCCCAATAGACTGTAAACTCCGTAACAGCAACATATCTGAAAAGTCCACTGTTTTGTTTATCCAGTTTGCAGCACACTTCCCAGCACACACATGTTCAGTAAACATTTTTTGAATGAACAAATGGATAGATGTTCTGTGCAATCAAAAGTATACTGAAACTTTAAAGTCCAGAAGTCAGCAAACAAGCAGAAATTTCCAAGGTAAAGCAATGTAGTTTTGATGTTCACAACCATGGCATGACTGCAATATAACAGTATCTATCAGTATCTATCAAAATAATTTTTCAGCCCCTACCTAAAATATATTCTTATTCTCAAGTGCTGTTAACTAATCCCTAATGAAATGGTTAATAATTAATATTAAAAGTGCTAACACTGAAAAGTAAGACTTATCTCAAGATAGAGCTACTTCATTCAAACGTTAGAAATGAATCAGAAATCAAGGGCTACATTAAAAGTTACTCCTGGGTAAGTTACGGAGGTTAAGTCTAAATTCATTTTCACTCTGCCTTCGTTTGCTTTGAGGTATATGGAGTGTATAAACCTTGACTGTGCTGGTATTTTCTACCAGGCAGGCTCAATCTTAGGGTCACTGTAGTGAGTTGAGTACTAGACCTAACCTCTCTATAATACTCTTAACCGTCCCACTTCACCCTCAGAACGTCTGTCCCACTTAGCTGAATAACCAAAGACTTATCATGCAGAATACACTTCTGTATCATCAATATGAAAATGACTGAGTGTATTAAACTTGCAGCAAACTACTGCAAGCAAGTAACAATGAGGCACAAGTAAGAAGAGACTTATGAGAAAAAACAAGCAGAAGCTTGAAAAAAGTACTATAACAGTTACTGCAACTGAGAAGAAAGGTCTCTCTTTGAAGTTAATAACTTCTGACAGTCTTTACTGTATATAAATTATTCCACAACGATTCTGACTTAAAAGAATAATTCCAACAGAGATGACAAAGAAAGTGTAACTCTTCACCCCCCATTTTGTTTCTCTTTAATCAAAATAAAATGATTATCAAATTGAAAGGCCTAGTCCATACACTAGTAAAGATGTAAAAGTCCAAAATAAGTTAAAAGATTGTAAGAAAATACTGAATTTAATTCTTCCAGCGCAGCTAATCTGAATAATTTCCTAGAGTATTCAGAGGTTTTTCCAATAAGATTACCATATATATATCTAAGCAGAAATGAAAGAGATAAAAAACCTGAATAGATATCTTTACCTGTGGCTGATTCATGTTGATGTATGGGAGAAACCAACACAACATTGTAAAGCAATTATCCTTCAATTAAAAAAATCAAAACAGAAAAAAAAAAAACTTGCATGGGACTTTCCTATTAGTCCAGTGGGTAAGAAGGCACCTTGCAATGCAGGTGACACGGTTTCAATCCCTGGTCAGGGAACGAGGATCCTACATACCCTGGAACAACTAAGCCCTCACATCATAACTAGATTATCTGTGTGATACAGCTAAAGATCTGACACATGCAAAAAATAAGTGAATCTGAAGAGTAAAAATAAACCTGAAGAATAAAAATAAATTTCTTTGGGACTTCCCTGGTGGTCCAGTGGTTAAGACTCCATGCTTCCATTGCACAGGGTGCAGGTTTACTCCCTGGAACTAAGATCCCACGTGATACAAGGTACAACCAAAAAAATATATAAATAATAAACATTAAAATAAATTTCTTCAGTCTGAAAAGGCTATATGTTACAATTCCAATAATATTAAATTCTGTAAAAGATAAAACTTAAAGATAAAAGTAAAGAGATCAGTAGTTCCCAGAAGTTCAGAGCAAGGAAGAGGGTTGAGTAAATGACAAACAGGGAATTTTTAATACCAGTGAAATTATTCTACGTGGTACTATAATGTTGGACCCATGATATGGATCTGCCAAAAGCGTAAAACTTAAAAGCATAAAGAATGAACTTTAATGTATGCAAATTTAAAAAAATCATTTAGTAGATTAGGGAACCCTAGAAAGGAACGTATTCTCTGACACAAAGACCTAAGCATATTATACATATATGAAACTACCTCACTGAAGGGGGTAGAAGGAAAAGATCCTGACCGAGGTAACTCTGGAAATGAGTAGCATCTCAAAGACTAAAGGTAAAAGGAACTGATCATGAGCAATATATTCTGCTTTACATAGCTATTTCCAAGTAGCTAAGAATGAACAATTCTAATACTGTGTACATACATGATGGAATAAATAAATGAGTGGAGGATGACCAGGGTTTGCTATTGCTAGAGTGGAAATTTACAGATAAACAAGGGGAGAAGCTAGAAGAATCCATGTGGTAATATAATTAATTGGGGATGGAGTCAAAGTATAAATTCATGTTTATCTTTATATATATGTACATAATTACATATAGAAGTATTTATAGATAGGTGTATAGATAGATAGATAGATAGATAGATTACTGAATACACATGTATTTTCCTGCTCTGCCAGCTGAGACAGATAAATAAAATAATCAACAGCATTCAGCAGTGAGCATACAGAACTCAAAAACTGACTTCTAATACTGCCTTCTGCAATAAAGGGAAATGGGGTTCCTTTGCAGAGAAGGCTGATTCTAGCACTGGGACACGAAATACACAAGATGAATCTGGAGTATTCTGAAGTGGCAAAAAAGCTATACAATGAAAGTACACCACCTTAATGGGACACAGGAGACAACAGAAAGGTTCCCTACGGCCAAAGCTGAAACAATTTGAACAATAAAACAGTGTTACTAAATTACACCTCAAAGTAGGAAAATAAGTATTTATGAGTCTATATTTATCCCTGGTGGCTCAGACGGTAAAGAGTCTGCTGAAACCAAGGTTCAATCCCTGGGTTGGGAAGATCCCCTGGAGAAGGAAATGGCAACCCACTCCAGTATTCTCGCCTGGAAAATCCCATGGACGGAGGAGCCTGGTAGGCTACAGTCAGTCCACGGGGTTGCAAAGAGTCGGACATAACTGAGCGACTTCACTTTCACTTCACTTAGACAAATAAGTGACTAAAGGAAGAATGAGGGAGAGGGAGAGAGTGAGATGGAGGAAGCATGGGGCAGGGTGCGGGAGAGAAAGAAAAAAGAGACAAAGAAAAAAATCTCCCATGTAGAAGATTTCCAAATAATTTGTGGAGACACTCTGCTCTCAAAGAGAGAGACCTATAACTCCCCATTCCTTAAGTGTGGGTTGTATATAGTGACTTCTTTCCAAAGAAAAGAGTATGGAAGACAGAGAGTAACCTCACAGTGGAGAAACCTGACAAACTATACCTCAGCTAGGTGATCCAGGTCAACAAATGCAATCAATCATATTAACAGTATATCCCTTGGGAAAAGCTAAATTATCATTATATGGAGTGGGTTGCCATTGCCTTCTCCAAGGGATCCTCCCAAACCAGGAATTGAACCCAGGTTTCCCACACTGCAGGCAGACGCTTTACCATCTGAGCCACCAGGGAAGCCCAATACTACATACAGAAAACCCTAAAGACTCTACACAAAAACTACTAGAACTGATAAGTGAATTCAACAAATTAGCATGATATAAGACTAACATACAGAAATTGGTTGCATTTCTTTACATTAGCAATGAAACATCAGAAAGGGAATGTAAACAAACAATCCCTTTTAAAATCACATCAAAAATAAAATAATTAGGAATAAACCTGACCAAGGAGGTAAAAGACTTTAATTCTGAGAAGTTTTAAACATTAATAAACATCATAAATGTTAATAAAGAAAATGGAAGATGATTCAAAGAAATGAAAAGATCCCATGCTCTTGGATTGGAAGAATTAATATTGTTAAAATGGTCATACTACCCAAAGCAATATACAGATTTAATGTGATCCCTATCAAACTACCAGTGATATTTTTTACAGGCCTAGAACAAATAATCCTAAAATTTCTATGGGACCAGAAAAGACCCAAAGCAACCCTAAGAAAAAAGAACAAAGCAGGAAGCATAACCCTCCCAGACTTCAGACAATACTAACTACAAAGCAAAGTAGTCAAAACAAAGTGGTATTGGCATAAAAACAGAAATATGGATTAATGGAACAGAACAGAATCCAGAAATAAACACATACATCTACGGTCAATTAATCTTTGACAAAGGAGGCAACAGTATACAATAGAGAAAATCCTTTTAGCAAGTGATGTTGTGAAAGCTGAACAGCTGCAGGTAAATCAATGAAGTTAGAACATCCCCTCTCACCATACAAAAAATAAACTCAGAATGGCTTAAAGACTTAAATATAAGACATGATACCATAAAACTCCTAGAAGAGAACATACGTAAAACATTCTCTGGCATAAATCTTACCAATGTTTCCTCAGGTCAGCCTCCCAAGACAATAGAAATAAAAACAAAAATAAACAAACAAGACCTAGTTAACTTGCAAGTTTTTGTACAGCAAAGGAAACCATAACAAAACAAAAGGACAATGGGAGAAAATATTTGCAGATGAAAGAAATGACAAGGGCTTAATTTCAAAAAATTTACAAATCACTCATAAAACTCAATGACAAAAAACAATCAACCCAATCAAAAATTAGCAAAAAAGACCCAAGTATTAATAGAAGACATACAGATAGCCAACAGACACATGAAAAGGTACTCAACATTGAAAATTATTTAAAAATACAAATCAAAACCACAATGAGGTACCACCTCACACCTGTCAAAATGGCCATCATTAAACAAGTCTACAGATAAAAAATGCTGAGTGGGTGTTGAGAAAAGGGAATCCTCCTATACCACTGGTGGGAACCGAAACTGGTACAGCCTCAACAGAAAATAGTATGGAAGGTCCTCAAAAAACTACAGAGTTGCCATACAATCCTGCAATCCCATTCCTGGGCAAATATCCAGAGAAAAACACGGTTTGAAAGGATATATGCACCCCAATATAAACTACAGTGCTGTTCACAATAGCCAAGATGTGGAAACAAACTAAATGTCCACAGACAGATAAATAGATAAAGAAGAGGTAATACACATATACAGTGCAATACTGTTTGATCATAAAAAAGAATAAAATAATGCCATTTTCAGCAACATGGACAGACCTAGAGCTTATCACACTAAGTGAATTAAGGCAGAAAGAGAAAGGTAAATACTATATGACATCACTTACATGCAAAATCTAAATATGACACAAATAAACATCTACGAAACAGAAACAGACATAAAGAACAGACTTGTGGTTACCAAAAGGGAAAGGAAGTGGGGGAGGGACTGGGCATATGGGATTAACAGACATAAACTATTATACAGAGAAAAAACAACAAAATCCTACTGTATAGCACAGGGAACTATAGTCAATATCTTGTGATAAACCATAATGGAAAAGAACAGGAAAAAGAACATACATATGTGTAACTGAATCATTTTACCATAGAGTAGAAATTAACACAACACTGTAAATCAGCTATACTTCAATAAAATAATACTATTTTTAAAAAACAGTGTATCTCTTGGTATGACATGAAAAAAATGGCACTTCACGTCTGTGGTCTTCTTCCCAAAACCCACATCCCAAATCATGAGGAAAACATCAGACAAATTCCAATAGAAATCGATTAATACTTGACTGGTATCCCTCAAAACTGCCCAGGTTATCAACAAAGTCTGAGAAACTACCACAACAAGGAGACATAAAAACTAAATGTTATAAGGTAACTTAATTGAGATTCTACAACACAGAAAGGACATTAATTAAAAATTATGGAACTCTGAATAAGGTATGAACTTTGGTTAATAATAATGTATTAATATTGATTCATTAATTGTAATAAATATATAATTAATGTAAAATATTATTAATAGGGGCAATTGGGTAGGGAGTGATGGGAACTCTGTAACATGCTCTTGATTTTACTGTAAATCTAAAATTGTTCTTTCCAAAAAAATCTTCTTACTAAGATGAAGTTCTCACCTTCTCTATATCCATTATTCCTTTACTATCTTGGAAAAGCAAAAGGGAAAGTATCTGAAATATGTAATTTAAGATTCTACCACTTGAAATATCAGAATTTAAGAGATCCCATCCAATTATTTTAAAATAATTTTATGTTAACAAACTGTCATTAATTCTGGTTAAACTTTACCATATAGACCAATGATTCTAATGGTTCTAGAACATGCCAGTTTACAAATAAACTCAGCTGCTATCTCTGTTCAATAGGAGTATTTGTTGAAAATACCTTTATAGGTTATTGCCTTTATTCTGCTTAAGAGTAATCATCGCTAGAGTATTTTAAATGTAAGATCTTTGTCAAATAAATCTAATCTCTAGACCCACTACAGTTACTCAACTTAAGCTATTGTATAAGCACAATTCTACTCTTTTAATTTCAGTACTTCAGCACAGTAGTGATGTAAAATAAACACCATGATGTCTGACCTAGCTACTACAAACTCTTAAAAAAATACATTCTGATTAGGAGGCTGCAGGGAGGAAAAGGTTAAGAAAAATAGTTCCTTCAGTTGAGTAATGGTAGACCTTTAATGAATTAGACCAACCTTAGTTATTTGAAACACAGTGGTTTGTAAAGTATATTTACAAGTGGTAAAAGTTGTATGCAGGTATCTAAGTATCTGTTAAAGAATTCAATTTATATAAAATTTTCAAGTCATAAGGTGGAATAAAAACATTTTTACTTCTCATATTGACACTGCTACCTTACAATCAATCTCATTATACTATTATTAATTTTACTCTTTGCTCAGCTATTGTTTGGAGAAGGCAATGGCAACCCACTCCAGTACTCTTGCCTAGAAAATCCCATGGATGGAGGAGCCTGGTGGGCTGTAGTCACGGGGTCGCGAAGAGTCAGACACGACTGAGTGACTTCACTTTGACTTTTCACTTTCATGCACTGGAGAAGGAAATGGCAACCCACTCCAGTGTTCTTGCCTGGAGAATCCCAGGGATGGCGGAGCCTGGTGCGTTGCCGGCTATGGGGTCGCACAAAGTCAGACACGACTGAAGCGACTTAGCAGCAGCAGCAGCAGCTATTGTTTCCTTCCTTGGAATTCTCATTTCATGAATATTTACTGAGTACATAACATATGTGATCAATCATATTTACCCTGGATCAAAAACCCTTTGAAAAGGTATCACTGCCACTTTACAGATGACATAATAAAAACTTAGAAATACAGTTAGAAGATTCCTGCCACAAATCTCCTTCCATAATATGATTTATACAACCTAATTTATATGTAATATTGAGTTTAGATTTTGCACACTAGGAAAATTATAGTCCAACTCTCACATCCATACATGACTACTGGAAAAACCATAGCATTGACTACACAGACCTTAGTCGGCAAAGCAATGTCTCTGCTTTTGAATATGCTATCTAGGTTGGTCATAACTTTTCTTCCAAGGAGTAAGCGTCTTTTAATTTCATGGCTGCAGTCACCATCTGCAGTGATTTTAGAGCCCCCCAAAATAAAGTCTGACACTGTTTCCACTGTTTCCCCATCTATTTCCCATGAAGTGATGGGACTGTGAAGAAGGCTGAGCGCCAAAGAATTGATGCTTTTGAACTGTGGTGTTGGAGAAGACTCTTGAGAGTCCCTTGGACTGCAAGGAGATCCAACCAGTCCATTCTGAAGATCAGCCCTGGGATTTCTTTGGAGGGAATGATGCTAAAGCTGAAGCTCCAGTACTTTGGCCACCTCATGAGAAGAGTTGACTCACTGGAAAAGACTCTGATCCTGGGAGGGATTGGGGGCAGGAGGAGAAGGGGACGACAGAGGATGAGATGGCTGGATGGCATCACCGACTTGATGGACGTGAGTTTGAGTGAACTCCAGGAGCTGGTGATGGACAGGGAGGCCTGGCATGCTGCGATTCAGGGGGTCGCAAAGAGTCGGACACGACTGAGCGACTGAACTGAACTGAAAAACATTATCCAAAACCTAACATGAGGCCTTAATTTCCTGCCCAATTTTAAATATATGAGAACAGTAATAAAATTAGCCTATTTAACAACTCTTCCTTTTTCTTCTTATCTGCTAGTACAAATATTAATTTAGTAACAATAAAGAAGAAAGAAGAGCATCGGGGTTCTTTTTTTTCCTAAATAAATGTATCATAAACAGAATAAGCAGTGCTTTAACTAAAACGTCACTTACAATCAAAAAAGAGGTCTGACAGTCTCAAACAACTGTATAAAGATATTTGCCCCCTTCCCCAAAAGCCTTCATTATGTATGTTCTCAATGTATAGGTAGCCCCTGAAAGAAGTCTGATTTCTGATGTATTTCAAAGGTTAAATTCCTTTCACATTAAGGTTTCATCAAATATACTAAAGACAGTCATTCTTTCAATGGTCTCTACAACAAAAATTATCAGGTATCTCTTTTCTGAATCTATCTTAGTACCTGGCAACTGGCCTAGAGTGGATCTAGAATGGAGTCTACAAGCTAATACTTACAAAAAAAACAAGCATGACATTTAAGCTATAATTTCCTTTTCTCTTATCATGTCTTGTTTTACTTGGATCTAATTTAAATAGAAGGCTTAAAGAAGTTTCACATATATTTCTATACTCTGCTAAAGTACAGATTTTAACATCATTTTTCTTAGTTTCAAATATTTGAACCAGCAAGATTTCACTCATTTATACATAAACTCATTCACCTATGATGCTAAGGAACTAAATTAAACACTCAGGTACAAAGAGCCTTTTCCTAACAGAGGTCAAGGGGGGCAATACAAATAAGTAAACAGACAATTACAATATGGGGTAAGAAGTGATGTAGAGAGAAAGGGACACAATATCAGAAGGCTTTGAACAGAGATCTCTGAGGGTCAGGAAAAGCTTCCCAAAATAAGTTCAACTGAGCCAGAAAGAAGACTGGAAATCAGCTAGGAAATGGGGGTAGAAGGGGAGAAGTTCAAGGACTTTTCTGACCAAACAGAAGGAACATTATGCAGAAATGCTTCTAGGCAAAACATAGCACCTAAGACCAAAAAAGATTTGGTAAGATTAGGAGTGAAGAGAATTGAGGCTTGAGAAGAAAACTGAGATTAATTACACAGGGTTCTATAAAGTTAAGATTAAGCTTGATTTTAAGAGCAATTAGGAAACTCTGGAGGAGTTTTAAGATGAAGGAAAAAATGTTGCAGCTTACAAATACCATTCAGGGAAGAACAAGGAGAATGGATTAAAGTGAAAGAAGACCCTAGAGGAAGACCAATTAAATGAGCTCTAGTGGTAATAAACCAGGGGAAAGGTAGTGGGAATGGAGATAGACATAAGTAGGTAATTTGAGAGATGTATAAGACAGGTTTTATAGCACATGGTGACTGTCTGGACAAAACTATTATTAAAAAAATAGTTTCAAGAAGGAGGGTCTGGTTAAGCCAACTTCTAATTTAAAAAAAAAAAAAAAAGGAAATAAAAGGCTGAGATACGTCCACTGGGTTTCATACCAGGAAGGAAATCATTAGTAAGCCACTTCACTTGTGTGATGGGAGGTTGAAGCTAGACTTCAATACTTTAGGACTGAGTGAATGGTGAACAAAAGAGAAGTAGAAAATAGAATAAATTTTCTCATGAAGTTTACCTGTGAAGGAGAGAAAGTATTTGAAAGGTATAGAAATCAAAAGATAATTTTCAAATCAAGAAAGACCTAAGCATGTTTAAAAGCAGATGGGAAAAAGAAATGCCTTCACTCACTCATTTTGAGTGAAAAAGTACTGTTTTTCCTCCTCACCATCATCAGCTTCTACTAAAAATTCAGTACTTCTTCTAATTCAGGCTTCAACAATACGTGAACCATGAACTTCCAGATGTTCAAGCTAGTTTTAGAAAAGGCAGAGGAACCAGAGATCAAATTGCCAACATCTGCTGGATCATCAAAAAAGCAAGAGAGTTCCAGAAAAACACCTATTTCTGCTTTCCTAACTATGCCAAAGCCTTTGACTGTGTGGATCACAAGAAACTGTGCAAAATTCTGAAAGAGATGGGAATACCAGACCACCTGACCTGCCTCTTGAGAAATCTGTATGCAGGTCAAAAAGCAACAGTTAGAACTAGACATGGAACAACAGACTGATTCTAAAAAGGAAAAGGAGTATATCAAGGCTGTATATTGTCTCCCTGCTTATTTAACTTCTATGCAGAGTACATCATGAGAAACGCTGGGCTGGAAAAAGCACAAGCTGGAATCAAGATTGCCGGGAGAAATATCAATTACCTCAGATATGCAGATGACACCACCCTGATGGCAGAAAGTGAAGAGGAACTAAAAAGCCTCTTGATGAAAGTGAAAGAGGAGAGTGAAAAAGTTGGCTTAAAGCTCAACATTCAGAAAACGAAGATCATGGCATCTGGTCCCATCACTTCATGGCAAAGAGATGGAGAAACAGTGGAAACAGTCACAGATTTTATTTTTGGGGGCTTCAAAATTACTGCTGATGGTGATTGCAGCTATGAAATTAAAAGACGCTTACTCCTTGGAAGAAAAGTTATGACCAATCTAAACAGCATATTAAAAAGCAGAGACATTACTTTGCCAACAAAGGTCCATTTAGTCAAGGCTATGGTTTTTGCATAGTCATGTATGGATGTGAGAGTTGGACTATAAAGAAAGCTGAGTGCTGAAGAATTGATGCTTTAGAACTGTGGTGCTGGAGAAGACTCTTGAGAGTCCCTTGGACTGCAAGGAGATCCAACCAGTCCATCCTGAAGGAGATCAGTTCTGGGTGTTCATTGGAAGGACTGATGTTGAAGCTGAAACTCCAATATTTTGGCCACCTGATGCGAAGAGCTAACTCATTGGAAAAGACCCTGATGCTGGGAAAGATTGAGGGCAGGAGGAGAAGGGGACAACAGAGGATGAGATGGTTGGATGGCATCACTACTCAATGGACATGAGTTTCAGTAAATTCCCAGAGTTGGTGATGAACAGGGAGGCCTGGTGTACTGCAGTCCATGGGGTTGCAAAGAGTCGGACATGACTGAGAGAAGTGAACTAACAGAATATACTATGTTATCCCTTTACAACCACTGACAGTCCTATATGTATTAGTACTCTCTTCTTGTAGGTGAGGAAACAAAACTTAGGGGGTTAAATAACTTCCAAGTTGCTCAGGCAACTACCTGCCCAACTACTTCAAGTTGCTTTAGTCGTGTCTGACTCTGTGCGACCCCATAGACGGCAGCCCACCAGGCTCCCCTGTCCCTGGGATTCTCCAGGCAAGAACACTGGAGTGGGTTGCCACTTCCTTTTCTAATGCCATGAAAGTGAAAAGTGAAAGTGAAGTCGCTCAGTCATATCCAACTCTTAGCGCCTCTGTCCATGGGATTTTCCAGGCAAGAGTACTGGAGTGGGGTGCCATTGCCTTCTCCGAATGAGGACACTATCCACTCACTAACGAAGGATGGATACAGATGCAGGTAAATATGTGACAAGATGTTGACTGAGAAAACTATGAAATAGAAAACCAGATCATATGTGGATTGAGGGACTGGTAGCTTAGTCAGAGTGAAAAAAGATTTTTAAAAGTCATGTAAAAAAGCTGATTGGGGAAACATGGAAGGTACATGGCACCTGAGAGGCCCTCAACTGTAATTGGAAACCACAAACTTACGGAGTTACCAGTATGCAGAAGCCTGTGACTTTTCTTCAGTAGGAACAAAGGAAAGGCAATGGAAGAGGGGAGGGAAAACGGTGGTAAGAAAACTATGTAGTTAAAGATCAGGGAATCCAAGCCAGAAAAGAAAAGGAAGCAAGGACAGATCACAGCAAATATAGAAAATGTAGAGTTGCTAAAGGAGCAAGAAACTTTTCGTATTCTTCTATGTATTTATATGCCAATTATCATCACTCAAATATATTCAGGGCCAGTTACTGGGGGAGGAAAACAAAAGGTAAGCCATATACAAATACACTGGAATCATATCTCAAGTATTGTGATAAAGTAACAGTTTCATAAATATTCCTGAGATATTAAATAATTGAGACATTGCAGACATAAGAACAGTGTCACTAAAAGTACAATTGGGATGGAAATGCGTAGTGGCTTAAAATGTGCCTCCCTGAGATATACCATGTTCCTGGATTGGAAGAATCAATACCATGAAAATTACTATACTACCCAAAGCAATCTGCAGAGTCATGCAATCCTGATCAAATTGTCAATGGCATTTTTCACAGAACTAAAGCAAAAACTTTCACAATTTGTATGGAAACAAAAAAAGACTCCAAGCCAAAGCAATCTTGAGAAAGAAGAAGGGAGTTGGAGGAATCAACCTTCCTGACTTCAGACTTTACCCTGGGAAAACCATAACCGATAAAGAAATATATACCTCAATGTTCACTGCAGCTCTATTTACATTAGCTAGGACATGGAAGCAGCCTAGATGCCCATCAACAGATGAATGGATAAAGAAGTTATGATACACATATAAAATGGAATATTACTAAGCCATAAAAAGAAACAAACTTGAGTCAGTTCTAGTGAGGTGGATGAACCTACAGCCTATTAAATAGAGTGAAGTAAAAAAGAAAAAAACAAATATTGTATAATAATGCATATATATATACATATATACACATATACATATAATCTAGAAAATAGTACTGATGAACCTATTTGCAGAGTAGGAATAAAGATGCAGACACAGAGAATAGACTTCTGGACACAGGGAGAAGGAGAAAGTGGGACAAACTGAGAGAGTAGCACTGAAACATATACATTACCATTCGTAAAACAGAGTGGGAAGCCGCTGTGCAACACAGGCAGCTCAACAAGGTGCTCTGCAACAATCTAGAGGGTGGGATGGGTAGGGTGTGAGAGAGTTTCAGAGGCAGGGGACATAATGTATACTTATGGCTGATTCATGTTGTTGCATGGCAGCAACCAATACAACACTATAAAGCAATTATCCTCCAATCAAAAAAAATTTTAAATGTGTCTCCCTAAACTACTATATATATATAAAGGATAACTAATAAGGGTCTGGAGAAGGCAATGGCACCCCACTCCAGTACTCTTGCCTGGAAAATCCCATGGATGGAGGAGCCTGGTAGGTTGAAGTCCATGGGGTCACTAGGAGTCAGACACGACTGAATGACTTCACTTTCACTTTCCACTTTCATGCACTGGAGAAGGAAATGGCAACCCACTCCAGTGTTCTTGCCTGGAGAATCCCAGGGATGGCAGAGCCTGGTGGGCTGCTGTCTATGGAGTCGCACAGAGTCAGACACGACTGAAGCGACTTAGCAGCAGCAGCAGCAGCAATAAGGGTCTACTGTATAGCACAGGGAACTTTACTCAATACTCTGTAATGGTCTATACAGGAAAAGAAACTTTCAGATATATATATATATGTGTGTGTGTGTGTGTGTGTGTGTGTTTATATATATATATATATGTATAACTAAATCACTCTGCTATACACCTGAAGTGAAAACAACACTTCAAATTAACTATAC
Organism: Ovis canadensis; assembly: GCF_042477335.2. Taxonomy (NCBI): domain Eukaryota; kingdom Metazoa; phylum Chordata; class Mammalia; order Artiodactyla; family Bovidae; genus Ovis; species Ovis canadensis. The sequence continues at coordinate 54,914,496 of NC_091245.1, forward strand.
TCCAATAAAAAATTTTAATGAATACATCAGAGAAATAAAAATGTCTCTGCAAACTCCTCCAGGAAAAAGACCAACTCTTATCCATCTTTACATATATGGTATCTAAGACTATGCCAAGCTTACAGGAAGCACTCGATAGAATGTACGTTCACTGATTAATAAAATTAACTTTCAAAATTCCACAGCTGTGGACCAATCATTGGAATATACCATATCAACAAACTGAAGAATAAAAACCATATGATCATCTCAATATACAGAAAACACTTCTAACAAAATTCAAAACCCATTTAAGATAAAATAAAATTCTCCAAAAAAATGACATAGAGGGAACATACCTCAACATAATAAAGGCCATATATGACAAACCTACAGCTAACATCATACTCAGTGGTGAAAGGCTGAAAGTATTTCCTCTAAGCTCAGGAACAAGACAAGGGTGCCTGCTCTCATCATTTTTATTCAAAATAATTTTGGAAGCCCTAGCCACTGCAATCAAAAGGGAAAAAGAAATTTTAAAAGTCCAAATTGGAAAAGAATTAAAACTGTCCCTGTTTGTAGAGGATATGATACTGCATATAGAAAACCATAAAGATGCTACCCCAAAACTACTAGAGCTCATCAGTGAATTCAGTCAAGTTGCAGGATATAAAATTAATACAGTGTTGCATTTCTACACACTACCAAACAAAAGATCAGGAAAAGAAACTAAGGAAACAATCCCAGGACTTCCCAGGTGGTCCAGTGGTTAAGAATCCACCTGCCAAACCAAGGGACAAGACTTTGATCCCTGGTCTGGGAAGATCCCACTGGCAACTAAGCACGCACACCCTAGAGCCTTGCTACCCAACAACCAAAGCAACCACAATGCAAAAAAAGCCTGTACCCCACAACTAAAGAGTAGCCCCCACTTGTTGCAACTAGAGAAAGCCCACAAACAGCAACGATCATCCAGTGCAGCCAATGAATAAATAAATTTTCAAAAGAAAAACAATCCCATTTACCATCATATAAAAAAAGAATAAAATACCTAGGAATAAACCTACCTAATGAGATAAAGTGAAAGTCACTCAGTCGTATCCAACTCTTCACAACCCCAAGGACTATACAGTCCAATAGAATTCTCCAGGGGGTCTTCCCAACCCAGCAATCGAACCCAGGTCTCCTGTTTTACAGGTGGATTCTTCACCAGCTGAGCCACAGGGAAGCCCAATGAGACAAAAGACCTGCGCAGTGAGTTGTCTACACACAAACCTTCAAGTTGCAAACTTTCAAAGATGCGAACAGCGTCTGAATGTCCAATTCACGTGTCTGGCATCCACTGTCATGTGTGTGCATCCTCTACAAGGGGTTGTGCTTTTCTGTACTTTACTGTACAGCACTGTATACAGTATATTAGTACAGTATCTATTTCAAGTCCAGGTTGTCTGGAAGCAAGCTTAAAAGCAGCAGTGATGTATCTGGTAATACTAAGAAGTAACAAGCAATTACAATAGGAAAAAAAAAGGTGAAAATAACTGAGTGGAGCAAAATGAAAAGATGGTAAGTAGTCCCTCATTCTTTTTTCCTTTTTATAGTTTTATTTACTCATGGTTGTGCTGGGTCTTCATTGGTGCGTGAGGGCTTTCCCTAGTTGTGGAGAGTGAAGGTTAGTCTTTTAGTCTTTGTTGCGGGCCCTAGAGCATACAGATTTCAGTAGTTGTGGCATACGGGCTTAGTTGTTCCACAGCATGTAGCATCTTCCTGGACCAGGGATCGAACCCATGTCCTCTGCACTGGCCAGCAAATTCTTATCCACTGTGCTACCAGGAAGGCCAAGGTCCCTCATTCTTATACTGTACTATATAGCCAACTGTGTTAGTTGGGAACATATGCTAACTTTGTTGAACTTAATCGCTCTCAGAAGGGAACTCATTTGTATATAGGGGACTTACTATACTCTGAAAACTACAAGACATTGATGAAACAAATCAACGTTGACACAAACATATGAAATTATATACCAAGTTCTTAGACTGGAAGAATCAACATTGTTAAAATGACTATATTACTCAAGGCCATCCACAGATGCAAAGCAATTCTTAACGGTATTTTTCATAGAACTAGAACAGAGAAATCTTAATATTTATATGTAGACATAAAAGACCCTAAAAAGCCAAGGCTTTTTCTTGAGAAAAAGGCTCTTTCTTGAGAAAGCAAAACAGAGCTAGAAGAATCAGACTCCCCGACTTCAGTCTATAAAACTACAGTCATAAAAACAGTATAATACGGGCACAAAAACAGAAATACAGATCAACAGAACAGGACAGAAAGTCCAGAAATAATCCCACACATCTATGGTCAATTAATATATGACAAAGGAGGAAAGACCATACAATGAAGAAAAGACAGTCTTTCCAGTAAATGGTGTGGGAAAACTGGACAGCTACATGTAAATGAAAGAAATCAGCACAGTGTTTAGGGATTTCCCTAATGGTCCAGTGGTTGAGAATCCACCTGCCAATGCAAGGGACATGAGTTCGATTCCTGGTCTCTGAGTATCCCACATGCTATGGGGAAACTAAGTCCATGCATCACACTCACTGACCCCATGTGCTCTAGAGCCTGTGCTCTGCAACAAGAGAAGCCACCGCAAGGAGAAACCTTCACACCGCAATGAAGAGTGGCCCCCACTCAACGCAACTGGAGAAAGTCCTGACAAGCAACGAAGACCCAGCACACCCATAAATAAAATAAATTTAAAAAAAATTTTTTTAATCAACATTCTTTAAAAAATGTTTAAAGAATGTTAACATTCTTTAACACCATACACAAAAAATAAACCCAAAATGGATTGAAGACCTAAACGTAAGACTGGATATTACAAAACTCTTCGAGGAAAACATGGGCATACCATTCTTTGACATAAATCAGAACAATTTTTCAAACAATCTCCCATAGTAATGGAAATACAAATAAAAAATCAACAAATGGATCTAATTAAATTCAAAAGTTTCTCCACAGCAAAGAAAACCATAAACAAAATGAGAAGACTACCAACGGTGTAAGAGCAAATATTTGGAAATGATCCAACTGACAAGGATTAATCTACAAAATTTACCAACAACTTATGAGGCTCAACAACAACAAAAAACAAACAACCAGGGGTTTTCTTGGTGGCTCAGTGGTAAAGAATCCACCTGCCAATGCAGGAGACATGGGTTTGACCCCTGATTCAGGAAGATCCCACATGCTACAAGCAACTAAACCGATGTGCCACAACTACTGAGCCTGTATGCCAGAGCCTGGGAGCCGCAACTCTGAGCCCATGTGCCACAGTTACTGACGTCTGCGGGCCCTAGAGCCTGAGCTCTGCAATAAGCGAAGCCACTGCACTGAGAAGAAGCCCAAGCACTGCAACGAGAGTGTAGCTCCTGCTGCCACAACTAAAGGAAAGCCCATGCAGCAATGAAGACCCAGCACAGTCAAAACTAGACAAACAACCCAATCAAAAACTGAGCAGAAGACTTAAACAGACATGTCTCCAAAAAAGATGTACAGATGGCCAACAGGCTCGTGAAAAGATGCTCAACATGGCTAATTATCAGAGAAACACAAATCAGTACTACAATTATATATTGCCTCACACCAGCCAGAATGGCCATAATAAAACAAACAAACAAAAAATCTACAAACATTAAATGCTGGAGAGGGTATGGAGAAAAGGGAACCGTCCTACGCTGTAGATGCGAATATAAATTTTGGTATAGCCACTATGGAGATCAGTATGGAGGTTACTTCAAAAACTAAAGAGAGCTACCATTTGACCCAGCAATTTCACCCCTGGTCATATACCAGGAGAGACTGTAATTCAAAAAGATACATGCACCCCAATGTTCACTGAAGTACTATTTAAAATAGCCAAGATATGGAAGCAATCTAAATGTCTACTGACAAATGAATGGATAAGAAAAAGGTGGTACGTATACACAATGGAATATTACTCAGCCATTAAAAAGAATGAAGTAATTCCATTTGCAGCAACATTGATGGACCTGGAAATTATCATACTAAGTGAACTAAGTCAGAGAAAGACAAATATTATATACTATCGCTTATATGCAGAATCTAAAAAAGAGATACAAAAGAGACTCACAGATTTAGAGAATGAACTTCTTGATCTAGGGCAGATGGGCAGGAGAATAGAAGACCCAGCACAGTCAAAACTAAGCAAATAATCCAATCAAATAATAGGCAGAAAACCTAAAGAGAATTCTTATTTAGACAATGTATATTGATATGTACATTAGTTATATTTAAAATAGGTAACCAACAAGGACCTACTGTATAGCACAGGGAACTCTGTTCAATACTCTTTAATAACCTAAATAGGAGTAGAACTTGAAAAAGAATAGATACATGTATAACTGAATTACTTTGCTGTACACCTGAAACTAACACAAGATTGTTAACCAAACACACTCGACCGGGAAAAAAAGGATCTATAATACTGAAGCACCAACTTTAAGCAAAGGTAATCATCCTAGCACTGAAAAATTATGAGCCCTAAATCACAATGCAGTGAGCAATTGGGATTTCATCTACACTTAATTGAGAACATTTAATACATCAAAATTAATATATCATACACAGTCATTTATTTTTACATGATTTACAAGCATAATTAACAAGCTCCTGTGAGTTTTTCCACCTCATCTTTAAGATAGTTTTAAATTAACTAGCTAAACCTAGGAATCTGAACATGGCAGATAAAAATTACTATGTCCAGAAAACAAGGAATAACTTCTTAAAACTAGAACCATGCATTTCTTAAGGAGCCTGCCAATTAAAGTTTCAGTTGTTTATTAAGATATCTGTTGTTTTTGTTGTTTAGTAGCTAAGTCATGTCCAACTCTTTTTGTGACCCCATGGACTGCCAGGTTCCTCTGTCCATGGGATTTCCCAGGCAAGAATACTGGAGTGGGTTGCTATTTCCTTCTCCAGGGGACCGTCCTGACCCAGGATGGAACCCATGTCTCCTGCATTAGCCGATGGATTCTTTACCACTGAGCCACCATGGAAGTCCTTTAAGACATTAGAAAATCATATTTATAAGAATATTATCTATTTTTAACATAACAAATCCATATAATTTGAGTTTTCATTTTTGTGAAATGAAACCATTTTTGTGGTTATTCAAATGGTACTGCATATTACCTGAAGTCTTCTAGAAAACTGAAGATTTCAATCGTTTCTTAGAATTAAAAAAAAAAAAGGAAGATGTTCTCAAGGACGTATCCATTTTCAGTAAATATTAACATAAACGAAGTCAGAAGGAAACTGTATTTGATCATTTACACCACTTACTTAATCTTCAAAATATATGGCCAAATAAAAATATGATCAGAGTGCAAAATATTACCACAAAACCACTTCTCACATATCATTTGGACTGGCTCTTTAGAATTCTAGGCAGATTCGTGAGTAGCTCAAACGGTAAAGAGTCTGCCTGCAATGTGGGAGACATGGGTTTGATCCCTGGGTTGGGAAGATCCCTGGAGAAGGGTATGGCAACCCACTCCAGCATTCTTGCCTGGAGAATTCCATGCGCAGATAAGTCTGCATGCTACAGACCGTGGGGTCCCAGAGTTGGACCTGACTGAGCAACTTTCACTTTCACTTTTAGAATTCTATGCTGTCATCTAAAGGCTTAATAACAATGTAAGAATCTTTTACTACCATTATAGATTATAACGAAAGTGAAAGTCACATCCACCTCTTTGCAACCCCAGAGACTGTAGTAACCTGCCAGGCTCCTCTGTCCATGGAAATCTCCAGGCAATTCTACTAGAGTGGGTAGCTATTCCGTCCTCCAGGGGATCTTCCCAACTTAGGGATCGAACCAGGTCTCCCACATTGCAGGCAAATTCTTTACCATCTGAACTACCAGGGAAGCCCATAGTTTATAATAGTTATGTTTAGTAAGTATCAGAATACATCTTGATAGATGCCAAATTACAGATTAACACTCACTTTTAAGGGTCAAAAAAGAAAAAGAAATAAGGAAAAGACATGCTGTAAGTTTAAAAGCTTTTCCCCTAAAAATAAATTTTTAATTTTTAATGAAATGAATTAAAAGTCCAATCTGAAATTTGTTTTAATTTTATTTATTTAATTATTTATGGCTGCACTGGGTCTTCATTGCTACACACGGGCTTTCTCTAGTTGCGGCAAGCAGGGGCCACTCTTCATTGCAGTGCGCTGGCCTCTCATTATCGTGGCTTCCTGTCACAGACCACAAGCACTAGGTGCATGGGCTTCAGTAGTTGCAGCATGCAGGCTCACTAGTTGTCAGGCTTAGCTGCCCCTTGGCATAGGGGATCTTACTGGATCAGGGACTGAACCATGTCCTCTGCATTGGCAGGCAGATGCTTACCCATTGAGCCACCAGGGAAGTCCTGAAATTTCTCTTTTTTGAGTTCAATCATTAAAAAAATAAAATTAGTTGGGAATCCCCTAGTGGTCTGGTGGTTAGGACTCAGCATTTTCACAGCCATGGGCTCAGGTTCGACTTCAGGTCAATAAATTAAGACCTTCCAAATACAGGTGGCCAAAAAAAAATTTAGTATTAAAATTTTAAGATGGGTTCTAAAACTAATCTGTGTATTGCAATGATTTCCAAATCTGGTTGATTATAAGAATCATTTGAAGAGCTTTTTTCAAAAGGAGGCGGGTGGGGGGCGGAGGTGGTGGCGGGAGACTTCTGAGATTCCACAGACTAAATCAGAATCTTTAGAGCAAGGCTAGGCATTCACATATTTTTAAAATATCTTTAAGTAATTCTAGTGTGCAGTGCTATTTGAGAACTGTATCAATCCTAAAAATAAAGATTCATTAAGAATTATCAATATTAAAAAAAAACCACTATTCACAATTGAGATGAATAAAATAATTTAACAATTAAGCAGCAAGGACAATGTATAACTGCAATACAATTTTTAGAAGTTATTTATGAGCTACAGACTATCATACTAGTAAGTCAGATACAGAAAGACAAGTATTATATGATATCCCTTATATAAATGTGGAATCTCAAAAAAAAAAAAAAAAAATAGGCCTTCTCTGCTGGTCCACTGGCTAAGACTCCAAGCTTATAATGCAGGGGGCCAGGGTTCAATCCCTGGTCAGGGAACTAGATCCCACATGCCACTAACTAAGACTTGGTGCAGCCAAATATATAATAAAAGGGTATAAATGAACTTATTTTTAAGACTTACAGTTACCAGGAGATAAGGGAGGGAGGGGAAAAGTAGGAGACTGGGACTGACATATATATACTACTATACACAAGAGAGACAACTAATAAGGACTTGCTGTATAGCATAGGAAACTGCTCAATACTCTAATGGCCTATGAGTATATAATTCATTTTGCTGTATACCTGAAACTAACCCGACATTATAAATCAATTATATCAATTGATTTTTTAAAATTATTTCTGAGCTCAATTGTCTTTACATATCCAGAAAGCAAATTTAGGCAGTGTCATGTACTAGAAGTAATATTTCTAGTAAACTATGAGAACAGACAATTCACCAATCCCTTATGTTCTACACCCATTCCCTGGATCTCTGACCTGGCTGTTCGCTTTTGAATGCAAATATGCTTGAATTGAGGCTAACCACATCTCAAAAACTTTAAATAAGCATTTGATAGTATCAGCCCTCAGGCTTCCCTTGTGGCTCAGTAGTAAAGAATCTGCCTACCGATGCAAGAGACTGGATAGATCCCTGGGTCTCGACGTTCCCCTGGAAAAGAAAATGATTCCAGTATTCTTGCCTGAGATATCCTATGGACAGAGAAGCCTGGCAGGCTACCGTCCAGGAGGGACACAAACTATAGTCCATGGGTTCACAAAGAGCCAGACAGGACTTAGCAAATAAACAAGAATAAGTAGTAGCCCTCACTCCCTTTAAGCTTCAACATATTCTTATGCTTATGCTTTTTCTGGTTAAAAAAAAAAAATTAAAGAATACTTGTCCTTATAGATCAGTTCCCTTCTCTGTTTAAATTATATACACACACAACATTTTTTAAGATGGAAAATTTTTCACCTACATGGCTCTGACTGAAAAAATATCCTAAAGGCAAAAATACAATCTTGTTAGAAAATATTAGCCTGTATATTGAAAACAAAAATATCATTTATTTTTTCTTAGCTAAGGGAAAAAAGAAAATTATCCATGCCAAGAAAATCAGCATTTTCAAAGTGCGCCCTTATATAAAAGTATTTAAAGTGTCTGACAATCTTTACTTTCATCACTTCTTTGGGTTATAGTTGGTACATTTTCCCTTCAACAATAAATGATTAAAACATCATCTAGCTGCTGTTAACTTACTGGTCTGAATACACAATCCTTTATAACAGTATGCAGGAATAACGCTTAGATCTCTGAAGAAATGTGAGTGTAACTGATAGTTCTCTTAAATAGATGTTTGTTTCACTTGATTTGTCTGAATTATACTTACAAGTGTGAAGACCACGTCTTAAATAATGCAATAAATACCTTGATTTCATTTGAATCAAGAGAAAGAAAATTCCTTACTCACCACTGCTATTCCTATTTCCTTTGTTTGGGGGTGGGGGTACTTTTTAAAAATTTAAATCCTGCATTTAAGCTGTCTGTAATTTTTTTTTAACTTTATATTTTGGCCACCCCATGCATTGTGCAGGATCCTAGTTCCCTGACCAGGGATCAAATCCATGTCCTCTCATTAGGAGCTCAAAGTCTTAACCAATGGACCACCGGGGAAGCACTTGTCTGCTATTATTTTTTCTTAGTATATGTATGTGTGGGTAGAGATTAAGGAACCACGTGGTTAATCTATAGCATTGTTCTCCAAATATGAGCAAGAGAGAATAGTGTAAAGAAACTTTTAAAAGGAGGAAATGACATAAAATTGTTTATTAGAATAAAATAAAGACTCCCAGCCAAGAACCCTTCTCTTTCCTCCTGACCTCCTCCACTTCTTGCCATACTTTCTGACTCCACATAAACATATATCAAGAGTGCTATTTCTGATATACCAAAGAAGGTATAGCCTATACACTCAATGGCTTACTTCTATACTTAAGTCACACTAAAATTTTTAAAACTTATCTAGGACCTTTACACTTTACGATGCATTTTTAACATATTAAAATTTTCAAAGGGCTTTTAAGATGAAATACAACTCAACAAATACAAAAGAAGCTGTTAAATCTGCAGCACTGACTCTGATTATAGTCTGCATTACACCCTTCTAAAAATACATAGCAAGCCCTATCAGAAAATTATAAAAAAGGTATAATTAGGGAATTTGGGAATGACATGTACATTCTGCTAGATTTAAAATGGATAACCAAGAGAACCTACCATATAGCATAGGGAACTCTGCTCAATATTATGTGGCAGCCTGGACAGGAGATGAGTTTGGGAGAGAATGGATACATGCATATATATGGCGGAGTCCCTTTGCTGTCTACCTAAAACTATCACAACATTGTTAATCAGCTACACTCCAATATAAAATAAAAGGTTAAAAAAAAAGTCTACATTGGAGAGGGTGTGGAGAAAAGGGAACCTTCCCTTTGGAAGTTGGTGGAAATGTAAATTGGTGTAGGCACTATGGAAAACAACATGGAGGCTCCTCAGAAAACTAAAAGTGCATGACAATATGATCTAGCAACCTCACTCCTGGGCATATATTCAGACAAAACTAAAGATTCCGAAGATATATGCACCCCTCATGTTCATAGCAATAATCACAAGAGCCAAGATGTGAAAACCTAAGTGTCCATCAACAGATGAATGGATAAAGATGTGGTGTATCACTCAGCCATAAAAAAACCTGAAATAATACCATTTGCAGCAACATAGATGCAACTAGAGATTATCATACTAAGTGAAGTAATTCTGAAAGATAAAGACAAATACCATATGATTATCACTTATATGTGGCATCTAAACTATGACACAAATGAACCTATCCTATCTATGAAACATAAAGTCAGGAACACAGCGAACAGACTGGTGGCTGCCAAGTGGGGAGAGGCAGAAAGGGTAGGAGTGGGAGTTTGAATTACCAGATGCAAACTGGTATATACAGCATGGATAAATAACAAGGTCTTACTGTATAGCCCAAGGAATTATATTTAATATCCTGTAACAAACCATAATGAAAAAAACTATGGAAAAGAATGCATGTGTGTGTGTGTGTATAATTCAGTCACCACTTTGCTGTACAGCAGTAACTGACACAACACTGTACTGGGTTGGTGCAAAAGTAACTGTGCCTTTTGCACTGCTGAAATATGCCATTTGGTGTTAGAATACATTATAAATAAATGTGGTTATGTTATACGTCATTTTAATGTGCATTTCTCGCTTTATTTTTTGGGGAATGACATTACTTGGTGTTTATTTTTTATTTTAGACTAGGGAAATTATGTTAGACCCAAAGTAAATTCGAATGATTTTCTTATTCGAGCTCAAAATGGGTCGTAAAGTAGCAGAGACAACTCATAACATCAACAACGCACTGGCCCAGAAACTGCTAATGAACACACAGTGCAGTGGTGGTTCAAGAAGTTTTGCAAAGGAGACAAGAGCTTTGAAGATGAGTTTAGTGACCAACCTTCGGAAATTGAAAACAACCAACTGAGAGCCATCACAGAAGCTGATCCTCTTACAACTACATGAGAAGTTGCCAAAGAACTTAACCTCAACCTTTCTATGGTTATTCAGCATTTGAAGCAAACTGGAAAGGTGAAAAAACTCAGTAACTGAGTGTCTTGTGAGTTAACCACAAATCAAAAAAACTGTCCTTTTGATTTCTCAATAGGATTGGGATGTGTGACAAAAAGTGGATTTTAAATGACAACCAGCAATACCAACTCAGAGACTGGACCAAGAAGCAGCTCCAAAGCACTTTCTGAAGTCAAACTTGCATCCAAAATAAAGGTCACGGTCACTGTTTGGTGGTCTGCTGCTGGTCTGATTCACTACAGCTTTCTGAGTCTCAGCAAAACCATTATATCTGAGAAGTATGCTCAGCAAATTGATGAGATGCACCGAAAACTGCAATGCCTGCAGCCAGTATTGGTCGACACAGAGGGCCCAATTCTCCACCACAACGCCCGACCACACGTCACACAACCAACACTCAGGAAGTTGAACAAACTGGGCTACAAAGTTTTGCCTTATCTGCCATATTCACCTGACCTTTTGCCAGTGACTACCACCTCTTCAAGCATCTCGACAACTCTGGCAGGGAAAACACTTCCACAACCAGCAGGAGGCAGAAAAGTACATTCCAAGAGTTCTTCGAATCCTGAGGCATGGATTTTTATGCTACAGGAATACACAAACTGATTTCTCATTGGCAAAAATGTGGTGACTGCAATGTTTTGATTAATAAAGATGTGTTTGAGCCTAGTTATGATTCAAAATTCACAGTCCAAAACCATAATTACGCTTGAACTAACCTAATATTTCAACTATACTTCAATAAAATTTAAAATAAAAAAAAAAAAAACAACCACTAGAAGTTACCTAGAAGTTCCATAATAGGGAAGGAAGGTGGAATAGGTGAAGCACAGGAGATTTTTAGGGCCATAAAACTATTCTGTATGACATTGTACTGGTGAATACATGATAACATGCATTTGTTAAAAGCCACAGAACTTTACAATACAAATAATGAGCCTTAAAAAAAAAAGGGGGGGGGGGATGAGCCTTAACATACGGAAATTTTTTTAAAAAATTTAGGTCAAGAATGCAAAATATGACAAAAGGATCTAACTATATTACGAATGTTTGAAAAACCTCACCGAAGGAAGTAGAAGACTAAGGTCCTGGCCAATGTAATTTTGGAAATGAGTGGTATCTGTAAAACAAAAAGGACTTACAGGTAAGAACTATAGTTTAGTTGATTATTTCCCATGGAGACATGGGTTAACAATTCTGGTACTACAATGCAACTGAAAAACTAAGTGAATGGTTAGTGGAGAGTCAGGTTTGTCACTGCTGGGCATTTACAAACAAGGAAGGGAAAGTGACTAACATGATCCATGTGGTAATACACAAGCAGCAAATATCAGATATTTGGGGTTCAGTTCCAGACCACTGCAATAAAGTAAATATCACAAGAGAATCAAGACAGATTTTTTTGGTTTCCCAGTGTTTTGTTAAAGTTACATGCAGTCTACGAAGTATGCAATAGCATTGCACCTGAAAACAAAACAAAACAGCAATATTTGACAAGCACAATAAAATGAAGGATGCCTGTTTCGAATTAAAGGCAGAGTCAAAATATGAATTCATGTTTAGTTTGGTATAAAGATGATTACATACAGATTTATAGATACATATATACATAGGTTAGCATACGCAATTATTTGTCATGCTCTATCTGCTCTGACTACTAAATAATAGCAATAGCAACTCTAGTATCAGTGAGCACTCACAGCACCCAAATACTAGTTTCTAATACCATTTGCCAATAAAGGCAACTGAGGTTCCTTACAGAGAAGGCTGATTCTAGGACTGGGGCAGGAAGTATACAAGTTGAGTATGGAATGTTTTGAAGTGCCAGAAAGTAAGAAAGTGCTCAAAAATCAAACAAATACAAACAACCAAAACATATCACCTTAATGGGACATAGCAGCCAACAGAAAGGTTTCCAATGGCCAAAGTTAAAACAAGTGAAGCAATAAAATGACGTATTACAAAATTCTACTTCATGGCATAAAAATAAATATTTATGAGTCCATACCGGTACAAGTAAATGACTGATTTAAAAAGTGAAAGAAAAGAGAAAAAATATCTCCCATACAGAAGAATTTAAAATAATTTACATAGATAAACTGCCCTTTTTTAAGCATGGGCTGTGCAGATTTCTTTCTAAACAATGTAATATGGAGAGTAGGGATAAGAGTAACTTTACAATAAGAAACCTGATAAACACCTCAGCCAATTGATCAAGGTCAACATCAACAGTAATAAATCACATTAACACTATATTCCTTGATATGACATGATAAAAATGGCATTTTACTTGTTGGTCTCCCTCCTCCAAACCCACAACCCCAGTCTAATCATGAGAAAAAATATCAGACAAATCACAGTACAGAGGTACTTACTATAGGTTAATACCTAACCAGCCTCCTTCAAAATTGCCCAGGTCATCAACAAGACAAGTCTGAGAAACTGCTACAACCAAGAGAGACATGAATACTAAAAAAAATGTGGTATACTAATCAGATTCCCATGTGGCTCAGTGGTAAAGAATCCACCTGCCAACTCAGGAGATACAGGAGATGCAGGTTTAATTTCTGTGTCAGGGAAGATCCTCTGGAGGAGGAAATGGCAGCCCACTCCAGTATTGTTGCTGGGAAAATCCCACAGACAGAGGAGCCTGGCAGGCTAGCCTGCAGGGTCACAAACAGTCAGACACAACTGAGCATGCACTCAATAAAAAGCTATCAAATTACAAATTATAACAAATACACTACTGTAAGATATTAACAGAGGAAATATTGCAGGACATAGGAATTCTCTGCACTTCTCAATTTTTCTGTAAATCTAAAACTGTACTAAAAAATAAAAGTCCATTTAAAAAATTTTGGAGAATTTTATAATTTCATTAGGGTGATAAAATTTTACTAGCAAACCCTTAGCACCATTATGTGGACCAAAAACAATAATGACAGTAATAATTTTAAACTTTTATAAGAAATTAAGAGTAGAAAATGCTTGCCCCGAGAGTCAGGAAACATGGAGCAAGTCACAACTCTGTCACTCATTTTTGTAATCTTGAATATGATTCACCTTTTCTCGTCTAGGTTTTTACATTTATAAATTGAGAGGGACAAAACAGACTCTTGATATCATTATCATTACATCAACTATAAATTTTCAGAATAAATCTCTTTATCCAGTAGGTCATAATATCAATAATAAACAAAGAATTTTGATATCCCTCAAGAGAAAACTAAAAGCCAGGTTTAATCAAATGGATGACTAGCATATTATGCTAATGACTCTCATCATGTTGAATCTTAGATCTACTCTAGTCATTTATTAAATAACTTACTGAATACTGTATCTTTAACCTAAAGTAGCAGAGAAGTAAAAACAACAAGGATGACTGGATGTAAAAATCAGATGTGAGTACAGTGTTGACAGCAAAGAGTAATAAAATGAGGAGAAAAAAACAAAACAGGAGAGTCCAGGGTGTGCCTAGCTGGCTTATGTTAGTTCCAAATTCCTCACAATATTTGCATTTATCTACTTTAATATCAATAACTAGGGACTTCAGGGACTTCCTTGGCAGTCCAGTGGTTAAGACTGTGCACTTCCACTGCAGGGGGTGTGGGTTCAATCCCTTGTCAGAGAGCTAAGATCCCACATGCTGTGGGGGTGTAGCCAAAAGTGAGGGAAAAAAAAAAGCAACTATAAATCATAGCTTCAGAATCTAATCATGGCCAAGGGAATAGATGCTATAATCCACTTGTAATATTATAGAAGCAAGCAAATGTAAAAATATTCTTCAGAGAAGCGTTAATGAATGGGGCAGCAGGAATAACTGTACAGCATGGCGCCAATACTAGAGGCATCCACAGCCATCAGTCTCCACAACGCTGTAGCCCCCATTGCTCCCTCTTCTCTCTGCTTTCACAGCTGATGATCAGCAGATCAAATAATTCAAGGAAGCCTTCTTTCTATTTAACAAAAAAAAATGGCAGTATCACCATCACAGTAAATGAACTTAGGATAGTCAGAAAGGTTGTTCAAAATTAAACAGATGCAAAACTATAGAATATAATGAAGAAAGAGGATGGTCTTTAAACAGTATGACTTCCCAGAAGTTTCTACTATGATTAGAAAAATGAGACAGCAACAGCGGGGGATACCATAAAATATTATGAATCTTTAAGAAAAGATGGTGATGATTAAATAACTGCAGAGAAACTACATCAGGCACAACAAACCTGGTCCCACCTTCAAAGAAACTCACAATCTAGGAAAGAAGATGGTGTTAAAAGAAGCATACACAAAATGTCTATGGTTTTTCTGAAATTCTTCAGAGCCAAGTTCATTAATCACATTAGGTTCAGGTTAGTGAGGAAATGGAAGAATGTCAGTTTCATGTGGTATTTCTGTACCAAACTTGATTAAGAAACCAAGTAAAAATTAAATATCCTTCAAAAATAATTCCCACTGAGGATACTCTGTAAGCTCTTATAAAAGTTGAACTCCAAAAATATTTTCCACATGATGATTGAGTCCAGTAAAGTGAGGAGCTGAAACATATATGAAGTGAAAGATGTTCTATTTGTTTTTATTTTTTTCCATAAACTCAGCAAATCACTACTAGTACTACCTTATAGTCACGTTACCTAATATAACCACTGCATGATTCCTGTACGTCAAATGCCTCTTCAAATTAACTAATATTTTAAATTACATATTAAAAAGGAAATAACTGCAACATGAAGCCTTCTCAAAGGTTTTTAATGTCTACATCCATTATACATTCCTGAGTTATATTTACCTTACTAACAACTTTCTCTTAAAGAATTCTCATTAATTGGCCAGGCATGCTTCTTATTCCTGCCTTTAAAGAAATCATTATTCCTCTCCCCATATCCCTGGTTTTTCTCTAAATACCCAGCTTACTATCATTAATATTGGCATCAGTTTCCCAGTATGAAGAAAATTTACAAGTCTCCAACTCTTAAGACAGACCTCCCTGGTGGCTCAGACAGTAAAGCATCTACCTATGAATATGGGAAACCCGGGTTTGATCCCTGGATTGGGAAGATCCTCTGGAGAAGTAAATGGCAACCCACTCCAATTCCTAAGACACTTTCTGATGTTCTTAAGAATAATAGTCTAACTGTAATAGATCACCACAATTTGCCTAAAAGTAACCCAATTTGTTTTCACTGTAAAGTGAATATCAGCTGAGGCCAACAGTTTCTCTAAACATCTATTAGGATTCTATAACTCTAATTTCAAAAGAGAATCTAATATTCTTTTAAAAATCCCCCAATCAATCTAGAGGGGTGGGATGGGGCAGGAGACGGGAGGGAGGTTCAAAAGGGAGGGGATATATGTATACCTATGGCTGATTCATGTTGTGGTTTGACAGAAAACAACAAAATTCTGTAAAACAATTATTCTTCAATAAAAAAATTTTTTTTAATCCCTCATTAAGTAAAAAAAAAAAAAAACAACTAATAATTGACTTTTCCTTGTTAAAAACAATGATTTTCATATTTTTTGTACCAACCACCTCTCCTGGTAAAAATAAAATAAAAAGTGGGCACATGCTTCCAATATATGTAGAATTACTTATAAATTATGTGTTTTACAATACTTATTATATAAATACAAACAAAGAACCCTAGGGGAAAAAAAACATATAAATAGCATTTTCTTCCTATCTCCCAAGAGATTATCTCAAGCATCCTCTGGTATGCATATACCTCATCCACACTTTATTTTTTAGTATTCTTTTTTACTGTGTTAAAATTCACATAATAAAGATTCACATTTTAACCATTTTAAATCATACAATCAAGCAGCATTTAGTAATTCACAATGTTGTGCAATAATCAGCTGCTAGCAACCATTAATCTGCTTTTTATCTCTATGAATTTACTTATTCTAGATACTTCACATAAATAAAATCATACAATATGTGATCTGTTCTGTCTGGCTTCTTTCACTTCGAATAATGTTTCCAAAATTCATCCATGTTGTAATACATAAAAGTACTTCATTCCTTTTTACAGATGACCAGTATTTCATTGTATTGATAAAACTAATTTTTTAATCCATTCATCACATTATGGACATCTGAGTTGTATCTACCTTCTTCCTACAGTGAACAGTGCTGTCATGAACATCTGTGTAAGTTTTTTATTTGAAAACCTGTTCTTAAGAACTATCTTCAGTATATATCTAAAAATAGAACTGCTGGATCATATGGTAATTTTATGTTTAATATATCATGAACTGCCACAGAGATTGCTACAGCAGTGCATCATTTTATTCTACAGGCCCACTAGTAATGTAGGAAAATTCCCGTAACCCATTTTATAGGTACCTAACTCATCAAGAATACAATCTAACCCCAAATACCAAATGGTCCATAATGAGCATGTTTTGACCGCCTAGATAATGCACCAACCTCTTTTCTAAAACATATCCTTGCACAAAGAAAATGCCAACACAGACTGCTTCCAGATCCACCACACAGGCCCCCACAGTAATTCCACCCCTGACCAGTGAGAATTTTGCCAGAGACAGAAACGTGACTCAGCAGAGTCCATCTACTAAAGAGTCAATAACCAGTTTCTCCTTAGCGAATGTTAAGAAGCGACTATGCAGAAGAAAGATCATATAGTGTGGGGACCAGGACAAACAGTGGGAAGTCACTGCCATGTGCAAAATAAAATTATGGGAGAAAGAAGACAAAATTGTACGCCAAAAAAAATCATTTATAAAGAGAAAAACCCACAGTCTGTACTGCACAAAGAGAAGCAGAGGTAATAGAGTACAATATTGAATATTGACAGTTATAATCACATGAGGCATGGTTAGACTTTATGTTCTCACCCTGGATATTCATGACTGTCTACTATTTATTCAAAATAAACTTTTTTATTTGACATACTTTGAATGGATTTCTGATTCCTGAAGCCAACAAGGTTTTACTAAAACAAGCTCTGACTACCTTGAATATATTTTCCTCCGGTTTTAAATAACTTAGAGGTTTCTTACTAATTACGGATTTTAATACTTTGTATTCAAATTGTTAAACTCAAAGTATTCAATACTTTGATTCAATTTGTATCAAACTGAATACCTTTTGAAGAACTGTACAAAGGCTTTCATAGGACATTTTAAAAAGAATGTGTCATTCTTTTTAAAACATAATTTTACAGCCTTCCAAATAATGTTTTTTCCCCCTCTAAAGACTCCAGGTTTCTTGTGGTAGTAAACTTGAAGATATTTCAGCTTGCTCTCAGTAACTTTTTCCTAAATCCAAAGAATTCTTGAGTTTTCCCTCTTAAATAGGAAGCTGAATGCAGTTGTATTGTGGTCAATATTATAAAAGTTACTTGATCACCTAGGAAATTACCCATTCTAAGAAATAATCCACTATAACCATCTAAAAAGTTTGAATTCTATTCTGGAATTGCAAATACATTGAAGTTTCAAATAACTGAGACAAGCTAGAATTTCAAATTCTTAATGGGCAACACACCTCAAATATAAGCAAACTGCCTAAGATCTGATCATTTCACAATAACTTCAAAGGCACAGGACATGTCTTGTCATATTTATTTCTAGTATCTACTCAAAATTATTAGTTTGCACAGAGAAAGTTGGATAATACCCTCTGATAAATATCTTCAAATAATAAGACAGAAACACATAGACCAGGACACACATTTTCTTTCAAGTCATTCAATTCAACAGACAACCCCAACCAAATTCTCATCATTTCATATGCTTTTTAAAGCCTACTGGCAAAACTCTAGATTATAAAAATACATCTGAAGCCATATAAAACATTCTGATCATACCAAACTTGTAAGTCTGTTTTATAATACAATAATGTAGAAACATTATTTTAACCAAGCACTTTGGTCAACCATTCCTGATCATGAGACACACCCTTTAACTCCCCACACCCTGCCATTTGCCCAGTTCCTAAGTTTAGTGACCTATGTGAATGATTGTATAGGTTATTCATTTTTTCTTTTGAAAATTGAAAGTTTAGATTTAAGTAAAAACAGGGAAATCATCACTAGTATTAACTTTATAAATTCAGAATCTTCAAACTAATGGTATAAAAAAATTTGTATGAAAAGCATGCCAAATTTTTTTCTGACATTTTCAAACTGGATAGCCTTGAAATTTCAATGATACTTCAACCAACGATAAAACCATGGATCCCGCAAACAGCATGAGGTTTACTGTATGGTACATGTTTACAGGAAATAATTTCCTATGAGAGAGTTCACAGGGAGTAATTAATCAGTCATGGGAAGACAGGAAAGATTTCACAGAGAATATGATATCTAAAACTGAGACAACCTTCTCCCTTTGCAGACAGAGGAAGAAGGTAACCAGGAAAATGGGAGTAATAGTGAAATAGAGCAGCCATTAGGCAAAGAAGACAGTGACATTCATTTAAGAAAGTGACCATTAATAACAAATAGAGCTGACTCAACACTGGTGGCAGAGAAAGTATGGTGAAGAATAATTGAAGAAAAATGTGAGTACATTTTCCATACTAAATGAAAGACCCTACCAATTAAGTAAAAAGATGGTGTTGAACATTGAGTATGTGTGGAGGAAACAATGGTTAATTCAACTTCAGACATGTCCCACTGAGTTATTGTGAAAAATGCAAATGGTATCTTATAACGGTCCAAAGTTCAAGAATAATCTGACTGGAGATACAAATTTGGAAATCAATCAATATATAGATGGTAATTTCACAGCAATGAGAATGCTCAGAGAGCATGCAAAATAAGAAGAAAGTAAACAACTAAACCTGAGCAGGGCCAAAAGTAAGGGGAAGGGCAGAAAAAGAGAATTCAAAATCACACACACACACACACACACACACACGACAGACATATGTGAAACAATAACTATAATTACAGAAATCAAATCACGTCAATTTTATAGATAAGAAAACTGACCACTATAGAAGTTAAAGACATTTACCCAGTTCCATACTACCAGTTTAAAATGGTAATGGAAGGGGATTGGAGCACTCCTCAGCTTCTCCAAATAATTTACAAATAAAGAAAGTTTTAAATACTGAGATTTTAAAATTAAATGACTTAACATTTTAAAAACACAAACATTGGGAATTCCCTGGCAGTCACATGGTTAAGACTCCACGTTTCCAGATCTCACATGCTATGAAGTACAGTCAAAAATAATATAAAATAAAAAAAACAAATATCACCTGTCTGGTAGCTTAAAAAAACACCCTAGTTAAGACAGAAAATATTATATTTGCTGACTTTAACCTGACTCTTCACATTCGTTTATGTTTTGAAGTTTATTAAGAAGATACTTTAGGTTCTGATTTCAATCTTTTTTCATTCACACTTCCTACCCTCATTGCCAATAAGCTACTAGGATGACACCTTCCCCCTAACTAAAGTTTAAACACAGCAAAATAATTTATGCTCTTATACATTCTGAGACTTATCATTTAAAATATGATCAAAACACTCTTAAAAATTAAGAGAAAGGATAACATGAGACAAATGAAAAAAAGAGCTGAGTCAAAGGTTTTCAACTTAATACAAATGATAAAAATTCAGTACCATGAAAAACAGATTTCTGCAAAATATTCTACATTTAATTTTATTTCAGAAAAAAATATATACAAGAAACTGGATTAAACTGATGGCCATAAAAAGGGCACCCTGGTTTTCTGAAAGTATTAGTCGCTCAGTCGTGTCCAACTCTTTGAGACCCCATGGACTGTAGCCCTCCAGGCTCCTCTGTCCATGGGATTTCCCAGGCAAGAGTACTGGAGTGAGTTGCCATTGCTTTCTCCAGGGGATCGTCCCAACCCAGGGATCAACCCTAGTCTTCCAAATTGCAGGTAGATTCTTTAATGTCTGAGCCACCAGGGAAGCCCTGGTTTTCTGAAAATATAATACAAAAAGTTTGGTCCAGCAAAAAAAATTCAAAATGTCTAAGAAAAATAGTTACCTAAAATCCAGATACATTACATTATTCCTTAATTATTTACAGTCACCATTCTAAACCCAGTAAACAATGTCTCGCATGCTCTTGGATGTCACTTTCTCTTCCACCCATTCTTCTGAGCTATATCGGAACCAGAAACCACTTTTTCACTTCTGCCTCAACCATAACAACACCTAATCAACACAACTAAAACACTGTCAAGTTTCTTTTACCTTCATTCTTCAAACTGTTATTATTCCAATTTCTCTCACATAAGCGTCTTAGAAAACGTTACTTAAACTAATTAATCATATAGCTAAAGCCTAGCCCTCACTGTCAAAGGAGCATCAACAAAAAATAATTTTCAGGGACTTGTCCAGTGGTTAAGAATCTGCCTTGCAATGCAGGAGACATGGGTTTGATCCCTGGTCAGAGAACTAAGATCCCACATGCCACAAAGCAACTAAGCCCACGTGTCAGAAGATCCTGTGTGCCACAAGACCCAATGTTACCAAAAAAATTATATAAATCAATAAATTTTTAATTTCTAAATGGTCAAACTGTATGCTTGGGGTGAGTGTCATAAAGATACCTAATGCATGTGCTGTGCTCTGCTTAGTCGCTCGGTCATGTCTGACTCTCTGCAACCCCATGGACTATAGCCCTCCAGGCTCCTCTGTCCATGGAATTCTCCTGGCAAGAATACTAGAGTGAGTCGCCATTTCCTTCTCCGGGGGATCTTCCCAACCCAGGGATCGAACCCAGGTCTCCTAAACTGCAGGCGGATTCTTTACCATCTGAGACACTAGGGAAGGACCTAATGTGTATTAAAATTAAATCAGAGACTTCCAGGGCAGAGTAGCTAACACTGAATACCCTTCTGCTATACATAACTAGAAAACTGGAGAAAACATAGAAATAATTAGACAATGGGCAATAGGCAGTGCAGAATCATGACCTGTGAGAGAGGGCAAACAAATGAGCTAATTTAAAGCCCTAGGATCACACTCACTTTCTACATGGAGGAATCATGGAAAAAGATGGGATCTTGATGAGCAAAAAGATAAGAAAACACAGTTTGGGCAAGCTAAGGCAGCTGGAATTTGTGGGACAGAGCACCAAAGAAGCAGCAAAACAGAAAAAGATGGAACACAGAAACCTAGAGTCTTTGGTTGAACATAAAGCTAATCATATAAAATATGATATTCCATAGGACCAAGCAAAGAGTAACTACCAACGTTTTCACAAGGCTAGAGTCAATTAGGGTTTCAACTAACCAGAGTAAAGACCTTTTTTAAATAAGACACCAGGAAGGCCATGCCATAGAAGTGAGGCTAAACTTGATCTTGAGCATAGGCTACCCTGAGCTTTCCCCTAACAGAGCTAAAAGCATATAAGCCTATCAAGATCAGTCTTATCATCAAGAAAAGTAACTGCCTGTCAGATCAAATTTCAATACTTTTTAAAGAAAGAGAACAAAATCCAGACCCTCAAAAACAATACAATATTACTAGACACATGAAAATAAAATCATGACACACTACAGAGAATTCTGTCTACTGAGAGAACCCTGAACAAATTATTCACTCTCCTCTAACCACCTGACAAATTTCTCTCATTAAAATCAGAAATTAAAGAGACAAGTAGAAGCAGCTTTCCATCATAATGAAAAGGAAATGTGGTAGAAAAGATTCCACTAAAGAAAGAGGGAGGTACTGATGTTTGACAGGAAACAACAAAATTCTGTAAAGCAATTATCCTTCAATTTAAAAATAAATTAATTTTTTTTTTAAAAAAAGAAAGAGGGAGCAGTGGGGAGGAGAAATAGAAAGGTCACAAAACAGATCTTCCCACTTAATACTATATGTTAGAATATCTGATGACAAATCACAGATACAGTACACATGGTATAGGCTACTAATATGTAAAAACACAACATTTTCAGTCTACTATAAAAATTACAAAAATAAAGCTCCTGCAACTAGAAGCTAAGATTCAATTAGTCTCAAATAAATGATAATTACTTTAGATGGGTTTCACTACTATTGATTACTATCATATACAAAGAAACAACTATTATTTATTCCAATTTTAGATACCTGGTAACCTACATAGGACACAGCCTCCAAATCAGAGGAAGCAAACAAGAAAATACACAATTTTAAAAAAATTCATTAATGCTTATTTACTCATTCAAAAAGAAACTGCTTAGTCTGTTAACAATCATGAGACAGTTCTGATAAGTTTGGTTATTCTTATTTCCAAGTTTAAAGAAAGCTAAAAACAGCCAAAATGAATGGGAGGCTGAGCTACCAGAGGAAAGTACCATCATAGCACAAGTGATTAATGAAACTCAACAAAAAATTTAAAAAAGAGGAAAAGCATAAGAAGCCAGAGAAATTAGAAAAGAACAATGAAAAGAAGCCATGTTATAAAAACATTAAAAAAGCAAAGAAGCCCAAATCATTTAACCTAAGTGAAAACAGACCTATTCCGGCAGTGATGCCAGAAAAAGTATTACCACATAACCTCCGTCAGCAAAGATGACACTCAATCAAAAAGAACAGATTAAATAATATTTGAGTACAAATATACTTGAATTATAGGCAGATACCATTTTAGATACCATTGACATTAGTTGCAATAAAAGATGTTGGTATTCAAAGGAAAAGACAAAGAATTCACTGAGTATTTGGCAAGTCAATGACTTACTCCACTTACAACCAAAATAATTTATACTTAGGGCAGTTATCTCCCTTCTCCCATCAATCTTTATGTCAAACTACTGGCCCATTTTGGCTCTTATAGTCCATGGCCTTTTCCCACGAGTTTTCCCTAACAACTTTTGACTTACACCTAATTGCATTCTAAACCACCCACCACAAGGTTATTTTTTGCAAATTATCCAAATCCTCTATGTAAAGTCAAATTGCAGCTGTTGTTTTATTTCCTCAGTAGCTGGTAGCTATCCTTCACAGACACACTAACAAAATGTTCTTCAAAACAATGAACATGAAAGCATTTCATTCAATAAACAGGTTACTTACCTATAAAGCTGATTCTCTTGACAAGTAAAACCAAATAATTATGACTGTAATTATGGAGCTTAAATTTAGGCTAACAAATTCTGAAAACTGAGTATCCAAGATCTGTTCCATGAGCATTCTCAACCTAGAAACCCCCAAAGTCCATGGGATAAATCCTTATTAGATGAGGAAACCAAATGTAGTTCAGACTATCAATTAAAAGACTGAAGTTCTAACCTCATTTCTCCCTAGAATTCATCATACTTCAAGTAAATAACATAAAATCTTTAACTATGAGTTAGGAAATAGAGACTGTATACTGCCACCTCTGCTGTCTACTTCCAAGTTGTGGCTGTCAAATGAGAAACTAGATGGAATTACTCTACAAAATATGAAACACATATGAAATGTAAAATTATTTTATGCAGGGCAGGATACCAACTCTAGTGCTTTCTAAGCAAAATCCATCCCTATTCTTGGGAGTTTTCTGGCCCTTCAAGAGAAATTACTTTGACAAACAATAAAAGTAATGTCAAAGAAAGTAGTGAATCTAGAAGAACTCATGAGGATTTTCCTATGTAGCTTCTGAAGCTGATGAAATATCAATTGATTCTTCACAAGCACTGTGCAACAGAAGGACATATCATAATTATTTAATATATTAATGTTTTTCAAGAATCAAGGTTGAAACTGTAATTCCTGCAATATTAATATAATTTAAAAATAAGAGTCTTACCTGAAGACTACATGAGCAATACTCAGAAGAGCAACAACTGTTTTATTCTTACACTTTAATTATCTAGAAACTTAAAAATCAGTATAAACATTAGCAATATTATCACTAAGCTAAATCTTTTCTAAGACCTCAAAAATCTAGAAACACTAAATCTGATTCTTTACCTTGTTTATAAAAGCATACATGAAGCTAACCAAGGCCCTTCAAATACAATTTTACTTAAGCATTCTTATATTGATACAATGAGAATTGAGAGGCAACTGACCAAATCACATTATCATTTGAAAATTTATTTTCCACTGAATTAGAAGGAAAGCTCTGAATATTGAAGCCCAGGACCATTTGAAACTATCACAACATTGTTAATCACTGTACTCCAATATAAAATAAAAAGCTTAAAAAATAAAATAAACGCTAGGACCTAAAATCTTATATATCTACTCTCCACAGAACCAGAATTTCAAAATTTAGAGGTCAGTTTCAGTGCTTCTGATCCAAAATCACCAAAAAATCAATTCCCCAAAAGGGCAATCCACAGGTAAGCACATGATCTCAGTCTGGTTATTTAGGCCAAAAAGGGGATCATTAGGTATTATCTGCCACTTTAACAGACTCTATCAACCTTGAAGATGAGAGTGTCTTGAGATAAAGTACATTTCTTTTTGATCTTCTACCCTGTAATCTTTAAGGTATATTCTAGTAAAATAATCCACAGCTGGAATCTTGCCAGAGAAGAAAATACTCCTTAGTCCCTTGCTCACAGTGGAGTTCTCCATTTGAAAAAATAAATATATAAAGGCACCTATGGGCTTATGTGCTGGAGAAGAGGGATGGTATCTAGAGAGGAAACAGGGAAAGCACCCAAAACATCTGCATTTACGGCCTAACTGCCATGAAGAGGGTCTAAATCTAGGACTTAGACATACAATATCTTTTTAAACATTTACAAGTGACTAATGACCCTATATGTGATATCCTTGCAAACAAGATAAATTATAGGATGAATGCCAGAAGGTTGTTAATCAATGAATGTTAATTCAGAAAACTGCAACTTGAATAAATAAGAGTTATGGCCTCCTGGCTCCAGATAAAGAACTACATCAGTGTCTTCTATTCATAATATATTTTCTAAACTGGCTATCAGGGAGTACTCACTCCCTACCAGTGGAGTTTGCATGTGCAGGAGGACAGTAATCCATCTATTCCAGTGTCTTTTTTTTTTCTTTCCCCAAAGTACCTTTTAACAACATTTTCCAACCGCCAGAAATTTACTTGAGAATTGAAAGCATTAGACAGGTATCGTGATGCTATTTTTAACAATGACAATTTGGATAAAAAGAGTCAAAACCAAAATATTTAATCTAACCAACACTTGATTCTAGATAAAAAGCATAGAACAGGGATGAAAGAGATTACATATGATATGATCAAGCATCACCTCCCAATTTTCCTTCGATTATCTTTAACCAAGATGCTAATCTAGATACTCCCTCTCCATCGCATTTCTCCTGATTTGCTTCCTTTGGGGGAAAAAGTTAAAACCAAAGTGTCAAGAGGTGCTATTTTCAAAAGATCTTGGAATAGGCAAAAAAGCTAGAAGTAATGATTTCTTTTGCCCAAAATCATCCAACAAGGCACTAATTTAACTTGAGAACACTGTCCTAATAAAGCAACTATCCTCCAAATTCCAAAGGACTCTATTCCTAAGCAACCCATGAAACCCTATTGCTCTCATTTTCACAGGTTTAAGAATATGCACCTCACTCTTCAAATATTATGGCCACTATCTTTAGATAATTGTTTTTATAAGATCATCATTCTTCAGAATCACTAGAAGAGCATGTACTAAAAAAGTAACAATGTTTCAGTGGGAAAATACTTTCCATCTTAATAACCAGCTAAACCTTAATAAAAGAGTAACTTTTTTTAGCAAAGAAACAATAAAAAGCAAAAAATAGAATTAATAGGTATAATTTTGTAAATATGCATACTTCCTGAGTTCTTGGTATTTCAACAAGACATATACTGTTTCCTAGTGCCTGCAGAAAAACAACTCTACTTTTGAAAACTGATACATGTGTACTAATGGTAAGAACTCAACTCATCTCAAATTGAAAAAAACTTCACTTAATGAATTGTTTTTTCACCTCACAATGGACTTCAAACATTTCAAATATATGAAAATGCTAATAGTTCCACAAAATAAGTAAAATGCTCAGACAAAATGATCTATTGAACACAATATTAAAATGCTATTTATAAAGAAAACAGAAGGAAGTTTTCAGAAATGAGATCTATGCTAAAAGACTACCATGTTATCAAATACAAATCTAAACTATTTATAAGGCATGGTAAAAGATTATTATATTCTACAAGCAGGATTTGATACTTTCATCCAATATATAGCCGACTCTGACAACTGTCAGAACAAAAATATTAAAAAGGTTCCTTTAAATAAGTACTTTACACAGTCTAGATAATCTGGTTGTGATAATAATTCAAAAGCCTATTCTGTAGAAGTAAAATTGATTAACTCATATATATGTCTGTCTTTTACTGCTGCTGATCATATTTATGATAAACACTTTTGTTAACAGTTCCTTTCCTGATTTAGACAAAGTGAGCTCCAATTCTTTTGTGTTACTGCCCAGAATACAGTATAGAAAATCTAAGCAAAACCGTGATTAATCTGGACAGTGAATTCTTCATTTTAAAAAGTACCTTTATGACAAAGTTGAGAACAAATAGTATTTTAAGATAGTCTCCCTATAATTTAGAATTAGGAAAACCCTTTCTCAAATGCTTTATGTAAACTATAGAGTAGACTGACTCTTGCTAATAAGACAATTACAACATACAGTTAGCTGTCACAGTACTGACAGTAATACTTCTCTACATCACAAAAGTCAATGATGATGCATAAAGAACATTTTTTAAATCAAAAGTTTTAACTGGAAATTATAAGTAACTAAGATAAATGTAGATTTGCAGCCTGCCAGATTTCCCTTATTTGGATGATGTCTATGTACTCATTAATTATTCTACATTCTATGGAAGGCATATACAATTCATAATGCTCTATAACTATAAATCAAAGTATACTGGGAAAACTAAAGAGGTTTCCATTTTATAAATTAACTCAAATGATAAAAAACTTATGAATAAGTAAAACACTATCAACCATGTTTCCACATGTCTAACTGAGATGTGTGAAATCTCAAAACTATAAAATTACATCGCCATTGAGAAGACTACTAATAAAACTGGATTTTACTTTTTTTTTGAAGATTTTTTAAGAGTTGAGAATATCATTGTGTGAAACCCAAAATTTCAGTTAAAAGCATTAATTTTAGCTATAATAAAAATGCTACAGACATTTATGAATAGAGACTAAAAACTTAGGGAATAATAAACAAAGCAGAATTCATGGTTACCATATTTACACATACTCTTTGTTGTGTTTCAGTGCCACATGATCTGATTCAAAGTAATAAACATCAGGATCATCATCTTCCTCTTCTGTAATGTGCGGATTGGCACTCTCTTTGGCAGATGGCAAATGTCCAATATTGAGTCTTGCCTCTGAGGATGGCTTACTTAGTCCTTCACTCCCATAATTTTCAGAGTCACAACATACGCCTTTTTCACTGTGAGAAACTTCACCAGGATTTGTGAGAGACTCACTTATATTATCACTAACAGTTGCATTTGTTTCACTGGGATTGAGATTATTCTCCTCAAATTGTCCATTTTCTCTGCAAGGAGAATTGTTTTTAGTGGGACTACCTCTGGTAGGGGCTGCCCTCCGTGGTGAAGTTCTCAGAGTATACCGATGTTCTTGAGGTTCTGATAAAGACATCATTTGAGTCGAAACACAGTCTAGAACAGAAGATGGTTCTGGTTCTCCGGAGACTGGCATACTCTCAAGACTTGTGTCCAGGGCATTATTGGTGCTCTCATTACACTGCTCCTTTGAGGCACTGCTATCTCCCACCACATCTACTTCCTCCTCAGAATCCCTTAAAGATGAATGAATTTCAGAAAAGGGGCCTGTAGCTGGCTCAGTAGTCAGCTGATTAACATGTTCCACCGGCAGGCAGGCAGTTACTACTTTGTGGTCCTCCAACTTGACCTGCACTTCTGAATCTGTGCAAGGCACGTTATGGTTTATATAACCGTCTTCCTTCCTACTATCAAGGAACATTGAAGCGTGGGTATCCGAATCCCCATTTTCAGCTACTGATTTCTCCTGCAACACATAGGAACCAGTGCTATTTTGTTTAGTGTTCCCATCAGGCTGACAGTCATCACAGTTTATAACAGCTGAATCACTGTCATCAACACCATTGACAGCCAAATAGCCTGTGATTTCTTCAACTACTGTAGAATCAAGTGGCCCTTCCTCACTTACATTCACCTTTTTAATTTCCCTTTTCTCACAATCATCCAGTATAAGACATCGACAAGCTCGTTTAGTCCCTTGAAAATCTGCATCATTGTCCACTACTGTACGCCTCTGTTCTACTGACTCCTTGTCTGATTTTATAGGTGAATCTTCTTCTGAACTGTTTGGTGCTTCAGATCTAAGGCAACGCTTAATTCTTTTTAAAACTGGTGAAACAGGTTCTGTTTGCCTTCTCTCACAATTTTCTACAGCCTGCCTTTCTATGTTATCTTTTTCTGAAGAAGGAAGTCCTCTTTTCCTAGGGCTTACCCATGACTCTCGAGCATTCTGCTGTTTTATATCAGTAGTTCTTCCATTATTATTTCCTTTCTGAATTTGCACAGGCTCTGGTCTCTTCTTTGGTGATCTTGATCGTACTTGAGTATGAGAAGAGATTTCTTCAGGATGAGCAATGCTACGATTCCTTAAAGTTCTACCACAAAAAGATTCATCCAAGCCGTTTAACCCCACTGTTGATCTTGTAACACGAGTAGATCGGGAAGCAGCCATACTATGGCAAGTCCCTACAATACGGTCATCATGATCCACTCATTGGGAAACCTTCAAAAACGTAAACAAAATAATGAGAAAAAGGTAATAGTTAATATCCTAAAACAAAAGTATAAAACTATAACTTTTTAATCCAGGTATAGCCAATATTAATAAATAATGTGATATAATTTATTTTATTAACATTTCCAAAAGTGTTAATAATAGCTAACAATTATAAGGCACTTATGTTTTAGGGATCTCTATGCTTTAAATACGTTAACTCACTTAAGTCTAACAGCAATTAGAATAAGTACTTATTGGGACTTCCCTGGTGATTCAGGGGCTAAGACTCTGCACTCCCAAAGCAGGGGGCCCAGGTTCGATCCCTGGTCAGGGAACTAGATCCCACATGCAACTAAGACCTGGTGGAGCCAAAGAAAGAAAGAAAGAGAAAGTACTTATTATCACTCCTACTTCATGTATGAAGAGACTGAAGCATATACAGTTTAAGTAATATGTCCAAAACCACGCAGCTAGTAAGCTCTTCACCCTTCTCACTGTGTATCTGTTTCTCAGATATTCCGGGGCAAAAGGCCCAGAAAGATCCCTCTCAAAGACAGAACTTCACCTTGGTTATTAAAATAATAACCTCAAATTTATACAACAGCTATCACATAAACTAACCCAATCACTTCTCATGTTTTCTCAAAACATTTCTGGGAGGTAAAAAGACAGGCTCTGCTCTTTCTAATTCACTCTTACAAAAATGAGTTTCAGGTCAAATCTTTTGATAACAAACTACATGGTATCTAAAAAATTTGGATTGCAGTAGAATTTTCTGTAACTAAGCAGATGGATAGAAATCATAACCCTAGGTTGTACTGAATACTTGCTAAGAGCAATACAGAGCAAAGTCAAGACACCCTAGTCTCTAGAAGTAGAACTACAAATTAGCAAGTGAAAGGAAGTATTCTAAAGAGGATAGAAGAAAAAGGGAAAGAAGCACACCCGCCAAACATGCACTACATTTAAGAAATCAAGAAGACACATATAACCCCATTTTTTCCTTCTCTGAACTCCTGAGTATATGTGTATGACACAGTATTAACGCATGTTGAGGATATGAGCAGGTTCGTGTGGATGTTCTGCTGTTTCTATTGATATAATACAAATGAGCAGAAAATAGAATACTGCCCTGTTTTATCCATCTTGATAAACTGAGTGATTTAGTGATTATTTTCCAAGGTTCTCCCAACAAGCAGAATAAAGAAGCTATTAAGAATCCAAGTCTCCATTTTTCTGCACCTGTTTAGCCTTCAAAACATACTTTGTCACTTCACTGCCTAACTTCAAATGGAGTGCAGGATGGACAGACAAAGCAGCCAGTAATGGGTGTAGGACATAGCTGCCCAGGACCCTCTTCCCTCCTCCCTTTTGCCAGCCTTCCCACAGGCTCACTCTCCTTTAACTCTCCAAATGCCATTCTACTCCCTCTCCCCACAAATCAAATACAGTCTCTCCTTTGCCTCAACTCAGTAGTATAACAGAAAGGTTATTAGGAACTACAGAAGATATGGCAACATGCTACCACATACAAAAAAAAAGAAACTGTCTTCTTGTTCCTGCCTGCTGATAAAGTGAAAAAGTATCCTGTAAAATACGTAAGTTGGTTGAATTTAGTTTTGTTTCAGAGTATGGTATACTTCTAAATTTTTAATTAACATTTTTTTTTAATCTTGTAAGATTAGATTACAAAATTACAAGATGACTCAAAAAATTGGACCTAAAATTAAAGCATGAAAATTTGTTCCAGAGAATTCCATAGCAATCATGTGAACAATAAACATGGAACATCAATCAGAACTTTACGTTTTTTAAAGCAAATTTTTACTGTTTTGGGACTCATTTAGTCAGACCTCATGTATAATTCTCTTTAGTTAAAATCTTGTTATTAAGATTACAGTCTCTCTTTATTCACAGGTAATAAACACTGAATGATCCATAAATATCTACTTTTAATTACAAATAATTTAAGTTAAACTTCAAATGATGTTTCAAAAGAGCACAAACTAAAAAATATTAAAAGCAATGCATTTGCTCCATGTACCCATGTCTGGAGCTTTCAAATTTGAAGATTATAGATTTTTAAATATTAAATACCTGTGTAAATATAACAAAGAAAACATAATACTTTAATTTCATAACTTTATAAAATCTAATGCAAGTATTTTAATACAAATTTGATTATATTCATGATTTATGGTTCAAAAATAATATTGGCAATAGTAATATTTTATAAACACACATACAAAAAAACTGTTCATCTTTATTTTTTAAAATATGGATGCCAATCAAGGGCATATAAAACTTCAAATGATTCTGCAACAGACATTCCTAGCCCTTTTCTTTCCACGCCAATCCAAATTGAAAGCAAAATTTCTGCCTTATCATTATCAATGAAACAATTCCATTCTTAATAGTAAAGAAAACTACTAACAAATATATATATATCATTATAAAAGACCAACTATGATGATAATGAGGGCCTATTTTATTTCTTCACCATTTCAGTAATCAAAATACTTACAAACATGAAATATTAAAACTGTTTTCATTTCTTTTGTTCCCACAAAATCTTTTTATTCCATCCACAACTAAAATGAAGTCCAAATTTTAGAGTTCTCAAACCTATGCTATTGGGCCACATTTAAAGCAAAACTGCTTTGTGACATGAACCCTTGGGCTACTTCAAACTCTTCCAACTCAGAGTGTGGACCTAAACTCCTGAAACTAACACAACACTGTAAATGAACTATAATCTAATAAAATGCTTTTTAAAATATAGAGTATTTTATACAGAAATTTGGTGATTCATATTTACTGTCTTTAAAGTAAAGTATAAAAGTCTTAAAAAACAAAAAACAGAGTGGCCTGAGAACTAGCACCATGGGCATCTACTGGAAGCTTGCCAGAAATACAGAATATCAGGCCCTGCCCTAGACCTTTTGATTATAACCAAATTCCCAGGTGATTAAATGTGTTAGGTTAAGATGCATTGCCTTAGACCACTGCATCAGACAGTAGTCTATGAAAATATACCAAGTTTCAAACTAAATTAGGCCATTTATCCTTTAGTTCTTTATTTGATCCTAATAAAAACTTATAAATAAAACCATGATCACTTTGGCTAAGGAAGCACTGAATAGAGGATTATAAAAATCTCTTGCCTGAAATTAACATATTGCATATACTTAAGATATTAAGTTGATTAAAATTCTGAAGATTAGAGTTAAATGAAATTTTAACATTCTTCCCTCTAATGATTTTTTTCTTCTGTGTTAACCTTTTTCTTCATTATCTTTTCTATTTTTGAATAAGAATTTATAAAGACACATATTTTCTATAGTTAGCTGATAAACTTGAATGCA
Organism: Ovis canadensis; assembly: GCF_042477335.2. Classification (NCBI taxonomy): domain Eukaryota; kingdom Metazoa; phylum Chordata; class Mammalia; order Artiodactyla; family Bovidae; genus Ovis; species Ovis canadensis. The sequence goes on from NC_091245.1 coordinate 54,947,381, forward strand.
AAATTCAACTACAAACAATACTCTGATTATCTCAACCAAGTCTCAATATTGTTTTGCTATGCATTGCAAAGTATTATAGACTAAACCAGTTGTCTTCCTCATTTTAGCTGCGTAACACAAGAGTTACTAAAAAAATTCAGTGAAGAGGTTTGGAGTGCAAAATACTTCTGCCAAAAATTAAACTGCTAAAGGAAAAGAAACTCATTTACAAAGTATCTGAGAAAATACCCCTGTTAGTTAACCAAATAGTTGACATGGTGAAAACATTAGCCAGTACCCAAATAGAACTGGAAATTTAATCAGTCTAGTTTTAGAATTGAGGGAAACTGTTAGTTAAAAGATTCATAAAGACAAAATCCAATCTAGCAACTAGAATGAAGTTTTTCCTATATTACCCACAAACTGATGAATATGGCATTTTCTACAATAGAGGGAAGAGAATATAATCGATCACTAGAATTCCTCTCTTCCCCACCCTCATAAGTTTTCACCCTATTTCAGGACATACCTGAGAAGGACAGTCAATTAAATTTTAGCCGTCCATTCACATTAAGTCCCAAATCCTATCTACAATTACACATATCTCACCGGTTTGTTTACTGTTGAACTACCCTCTCCCAAATTTGAATCTAATTATAGAACCTAATTATAGGATTCTCAAATCTAATTATGGGATTCTGAAATAGTATCAGCTTTGTTTCAGATAATAAATTTCCAGCCCCTGTGACCACATCTGTTTAAGTGCTTCAATAAGAACTGAAAGGAAACTAAAATGCTCCACCTAATGAAACACTACTCCAGCTATCACCTTTACTTAAGAGAAATCTCAAAAGCACTACCTATAAGCTTTTGTTCCACTATAATTACTGAAGTAGAACAGTTTATTTTGGGAATTGAGGGACTGGCAATCCTTCATTAACATCAATATTCTAGCTGATAGTTATCTAGTTTTATTAACTGAACAATTTTTAGGAAACTGGTCATGATATCACATAGACAAACCAAAGTGAAAGGCTAAAAGAGTAAGGGGAATAGGAAGCATCACTAAAGATTCTTTTTCTATTTGTCTAGAACAGGAATAGGAACTGTTTAATAATGGTGTAGGAACTATCCTTGTCATACAATTCTCTTAAGACAAATTTCTTCAGTTGAACAATTACACCATTATCTACAATGTCAAAAGTATCTATAAGGTTGAAAGAAGGAGAGTGAGACCTGGGGATGCACCTATGCAATTCAACTTAAGGTTCTTAATATTAGTCTCTTTGAAGCCTGGGAACTCTATTACATACTATCTTGACCTCTTGTTTAAAGAGATCTCTTCTTTCTTCCCCTTTCAGAGAAACAGAGAGAGAAAGAGATAAGCAGACAAATACAGATAGACAGAGGTGAATGTATATACACTTAAAAAGAAAAGCAGGGAGATAGAGAAGTCAAGGAATCACATACTGCCCAATATCTCAAGTACTGAAACGTATAATGCTTTAGAGATTCTAATGTACTTTGTTATTTCATGTATCCCTTGTTGGGAAAATATTTCATTCCTACCCAATTCCCTATAGCTCCACATTCCTATGAACAGCTACCCAGACTGCACAATTTTCTACACGCCAAAGAAGTATATAAAAATAACAAGTCTCCTCTCCTTAAATACAAGCAAACAAACAAACTATAGTCGTCTTCACTACTGCAAAACTAAACAACTTACCTGTACAACCAAAGATCTATCATTGTGGAAATATTATCTCTTTTCCTTATATCCTGAAGGAGTTGAAGCTATGATCTAGAATAGAGCTTAAGCATCAGGGTTTCAGACTCTCAGCTTCAGCCATGGAGAATACTAGAACTTCCTAAATTCCTTTCTTTAAAATAAAATAATAAAAAAAAAAGAATTAAAGAAGCAAATTAACTTATGCTAACAGATTTTAGTAACACTTTGGTAATTCTCATTAACTTTGTAGCCTCAGAGATAACAAGAAACTGGAAAAGGATTTTTAGAAACTAACAAAAACAAGCCAAAAAGAGTTTGAAATATACTAAATCTTTACAACTCAATATTATTTTGAGTCAAAATGTGACTCAGTTCTTTTCTAGAGTCTAAGGCAATATTGTTCTGAGATGACCCAAAGACTGCCCTTTATAAAATTTCTCATACAGAATTTATAATCTCTTACTCTTATTCTAGAGGCCTTCCCAAAGTTTGGCCTTCAAGTATTTAAAACTGAGGACTGAACAACAAAAATAATTTAGGTTATGTACAACAAAGAATCAACCAAATCTTCTATATATACATGATAATTGTGATGAAGTGTTACAGGACTTTACAAAGGGAAATTTTTTATAAAGGGAAATTTCTATTATTTTTGGCATATGGATTTTCAACAAAAACAATAAGGATTTTCTGGCTCTGGTACCCAGTAGACCAGGTATTTTAATTAGCCTAATTACAATACATTTCTTGGATAGTCTGATTAATTATAATTTTACTTTATAGTAATGTATTATAATATCCTTTTCAGAGAAGCTGGCTAAATGGGTTATTATGAGTGCCCATTTGAAAATAAGGAGGAAACTGGCAATGTTTATGATGGAAACTGTCACTTTATTATAAACATAAAACTAGATATTCTAAAAGTGACAGTATTTTTGGTAAAGGATTGCAATTTGAAAACATAAAAAATATGTTAAGTTTTAAAAATAAAAAACTGATGCAACTATCAAGCATTGTAAACTATCAATAGATAGTAAAAATAAAAGCACAGTTTTGTTCAGTAAGACTGGAATAAGGCTAATATTTAGTATCTCTAGATACAACCTCTCCCAGATATGCCTTGCAAATTCTTGAAAAGCACAAGATAGGAAAATTGTCTAAATAAAATTATTTAATGCTACATTAACGAATGTTCTAAATTAACATGAGGAGGGTACACAGTGAAAAATGGGCCTGTAAAAAGGTAACCCCTTGACTTGAAACTTCACTCTTCTTATAACACATTCCAACTGCCAACTCCTTTGTACTCAACCCTCAAATCCTTTCTCAAACATGGTAACGCATTGCATTGTATGGTGTGTGGTGATGGTAGCAATCAACAGAACCAAAGAAGATCCACAATTTAGGATGTGTCTCTGAGTATTCCCTAGCACGTCCATTTCAGTACTCTTTCAAGTTCCAACCAGTCAGGTTACTATCCTATTTGGATAGGGATTGCTGTAGAAACATCATCCATTATATTTGCCAGGCAAGGAGATCTGCAACTGTTATTTTCACAGAATAGATACTTACAGCTGAGTCCTACCAGTATTAAGATAAACAGGGTCATGCAGATGGTTAGGCAGATTAGGCTTCTGAAAAACCTAATACACTGAAAAAGAAATTACTTCAGTCACTTACTTGTACTAACTAAAGCGCACTTGGCCTTAAGATTATATTTTTTTCTTACCTTTCTTTTAAGTGTTTCACCTAGTGTTTGATTTCCAAGCGTCTGCATTTATCTGTCATCACTGTTAATGTCCATTTTACATTGAGACTTCAGGTATTAATTATTTTTATGGTTGAACTAGCACAACTTGATATCTGTGAAGGAAAATCACAATATAGTCACTATGGGTGTGTTATTATTTGCAGATTTGTGGATAAAACTGACAGTATTTCTTCTAAATACACAGCACACTGCATTTTTTAATAAATTTCACAAATAATTCCTTTTATTTCACTATAAAATGTTACTTTGTTAACAGACTAAAAGGATTTCTTAATTCTCTTATAAATGCTTCTCACAGTGCCCACATAAAATATCTCAAAATTTCATTTTACATTAAAATTTATATCAGTTTTAGAACTTAGATTCCTTTTTTGACTACCAATATAAATATGCCTCACTTGCCACAAGCCTGTAATTTCTCAGATATTAATAGAAAAGTACTTTTTTGTATTTTATGATAATATTGGGGAATAAATCTAGAAAACTTAAAGTAAAAGTGCAAGTGAAGTCGCTCAGTCATGTCCAACTCTTTGCGACCCCATGGACTGTAGGCTCCTCCGTCCGTGGGATTCTCCAGGCAAGAGTACTGGAGTGGGTTGCCGTTTCCTTCTCCAAGAAAACTTAAGAATGCAGTAAAAAAGATCATGACTTTCCCCTAAATATGACTTTAAAACATTTGTTTTCTTTTAAGCTAACATTTTTGTATTGGTTAGATTATCCCTCTGTGACTAATTTGTTCCTGTTATTTTGACTATAAATAGGAAATAAATGTGACAGAATAAGTGAAGAAATAAATCAAGATGTAGCTGTGCAAATGTTCCTTACATGTAAGCTTCTTATAAGCTTCTTAAAAATATATCCTTGGTTATAGGTTGCAAGTGAGAAACATATCAAAGTGTTTACAATGATAATGAAAAGCACTATATAAAATTTTAAGTCATTTCTACCCATTTACTGGTGAAAAAATAAGCTTAAAAATATCATATATGTCACAGAATTTATCAGTGGCATTCTAAAATGATTCAACATAGTATACCATTCCAAATTCCTGTATAATAAAAAGTAAAAATCTACACAGAAAATGCAGATGGCCTGTTTTGTTACTGGAGATATTCACTAAAATACCATAGAAAATTGTAAAATAAAATACACAATGTCAATTATATCTCAACTTTTTTAATTGGAGAAACAGAATAATAGAGGAGATAGTGATTAAGAAATACTAATATCACTATCCTCAAACATTTCATTTCTATTCCATTTGTTTTCTTTTTTGTTTTGTTTTTTTAACTGCACAGCATGGCTTAAGGGATCCTAGTTCCCCAACCAGGGATCAACCAGAGGTCCCCTGCAGTGAAAGCGCAGAGTCCTAACCACCGACCACTAAGGAATTCCCTCATTTGTTTTCAAATGTTAAAAAACACATTAGGTAATGTCACAAAAAAATTTAATACACATCTACATATTCCAAAATTTAAAAGTTGATATAAATGCTCTTGTAACAATGAGTTAAACTAGTCAAAACTCTTCTTACATTCCTTACACTACAAAGCAGTCTTCATTTTCATTCACTAAGCATTTCAAATTTAAGATTCTACAAAAAACTATATGCTTTTGGAGCAGGTAAACTATTAAGAATTGCGACAAGCTACCATAATTTTAAATTTTATATTATTTAAATATAGTAACTTGCTCCAGAAGTTTAAAAAGGTTAGCTATTCCATCCTTTTAAATCACACAAAATAGAAAACAAACCATTTAAACCCCATTCCTAAGGCCTTATTTATGCCTTTCCACAGAGCTTTGCTTGTGTTCACGTACTAACAAAATTCATTGACTATTCAAGAATTCCAAAACCAAATCCAAAAACCAATCCTGACTGAAAAGAATTACTTTTCCTACTATTTGCAGTCTAACACTAGTACTACTGTGTTAAACAGATTACAGGATCTCAGATTCACAGCACATGTGAAATCACTTCAAAAGACTACAAAAAAAAACTCACTAGAAAATGTACCAGTTCTATTGACATAGCAAAGTTATATGCTACACATTTACTATAAAAGTAAAACTGTAACATCTAGGCTAAATGCAACCTAAATTATAAAACAATAATTTTTTTTAAACTTTTCTAAGACCTTCGGGAAAAAACTCAGAACAAAGGTTACAACACAGACTCATATTTGGCATCTAATTCCTCAGTTATAATTGAAAATATTAAACACACACACTACACTTTAAATTATTTTAAAAGAAAACAGAGAGAGACAGTCAAAGCTGGTTGTAAAAAGCATGAAGATAATGGTCAAGGACATAAATACTTTTCCTAAACAATTAAGTGTATCGTTACTTGCTACAGAGAGTTGAACCGAATTTTCACTTGGTACAAAGTATGATCAGGAAGATGACAACGTCCTGGCTCCCTAAGTTGTTTAGAACCAGAGGTTCAATGTGTTGGATGCCTCCTACAGGTTTTAAGAGATAAGCATATTTCACAGGCAACATAAAGGAAGTAGAAAGAGCATCAGATTTGGTGGAAGGAAACACAAATATGATTCTCTACCCACCATCAATCGTAACTGTTTGATCATGAGAGAACCACACTGCCCTTTTGCATTTCATCTATAAAACAGGAGACATAATACCTGCCCACTGCATTTCAGGGTTATTGTGAAGTTCAGTAAGTTTATGCCTCCAAAGTACTGTAAAATGCTGGTTTTTGAACTTTTTTATACTGCTTTCCAAACTTTAGATTCAGCAGTTCTGGACATGGCAAGCATAAATATTTTTAATTAACTACTTTAGGTCATTCCAGTGCAGGGGTTATCCCAAAGATGAGGCTCACACTTTGAAAAAAATTCCATCACTTTCTTCTGAAGAAACTTTAATGCTTGTAAAGCATTACCCTAGGGGTTTAATGCAAATTTCTAAACCTCATCCTTAGAACTTCAGATTCAATGAAGTTGGGACAGGGTATAGAATCCTCATTTTTATCACACTCACTGCCGGTGATTGAGCTCAGGACCCACACGTCTACAAACCCTAAAGCATATTATTCCCCTCATACATTTCCCAAATCTAATTTCAATAAATTTCAAATTTCCCCACCTCTACTGTCATCAAGTTATGACCAACCTAGGCAGCATATTAAAAAGCAGAGACATTCTTACTTTGTCAACAAAGGTCCATCTAGTCAAGGCTATGGTTCTTCTAGTAGTCATGTATGGATGTAACAGTTGGACTATAAAGAAAGATGAGTGCCGAAGAATTGATGCTTTTGAACTGTGGTGTTGGAGAAGACTCTTGAGAGTCCCTTGGACTGCAAGGAGATCCAACCAGTCCATCCTAAAGGAGATCAGTCCTGGATGTTCACTGGTAGGACTGACATTGAAGCTGAAACTCCAGTACTTTGGCCACCTCACGTGAAGAAGTGACTCATTTGAAAAGACCCTGATGCTGGGAAAGACTAAGGGCAGGAGGAGAAGGAGACAACAGAGTATGAGATGGTTGGATGGCATCACCGACTCAATGGACATGGGTTTAGGTAAACTCCGGGAGTTGGTGATGGACAGGGAGGCCTGGCGTGCTGTGGTTCATGGGGTCACAAAGAGTAGGACACGACTGAGCGACTGAACTGAACTGAATGTCATGAAGGGCATGACCAATATTAGGCCTTCATCATTTCTTACTTCAACTAATCCACCTGACTTGTAATTGGTTCCTTTAAGTCTTGCTCCTTACAAATTCATGGTCTATAGAGAAGTCTAAGGTGCACATTTCTGTCACTCTCTTGTCTAAAACCCTTTCAAGGGACTTACACTTCTGGGCAAGACGGAGTAACAGAGATGAGAGGTACGTTCCTATTCAAAACAACTGAAAATCTGGGCAAACGGAACAAAAATGTTTTTCAGACACTTGAAACCAGACAACACAGAACAGTGATCAACGAAAGAGAAGAAACAAATAAAGCAAAGCCTTTAATAGTCCCAGCTTCCTGACTGGAGTTTCCAGACTGCAGAGTGAGGAGGGTGATCTCAGGCAAACCAGTCTCCCAGTGTTAGGACGAAGCATGGAGTCTGGGGAGACACAGGTAGCTAAGGTTTCCAGAACACTTGTACCAGAGAGGAAGGAGCATCAAAGAGAGCAAGTAAGACCTCAGAAGATCTACAGAGATCTCCTCAAGTCTTGAGCTGACCACTCATCAGTATATGCAGTATATCCAAGGCCTGGAAAATCACTCCAACCCACAGCCAGGGATATACTAGGAAATGTGCAACAACTAAGGACAGTTAGTGGTTTATAGTTCATGGTCCACAGGGTTACCAGTGACTCTGGTGTGAATATTCCCTACCCATGGCCAATTTCAAGCTATCAAGCAATATCACTGAGTGCAAAGATGAGAAGAGATACATAGCAGCACATACACATTACACAGTATTTCTACAATAATGATACGATAGATATAAATTACCACCAAATCACAAAAATAGTAATAAGCAATAATATAAATGGGGTCCTCCCTGACGGTCGGTCCAGGAAGCCTGCCAGACTTCCCTATGGTCCAGTGGCTAAGACTCCAGGCTCCAAATTCAGGGGCCCCAAGTTCAATCTCTGGTCTGAGAACTAGATTCTACATGCTGCAACTAAGACCTGGTACAGTCAAATAAAGAATTAAATAAATATTTAACAACAACAACAAAAAAGAATCTGCCTGTCAATGCAGGCAATGTAGGTTCAACCCCGGCTCCAGGGCGACCCCACATGCCGCTGGGCAACTAAGCCCGTGCCCCATGCTCTAGAGCCTGCCAGCTGCAATTAATGAAGCCAGAGGGCCTAGAGCCCACAACAAGAGAAGCCACCGCTATGAAGAGTAGCACCCACTCACCAGAACTAGAGAACACCTGAGCACAGCAAGAAAGACCCAGCACAACCAAAGCTTAGTAAGTTTTTTTTAAAAAAAGGAGAACAGAGAAAAATGACAATAAGATTGAAAGCAGACTAGTCCTTGGAAATGACACAAGACAGTGAAGTTTATCTTTGTATTGAAAGAAACTGTCTACTAGTGAAATAAAGATGACTTCTAACTATAAATGTTGAAAGATGTCATTACCAACAGAAATAGACTATAACAAATGTTAAAAGGAAATTCTTCAGACAGAAGAAAAACCATACTGGTTGGAACTCTGGATCTAACCAAACAAATGAAAAGCACCAGGAATGGAAAATCAGGGTAAATATAAAAGACTTATTCCCTTAGTTGTGATATCTCTTTAAAAGAAAATTGACTATTTAAAACAAAAACAACACTAATATACTGTGAAGTTTATAATATACACAGAAGTGAAAAATAATAACAACACAACCACCAGGAAGAGGGAAATACAATGATGTAAGGTTCTTACACTACATGTGAAGTGGTATAATTTCAAACACCCTGTAATAGGTTAAATCCTAAAAGGAATCACTGTTTAAAACTGACATTTAATAAGCCAACAAACGAAATAAAATAAAACATAAAAAGAAAAAAAATAGTGAGTTCCAAAGAAGGCACGATAGAGAGAAAAGAGGAAAAAAATACATATATATGAAAATATTTTAACAGCAAGGTAGTATATTTAAACAACATATATACGTACATATGTATGTATACATATAGAATAAATGGCCTAAAAACAGTTTCAGTTCAGTTCAGTTGCAAAAAGTTTCTTGGAAAGAATAACAATAAATCTTTAAAGATTCAAGTAATAAAAATTGTGACCATGATAGAATTAAGTCAGAAATCAACACTAAAAGAATTGTCTCAAAATTCCCAAATGTCTTAAAATAATAGCATGCTTCTACCCCACGCCCAAGGAGAGGGGCGGTGACCAAGAACACCATGCTGTGACGGCGCAGGAGCGGCCGAGAGGAGCTATCGCATGTTCAAGGTCAAGGGAAGCAGCTGAGGCGCTACCCCACGTCAGAGATCAGGGGTGGCGGCTGAGACAAGCTACCCCATGTCCGAGGTCAGGGGCAGCAGCGGAGAGGAGCTACCCCAAGCCCGAGGTCGGGGGCAGCGGCCGAGAGGAGCAACCCCACGTCCAAGGAGTGGCCGCTACGCAGGCACAGGAAGGCTGAGAGGAGCTACTCCATGTTCTAGGTCAAGAGGAGTGACCTCGTCCAAGGTAAGGAGCAGCAGCTGTGCTTTGCTGGAGCAGCAGTCGAAAGATACCCCATGTCCAAGGCAAAAGAAACCCAAGTAAAGATGGTAGGTGTTGCAAGAGGGCATCAGAGGGCAGACACACTGAAACCATACTCACAGAAAACTACCCAATATGATCACACTTAGGACAGCATGTCTAACTCAATGAAACTAAGCCATGCCCTGTGGGGCCACCCAAGACAGGCGGGTAATGGTGGAGAGGTCTGACACAATGTGGTCCACTGGAGAAGGGAATGGCAAACCACTTCAGTATTCTTGCCTTGAGAACCCCACGAACAGTATGAAAAGGCAAAATGATAGGACACTGAAAGAGGAAATCCCCAGGTCAGTAGATGCCCAATATGCTACTGGAGATCAGTGGAGAAATAACTCCAGAAAGAATGAAGGGATGGAGCCAAATCAAGAACAATACCCAGTTGTGGATGTGACTCCTGATAGAAGCAAGGTTCAATGCTGTAAAGAGCAATATTGCATAGGAACCTGAAATGTTAGGTCCATGAATCAAGGCAAATTGGAAGTGGGCAAACAGGAGATGGCGAGAGTAAACATTGACATTCTAGGAATCAGCAAACTAAAATGGACTGGAATGGGTGAATTTAACTCAGATGACCATTATATCTACTACTGTGGGCAGGAATCCCTTAGAAGAAATGGAATAGCCATCATGGTCAACAAAAGAGTCTGAAATGCAGTACTTGGATGCAATCTCTGTTCGTTTCCAAGGCATACCATTCAATATTATGGTGATCCAAGCCTATGCCCCAAACAGTAACACTGAAGAAGCTGAAGCTGAATGGTTCTATGAAGACCTATAAAACCTTTTAGAACTAACACTCAAAACAGTTGTCCTTTTCATTATAGGGGACTGGAATGCAAAAGTAGGAAGTCAAGAAACACCTGGAGTAACAGGCAAATTTGGCCTTGGAGTATGGAATGAAGCAGGGCAAAGGCTCATAGAGTTTTGCCAAGAGAACGCACTGGTCATAGCAAACACCCTCTTCCAACAACACAAGAGAAGACTCTACACATGGACATCACCAGATGGTCAACACCAAAATCAGATTGATTATATTCTTTGCAGCCAAAGATGGAGAAGCTCTATACAGTCAGCAAAAACAAGACCGGGAGCTAACTGTGGCTCAGATCATGAACTCCTTATTGCCAAATTCAGACTGAAATTGAAGAAAGTAGGGAAAACCACTAGGCCATTCAGGTATGACCTAAATCAAATCCCTTATGATTATACAGTAGAAGTGAGAAATGGATTTAAGGACCTAGATCTGATAGACAGAGTGCCTGATGAACTATGGATGGAGGTTTCTGACACTGTACAGGAGACAGGGATCAAGACCATCCCCATGGAAAAGAAATGCAAAAAAGCAAAATGGCTGTCTGGGGAAGGCCTTACAAATAGCTGTGAAAAGAAGAGAAGCAAAAAACAAAGGAGAAATGGAAAGATATAAGCATCTGAATGCAGTGTTCCAACGAATAGCAAGGAGAGATAAGAAAGGCTTCTTCAGTGATCAATGCAAAGAAATAGAGGCAAACAACAGAATGGGAAAGACTAGAGATCTCTTCAAGAAAATGAGAGATACCAAGGGAACATTTCATGCAAAGATGGGCTCGATAAAGGACAAAAATGGTATGGACCTAACAGAAGCAGAAGATATTAAGAAGAGGTGGCAAAAATACACAGAAGAACTGTACAAAAAAGATCTTCATGACTCAGGTAATCACGATGGTGTGATCACTCATCTAGAGCCAGACATTCCGAAATGTGAAGTCAAGTGGGCCTTAGAAAGCATCACTATGAACAAAGCTAGTAGAGGTGATGGAATTCCAATTGAGCTAGATGATGCTGTGAAAGTGCTGCACTCAATATGCCAGTAAATTTGGAAAACTCAGCAGTGACCACAGGACTGGAAAAGGTCAATCTTCATTCCAAACCCAAAGAAAGGCAATGCCAAAGAATGCTCAAACTACTGCACAACTGCACTCATCTCACACGCTAGTAAAGTAATGCGCAAAATTCTCCAAGCCAGGCTTCAGCAATACGTGAACCGTGAACTTCCAGATGTTCAAGCTGGTTTTAGAAAAGGCAGAGGAACCAGAGATCAAATTGCCAACATCCGCTGGATCATCAAAAAAGCAAGAGAGTTCCAGAAAAACATCTATTTCTGCTTTATAAACTATGCCAAAGCCTTTGACTGTGTAGATCACAATAAACTGTGGAAAATTCTGAAAGAGATGGGAATACCAGACCACCTGACCTGCCTCTTGAGAAACCTATATGCAGATCAGGAGGCAACAGTTAGAACTGGACATGGAACAACAGACTGGTTCCAAATAGGAAAAGGAGTACGTCAAGGCTGTATATTGTCACCCTGCTTATTTAACTTATATGCAGAGTACATCATGAGAAACACTGGGCTGGAAGAAGCACCAGCTGGAATCAAGTTTGCCGGGAGAAATATCAACCACCTCAGATATGCAGATGACACCATCCTGATGGCAGAAAATGAAGAGGAACTAAATAACCTCTTGATGAAAGTGAAAGAGGAGAGTGAAAAAGTTGGCCTAAAGCTCAACACTCAGAAAACAAAGATCATGACATCTGGTCCCATCACTTCATGGGAAATAGATGGGGAAACAGTGGGAACAGTGTCAAGACTTTATTTTTGGGGGCCCCAAAATCACTGCAAATTGTGACTGCAGCCATGAAATTAAAAGACGCTTAATCCTTGAAAGAAAGTTATGACCAACCTAGATAGTATATTCAAAAGCAGAGATATTACTTTGTTAACAAAGGTCCATCTATTCAAGGCTATGGTTTTTCCAGTAGTCATGTATGGATGTGAGAGTTGGACTGTGAAGAAAGCTGAGTGCCGAAGAATTGATGGTTTTGAACTGTGGTGCTGGAGCAGACTCTTGTGAGTCCCTTGGACTCCAAGGAGATCCAACCAGTCCATCCTAGAGGAGACCAGTCCTGGATGTTCATTGGAAGGACTGATGCTGAGGCTGAAACTCCAATACTTTGGCCAGTTCATGCGAAGAGTTGACTCATTGGAAAAGACTCTGATGCTGGGAGGGATTAGGGGCAGGAGGAGAAGGGGATAACAGAGGATGAGATGGCTGGATGCATCATGGACTTGATGCACATGAGGTTGGGTAAACTCCGGGAGTTGGTGATGGACAGGGAGGCCTGGCGTGCTGCGATTCATGGGGTCGCAAAGAGTCGGACGCGACTGAGCAACTGAACTGAACTGAAAATCCCTATGAGTTAAAGTAGAAAGAGAAATGAAGGAGAAATTAGAAAACAGTGTAACTAAATGCAAATGAAAACAACATAATTAGTATCTATGAGATGCAACAAAAGTTAACACTTAAAGGAAAATTTATAGCAGAAAACATACTGGAAAAGTAGTAACTCAACTCAGTGACAAGTGCCCACCTTAAGAAACCAGAAATAATAATATAGCCCATATTAAAAAGAAAGGAAAAACTAAAGAACAGAAATCAATGAAACTGAAAACAGAAAAATAAAAATCAATTAAAAAAGTCTCTTGTCACACTAATTAGGAAAAAACTATATAAATTTCTAATATTAAAAAACAATGAAGTGACATAAATGTAGATTCTGTATTTAACAGATTTTTATTCCAACAAGGGTACCAAGACAAATCAATGTGGAAAAAAATTATAATCCTTCCCCCATAATGGTGCTAAAACAACTAAATATCTATATGCAATGGAAAGCTGGACACCTCCTTTGCATTCTCTTCAAAAATTACCTAAAAATGAATCAAAGACCAATGTATAGGAGTTAAAAGTATAATATTTTTAGAAGAAAAGTACGTATAAATCCTTGTTACCTTGGATTAGACAATGGTTTCTTACCTATGCCCCTAAAAGCACAAACAACCAAGAACAAATACTACATAATTCCACTTATATGCAGTACCTAAAGTAAGTTAAATTCATACAGATACAAAACAGATTGCTGGTTACCAAGAACTAAGAGAAGAAGGTAATGGTAAGTTATTGTTTAATGGATACAGAGTTACAGCTATACAAAATTAAAGACACTTACAGATGAGGTGGATGATAGTGATGACTGCCCAACAATGTTATATACTTAATGCCACTAAAAACTGTGCACTTTAAAAATGATCAATTTTACAAGAATGCCTACTGTCACCATTTCTATTTAACACAGTATTGTAAGTCTCAGTCACAACAATCAAAAAGAAAAAATAAATAAAAGATAACAAATTGAAAACAAAAAAGTAAAATTGGCACTATTTGCAGATGACATGATAATGTATGTAAGAACCCTAAAACTTCCTCCCCAAAACTATTAGAACTAATACATAAATTCAACAAGTTTGCAGAATACAAGATTAGTAAGTAAAAATCTGTTGCACTTCTATACATTAACAATGAAATATCAGAGCAAGAAAGTAAATACAGCCCTACTTAAAACTTCATTGAAAAATAAAATACCTAGGAATAAAATGAACCAAAGCAGTAAAAGACCTTTACTCTGAAAACTACAAAACAATGATGAAGGAAAATGAAGATTATTCAAAGAAATGGGAAGATGTTCAGTGCTCTTGGATTGGAAAAAAGTCAACATTAATTATTAAAATGGCCATACTACTCAAAATAACCAACAGATTTAATGCATCCCTATCAAAACACCAAGGATATTTTTCACAGAACTAGTAGAAATAATCCTAAAATTTATATAGAATCAAAAAAGGCCCCAAACTGCCAAAGCAATCTCAGAAAAAAGAACAATGCTAGAGGTATAACTCTTCCAGACTTCAAACTATACTCCAAAGCTACAGTAAACAGCATAGTACCGGGGCAAAAACAATAGAACAATTGTTCTGGCACAGACACACAAAACAATGGAACAAAGAGCCCGGAAATAAACACATGCACACACAGTCAGTTAGTCTATGACAAAGGAAACAGGATATATAATGGCAAAAAGATAACCTCTTCAACAAGTGGTGCTGAGGAAACTGGACAGCCACAATGAGATAAGAACATTCTCTCACTTCTCACACAAAAATAAACTCAAAATGGTTTAAAGACCTAAATGTAAGACACGAAACCATACAACTTCTAGAAGAGAACATAGGTGGAACACTCTTTGACATAAATCATAGTGGTATTTTCTGGGCTCAATCTCCTAGGGCAAAAGAAATAAAAGCAAAAATAAACAAATGGGACTTAATTAAATTCAAAAGCTTTTGCACAGCAAAGGAAAATTCAGTATAATGAAAGACAGCCTATGAATGGCAGAAAATATTTGCAAGTGATATGACTGACAAGTGGTTAATATCCAAACTGCTCAAAAATTCAAAATCAAAAATAATCCAGTCAAAACAGAGGGCAGAAGATTTGAATAGACATCTTTCCAAAGACATACAAACAGCTAACAAGCACATGAAAAAATCCTCAACATCACTATCAGAGAAATGCAAATCAAAAGCACAATGAGGTTATCACCTTACACTGATCAGAATGTCTATCATCAAAGAGAATACAGGGCTTCCCTGGTGACTCAGTGGTAAAGAATTTGCTTGCTCTATGGCAAAAACCACTACAATATTGTAAAGCAATTAGCCTCCAATTAAAATATAAATTAATTTTAAAAAAAAGAATTTGCTTGCCAATGCAGGAGACATGGGTTCAATTTCTTATCCAGGAAGATCCCACAGGCTGCAGAGCAACAAAGTCCATGCACCACAACTATTAAGCCTGTGCTCTAGAGTCCAGAAGTCACAACCACTGATCCCACATGCTACAATTACTGAAGCCCGAACACCCTAGAATCCACGCTCCACAGCAAGAGAAGCCACCGCAAGAGAAGCCTGCGCACTTCAACTAGAGAAAAGCCATCACGGCAATGAAGACCCAGCACAGCCAAAAATAAATAAACAAATTTAAAAATAATAATAATACAAATAACAAATGTTGTGAGAGTGTGGAGAAAGGGGGACCTTTGTACACTGTTGATGGGAAATTGGTGTAAACTGGAGCACCTACTATGGAAAATAGTATAGCGGCTCCTTTAAAAACTAAAAAATAGAACTACCAGGGAATCTCCTGTTGGACCAGTTAAGACTCCACACTTTAATGTATGGAAAAAAAAACAAAAACACTTTTTGAATTAAAGATACGGGCAACCCAATGCTCACAGCAGCACTATTTATAACAGCCAAGACATGGAAGCAATACAAGTGCCCATCAACAAATGACTGGCCTAAGAAAACACACAAACACACATCACTCATTCCTCATCCATTCTCAGCACATGGATAGACTAGGAGAACATTATGCCTAGTGAAATAAGTCAGAAAGACATATACTATATCACTTATATGTATCACTTAAATCTAAAAAACAATATAAATGAATGTTTATGTAAAATAGACTCACAGATATACAAAACAAACCTGCAGTTACCAAAGGAGAGATCAAAAGGGGGACGGACAAATTAAGGGTATGTGATTAATAGATAACAAACTACTTTTATATAAAATATATAAGCAATAAGAATGTACTATATAGCACCAAAAATATCTTCTTTATCTTATAATAACCTATAATAAAATATAATCTGCAAAAATACTGAATCACGATGCTGTATACCTGAAACTAATACGATTATGTAAATCGACTATACTTCAGTTTTTAAATGGTCAATTTTAAGATATAAGTACTCTTGCCTAGAAAATCCCATGGACAGAGGAGCCTGGCGTCTATGGGGTCGCAAAGAGTCGGACACGACTGAGCGACTTCACTCACTTTACAGTTTAAAAATTGAAAACAAGCAACCACAAAATACACATAAATTGTAGCACAAAAATTTAAGCTTTTTGTGCCGTTTGTGTTTCTAAGAACTCTTATCAAGATAACAAGACAAGCCACAGAATGAGAGAAAATATTTACAAATTACTCATCTACAAAGAACCTATATAACTTAGTAAAAACATAAGCGATCTAAAAAGTGACTAATGGATTTGAATACGTATTTCTGCAAAAAAAGATGTAAAAATAGCCAATAAGCATATGAAAAGATGCTCAACATTGTTGGTCATCAGGGAAATATAAATCAAAACCACAATGAGATATTGCTCAATACCCACTATGACTAGTATGACAAAAAATGAAAAACCAATATTGACAGGATATGGAGAAATTAGTACCCTCATACATTGCTGGTGTAAATACAAACCGTTGCACCTTTTGAAAAGTCTAGCAGTTCCTCAATAAGTTAAACATAAAATTACCATGAGGCAGGAATTTAACTCCTAGATACATACCCAGGAAAAACAAAACATTTTCACACAAAAACTGAATTTTCACAGCAATGTTATTCACAATAGGCAGAAAGTGAAAACAACTCAAATGTTCATAAACTGCTGAATGGATGTATAAAATGCGGTATACAATGGAATATTTATACAGCCATAAAAATGAATGCAGTATTGGCACAAACTACAACATGGATGAAACTTAAAAACCTGATACATGAAAACAGACAATCACCAAAGGTCATGTATTATATAATTCTATTTATATGAAATGTTCAGAACAGGTAAATTCATAGGCAAAATCTACAAAAAGGAGATTAGTGGCTGCAGAGACTGGAGGAAAGGAAGAGACAGAAGAAAGCAACTGCTAATGGGTGTGGGGTTTCTTTTTAGAGAGATAAAAGTATTCTGCAGATGATGGTTACACAATTTTGTGAATATTCTACAAATTATTGAATTATACACTTTAAAGGGATAAATATTATTTCTAAATTTTATAGGAACTTCCCTGGTGGTCCAGTGGCTAAGACTGTGCCTCCCAATGCAAGGGACCCAGGTTCAATCCCTGGTCAGGAAACTAGACCCCACACGCTATCAAGAGTTTTGCATGTATGTACACAACTAAGACCTAGCACAGCCAAACAAATAATAAAAGTGATCAGCAAATAGCATTTAATAAATAAATAAAACTATTCCCTTTGCCTCAAGTGACTGTGCCTTTCTTTCCATAGGCTGCTGCTGCTGTGAAGTCGCGTCAGTCGTGTCCGACTCTGTGCGACCACATGGACAGCAGCCTACAAGGCTCCGCCGTCCCTGGGATTCTGCAGGCAAGAACACTGGAGTGGGCTGCCATTTCCACAGGCTACTAGGTCCCAAAAAACTGCTCTTCAATAAAGTGAGAAAAAAGTCTAAAGTTAGATTTACTCAGTTTAAAGAATTCCTTTATTCTGAATCTATGTCACTCCTCTTTTTTGGTATGAAAGGGGATACCTGTAAAGATTCTAATATTTTTTTAAATAAAATTAAAAGCTGGCAATCTCACACTGATTCCAAAATACTGAAAATTATACTAAACCGCTCTGTAACAATATTTTTAATTTTTTGTTAATTAAACACAATAATTTGGAACCACTGAGGTTGTAATGATACCAGTATCATGACATCATATACAAAAATAAGTATTAAGAAGACAAAATTATCAGGCTGTCATTCCTTTTTTTTTTTTTTTGGCTTGGAGGTGGGACACACAGGACCCCAACCAGGAATAGATCCAAGCCCCTTTGCTGTGAAAGCAGGGTGTCCTAACCACTGGATCACCAGGGAATTTCCAGGCTGCCATTTCTAAATATTATTCATTTCTATTTCATATTAGTGGATCAACAGTATTGAACAAAGAAAGAACATTTTTAAACACTAATCCAAGGAGATAAATGGAGTTTTTTAAAAAACTATTTAGAAGCAGTTTTTCTATAAGCTACAGATTCATCAACCACTAGAGACAATTTCCCAGTTTTTCCCATGAGTTTCAGAGTCCTATGTGGATTTATGTGTGATAATTCAGTTAACTCTGTACTTCTCAAAATATATTATTCAGTCCTCTGCTGAAAATTTCAAACTTAGTAAAATAATGAACCTTCAATTTTATTCAGGTAGTGTTTATTTCATGGAGTATTCTTTTTAAAAGTGTAACTAGTTTATTAAATCAATGATTTTATTCAATTTTAATTGAGGAGTTCTGGCGTGCTGCAGTCCTCGGGGTCACAAAGAGTCAGACAAAAATGCGAAACTGAACTGAACTGAGGCTGAAAAATCTATTCAAAGAAAAGTATGAAGAATTATACAGATTATATCAAGATACAACAAAACAATAAAGTTATAAGGATTAATATTTGAGCAATGGTGTTATTATATCCTACAAACATATAAGTTATCTTTCACAAACACCAATATTTAACTCCACATGGAACCTATATTCAAAGTTATTGATAAAAATTCACATTTGCCCAATGACTTACAAACTCAACTTCACATTTGAATTATCAGTAGAAAATCTTGATTCCCAAACACATAAACCTTCTCATAAAAACTCTTTCAAAAATGCGTTTTTAAGCAAATACAGCACCAAGTGAGAGAGTCAAAGCTTAAAGCTTTCGTTAAGTCTTAAAGCTCCCATTTTACAGTGATGGAATGAATGTGAAAAGCCATTGTGTAGGAGGTATGTTGCCTAAGGATACTTTAAAGGCCTCTATTAGTATTCTAAGTTCAATAAATGGACTGCATCAGGAAAAAATTAAAAGAAGAAAACTTCAATAGAGTTCTCCAAATTTCTCTTGACTATAGTATCTATTTCTATTTTCCCAGACTCAACATCAAAAGACTTCATCCAGAAATATTTAGGACTAGGTACATTTTTCAGTTTGGGGTCTTTTGACCTTTTTCCCTTGGCTGTAAAGTCATTACAATTTTGTACGTCAACTTGAAGTAAGTTCCTTAGAGAGGATAAAATCAGAGTATTTTTCCCTTTCCAAAGGCAAAATCTAAAATCACTTTCTAACAGCTAAAAGGCAGACTCAAGGAGTCTAGTGGCTTGTAAACAAACCATTAACTATTCTTAATTACATGTCAACTAACCATGTTTATTTCTGTAGTAAAAGTTCTAGTCTATTGAGCAAATTAAAGAAATCTAGGAAGACTGAAATAAAACATGTTGGAAAACACTGGAAAACCCAGAACTCAGTGTGGAAAAACCTGTAATCTTGAATCAAAGGTGATTCACCTATACATTGTAAATGCACCTACAGCATATATTGAAAGGCACCTGAATATCCTGGGTATTGGGGTGGGAGATAGTTGTAGGTTCAAATCCTACTTAACTAGTTATGTGACCTAGAGCAATTAACCTGACACTCATTCCTCACCTGTGAAATGGGAATAAAGCACTCCTACTACACAAAATTATCCTGAGGATTAAATGAAATAATTTATATACAGTACTCCCAGCACACAGTGCTTAATCAATAGATACACATAATAATGACTGTTAACATCTATTATGTCTAATACTAGATACTATATATTCATTATCTGATTTAAAAGTCTCAAAAACCTAAGTGGGGAGGTCCTATTATATAACTATTATATAACTCCCATTTTACAGATGAGAAAACTAAGGCTTGAAAAGTGAACTATTTTATTCAACATTACACAGCTAATTAAGGGGCAGAACAGAGTCTTAAGCACTTTGACACTGTGCTTTACAATAAAAGAGAAACTTTCTCATTATACCCACAACAGTCTCAAAGGTAGACAAGCTAGGCATCACCTTCATTTCCTCCAACATACGGCAACACACTCAAGAAATGCCTATGATCACACAACTAATAGAGCCAGAATTTGAGCATAAGTCTCACTACTCAAACCAAAGTTCAATCAGGACTTCCCTAGCAGTACAATGGTTAAGGCTCGAAGGATGGATCCCTAGTCAGGAAACTAAGATCCAACATGCTGCATAAGGCAGTCAAAAAAACACAAAACAAAAAGGAGTTCAGTCTATGAGGTTCTGCGGCTCTCTACATTATGGTAGTAATTCTACAAACACTGTGAATGAAGAATTAAGATTAAGGAAATAAGTTACATCTAAAAAAAAAAGTGATGATATATGATCTATGTTAATACTTCCTCCCAAGTGCTGTCAACAGTCAAATTTACCAGAAGTTAAAACACAGGTTTACTTAAGAATATCAATAATATTATACTAGTTACACGAAGTCTGTGAGAATATCCCAGTGCTAACAAAAGCATAAGGTATTTTGACAGGTCTACTACCATTTTCTGTAGTATCCTTCTTGTTTAATGAATGACATTATTTAACAGAGAACTAGAGAAGAAAATTTTATATTTCTTTGTAAGTCATTCAGCCTCTCCTGCAAAGTCATTCCCTCTCTCTGTTCACGAAAAGGGAAAAGATACTCATCTGTGGAAAGGTGTAAGGACTGAACACAAGACAGTGCCTAAGGCTTGATACGAAAAGTGCTCTTCAATTTTATTTACTTCCTGCCTATCTCCTAGAATATAAAATATGAGAAGTAAGTCAATTAAATAGTTAATACTGACACAAAATGGCTTCCCAGATGGCTCAGTGGTAAAGAATCCACCTGCCAATGCAGGCGACACAGGAGATGCCCTGGAGGAGGAAAAGGCAACCCGCTTCAGTATTCTTGCCTGGAAAATTCCACCAACAGAGGAGCATGGTGGGCTACAGTTCACGGGATTGCAGAGTCAAAAATGACTGAGTGAGCACACATGCACAATAAGAACAAGACACACATCTAATATTTTTTAAACAGGCAAAGATTTGACCACATCAAAACAGAAAGTCAACTAGCCAATAAACATGAAATGATACTCGACTTCATTATTTATCAAGGAAACAAAAAAACTACTAATGACTAAGTTTTTTATTTTTTACGGTGAAACAAAAAAGAGGAAATTCCCTGGTCGTCCAGTGGTTAAGACTCCACGCTTTCACTGATGATGACCTGGGTTCCATCCCCATTTGGGGATCTTAACTGCGTGACACAGCCCTCTCAAAAAAAAAAAAAAAAATGACAAGAATGTGGAGCAACCACATGCTTGTAGAACTCCAATATGCTACTGGCGAGAGTGTAAACTGACACAACCACTTTGGTAGTTTTATCACTATCTACAGTTCAATAAATGCACACTGTGTATTTATTGAATACATAATATATTGTGTATTTATAATGTATAATATTATACACAATAAATTGTGCATTCAATGAATGACCCAATCCTTTCAACCCTAGTCATACACCCAATAGAAATGCATACACATGAGGAGGAAAAAAGAAATGCATGCATATGTTCATCTAAAGACATATAAGAACGTTAAAAAAAAATAGTACCACTATTTATAACTACCTAAAGGCCCATCAACAACAGATATATAACTTGAGGGTTATTCACACAATGAAGTAGTATGCAACATGAAAATAAGCTGTAAGTTCATGCAACAATAAAAAGCTCATAAGCATAATATTTAGCCAAAAAAGACATACACACACAGGAGTACTACATGTTTCCATTTATATAAAGTTCAAGAACAGGTTAAGACTAATATGTGATGATACAGCTGATTTAAGTATGGCTGACCCCATCTACGTGTATATGTACAACACACCCACACAGAGCATATGACAAAAGCAGCAACAGTCACAGTTTCTCCATGAGATCTGTGTATATGGCTAATGACACAGCTTAACAGATAGGACTTCCTCAGTCAGTCAGTCACTAAAACTCCCAGTGAAAAGAAGGAAACTCCCAAGAAAAGAAGGAAACAGAGCCTAAAGGGCCACCATTTAAAGAGTTTGATTTAGTTTTGCCTGAAGTGAGATAAACAATCTGAGCCTCAATATCATAAATCAAAAATATTCCCATAGTTGACTGGAGTCTTTCAAAAACTGAAATGAGAAAGTATCTAAACATCATTGTGAGGTCCAAACTAGCTTCATTATTCCTGGAACAGACTAGTTTGGAAATGATTCTTGGACTAAAGACTGATTCATTTCAAGATTCGTTAATTGAGCATGTTATGTTACTATGTACTATCATTAACATACAATCTCAGCTCTGCACAACAGTTTACATTAATTGAGCATGTTATGCTACTACATACTACATTAACAATCTCAGCTCTGTACAATGGTTCATCTTTAAAAAATCCTAAAGTTTTTGCAACTTAAGTATTAATAATTCAGCAAGGCCTATGTGAAATGTCTGATGTAAAGATCCCTCTTTCATCTTCAATTTCTATAAAGTCTTCCTTTCAGCAATATTCTTCACTAAAACTATCTTTCAAAACTGTCCAGCTGTACACAGCATTTTAAAACTGGTAACAAATAATTATGAATGTAAGAGTTTGCTTTAAAATATTAAAAATATCTTATGCGTGTGTGTGTACTCAGTCACATCCAATTCTCTGCAATCCCATGGACTGGGAATCCCAAATCTTATACACAACAACCACACTTCAGTTTTTAAAAGTCTTATATTTATAATGAGTCTAAATTCAAATTCTGCAATGCTCTATTTAGGATGGTTATAAATTTGTCAATTAGTTAAATTTAGAGAAAATGCTAAATTTCCATTAATTTTATTCAGTTATTTTTATCTTTAAGGATGTTATATAATGTCAGCCTCTTTAAAAACCAGTCAAAGGTAACAAATGATTACTTAACCCATTTTAAAAGCCAAGTTCCACCTGTCTTACGAATTCTTGATGGTTTTGGTCAATCAACAATTAAGTTCAGGAAAAGTCTTAAAGGCAAATAAAATAATTAAGAGGAGACAAAGCAAGGTAAAGATTCACACTGAACCAGGACATTTCACCATTCTTCTCTCAGGACAAAGTCCTCCCAGAAATATTTTTTTATATCATCATCAAGAGCTCAATATCAAAATGCAAAAACTTTGAAAGCATATCAGATCTATGGCAATTCTTCTAAGTTCTTCCATTTTACTGTCATCTCAGAGAGAACAAAAAAAAATTGATCAGTATTCTAATCTACCTCTAAGTGGATACTCCACCATATCTAAGAATCTACAGAAGGTGAGAGAGTTCTCAAGCCAGTTTTAATATTTCAAAAATCTAAAACTACCATAAAAATTGATTCTCCTTATTCACAGTTAGTTATGTTTCATAAAGTTGCCACAAAACACTGAACATGGAACAGCTAACCAATATGGCACACTGAATCAGCCTAAAGGAAATGTACGATTAAGTTCCTGGATGCTTCTGGTCACCTTTTCATCGTGTGATCAAAACATAACTTTGTTTTAGGTGTGTTTCTGTTAAAATACATCTTAATTTAAACTGTTGATTCATGAACATTGAACTGACAGCCAACAGCACTGTAACTAGTACTAGAATGAAACTTGTTTAACATGTATTTACTATTTTCTCTGGAAGATACATCACAAACAGATTTCACTTAGGAACACTTCAGCATGACACGTGGGGGTCATTTTAAACAAATGAACAAAATCTCATCCCCAAAATGAGCAAAATCTCATCTCCAAAACAGACAAAACTGTGAAAGACTTGGTACTAAATAGACCATGAAAAGAATACTGTTTACAGCATGAGAGCTGAAAGGAGGCAGGTAATGATCTGTTCAACCTCAGTTAGGAATATGTGCCTTGGGCAATTCAAATTTTTCACCACTCTGCACATGTCTGCCAACGACCATTAAAGCTCTAGGAGTACTAATTTTGGTGTTACAAATAAATTTTAGCAAATAAGTGAATTCATAATATAGAACCTACAGATAATGACAATCAACCACATTTATATTGTTACCATTAGTCTACCCTATTTCTTAACTAGAAAGCTAACGAATATACAAAAACCTTATAAGTAACCCCTAATTAAAGCATATCCATTCTGTAAGGCCATTAAGACCGCTTCTATTTTATTACCAATTATAAATACCACTTTGGTGAATGCCCTTGCCCTTGTACAACCTATTTCTGCACCCCCAATTACTTCTTTAAGACAGACTTACTGGGTCCTAGGATATAAACTTTTTTCGAGTTGATTTTAACATAAAGCTTTTATATCTATTATAACTTAATTGACTACGCCAAAGCCTTTGACTGAGTGGATCACAACAAACTGGAAAATTCTTAGATGGGAATAACCAGACCACCTTACCTGCCTCCTGAGAAATCTGTATGCAGGTCAAGAATCAACAGTTAGAACCAAACAAGGAACAACAGACTCGTTCCAAATTGGGAAAGGAGTATATCAAGGCTGTATATTGTCAACCTGCTCATTTAGCCTATATGCAGAGTACATCATGTTAAATGCCGAGATGGATGAAACACAAGCTGGAATCAAGGTTGCCCAGAGAAATTATCAATAACCTCAGATATGCAGATGACACCACCCTTATGGCAGAAAGTGAAGAGGAACTAAAGAGCCTCTTGATGAAAGTGAAAGAGGAGAGTCAAAAAGTTGGCTTAAAACTCAACATTCCGAACAATAAGATCATGGCATCCAGTCCCATCACTTCATGCAAAACAGATGGGAAAACAATGGGAACAGTGACAGACTTTATTTTCTTGGGCTCCAAAATCACTGCAGATGGTGACAGCAGCCATGTAATTTGCTCCTTAGAAGAAAAGCTATGACCAACCTAGACAGCATATTAAAAAGCAGAGGCATTACTCTGCCTAAAGCTGTGCTTTTTCCAGTAGTCATGTACAGATATGAGAGCAGGACAATAAAAAAGGCTGAGGGCCAAAGAATTGATGCCTTTGCACCATGGTACTAGAGAAGACTCCTGAGAGGGCCTTGGACTGCAAGGAGATAAAACCAGTCAATCCAAAAGGAAATCAACCCTGAATATTCACTGGAAGAACTGATGCTGAAGCTGAAGCTCTAATACTTTGGCCACCTGATAAGAAGGGCCAACTCACTGGAGAAGACCCTGATACTGGGAAAGACTGAAGGCAGAAGGGGAAGACAAAGGATGAGATGGTTGGATGGCATCACTGACTCAATGGACAGGGAAGCCTGGCGTGCTGCAGTTTATGGGGTCACAAAGAGTCGGACACGACTGAGCAATGGAACTGAACTTCTAAATTTAAAGGGACTACAAAACAACGTATTAAAATATACTTATTAAACATATTTTATATAGAAAGGTGGCTTATAATATGCTATACTAAGTTGCTACCACTTAATGTAGTTTTAAGTGTTTTAATGTCACTAAGGTAATTCTAGATTTAGGCTAACCAATTTATTATTCCATTTCATTTTCTCTAAGAAATCTAATCAACTTTTTAAATCTTAAAAAGTTTAATCTGATATTCTGATTTCAAAAAAGAAAACATTTCAAAAAGTAAGACTGGAAGAGTCAGGGAAAAGAACATCTCAGATTCTCTTTTCCAATCCTGCAAATTTGGGGGAAAAAAACAAAAACAAAAAAATAAAGATGGCATGTCACAAATATGGCAGATATCAATGAAGGTTAAAAGGAACACCTGCTAGATGTTGTGAAAAGGTGTTTGGATATTCTGCTCAAGGCTATAGAATGGTTTATATATACTGATTCTGAGGTATTTCAATTTACCTAAGGAATATTTTCTTATCTGAAAAACCACAGAGTAAGGGGACATTGAGGCAGCAATGTTTATCAGAGAAATTCACAGGTGCCAAATGGCTGATTATCAGAACTTCAAATTGAACCACTGCCAAATGCCATGTCACTGGTTTAAGGTCACGGCCCGATCTCCCAGTGCAAACAATTATTTACCAAGGGACACAGAATGTGGAGGGGAGACGTCAAGCGTTATCAAGCTTCCCTATCAAAATAAAGAGTTTTATTCTGTTCACCTTTATTGTGTCTAAATTCTGTTTTTAATATGAAACTTATCATTAAAGTCTTATTTTTTAACCTTTCCCTGTCCTACCTACTTTTCTATTACCTTTTGGCTTCAAGTGAGAGAAATCCAAACTCAAACTAGTATAAGCAAAAAAAGAAAATTATTGATTTAGTAACTGAATGACTTAGGGGTAGAGTTAGCTGAGATATACAGATTCAGTATCATTAAAATCTAGTTTCTCATTCCACTTTTAACTCCCATTTTTAAATATTTAACTTTCGGTCATATTTTTAAGTATCTACTTTTAGATGCTTTGGAAGCCAGGGAAATAAGACAGGTAAGGAAGGTCTCTACAATTATTGACTTTACACTCCAGTATTGACTTACACTCCAGTGAATCTAGAGATTCACACTGATTGGACTAGCTTTAGTCACATGCTTATTTCATGAACCAATCACTTAGCAGGTGGTGATCTGATCTGGCTTAAGCCTGGATAATATATTCCATCCTTAACACTAGCTCTATAGAGCCAGCAAAAAAAGACCTGGAGCTGACTGTGGTTTACATCATAAGCTCCTCACTGCAAAATTTGGACTTAAATTGAAGAAAGCAGGGAAAAACCCCAGGCCATTTGGGTATGACCTAAATCAAATCCTTCACGATTATGCAATGAAGGTGACAAGACGGAGGATTGTAATATTGTACATGAGGTGGTGACCAAAACCATTCCAAAGAAAAAGAAATTCAAGAAGGCAAAGCGGTTCTCAGAGGAGGCTTTACAAACAACTGAGAAAAGAAGAACAGCAAAAGGAAGGCCAGGGAGAAAGGGAAAGATACGCTCATTTGAATGAAGAGTTCCAGAGAATAGCAAGGAGAGATAAAAAGGCCTTCTTAAATAAACAATGCAAAAACAGAGGAAAGACTAGAGATCTCTTCGAAAAAACAGGAGATGCCAAGGGACTATTTCATGCAAGGAAGGACACAATAAAAGACGGAAACAGTAGGACCTACCAGAAGCAAATGAGATTAAGAAGAGGTAGCAATAATACACAGAACCATATAAAAAAGGTATCAAAAAATTTAAAAAAAATTTTAAAGGGTCTCAACAACCTGAATAACCACTATGGTGTGCTCATTCACCTAGAACCAGACATACTGGACTGTGAAGTCAAGTGGGCCTCAGGAAGCAATGCTACAAATAAGCTACTGGAGGTAATGGAATTCCAGCTGAGTTATTTCAAATTCTAAAAGATGATGCTGTTAAAATGCTGCACATAGTATGTCAGCAAATTTGGAAAACTCAGTAGTGGTCACAGGACTAGAAAAGGTCAGTTTTCATTCTAATTCCAAAGAAGGGCAATGCCAAAGAATCTTCAAACTACCACACAATTGCACTCATTTCATATGCTAGCAAGGTTATGCTCAAGATCCTTCAAGCTAGCCTTCAGCAGTATGTGAACTGAGAACTTCCAGATGTACAAACTGGGTTTAGAAAAGGCAGAGGAACCACAGATCAAATTGCTTATATTCACTGTATCACAGAGAAAGCAAGGGAATTCCAGAAAAACATCCTACTTCTGCTTCGTTGACTATGCTAACGTCTTTGACTGTGTGGATCACAACAAACTGTGGAAAATTCTTCAAGAGACAAGAATACCAGAGACCTTATCTGCCTCCTGAAAAACCCGTATGCGATTCAAGAGCAACAGTTAGAACCAGATTTGCAACAACAGACTGCTTCTAAACTGGGAAAGGAGCATATCAAGGCTGTATATGGTCACCCTGTTTATTTAACTTATAAGCACAGTACATCATGCGAAATGCCAGGCTGCATAAAGCTCAAGCTGGAGTCAAGATTGCCAGGAGAAATATCAACAATCTCAGATAGGCAGATGATACCACACAGCAGAAAGCAAAGAGGAACAAAAGAACCTGTTGATGAAGGTGAATGAAAGAGGAGAGTGAAAAAGGTGGCTTAAAACACAACATTCAAAAAATGAAGATCATGGCATCCAGACCGATCACTTCATGGCAAATAGATGGGGAAAGCGGAAGCAGTGACTGATTTTACTTTCTGGGCTCCCAAATCACTGCAGACGATGACTACAGCATGAAATTAAAAGGTGTTTGCTCCTTGGAAGAAAAGCTGTAACAAACCTAGACAGCGTATTATAAAGCAGAGACATCACTTTGCCAACAAAGGTCCATCTAGTCAAAGCAATGGCTTTTCCAATAGGTATGGATGTGAGAGTTGGACCACAAAGGCGGCTGAGCACTGAAGAATTGATGCTTTCAAACTGTGGTGCTGGAGAAGACTCTTGAGAGTCCCTTGGACGCTAAGGAGATCCAACTAGTCAATCCTGAAGGAAATCAACCCTGAATATTCATTGGAAGGACTGATGCTGAAGCTCCAATACTTTGGCCACCTGATATGAAGAGGCGACTCACTGGAAAAGACCCTGACGCTAGGAAAGATTGAGGGCAGGAAGAGGACAGAGGATGAGATGGTTAGATAGCATCAGTGACTCAATGGACATGAATTTGAGCAAACTCTGAGACATAGTCAAGAACAGGGGAGCCCAGCATGCTGCAGTCCATGGAGTCACAAAAAGTCAGAGATGACTTAGCAACTGAACAATAAAAATCTAGGGATGGGCCTGCACTGGAATCATATTAAACTCCTTTATCTTTTCAAATCTTTCTATAATAATACCCCTTTTCCCAATTAGTAGATCAAAGTCTTAAGAAAACATGTAAATTGGCTATTCCAAATTAAACCCTGCTGCTCATGGCATCCGATCACTTCACAGCAAATAGATGGGGAAACAATGGAAAGAATGGCAGACTTTTATTTACTTGGGCTCCAAAATCACTGCAGATGGTGACTGCAGCCATGAAATTAAAAGACGCTTGATCCTTGGAAGGAAAGCCATGACAAACCTAGACAGCATATCAAAAAGCAGAGACATCACTTTGCCAACAAAGGTCTGTATAGTCAAAGCTATGGTTTTCCACAACAAACTGTGGAAAATTCTTAAAGAGATGGGAATACCAGACCGCCTTACCTGCCTCCTGAGAAATCTGTATGCAGGTCAAGAATCAACAGTTAGAACCAAACAAGGAACAACAGACTGGTTCCAAATTGGGAAAGGAGTATATCAAGGCTGTATATTGTCAACCTGCTCATTTAACCTATATGCAGAGTACATCATGTGAAATGCTGAGATGGATGAAGCACAAGCTGGAATCAAGGTTGCCCAGAGAAATTATCAATAACCTCAGATATGCAGATGACACCACCCTTATGGCAGAAAGTGAAGAGGAACTAAAGAGCCTCTTGATGAAAGTGAAAGAGTCAAAAAGTTGGCTTAAAACTCAACATTCCGAACAATAAGATCATGGCATCCAGTCCCATCACTTCATGCAAAACAGATGGGAAAACAATGGGAACAGTGACAGACTTTATTTTCTTGGGCTCCAAAATCACTGCAGATGGTGACAGCAGCCATGTAATTTGCTCCTTAGAAGAAAAGCTATGACCAATCTAGACAGCATATTAAAAAGCAGAGGCATTACTCTGCCTAATGCTGTGCTTTTTCCAGTAGTTATGCACAGATATGAGGGCAGGACAATAAAAAAGGCTGAGGGCCAAAAAATTGATGCCTTTGCACTGCGGTGCTGGAGAAGACTCCTGAGAGGGCCTTGGACTGCAAGGAGATAAAACCAGTCAATCCAAAAGGAAATCAACCCTGAATATTCATTGGAAGAACTGATGCTGAAGCTGAAGCTCTAATACTTTGGCCACCTGATAAGAAGGGCCAACTCACTGGAGAAGACCCTGATGCTGGGGGAGACTGAAGGCAGGAGGAGAAGGGGACAACAGAGGATAAGATGGTTGGATGGTATCACTGACTCAATGGACAAGAGTTTGAGCAAACTCTGGACGATGGTAAAGGACAGGGAAGCCTGGCGTGCTGCAGTCCATGGGGTCACAAAGTAGGGCACAACTGAGCAACTTAACAACAATGTAAGTAAATCATTTTCAATGATTTTTTAATTTTTCATTAAGTTTAATTTTTATCCAGAATAAATTAATGTAACTTTTGTTCATTTTTCCAGAAATGTTAGCATAATCTTCACCACAGAGATATGAAGATTTCCATAAACTGATCAAAAAGTCAGTGCAGATGCCAACTAATTAAACAAACACAAAAGAGAATCTTTTCCCAGAAGTTAAAAAATAAAACTTTTATGACTTTAATTTCATAACAAAGAGAGTAAAAATATTCAGGTTCAAACTATTTCAAAAATTAACAGTACATGACATCACTTACATAAAGTTCAAATCAGAGGAACTAATATATGCTATTTGTTGCTGTTTAGTCACCCAGTCATGTCCAACTCGTTTGCGACCCCATGGACTGTAACCTGCCAGGCTCCGCCATCCATGGAATTTTCCAGGCAAGAATACTGAAGTGGGTTGCCATTTTCTCCTCCAGGGAATCTTCCTTACCCAGGGATCAAACTCATGTTCTACATCTTCTGCATTGCAGACAGATTCTTTATCAATGAGCCACTGGGCAATTGTACGATAAGGTGATGTCAAGAAAAAGGTTACCCTTGGGATGGGGAAGTAGAAAGTGACTGAAAGGAGGTACTGCTAATGTTCTCTTTCTTGATCTAGTTTCTGATTCAATTTCTGGAAGTTCACTGTGCTTTACATCCAATGAGGATGTGTTTTTCATATATATGTTATATTTCAACAAAAAGGTTTTGCAAAAGCTTATACTACATCTGAAATTAAAAGTATTGTTAATAAGAAGCTAGAAAGATAAATTTATAAGAGGTATATCAATAAGGACCAATAATGAGGAGGCACATTTCACTTTCTAGCATGTGAAAGAGTATGTCTCGTAAGTGGTTAGGACGTAATTACTTCTATATCATCATTTTATAGCCCAACTATTGTGCTTCTTTATACTACCATTACGATCAAATCCAAGTTTTCAATCATTCTGGGCTAATCTCCATTTCTTCAAATTTATGCTTAACAATAGTTGTTCTAATAGGAATCATATTTGTAAATACACAATAAAAACAAAACTTTTTATTTATAAAAAATTTTTCTGGGAAGACTCATGAAGTCAAATTCTTTACATATTCTAAGCTCATTTTGCTACCCATTTGTCATCAATAATTGAGCACTGTTGTTTAACTTCACAAAAAAAAAATTTCTCTATATCTCCTTCATAAAAATCACCCAGAAAAGTATGCAACTAACAATGGCATACGCACAAAAAAAATCACGATTCCAACCTAAGGACTGAAAATATCCTCAGATGTTATTTAGCCCTGAAGACACACTCTAACAGCTTTTCTGACACTTAAGAGGAAAATGAATATGGACTTTATAGTTAAATACTTGGTAACAAAACTACAATGCTCTGAGGAGAGATTGGGTAGTTTTTTCTTGTACAAAAGGGGAAAGCTTACCAGTCTTAATAATTATCATATGAATACAATGAGATCATTGTGGAATGTTGTCAAGTTTCCTTTATCCACATCAGGGGACTTACTGATATCCCCTTCTACAATTTTTTTTTTCCCCCAGCTGTGCCATGCAGTATGTGGTGGGATCCTGAAGAGGAACTAAGGGAGAGGACCCATGCCCCTTCATTGGGAGTGTGGAGTCTTAACCACTGGACCATCAAGGAAGTCCCTCTTTCTCCATTTTTGAGCAGTTCAAATTTGTTAACAGGGTATTTTTAAACATGACGCCAAAAAAAGAAAAAAAAAAGAAAATCTTTTAACTTTAAATTACTTTTATTAGACAAAAGTTACAAATATGTCATGGTGGAAAACTGGAATACACATTGCAAAGACTGGAACTGAAGGTTATCAGTGTATACAGCCTGAACCTAAACAAACTGAAACATCAGAAACACATATTGAGGTACATTCAACAAAATACCTGGCCCAAACTCTTCCAAAATATCAAGGTCAAGAAATTCGAGGAAAAGTATCAAGGTCAAGAAATTCAAGGAACCGTTTTCAGATTAAAGGAATCTAGAGAAAGAATAATTAAATATAATACATGATCTTGACTTTAAAACTATGAAAGTAGTTATTAGGATTATCAACAAAATCTGATTCTCAACTATAAATTAATGTGAAATTTCCTGATTTTGATTACTGTAATTGGAATTATATAAGATAATATCCCAGTTAAGGGGAAAAGTCTGGTAGTATACCTGGGTCTAGTTCCACTCTATGAAACTATTCATTACAGGCTTTCATTACCTGAAAATAGCTGTCCTCTCCCATTCTACACTCCTTCCTTCCAAGTCACTCCTTCTCTACATTTAGCACTATGAATTTCTTCAAAGGTCCTTAGATAGTTATCATCATCTGGTTACCCTCCTCTAAACACATTCAATTTTTCACATAAAATGCAGCTTCTAGAAACAAGGCCAAAAGTGCAAATATATTCTAACCAACATGGAATACATTTTATATCCCTTATTATGGAGAGAATCCTATTAATGCAGCTTGGTACCTCATTTGTTTTTCTCTTTTTTAAACAACTCACACTGTTGGATCCCTCAGATTATGCAAGACCAAACTACTAAAATTCTCTATCAAATCAGGCTAGTTCTTCCCCCAATTGCAAAGGTTTCTATTCTCAGTGGCCACACCATTTAAATCTCCTTGAAGCTTTTAAATCAAGTCATTTATCTTCCTCCTTCCATTTCTCCTCCTTCTTCCTTCTAGTTTGCCTCATACCTCTGAGATACATTGTCCAAGACTTTCCCCTCCACTTTCTCACACATTGTGACTCCTCTCTGCTCCCTACAAAATGTACGTGTCCCTTTCTTATCCTCTCCCTACAGGTAAAATCAAACTCTTTCAGATGATTTTGATCCATTTTATTTCTTGCCCCAAACACCACCCAAAACTTCAGATTGGCATATTGTGAGTTCCCAATCTAGAGGTCCCAAAGTAGTTTGTATTCAACAAGTAGAAATCCCTATTCATTTTCTTCCTACCACCAAAAAACTTATCTCCTCCCTATGTCAACCATCTAAAGAACATATATCACCCAAACTAAAAAACTTAACATCTTAACTCTTTCCCTTTCCCAC
Source organism: Ovis canadensis (assembly GCF_042477335.2). Lineage (NCBI taxonomy): Eukaryota > Metazoa > Chordata > Mammalia > Artiodactyla > Bovidae > Ovis > Ovis canadensis. The sequence goes on from NC_091245.1 coordinate 54,980,947, forward strand.
CAGTATACAATCAATAAACCCTACTTATTCTGCTTCTGAAATGTCTTGAAAAAACTTTCTACTCTTTCTGTCCTACTATTATTGCTCCAAGTCAGGCCATCATCACTTCCATTTAAACAACTGTAATAGTTTAATCAGTCTCCCATCCCAATGTATTATTTAATCTGTTCACAAAATATATGTCTTAATAGAACCCTGACTGATATTCCAGTCCCCTAATTAAAAGAACAAATAAAAAACACCACAATGATGTTTCTCTCATCTTCAATTTCTAGAAAACGTCTTCCTCTAAGCCCAATTCAATGATCCACCAGAATTAACCACTCTTTCTTCTATTCCCATAATGCTTAAATCTTCTACTATAAAATTTACATTGTACAGTTTGATATGTCTATATTCTGATTACAGTCTCTTTGAGGGAACAGTGCAATTCATGTTTTATTCTCCAGTACAGTGCCTCAAAACTGGTGAATAAAATTCTACTCACTCACAGAACTTTTTCAATTGAATTCCACTCTTCCAAAACTTCCTCACTTTTAAGCAACTCACTACATGTATGTTCCTGTCTGTGATTTTACGAAAAATTTTGAAAGCTGCTTTTAGTCATCTATCCTTGCAGCTGAGTTGTTCAGAAAATAAGTACAACTGTGTATTTATACAAAGTATTAATAAAAATATTAAAATAGACAAGGACAAAAAAAATACCTTTTTAGATACATCTCTAACTTTGACATAAATCCCTTTTTTAAAGTGTTTAAGAAAGCTTATTTACTTATTAGTGCAATGTTCTTAATGCTGATGAACTAGCCCATTTCTCTACCTCACCTCCAAGAATTAAAAAATTATTTCCAAAACTGCTGTTTTCTTTTTAAATTAAGACTTCATGTCTGTTTCTAACCTTCAGGCATACTCTGATTCACCACAAATTAACAAACACTATCAACATTTCTCTCACTTCCTTTTTATCATTTAAATGATCTAAAACCTGTGGCATTAGCCAGACAGGTAGAAAAATGAATTCTTGGAATCCAATGAAGTGGTAAAACAATCTGGGTGGGGTTTACAGAAAGAACTTGATCAGATAATGGAGTTAAAAGGTAGCTACAAAACGCCTTAAACTGAATTCAGAAGAAACCAAAAGGCATCCTCTTGGAGTTCTACTGTTATCATAGGGACAACTTTTGTTAAAAGTTCGATGAGTCCATATGTGGAATGAGAAAAATCACCTGGACAAATGCAGCTTTCAAAGTCAACTAAAGTCAGGCTGATAACCAGCCAGTCAAGAGATGGTAACTGGTCTGTGCTCATCAACTGTATCACAAAAATTCAACTTGCTTGAAAAAACAAAACTATTCCCTGAAGTGACTCGCTAAACTTTAAAGTGAACTAAAATTGAATACTACTAAAATTAAATATGGACTTCCCTGGTGACTCAGTGGTAAAAACTCCGCCAGCCAATGCAGGATGATCCAGTTTGATCCCTGGGTCAGGAAGATCCCCTGGAGAAAGAAACAGCAACCCACTCCAGTACTACTGCCTGGGAAAGCCCATGGACAGAGGAGTCTGGCAGGCTACAGTCCGTGGGGGTGTGAAGAGTTAGACACAACTTAGCGACTGTGCATGCATGCAAAATTAGGTATATCAACCCATGATATCAGTATTTCCATGTTAAGTTTTAAATGATTTTTTTTTCTTGAAGTTTGAATAACGCTTAAGAGAACTTTAACATTTTAGAAATCGATAGTCTTTAAAACTTACAAAGGTAGCTGAATTCAGCCTTATGACTTAACAGTTTGGAAGTATTTGGTTTGGTTAACAAGCAATATTGGAATGTTTAAGAGAAATTATGACTCACTATATTTATCAAGTTTCATTTATTAATATTAACAGAGTTTTAAGTATCCAGGAAAAACCTTCTTGTTGAAATTTTACATTTATTCTTTAAGGTATGTAATGTGCTAAAAAATGAAATCCAGTATATGTGTAAATACAAAGAATGTAATTAAGTTAAGCAGCAGTATCATTATTAACAGCTAACATTCAAACAGCATTTTCCCAGTGCTCAACACTGTTCCCCCACATGCTTTACAATATAAACTTATTCATTCAACAAATTATCACTGACCAGCCACCATTTCAAGCTGAGAATTAAATCAATGAACAAAACATAATTGCAACCTTCATGGATCTTACATTTTAATAAAAACAGGCAAACAATAAACATCGAGTATGGTAATTACTGTGAAGAAAAATAAACCAGGGAAAGTCAAAGAAAGAAGTGTTATTTTATTTGGTGTAAAGAGGGCCATATCTGTAAGCATCACTCACAGCAAAGTCTATGTAAATGATGCCGGATGGAAACTCCTTCATCAGGGAAAACATCTCTAGATCAGGTGACATGTGAACCAAAGGCATGCCAATATGTAAGTGTATTACAGGAAAAGAAAAAAAAGTACCAGAACTGCCTCCATACTTTCACTGCCTCAGACCTGGGTTCGATCCCTATTCAGGGAACTACTTAATTTTAGTAGTTTTCCATTTTACTTTCAAGTTTACAAAGTCACTTAAGGGAATAGTTTTGTTGTTTCAAGTAAGATTCCACAAGCCCTGCAGTGCAACCAAAACCAAAGTACAAAAGTCACTTTACCTCGAAAAGGTGTTTTAAGGGATACTGACTGCAAGGAGATCAGCCCTGGGATTTCTTTGGAAGGAATGATGCTAAAGCTGAAACTCCAGTACTTGGGCCACCTCATGCGAAGACTTGACTCATTGGAAGAGACTCTGATGCTGGGAGGCATTGGGGGCAGGAGGAGAAGGGGACGAGAGAGGATGAGATGGCTGGATGACATCACTGACTCGATGGATGTGAGTCTGAGTGAACTCTGGGAGTTGGTGATGGACAGGGAGGCCTGGCGTGCCGCGATTCATGGGGTTGCAAAGAGTCAGACACGACTAAGCGACTGAACTGAACTGAATCTGTTAAAGAGACAGGAATACCAGACCACCTGACGTGCCCCCTGAGAAATCTGTATGTAAGTCAAGAATCAACAGTTAGAACCAAACATGGAACAGACTAGTTCCAAATCGGGGAAGGAGTACATCAAGGCTGTATACTGTCACCTTGCTTATTTAACTTTTATGCAGAATACATCATGAGGAACGCTGGGCTGGATGAAGCACAAGCTGGAATCAAGATTGCTGGGAGAAATATCAATAACCTCAGATATGCATATGACACCACACTTATAGCAGAAAGCAAACAAGAACTGAAGAGCCTCTTATTGAAAATGAAAGAAAAAAGCGAAAAAGCTGGCTTAAAACTCAGCATTCAGAAAACTAAGGTCATGGCATATTGACCCATCACTTCACCGCAAATGGGGAAACAGTGACAGACTTTATATTTTGGGGCTCCAAAATCACTGCAGATGGTGACTGCAGCCATGAAATTAAAAAACGCTTACTCCTGGAAGGAATCCTAGTTATGACCAACCTAAGACAGCATATTAAAAAGCAGAGACATTCCTTTGCCAACAAAGGTCCATCTGGTCAAGGCTATGGTTTTTCTGGTAGTCATGAGAATTGGACTATAAAGAAAGCTGAGCACCGAAGAATTGATGCTTTTGAACTGTGGTATTGGAGAAGACTCTCGAGAGTTCCTTGAACTGCAAGATTGAACCAGTCCATCCTAAAGGAAATCAGTCCTGAATATTCATTGGAAGGACTGATGATGAAGCTGAAACTCCAACACTTTGGCCACCTGATGCGAAGAACTGACTCATCTGAAAAGACCTTGAAGCTGGGAAAGACTGAAGGCGGGAGAAGGAGACGACAGAGGATGAGATGGTTGGATGGCATCACCGACTCAATGGACATGAGTTTGAGTAAACTCCAGGAGTTGGTGATGGGCAGGGAGGCCTGGGTGCTGCAGTCCACGGGGTCGCAAAGAGTCGGACACGACTGAGTGACTGAACTGAACTGAAATCTGTTCAACCCATAATAATCATGGAATAGCTTCCTCTTTAAACAAGGCTGTCTCCTTTCCAGTATGAAAGTCATTCTCCTAGATATGAGAAGTAAAATAGGATTTGAGTAATTGTCATTATTTAATATTATCTCCTCAATCAATGGACCTCTTTCTTCCCTACTGATCTTGCTCTAAATTTAGCTAAAGTCCTTGCTGTCTTATACATTTTTTGTTAACTTCAACTCATTCAGAGCTCGAGTCTCTCCACATTCTTCCTGACACACTTTTGTATTAACCATCAGTTATATACTATTAGTATTATGGGAATTCTTGATACGTTTTCTTTTGAAATTCATTAGAAATTTGGAATGTGGAAGTCACAATATTTTCTCTGAATGACTCATACACTTTTCTTGCCTCTGGAAATTTTGTGTAACTTTAATAACATGTCTCACTTTTTAAAATAATATGTTTAATTTTTAAGTGCCTTCTATCAATACTGATTGTTTATACCATAGTGGTCACCCTTTTTTCTTAACTTTTTGAAACTTGCTTTTCTACGAATTCCTAACTAATAATTTAAAATCCAAAGTAACACAGACACTAATATTTGATTCCCATGATTTCCGTTTCTATCTAGGAGACAAAGAATAGCGTATTTGGAAAAGCATGGGCTTTGAAATCAGACAGGTATTTGTCACTTGCTAGCCATGTAACAAACTTCTCTAAGCCTCTACTTTAACATCAATAAATAACAAATAGCATTCACTGAATACCTATCTTCTATTAAGTTGTTTAGTGGCTCAGATGGTAAAGAATCTCCCTGCAATGCAGGAGACTTGGGTTCAATCCCTGGGTCTGAAAGATCTCCTGAAGAAGGGAATGGCAATCCACTCCAGAATTCTGACCTGGAAAATTCCATGGACAGAATAGCCTGGTAGGCTACAGCCCATGGGGTGGCAAGAGTTAAGACATGACTGAGTGACTAATACTTTCACTTTATCTTATGTCTAGTGCCTTATATACTTTATATGCAAATCTAAAGTACTACATCATTTATAGTGAGGAAAACAAGAGCTCACGTACAAGCTACTTGTGTAAAGTCAGAGTTTCTACGTGCCAGAGCCAGGATTTAAAATCTAGGTCCATCTGATTCCAATCCCATGTTCTTTTTGGTACAACACAAAGAGACTATAAAACACATTCACTTGCCCAAAACAAATGTTCAGTAACAGTAATTCCATATGTACCTCACTATTTTTCCTTGTTGGTCAGAATCAATTTCATACCAGCAATACTCTACAACTTTCAGGAGACTAAACTGCCAGCAAATAATCTATCAAAAGTTCTGATAATCTTTATTATTAATGCATTGTTTAATTAGTCCACTTAATTAAAAGTAAGAATACCATCACATTATGCCAAATGCAATTTTCAGGCATTTTTGTGGTAAAAGAATCTTATATGCAATCATAAAAACCTAGGGTTAAAGAGACATAAAAAGTCAGGTAGCTGAACTATCTTATTCAGTGTGATGTGCTACTTATTCATCCTCAAAATTCTTAAAATACGTAGAGAAAAGGGCTTTTTTTTTTTTAAAGAAAAAACTGTCATTCTTGTGAGTAATACAGATCAAGACAACAGAAACACTCACCGTAGTTTTCCAGAAACCAAGCAAACACCATACAGAACTTGGAACAAATTTGTCAATATCTTTATACAACTATAGTTTCTCTTACTTATCTTCTCTTTCTCTTCTCCTCTTTCCCTCTTCATACATTAGATTGCGAATAGCCAATTAAGTGAATGAAAAAATGCTTCCCGGGCCTAAACACTACTATTCACATCACTTTAAATCCTGACAATCAGGTAAATTGATCTGAGTAAACAGAAACTAAGTGCTGGAAGGCTAATTTTTTTTTTCTATTTTGTAAAAGGAAGTTTAATTAAAACAACGATTTAGGTATTAAGATTTATAAATAGGTTTCTAATACTAAGCTGTAGTATAATGTCATATTAAAGGACTTCTAAAATGTACCCGCTGATGTTTTAAAAATCAGTAATAAGCTGAAAGTGACACTGACAAAAAAAGAAAAAGAAATCTTTTTGTATTGATGTAAAAGTTCTAAAACTGGACTGTGGAAATAGTTGCACAACAGTGTAAATTTACTAAAAATCACTGAACTATACTCTTAAAAAGAATATAACTCAGAAATCCTCCCAAATAAGCCATTATAAAAAAAGTAACCAGATGTTCCTTTCTTATATTAGTACCTTGAAATTAACATCATCATTTAGATGTGTTATTCTGCAAATATGCATGCTTACTTGAAATGAACCCCAAGTACAGTTTCAAGCACCTTGGGGACTCTAAGTACTGAACCACACTTGTGATCCTCTCTAATAAACCAATACAATTCTTAAGTATATGAACTTACCACTGTGCAAAATTTTAAATGAAACACTAATCATGTAAGAGCTGCCTTACTAAAACTGCACACAAAACAAAATGTATAAGGAAACATAGAGTTTGGATAAATAACACCTTGATGAATAAATTTAAGTGATTTCTATTTTTAAAAGTCAAAGTATTCAAATCACAGCTACATCCAGTTCTGCTTTTGTGTATAAAACACAGTTTTAACAAAACAGTCCTTGAATATAAGACCTAGAAGAAAATTCAAATGTCACTGTAAAATGTAATACAAAAAAATTCGTTAGAATATATACAGTGGAGCTAGAACAATGCCTGTGTGACACTGAGCAAGATAACTTAATCTCTCTGCTTCATTCACTCAGTTGTAGAATGAGGATAACAGTAAACATCATTACAAGGTTGTTGTGAGGCATAAATGATAATGAATACAATATTTACATGTATCTGCTGCTGCTGCTGCTAAGTCACTTCAGTCATGTCCGACTCTGTGCGACCCCATAGACGGCAGCCCACCAGGCTCCCCCGTCCCTGGGATTCTCCAGGCAAGAACACTGGAGTGGGTTGCCATTTCCTTCTCCAATGCATGAAAGTGAAAAGTGAAAGTGAACTCGCTCAGTGTCTGACTCTTAGCAACCCCATGGACTGAAGCACACCAGGCTCCTTCGTCCATGGGATTTTCCAGGCAAGAGTACTGGAGTGGGGTGCCATTGCCTTCTCCTTACATGTATCTAGCACATGGCAAATGTTTGATAATTTTAAGTTAGTATTACTTTTATAATAGTAAGAGCTTCCCTGGTGGCTCAGCAGTGAAGAATCTGCCTGCCAAGCAGGAGACACAAGGTTTGATTATTGGGTCGGAAAGATTCCCTAGAGAAGAGAATGCAACCTACTCCAGTATTCTTGCCTGGGAAATCCCATGGACAGAGGAGCCTGGCAGGCTACAACCCACGGGTCGTAAGAACTGGTCACAACTCAGCAACTAAACCATAACAATGATAGTAACAGTTCAGCCAAAATACTTTCACAAGTACTCTTTTCTGCTCCAATCAGAGTATATTTATCTAATAAATGTTTTTATTAAACAGAATTTGTCCAAAAATTTTAATTTTATATAAAAACTTATATGCAGGTGCCCTTACTATACCCTAGCATTGGTTCTCAAAGTGTGATATCCTAATCTATTAAATCTGACACTCTCGGGGTTGAACCCAGCCATGTACTGCTTTTAAAGAAGAAAAACAAAATTTCGTATGCTAAAGTTTGAGAGCCACTGCGTTATAGTAGTTACAAACAAATCAAAATTTCCTTCACGAAATTTTGCTAACTATAGAAAGAAAAGTACCTACCCATAAACGTGCCTTAGACCAAACTAGAAATAAGCATTTATTCAAATTTAGTGGTAACTCTATAATCTTTACAAAAGTCAGTTACTTTCTCCTTCACTCTTCATGAGATATTATCCTATAACATGATGCCCAAAGTCAACATTTTAAATTTAAATCTCCAGGCCAAAAAGAAATTTTTTTTAGAAATTAAGTTTTTGCATAACATTTAATTTTAACAAAAGCTCAGCAAATGAAAGAGTACTAGGGTAAAAAATGTTATTCTTAAAATTATTCTTGAAAAAAAACATCTAATTTCCACAGCTACAGGCCATTTATGATATTCTGGTCCTAACAATTACTGAATGACAATAAGCAAAATTCATTTACAAAGGAAACTAACTGTATCTTCCATACTAACCATGGGACTTACATGAAAGAAAAATATGTGCAAGACCACAGTAATAAATCTTTCTATGCCTTCTTTTGAAATTAATAAAGTGAAATGGAAGGGTAGAAAATAAAGTACAAAAGGAGAATTCCATTTAAGAAAGTTGCACGTACACTTGAAGCCAGCCTGAAAGGGGATGTTAACGAGGTAAAACTGACTCTCAGTTTTTTCAGTAGCCTATAACTCGATTTATAATCTGCACACCACAATGTTATACTGTTCATAAATATGAAATAAATATTTTAAAAGTAAAATGACAAACTTAAATTGAGACTTTTTATGACAGGGGAGGGAAAGGAAAGGGTGGGAACTCACATTCTTTGAAATAAGAAGATACCACAGGGTAGCTGTCATAAAAATCAGAATGAGAATCACTGCTTGAAAGGAATTTGAAGAATGAAAAGAAAGCTGCCAAGTCATAGGATAAAAGTCCAAAAAGCTGTTAGCTGGTCAGGAATGCTATACCAAAGTTTTCAAAACAAAACTTCTAAGTAGGAGGGGGAAAAAAAAACAGCTGAGGTGTCCTTGAAGACCATCAATGACAGAAATTAAAAGTATCCTGCTTGCTCAAATAATATTTAAACAGGGTCTAGCATACAATCAGAAAGCAAAGAAGGCATTTCTTTGATGTCCCCTTCTAGAGTTTCTGGAAACTATGAACGTCATGAGAAAAATGTCTAAGTAAAACTGTTGATATGTCCAGGTATTATTACCTAGATCAAGTTCTAGGATTTCTCAGATTACTCATATCAAAACAGGATAAAAATGGTTACAAAGAGAGTTAAAGTTCAAAACCAGACAAAATTATTCTGTGGTACCAGATATCAAAATAGTGATTTCCTACCAGCCTGGGGAACTAATAACCAGAATACAGTACAAGAGTTTCTGGGGTTTTGATAATGCTCCATTTCTCAGTAATGATTACACAGTTCTATGTTCATACTGTGAAAATTCACTAAACTGTACACTTATAAGAACTTTCTGTGTGTATTAATATGATAATCATATTTACATTTTTTTAAAAGCAGAGGGGGAAAAAAAGGAAATTTCTCCCTCAGGAATTGAAACATATTACTACAAAAACATTAAAAATTAAAGCTTAGTAGAGACCATTTAGACTAAGAATTATAGGTTTGGGGTGGAGAGTAGAGATTTAATGCAGAGAAGTATTACAGAGCCCCTCAGAGGCTATCAGTGGATAAATCTCACAAAGATACACACACACACACCTTTTTCAGGGGGAAAAAATCTTGGTTCCTCCCTTTATAATACAGCCAAACTAAATTTCACTCTATGAAACACATAAATCTGCTTCTAATGGAAAAGTGTATATGAACTGCAGGATCTACTTTCCTTAAACTTCTGTCCAATTAAAAAAAAAAAAACCAAAGTTGCTAGTAAAGAGGTGAGTGAGTGCCAGAATACAATTTTTAACAACTGCTATTCCTGGACCACTTCAGCGCCACTTTGAAAACCCAACTCATCCATTAGGCAGGGTAGCAGAATTCTGGTAGAAATTAAAAGGTATAAATTATGTTCCAATCCCTATAAATCTCATCCTAATCCAAACTATAAGGAAATTTCATTACACTGGGTTCCTCACCTGCAATTCTCCTCATGTAACCCCCAAGCAGAGGACATACTGTTTTCAAATATTTATGTTTTCACACTCACAATGTTAATCTGGTTTTTCTTCCTAGCATTTATGTAACCACTTCAATCTAAAGGCAAAAGAAAATACTAGTCAATATTTAATAATACAATAGCTTTGGAACATTACAGCTTTAAAATATAAATAAGCATAACAATCTCACTTTTTAAAAAAAAAGTATTTGCTTAATTATTCCATTAAGGAAAAAACAAACCACATCTTTGTAAACAATAAGAATTTTAAATATATTTTAAAACTTCTCCTTGGCATGGATGCCCTCACCAATGCTCACATGAATTTCTTAGATTATTATTTAACTTCAGTAAATGCATACTGCCATGCCATTCTTAACAGCTGAAAAAGAAAGGAACTCATAATGGCTAATGAGCACTTTTTTAATTAAATATTCTAGAACGCTAAAATATCAAGCTGTGTATTACTATTTAATAAGGGAAATACCTTAAGTATACATCCTAATTGTTGACTGGAGAAGTTTACTTCTCTAATTCCACAAAATCTATCAGAGCAGTTTTTCTCTTTGCAGCTTCTTGTACCCTTAGTGCTCATAGTGCTTAGTCACTCAGTCTGTGCCTGCCTTTCTGCAACTGGGTGGACTGTAGCCTGCCAACCTCCTCTGTCTGTCCATGGTGATTCTCCCCTCAAGAATACTGGAGTGAGCTGCCATGCCCTCCTCCAGGGGACTGTTCCAACCCAGGACTGAACCCAGATCTCCCACACTGCAGGCAGATTCTTTACCATCTGAGCCACCAGGAAGCAAAGTAGTTTCATATTTTATCTCTTCAAGAAAGAAGAAATTGATTCATTTAATCCTACTAAATTCTGGTATATAGAAAAAGAATATTTCTAATTTCGGTTGAAAGACAAAGAATTATAAAACTTTGTTTTGTACAAAATGAGCTTTTATTATCCTCAAATTATAAAGTGCTTTGAAAAACTAAGAAAACAAATACAATAAAGAGGCCAGAGCAAAAGATATTAAACACGTAAGAATCACTTAAAAAGCAATATTAATAAGCAAAAATGAAACATAGCAAAACAAGAAAAACTATTTAGTAAATAGACTAAACAATTACCGATTTCCAGAAGAACATTTACATTCTCACTTCACACCAATGCCAGTTGAGAAAGTAAATTTACTTAAATCGAAGTTACTAAAACTAAAATAAATAGTATTAAAATCAGTATCATTTATTCATTACATTTTCAGAGAAGGAAGACTTTCATAAGATTAGAAGTAAAACAAAATTAGGTTAATGATTTGGTAACATTAATTTTAAAGTTCTGTTTATCTGAAAAACTCACAAAAGAAATGTATCTATTAAGCATGTTTCACCTCAGTAGTAATTTAAGGAAAAAAATGGTATGACTTACCCCCATTACATTTTTAAGCAATATTTAATGTTGAGGTATAGAGCAACAGCCATGACAACATGAATATAAATTGATCCTTTTAACAAATATCCTGACACTGTGTTTTAAGAGCCTTTAAAATTTACCTAAAAATTAAACCTGTAATGTACTAGGAGATAATATTGATACTATATGCATGGAATACCTTAAATACAAATGTTCTTCACATTCCTTTTTATATACGCAAAAAAATTAGAAAAGGAGAATAATACATCTACACATGGAACATCATACAACCATTTATAATAATGATTATAAGACATTGTGAGAATGGAAAAACGTTATCTATAATTAGGTTAAAAGCAGGACATGAAATTATTTTTATCTGTAAATATATAAAAGATGCATTTTTATATAATGAAAGAAATACATCAAAAATTTAACATGGTTATATTAACTCCCAATATTCAAAATCCCAAACCAGCCACTAAATCATTAAAACATACACCAGTACACAGTCAATACCTAAATTAAGCGCTGTAGCTGCTGCTAAGCTGCTTCAGTAGTGTCCGACTCTGTGCGACCCCATAGACAGCAGCCCACCAGGCTCTGCCATCCCTGGGATTCTCCAGGCAAGAATACTGGAGTGGGTTGCCATTTCCTTCTCCAATGCATGAAAGTGAAAAGGGAAAGTGAAGTCGCTCAGTCGTGTCCAACTCTTCACCACCCCATGGACTGCAACCTACCAGGCTCCTCCATACGTGGGATTTTCCAGGCAAGAGTACTGGAGTGGGTTGCCACTGCCTTCTCCTAAATCAAGTGCTACATACCATCATTATCAACAAAGGGAGAATAAGGTTTAAATTAATATATTAAAAGAGACTGAGTCACTTAAGTCGTGTCTGACTCTTGCAATCCCATGGACTGTAGCCTGTCAGGATCCTCTGTCCGTGGGATTTTCTAGGCAACAATACTGGAGTGGTTTGCCACTTCCTTCTCCAGGGGATCTTCCCCAACCCAAGGATCAAACCTGGGTCTCTTGCATTACAGGCAGATTGTTTACCAACTGAGCTACCAGGGAAGCCTAAGAGAGGCTAAAAAGGCAAGCAAAGCCACAGAGAAAATCTTCAACAGAAATAAACACTTCTCAACCTAGGATGTTCAGCTGTGCTAAGGATGGAGACTCACTGTTACCATCAAGATTCAAAACTATACACCTGATTCATAGAGAAAGGTGGATTACAAATTCTAATTATCTGCTCTGAAAATTCCTTCAACAAATGTGCCAGTCTTTAGCCAATTGGTTAATTACTACCATTATCAAATATTAAATGTAAAGACTCTTACTTGGGAAGTTACCCCTTGAAATATTAAATAAGATAAAAGCAATAAAATAAAACAAAGTCTATACACAGCAGCACCATCTTCTTACTATCACTGTTAAGTGAATTTTCTAGAAAACTGAAACACTTTTATTAACAAAGCTTTGAAAACATTTACTCTTAAATTTGATGCTTTTGAACTGTGGTCCCTCGGCCAGCAAGGAAATCAAACCAGTCGATCCTAAAGGAAATCAACCCTGAATATTCACTGGAAGAACTGATGCTGAAGCTGAAGATATAATACCCTGGCCACTTGATGTGAAGAACCAACTCACTGGAAAAGACCCTAATGCTGGGAAAGACTGAGGGCAAGAGGAGAAGTGGGTGACAGAGGATGAGATGGTTGGAATGGCACCAATGACTCAATGGACATGAGTTTGAGCAAACTCAGGGAAACAGTGAAGGATAGGAAAGCCCAGAGTGCTTCATGGGGTCGAAAAGTGTTGGACACGACTTAGCAAATGAACAACTCATAAAAATCTTCTAAAAATATATCAATTTCTTAATTCCTAAAACACAGTACATAGAATAAAATTTATTTCTGATTAACATCATCACTATAACAGACCATGTGCTATCCTGCTCTACAACACTGTGATTCCCTCAGAAGTTAATAATTATAGGACTGTATGTCTCCATGTAATGACACCATCTTTTAAAGTTCCACATACTTAATAGAGCTTCTTCAATAGCCTTGAAATAAGACGACATTTCAGTTGTCAGTGTGCCTAATTCCAATGGTCAATCTTGCAATCTGTGGGCTAAAAAAATCACATAACCAACTCTGTTGGGGTTGCAAAATGTTTATTCCAGTAAGTAGTTCCTGAATAAAACTCACAAGCTTATTATATACTTGGTTACAGTTATTCTGAAGCCTCAGAGCTCTGCTGTTTCAAATGGAAGATATCACTATCACTCAAAAAATGTTTAATTACTGACTGTAACATACATACTCTGGAGTTCCAAAATAATAAAAATTGAATAGTGTGATAGTATCCTCTGGGAAAGTTACTCAACTTACCTGTCTCTGACTTGAGAAATAACAGATGAAAAGAAAAAGAAGCAAAGAAGTGAGAAAGACAAGTTCAAATGAAATAGCAGAGTCTATAACATTTGGTTTTAGAAGTCAAGACTTGACATCTTGGGAAATATTTACTCATACTGTGTTTTTTAATGTATGCTGAAGCTGAAACTCCAATACTTTGGACACCTCATGCAAAGAGTTGACTCATTGGGAAAGACCCTGAGGCTGGGAGAGATTGGGGGCAGAAGGAGAAGGGGACTACAGAGGATGAGATGGCTGGATGGCATCACTGACTCGATGGACATGAGTTTGGGTAAACTCCGGGAGTTGGTGAAAGACAGGTAGGCCTGGCGTGCTGCAATTCATGGGGTCGTAAAGAGTCGGACACGACTGAGCAACTGAACTGAACTGAACAGTGGTTATCAGAGTATTAACTACATAAATCTGCACTACAGTATATATCACATAGACTTTAAAAATCAGAAGACTGGAATTCCTTTGAGGTCCAGTGGTTAGGACTTCATTCTTCCACTGTCAAGGGAACAACACGGCCAAAAAACCCAAAATAAAAACAAAAAAAAAAAAAATCAAAAGACTTGTACTTAAATCAACACTGAATTTTCACATGAAAGGGCAGATTTTTTAAAAAGTCCTACAACATACTTTCTTGCCCACTCCAGTATTCTTGCCTGGAGAATCCCATGGACAGAGGAGCTTGGTGGGCTACAGTCCAAGGGTCGCAAAGAGTCGGACACGACTGAGCGACTTCACTTTCCTGATCAAATAATTTCCTGTAAACTGTCTTGGACACTGGTTCAGAAAAAGACAGGAAATTAAATGTATATTCTTCATATAATTAATATGTAACATAGGTAATACACTATACAGTTTACAAAGTTACAGGTCTATGGAAATTAGCATTGTGTCATATCTAAACAAAAAAATTCCAAGTGAGGACATCATCACTTTTGTTAATATCCTCTGATCACTGAAGCTCATTAGCTCTCATAGATGACTTCTATGACAATAATAAATGACAAAAAAGAAAATAAAATTTCTTGATTATCTAAGTTTTACTCAAGCAAAACTCAAATCATATTAAGATATATTTCTCCTTGAATCTTCGCAGTATATTTCTACCCAGTACTTGGGTATTTTAGTGTCTGTAGAAATCTAATAATTTCTAAGATCTGCTACCAAACAGTTTATAAAATGAAGTAGTTAAGAATAAGCGATAAATACTATTGCAAGGATTGGATAACCAAAGGCCCAATTCCCAAGCAAAACTGTGTAAACACCTTTGCAAAGGTCACTACAAAATTATCATCTTTGAATCCATAGTCATCTTCACAACGTCCAATCTCTAACAAAATAAAATGTACTCAACGAAAGTTACTTAATGAAAGACAGGCTTTACCTTAGTTAAGAATTCACAGAGTTTCAATTAAACATCAACTTCAGTTGATGATTTTTCCAGGGGGTGGGGGGGTGGGTAGCGTAGGGAGAGACAAGTGATACAATTTGGGGGGTGGGCTGAAACCTGTTTGAAAGAAAAAAAAGGGAAAAAAATTGCCTCACACACTGACTCCAAATTCTCCTCAACTCAAGCCCCACTCCCACCATCATGAGCTGCCTATTTTGGGAACATGGCTGATAACCCTCGACCATCCTTCCTTTTCTCTGCAACTTCTCCAATTTCATTTCAGTATCAACCTATACACACTCCCACGTCTCCTTTTCCTCTTTCCCACATCACAGCTCTCAACATTCACTTTTATTCCCAACATTCCTGCTTGAACTATTACAAGGGAAAACCACACCGACCAAGAAGAGTGGTCACTTTTTTTAAGTGACAGGTCTGCTGGTAGTTTGGAGGTAAAAGTACAAAAAACAATCACAAAATGCTGCCTAGCAACTTTTGAGTATATGTACATTTGTTTTATAAACTACTGATACATTACATTCTTCAGTTGAACTCACTAAAGTACATAGAGCTATTAAGCTGGTAACTTTTTAAATTGGAAAACTCCAATATACACACTTGAGTAACCATTTACAGCACAGAAGTATCAAAAAATATAAACATATAAATGTAAATAGCAAAACTATTAAAAAAAAAAATATATATATATATATATAACCCTGGACTTTCCTAGCAGTCCAGTGATTGTATCTGCACACTTCCAATTCTGGCAGCAGCAATTTGATCTCTGGTGGGGAACTAAGATCCCACATGCCCTGCAGCATGACACATATATCTATATGTATGCATGTATGTTGTTGTTTAGTCCTGAGTCGTCTGATTTTTTTGCAACCCCATGGACTATAACCCACGAGACTCCTCTGTCCATGGGATCTCCCAGGCAAGAATACTGAAGTTGATTGTCATTTCCTTTTCCAAGGGATCTTCCCAACCCAGGGATCAAACCTGTGGCTCTTGCACTGGCAGGCAAGGGAAGGTGGATTCTTTACCACTGAGCCACCAGGGAGGCATATATATATATATATATATATATATATATATATATACACACACACACACACACACACATACATGTGTGTGCAGCGTGTGTGTAAAACTCAAGCGACAAACATTTCTTTAAATCTTATTTCACGTGTACTTTTTGTAGAGATACCAGCATACTAAATTTCTATGGCAAAAATAATGCTATCACTCAAGATATTTTCATAAAACTATAATACCAAAAAAAATCTGTACAAAAAATTTATTTTTTAAAGCATGTATGTATGAGTCAAAAAACAAGATGTAACACTAAATAAAAAGAATTTTTTTTTACTCATTACTAATGTTTATCTTAAAACACCACCCCTCCATTTCTTCCTCTCCGTTAAAAAAAAGGAAAATATCAGGAATAATACATAGCTACTGCTGAGAGTGGTTACAGAGATTTTAGGACTGAGGAAGGTAACTTGGAAGAATGTGTACCAGGGAGTATTTTACCCTTTCTTCTACTTCGTACTAAATGCAGAGAAAAATAACACGTCTGTAGTTTAAAAAAACTCATGATTACCTGATTAGATCGCTAATTTACCACTATGAATACTAAATAAATCCATACTAAAAAAAAAAAAAAAAAAAATTATGCTATAAATTCACTGTGATAAAACGTTGGAGAAAAGCTAATCTTATCTCAAACTCACTTAAGGAAAAATTGAATTCAAACTCAAAGTTTAAGAGAAGTTTGCTTTTAAATTTGACTGAAAACGTTCCACTATTATTACCTGAAGTATGTAACCTAAAACAATCATCCCTGAACAACAAAGACGGAACTTCACAAAAACAGTAATCAAAATCTTGCTGGGGAAAAAAAAAAAAAACCCTGATCTTTAATTATGAGTTAATAGGCACGTACAAAAAATTAAAAGTGGTTTTATTCTGTCATCGGATATTGTTCTGATATACAAAGGATCTCTCCAAACGCTGCCAAAAGTTATCGTAAATACAAAGTAAATTAGAGTGATGAGGAAGTTATCAATGAGCAAATAAATGGGAGTAAATGATGCCCAGAGAGAAGAAGCGGAACGCGCTCTATTTTTAAGCGTCCGAGGAGGACAAGCGGAGAGAGCTACTGCGGAAGAAACAAGCGACAGAATGGTTAACAAGTCTGGAATTCTTTAGAAAATGGCAACAAGGGTAAAAACTGACAAGAACGTCTGAAAGTAAGAGGAACGGTATCCAATGGAATCGTCACGTCTCTACGAGCACGGCTCCGGACTTCCAGTGAGACCGGGGAGGAACAGGAACTCTCACTAAGCGGGGAAAAAGGAGCCCGAGCTGAGGGGTACAGTCGCTTCTGCAGGTGGCGGAGCGCCCGCAGGGGGGTGGGGAGGATAGTGTTGCCTCAACTGGGTCAATGTATATTCCCTTCAGGACTAGAGAAAGCTGACACAGCACGTCTCCCGGCACCAAGAGGCACTTGCCCTAGGCCCCTCCCTAGCAACTTGCCTTGTACAAAGAGTTGCGAGTCCCAGGCCCCCGGAACCCAGGGCTCCGCCATCCAGGACAACTGCTCTGCCAACAAGGTCCCGCGAGAATCAAGAGATCTCGCGATACAAACCCCCTAGCATCTCGCGAGTTTCCTCTACAACCAACATGGCGGTACCGAGAAATTCGTGTTTCAGTACTTAAAAAGGGTTTCATTTACAAACAGGAGGCCGTGCAGGAAGTCTTTTCCGCCTTATATTTCTCTTCGTATCCCCCAGTGGAGAAGAAAACCTGCAAACAACCCTAAGACCCGCAACGATCACGGTTACACTACAGAGACGGAGCAACTTCCAGCCTCAGCCAGCCTCCGCCAGCCTCCGAGCTTGTCACGTGGAAGCGGATTCTTGGCGTGCCGGTCACGTGGACCAGTACTAAGCAAGCGCGCGCCCGTTGGCCTCCTGAGAGCCCTCCCCCGCCCCCCTTTTGCCCGCGCACACGTGCGCGCGCACCCCCGCCCCACGTGGGGGCTCCGCCGCCGCCGCGGTCGCCGCGGCAGCCTCCAGCCCACCCCCTCCCAGCACTCCGTTCCAAATCCGGGTCCCAGACTCGATCATCCTCGAGTACCCTCCTCCTCCATTCTACCTCCCCCGCATCTGGCCCCACCACGTGCCCCGAGCGCCTGCTCACCTTTCGAGCGGGGTTGGGCGCCGAAGGCCACTCAGGGAGGCGTCGTCGCCGTGGCCGCTCTCCGCCCCCGCCACGGCACTGGCTCTGGTGGCCGCCGCTGCAGGAAACTCAACAGCGGCGCCGGGGCGCTTCCAGGTGGGTCCCCGCCTCCCGTTCCTGCCACTTCCCGCAGCACCAGCGGCTCCTTCCGGTCCCCTCCTTTCTCGTCCTCGCTGGGACTGGCGGGCGGCGGTGGCTGCAGGCGCGCTCAGTACACCGCCTGCTGGTAACCGCAGCCTGTGCAGCGCGGGCTGGCAGGGCGGGCCGGGGGCGACATCCGCCCCCGCCCCAGGGCGAGGGTTGGTCTTCTGAGGGCGGCCCCCGGACCAACCCCTGCTGTTGTCTAACTTGGTCCTACCCAAGAAGGAAAGGTGTCCCCGTAGCGCCGCGGTTGGAAGTCCGCTTCATCCTACCTTTTCTGGCCTCTTGAGAAATTTGTACACCCTCCCTCCTTAGCACTGTGGTCTTAGGTAGAAAATATGTGTATACATTGTATATACTCCAACCTACCTGATATCCGACCGCATAGCCCCCTCGCTCACTTCTCTGGCTTTCCCTCTGTTCCTACAACGAGCAGGCTCAGGACTTCCCTCTGGCCGGAACACTTCTCCCAGATTTCTTTTAGCGATGTGTATTTCAGGTACCTTCTCAGGGGTTGACATCTGAGGCTTCGCAGACCACCGCTCACTCTATCCAAAGGAGCATTTTGGAACGCTGCTCTTACCTGCTTACATTTCTTCATGGCAGTTAGCACTTCCAGACCTTATTTGTCTGTTCTCAGCCACCAAGATAAGGGCTTCCCTTGTAGCACACTCGGTAAAGAATCTGCCTGTAGTGCAGGAGACTTGGGTTCGATCCCTGAATTGGGAAGATCTCCTGGAGGAGGAAACGGCAACCCACTCCAGTATCCTTGCCTGGAAAATCTCATGGACACTGGAACCTGGTAGGCTGCAGCCCACGGGGTTGCAAAGAGTCGGGCACGACTGAGCAACTAACACTAATCCACCAAGATTGTGAGATCCTTAAAGGCAGAGACTCTTAAGTTTTGTTTTTGCTATAGTCACAGAACCTGTGTCTGGTACCAAGCAGTATTTGATACTCTATTAAATCATATCAAGGGCTTCTCTGGTGACTCAGATGGTAAAGAATCTGCTTGCAATGCAAGAGACCCTGGTTTGATCCCTGGGTAGAGAAGCTCACCTGGAGAAGGGGTTGGCTACCCACTCCAGGATTCTTGCCTGGAGAATTTCATGGACACAGGAGCCTGGCGGGCTATATACACCATGGGGTTGCAAAGAGTCCAACCGGACTGAGTGACTTTCACTTTCTAAATCTTTTCAAGGAACTATAGTCAGCATGCAGGAAAAGGCCCAATACCCATTGATGGAGATAAGTACTTACCTTGAGTTGATAGTTTCATTGACAAGTTCACCATTTATGAGCTAAATTTCCTTTCTGCTCTGTAATTTGAAGATTATATTCCAAAAATATCAAATGCAGTGGTAGAAAATGGTTTAACTGGAGCTTCTTCAATCATGGGGTACTGAATACTTCATTACTTTCATTTACCTTGTCTTTTGACACTTTTCAGTCAAGTGGATATGTGCCTCCTCTTATTTTGCTAATAAAAGTTATTAAAAGAGTGAAATGTGTTTTTGTATTTGTTTTAGTTGAGAGTTCAACTCAAAATAACCTCTGCTTGGAGACAAAGAGTGGCAAGTATATTTTTATATTGACACATCAACAAGCCTTTATTGAATCTGGTTACAGGCCCCTATACTAGGACCTAGTGTCACACCACTTCCCAAAGAGGCAAATCCAATGACTGTTCAACACAGGACCATTAATATTTCTCTCCAAATTGTTGGAAGGCCCAGCCCTCTTACCTCAGCTTGCAACAGTTCTGGTGGATCTTCCCATCTCCAGAACAACCTGCGTCCTGTTAAGACTCCATGGCAGCTTAGCTTCTCCCTCTGCCAGTTCTTCTCTTCTTCTCTTCTACAAGTGGTGATCCTAACAACATTCCTAAAGATATGCACACTAATCATATAGGAGTTTGTTTTCTGGAAAACCCAACATGTGACACTATTCACTTTTTTTTTTTTTTAGAAAATAGGCTTAGAGAGGTTAAGTAACTTATCCAGGTTTGAGCTGCAAAGTTCTATATAGAGATATAAAGTACTATGGGAACAGAGGAGGGGTTGGGAAAGAGTTTTTATAAAGGTTGGCATTTGAGTTACAGCATGACTACAAAGCAGAGGAAAAAGACCATTTTCAGCTGAGGGAATTCTATGAATGAGAGTGTGTGGGAATGTGAGAGGGGAATTGCAAGTAGCCCCAAGTGGCTGCACTCAAGAGTCTTTGGAACAAACACTAAAAGGGTGATCTCAGGTGATGCCAAGAGCTCTGTGTTAGTACTGGTTTCAGCATTTATCACATCACAGATTCAGAACCACTTTTTCCACAGTCCTTTTTAGAGTGTGAAGCAGAGTTTGAAAAAGCCCCTCAAAAGGAATGCTACAATTAGAAAAATCACCATTTTGCAACCTGTAATGAAATAATTGATGCAGGCAATAAGCATCAGTAGGTAACACTATTCATTGAAAAGTTGATCAGTAATTTTACAATGAAAGGATTGTGCTCTCACCGTCTGAACTCACTGATCAATCCTTGTGTCATTAAAAGTGGGACAAATACTGTGTGACCCCTTGCTTCACCAGGCTCATCTACCATGGTAGACAGTTATATTGGTGTCTCTCAATGAACTATGCCTGCTGATTGATATTCAAGCCCACTATGTAGTTCTCTTCCAAAAGAAAGTGGCTAGAAATGGGTGCCAGTTCCAGTCCCAACTCCTTGGGACCCTGCAGCATTTTGTTGTACCCTCTTGGAATATAGCTGCCAAGGAGTAAGGACGATTAGGTTATTCAGAGAGAGGCCCTGGGGGATGAGATCCTGTGGAGAGAGGGCTTGATGGAAATGAATGTAGTGCCTCAGCCAACGGCACTAAGGC
This sequence comes from Ovis canadensis, assembly GCF_042477335.2. Taxonomy (NCBI): domain Eukaryota; kingdom Metazoa; phylum Chordata; class Mammalia; order Artiodactyla; family Bovidae; genus Ovis; species Ovis canadensis. Next base: position 55,002,234 of record NC_091245.1, read on the forward strand.
CCTGGTTAAGTGAGAAGCCTTCTTGAACCTTTCAGCACAGCAAATCTGCCAGCTCAGTGCAGTCCTATCCAGACAACACATGGAAAACCACAGACGATCAAAAGAATTGTGAAAAATAACAAATCTTCATTTTAAGCCCAGTAAGTTTTGGGGTTCTTTGTTACACTATAAAGGATCATCTTTAATGTGAATAGCATCATGACTCTACTATTTGAGAACTACACCAGCTGCTGTGTTCATGAACATTCTCATACTTTAGTGACCTCAGGTCCTATAGCAGAACTTCACTTGTATGAGAGACAGAGAATTCCAGGAACTTAAACCCAAAAGGCTTGTATGACAAATCTACACCTGAATCGTTGCTATCATAAATGTTTATGCCTCCATAATTTTGCCAAACATACACACTTTAGATCTGAATTATCAAAACCATTATCTACTTAGTATTTAGAGCCCTACAGAGGGATAGGTTGGTGTTAGGGACCAAATGATGGTCTCTAGGACCTGAGTCATGTTTACCAGAAAGAGACAGGATATGCGCTCATCCTGCCTGGCCAATCATGTAATGCCAGCTACTCCTGTAACTGAGACAAAGAACTGCCTGTATATAAGCCGCCATACTCCTTTGTTCGCGGCTCTTGTCGGATTCCCTTGTGTGGGATGAGACTTGAGCCCTAGCGCGCTAGAGATAAACTCCCTTCTTGTTTTTGCATTACTGTGGACTTGCTCTCTCGGTCGGTTCGGAGATACGGGCTCGGAGCATAACATTTGGGGGCTCGTCCGGGATCTCCGTCCCGCCGGGGAGGACAACTCTCCTGGTAGAAGGGAGTAACCTCGTTAGGAGATAAGAGCTCTGAGCACCGGTGCTAACGTTGCAGAAGCCCAGATTAAGTCCAAGGCCTGGTATCGTACTGGGGAGGCATCTGGCTGTAAAGTGCAGAGGCAAGTCAGCGTAAGGCCGGGGCCTAGTTTCGTGCTGGGGAGGCAGCTGGCTCTGATACTGGATTAAGTCAGCGTAAGGCCGGGGCCTAGTTTCGTGCTGGGGAGGCAGCTGGCTCGGATACTGGATTAAGTCAGCGTAAGGCCAGGGCCTGGTTTCGTGCTGGGGAGGCAGCTGGCTCTGTGAACATCCTGCAGGTAAGATTGAGTGCATTGTCGGTGGCCACTTTGTGTTTGTTATCTGTTTGTCTATTTGTGGTGTCTGCGTTGCTCTTTGTGTGCTCTGTTGGTTCCCAGTGTACTTTTCTGTGATCATGGGACAAACAACTTCTACTCCACTCCTTTATCTCTTATGATTAACCACTTCTCTGATTTCAAGTCTAGAGCACAGAATCTATCATTGCTGGTAAAAAAAAGCAAGTTGGTAACTTTTTGTTCTGCCGAGTGGCCTGCTTTTGATGTAAGCTGGCCACAAGAAGGCACCTTCAGCCTGCCTACTATTCAAGCGGTCAGAGAAAAGGTGCTCACCCCCTACCCTTCAGGACACCCAGCCAGACCAAACTCCATACATTTTAGTCTGACAGGACCTGGTGGAAAACCCCCTGGCCTGGCTAAAACCTTTTGTTTTTCAGCCCCTCACTTCCCTTCCCTCTTCCCCGCCCTTGCTTCCACAGGTTCCACAGGTTTCATCGGGAAAAGCCAAAAAGAGAACCAAGCCTTCAGCTCCTCCCAGAAAAAGGGGCCCCACCTAGGGAGCTCGGAGAAAGGCAAAAAAAAAAAAAAAAAAAGGCCGGCGTAGCAGAAGAAGACCCGGAGGTTCCCTCCTCCACCATTCATGCGTTTCCGGTCCGGGCGGGGCCAGCCAGAGAGGGTAGAAAACGGACATATCAGTATTGGCCCTTCTCCACTAGTGATTTATACAACTGGAAAACCCAGACTCCCTCCTTCTCTGAAAAACCGCAGGGTCTTATTGATCTTTTAGAGTCTATCCTGTTTACTCACAATCCCACTTGAGATGATTGTCAGCAACTGTTACAGGTACTTTTTACTACAGAAGAGCACTAACGGATCCTGTCAAAAGCCCGGAAAAATGTGCCAGGGGTGGATGGGAGGCCCACAATACAGCCTAACCTCATTGAGGAGGGGTTCCCCTTGGTGCGACCCAACTGGGACTTCAAACGCGCTGAAGGTAAGGAGCATCTCGGAGTGTACCGTCAGACTCTCATGGCTGGCCTTAGAGGGGCCGCCAAAAAGCCAACTAATTTGGCCAAAATAAATCCAGTGAGACAACAGCCAAATGAGAGCCCAGCAGCCTTCCTAAAAAGGATAATGAAAGCTTTTAGACAGTATACCCCTTTAGACCCACAGGCAGATGAGTCATGAGCGGCAGTTATGTTAGCATTTATAAATCAAGCAGCCCCCGATATTAAAAAAAGTTACAAAAGATAGAGAGGTTAAATAAACAATCCTTGCAAGATCTAGTGAGGGCAGCCGAGAGAGTTTTTAATCATGGAGAGACCCCAAAAGAGAGAGAGGACCGCATTAGGAAAAAAAAAAGAAATTAAAAACTTGCCTAAAATCCATAGACTTTTAGAGGCTGTACAGATGCCTCGGGCTGTGTCAATAGTACACGTACCTGGACATCAGAAGGGTGACAGCCCCACGGCACGAGGGAATCATGCCACAGACCTGGCAGCTCAAAAAGTAGCTGATCAAGATTTCATCACCCCTGTGTTGGCGATCGGACTTCCACCTCCAGGTATGGGAACTTTGCCCCCAACCCCTGAGTATTCATCCACAGACTTTGCTTAGATCCAAAAACACACCAACCTTCAAAAAGATAAAGATGGATGGTACCAAGACTCAGACGGCTACTTAATACTCCCTGCTCAGTTGGGACGACAACTATGTGAGCATTTGCACTTGTGTACTCATCTGGGAGAAAAGAAGACTCTGATGCTCTTTCAAACTGCGCGCCTGCGATTTCCCCGGCATCAGACAACTGTAAAGAACATAGTGCATGCTTGTAAGGCGTGTCAACAGATGAGGCCAGGAAAAGGACAACATGCAGGACTGAGGTATCGGGGGAAAGGACCAGGGCAACACTGGGAAATAGATTTCACCGAGGTAAGGCCAGGCAAGTATGGTTACCGGTACTTGTTAGTGTTGGTGGATACCTTCTCAGGGTGGGTAGAAGCTTTTCCTACAAAGTGAAAAACCGCGATGATAGTGGCAAAAAAGATTTTAAAAGAAATAGTTCCCAGGTTTGGCCTGCCAGTGACCATCGGCTCTGATAATGGACCTGCCTTTGTGAGTCAAATAGTTCAGAGCCTTGCCCTAGCCCTGGGGACTAAATGGAAGTTACATTGTAAATACAGTCCACAGAGCTCAGGGCAAGTAAAAAGAATGAATCGGACTCTAAAAGAAACTTTAACTAAATTGGCTATAGAGACTGGTGGGGACTGGGTGACCCTCCTTCCCTTTGCCCTCTTCTGTGCGCGTAATACTCCTTATCAACTTAATCTGACCCCATTTGAGATTCTGTATGGGAGACCTCCCCCTGTATGTCCAATATTTGAAGGGAAAAAACTACCACCTCCCATGTTGGAGCAACTCCAAGAGGCCTTGATGGCCTTAAGCAAGGTGCACTCTCGTGTCTGAAAACTGCTCCAGAAAATACATGTGGGTCAAAATAAGGGAACTATTCCCTCACATGACATTGGCCCAGGAGACTGGGTATGGGTCAAAAGGCACCAAACCAAGGCACTAAAACCCAAATGGAAGGGTCCTTATGTTGTTCTTCTTACCACCCCAACTGCCCTAAAGGTTGACGGTATTGGGCCTTGGGTACATTGCAACCACATACGCCCAGCTGCTTCAGCAGAGCAAGAAGACGCTAAAAAAAAAAATGGGAAGCATCTCTGCACCCATCCAACCCCTTGAGGCTAAAGCTTCGAAGGCGCCAACAGGACCAGGACAACTCGGCTGGGCCCTCTTGTAGATGACCCAGTTACTCTGCTCCGGAGTTGCCAGAGTGAACCCGCATCAACCCGTCAAAATCACCTGGAAGCTGCAAAATAGACTAACACGAGAGGTGCTAAACTCCACTACCGCAATACATCCACCAAACACATGGTGGCCAGACTTATACTTTGACCTTAAGCCGATGGTAAATGTGCCTTGGGCTAGGGGTTATCTCCGAGAACAAGGGTTCTGGGCATGCCCAGGCGCACCCAGGCATGACTGAAAGACCTGTGGTGGGGCACAAGACTCTTATTATAAAACTTGGGATTGTGTTACTTCTAATGATGGACCTCGGCGCTAGGAAGTAGGAAATCGAGATTTACTTAATTTTTCATTCGCCAAGCCCCTCCCTAGGGTCCTTGGAGATCCAACTTTTAGCTGTGAAAGTTGCAATTATGCACAAGTCAGAATAAGGTTCAATCCAAAAAAAAGCAAACAGGAGGGGATTAGATCTGCTCTTTCTGCAACAAGGGGGACTCTGTGCTGCCCTAGGAGAAGAGTGCTGTTTCTATGCAGATCATACAAAAATAGTTAAAAAATCTATGGCCAAAGTGAAAAAAGGACTAGCCCAACGTAAACGAGAACGTGAGGCTCAACAGAGATGGTTTGAATCTTGGTTTCAACAATCCCCTTGGCTGACTACCTTAATCTCCACCTTGCTAGGACCCCTGCTAGTACTTTTACTAATGCTTACCTTTGGCCCATGCATTATCAATAGACTTGTAGCCTTTGTAAAGAAATGCATAAATACTGTACAGCTGTTTGTGCTTCGACAACAATATCAAACTGTGTCTCAGGACCGAGAGGAAGATTCCTCTATATGATCTAAGGACAGGGGGAAATGTTAGGGACCAAACGATGGTCTCTAGGACCTGAGTCATGTTTACCAGAAAGAGACAGGATACGCGCTCATCCTGCCTGGCCAATCATGTAACGCCAGCTACTCCTGTAACTGAGACAAAGAACTGCCTGTATATAAGCCGCCATACTCCTTTGTTCACGGCTCTTGTCGGATTCCCTTGTGTGGGATGAGACTTGAACCCTAGCGCGCTAGAGATAAACTCCCTTCTTGTTTTTGCATTACTGTGGACTTGCTCTCTCGGTCGGTTCGGAGATACGGGCTCGGAGCATAACAGCTGGTATGCTGGACTTTCTGCCACTGGTGACTTGAAAAACACTGTAGAATTATGCATCTGGAAGGGAATGTTACATGCACCCAAAACTGGGGAGAGACACTGCATTTACCATGTACTTTATATCTTTTAAGCATTTAATTTCATAACAAGAAAGGACATACTCATTTTACAAATGAGGCAACTGAGATAACTGCCAAGGTCACACAGCTAGTAGGTGGAAGAGCGTGCATTTAATGTAAACAATTTGATTATTTAGATTGATTGCATTAAATGACCTTAATTGTTCACATGTCTGTGAATCCACATCTTTTGCCATGTGACTTTGTAGTTCTTTAAAAGTAGAATGTGGGGCTTCCCTGGTGGTCTAGTGGTGAAGAATCTGCCTGCCAATGCAGGAGACACGAGTTCAATCCCTGGGCCAGGAGGATCCCACATGCCACAGATCAACTAAGCCCGTGTGCCACAACTACTGGGCCAGCGTTCTACAACCTGAGAACCACAACTGCTGAGCCCAAGTGCCACAAGTACTGAAGCCCATGTGCCTAGAGCCCATGCTCCACAAGAGAAGCCACCACAATGAGAAGCCCATGCCTCGCAACGAAGAGTAGCACCCCAGCTTGCCACAACTAGAGAAAAAGCACATGCAGCAAGAAAAACTCTATGCAGGCAAAAATGAATAAATCTTTTTTAAAAAAAAGAATGTATTTCCCCCTCCCTTGACTCTGAGTTACATCATGCAACTTGCTTTGGTCAAGGAAGTATTAGCAGATAGGGTACATGGAGAGATTTGAAAATGGCATATTTCTCTGCCATGACCAAGAGAACATGCCTGGGTTAGCCAGGCGAAAGGCATAAGAAACAGAACAAATTTGTTCCAGTCATCTCCATGGAAGTCATCCTACATCAGCTGAATCCTAGACAAACTAGTGAGCTCAGCCAGCCTCAGAAAACTGCCTAGCCACGCCCCCTGCCTCAACTGAATAAAGATAGGAAGTGAGCCTAGGGAGATGAGCCAAGGGCCTGATTAGCTCAATCCCCCAGACTTGTAAAATAAATAATGTTCTTCCACATTGCTGAGTTTTTGTGGCTGTTACATAGCATCATTGTAGCCAAAGTAACTGATACACTGGCTCTAGAGCCCATACTGCTAATGACTATTGCTTTTCAGATTGTTCCAGTTTTAGGTGACTGACAAATAGATATTCAATACCTTCAGCAAAGAGTTAGAAATTTGAGAATAGAGTTTGTAAGAGTCATTAAGGGTACTAAGATACAACGGAGAATCATATTTTAAAAAGCGATGTTTAGGGAATTCACTGGTGGTCCAGTGGTTAGGACCCTATGCTCTCATTCCCAAGGGCCTAGATTCAGTTCCTGTTAGGAGAATTAAGAGCCCACAAACCTCAGCACATGGCCAAAAAGAAAAAGAAGATGTGATATTGAAAACAAGGGATTGAATAAGCTCTCTAAAGAAGAGAATAAGTAGTTACAAAGAGTGAGAGAGATTTATCCTTTAACATCCAGAAAGAGAAGACACAGTAGTAGGCAGATTTGCAGAGGGGGAAAAATGGATAGAATGAAGCACGATGCTTCATAAGGAGGGAAGTTTCAGGATATAGTTGTCATTGAGAAAGTCACTGGACTGTCTAATTGGAACTTTACTTATGACTTCTGACAGAAGCATAGGTTTTGGAATCAGACACATCTGGATTTGAATTCTGACACTTAATAGTTGTATGGCATTATCAACTCAACAGACAGGCTGCTGCTGCTGCTGCTGCTGCTGCTAAGTCGCTTCAGTCGTGTCCGACTCTGTGCAGCCCCATAGATGGCAGCCCACCAGGCTCCGCCGTCCCTGGGATTCTCCAGGCAAGAACCCTGGAGTGGTTTGCCATTTCCTTCTCCAATGCATGAAAGTGAAAAGTGAAAGTGAAGTCGCTCAGTCGTGTCCGACTCTTTGCGACCCCATGGACTGCAGCCTACCAGGCTCCTCTGTCCATGGGATTTTCCAGTCAAGAGCACCAGAGTGGGTTGCCATTGCCTTCTCCAACAGACATGAGTTTGAGGAAACTCCAGGAGGTAGTAAAGTACAGGGAAGCGTGGCATGTTGCAGTCCTTGGGGTTGCAGAGTCAAACATGACTGAACAAATGAACAACAAGAAAACACATTTAACCTAGTGTCTGATACTTGCTAAGAACCTGAGATTGGTAGTGATCAGTGGTGACTGTATTGTTAATAAAATAGTTTTGAATGATAGCCCATTTTTTTTCCCCTAGAGAAATAGTTTCTTTCTAATCTCCTTTCTCAAAACCCTTCAAAGTGGTAACAAGTATATTCAAACTGATCACTTTCCTTTGAGAGTTAAGGGAGTAGCTTCAAAAACACAAGGAAATTGCATTTTTCTGATACAATTAACTGCATGTAATGTTCCAAAATTTGTTATGGAAATAGTAATGACTGTTAATAAGTCATATAAGAGGAAAAAAAAAAAGGTTTTTTGAGTAGGGTGGCAACAGTAAAAGCCAGATAGATTTGAAAGGTAAAGAGGGTAAATATTGAAGTGGAAGCAAAGAGTGAAACACAGAAGAATCCTGTGGGGCCTCCCAGGTGCAAATCCTTTCCATGTCCCCTGTTTTTTGTTTATAGGAAATAGGCTTCACTCAACCTCCTAGGCATAGGAGGTTCCACCTTCACTGTATTCTAAAAGTGAAAGTTGCTCAGTCGTGTCCGACTCTTTGCAACCCCGTGGACTGTATAGTCCATGGAGTTCTTCAGCCCAGAATTCCAAAGGGTAGATTCAAACACTTGCTAATCAGAGAAGTAAGAGAATCCAGAGCAGGAACAGTCAAGAAACAATAATACAGAATGGAGTGAGATCCTGGTTCCTCCTAGGGGGATGTGCCAAGCAATTTGATACATATCTCTGAGTTCTTCTATAGGAACTAAGACCCCCCCGCCCTCTCCCAGCCAGGTGGAAGATAGTAACGTCAGTTCAGTTCAGTTCAGTCACTCAGTCGTGTCCAACTCTTTGTGACCCCATGAACCGCAGCACGCCAGGCCTCCCTGTCCATCACCAACTGCCAGAGTCTACCCAAACCCATGTCCATTGAGTCAGTGGTGTCATCCAACAATCTCATCCTCTGTCGTCCCCTTCTCCTCCTGCCCTCAATCTTTCCCAGCATCAGGGTCTTTTCAAAGGAGACAGCTCTTCACATCAGGTGGCCAAAGTATTGGAGTTTCAGCTTCAACATCTGTCCTTCCAATGAACATCCAGGACTGATCTCCTTTAGGATGGACTGGTTGGATCTCCTTGCAGTCCAAGGGACTCTTAAGAGTCTTCTCCAACACCACAGCTCAAAAGCATCAATTCTTTGGTGCTCAGTTTTTTTTATAGTCCAACTCTCACATCCATACATGAGTAATGGAAAAACCATAGTAACTTCAGGCTAAGCATAAACACTGGACCCCAGACCAGATGGAACCAGAAGGCTGATGATTGAGATTTCTGAACACCAGCCTGCTACCTCACCAACAACCAGTTAGAAGAGAATTACACATCTGGCAGCCCTCTCCACCAATTTTGCCTGTAAAAATGTCTCCCTGAAACCTACTGGGGATATATGGATGTTTTGAGCACTAACTTCCCTGATTGCCCTGTCTGGCACCTTACAGTCAATGCGATTCTCTCCTTTACTGCAACCTGGTGTCAGTAGATTGGTTTTACTGCGTGCAGGCAGGCAGACCCAAATTTGGTTCAATAACGAGAGTGTAGACCAACCAAGAAAGAACTTTGTCACTGAGTATGGTACTGGCACAAAAACAGAAATATAGATGACAAATACAGGAAAATAGATCAATGGCACAGGCTAAAAAGCCCAGAAAATAATTCCATGCACATATGATCAGTCTATGACGAAGGAGGCAAGACTCTGCAATAGAGGAAAGACTGTCTCTTCAATGTGCCAAATGGTGCTGGGAAAACTAGACAACTATGTGTAGAGAAAAAAAAATGTAATTAGAACATTCTTTAACACTACACACAAAAATAAACTCAAAATGGATTAAAGACCTAAATGTAAGACCAGATACTATAAAACTCTTAGAGGAAAACATAGGCAGAACACTCTTTGACATAAATCATAGCAATATCTTTTCCCATCCATCTCCTAGAGTAATGGAAATAAAAATGAAAATAAATAAATGGGAGCTAATTAAACCCCAAAACTTTTTCACAGCAAATAAAACCATAAACAAAATTTAAACCCACAGAATGGGAGAAAATATTTGCAAACAATGTGATCAACAGGGGATTAGTCTCCAAAATTTACAAATAGCTCATGTGGCTCAATATCAAGAAAGCAAATGACCCAATCAAAAAATGGGCAGAAGATCTAAGTAGACATTTCTCCAAAGAATTCATGTAGATAGCCAATAGGCACAAGAAAAGATGTTCAACATTGCTAATTATTAGAGAGTGCAAATTAAAACTATGAGATAGCACCTCATACCAGTCAGAAAGGCTATCAACAAAAAGTCTACAACAATAAATGCTGGAGAGGATGTGGAGAAAAGGGAGCCTTCCTACACTGTTGGTAGGAATATAAATTGGTACAACCACTACTGAGAACTATGGAAGTTCTTCAAAAACTAAAAATAGAGCTTTATCATATGACCTAGCAATCCCACTTCTGGGTATATATCTGGAGAAAAATGTGGTTTGAAAGAATACATGAACCTCACCCAATGTTCATTTCAGTAGTATTTACAATAGCCAAGACATAGAAGCAACATAAATGTTCATCAATAGGAAAATGGATTAAAAAAAGAAGTGGTACATATATACAATGAAATATTGTTGTTGTTTAGTCACTAAGTCATGTCTGACTCTTTTGCAACCCCATGGACTATACCCACCAGGCTCCTCTGTCCATGGAAATTTCCCAGACAAGAATACTGGAGTGGGGTTTCCATGTCCTTCTCCAAGGGATCTTCCCGACCCAGGGATTGAACCCACATCTCCTGCATTGGCAGGTGGATTACCAGTGAAGGCCAGTGGAATATTACCTGGCCATTAAAAACAGTGAAATAATGCCATTCACAGCAGCATGGATGAACCTAGAGATCACACTAACTGAAGTAAGTTAGACAGAGAGACCAATATCATATATCAATTATACGCAGAATCTTTAAAAAAAAATGATACAAATGAACTTATAAAACAGAAAGAGACACACAGAGAATGAACCTATGATTACCAGGGGGGAAGTGAGGAAGGAGGGGTAGATTGGGAGTTTGGGGCTGACATAAACACACCACCTTATTTAAAATAGATAACCAACAAGGACCTACTGTATAGCCCAGGGAACTATACTCAATATTTTGCAATAATCTATAAGGAAAAAGAGCCTGAAAAAATAGATATATATGTATGTATAACTGAATCACTTTACTATATACCTGAAACTAACACAACCCTGCAAATCAACTATACCTCAATAAAAAAAATTACAATAAAAAAAGGAGAAGTGAAGAAAGAGATGTGGCCAGTGTGGCAAATAGGTCTAGGAAATACTAATTTCCTTCGTCTTCTGCCTCCTAATAAAGGAAAATTTAGCAAGTGTGAAGGCAGGGAAATTTACCAATGAAAAGAGACAGTTTGAGAAAGTTTATGATGTGGATACTTAATTTTTTTTTTTTTTTTTTTTTTGCCATGATATGGGCATACAAGATCTTAGTTCTCCAACAGGGATCAAACCCACGCCCCTTGCAGTGAAAGCTCAGAGTTCTAATCACTGAACCACCAGGGAAGTCCCAATACTTAATGTTACTACTACTTAATGTTACTACTTAATGTTAACATGTACTGAGGTGTATTACAATGGAATATCATTTCAGTCATAACAAAGAATGAAATGTTGCCATTTTTAGCAACATGGATGGGCTTGGAGGGTATTAGGTTAAGTGAAACGTTAGAGAAAGCTGAATACTATATGATGTCACTTATATGTGGAATCTAAAAAATACAGCAAACTAATGAATGTAACAAAAGACAGACAGATTCACAGATACAGAGAACAAATTAATGATTACCAGTGGCCAGAGGAAAGAGGGGAGGAGCAATGAGGGGTTAGGGATTAAGAGGTGTAAATTATTAACTATAAAATAAGCTATAGGCCTCCTCTGGTGATCCAGTGGTTGAGATCCACCTCCCAGTGCAGGGGACACGGGTTTGATCCTTGGTTCAGGAGAATCCCACATGCTGAAGGCGAGCCACTAATGAAGCCCTCAGGCCTAGAGTTCGTGCTTGGCAACAAGATAACCCTCTGCAATGAGAAGCCCACGCATCACAACTAAAGAGTAGTCCCCACTTACTGCAACTAGAAAAAAGCTTGTGCAGCAACAAACTCGGCACAACCAAAAATGAACAAATTTTGAAAAACAAAACAAAGTAAACTACAAGGATATATTGTGAATATTTTGTAATAACTATAGGTGAAATATGTGGTGGTTTAGTTGCTAAGTCGTGTCCAACTATTGAGACCCCCATGCCCACCAGGCTCCTCTGTCCATGGGATTTTCCAGGTAAGGGTACTGGAGTGAGTTGCCATTTCCTTCTCCAGGGGCTCTTCCAGATCCAGGAATCAAACCCACGTCTCTGGCATTGCAGGCAGATTCTTTACCAACTGAGCAACAAGGGAGGCTCAAGTGAAGTATACTGAGCAACAAGGGAGGCTCAAGTGAAGTATAAACTTTAAACAAAAATTTTTTAAAAAATATAATGAGTTATAATGAATTGTATTTTTACATCTGTGCTGCTGCTGCTGCTGCTGCTGCTGCTGCTGCTCCTGCTAAGTCGCTTCCATCGTGTCCGACTCTGTGCAACCCCATCGACGGCAGCCCACCAGGCTCCGCCGTCCCTGGGATTCTCCAGGCAAGAACACTGGAGTGGGTTGCCATTTCCTCCTCCAATGCATGAAAGTGAAAAGTCAAAGTGAAGTCACTGAGTCGTGTCCAACTCTCAGGGACCCCATGGACTGCAGCCTACCAGGTTCCTCCATCCATGGGAGTTTGCAGGCAACAGTACCGGAATGGGTTTTACATCTGTAACTTACATAATACTGTACCTCAACTATACTTCAATTTAAAAAAAAGTTTTTTAATTAAAAAAAAAAGGGTCTTCCCTGGCAGTCCAGTGGTTAAAACTCCACCATTCTACTGCAGGAGGCAAGTGTTTGATCCCTACTCAGGGAACTAAGATTCCACGTGCTTCAAGGCGAGGCAAAAAAAAAAAAAAAAAATTACTAAGGGAAGTGAAAGGGCATGAGAGGTACCCTGAATGACTAAATAAATTCATGAGAAAAGAGAGGAAGTCAGAGAGGAAAATAGGAGGGCTTCTCCTTTCTTTAATGCAGAAAGTGAGAAGATGGCAAACATTAAGAGATGGCAACAGAAGGAAGACAAAGGAGCTTATGCCTCCTCAATCCTGACAAAACAGGGGTAAGATTATTTACTGCAGCCAAGGGAAAGGCAAGGTTTGAAAGAGCCGGTGTGGTATAGAGGAACTGACAAAAGATCACTAAAGATGTCATTAAACTCTGAGAGCTAAATTGATGCAAAAACAAGTATTTTATGATTACGGAGCTTATAGATGTTGTTAGTCTTCCCATCCTCACTTTTTAAGTTCAGTGATTCGAAATGGTTCTGAAATTCTATGTCTTCTTAAACTAACTGGAAATGATTTAGTAATAGTCCCTGGTGGCTCAGAGGTTAAAGTGTCTGCCTCCAATGTGGAAGACCCGGGTTCGATCCCTGGGTCGGGAAGATCCCCTGGAAAGGAAATGGCAATCCACTCCAGTATTCTTGCCTGGAGAATCCCATGGATGGAGAAGCCTAGTAGTTTAAAGTCCATAGGGTCGCAAAGAGTCGGACACGACTGAGCGACTTCGCCTCACCTCACCTCAGGATATCTGTGTATTGGAGTATATGCTTTGTAATTAACCCAAATCCACAATCTTACAATACAAAATCATAACATTTCTAAGCAATGGAGTCATCGTCAGGATCAAGGGAGATTAAAATTTTTAAAGTCGGGCATAAGATTTATAACAACTGCTTTTTTTTTTTTTTGACCCCAGACTTTTTCTTTTTTTGCCTGAGCAGACTGGTTCCAAATAGGGAAAGAAGTATGTCAAGGCTGTATATTGTCACCCTGCTTATTTAACTTATGCAGAGTACATCATGAGAAACGCTGGGCTGGAAGAAGCACAAGCTGGAATCAAGATTGCCAGGAGAAATATCAATAACCTCAGATATGCAGATGACACCACCCTTATGGCAGAAAGTGAAGAGGAACTAAAAAGCCTCTTGATGAAAGTGAAAGAGGAGAGGGAAAAAGTTGGCTTAAAGCTCAACATTCAGAAAACGAAGATCATGGCATCCGATTCCATCACTTCATGGGAAATAGATGGGGAAACAGTGGAAACAGTGTCAGACTTTATTTTTGGGGGCTCCAAAATCACTGCAGATGGTGATTGCAGCCAAGAAATTAAAAGATGCTTGCTCCTTGGAAGATGACCAACCTAGACACCGTATTAAAAAGCAGAGACATTACTTTGTTAACAAAGGTCCATCTACTCAAGGCTATGGTTTTTCCAGTAGTCATGTATGGAAGTGAGAGTTGGACTATAAAGAAAGCTGAGCGCCAAAGAATTGATGCTATTGAACTGTGGTGTTGGAGAAGACTCTGGAGAGTCACATGGACTGCAAGGAGATCTAACCAGTCCATCCTAAAGGAGATCAGTCCTGAGTGTTCATTGGAAGGACTGATGTTGAAGCTGAAACTCCAATACTTTGGCCACCTGATGTGAAGAGCTGACTCATTTGAAAAGACCCTGATGCTGGGAAAGATTGAAGGCGGGAGGAGAAGGGGACGACAGAGGATGAGATGGTTGGTATTCCAAGGCCATATTTGCCTGTTACTCCAGGTGTTTCTTGACTTCCTACTTTTGCATTCCAGTCCCCTATAATGAAAAGGACATCGTTTTGGGGTGTTAGTTCTAAAAGGTCTTGTAGGTCTTCATAGAACTGTTCAACTTCAGCTTCTTCAGCGTTACTGGTTGGGGCATAGGCTTCGATTACTGTGATATTGAATGGTTTGCCTTGGAAATGAACAGAGATCATTCTGTCGTTTTTGAGATTGCATCCAAGTACTGCACTTTGGACTCTTTTGTTGACCATGATGGCTACTCCATTTCTTCTAAGGGATTCCTGCCCGCAGTAGTAGATATAATGGTCATCTGAGTTAAATTCACCCATTCCAGTCCATTTTAGTTTGCTGATTCCTAGAATGTGGACGTTCACTTTTTCTATCTCCTGTTTGCCCACTTCCAATTTGCCTTGATTCATGGACCTAACATTTCAGGTTCCTATGCAATATTGCTCTTTACAGCATTGGACCTTGCTTCTATCACGAGTTACATCCACAACTGGGTATTGTTCTTGGTTTGGCTCCATCCCTTCACTCTTTCTGGAGTTATTTCTCCACTGATCTCCAGTAGCATATTGGGCACCTACCAACCTGGGGAGTTCCTCTTTCAGTATCCTAACATTTCGCTTTGTCATACTGTTCATGGGGTTCTCAAGGCAAGAATACTAAAGTGGTTTGCCATTCCCTTCTCCAGTGGACCACATTGTGTCAGACCGCTCCACCATGCCTGCCCGTCTTAGGTAGCCCCACAGGGCATGGCTTAGTTTCATTGAGTTAGACAAGGCTGTGGTCCTAGTGTGATTAGATTGACTAGTTTTCTGTGATTATGGTTTCAGTGTGTCTGCCCTCTGATGCCCTCTTGCAACACCTACCGTCTTACTTGGGTTTCTCTTACCTTGGATGTGGGGTATTTCTTCACAGCTGCTCCAGCAAAGTGCAGCCGCTTCTCCTTACCTTGGAGGACGGGTATCTCCTCACTGCCGCCCCTTTGACCTTGAACGTGGAGTAGTTCTTCAGCCCTCCTGTGCCCGTGCAGCCACTGCTCCTTGGACGTGGGGGTGGTATAAAAGTGATACCGTACAGTATTTGTCTTTCTCTTATTTCACTTTAGCCTAATACTCTCCAAGTCCACCAATGTTGCTGCATTTGGCAACATTTCATTCTTTGCATGGGCCAGCAAGTATTCCATTGTGTAGAATATTACTTGTTTATCTGTTTATCTATGGATGTACATTGAGGTTAGTTCCATGTCTTGGCAATTATAAATAATGCTCTTATGAACATTGGGGTGCATGTGTTTTTTGAATATGTTTTTGTATTTTCTGGATATATATCCAGGAATGGAATTGTCAGGTCATATAGTAGCTCTCATGCACGTGAATTTGAGCAAACTGCAGGAGACAGTGAAGGATAGGGAAGTCTGGTGTGCTGTATGTACGCCATGGAGTTGCAGTCAGACACAACTTAGCAACTGAAAAACAATGAACAGCAGCTTTATTTTCAGTTTTCTGAGAAACCGCCATACTGTTTTCCACAATGGCTATACCAGTTTACATTCCCACGAAATGTACAAGGGTTCCCTTTTCTTCACGTCCTAGCCAACATCAGTTATTTGTGTTCTGATGATAGCCACTGTGACAGGTGTGAGGTGATATGTCAGTGTGGTTTTGATCTGATTCACCAATTAACACTTGCCACCTCTTATGACCTCTCTTCCTGCTTTCTCTCTCACATATGTTTATTTCATATAGCATGATTTCAATCATAAAAACTTAACCATGTATTTCCTATCAAGATCATCCCTTCATACTACTATAGGAGTTATCACACTAGAGAAATTTAATACTGAAATATTATCTAATGTATATTCCCTGGCCAATCCAAATTTCCCCAACTGTCCTAATATCACTCCTTAAAAATTTTGTCCGATCCAGGATCCAATCAAGGACCATTTTTTGGTGATATCTTCTTAATCTTCAGGCTTTGTCTTTCATAACTAATTTTTTGAAGCACCTAGGAAAATTATTTTGTATAATATGCCTTTTTAAGACAGTTATCTTGATTTCCTCCCTCATGATTAGATTCAGATTAAATATTTTTGGTAGCCTGCTTACATAGATGTGTCCTTAAGAGTTACACATTTTGAAAAGGAGAAAGAGAATAAGGGATTATATTAAGTGCCAAGTTAAGTATATAACAATACCCCTAACTATCATAATCCTATCATCAAGTATGGCAGACACACAGATGTTCAGACCACCCTTCAAGAAAGCACTCACTACCAGATGAGAGGAGTGCTTGGCTGACAGCATCCTGCTGTTAGTCCCTCCAGTGTCAATTAGAGGTCATTCTCTTTTCCAGGCAGCCCCTAGTAACAGTAAAAGAGCCAAGCCGTTCTTGCCCAGTGTGAAACTTCTCTAAGGGACAACCTTGGTTAGGTTTTCACTGTGCTGCAGAGACTGTCAGGTCTGCATTACAGTCTGCTAACTCCTGCTCAATCCTGCTTCCTATTTTCTTTCACTGATGTTACTCTTCAGAAAGCATTTGCACTTCTTGCTCCATCTCAGTGTCTGCTTCCTGGAAAACTCAGCCTGAAACATTCTTGTTTAAGAGATTAAAAAAAAAACAAAACAAGAGATCTGGGAACTTTAAGTGCTATTTCAAACCAATTCATAGTAGAAAGATGACTTATCTACTAGTAAAGTTTAGGGGCAGGAGAAGAAGGGGACAACCAAGGATGAGATGGCTGGATGGCATCACTGATTGGATGGACGCGAGTCTGAGTGAACTCTGGGAGTTGGTGATGGACAGGGAGGCCTGGCGTGCTGCGATTCATGGGGTCGCAAAGAGTCAGACACGACTGAGGGACTGAACCGAACTGAACTGAAGAGGATATGAATATAGGCAAACGGACCCCAGGGTTCAAAAACTAATCACTTTCATGTTATAAATCAATGTAGTAGTCTTAAAATATTGTAGGCCCTTAGTATCTCTTAACTGCAATTTTCCTACTTTTCAGCTCAAGTAGTTCCAAGAAAATCATCCTCAGACAAACCAAATTTTTTAATTTGATATCTATTAACACATATGCCAACTTTTAGCTGAGTCTATGGGGTTAACCCTTTATGTACTGTTTTGTTATGCATTTAGTGACTATAATGTTAAAAAAAAAAAAAAACGAGTTCTTAGAGACCACTACTCCTTTTTTTTTGGCCATCCCATGTGGCAGGTGGAATTCCCCCAACCAGGGATCCAATCCATGTCCCCTGCAGGGAAGTGTGGAATCTTAACGACTGGACCGCCAGGAAATCTAAGACCAGTATTCTTATCAATATTATATATCCCAATGACAGATGCTATTAATGAATCTAATGCTAACACCATAATCTGTTCTAAAATAATTCAGTGGGCGATAATATACCATGGTGAATGAAAACAGTGGTATAAAGTTACAATGACTTTAGTTGTAGTCTCATATCTGCTACTTCTCTGCTGTACATATGACTTTGGGCAAGCCACCTAACCTAAGTCATAGGGTTGTAACCAGGATAAAGTGTAAGTAACACACTTAGTAGAGTGCCTGAAACATGATAAATTGAAAGCACTAAACCTTTTTTGATTATCTCCTAAATGCCAGGCATAATACTAAGCTCTGGTGATTCAAGACAGATCAGTAATACCATTCAATCCTTGAAGAGGATCACAGCATAATCATGAGAAAGAAGAAAACTAAAAGCTATCTATATTTTTAAAAATTCAAATAGATTCTAATGGCTCATTATTTAATTTCATTAAATACCAAAACTTTAAATACTATACCAAATGACTTAATTTGCATATTGCTGATTAAGAAATAACAAGACATTAGTATCAACAGACTTTATACCCTTCACCCTTAATATCTGTCAAACAAATACAACATCCAAGTTATAAATTTTTAAATCATTTTTATTGAACTGATTTTAATAATACTGTTTTAGCTGGTGGCAGCTGCCCCAGACCAAAACAAAGCCACTGTGAATGCTATTCAACATTCTCAAAGTAATCCCATTTGTTTTTGCACTTGGAATATAATTAAACTTTTGACATCACATAATCAAGCAAATAGCAGTGCATACTATGTTATTCAAAAAGACTTTATGCATTTCATCTAAAAAATCATTTTGCAAGAGGCTTCAGCATTATCAACACATTCTATACTTCATGCTCTCAAAATAAAAGTGCCCTAAAACTAACCCTAAAGTTTTTTTTTTAACTGTTATTAATGAACACTATTCAGGGTTATAGGAACTGAAATTTAACATTTTACAGTGTAAGAGGCAATAAATTATTAATATCTGCTGACACAAATTGCACTCAGACTAAATACATCATTGCTACATTCAAAAAGACATTTTGTAAATATTAATATGCTAATTCATATGCTGCAGTGCAAAAGAAGTGACACCCTAACAGTTTCCTGAGCTTTAGGAAATTAACAACATCTTTCTGACTGTGTAGGCTCTATAATATGAAGCCATGTCAAAACTATACAATTAAATTAGGTTTTTAGAGAACTGAAAAGATTGGTCAGAGTTATGGTGGTTTACGGTAATGAAAAAGTTTTCAAAGCAAAAGTATTTACAAAGCTACAAAGGACTATGGATTTACATGTAGTATAAAGATCAAAGATAACCTGATTGCCAAATGATCACAATTATCCCCTCTCTTTCAAAAATATTACACTGAAAGACTTTATAAGTTATCTAGCATTAAATATGCCAACCTGTAGAATATTATACATTTTAACACATTCTTCCATAATGCCCAGTAAGAAGGAAAAAAGCTAAAACATTAAAAATCAAGAAAATAAACATGCTTTTAGGAATGTTTTTGCAAGGGAATATGCTAGGAGAAGTGAAAATGATTTCTCATCAGAACTCTATATATCCTCCGAATTACAAAGACCGAGTTTCTACTTCAATTTTTTCTTCTGCTTGTACTGCATCAGGATCAACATGAACAACTGGAGGTCGCAAGATAACTTCGGGGCCTCCACCATATATAGACTGTAGAAAATTCCATGTTTCTTCAGAAATCTGACCAGAATCTGCCCCTAAAAATCAAGTACATAGAGAAAAAACAGTATTCACAAACTTTCATCTTCATATTGCAAAAGCTTTCATAATGTACCCCCAATATGAATACTCTAGGAATAATTGAGAAGTTTCAGAACATGAATCTTCAGGCTATCAACCCAAATAGTTATAGGCTGCAACTTTATGGTCTGCCTTAAAAAGTTAGAGATTCTTTTACCTACATATTCTTTTTTTTTAATTAATTTTTATTGGTGTACAGTTGCTTTACAATGTTGTATTAGTTTCTATGGTACACCAAAGTGAATCAGCTATATAGCCCCTCTTTTTTGGATTTCCTTCCAATTTAGATCACCACAGAGCATTGAATACTAAGAGTCTCCTGAACTACAGAGTGTGACAAATCACTAACAAGCAAAGGCTTAATAGTATTAGCCAAACTTACCTTGCCTGAGTATCACATTGCCACATTTGGTGACTGCAATTTTAGTGTTATCAATAGGACCTGGAGGATCTAAGTTAAAATGCAAAACAAATAATCAAAATGTATAAATGCACTAAACAACTACATATTTCTGAACCTGAATTAATGAAGGATACAACTGTTTAATCAGATTATTTTAAAGTCAGATTATTCTAGTCAGTTCTTAACTGTCTTATTCTGAGCTTCTTTCCTTTTGGGTCTTAGTTCCCCAAAACAGAACCAGGAAAGCAGACAAGTAAAATTTTCTTACTACCACCCAAAATGTAATAAAAATAATTTCTTAACTATCCATTTGGGGATTACAGATTAAAATGCACTTTTAATGCTACAAAAGAACAATTCCTTTGTAATTTAAAAAGAATGCAACTCTCAGTTTCAGACTGTCATTAAACTAAAAATATTATACAATACAATGTTAAAATGCATATATATATATATATATATATATATATATATATACACACACACACACACACATATATATATATATATATATTTTGGCTGTACCTCAAGGTTTGCAGGATCTTAGTTCCCTGACCAGGGATTGGACCTGGATCCTTGGTAGTGAAAACACAGTATTCTAACCACTGGCTGTCAGGGAATTCTCAAAATGAATCCTTTTTTAAGGGAAAAAAACTTTGTTTTCCCCTTGAATACAAAAGTATAGTGCACCTTCATTTTCAAAAAACTTTTAAAAGAAAAAAAGGCACAAGAAGAAAAAAATACTGTGATCCCACTACAGAAAGATAGGCAAATTATTTTCACATCTTTCTGGTCTTTTTGCCTTTGTACATGTTTGCCTTTTTTTAAAACAAAAAAAAGTTTCTGACTATGCATACTATATTATAACCTTTTTCATATATCAAGAACTTCTTATTTTTTAATTATTAAACACTGTTATACAAATAATTTCTAAAGTTCATGTAGTATCCCATTGTAACAGATGCACCATAAATTTAACCAATCTTATTGTTGGAAGCATTAAAAAAATTTTTTTAATGTTAAGATTGTAGGCTAGTTTTTATTTAGTTCCCTTATACTTTCCGTGAATATGCTATAATTTGTGAAAGTTTTTTAAAAATTAAAAATAACCAAAATATAAACTAGACTGTATGATCCCTGATGTCCTGTTCAGTAGTTTAATTCCAAATACATATATTCAAAAAACATTTGTCAAGCAAACAAAAATTTTGCAAAGAATTTTGTCTTTCTGTTACACACTTACCTCCATCTTTACCCTTCACAAAACTTTCCCATTCTCTAAACCATTGCATACTGATGCAATAAAAAGTAGCTGGAGAGTCCTCCTCTTGGAATGCTCTGTTGAGCTACAGAGGAAAAAAAAAATCAGTCACTTAAAGTCTAAAATGTGTTTTGTAGCAGAATACAACCATTCTACATCATTATCTGATGAGGCCAACTCCTCATACACAAAGAATGTGATGTACGTTGATGCTGTTATCTTAATAGGACATGTTAACACCTGATAAACATTCAATCAATCCATCTATTGAGTTTTAAGACAAAACCCTAGAGTTATGGAATAATTACAGACTTGCATTTTAAAAAACAGCTTTAAAAAAAAAAAGTTTTATTAAAGAATAATCCACCTACATTAACATAAAGTTCAACGGTTTTCCATTTATAGTTATGCAACCACTACCACAATCCATTAAAACATTTCTGACACCCTAAAAAGTTCCCCTGCACCCATTTGCAATCAATCACTTCCTCTCAGCCCCAGGAAACCACTGATCTACTTTACCCTTTTATAAAAAGAAGTTTCATATAAATGGAATGAGACATCTCACAGTCACGTTTTGTCTTATCTTCTTTCACTTGCATAATGTTTCTAAGATTCATCATATGCATGCATCAGTAGCTCTACCATTTTTATGCTGAGTTATATTCCATTGTATGAATATACCACATCTTGTTTATCTATTTGGCACCAGATGGGTATATCAATTATTTCCAGTTTGGGACAACTATGACCAATTCTGCTATGAGCATCTATCTGTGTACAGGGTTTTACAGACTTTAATAATCATTTCTCTGGTGTTGTGTGAAAGTTGCTCAGTCTTGTCCAACTCTTTGCGACCTCATAGACTATACATTCCAGAGAATTCTCCAGGCCAGAATACTGGAGTGGGTAGCCTTTCCCCTCTCCAGGGGATCTTCCCAACCCAGGGATCAAACCGAGGTCTCCCGCATTGCAGGCAGATTCCTTACCAGCGGAGCCACAAGGGAAGCCCCATTTCTCTGAAGTAAATACCTAAGAATGAGATTGCTGAGTCACGTGTTGCTGCTGCTGCTCAGTCGCTAAGTTGTGTCCGACTCTTTGTGACCCCATGGAATGTAGCATGTCAGGTGGAGTCCTGTGCTGAGTGGCTGTTTAACCTCTAAAAAATTTTCAAGCTGGTTGTCAGTTGGCACGTAACACTACATGTCCACCAACAATATTTATGAGATTTCTAGTTTTCTACATTTTTGTCAGAACTTGATATTGTCCTCTTGTTTTAGTCATTCTAAAAAGTGTGTAATGGTATCTCACTGTAGCTATAATTTGCATTTTACTAATGACTAATGAGAATGTGTATTTATTCATATGCTTAGTTCAGTTCAGTTCAGTCACTCAGTCGTGTCCAACTCTGCGACCCCATGAATCGCAGCACGCCAGGCCTCCCTGTCAATCACCAACTCCCGGAGTTCACGCAGACTCACGTCCATCGAGTCAGTGATGCCATCCAGCCATCTCATCCTCTCTAGTCCCCTTCTCCTCCTGCCCCCAATCCCTCCCAGTATCAGTCTTTTCCAATGAGTCAGCTCTTCATATGAGGTGGCCAAAGTACTGGAGTTTCAGCTTTAGCATCAGTCCTTCCAAAGAAATCCCAGGGCTGATCTCCTTCAGAATAGACTGGTTGGATCTCCTTGCAGTCCATGGGACTCTCAAGAGTCTTCTCCAACACCACAGTTCAAAAGCATCAATTCTTTGGCGCTCAGCCTTCTTCACAGTCCAACTCTCACATCCATACATGACCACTGGAAAAACCATAGCCTTGACTAGACGGACCTTTGTTGGCAAAGTAATGTCTCTGCTTTTCAATATGCTATCTAGGCTGGTCATTAACTTTTCTTTCAAGGAGTAAGCGTCTTTTAATTTCTTGGCTGCAATCACCATCTGCAGTGATTTTGGAGCCCCCAAAAATAAAGTCTGACACTGTTTCCACTGTTTCCCCATCTATTTCCCATGAAGTATTGGGACCAGATGCCATGATCTTCGTTTTCTGAATGTTGAGCTTTAAGCCAACTTTTTCACTCTCCCCTTTCACTTTCGTCAAGAGGCTCTTTAGTTCCTCTTCACTTTCTGCCATAAGGGTGGTGTCATCTGCATATCTGAGGTGATTGGTATTTCTCCCGGCAATCTTGATTCCAGCTTGTGCTTCTTCCAGCCCAGCGTTTCTCATGATGTACTCTGCACAGAAGTTAAATAAGCAGGGTGACAGTATACAGCCTTGACGTACTCTTTTTCCTATTTGGAACCAGTCTGTTGTTCCATGTCCAGTTCTAACTGTTGCTTCCTGACCTGCATATAGGTACCTCAAGAGGCAGGTCAGGTGGTCTGGTAGTCCCATCTCTTCCACAATTTTCCACAGTTTATTGTGATCCACACAGTCAAAGGCTTTGGCATAGTCAAGAAAGCAGAAATAGATGTTTTTCTGGAACTCTCTTGCTTTTCAATGATCCAATGGATATTGGCAATTTGATCTCTGGTTCCTCTGCCTTTTCTAAAACCAGCTTGAACATCTGAAGTTCACGGTTCATGTGTTGCTGAAGCCTGGCTTGGAGAATTTTGAGCATTAGTTAATGCTCATAAAGTAAGAATAATGTATATTACAATATTTTGCTTATTTTCAAACTGGAATATCTGTCTTCTTGAATTGTATGAATTCTTTACATAACCTGGATATAAGTCCCTTGATGGTAAGTGATTTACAAATGCCTAGAACTGGATTTCGGAGAAGGAAGTAATCTTGCCTGGAAAATCCCATGGATGGAGGAGCCTGGCAGGCTGGAGTCCATGGGGTCACGAAGGGTAGGACACGACTGAGTGACTTCACTTTCACTTTTCACTTTCATACACTGGAGAAGGAAATGGCAACCCACTCCAGTGTTCTTGCCTGGAGAATCCCAGGGATAGTGGAGCTTGGTGGGCTGCAGTCTGGGGTTGGACAGAGTCAGACACGGCTGAAGTGACTTAACAGCAGCAGCACTGGACTTGGGTCTACCTTCCTAATGTACGTTTCTTCTAGTATCAGCGTTGCTGGTCTTACTGATTGTCCCATTAACTGAGATGATATACCATCTGACATTGCCTCTGACAATGTAACTAACTTTACACAAAGTAAATGAAGAAGTAGGGTCACATCCATAAGATTCACTAACTTTACCATATGTTATTGTTGTTTAGTAGCTAAGTCGTTTCCAACTCTTTAGCAACCCCATGGACTGTAGCCCACCAGGCTCCACTGTCCATGGAATTATCCAAGGAAGAACACAGGAGTGGGTTGTCATTTCCTTCTTCAGGGGATCTTCTCGACCCAGGGATTGAACCTGCATCACCTGCATCAGCAGGCAGATTCTTTACTACCGACCATCACCTAAAAGTCGCTCGTCTACTGAATACTGTTTTTGTGCCTAGGTGACAGAACACTGTGGGTCTGGTACTGTCCTATACAATGCAGTATATACCCCAAACTGTATAGTCCACGGGGTCGTAAAGAGTCGGTCAAGACTGAGCAACTTTCACACAACACCAGAGAAATGATCATTAAAGTCTGCAAAACGCTGTACATAGGGTTTTCTTAAACATTTGACACAAATGATAAAAACCTAGAAATACTGATATAATACTAGCATCTAATCCTCAGACTCCATCATTTTTTTTAAATGATCCAATAATATTGTTTATAGTCAAAGATTCCAGTTAAGAATCACCTATTGGGTGATTCCTGGCAGTCCAGTGCTTGAGACCCTGCACTTCCATTTCCTGATCCAGAAACTAGGATCCCACATACTGCGTGATCAAAAATGGACCCCCCAAAAGAGAAAATCCCAAGAATCACCTGCTGCATATAACTTCCCATTTCCTTTCAGTTCAGTTGCTCAGTCGTGTCCAACTGTTTGCGCCCCATGAATCGCAGCACGCGAGGCTTCACTGTCTATCACCAACTCCCAGAGTTCACTCAAATTCACTCCACTGAGTCAGTGATGCCATCCAGCCATCTCATCCTCTCTAGTCCCCTTCTCCTCCTGCCTCCAATCCCTCCCAGCATTAGAGTCTTTTCCAATGAGTCAACTCTTTGCATGAGGTGGCCGAAGTACTGGAGTTTCAGCTTTAGCATCAGTCCTTCCAGTGAACACCCAAGACTGGTCTCCTCTAGGATGGACTGGTTGGATCTCCTTGCAGTCCAAGGGACTCTCAAGAGTCTTCTCCAACACCACAGTTCAAAAGCATCAATTCTTTGGCGCTCAGCTTTCTTCACAGTTCAACTCTCACATCCATACATGACCACTGGAAAAACCATAGCCTTGACTAGACACACCTTTGTTGGCAAAGTAATATCTCTGCTTTTCAATATGCTATCTAGGCTGGTCATTAACTTTCCTTCCAAGGAGTAAGCGTCTTTTAATTTCTTGGCTGCAATCATGTGATTTTGGAGCCCCCCAAAATAAAGTCTGACACTGTTTCCCCATCTATTTCCCATGAAGTGATGCGACCAGATGTCATGATCTTTGTTTTCTGAATGTTGAGCCTTAGGCCAACTTTTTCACTCTCCTCTTTCACTTTCGTCAAGAGGTTATTTAGTTCCTCTTCACTTTCTGCCATAAGGGTGGTGTCATCTGCATGTCTGAGGTTACTGATATTTCTCCTGGCAATCTTGATTCCAGCTTGTGTTTCTTACAGCCCAGCTTTCTCATGATGTACTCTGCATATAAGTTAAATAAGCAGGGTGACAATATACAGCCTTGACGTACTCCTTTTCCTATTTGGAACCAGTCTGTTGTTCCATGTCCAGTTCTAGCTGCTGCTTCCTGACCTGCATATAGGTTTCTCAAGAGGCAGGTCAGGTGGTCTAGTAGTCCCATCTCTTTCAGAATTTTCCAGTTTATTGTGATCTACACAGTCAAAGGCTTTGGCATAGTCAAGAAAGCAGAAATAGATGTTTTTCTGGAACTCTCTTGCTTTTTCGATGATCCAGCGGATGTTGGCAATTTGATCTCTGGTTCCTCTGCCTTTTGTAAAACCAGCTTGAACATCTGGAAGTTCATGGTTCGCATATTGCTGAAGCCTGGCTTGGAGAATTTTGAGCATTACTTTACTAGCGTGTGAGATGAGTGCAATTGTGCAGTAGTTTGAGCATTCTTTGGGATTGCCTTTCTTTGGGATTGGAATGAAACTGACCTTTTCCAGTCCTGTGGCCACTGCTGAGTTTTCCAAATTTGCTGGCATATTGAGTGCAGCACTTTCACAGCATCATCTTTCAGGATTTGAAATAGCTCAACTGGAATTCCATCACCTCCACTAGCTTTGCTCGTAGTGACGCTTTCTAAGGCCCACTTGACTTTACATTCCAGGATGTCTGGTTCTAGGTGAGTGATCACACCATCGTGATTATCTGGGTCATGAAGCTCTTTCTTGTACAGTTCTTCTGTGTATTCTTGCCACCTCTTCTTAATATCTTCTGCTTCTGTTAGGTCCATACCATTTCTGTCCTTTATATAATACTATTATTTGCCAGCAAAGGTCCATCTAGTCAAGGCTACGGTTTTTCCAGTGGTCAAGTATGGCTGCGAGAGTTGGACTATAAAGAAAGCTGAGCCCTTAAGAATTGATGCTTTTGAACTGTGGTGTTGGAGAAGACTCTTGAGAGTCCTTTGGATTTCAAGGAGATCCAACCAGTCCATCCTAAAGGAGATCAGTCCTAGGTGCTCATTGGAAGGACTAATGTTGAAGCTGAAACTCCAATACTTTGGCCACCTGATGTGAAGAGCTGACTCACTGGAAAAGACCCTGATGGTGGGAAAGATTGAGGGCAGGAAGAGAAGGGGACGAGAGAGGATGAGATGGTTAGATGGCATCACCAACTTAATGGACATGAGTTTGGGTAATACTCTGGGAATTGGCGATGGACAGGGAGGCTGGGCATGCTGCAATCCATGTGGTCACAGAGAGTCAAATAAGACTGAGCGACTGAACTGAACTGAATACTATTATAATTTATTTTGAAGCACACATTATCCGAAATTCAGCAAGGAAAAGTCCCTTCAAGCTGGCTTCTGTGTACTTCTGACATTTCCCCATCATTCTTCAAAAACTTCTTAACTTTTTGGAATAGTATGAAATCCCAAGCTCATCTTGCAATTCTCTTGCCTCAGCCCTGAAAGCAGCCATTTCTCCAAGGAGGGCTGGTCACTTTGACTACAGAAAGATGTTTAGAAGCCAAGATCTGAAGAAAGCTGGGTATGCTCAATCCTACTGGAGTTATCCAGGCCTTTTCAGCAACAAGAGTTAGGAAATTAATTTAGGTTCATCATTCATTTCTATCTACATGTACATGTACACACATTCATAGCTCCGTATGTATGTGTATGGGCTTCCCAGGTGGCCCAGTGGTAAAGAATCCACCTGGCAATGCAGGAGACGCAAGAGATGGGTTTGTTCCCTGGGTCGGGAAGATCCCCTGGAGGAGGAAATGGCAACCCACTTCAGCATTCTTGCAAGGATAATCCCATGGACAGAGGAACCTGGCGAGCCACAGTCCAGAAGGTCCCAAAGAGTTCGACATGACAGAGCACGCACACACATATGCATATGTCTGTGACAGCGAGTTCACAAAGATATCTACAATTCTAATCCAATAACAAAGAGTCCACCTTAGTTTTTTCTCTTTCAGTATTTGTAACTCCTTTATCGGACAATAAGAAATCTGGCTCTCATTATGCCTGTATTATCTGATCAATCCTACACATGGAATCAATCCCACACAAGAAATCAGTCCCTCAAATCTGCCACCACCACTACGCTGTGCCTCCTCACATATCCATCTCCAGCCAACATGGAAATCCATTTCTATGTTGCCTGTGCTCCAACACCCTTGACCAGGCCCACGCTACTACAAAAAGCTTTTCTTTCTGGGCTCTGAAACCCCACTGTGAGCCACTGTCCCTGCTCCTATCTCAAGTATGGCAGCCTAGCCACCTTCCATATTTCCTGAAAGTCAGCTATGGTCTTCTTGATCTTCACTGACAGTTCTTTTAGTAGTTATTTAAGTCTTGCATTGCTTGTATTCCTATTCTACTCAAAATACTTAGAATGGCTTCTAGTGATCAAACCCTAATGGATAGTCACTAGCCATCTATTCAAGTATTCATGGAATGACCTATTTTTAATATTTAACTAAAATTTGCCTCTTTATATTGAGGAAGCAAATGAGGTTCAAGAACAATAAATCAATCCACACCTGTAATATTCTCCTGTGTATGTAAAAATGTCTTTATTTAGGCAAGGGCACACACAAAAAAACACCTCTAAATCTATGAAAAGAAACATGTATGTGTGAAGAGAAGTGTGTGTCCACAACATGAAATGTACTATTCATCCGTAGTATCTACTCAATAACTTCTCCCCATCTTTTACTAAAAAAAATCTCAATTTTCCCTTACAGAATTATCCCTCCACCAATATAATTTGAACAGGAATACAATGAACATGCCTCTCAAGTGACCCAAACTCTAGTAGGATTCTCTATTAGGAATTTGAATAAATAAATAGTTGGAGCCATTTTACTGACAGTACCACTTTGAAGAAACTTACTTCATGCTACCTAGACAAACTGAAGTGTATTCTTTCTCTCCATAAAACCTGGTTATTCAGCTCTTCCTATTGATTCTGATCATACTTTCTATTGCCTGTAATCAAGAAACATCTTGTAATATATTCACTTTGTGGGAACTAGGTATAAGTAAAAAGAGCTCCCCCAAACAATATTTACTTTACAAAGGAGTGAAAGTAGAGAACGGAATCTAAGTAGGTGCCTTCCAAAACAATCACTAGCTTACCGAAACCTATAACTGACTATTTCAATAAGACTTCTTGCCAGTGCCAATACACAAACCAAAATTTATTACCAATCCATGAAAACAAAAATCCACAAAGGAAGAACTTAACTCACTAGAACTACAGTCACCTTACTGGGGTCTCTCACTGTTATGTGACTGTAACACTTAAAATCTATTACAACTCTTCCATCCAATCATTTCACTTACAGAGTTTTTCTAAGGGTCACTTCTTTTTCTTTATTCTATATTATTTTTCTAATTTGAAAAGCATCATTTTTTTACCCGAATAAAAATTTCCAATTCAGTTTTTCTTCTTTTTTCAATTTTCTCTGCTTCAATCTGGCAAGTGTGACAAATGTACAGATGGTTGACAGCTGGTCCTCCTCCATACCTAAGGCATGAAGAATATTAATAATTATGATAATTTGGAAGAAAGCTGATCTAGGAAATGTATCCAAGTTTTCATAAAATGTAAAAACTAAATTATTGTGAGGACTTGATTTTATGCTTTTCAGGGTCAATGATTATATCAGTTTATTGATTTGTCTGCTTTATCTATATTTGAACTTTCCCTTACAGCTACTTTTGTTACAAAATGTTTGGGGCAACAATAACATACAATAAAAGAAGTAGCTGTCAAAAATTAGCATGTTTATATGTTTATAAATCTTAAGTTATACACAGCCACAGTTTTAATCAAGTTTTAATCAGAAGGAGACTTCCCCTGTCCACTCAAGTAAGAATTCATGAAATGAATTATTTTCAATGTATTTTAAGAAATGTATTAGGGGATTGTGTGAAATATTTTTAAATAAAATTTAAAACTTTAGAGAGTTAAATATCACAGCATACCTTTATAGATAGACGCTCAGAACAGAAAAATTAGAATTAATTATCTAGATCAGGGCCACTCTAGCTACAAAAGTCTCTCCAGTCATGCTTCAGCGTGAATAAATGAAGGAAAAAGGGAATATTCTACATAAGCAACATATAGCACAAGGAGCACATACAAAATAACCAATCTCTCTTTAACAAATTTCATAAGCTGATTTTCACAATATCATACTGATTAAAAAAAACAAACCTGCTATATAGGTTATCCCAAATGTTCTGAGGCAGCATCAAAACCAAGTCTTCAATATAACCAGCTTTTCGTGGAGGAACACCTAGAAAAGTTTAAAATGAATCTGTCTCATTCCTTTTGTTAATTTTAACTGATTAATTCTTAGCATTTTTTCAGTTATTATTCTTAAAAAATCTCCCCAAGAGGTAGAAAATTAAGTATAAACATATGTTCCTGAAGATATATTTTCTCTTGAAATATAGAGTAAGTTAACCAAGATGTTCAGGTATTTAACTTACATAAATCTTTACTAAGCATTGACTATGTATTGGGGCAAACCAGAGATAAATCAGAGACAATCTTTTCTTCATGGAGCTTATAATCCAGAAGAAGAAATGAAGAATTTACATGAGTAACCAAAATAAAAGGCAGGCACAGATAAATGCCTTAAGAGGATTATAGGGAGATTCTGAACAGGAAGAGACTTAAGTTAATAGCTCAAGTGGGAGAAAGTAATAAGAGAAAAATTTCACATACAGAAATATTTTCAAAGTTTAGATTTCTAAATCCAATACAGGACATTTCTACTATCTCTTGAGGTTTCACTGCAAAAATAATTAACAAATGAGAATAACAAGTCTTCGACCATGAAATTTAATTAAAAGTGTCACACTAAGGTATTATTTGTCATGGGAACAGGCAGTAACACAGTCAGTCACAAAGGCAGAAGTTATATTTAGCAAATAACTGCATGAGGTTTTTTTTGTTGTTGTTAAATTCCAAGTACATTTTTTTGGTTAGGAAAAGAGCCAGCTATTCATTTAGACAAAAGGGATAAGAGCCATGGATACGGTTGGAGCTGGATGTCTCTCAGCTGAGAAAAATGATGAGCAATAGAAGCGATCCGTGTACCTTAATCAGGTGTTTATGCATCTGTCTTTACTATGAAACTGGAGCTTTGAGAACAGAAACAGTGTTTCTGGTATTTTTAGACTCTAGCACAGCATTTGGAAATGGTACCCAATAAATATTAATATCTATTCTATGAAGAGGCTATAGATTACCCATACTTATAAGAAAAAACTAATTTCTGAGATGACAATAAATGAAATACATTTATGTTGGAATGTAGATGGGAAATGGAAAATAAATGGAAGAGGAAAATCCTTGGCTCTTGCCTTATTTGTAAATTATTTAATAGAAACTTCCTACTACTACTTTTCATTAGAGTTTCTTACCTCCATGAATACAGAGAAAATCATTATTTGAAATAGGGCCAGGTTCAGCAAAGGTCTTAAATTTATTTAGCCACTGTCGAGAAATATAAAACTGAAGGAGACTTGGTTCCATTATGTTCAACAAATTTGATATTCTTCGCCTCTCTTTTTGTGCTTCTTCACTGCTCTTCCTATTAAGGACAATGATTCATTATATTCAATAAGCATTTTACTCCATTAGGCTAGTAAAGTGGATTTTTCCACTTCCTTATTAGACTTTGCATACACACTAAAAGAGTTATCTTTCCATGTCCATGGGGGACTGGTTCCAGGAACCCTGCAGATACCAAAGCCTTATATAAAATGGTGTAGCATTTGCATGTAACCTGTGCATATCCTCTCATATACATTAAATTACTTCCAGATTACATAATATCTAATATAATATAAATGCTATGCAAACATTAGTATATAGGGCATACAAATGGTAGCTAGTTACTGGTGAGCAATTTCAAGTTTTGCTTTTTGGAACTTTCTGGAATCTTTCCCTCCCCAATATTTCTTATCTGCCATTGGCTGAATCCTCAGATGCAAAACCCATGCACATGGAAGGTGGACTGTATTGTGAATCTTATTAGGTCTTAAAAATTATTCATAGGAAATATATTGTACTTTGCTCCCTGCCTCCCCCACTACATTATAACCCTAGAGGTGATATCTAGGTGATAACTACTGGTATCCACATAACTACTGTTAGAAAACAGACATTCAAATGATTGCTAACAAGACAGTAGCTTGTACAATCTTTTAGAGGATACTGTAAAGTATATTATATTAATACCTCCTTTATTGGCTATGTTAGGAGAAAATTTGGTATTTAGTTCCTACTATCAGTGCTTAATTTTTAAAAGTAAAACAAATGTTTCTAAAACAAAACATAACCCTTTGCCCCTCAACTAAATGATTTAACATTTTCTTAACAAAAGATCATTCTACACACAAACCTTCACTTTTACTCACATAATGAGAGTAAAACAATTTCTAATCTTTACTCAGCAATCCACTTTGAAAGTCTTAGAAGTCACGATTAACCTCAATATGAGATGCTTTGTCATCTTTGTCAAAACAGCCTACTCATGAGTTAGTACCTCACCTGTAGAAGAGAACATAAGCTTCTGCATTTTGTACAGTAGACTCTGAAACTTCAGTGACACTCTGGTCGTCAAATTCATACCAGAGATTATTTAGATTGTTTCGGCAGTAGGCAATATAGTGTCCACCTGAATTCAGGCAGATAAAATTTAAATTATTTCAGTGATATAAAATTAACACAAGAATGGAAGATAAAACTAGTTTTGTAGCCTCAGTTCCTACCTAGCAGAGATATAGCAAGAACTAACCTATTTTTTCCAGTAGGTACCCTTACAACCATCATTGGAGGAAATCAAAATTATAACAAAGAATGCAATCTTAAAAAAAACAGTATAAAATAATCATGTTAAAATCCTTACTATTTATCTTAACACAAAATGTATTTCTACTATTTTAAACATGAGAGTAAAATTATTCAAATTCTTAAAATTTCTGACATTTTAAAAACCAAAATAAAATAATTAATAAAAATCTTTTACATTTTTTTTTTGTTCAATCAGGCTTTGTTTGAGATCAACTCAGATGTTTCTTTTTTTAATGCAAAATCGTATGTCAAACTTGGATACTTACTACTTGCAGTTCCATGGTGACAAATGACTGACAGAAGATCATAGTTAACAATTTGCGCTGGACTATCTTTAGCTAGAAATGGTTGAAGATCCAGGCCTTCCAGTGGAAATGAAACATGGGTACTGATTTTGGTGGAAAACATCAGTTCATGTCTGAATCTTTTAAGATGGATGCACAAAATCTTTTTAAAAGAGAAAGGTAGGATTATTTCAAAATTTCTTGTTCTAGATAAAGGAGTCTATTAAATATACTTATTGTCAAGATTAAACATAATCATCCAATTCTTAATCATCCAATTAACATTCCAGAGATGTTAAAATGTGGAAATCCCGAAATGTGGTACTTCATAACTCCATAGCTACTGGTTTTTCCAATTTTACACTTTATACCTGCAAGACCCTACAATGTCTGATTAAACTGTGTTTAACACAGTTTTATTTACTTCTAGGGGCACTTACTTGATATGCAATCCAGTATTTTTAAAATGGATAATCATAATGGGTATACATAGCAATTGGTCAATAGGACCACTTCAACCTTCAACAAATGCTAAACTATTCACTGCACTGTGTTACATTAAAGCTTTACCTACCGCATAAAATAAAATGAACTGTCATAAAGCCCATACCTCAGGAAACTTTTGTACTTTACAAAACTTCACTCCATTTCTCAACCTAAGGGGTAAAAAGGGAAAATCAATTTTAATAAAACTGTTTCCCACACAAATCTACAAAACCTTTAGCATTTTCAAATATACAGCAAAATCTTTTAGAAAATGCAGAGACAAAGGTATCAAACTAAAAACGCTTACTACTGAATTATATGCTACCAATTAAAAACATACTAATAAAACACTGGAATCACTTTCTGTAAAAAATTATTTAAGATAAAACTTCAGAGTTATGTAATTCTTTGATGAAAAATCTACTGTCTGTGATCTGGCTATGCCTTTACAACATTCATGTTATCAGCTGAAACTAGGTAAAATAAATTCCTAGTTTTATAGAATTGGTTGGTCAGGTCAATATATAACCTTTATTCTTTTTTTTTTTTTTGTAAAAATATTTCTATTTACTTGGTTACAACAGGTTCTAGTTGCAGCATGTGGAATCTTTTATTAATAGGCCCCCTCCATTGGGAGCATGGAGTCTCAGCCACTTGACCACCAGGGAAGTCCCTACAACCTTTACCCCTGAATGTGGAAATTAATAACTTGAGATAAATAAAGAATGACTATTATTAATAATAAATTTTTTTTATTTTGCCATATCACATGGCTGGTAGGATCTTAGTTTCCCAATCAGGGATCAAACATGGGTCCTTGACAGTGAAAGCACAGAGTCTTAACTACTAGTTCAGTTTAGTTCAGTCGCTCAGTTATGTCCGACTCTTTGTGACCCCATGAATCACAGCACACCAGGCCTCCTTGTCCATCACCAACTCCTGGAGTTCACTCAAACTTACATCAATCGAGTCGGTGATGCCATCCAGCCATCTCATCCTCTGTCGTCCCCGTCTCCTGCCCCCAATCCTTGCAGCATCAGAGTCTTTTCCAATGAGTCAACTCTTCGCATGAGGTGGCCAAAGTACTGGAGTTTCAGCTTTAGCATCAGTCCTTCCAAAGAAATCGCAGGGCTGATCTCCTTCAGAATGGACTGGCTGGATCTCCTTGCAGTCCATGGGACTCTCAAGAGTCTTCTCCAACACCACAGTTCAAAAGCATCAATTCTTTGGCGCTCAGCTTTCTTCACAGTCCAACTCTCACATCCATACATGACCACTGGAAAAACCATAGCCTTGACTAGACGGACCTTTGTTGGCAAAGTAATGTCTCTGCTTTTCAATATGCTATCTAGGTTGGTCATTAACTTTTCTTCCAAGGAGTAAGCGTCTTTTAATTTCATGGCTGCAATCACCATCTGCAGTGATTTTGGAGCCCCAAAAAATAAAGTCTGACACTGTTTCCACTCTTTCCTCATCTATTTCCCATGAAGTGATGGGACCAGATGCCATGATTTTCATTTTCTGAATGTTGAGCTTTAAGCCATCATTTTCACTCTCCTCTTTCATGTTCAAGAGGCTTTTTAGTTCCTCTTCACTTTCTGCCATAAGGGTGGTGTCATCTGCATATCTGAGGTGACTGGTATTTCTCCCAGCAATCTTGATTCCAGCTTGTGTTTCTCATGATGTACTCTGCATAGAAGTTAAATAAGCAGGGTGACAGTGTACAGCCTTGACGTACTCCTTTTCCTATTTGGAACCAGTCTGTTGCTCCATGTCCAGTTCTAATTGTTGCTTCCTGACCTGCATATAGGTTTCTCAAGAGGCAGGTCAGGTGGTCTGGTAGTCCCATCTCTTCCACAATTTTCCACAGTTTATTGTGATCCACACAGTCAAAGGCTTCGGCTTAGTCAATAAAGCAGAAATAGATGTTCTTCTGGAACTCTCTTGCTTTTTCAATGATCCAGTGGATGTTGGCAATTTGATCTCTGGTTCCTCTGCCTTTTCTAAAACCAGCTTGAACATCTGGAAGTTCACGGTTCACGTATTGCTACTAGAGCGCCAGAGAATTCCCAATAATCAATATTAACATATACTTGACAGATCTCAGGGCTTCCTTGGTGGCTCAGAGGTTAAAGCATCCGCCTGAAGTGTGGGAGACCCAGGTTCGATCCCTTGGTGGGGAAGATCCCCTGGAGAAGGAAATGGCAACCCACTCCAGTATTCTTGCCTGGAGAATCCCATGTACTTAGAAGCCTGGTGGGTTATAGTCCATGGGGTCGCAAAGAGTCAGACACAACAGAGCAACTTCATTTTCACTGACAGATCTCTACTTAGATTTTGGATTCTGGGGTGGATGCAAGTTCTTTTCCATCTTCACTATTACCTTTTTTTTTTTAGCTGGCACTGTTTTCCCAAGAAAGATTTCCCCTCTGGGCCAACTCTGTCTTCAGCTATCAACTGTAACTTCCAGGACAAACTGATAATAAATACTTTCTAATTCACTAGAAGTGTACTTTTGTTTTACAAAGTACAGGCAGCTTTTCTTCCTTACGGACCAAACAGTACACTTTACCTTTTTGTCATGAAGAAGACCAATAGCTGTAGATCAACATTTCCCTGGGTTTTTGACAAAAGCCATAAGCTTGTATTAGGAAGGTTTTGTATCTTATTAGGAGGGCTTTATTTTTCTATTAGATTCAGAAAAATTTTCTAGTTCATTCTACCTCAAATGTATTTGCTTTCAATTCTTCATTTTTCTTTTCTAACTCATCACCAAGAAGACTTAAAAGCCTAAATTTTTTACAAGATAGAAAAAGGCAGCTAGTATAGATATAAAGAAACAAAATCATACTTTTTGTTTTTCAAATAGTATGACACTTTTTATTGTTCATATTTTACTTATTTTTTAACTGGAGGATAACTGCTTTACAACGTTGTCCTGGTTTCTGCCATACAACTTGAATGAGTCATAATTATAAATACAACCCTTCCCTCTTGAGCTTTCCTTCCTCCTCAAATCCATACTTTTCTTATCTTTTTTTTTTTACTTGGCCCTCATATAGCAGGTAACATTACAGACAATATAACCTTTCTGAATTTTACATAGACTTGAAACTATGTACCTTTACAATCA
Source organism: Ovis canadensis (assembly GCF_042477335.2). Taxonomy (NCBI): domain Eukaryota; kingdom Metazoa; phylum Chordata; class Mammalia; order Artiodactyla; family Bovidae; genus Ovis; species Ovis canadensis. The sequence continues at coordinate 55,038,641 of NC_091245.1, forward strand.
CTTTCACTTCTTAAATCTAGCCTTTACGGTGAGAAACCAGAAGAGAATACTGCATTATTTATGATGGCAGAATTAACCTAGGTAATAAAAATGCACGTTATATATCCTAGTATATGTTTATAATATATACGGAAAATGTTTTCTTTGCAAAATGACATACTTACCTTACTTATCTCCAAATACACTGTCACATATTCGCTAAGCCTATTAAATTTGTTAAATTTTTAACCTTGGATTTGCTTTACAGAATAGGTTTCTTCATTTTTACTAGGACAAATCTCACCTGTCCAATTCAAATAACCAAGAAAAATATCATTTAAAATACAAAGCATGCAATTAAAAGCATTGCCAATGACACTTACTTTTTGCATTTTTCACAACTGTACATATTGTCACCTGAGGATAGAACAGATCTGGTTATTCCTCTCCAACTAAAAGCAAGCTATTTTCTTTTGATTTTGCAGTTCTTTGAGTTTGTCACGCTGATCCCGTAGAACAGTAATGCACTTTTCAGTCTCTGCTTAAGTCGACATATTAACCTTGCCTACAACACCCTTCACCTCCCTCTTGTTTTCAACCCAGAAGGCCCATCTCAAATAACACTGCGCCCATCTCAATAACACTGTTCTATTCACTCAACAAAATTCAGACTGCGTATTGTATGCTGAAGCAAGGTGCTGGCACCTCAAAATAGTGAAGGATTGGATTTAAACACTACCGAGAAATTCAGACTAATTCAGATTCACAGTCTTTTGTACTGGCTGAATTTTCTCTTTTCTCAATCTCAGAGCAGATTTAACACACTTCAAATATTGTATTGTCTAGTACTATAGGAGTTTGTATCAGTTATTTCAAGATATTACTTATAATATTTATGTCGCCATGACAGATGCTGGCACTGTGGCAATATGGGCAAGCACTATTTAAGCTGCCTCCAAATTTAGCTTTTACGAATACATTTCATATTTAGTCCTACTAATATTTTAGCTCATTCACAACAGTTTAACCATAGATGAAAACTATTTTGTATTTCTTACCTTTTAGTTCATCTCTGGCAAAGAAGGCAGCAAGACAATCTTGCAAGGTTACTATTGGACCCCAAAACCAGCTAGGGACACATGAGACAACAAACCTGAAACATCATTGACAGAAAAAAAGAAAGGAAATGTTCTGCCAGTACAGCAGAAACAGCGTTTTAACAATGAACTAGTAACAAAGAAAATGCACACATACCTCTTCACATACTCCATGAAAAAAGCTATCCACCCTTGTGGAGCATATGCTTCGCCACATGATCCTGCTTTGACTATAGATGTTGGATGGCTTGATGAATGCAGCTTAGCAAGGTCTTCCTTGCCAGGAATCGGCAAGGACAGATCTTGAAAGGTCTCGAGGGTTACAGACACCTAAAATTGTTTTGTGTTTTAAGAATGGGATGAAAATAATCCAGCACAAACACCTGAGGACAGATTTTAGACGGCAAAGATCCAAGCAAATTATAATAAGGAAAAAAACCAAAACACCAAACTGCTTTTTATAGTAGTAACAAAGCAAAAATAGTAACAACTAAAGCAAAACTGCTTTGTACCAAGAACTGTTCTAAATTTAATCTTCACACAAACTATAACTACTAACATCCCCATTAGCCGAGAACACAGTGGTAAATAGAAGTACCTCATACCCAGCCACTGTAGCTTGAGGTTCAAACTGTTTATCACTACTGCATTTATTTTTGAAAATGACCTCTAGTGATAGTTATTCAGTGTAGTTTAAAAAACAAGATGCAAAACCTAAACAGCTGAAAATATTTCAGGATAATTCTATTTAAATAACTGATACTAAAATAGACTATTGAAAACCCTTAGATTTGACTTAATTCTAACACAATAACAGAAAACCTTCTTGGGGTTATTTCTTAATTTTGAGATATGTCATTTTACATTTAATTATATTCATCACTATACTGAAGTAAAACCATTCTTAAAACCTCTAAGAAATTCAGGAATTTAGAGGTATTATTAAAAATCTCATGATGATATTAATTTATGCTCTTCTGTATACACCTGATACTACTTTTATTATCTGAATCCAATCTTAACATGAGAAAATATTTACAAATCATACAACCAAGTGAGATGATACATTCATAGCCTTGTACAAGTCAGTAACAACTGTTTCCTACTAATTTCATCAGCCTTGGGAGAATATGCATGTGTTTCAAATTCTGGTTGCTGAGCAACATACTCCTTTATTTGTGACCAGAGACGAAGAACGGAGTTAATTCTTCCTACTAATGTATGCCTGTTCAATGACAAGTCAAGACCCATCCTTAAAAAAGTATGTTGCTTTACTTCCAAAAAACAAGTTCTACTCTTAGAATCAATTTATACTTATGCAAACACCTGAAATACATGTATAATCATCAATAGCAAAGAGAAGGAATTAAAACTACTCACACCATCTTGTCAGTTTTTTAAAAAGCATTTGAAAGAAATTTCCTGTGTATTATAATCCTCACATACTCACCCTGTCACAAGTGAGACACTGAACTGAACTAATGATTGTTCCATCAAATATGTCTGAAATAACACTTCGGTATTTCTTGTGCTGTTTTTTTCTCTTTGGAGATAATGCAGATTGAACTAGGATTGAAAAACAAGTACAGAATAATTTTTTCTTTTAGAAATCAAAATAGTTCCTTTACACTTTTTCTGAAACTATTAACAGCAAAATTACTCTGCTGAAAAAAATCTGTCAAAATACCATTCAAGAGCACTACCTAAAGAAAACACAAAAAACAACCAAAAATCCTCAAAGAGAAACCGTGATGAAATAGAAAGGGTTCAGTCTCCCCATCTTGACTTCAACCAAAACAGTTTTGCTTTTACTTATTTGTTGTTGCTTCCAAGTAAGGCTTTATTTGAAGAAAGGATTCTATTAAGTTTTTTAGAGGTCTTTATATATTCTAGATACAAGTCCTCTGTCAGCTATGTGATTTACAAATATTTTCTCCCAATCTTTTCATTCTCTTAATAATTTTGCCAAAAAAGATTTTAATTTTTTTAAATTTATGGATCATGCTTTTTATGTCTTTGATGTCTTTAAATAATTCTAACACAAAGTCATAAAGACTCTAACTTCACGCAACATTAAGCATAAAACTAACATAAAACCCAATCATCCTACATCCAGGTGTTTATCCTGAACAAGTGACAATTCATGTTCATACAGAAACTAGTACATAAATATTTATTTGTAACTGCCAAATACTGGAAACAAATTCAAATATCCTTCAGTGAGTATATGCACTCACTGAGTTCAGTGTATTACACAGCATAGTCACACAATGAAATATTAAGTAATAAAAAAGGACTATTCAGACATGTAATGTGACTGTATCTCAAATGCATTAAGCTAAGTGAAAGCAGCCTATTTCAAAAGACTATGTTCTTTATGATTACATGTATATGACATTCTGGAAAAGGAAAAACAACAGGAATAAAGAACAGATAGGGCTGGGGCTTTGGGAGGGAATGGAATAGTACTATGGATGAAACAGTACTATGAGGGACTTCTTTGGGGAGCTGGAACTGTTCTACACTGTGTTTGTGGTGGTGGTTCTAACAATCTATGCATGCGCTGAAACTCAGAACCCTATGCCAAAAGAGTAAACTCTGTCATACATAAATTTGTGCCACACACACAAAAATATTTTAAATTATGGCTGTATAAAATGATGCTGTCAATTTTAAAAAGCCTGAATAATATTTCATAATTAACACTTTAAACTATCAAAGCAAAGGAACCTGAGTAACTGAAACTTCTACCTTTTTTGTGTGTGGGTGGCAATCCTGGCCACAAATTGCCTGATTTAGGAGGGCTTGCTGATAATCGTGGATTAACACCTTCATTTGATGGGAGGATCTGTGGTGTAGACAGGTCATTCAAATGGACATCAGTAATATATTCTGTAATATTTAAAATTTGTATTATTACCTTAAATAGTAAAATTATTCCACCTGTCAAAGAAAGCTTTTTTCATTTGAGATTTTGAACACAATTCACAGTAATAAATGTCAGGTGAAGTACACAACAGACATTATGCTTGCTTAGTGAGTAACAGTGATTTTCCCCCTAAGAGTTCAATTAATGTTCATAACACATTACTGTTGTAGGGAATACAGAAAGTGTGCAGTGGAACTATAAAGCGGAAGAGGACTGTATTTGTCCTAATTTAGTATTTAAAAAACTAAAGCAAATTGGGGCAGTTTTTAGAAAGCTTTAAAACCATATGGGAGAAAAAGAGATTATCTTCCCAAACTAACATAGTAATCAAAATCCAGGAAGAAATTTAGGTATGAAATAATTATAAATTATTTTATTCTTACTGTAATAAAAGGAAATAAAACCCTCTGTCAGAAAAAACATCTTTTTTTGAGAATTAAATTATGAATCAAGAAAATATAAGTGCTGTGAGAGCTATCTTGATTTGCTGTTGGATTCCTAGTATATAACATATGTTTCATGGCGAGAGACTGCTAAAAAAGCATTTGAATGAAGAAAAGAGAAGTGTACATAACAGATGCTGAAACAGAATGATTTCAGAGATTTTTCCAGATAATGCACAAGAAATGACTTTTACGATTTTCACAGAGGCATTTCTCATTATTATCTCAACCATGATTAAAAGTAGACTGATAATACTAGGGGAAGAAAATAGGAGGAGAGGAGGAGACTCACTCTAGGACTTTTAGAAGGGAATAAAGTTAACACAATCTAGGTCAGGGAAGGTCAGGGATTAGCAAATGATCCCTACAAAAGACCAGATGGTATATATTTTAGGTTTTGTGTGTCATATATCATCTTTGTTACATTTTTTAATCAGAAAATGTAAAAGCTCAGAACCCTGATCTAGGTCATCAATTAGTTACTAATTGTAATAGACTTGTTATGGAACAATAAAGAACTAGTAGGTCACTTGATTAGGTTTTTCATGAGGAAAGGCTAGATAGCAGACGCTAAGTCTTTCAATACTGATATTTTACATAACTAATGATTAAACAACTTCTAACCACATCTAGACTTCTAAACATTATGTCAGTATAATCAAGGGGCCTGACACATTTTCTTGACTAGAAGGCATTTATGCACTGCACACAAGTATTACTGCACAAGTATTAATGCACTGAACCACGAGTATTCCCGTGGTTAAGGAAATATCCTTCTTCTCCAGAAAAAAGTTGTGTTCATTCAAAAACCTTAGTAAATTTAGTACTGCCCACTATTCAGTAGTTATAGAAGATAAATTTTTTATGTTCCTTGTCTCCCATTTATTTTAAGATCAGAGAATCTGAACCTCTGACGGTTTGATTTTATGTGCTTTGGAGAATTAAATACCACATTAAGCTAAGACAAGTTAACCCAAGAAAAAATAAATGTAAAATGCAAAACAACTCAACTCTCTTTCATTTGGCCACTTGCTCTTTCTCAAAAGAATAGTGACCAGTACTGTGGTATAACCCTATCAAAACAGACTTCATTGTAATACATTACACTCCTATGCCAAGCACACACATTTTGTAACTGACATGACTCCAATGACAGCAATCTAAATCTAAGAGTCTACAATTTTGATTATTTTGCTCTTTTACAAATCTGCTTTAAATGACACCAACTTAATACTCACATGCAAATAGTACTAAACTCTACTAATTAGATCACTCCAGTGTCTTGCCTGGAGAATCCCAGGGATGGGGGAGCCTTGTGGGCTGCTGTCTATGGGGTCACACAGAGTCGGACACAATTGAAGTGACTTAGCAGCAGCAGCAGCTACTAGTTAGAAAGCGCAAAAGTAACATCTATTTAATTCCCTCTTTTATTTTTTGGCTGTACCACGCAGCATGTGGGATCTCAGATCCCCAAACAGGGATAGAACCTATACTCCCTGTAGTGGAAGCACAGAGTCTTAACCACTGGGCTGCCAGGGAAAGTCCCTCCCTACTTCTTTAAATTAGTATGGCTGAACTATAAGGTCACGAACTGCACACAAAATATTAATTTTAGAAAACAGTAAAATTACAAATATAATCTTGAACACATATCTTGCACCCTTTGTCCACAAATGAAACACTATCATTTGCAAATTATAAAAATTGTCACCTGAAGCTCTGCTGTGTATTTGCACTTTGACAGTTTCCTGGTTGTTCAAATCAGCTGTTTCAGATACAGAGTCTCTATCTTTATCTAATTCTCCTTCAGAATTTACTTTATTAATCTTGTTGCACATCTTCTCTTTTTGCCAGTCTTTTGACATTTCTGAATTGTTCTCATCATCCTGAATTAACATTGTTGTCTCATTATTATCTTCAGAAAAGCTTCTAGAGCCATTTTCATTTTCAGCTTTATCACTGCTGCTACAAGATTCGCAGGACTGAAAATCTACATCTGATTGGCTCTTGTCTTCCTCCATAGTCTCTTCAGTCATTATAGTTTGAGGATCCTCTTCTACTTCCATGACTTGTTCTTTCAGTTCTTCATGAAGCAGATCCATTAAACATCGAAGGAATTCTTGAGCATCCTATTATATGTAAGCAACACAGATAGTACCATTTCATTAAAAACAGTGTATGCAGAAACTTGAGAGAAAGACTTGAGAGACAAAACGTGGTTAGCAATTGATTTCTACATGTGTAGCATTACAGTGTGGACATACAACTTCACAGAACATAGGGCACTGGAGGGATAGGATGTTCTAAGTTCTAAAAAGTTAAAAAACAAAAAAAAAAAGTTAGAAAACAAAATTAACGAAAAACTGAAGATGTATTTCAAGAAAAACTAAAAAAAAAGAACAAAAGGCTGAAGATGATCTGAAAGTAGCTTTAGTACTGCTGTTACTGAAAAAAAAACTTGAGGAGTAAGGTGTAAAGAAAATGTGGATTTATCTCATCAGACAATAAGAATTCAGAGAGATATCAAATTCAAGTATGTCTGGCTTAAAATTAAAGCTTTATCTAATTTTGTACTGTATCTCAAAATCCTCGATCAATCTAGAATGTTTATCAAAAATACAAATTCATAGCCCCCAAGTTACATCTACTAAATCAGTGTCTGTGATCCAGGAACTTTTCAAAACAAATTTATGTATTAATTCTTTGGCTGTACCGGGTCTGAATCCACCTGCAATGCAGGAGACCTCCTGGATTAGGAGGATCCGCTGGAGAAGGGATAGGCTACCCACTCCAGTATTCTTGGGTTTCCCTTGCGGCTCAGCTAGTAAAGAATCTGCCTGTAATGAGGGAGACATGGGTTCGATCACTGGGTTGGGAAGATCCCCTGGAGAAGGGAACGGCTACCCACTCCAGTATTCTGGCCTGGAGAATTTCATGGGGTCCATGAGAAGTCCATGGGGTTGCAAAGAGTCAGACACAACTGAGAGACTTTCACTTTCACTTTTTTCTTTCACTGGGTCTTAGCTGAGGCACTTGGGACCTTATGTGAGATTTAAAAAAAATTTTTTTTTTTAATTTTTATTTTTACTTTATTTTACTTTACAATACTGTATTGGTTTTGCCATACATTGACATGAATCCACCACGGGTGTACATGCATTCCCTAATGGGAGTTTTTTTTTTTAGTTATAACATGCAAACTCTGCTGCAGCATGTAGGATCTAGTTCCCTGACCAGAGATCAAATCTGGGCCCCCTGCACTGGGAGCACACAGTCTTAGCCCCCGGACCACCAAGGAAGTCCCTATGATACAGGAATTTGTACAAGAAAAAGTTAATAGGGAACAGGTATTTCTTTGAAAAAAGGAAACATATGTGAGGATTAGGTATTAACGTGAAAAAATATTACATAAAACAACAATAATTGAAACTGCCACTGGTATCAATTAAAAAAAATTACAGGTCAATGAAGTAGATTAGAAAGTCCACAAATAGACCTATTATACATTAATGTAAGCACAAAAATTAATGAAGAAGAAACTTTTAAAAATAGGTTAAGAAAATTCTTAAAATCTGTTGTTTGCTACATTTGTTAGCTGAGTGAAAAATTAAATTTGGATCATATTGTAATGTGAAATAAATGACAGTATTAAAATATTTAATTATAAAATACAGAAAATATAAGTAAAAATTTATCTCTGGATGCACAACTTTTCAAAGCTAAAAGCACTAGAAAATACTGGCATATTTACACACCCCCAAATTTAAAATTTCTAAGCAATAAAGACCTACCTGCTGAGAATACCCCCGAAATGTTGGATTTACAGTTTTAATTCCTTGAAACAGAGTAGTAGGCACAACTGATCCTGGTCTGAGGAAGAAAACATTTTTAGGAAGAAACTTGTGATTTTTAGTTAGTTTTTTTTTTTTTAAGTATCCAGCAATTTTTTTTTTTAATGTATTTTTGACTATGCCTTGTAGCATGTGGGATCTTAGTTTTCTGACTAGGGAATCCAACCCTGCACTGGAAACTGAGTGTCCTAACCACTGGACGACAAGGGAAGGCTCTAATTTTTATTTTAGAAATGAGAATTCAAAAATTCAAAGAGTCAAACTGAAAAGTGTTCATGTTTCAAAAAATCATTCAAAGTGGCCCAGTATTAAGCTTCAAAAGTTCATGAAAATAGCTTAGTTTTTATATTTAAGCTATAATTTATTCCTCTCTCCCCTAAAGAAATGACTATGCTCTACCATACGATTTTTCAAAAAATACTAGTTACTTAAAATAATATTTTAATTACTTAAAATTCCTGGAAAAATTAAGATAAGGATACCTAGTACACTACCTAAATAAAAACTTTAAACCAGTTATCAAATACCCATGAAAACAAAAATGAAAAGTAAACCATAAGAGATTTAATCATCTAGAACCCCGTACTATGACACTTCTGAAGTTTAGTAAACTTTTAAGAATATCAAGTTCATAGTTTCAGAGCAAAGAAACTTAAACATAGCAGTTAAGCTCAAGTTCTAGGTACAGAGTAAGGAACTTGGAAACATTAGAGCCAGGTAATACCCAATAGGGATAAATGACTAAGAGTTGTAATACAAAAAACTTTATAGCAGACAGTTACTCTTCTAATGCTACACTTAGAGCAAATAAATATAAGGAGAAAAATAAACATTCTTATATATCTCTATGGTCTGATTTTAGCATTGTGAGAATGTCTACAAAATTCAGACGTGTAACAGCAACTGCAGAAGTTCAACATTTTATCTCCAGTCCGGATACTTCAATTGGATGTTCACTGTCAAATGTAATGTGGCCAAAATTGAATGCCTCAATCTGTTTCTCCTCTACTTTTTACATCTCTATAAATGCACGTGCAAATATTTACAATATTCAGTTTAAAATATAATAAAAGAAAATAAACATAATAGGTACATACCTGCTTTTATGCCAGAGCTCTGTCATTAGTTTGAGATAACTTTTACAAATAGCTGGTTTCTTATCTGTTCGAGCCAGTCCTCCACAATCAAGAAAAAACTGTGTCAAAGGCGGGCTAGTTTTAAAAAAAAAAGGAATTTTAGAATTGAGTCAAAGCTTAATACTGATTGACTTCTAGCCATTCACTGAAGTATGACAAATAAAGCACTGTATCTATTATTTCTTTGCTTCCTTTTACAGCTTCACATTCATTTCCTCATTATTTTGCTGAGCACATCAGCAGATTTGACCCACAACATTAGAGTCCTCAACGCTGTCAGATCACTTTTCTACTTTCGTTCTTTACCTCTCTGGCAACTCTTTCCCCTCTTTATTATTTTTTTCTGCTCTAATCAGGTGTCTAAATATTAGGGTTCATCAGAACTTGATTCTATGACTTTCCCTCTCTTCCCTGGGTGATCATCTACAGAACATTTCATACTGCATCTACCTCCTTCACAGGACTAAGATTGAGGGAAAACAAACAAACAAAAAAGCCTAACTGCTTTATTAGAGACTTTCCACCTATAGAAAAATATAAAATATTTTCCTAGGATCTCTGAATGAAAAGTGATCAGAAGAATTAGTTCAAGCTCCTCCTTTTCTAGATGTAAAAACAAACAACTTCCTCAAAGACGCACAACTCCCTAGGAGCTAAGCCAGGACCAGCACTCTTAGGAAACCACAGGCACAGATTAGTAACCCTATGGGGACAACAATGGATTATGTCCCAACGCAGTCTGTTGCTTACTCTACCCAAGGAGTCAATTAACAAGAAAGAGGAAAACTTTTTCAGGAATATTTGTACATTTAGGTTTTAGTTAATCCAGATAATTTAAGTGAAGGCATTTCATGTGTTGAGAGGGGTGAGGAAGAGGTACAGCAAGGGATTCATGGAATCCAGTTGGCTAGGGAGACTGAATATAATTATTAACTTTCCAATATTACTATTAAAGTATATTTCTTTATTTTCCCTCTCTCACTTCTCTTTTTTTTCTAAGCATACTACAGCATCATAGTTTTCTGCTCCAAGAATAACTTTAAACAACTATACTAACAAAATTAATTTCTCTACTTACCAGTTAGAAAGAGCCTGCAAAGCTGCATTCATATAACAAGTATTTCCAATATTTTTCAAACCTGTGAGACCTATTAAGAAAAATTATGTTATGTCATCATTCAATAATCCAATGACTCAACTTTATGAGTGTTCACTAAGTATATAACTAGTTAATTATTATGGTTCCTAAGCTATGGTAGGGAAATACAAAATACATTATAAAAATACAAATAGCAGCAACTTGAATAACTCAAAGAGGGGTCAGACTTACACCAAAGTGATAATTTTCAGAAAATTATTTAGATATACTCTTAATGGGCTAAGATTCCCTTATATGAATTATAAAACAGAAAAGTTTGTACAAAACTATATATACAGATAGTTTATATTGTGGGCTTTAGTAAACTGATGCCAGAGAAACCAAGTATCAAAACTGTCAGTTTGCTTTTTTTCACAAATAATAATTTTCCTAGGTAAAATTTCAGTTTTTAAATAATACAATTACTTGATTGATTTCTTACAATCAAATATTGCCAACTAGCATTACTTTCACTCATGCATCATTAAAAACAAAAGGATATTTCCTTGGTATTTTCAAATGATGCATAATGCAGTGAATTTAAAAAATTAGAACTTAAAATGCTCCTTCATTAATTATATAAACAGGTGACTTTTTTTAAAAAAGCATTAACAAATAGCTTGGTTCCTAGAATTTATTTTTATAATTATCTTATCACCTCGACTTTGAAATTTTCACAATACAGTTCCCTAAAGAAATAGGCAATGGCATACAAAGGAATGTGTTATATAGGAGAATTATTTTACCTCTTGCCTTAAGTTCATCTTCTTCTTCTACTTCTATATCCAGGTCATCAAAGACAGCAACCAGAGGAGTTTTTAATGTTGTGTTACTGGGTATTTTAAAATCCTTGATAACAGAAAAGACAGCAGGCTTAAACAAATTCTTAGGTTAAATTTTTACAAAATTTTTCACTCAACTGATCTGTAGACTTCTATAGTCTGTCCTCTCCCGATACTTCTTACTGAAGTTATTTTGCATCCTTTTATGCATACGAAATAGTTTTAAATATTTTCTAAAGTTCCAAAATTAATTCCTGAGAATTGGATTAACTCAAGAGTTTGCAACTGGTGACTTGCTGGTCAAATGCCAGTCCATATTATTTAAATAAAAAAACCTTTTTTTTTTAAGGCCAAAAACCCAAACAAAAGCAAAACTTTTGAGCTAACACTTTAAACATTGGGAGAGCTCACATAAAAAAATCAAATTTCGCTGCTGCATGACAAAACCCAACATAATATTGTAAAGCAATTATCCTCCAATTAAAAATTTTTAAAAAAAACTCAAAAATTTACAAGTTTTCTTCTAATAGAAGAATCTCAAAGTACATTGCACCCAGTTGGCAAAGTTCCGTGGGAGGCTGAAATTGAATAGCAGAATGCAATTCAGCACATGCTCTGGTTCTCAAACTTTACAGCCTATTCTTCTTCCACATGACATGCATATTTTATACTTTACCTTCCTGGCATTTGTAGATACTAGACATTTGGGAAGGCCCATATTCTCACTTGGTTGTATTGAAATACAGAGAAGTAGAACAGTTTTTCAGAGAAGGCAAAGGCACCCCACTCCAGTACTCTTGCCTGGAAAATCCCATGGACGGAGGAGCCTGGTAGGCTGCAGTCCATGGGGTTGCTACGAGTCAGACACGACTGAGTGACTTCACTTTCACTTTTCACTTTCACGCATTGGAGGAGGAAATGACAACCCACTCTAGTACTCTTGCCTGGAGAATTCCATGGACAGAGGAGCCTAGTGGGCTGCTGTCTACGGGGTCGCACAGAGTCGGACACGACTGAAGCGATTTAGCAGCAGCAGCAGAACAGTTTTTAGAAAAAAATCATTCAAAATCTTACCTCCTAGAATACGGTTTGAAAAATCTTAATGACATTTGACTGATTTCCAATACTGTTAACATGTAATTAATGCTCTAATGAACTGGGTTCAAATAGTCTATAAATTTTATATCACTAAAGAAATCTGCACGAATAACTTTTTCTTCTGAGCAATTTCTTTAACAACAAGATCACTGGGAAGTTGTATGAAGTTAAATTCATGTCTTTCATGTGTCATAAAAATAACTCACCAGAAGTTATTTACAAGCTATCAGAAAAGTATCAGTATTTTTATTCAACCAGATTCAGTATTCATTAAGGGGTTGCACTGGGTCTTCGTTACTGTGCAAAGGCTCTCTCTAGTTGTGGTGAGCGGGGGCTACTCTTCCTTGTGGTGCTTGGGCTTCTCATACCAATGAAGACCCAGTGCAACCAAAAATAAAATAATAAATGAAAAATAAGTTACATATATATTGAAAAGTCACTTCTTAAAAAAAAGAGTTGCAATTGTAATCTATCAGGTATAAATGGCATTTTCGTTAGTTAGTGATGATTATTTTCTTGATGTGTGGTTTTTTTTGTATTTCTTTTTTTGTGGACTATCTGCACTTATTCTTTGATTAATATAAACTGTTATCAGTTCCTCATGTGATTAAACTTTCAATTATCACGTTTTTGTTAATAGTACAAGAGGGTACACACAAACTTCTTTTCAAACTACCATGCCATTAACAAAACCAAAAAACGTATTTCTGGATGATAAATAGGTATCAGGGGAGAAATAGTAATGATGATTTATGAACTAGAGTCATTCAACTGTGAAACTAGAAATGCAACAAGTATACCTTGTCTAAAATCTAGTCACTTTAGGTTATATTATATGTGAGGCAAACAAATTTATTATCACAAATTCCTACCATCAGAATGTAATACAAAGATACAACAGAAAAAATCTTAAGAATTGGCATCAAAGAACACAATTCTAGAAATACACTGTAATTTGTATAACCCACAGGGAAAAAACCCTATTGACGTGTTAACTAAAACAGATCAAATGATGATTAGAGTAAGTAGACACCAACTACTCTTATTTTTCCATGTCCCTCTCCTATTTTCTTCTCTGGGGCACTGCAAGGCATGTGGAATCTTGGTTCCCCATCAAGAATTGAATCCATGCCCCCTGCAGTGGAAGCACGGAGTCTTAATCACTGGGCTGCCATGGAAGTCCCTCCCTTTCCTATTTTTATAGAACTTGAAAATTCTCAAAATTAAGTGAGCAATCTTTGCAAGTTCACACATATTTTGTAGTCAAAGACTGATATTAAGTTTTAATATATTCTATCTGGTTTTCAACAAATTAGTAAAACATTCACAATAATAGACATGGGAGTGCAGCAGGGAGGGAAATGAGGAAAAGATAGTTCAATTAGGGCCTATTAAAGAAGGCCCATCATCTCTCCTAGAGCCAGATGCTTAAGTTTTTAAAACCTATAAGGTGCTTTTCTATTTTTAGACACGTGTGAGATTCAATTTTACCCTAATCTATCATTCCACAAAAGAAAAAAGGCCAGATTCTCATTTGAAGAAAAAAGGCACATTGCGGAAACCTGGTAAAGTAAAGATGAAGTAGGGTTCTTTAAAATTTCAGCTACATGACAAACTCTGAAATTATTTTCTGAAAGTATTTAATATTTCAATTCCATGGATTTAAATTATTACCTGTACGCCATTTTCTTGTATTTGGTGAAGTGGTTTTACATGAGGTAATGAAGGCTGAGTTCCTAATTTCCTATCCAAAAATACTTCTTTGCTGCAAGCATAACACCATACTCGAAGAGTGGTAAGGTTCACAGTTAGATAATGCTTTGTCTCCTGAATAATTTCATGAGAGAGAGAGAAGAGGAATCAAAATTAGTTATAGTTGAAAGCCTTTCAAAAGATCATAGAAGATAAACTGCTGGCCTTTAATGAATAACAATATATTCAAAAGAGAAGATTTAAACCAGAGCACCAAATAAACAATACTTAGATAAACCCCTACTGTTAAAGCATAGCGAATAGTAACAATATCCAAGCCTACTACAAAGATTATTCTACTATTTTCACCACTATTCACTATAAAGATAAACAAAGAGTTATTATGAGTCTGCTTTGCAGTTAGCAAGTAATTATAATACAAGAAAATTGACAATAGCAAATTAAGTATTCAAGGACATCAGAATGGCAAAAGAATACAAATGACATGAATTAAAGCACAAAAGGCCTCAAGCAATAGTGAATATATAATCTTGGATATGTGAAATTCTTGCCTTTCTCATCTGGAGTTCTGTAAGACAATAATGCCCTACAGAAAATGATTTGAGTAACCATTTTCTCAATTCTCCCAAGAATGGCACATAACACCACCATTCTAGATCCACCAAAGAGAAGTAAATTAATTAAGTATGAAGATGCCTAAGAGTCTTAAGTAATTTTCTTGAGGAACCCTGTCAGGAATACTTGATGCTGCAGAGATAAATATAAATGAAAAAGATGGTTCATTCTCAAGAAATGTATAGTTTGGAATGTGAGCTCTATCTAATCTGTAAAAGAAGCATGCCAGAATTACACACGAGCACCAAACCACCAAGGTGATATAGACAGGAGACTCCAGTAAGGAGGATGTAGAGAAAAAGGTAATATGAGTTGAGCCTTGAAGTCAGTCAGGCCCTGTCATAAGCCTAGACTTCTAGTCTTGACTTCAACTTCCACATCCTCCTAATATTTCCAGTGATCACCTCCATACACCTGGAGGTACATTTTTTTTTTTGGAAAAAAAATTTTAATATAAATTTATTTTAATTGGAGGTTAATTACTTTACAATATTGTATTGGTATTGCCATACATCAACATGAATCCACCACAAGTGTACACATGTTCCCCATCCTGAACCCCCCACCCTCCTCCCTCCCCGTACCATCCCTCTGGGTTGTCCCAGTGCACCAGCCCCAAGCATCCAGTATCATGCATCAAACCTGCACTGGCGATTAGTTTCTTATATGATATTATACATGTTTCAATGCCATTCTCCCAAATCATCCCACCCTCTCCCTCTCCCTCTCCCACAGAGTCCAAAAGACTGTTCTATACATCTGTCTCTCTTTTGCTGTCTCGCATACAGGGTTATTGTTACCATCTTTCTAAATTCCATATATATGTGTTAGTATACTGTATTGGTGTTTTCCTTTCTGGCTTACTTCACTCTGTATAATAGGCTCCAGTTTCATCCACCTCATTAGAACTGATTCAAATGTATTCTTTTTAATGGCTAAGTAATACTCCATTGTGTATATGTACCACAGCTTTCTTATCCATTCATCTGCTGATGGACATCTAGGTTGTTTCCATGTCCTGCCTATTATAAACAGTGCTGCAATGAACATTGGGGTACATGTATCTCTTTCAATTCTGGTTTCCTTGATGTGTTTCCCCAGCAGTGGGATTGCTGGATCATAAGGCAGTTCTATTTCCAGTTTTTTAAGGAATCTCCACACTGTTCTCCATAGCGGTTGTACTAGTTTGCATTCACACCAACACGGTAAGAGGGTTCCCCTTTCTCCCCACCCTCTCCAGCATTTATTGCTTGTAGCCTTTTGGATTGCAGCCATTCTGACTGGCGTGAAATGGTGCCTCATTGTGTGTTGTTTTTTTTTTTTTAATTTTAAAATCTTTAATTCTTACATGCATTCCCAAACATGAACCCCCCTCCCACCTCCCTCCCCATAACATCTCTCTGGGTCATCCCCATGCACCAGCCCCAAGCATGCTGCACCCTGCGTCAGACATAGACGGGCGATTCAATTCTTACATGATAGTATACATGTTAGAATTCCCATTCTCCCAAATCATCCCACCCTCTCCTTCTCCCTCTGAGTCCAAAAGTCCGTTATACACATCTGTGTCTTTTTTCCTGTCTTGCATACAGGGTCATCATTGCCATCTTCCTAAATTCCATATATATGTGTTAGTATACTGTATTGGTGTTTTTCTTTCTGGCTTACTTCACTCTGTATAATTGGCTCCAGTTTCATCCATCTCATCAGAACCGATTCAAATGAATTCTTTTTAACGGCTGAGTAATACTCCATTGTGTATATGTACCAAAGCTTTCTTATCCATTCATCTGCTGATGGACATCTAGGTTGTTTCCATGTCCTGGCTATTATAAACAGTGCTGCGATGAACATTGGGGTACATGTGTCTCTTTCAATTCTGGTTTCCTCAGTGTGTATGCCCAGCAGTGGGATTGCTGGGTCATAAGGTAGTTCTATTTGCAATTTTTTAAGGAATCTCCACACTGTTCTCCATAGTGGCTGTACTAGTTTGCATTCCCACCAACAGTGTAGGAGGGTTCCCTTTTCTCCACACCCTCTCCAGCATTTATTGCTTGCAGATTTTTGGATCGCAGCCATTCTGACTGGTGTGAAGTGGTACCTCATTGTGGTTTTGATTTGCATTTCTCTAATAATGAGTGATGTTGAGCATCTTTTCATGTGTTTGTTAGCCATCCGTATGTCTTCTTTGGAGAAATGTGTATTTAGTTCTTTGGCCCACTTTTTGATTGGGTCCTTTATTTTTCTGGAATTGAGCTGCGTAAGTTGCTTGTATATTTTTGAGATTAGTTGTCAGTTGCTTCATTTGCTATTATTTTCTCCCATTCTGAAGGCTCTCTTTTCACCTTGCTTATAGTTTCCTTTGTTGTGCAGAAGCTTTTAAGTTTAATTAGGTCCCATTTGTTTATTTTTGCTTTTATTTCCAATATTCGGGGAGGTGGGTCATCGAGGATACTGCTTTGATGTATGTCGGAGAGTGTTTTGCCTATGTTCTCCTCTAGGAATTTTATAGTTTCTGGTCTTACGTTTAGATCTTTAATCCATTTTGAGTTTATTTTTGTGTATGGTGTTAGAAAGTGTTCTAGTTTCATTCTTTTACAAGTGTTTGACCAGTTTTCCCAGCACCACTTGTTAAAGAGATTGTCTTTAATCCATTGTATATTCTTGCCTCCTTTGTCAAAGATAAGGGGTCCATAGGTGCGTGGATTTATCTCTGGGCTATTTTGTTCCATTTATCTATATTTCTGTCTTTGTGCCAGTACCATACTGTCTTGATGACTGGCTTTGTAGTAGAGCCTGAAGTCAGGCAGGTTGATTCCTCCAGTTCCATTCTTCTTTCTGAGGATTGCTTTGGCAATTAGCGGTTTTTTGTATTTCCATACAAACTGTGAAATTATTTGTTCTAGCTCTGTGAAAAATACCATTGGTAGCTTCATAGGGATTGCACTGAATCTATAAATTGCTTTGGGTAGTATACTCATTTTCACTATATCGATTCTTCCGATCCATGAACATGGTCTATTTCTCCATCTATTAGTGTCCTCTTTGATTTGTTTCACCAGTGTTTTATAGTTTTCTGTATATAAGTCTTTAGTTTCTTTAGGTAGATATAGTCCTAAGTATTTTATTCTTTTTGTTGCAATGGTGAATGGAATTGTTTCCTTAATTTCTCTATTTTCTCATTATTAGTGTATAGAAATGCAAGGGATTTCTGTGTGTTGATTTTATATCCTGCAACTTTACTATATTCATTGATTAGCTCTAGTAATTTTCTGGTGGAGTCTTTAGGGTCTTCTATGTAGAGGATCATGTCATCTGCAAACAGTGAGAGTTTTACTTCTTTTCCAATTTGGATTCCTTTTCTTTCTCTGCTCTGACTGCTGTGGCCAAAACTTCCAAAAGTATGTTGAATAGTAGTGGTGAAAGTGGGCACCCTTGTCTTGTTCCTGAAATGCTTTCATTTTCAGAAGAAATGCTTTCAATTTTACACCATTGAGGATAATGTTTGCTTTGGGTTTGTCATATATAGCTTTTATGATGTTGAGGTATAGTTCCTTCTATTCCTGCTTTCTGGAGAGTTTTTATCATAAATAGATGTTGAATTTTGTCAAAGGCTTTCTCTGCATCTATTGAGATAATCATATGGCTTTCATGTTTCAATTTGTTAGTGTGGTGTATTACATTGATTGATTCATGGATATTGACGACTCCTTGCATCCCTGGGATAAAGCCCACTTAGTCATGGTGTATGATCTTTTTAATGTGTTGTTGGATTCTGATTGCTAGAATTTTGTTAAGGATTTTTGCATCTATGTTCATCAGTGATATTGGCCTGTAGTTTTATTTTTTTGTGGCATCTTTGTCAGGTTTTGGCATTAGGGTGATGGTGGCCTCATAGAATGAGTTTGGAAGTTTACCTTCCTCTGCAATTTTCTGGAAGATTTGAGTAGGATAGGTGTTAACTCTTCTCTAAATTTTTGGTGGAATTCAGCTGTGAAGCCATCTGGACCTGGGCTTTTGGTTGGTGGAAGATTTCTGATTACAGTTTCAATTTCCGTGCTTGTGATGGATCTGTTGAGATTTTCTGTTTCTTCCTGGTTCAGTTTTGGGAAGTGGTACTTTTCTAAGAATTTGAGCATTTCTTCCAAGTTGTCCATTTTACTGGCATATAATTGCTGATAGTAGTCTCTTATGATCCTTTGTATTTCTGTGTTGTCTGTTGTGATCTCTTCATTTCTAATTTTATTGATTTGATTTTTCTCCCTTTGTTTCTTGATGAGTCTGGCTAATGGTTTGTCAATTTTATTTATCCTTTCAAAGAACCAGCTTTTGGCTTTGTTGATTTTTGCTATGGTCTCTTGTTTTTTTGCATTTATTTCTGCCCTAATTTTTAACATTTCTTTCCTTCTACCAACCCTGGGGTTCTCCATTTCTCCCTTTTCTAGTTGCTTTAGGTGTAGAGTTAGGTTATTTATTTGACTTTTTTCTTGTTTCTTGAGGTATGCCTGTATTGCTATGAACTTTTCCCTTAGCACTGCTTTTACAGTGTCCCACAGGTTTTGGATTGTTGTGTTTTCATTTTCATTTACGTTTCTATGCATGTTTTGATTTCTTTTTTGATTTCTTCTGTGATTTGTTGGTTATTCAGCAGCGTGTTGTTCAGCCTCCGTATGTTGGAATTTTTAAGTTTTTCTCCTGTAATTGAGATCTAATCTTACTGCATTATGGTCAGAAAAGATGCCTGGAATGATTTCAATTTTTTTGAATTTAACAAGGCTAGATTTATGGCCCAGGATGTGATCTAACCTGGAGAAGGTTCCGTGAGCACTTGAGAAAAAGGTGAAATTCATTGTTTTGGGGTGAAATGTCCAACAGATATCAATTGTCTAACTGATCTATTGTATCGTTTAAAGTTTGTGTTTTCTTGTTAATTTTCTCTTTAGTTGATCTACCCACAGGTGTGAGTGGGGTATTAAAGTCTTCCACTATTATTGTCTTATTGTTAATTTCCCCATTCATACTTGTCTTACATATTGCAATGCTCCTATGTTGGGTGCATATATATTTATAATTGTTATATCTTCTTCTTGGATTGATCCTTTGATCATTACGTAGTGTCCTTGTCTCTTTTTACAGCCTTTGTTTTAAAGTCTATTTTATCTGATATGAGTATTGCTACTCCTGCTTTCTTTTGGTCTCTATTTGCATGGAATATCTTTTTCCAGCCCTTCACTTTCAGTCTGTATGTGTCCCTTGTTTTGAGGTGGATCTCTTGTAGACAGCATATATAGGGGTCTTGTTTTTGTAGCCATTCAGCCAGTCTTTGTCTTTTGGTTGCGGCATTCAACCCATTTACGTTTAAGGTAATTATTAATAAGTATGCTCCTGTTGCCATTTACTTTATTGTTTTGGGTTCGAGTTTATACACCCTTTTCGTGTTTCCTGTCTAGAGAATATCCTTTAGCATTTGTTGGAGAGCTGGTTTGGTGGTGCTGAATTCTTTTCCGTAAAGCTTTTGATTTCCTCTTCATATTTGAATGAGATCCTTGCTGGGTATAGTAATCTGGGCTGTAGGTTATTTTCTTTCATCACTTTAAGTATGTCTTGCCATCCCCTCCTGGCCTGAAGAGTTTCTATTGAAAGATCAGCTGTTATCCTTATGGGAATCCCCTTGTGTGTTATTTGTTGTTTTTCCCTTGCTGCTTTTAATATTTGTTTTGTGTTTGATCTTTGTTAATTTGATTAATATGTGTCTTGGGCTGTTTCACCTTGGGTTTATCCTGCTTGGGACTCTCTGGATTTCTTGGACTTGGGTGATTATTTCTTTCCCCATTTTAGGGAAGTTTTCAACTCTTATCCCAAGTATTTTCTCATGGTCTTTCTTTTTGTCTTCTTCTGTGACTCCTATGATTCGAATGTTGGGGTGTTTAACACTGTTCTGGAGGTCTCTGAGATGTCCTCATTTCTTTTAATTCATTTTTCTTTTTTCCTAATTCATTTATTTCTACCATTCTATCTTCTACTTCACTAATCCTATCTTCTGCCTCTGTTATTCTACTATTTGTTGCCTCCAGAGTGTTTTTGATCTCATTTATTGCATTATTCATTATACATTGACTCTTTTTTATTTCTTCTAGGCCCTTGTTAAACCTTTCTTGCATCTTCTCAATCCTTGTCTCCAGGCTATTTATCTGTGATTCCACTTTGATTTCAAGATTTTGGATCATTTTCACTATCATTATTCAGAATTCTTTATCAGGTAGATTCCCTATCTCTTCCTCTTTTGTTTGGTTTGGTGGGCATTTATCCTGTTCCTTTACCTGCTGGGTATTCCTCTGTCTCTTCATCTTGTTCATATTGCTGAGTTTGGGGTGGCCTTTCTGTATTTTGGCAGTTTGTGGAGTTCTGTTTATTGTGGAGTTTCCTCGCTGTGGGTGGGGTTGTACAGGTGGCTTGTCAAGGTTTCTTGGTTAGGAAAGCTTGTGTTGGTGTTCTGGTGGGTGAAGCTGGATTTCTTCTCTCTGGAGTGCAATGAAGTGTGCAGTAACGAGTTATGAGATGTCAATGGTTTTGGAGTAACTTTGGGCAGCCTGTATATTGGAGCTCAGGGCTGTGTTCCTGTGTTGCTGGAGAATTTGCATGGTACGTCTTGCTCTGAAACTTGTTGGCCCTTGGGTGGTGCTTGGTATCAGTGTATGTATGGAGGCATTTGATGAGCTCCTGTCAATTAATGTTCCCGGGAGTCAGGAGTTCTCTGGTGTTCTCAGGATTTGGACGTAAGGCTCCTGCTTCTGGTTTTCAGTCTTATTTTTACAGTAGTCGCAAGACTTCTCCTTCTATACAGCACCACTGATAAAACAGCTAGGTTAAAGATGAAAAGTTTCTCCACAGTGAGGGACACCCAGAGAGGTTCACAGGGTTACATGGAGAAGAGAAGAGGGAGGAGGGAGTTAGACGTGACCCAAATGAGATGAGGTGGAATCAACAGAGGAGAGAGCAGCTAGCCAGTAATCACTTCCTTATGTGCACTCCACAACTGGACCGCTCAGAGATGTTCACGGAGTTATACAGGGAAGAGGAGAGGGAGGAAGGAGACAGAGGTGGCCAGGAGGATAAAAGGGGGAAATGAAAAGGAGAGAGACAGATCCAGCCAGTAATCAGTTCCCTAAGTGTTCTCCACCATCTGGAACACACAGAGATTCACAGAGTTGGGTAGTGAAGAGAAGGGGTAGGGAGGAGACAGAGGCAACCTGGTGGATAAAAAGGAGAGTCCAAAGGGGGAGAGAGCAGTCAAGCCAGTAATTTCGCTCCCAAGTAAAAATGGGTACTGAAGATTGGGTTCTTAAAGGTACAAAATTGATAACAAAACCAAAAAGCAAAGATTAAAAATCTAGAATAGAGTTTGGAATTTCAAAAATACAATATTAAAGAAAAGAAGAAAAAAAAGCAAGAAAAAAACCCAAAGTCACAAAAATTATAAAATATATACATATATGAAGTTTGCTTTTAAAAACAGGGTCTTTTTTTTTTTTTTTGCAAATAGTAGGTTATAAAAGTGAAAAATAAAGGAGTAATAGAGGACTTAAAATTTTTTTTTAATAAAAAAAAAAGAATGATCGTAAAAATAGTAAAAATATATCTAGGACTTTCTCTGGTGTTGCTGTGTGTATTGTAGGGTCAGTTCATTTTCGGATAGTTCCTTGGTCCGGCTTATATTTCTCAAGATCTATAGGCCCCTTCCTATGTAGTCGGCACTAAAGACAGAGTTTTAATCTATTGCACCTGTCACTTCCAAGGCAGTTCCCTCTGTTTTAACTTCTTCTGTTTGCTGGTTTCTTCAGTGTCTGATTTCCGCCCTGACACAAAGAGGGCAGTGGTGGACACTTTTTTTAGGCTCACTTGTTCAGTCACGCTGTGGGGAGGGAGGGACACTGCAAACAAATAACACTGGCATGTGCTCGCAGTGCCTCAGCCACACTGGGCCTGCCCCCACTGCTCAGGCTCTAGGTTGCTCCGCCGGGAACCGTCTGAGGCCAGCCCTGGGCTTCATGCATCTCCCAGGTCTAAGCCGCTCAGGTTCAGGCACTTGGGTAGTCCTCAGAGGCACAGACTCCGTTGGGCCTGTGTTTTGTGCCCTTCCCAGGTCCAAGCAGCTCAGGCGATGAGGTGTTTGGCAAGTGTGGTCGCTGCGATTTATCACCTCCCCTGTCCCTGCCGCTCGGTTTCGCGGATGTACAACCAGTGCACCTTCTCAGGCAGATGTTGACTGTCCAGAACCCCAAGAAGTCTTAGCAAAGAAGCCTGCTTGCAGTTTGGTAGATAATGTCTCTCTGGGGCTGCGACTGCCCCCTTCTGGCTCTGGCTGCCTGTCACCGGAGGGGGATGGTCTGCAGCCGGCTAGTTCTGTTCAGTCCTTTGTTCTGTGCGCTGGCCTGGCGGTGTGCTATCCCACAGTCTGGTTTGCTAGCCCAAGTTAGTGCACTCAGATGGCCCTCGGGGCATTCAGGCCAGATCCTTACTCTAGGAAATGCAGCCTGCGCCTCCCTGCCCAGCCCCCGTTTGCTAGTGGCGGGTGCAGGTGTCTTTGCTGCTTTTCCGCCGGGAGAGTTACCACTGGGCTCTTAAATCTGCAGGTTTTAATTATTTATTTATTTTTCCTCCCTGTTATGTTGCCCTCTGTGCTTCCAAGGCTCGCCACAGACTCAGCAGTGAGAGTGTTTCCTGGTGTTTGGAAATGTCTCTCTTTTTAAGACTCCCTTCCCAGGACGGAGCCCCGTCCCTACCTCTTTTGTCTCTTTTTTTTGTCTTTTATATTTTCTCCTACCTCCTTTTGAAGACAATGGGCTGCCTTTCTGGGTGCCTGATGTTCTCTGCCAGCATTCACAGTTGTTTTGTGGAATTAACTCAGCATTTAAATGTTCTTTTGATGAATCTGTTGGGGAGAAAGTGGTCTCCCCATCCTATTCCTCTGCCATCTTAGGACCCAGAGGTACATTTCTTAAATTACTGCTCTTTTAATTATCACCTCATATTATCTAATATTGACCTTTCCAGCAATTCCTGTCCCCACCTTTTTATAAGCTAAGATTTAACTCATTGTTTATTAAAAAAGAAGAATAAAGGACAAAATTTTGAATGACAACTTGAATAAATAATGTTGTATTTGTTTTTCTTTTTCCTCAGGCTATATTTTAAAAATCTCTGGCATGAAATTTTTCTGTATACATACCTGAGAATGTATGGTGCTATGATCCACTTGTGACTCACCACAGCCAACATATGAACACCTATTCTATAAATATATAAAAAGGAAAATAAGGCATTTTATAATATGTAAATTTATAATAATAAGCATTACAATTACATTTACAATGAAGTTCTGATCACATTTTAACTTTAAGATTAAATGACTTCCAAACTTAGTTATTTTAACCAAAAGGTACCAGGCACAAAAGAACATAATCAGAATACTTTTAAGCTAAAAGATATGTCACCTCTAATAAAAAGTGTGAAATATTTTAGTGATTTATTAAACTCTGCAAAAAACATTGTAAGTTAATACCCAAAGTTTAAAGTTTAATTTTTATTATCAATAACAATCTTTTTAAAGTATGTTCATTTATGAAATCCTGTGTCAAAAAAATCTTCTAGTTCACCTTATTCAGATATAAATTTTTATAATATCAAACTTTTGAGAAGACACATACTTCCAGGCATGCCCAAAGGTTTGGTCCTCTGACTTTACAATCCTGACAAGAACCCTGTGAGAAGAAGATCGTAGAGATAACATCACCATTCCATTAACATGGCCAAACACATACATTCATTAATATCATACATAAAAATTTGGATTCATGAACACAGGATATTGTATTAATTTATTAAAAAAAAAGAAACCCACGTTTGGTTGAGAGAAAAATGAATATGGCTTTTTAAAGGAAGGGAAAAAAGCCCTCTATCTTACATGAGATTTTTGTATTAAATCTTCTTTAGTTATTTCACCAACTGAATCCAAATGTGGACAATGACTTCGAAAAGATGACATTTTGTTAGAAATGTTTTCCAGTTTCTCAAGGCTTTCCAAATGAGGTAACACCTACAGAAAAATTGACCAGAAAAGTTAATTTTAAAAGTGCTAATATATGAAAAATTATTAAAATAAAAGGTAAAATAAGCATATATGTTTATAAGTTTGTCCTACAAAAGTATATATTTTCAAATACACTGAACCTATTCTCACAACTGAATTTCACAACTGAATTTTGTAGTGCCCTACAAAACTGTATATTCTCAAATACGTTGAGGTTATTTTCACAACTCAATTTCAACACTGGAAATTTACCTACTAATAAATAATCATGTTATTAAAATTGACACTTGTGAGTCAATGCAAGTTTGTTCCTCCACTACTTTTGCTGTTTTTTCCCCTTCTCCAAGTTCAGTTTTTGAGGTAGATGAAAGGGAAAAAACATCAGGTTATTTAAGTATTTACATCCCCTATTTTTCTTTTAAAAAGATTAACCTTTAGGCTAGAATTGGAATTGAAAAGAAAAAGAATTCAGATGGAAACCACTTTCACACTAGCAACAGCCCCCACGGAAGATATAACTATCAGTTTCTCCACCCTGCACCACTCACACTTTAGGCCAGATAATTATCTGTAGCTGGAGGTGTCCTGTACATTGCAAGATAACTTAACAACATTCCTTCTTCTACCAGAACTCCCCCCCACCACCACCCTGAGCTTCAATCACCAAGGTCACTACACAGTGTAAAATTATATTTTCTAGGCAACAAAGTTACCCCAGGTTAAGACTTTGACCAAACTTAGAGCTTGAAAGCAAAAGTGAAAGCTGCTCAGTTGTGTCTGACTCTTTGCAACCCAGTGGACTACAAGGTCCACGGAACTCTCCAAGCCAGAATACTAGAGTGGGTAGACCTTCTCTTATCCAGGGAATCTTTCTGACCCAGGGGTCAAACCCACGTCTCCTGTGTTGCAGGAGGATCATCTGAGCTACCAAGGAAGTCCTTAAACAGTTATAAATTTGATTTGGTAGAACTTTTTTGTTTAATATGTTTACTAATGTGTTAATATCAGCACATTTATAATTGTGTGCATTTATTTTAAAACACAAATGTGCTGAAATATTAATGCTTTAGTAGATATATTAAAAAAGGTTCTATAAAACCAAATCATTTTAATAAGCCCAATATTACACTATAACCTACAAAATACAACAGGAATCACCGTGAAGTTAATGTTGATTAAGTCATGATTTCTAAATATCATATTACTACACAGTATCAAATAAGCCATGCTCCTTGCTTTCAAAGCATGAAATAATTGCTGGGACTTGCCTGGCAGTCAAGTGGATAGAACTCCAAGCTTCTAAGGCAGGGAGTATGGTTCTGGATCCCTGGTTGGGGAACTAAGATCTCACCTGCTATACGGTACAGCCAAAAAACCCAAAACATAAATTAAAATAAGTGCTAATATTTTCCACTTTTAATTTATGTATGGGGAATGGTTTCATACCCACCTCTCACCTCCTTGTGAGGGTGAATTATCTTTTCCCTCTTAGCCAATTACTCCCATTTCCAACTGTAATGGGGTAACAAGCACCAGGAGTCAGTCAACCTAAAAGGAGTCAGTCCTGGGTGTTCATTGGTAGGACTGATGTTGAAGCTGAAACTCCAATACTTTGGCCACCTGATGAGAAGAGCTGACTCATTTGAAAAGACCTTGATGCTGGGAAAGATCGAGAGCAGGAGGAGAAGGGGACGACAGAGGATGAGATGGTTGGATGGCATCACCAACTCAATCGACATGGGTTTGGGTGAACTCCGGGAGTTGGTGATGGACAGGGAGGCCTGGCGTGCTATGGTTCATGGGGTCACAAAGAGTCGGACACAACTGAGCAACTGAACTGAACTAAGAAATCAATTTTAAAAATACATAAAATAATGGTTTTTCAGACACAGACACTAGACAACAGACATTGCAGGACAATGATCCATCTATAAGAAGATAAAAAGAAAGTAACTGCTGCAATTTACTGCCTGGAGAGAACTTTTAGTCTATAATACAAGCAGAAGAAAACCCAAACAGACTTTGGTGATCTTTCTGAGCTGAAGAGACAAAGTTGGAAATTCAGGGAGGCCAAGGTCAGTAATTAGAGAAGGAACTGGAAACCTACTCCAGTATTCTTGCCCGGAGAATCCCATGGACAGAGAAGCCTGGAGGGCTAAAGTCCATGGGGTCGCAAAGAGTCAGACACAACTGAGCAACTAACACACATATACATAAGGTGAGTAATGGGCTTCTCGGGTGGCTCTGTTGTAAAGAAATTGCCTGCCATATTTACAATAGAACGTGAAAGCAACCTAGATGTCCATCAACAGATGAATCGATAAAGAAGCTGTGGTACATATACACAAAGGAATATTACTCAGCCATAAAAAGGAAAGCCCTTGAGTCAGTTCTAATGAGGTGGATGAACACAGAATCTATTTTACAGAGTGAAGTCAGTCAGAAAGAGAAAGATAACTATCATATTCTAACACATATATATACAGAATCTAGGAAAATGGTACTGAAGAATTTACTTACAAGGCAGCAATGGAGAAACAGACACAGAACAGACTTATGGACATGGGGAGAGGGGAGGAGAGAGTGAGATGTATGGGAAGAGTAACATGGAAACTTCCATTACCATATGTAAAATAGATAGCCAACAGGAGTTTGCTGTATGGCTAAGAAACTCAAACAGGGGCTCTGTATCAACCTAGAGTGGTGGGATGGGGAGGGAGATAGGGAAGTTCAAAAGGGAGGGGATATATATATATACCTATGGCTGATTCAGGTTGAGGTTTGACAGAAAACAACAAAATTCTCTAAAACAAATATCCTTCAAAAAAAAAAAAAAAGAATCTACCTGCTAATGTTGGAGCCTCAGGAGACATGGGTTCAATCCATGGGTCAGGAAGATCCTTTGGAGAAGGGAATGGCAACCCTCTCCAGTATTCTTGCTGGCATAATCCCACAGACAGAGGAGTCTAGCAGGTTACAGTCCATGGGGTCACAAACAGTCAGACATGACTGAAGCAACTGAGCATGCATGCAAGGTGAGTAAGAGAAAGTAAAGAACCGAAAAGAAAGTAAGTCAACTCTGGAGATTCCTAAAGGGCGACCATTGTGCCTTCATCCAGGTACTTATGAGCACGTGCCTATGACTAAACCACTTCAAGTAGTGGGAAGAACTACAGGAAAGGGGTAGGTAGAACAATTCTCAAGCCAGCACAGGTCTGTCTGTGTTTCCATAGCCAGAGTTGAAAGATTTCACAATACAGAGGGAATAAAACAAGAGTACTCAGAAGGGTACTGCCTTTGTACAGGGGAAAAATCATCCCTAGAGGAAAGACTACTTTGGTTCTGCCTTCAAAAAGCTCAAAAGCAAGCATTACTGGGTCAAACTGCTCCAAAAGAATTAACTGTGTCCCAGAACAAAGATGAAGAACATTTAAAGGAATGAACAAAACCAGCCCCTAACAAGGTAAAAATCAAAATGTCTGGCTTCCGACAAAACTATTAAGATACAGAAAGAAGGAAAATCTGACCCTCAGTGGGGAGGGGAAAAAAAGAGATCCAGAAATAAGACAGATCAAATCAAGGATACAAACGATAAGAGACATGAAAGACTGGGGGGGGCGGGGGGCGGGGGGGGCGGGGCAAGACCAAAGTCAAGTTTCTAAATGTTAAAAAAACAAAAAGTAAAAAACCAATGTGAAAAATACAATGTGAGATTAAGAGCAGACAAGACAAGGCAAAAAAATAATGAACTTTAAGACACAGTAAAAGAAACTATCCAAATTGAAATATAAAGATTGAGAAAATTAAACAAGAGCATCATTCAGGTGGGAAAGACTAAATTTGATGAAAACTAAAAACCTCCAAATTGAAGCAACCCAAAACACAAGAACAAATAATACCATGGCATATCAAAAACAAGTAGCTTAAAACTGGTAACAGAAAGGACATCTTAAAAGCAGCCCCAAAAGATCCATAATGTAAACTAGAAACATACAAGCCAGAAAGCAGAGAAGCAACATCTTTAGAGTTTACTGAAACGACACCATCAACTAAGAATTCCACACATAGCAAAACATCTTTCGAAAACAAAAGCAAAATAAAGACATCTTTAGTCATACAAAAGCTGAAGAAATTTATCACCAGCAGATTTGCACTATAAAACCTGCATGTATACTTCAATATATTTCCATATAAATCATATACAAATATACAAATCATATACAAATATAGATAGAGACACATAATGTTGGTAATGCTTTATTTTCTTCAATAATATTTTAAAAAATCTCAAGTCAAAGTTTTCTTGGATATATGCAAAATGCATTCACACATGGATACATGCACTCAATCAATCTTCTAATAACAGACATTTCCTTTGTTTCCATATTCTGTCATTTAAAAATCCAGGTATATGCAATGGGTGTGCCATTATATTTGCATTTGTATTACATGGGCCAGTTTATAAAAATAGAGTTTGCAAGATTACTTTCCAAAAATGCGATAACAACTCATATTTCCACTCATAAGGGAATACTATTTTCTGCACAGCAACACCATTTTCTCTACTAGCAACAGATATTACTGGTTGTTTTTTAACTTTTGTCATTTGATGGGTGTGTTGTTATATTTCACTAGTATTTCATTTGCATTGCCCAGATGTTACTGGCTAGCTCAGTCAGTGGAGCATGAGATTCTGCATTACCTTGACAACCTGTGAGACGAGACTGACTGTCTTTTCATGAATTTTACAGCCTTCTAGACTTATTAATTTTCTTTAACGGTTCTTTAAATCTTTTGCCCTTTTTACAGTTGGGCTGATAACCTCTTCTTGTAAAAGGAATCATGTCTTCTATACTGCAACCATTTTTTTCAAACTTATTTGTCTGTTATTGTTCAGCTGCTAAGTTGTGGCCAACTCTTTGCAACCCCATGCACTGCAGCACTCCAGGCTCCCCTGTCCTTCACTATTCTCCCAGAGCTTGCTCAAACTCATGTCCTTGGTGTCGGTAATGCCATCCAACCATCTCAGCCTCTGTCATTCCCTTATTTGTCTATTAAGTTTATGAAAAACACGCAAGTTTATTATCCTAATCATTTTTAAATGTACAGTTCAGCAGCATTAAGAATATTCACACTGTTGGGCAATCAATCTCCAGAAATCATTTCATAATGCAAAGTGAAACTCTACAGCATTACACAGCAGCTCTCCACTCTCCCTCCCACCAACCACTGACAACCACCATTTTACTGTCTCTACAATTTTGATGAGTCAGGGTATTTCACAAGTGGAATACAGTATTTTGTGTCTGGCTTATTTTACTTAGCACAATGTCCTCAAAGTTTATCGATTTTATAGCATGGGCAGGAACTTCCTTCCTTTCCCAGGTTGATTAATATTCAATTGTGATTTCTCACTGTAAGTCTTTAAATATATATAAATATATATATATTTTTTCATTCATTTACTTGGCTGTGCTGGGTCTTAGTTATGGTACATGAGATCTTTTTAGTTCTCATGTGTCATGTGAGATCTAGTTCCTTGACCAGGAATTGAACCTGGCCCCCTGCATTGGGAGCTCAAGAGTCTTAGCCACTAGACCACAAAAGAAGTCCCACCACTGTGGTTTTGATTTGCATTTCCATAATTATTAATGTTGAGCATCTTTTCACGTGCTTGTTAGCCATTTATTTATATACCTTCTTTTGAGAAATGTCTATTCAAGTACCTGAGCCATTTTTTTAATCTAATTGTTTGCTTTTTTGTTGTTGAATTGTAGGAATCCTTCATATACTCTGGATATTTAACTCCTTATTGGATATATTATTTGCAAATATTTTTACCCATTCCAAAGGTGGCCTTTTCACTTTCTTGACTATGTCCTTTGATGCACAATAATTTCTAATTTGATACAGTTCAATTTATCTATTAATTTTTGTGACCTGTGCTTTTAGTGTCATATCTAAGAAATCACTGACAAATCCAATGTCACAAAGTTTCCCCTCTATGCTTTCTTCTAAGTGCTTTAGTTCTTATGTTTATGCCTTTGATCCACTAAAGTTAACTTTTGTATGTTTGGGTAAGGTAAAGATAGAATGCTGTATTTTTGCTTCTGAATATAAAGTTTGCCCAATACCCTTTCTTGAAAAGACTGTTATTTTCCCCACTGAATGGTCTTGGCACTCATCAAAAAATATTTGACCAGGGATACTTTACTAAGATAGTGAAATAGGATCTTGAGTTCACCTCCTTTCACCGGCACATGAAAATCACAACTATTTACAGAGCCACTACAGATGAGAATGACCTGAAGGCAAGCAGAAAAGATTTTTCAGTACTAAAGACATGAAGAAGGAACCATGAAATGGATAGAAGGAGCAGAGATGCAATATAGTCAAGATCCACACACCTGGGCAGCCAACCCACAAAAAGGAGAATAATCACAACTGCTGAGTTTCTCCCTAAGGAGTAAAGGATCTAAGCTCCACACTGGGCTCTCCAGTCCAAGGGTTCTGCAAAGGGAAAACGCCCCAGAACATCCAGCCCTGAAGGCCAACTAGCGCTTGAGTACAGAAGAGATGGAGGTCCATAGGAAACAAACCTCTACTCTTTTATATATATATATATATGTATGCATTTTATTTGGCTGCACTAGGTCTTAGTTGCAGCATGTGGGATCTAGTTCCCTGACCAGGGATTGAATCCAGGTCTCCTGCATTAGAAGCATGGAGTCTTAGTCACTGGACCAGCAGGGAAGCCCCAAAACTCCACTCTTGACTGGGAACCTTTACAAGAGGCAGAACCTGACAGCCAAAAATGTTAATGTAACAGTCAAAATATGGAAGCAACCTTAAAGTCCATAAACAGAACAGATAAAGAATATGTCACACACACACACACACACACACACACGAATGCTACGCAGCCATAAAAGAAAGAATGAAATCTTGCATTTGTGACTACATGGATGGACCTAGAGGGTTTTATGCCAAGTAAGGTCAATCAGAATGATAAAGACAAATACATGTATATGTAATCTAAAAAACAAAACAGAAACAGATTAAAAAAAAAAACAAAACAGAGAACAGGCAGCTGCCAGAGGGGAAGGAGTAGGGATTGACGAGGGGAAAAAAAAGTTAACTATGTGAAGTAACAAATGCTAATAGCTTGATTGTGGTAATTACAATGTATATTTATATGAAACCACATTATACACCTTAAAAATATACATTTTTGTCAATTACACCTTAATAAAGATGAAAATGTTTTTTAAAAATTGATCACTTATGTGCGCACTATTTCTGGGCTCTATGCTATTCCATTAGTCTATGCTTATCTTACAATCAAAACTATTATTAACTTTCTTATGGTATGCTTTATCATTAAAGTATTAATTTTTAATAAAACACAGATACATCTCTTATAACAGCTTCTGAGTTTCTAATCTTAAGGTTTCCTTCACTGTAATTTATAGAGCTAAAACTATAGAATAGCCTTAAATTTTTTTTAAGCAAGGCTTTAATGTATCAGGAGGTTATTGTAAGACAGGAACTCAGATTTATTTTCTTCCAGATGGGCAGACATTTGTATCAGTGCCATTTACTACATAATCTAAATCACTGCAGATGGTGACTGCAGCCATGAAATTAAAAGACGCTTGCTCCTTGGAAGGAAAGTTATGACCAACCTAGACAGCATATTAAAAAGTAGAGACATTACTTTGCCAACAAAGGTCCATCTAGTCAAGGCTACGGTTTTCCCAGTAGTCAGGTATGGATGTGAGAGTTGGACTATAAAGAAAGCTGAGAGCCAAAGAATTGATGCTTTTGTACTGTGGTGTTGGAGACGACTTCTGAGAGTCCTTTGGACTGCAAGGAGATCCAACCAGTCCATCCTAAAGATCAGTCCTGAGCGTTCACTGGAAGACCTGATGTTTAAGCTGAAACTCCAATACTTTGGCCACCTGATGTGAAGGGCTGACTCATTTGAAAAGACAGACCCTGATGCTGGGAAAGATTGAAGGCGGGAGGAGAAGGAGACGACAGAAAATGAGATGGCTGGATGGCTGGATGAGATGGTTGGACACAGTATGATATGAGATGGATCACCGACTCAATGGACATGAGTTTGAGTAAACTCCAGGAGTTGGTGATGGACAGGGAGGCCTGGTGTGCTGCAGTCCATGGAGTCGCAAAGAGTCGGACACGACTGAGCAACTGAACTGAACTCAATTCCTACTGAATTGTAACATTATCTTTACCTTTTATTATATCTGTACATATTTCTATACATATTTTCTAACTGATCTGTCTATGCCCATACTATATTAATCCGATTTAGAGACTACAATATTCTATACAGAATAGTTGACATACTTCCTTCACTGTTCCATTTCAACTTCCTTGGCTACTCTCTAAATACACTAGAAAATCTGATAATTTTCCCTCTTATGTTCCAATATTAATATCAGTTATTTAATTTTATTGTTTTAATGCATCTATTAGAATCTCCAAATGCAATCTGAATATAAAGGTGATGTGAGCATCTATGTCAGGGTCCTTGTATATATTAATGTTTTGCCATTTAGGGTATTTTCTATAATTTCTTTCTATTCTTAATTTGCTTACATTTAAAAAATTTGAAATGGTCTATTTAAAAACTGCAGTTTAGCTGATTTACAGTATCGTATTAGTTAGAAGTGGTCTTAATGAACTCTATGAAATGCCTTTTCAGCAGCTACTGATGGCTTACTATATTCTTTGTTTCATTTGTTGATACTATCTATTATATTAACAAACTTAATACTAATGATCTTTGCATTCATGCAATATATCCTACTGAGTCAAAATGTATAATTAGTCAGTTATTTCATATCTAAATTCTATCAGCTAATATTGTATTTAGAAATTTTGCATTTCTAGAAACAAGTAAGACTGATCTTTTTTGGTAGGTTTTTTTTTCCCTTTTCTGGCCAAGATGCAGGACCTGTGCGATCTTAGTTCCCAAACAGGAATTGAACCTGTGCACCCTGTAGTGGAAGGGCAGAATCCTAACCACTGGACCGCCAGGGAAGTAGTATTTTTATTCAGGGTAAAAGTATGTGTGCTTCACAGAATGCACTGAGTAATTTGCATCTTCAATAACATAGAATAGAGTTTTTAAAAAACTTATATGTTGTTTATAAATTAAATGAAAGTCAGCTGTGAAACCATCTGCTATGCTGCTTCATTCAAGGACCAACTTTCAATGGCCTTCTCAATCCCTGATAGGGAACTGGTAAATTCAAGTTTTCCACTTCTTGGATTAATCCTACTAATTTATATTTTGCTATAAAATTATCCACTTATCTCAATTTTCAACCTTGACATCATGGCATAATATGTAATATTCTGAAGGTCTGAATATGATTCCATTAATCCCTCCTATATCTGGGTATCTATAATGTTTCCTTTCTCATTCTTAATATTGCATATTTTTACTCCTCTGATTTTTTCCCCTCATATGAGGTTTATCTATTAATAATTTATCAGTCCTTGTAAAGAACCAGCTCTGAGGTTTATCCTTCCCACTGTTTTTGTTTTGCTATTTCCAATTCCATTAATTACAGTTTTATTTTTAATCCCCATGCCCTAATTGGTTTGTTTAATTTTCTTAATCCCTAAATATGGGTACTGAATTCCTTTAGCTTTATTTAGTTAATAATAAAAGTATTTAAACTAAAGATTTTCCTCTAAATACCAATGTTTCCCAATAAGATAGAAATATTCTCCTCATTGCTTTCTAGATAGTATGTAATCTCACTTTTTTCTTTAAATCTCACTTTTGATGGTAAAATGTTTTAAGTCCATCAATACAAGAATGAATACACACACGACTGAATATTACACACCAGTTTAACTTGTTATTATCCATCATGAACTGGATGGATAATTTATCAACATGCATAGATCTAAAGGAGCTTCCCTGGTGGCTCAGACAGTAAAAGTGTCTGCTTGCAATGCAGGATATCCAGGTTTGATCCCTGGGTCAGGAAGATCCCCTGGAGAAGGAAATGGCAACCCACTTCAGCACTCTTGCCTGGAAAATTCCATGGATGGAGGAACTTCACAGACTACAGTCCATGGGGTCGCAAAGAGTTGGACACGACCGAGCGATTTCACTTTCACTTTTCATAGATCTAAAGGCCATAATGTTGAATGGAAAAAAAGGAAGATGCACAATGTTACATTCTCTATGATACTACTGAAGTAAAAATTTAACACACCAGAGAGAGATAAATTAGGAATTTGGGATTAGCAGATACAAAGTACTATATGTAAAATAGATAAGCAAGGTCCTACTGTATAGTACTGTATAGTACAGGGAACTGTATTATCTTGTAATAAACTATCGTGGAAAACAAGATGAAAAAGAATGTATATGTATAACAGAATCACTTTGCTCTATACCAGAAACTAATACAACATTGTAAATTAACCATACTTAAATTTAAAAAAGAAAGAAAAGTTCAACCAAAAACAAAATGTATAACAATAGTACATTGTATCTATCTGTATGTACACATCCACTGTAAAAGCACAAAAATATAGCCTTGAAGGTTATATATTCTGAATGTTGCCTCAGAGCAAAGAAGAAAAGGGGACTAGGGAAAGATTAGTTCTCTCTGTTCTAAATTAATGTTCTGGTATTTAAACAACTTAATGAGAATTAATAGATGTAAAAAAAAAAGCTAACCATTTGTATCAAGGCTATTTAATATTCTCTATAATTAAAGACAACACTATCAAAATAGAAGGCCCTTAATATTCTAGTTTTTTAGCTTTACTTAGTTAATTCACTATGGTAACAAAACCATTCTTTTTTCCTTCTGTTGATAAAGAACATTGAGAGTAGGGCATTCAAATAAAGGAGGGTAAGACAACAGGGGTCATCAGCTACTTCAATTTCCTCTGAAAGTGTACACCAAAAGAAAGAAGGCATGCATGCTTTCATTCTGGTCTGAAAGTCTGTTCAAGGGAGACAGGAACTAGACATTAGAAAAGACAAGCAACATGAAAGCAGTAAAAACAATAGCTACATGAAAAAGCTATTTGTTCAGTCTACAGATGTAGAACCCACAAAACTCTAAGACTCTGTTAGAAGCTTGTGGATCAAAGGTTGGGAATCACTACTAGAGTGAAAAAAAAAAAATCAAACTTTGGGTGGAAATTAAAGCTTTCCATAACTTGACCTCAAGGTGCAATCTTTATCAGGCAACTTTTCCCCTCTTTCTACCACATCTAGACAATCTGAAATCTCCTCAGTCATAAAGATGGCAAGAGCAACAACTGGAAAATCTAGACTGAAATGACAGCATTCATTCTGTACGATGTACAGCTTTGGCAGGGACTCAGCTGCTCATTCACAGATTTAAAACTGCTTCTGAAGATACTACTTTTAAGGCGGTGGGAGATATTTTAGCAGTACAATCCCCAAGTTTCTGGGCCCAAATTCTAACCTGGTCATCCTACTAACAGAACAGTAGATACTCAAATTTTAATATTGGAAAAGCATAGGGACCAGTGTTATCAATATTTGTTATATATCAGACATATTAATAGTTGATAACCTAAGGAGAATCTTTTAATATTGAAAAACTGCCTATAATCCATTATCTAGCCTATTCCAAGATCATGGCATCTGGTCCCATCACTTCACAGCAAACAGATTGGGAAAAAGTGGCAGATTTTATTTTGGGGGCTCCAAAATCACTGTGGACAGTGACTGCAGACACAAAATTAAAAGACACTTACTCCTTGGAAGAAAAGGTATGACACGTAGTGTGTCAGATAATCACTCAGTCGTGTCCAACTCTTTGTGACCTCATGGACAATAGCCCACCAGGCTCCTCTGTCCGTGGGGATTTTCCAGGCAAGAATTCTAGAGGGGGCTGCCGTGCTCTCCTCCAGGGAATCTTTCCGACCCAGGGATTGAACCCAGGTCTCCCGCACTGCAAGTGACTTCTATACCATCTGAGCCACCAGGAAGCCATGACAAACCTAGACAGCACATTAAAGAGCAGAGACGTCCTTTTGCTGACTAAGATCCATATAGTCAAAGCTACTGTTTCTCTAGTAGCCGTGTAAGTGTAAGACTTGGACCGTAAAGAAGGCTGGGCACCAAAGAATCGATGCTTTGGAGAATACTCTTGAGAGTCCTTTGGACAGCAAGGAGATCAATCCAGTCAATCCTAAAGGAATCAACCCTGAATATTCGTTGGAAAAACTGATAGTGAAGCTGAAGCTCTAACACTTTGGCCACCTGATGCAAAGAGCCAACTCTGGAAAAGACCCCAAGGCTAGGAAAGACTGAGGGCAGGAGGAGAAAGGGTGACAGAGGATGAGACGGTTGGATGGCATCACCAACTCAATGGATACGAGTTTGACCAAACTACCAGAGACAGTGAAGGACAGGGAAGCCTGGTGTGCTGTAGTCCATGGGGTTACAAAGAACTGGACACAACTTAGCTAATGAATATCAAGCCTATTCTAAAAGGTAAAGCTATTTCTAAAGAATCAGAGTCAAGAAACTGTGAGAAAAAAATTTACGTCAGGAGAACTAGTTGCTAATTTACTGGCTACACAGAAGATTAATATGAATCCAGAATAAAGTCTGTAACAGCAGATGGCAGAACTCTTCAATATTTTTAACAAAAATATGGATAAAGACACAGAAGGCAGGCTAGTGAAATCTAATTATAAAAATAATTTTACCAAAAAAGTTTATTTAGGAAAGTGAGCTAAAATTAACAAGGATGGATGTAATATTCTATATTGGGATTCAGAGAGTCTACTGTCTAAAGTAAGGCCAGAAAAGAGTTTCAAGTATTTAGATTCTAGATGCTACAGAAGATGAATGAAACAACAGTACAGTTCTTGTTCAATTTATCAACAGAACAACAGGTTTCAGAACAAAAACAGTAGCCAGTTTTATTGTACTAAGTAGATTATATCTCCAATGTATTATTTATGAAGAATACTAAAAGCTACAGAATACAAATGCTTTCCACAGTCTTAAATAATGTGAAAATTGTATCATGGTAAGACAACACTATGGCTAAAAGTAAAGTTGTCAAAGCAAGCCTAATTAAAGGCCTGGTTCAAATCCAAGCTCCACTATGTCCTAGGTTTGTGACAAGTGTTAAGTCACATCTCTGTTCCTCAGTTCCCTTATCCATAAAATTGACATCATTACAAAAGTCTACCTTGTGAAGTTGTGGGTATAACACATATGTTAACATATATTGATATAAATTACTTGGAACAGAGTGACAGTGAGCACTCAATAAACCACAAGTAAGAAAAGTTAAGACAGCAGAAGGCAAAAGCTGGAGGACTAGAGGGGAGTTCCTGGAGGTCCAGTGATTAGGACGCAGCACTTTTACTTCCTAGGCCTTGGCTCAGTCCCTGGCTAGGGATCAAAGATTCTGCAAGCCTCACCATATGCCACCACCCCGCAACCAAAAAAGTCCTGGAAAGTAGGATATCCCCCATCATTGTTACACACAGAGGCTTGAAGCCCAACCGTTAGGTGTTTCAAAGGACAGCAATTTGGCCCAAAATCAGTTCTAATATTCTCTGACTACAGAAAAATTGATTTGTCTGTCAGTTTCAGCCTACACAACTGCTTCACTACTACAACTAATCTGATTATTTCAACTGTACTATTTTAAATATTAGGTTTTAAAATGATTTCAACTGCAATAAGCTTATAGCTAATTTTTCCATGTTTACAACAGAAGAAAATTGCTACTCAACAAAAGCAAGCCAAAAATATTGACAATGGAAGTATCAGTGAAAAGAGTACAATAATAAGCAGAAAGATTTGGATTTCTTCTAAGTATGTGTGGATACTTTTAATTTATAAAATCTGCTGTTGAGGACTTACTTTTGAGAACTGTTTCTTGTCCTTTAAACAAATATTCTAGCAAACACAAACTCTTTAAAATCTTTGCACAGATCTCACAGTGTTATAGCTCTTTCCTTAAGCATTCTTAATTTTCCTTCAAACCATAAAACAGAAAAAGAAATTCAGTTTTAATCTAATTTTCCTCTTCCTGGTGTGAGTGGTAAAGAATCTGCCTGTCAAAGCAGGAGATGCAAGAGACATCAGTTCAATCCCTGGGTCAGGAAGATCCCCTGGAGACACGGCAACCCACTCCTGTGGGTTCCTGCCTAGAAAATTCCACAGACAGAGGAGCCTGGTAGGCTACAGTCCTTGGGATCGCAAAGAGCTGGACATGACTGAGCACACACATGCGTGTACACATATCTGTCCCACTGATTCTTAACGGTCTAATTAATGACAGGCTTATTAAGTCTACTAAGAGAACTGTATAATCCAACATCCGCTGGATTACCGAAAAAGCAAGAGAGTTCCAGAGAAATGTCTATTTCTGCTTTATTGACGCCTTTGACTGTGTGGATCACAATAAACTGTGGAAAATTCTGAAACAGATGGGAATACCAGACCACCTGACCTGCCTCTTGAGAAACCTGTATGCAGCTCAGGAAGCAACAGTTAGAACTGGACATGGAACAACAAACTGGTTCCAAATAGGAAAAGAAGTACGTCCAGGCTGTAAACTGTCACCCTGCTTATTTAACTTATATGCAGAGTACATCATGAGAAACGCTGGGATGGAAGAAGCACAAGCTTTAATCAAGATTGCCGGGAGAAATATCAATAACCTCAGATATGCATATGACACCACCCTTATGACAGAAAGTGAAGAAGTAAAGAGCCCCTTGATGAAAGTGAAAGTGGAGAGTGAAAAAGTTGGCCTAAAGCTCAACATTCAGAAAACGAAGATCATGCCATCTTGTCCTGTCACTTCATGGCAAATAGATGTGGAAACAGTGGCTGACTTTGTTTTGGGGCTCCAAAATCACTGCA
This sequence comes from Ovis canadensis, assembly GCF_042477335.2. Lineage (NCBI taxonomy): Eukaryota > Metazoa > Chordata > Mammalia > Artiodactyla > Bovidae > Ovis > Ovis canadensis. The sequence goes on from NC_091245.1 coordinate 55,078,444, forward strand.
GATGGTGACTGCAGCCATGAAGTTAAAAGACACTCCTTGGAAGGAAAGTTATGACCAACCTAGACAGCATATTCAAAAGCAGAGACATTACTTTGTCAGCAAAGGTCCATCTAGTCAAGGCTATGGTTTTTTCCAGAAGTCATGTATGGATGTGAGACTTGGACTATAAAGAAAGCTGAGTGCTGAAGAATTGATGCTTTTGAACTGTGGTGTTGGAGAAGACTCTTGAGAGTTCCTTGGACTGCAAGGAGATCCAACCAGTCCATCCTAATGGAGATCAGTCCTGGGTGTTCCCAGGACTGTTCCCAATGATCTGTTCATTGTTCATTGGAAGGAATGATGTTGAAGCTGAAACTCCAATACTTTGGCCACCTGATGCAAAGAGCTGAATCATTTGAAAAGACCTTGATGCTGGGAAAGATTCAGGGGAGGAGGACAAGGGGATGACAGAGGATGAGATGGTTGGACGGCATCACCGACTCAACAGACATGAGTTTGGGTAAACTTCAGGAGTTGATGCTAGACAGGGAGGTCTGGCATGCTGTGGCTCATGGGGTCGCAAAGGGTCAGACACAACTGAGCGACTGAACTAACAGAACTATATAACCTCCTGATTTCTCCACTTGCAATCTATCTGTTCTACAACCTTATCTTACTTAACACTGCCACAGTAAATCACCCAAACTGCATAGCTCTAATCTAGCAACCTAGCTTTAAATAAAATTCCTTAGTTGAGATGTATAAATATTAATCAGCACTTGCCATAAAGAAAAAAAAAAACTGTCCAATAATGGCAAAGTATAGTCAACTGTAGCCTTAACTACTTGAAATAATTGTGACAAACACTAGGGGGAGGAGGAAGAGAGAGGAAGAGAAATGGAGAACAAAAATGAATGGGTATAAGAGCTCATCAAGGCTATGGTTTTTCCAGTGGTCATGTAAGGATGTGAGAGATGGACTGTGAAGAAAGCTGAGCGTCGAAGAATTGATGCTTTTGAACTGTGGTGTTGGAGAAGACTCTTGACAGTCCCTTGGACTGCAAGGAGATACAACCTGTCCATCCTAAGGGAGATCAGTCCTGGGTGTTCATTGGAAGGACTGATGCTGAAGCTGAAACTCCAATACTTTGGCTACCTCATGCGAAGAGTTGACTCATTGGAGGGGACCCTGAGGCTGGGAGGGATTGGGGGCAGGAGGAGAAGGGGACGACAGAGAATTAGATGGCTGGATGGCATCACTGACTCGATGGACATGAGTTTGAGTGAACTCCAGGAGTTGGTGATGGACAGGGAGGCCTGGCGTGCTGCAATTCATGGGGTCGCAAAGAGTCGAACACGACTAAGAGACTGAAATGAACTGAACAGAAGCGAAAACCAGCTGATGGTACTTTTCACCTTAAGTCACTTCTGAGCAAGATGGAAAGGTAATTAAATTAACAGACTATCAACATTATGGAATACTAATAGAATATAACATTAAAACTAGTTTAGGACATGTAGAATCATAGAAAAACAAAGGCAACCGCCATATTCTAATGAGAACCATTCTAAGAAATCGTGTCAATTTTTTGTCTGTATCAGAATACTGTTGATTATTTAAAAAAGAATCAAAATTTATTCATCCAAATAATGCCTCTGCTAAAAATATTAGCAATTCTTCCTTCAGGATTTTACAGGTAAAAACTGCAGGAACCTGTATTACTTTATGCCACAATTAGTCCCATATTTTCACCATATTGACATATTTCAGGAGTGCGCTAGCACCAGGAACTTAGAAGTTAATTTAACAAAGGCCTAATCAAGTATAGGTCAGGTACTATATATCTAGGGCGGGTGGCAGCACTGTTCAATTCTCCACCCTACTTGCCCTTTTGAATGAATAGTCATCTACACTCGACTTTATCAACACTCTCCAACACCCTGTAATTCTTTTATGCTCCTGAAATAACTAATTGGAACGTCAGTGGCCTGTCAATCCTCCTCAATCACAAGTTACCTAACTCTTAAACCTCAGTGCCTTTTTAGAGTACCTCTTCATGTTCTGTATTCTATCAGTTACCAGATTCTACCACTTACTGCTGATCGATCACTTCTCAACTCACATTTCTTCTAGGTCTCCACCTAAACTGAGCCTTTCATTTCACATCTGGATTATTTAATGAGAATGCCTATTGACAGACAACTGTTGACATCTGGCCCCCATCCCGTCAGCTCACCTTGAGCTGGCACAGAGTATTCTGCTAGATTCCCAACTTCAACACTTCTCTGCTTCTAAGTTCTCCAGCCAGACAGGAGCTTGCCCAGCACTAGCAAATGCAACAGAAGGACAATCTCAATCAGTGAGGCCTGGGAATAGGTAGAAAAACTCCCCAGCTACCTTTCATTTGCTGGGACAATTCTGAGGCAGTTCTACAAAAATTTCCACAGGATTAAACCCCCAGTTGCCCATCACTGGCTTTTTCCCCTTTCCTGACTCTTTACCCTTGTGCTTCCTGGCATCTCACCTGCATTCACATTATATCCAGGTCTGCTTTCAAGATAGCACTTCAGAGGAACTGTAAAGAGTCACAAAAGTGACATTATCAAGATCTTGCTTAGCCTAAAGCTGCCCAGGTGTTCTCTTGGTCTCAATCCTCTCCCAAATCACAGCTCATTCTGCATTCATGTGGATCATATACTGTGTGTGCTGTAAAGAGTCACAAAAGTGACATTATCAAGATCTTGCTTAGCCTAAAGCTGCCCAGGTGTTCTCTTGGTCTCAATCCTCTCCCAAATCACAGCTCATTCTGCATTCATGTGGATCATATACTGTGTGTGTGTGTGGTAAGTCGCTTCAGTAGAGTCCGACTCTTTGTGACCCTATGGACTGTAGCCCACCAGGTTCCTCTGTCCATGGGATTTTCCAGGCAAGAATACTGGAGTTGGTTGCCATGCCCTCCTCCAGGGATCGAACCTTCATCTCTTCTGTCTTCTGTATTGGCAGGGCTTTTTTTTTTTTACCACTAGCACCACCTGGGAAGCCTGAAACACACACCTCTTCTAACAAAACATCTTCAATGAAGGCTTTTGAAATTTGTCTTTTTCATCTCTTACTACTAGCTTATATAAACCATAACTTATTATCAGCCAAATTCTCAAATATAAGTTGTACCTTCCCAGGAACGCGATAATCTGTTCATTAGAAATGTCCTCCGGTTGAAAATCCTGCACACGTCAAATATCATCTCTATCAAGATTCAATCACAAGTAATGTCTTCTTCATCTGAATTCCTGATTATAATACCATAGCATGATTATATGATTATAATACCATAAATACCTGATTGTAATACCATAATACCATACACAACCTTACCATAGTTGTATAAAAAATTACCCAAGCCTGACTACAAACCTGACTCTAAGGGCTGAAACCATGTTTCACTCTTTTTATTTTCCAGAGGGCTTTCCGTGATAGACCCACAGAAACTGACCTACTTGGCGTTCTAAAGTAACTTTTGAAAAGAATAGTTATTTTGACATATGCATTGTTTCTTAAGTATTAGTTCTCCTGATACACACATGCTCACACACACACTATATTGTAAAAAATTCATGCTTTTTATAGACAAACCAACTATATTCATCTCATTCTCTTTGCAGCTACTTATCAAAATGCTCCTGAAATTGCATGCAGACTTGAAAAGTTTAAAAACTGTATGAGGGACTTCGCTGTGGTCCAGTGGTTAAGACTCCGAGCTCCTGAGTCTGATCTCTGGCCAGGCAACTAGATGCCACTTGTCACAACTAAGACCCAGCGCAGCCAAATTAAAAAAAAAAAAAAAAGTCAAACAAAAAAATCTACACTAAAAAAAGCTGCTATTTATCCCTTTATTTTTTAGACATGACTACATTTCACAGTTCTCCCCAAAAATCTTTCACCATTTATGCTCTTCATTTCCTTTAAGAGTCCACAGTCTGTCACATGTTACAGTTCACTGTGCTCCAAAATCTAGCTGAATTCCAATTTATATCAAAGGTTATTTCAGCAAGATTATTTCAGGCTTTAGAGAAATTCTAATCCTTCCACAATCTCAAAATGTCTCTGTTGTGGGAAAAGGCTTTACTTCTTGGAATTCCTAACTCAGTGAACAGGCATGAGGATCAAATAAGATTGTATATTTGAAAAGTCACTGAAGATTATAACAGCAATACATAAACCTTAAAATTATATCCTCAAACGATTTTCAAACGATTTCAAACTATTAAAATAATTTATCTACTACAATCTAATGCCATTGAATGCATTTACGTTTTTGGTTTCAAATAGGTTATAAAGAATCACAAAAGACAAAAAAGTGAAAGCTGGCTCTAAACCCATAAGAAGCAATGTTAAGCAGACAATCTCTCTTGCATATGGCAAGAGGTCAAATAATTTATTTCTGGAATATTTCTTGTACTGTCCATTTTTTTAAAATCCTGCCAAAGTAAAGTAATATAAAGCCCCTGGTGTTGTACAATTTATTCCTAATACTTTTTCTTAAGATTAGCATTTCAATAAGATTCCCATTTTCCCTCATGTTTATATTAACAGCATGAATTCACTAACAATATTCATATTATGTTCAGACCAAATAGCTTATTATTTGCTTTGGTCAGACCTTTCCAGATGATACATTTGCTTCAACCAGAAACGAACTAGGACAGCCTCATTATATTTTGAAAGAGATTTTCCTTAAAAGAAAAATAATCTGATCAAACTAAAAAATTCTACAATTCTATACATCTATTAAGCAAGAAGTCTAGAGATCCTTGTGGTAAAATTCAGCGTCAGTTCAGAGCCTACGCGCCTGCCGGTGTTGTCACCACTGTCCCAATTTTCCTGGCCTTATATTGATTATATGAAACCGTAAACCCTAAAAATACTTGTGTAAAGCACCAGAGTCACCTAACAATCATTCAAAAGAAGAGCATTTTATAGTGGGTAAATATGTAAGAGTAAAGGTCTGGGAAACCACACACCATGGAAACTGACTCAAACAAAAGCTGCGGATGGACAGACCGCAAGGGCTACCGTAACCTCTGAAAACAGTCGGATTAAATATTCACCGAAGAAAAATTCCAGGGACGACGACGCCTAGGTTTTCCCGCTGACAACAAAGAATAACGGAGCCCCTGGGGCTGCACGAATGGGTCCGATCACCCCAACTGCGCCGCAAAGCGAAACCAGAACCCCGGAGCCAGCGCGCTGCGGGGCTTCCAGTCTTCCGCGCCCACCGTGCCGGGCTGGCAAGCTGGAATGCGGACCGAGGAAGGAGCGGAGACCTTCTCAGGGACTCCCCTCACCCCTCCTGCCTTCCAGGGAAGCGCCCCCTGGGCACCCTTCCTCAAATGTACGACTGACTCGCGTCCTCCGCCGACCCCTACCGGGCCGGCCACCAATCATCAGCGCAAAGCACTGGAGGGGTCTAGGCCTTCTACCCACACGCGCGCTCACCACCATCCGGAATCAAGAAAAAGAGGCCGCTACAGCAGCCACAGCTCCGGTGCGCGGCAGCGAGAACACAGATCGGCCCCTGGCTGCAGGCGGGCGCCTTTCGGCCCTGAGCCCCTCCCAGCAGCGTCGCGCTCACCTCCAAGGCCTTCCCCACGGGCCCCGCCAGCGCGGCCAACGGTGGCCTGTGGCCGCACCTTCACCAACTCCTCTTTTCTTCTCCTGACCTAGGAGACGGGAGGCGTCACGTCCTGGGCGCCGGAAAACAGCTCCGCAGCTTAGCCCGCGGGCTCCCCGCCTCCCGCACCCGCCACTTCCCGCAGCAGCTACCGCTCCTTCCGGTGTCTCAGCCGTCGCCGCAGGCGTCTGGGGAGTTGCGGGAGGGCGGGGAGGGGCGGGGCTACGAAGAGAGCCCGCCCCGCCTCTGGGGGCGTGGCCGCGGCGGCCGGGTCCAGGTGCGGAGACCCAGGCTGCTGTCCCCGCTGAGACTTCCTAAGGAGCTAGCGGCTCGGGGAGCGTGTACCTGTAGAGCAGTTTTGGATTTGAAACACTTCGTTTCTACACGAGTTCTCGCCCTCTTGTACAGTCACACTACGACCGTTAACAGGTCTGTCTCGATGCATTACAGAATTTGCGTTTAGGCTGCCCACTAAAGGGGCAAAGAAAGTTTACTTACTTCAACACTTTTTCCTTCCTCTCTTTCTTCTTCCAGCATCTTAGGACCTAGACTCTCTGATAGTCATTGTGTTTCTTCTCCCACTTCTACAAAGTAGAAATTCATCTCTCCCATTTTCCCTTAGGCCAAAATCAAGATCAGATCAATTATTTATTGAAACCTTAGTATCTGCTTAGTGACTAGAGCATTTAAAGAGATCTGCCTTCTATTAATAATTAATGGACCTGTTAAAATCCATTCAATTGATTAATATGCAAACAATAAAACAGTTAATATTAATTGTTCCAACTGTCAATTTCAACGTGTCTGTTTATCTCTAACTTTTCGGTCTCCAAAATGGGAGCTTGTACTCAAGAGTTATGTAAGATGATCGGTCTCTGTCAGAAACAAATAGAGAATATGGGAGCTTCTAATTCTATCAATTTATATCAAAGGTTATTTCAGCATCTTTGATATGCTAAAAATGAAAGAAATGAATTTTTGCCATCATCTTATGTAGGAATTGACACCAAGCCCTCAGTTTGCACCACAACCTATCCTGGGTTAACTGACTGTCAGCATATTTCAAAATATTGCAGTTTACATGCTGGAAGATCTCAGCAATGTGTTAAATTTTTATTTCCTGAAACCATTGGTTCCCTGATACCTTGTAGCAAAGTACTGTCTAACAAAAGGAGAGTTTTATAGGTTTATTTGGAAAAAGACATTTAAAATTTTATAAACCTTTCTGGTGATAAGTGGCTGTTGTTAGCAATGCTAACAACAAAACAACTTTTTAATGTATACATTTTCCTATGGCCCTAGAGTAAAAGCTGTGTTTCAAAAATGAGTGAGAACTGCTTTTTGAAAGAAACTTGTGCAATAAAGAGAGCATTTTGAAAAAGGAGGTTTGAAACTGTTTCCATTATTAAGTAATACTGCTGGCAAAAATTGTCACCTATTAAAAAGTCATCTCTGCATCAAAAGACACTATAAAGAGATGAAGGAGTTAAGTCAGCAAATAGGAGAAAACATTTGAAATATGTATCAATGTGACTAATAAAGGGCTCATATATAAATGTGTATATACATATATATATATATTTCCATGAATCATTAAGACACTAAACAGACAAAAGACAAAAGTCATTGCTCCAAAAATTCCTGTGTTGAAAATGTATCAGTGATGTTATGGTATTGCAGAGTTTGAGCAAATTTAGCTCAGACCCAAAGTCTTCCCACCAACCTGCTTAATAACCAACATCCTCTTTTCTCTTTGACTTATCTGTCCTTCAGGAATTCTAAGACAAAGGGAAAACAGATGATGTGACTTTTCAAGGCAGATGTGACTCATTGCCTAGATGACAACAGGCAACTGCCTTTCATTTGGACACCAGGTCAAGTCCTTGCTATGGATCAGTCCTTAAAAATGAAGCAAATTCACACTGATAATGCAGTAGCTCTCCCACTTTAAACTTTCATGGATTCCCACCCTTCTTGCCAACGCCTGGTTTACCTTTATCCTTTTATCCCTATATATCTAGAATCTTTAATTTCTGACTCTTTTTCAAACAATACCTCAACAATAGGCTATAAGAAAGGATGCTGTCACTGGGAAATCTATCAACTCCCTCTCAGACAGGAGAGATTATACATTCCATAGAATGGACACCCAGCTGAATCACATTAATTCTGGCACAGAACTCTGGAAGTGCCACTTGTGTCCAGCCTATATGAACTGTACACCCTGAAGTCATGTATCAGGCCAGATAGGGAAGGCTCTCCAAATGGGATCGGGAGAGGGGCAGAGGGAGGGAATGAACATCAAAACAAATACCTTCTCATTTTTGCAACTAAGAGCAGGTAAAATAGCAAAGCACAAAACATACATTTCAATGCTCCTTAAAAGCCTTTATAAATGCTGTTCCCTCAGATACACTTGTATCAGATATAATTTGACCAGATACTCTAAACTCCAATCCCTCATTTACCTAACTCCTACCTAGATATTCCCTGTTTAAAGGAGCTCTCTTGAGAACTTCCCAGGTGGTCCAAGCAGTTAAGAATCTGCCTTGCAATGCAGAGGGCTCAGGTTTGATCCTTGGTCAGGGAACCAAGGTCCCACCTGCCGCAGAGCAACTAAACAGATGAACCACAACTGGAGAGTCCCTGTGCTACAACAAAAGATCCCATGTGCCATTTAAGATCTGACACAGCTGAATAAATAAACAAACATTAAAGAAAAACAAAGTAGCATTCCTAAAATAAAGTAGCACTCTTCACTCCTTTATTTTTCATTTTAGTATCCCATTTGTTTCCTTCAGAGAATTTATTATGAATGTGAATTATTTCAAGATTTTTGTGTGCATTTAATTCTTTGCCTATTTTCTCTAAACTGTATTTCTCTCTTCTTCTCAATATTCTCAGAGATTAGTACTGAAGGACCCAAACCTTTGTTGGCTTTCAGCTGGGGGCAGTTGACATCGGCCCCCTGGTGGATATTTGGCGACATCCTTCAATAGGACTAGAGAGAAAAAGAAACACATTCCTTTGCATTAACCTGACAAAGGAGTCCAAAATGTTATTAGTGACACTGTTGAGAAACCATGTTTGAACTAAAACTGATGCTTTACAATATGTCTTTGGTTACAAGTGACAGATAAGATAAGGTAAATAGTCACTCAGTAGTGTCTGACTCTTTGCAACCCCATGGACTATACCCACCAGGCTCCTATGTTCATGGAATTCTCCAGGCAAGGATACTGGAGTGGGTAGCCATTCCCTTCTCTAGGAGATCTTCCTGACCCACGGCTCAAACCAGGGTCTCCAGCACTGTAGGCAGATTCTTTACCATCTGAGCTACTGCTGCTGCTGCTGCTGCTGCTGCTGCTGCTAAGTCACTTCAGTCGTGTCCGACTCTGTGCGACCCCATAGACGGCCTCCTACCAGGCTCCTACTGGAATGGGTTGCCATTTCCTTCTCCAGTGCATGAAAGTGAAAAGTGAAAGGGAAGTTGCTTAGTTGTGCCCGACTCTTAGCGACCTCATAGACTACAAGAAAGCCCCAATAAGTGACAGAAATCTAATTAAATCATCATTCCTAATTTGATGAACACACTGCATTTGGTAGGGAGCAAGAAGAAAACAATTTTGTTCTCTCTCATTATTGTCCCTGAATATCTCTAAGGATCCCTCCCTATTCCTCAGACAAATCTTAGTCAAAGCCTTTAGCTTTTTCCCTGGAATTATGATCTCTTTAATATTCATTTTTTTTGAGTTTGCCATCTTACAGGGTTTTGGTTTTTTTGGCCATGCCACACAGCTTGTGAGATCTTAGTTCCCCAACCAGCATGACAAAACTCTCTTAGCCTTTCCCCTGCTTCATTTTGTACTTCAAGGCCAAACTTGCCTGTTATTCTGAGTATCTCTTAACTTCCTACTTTTGCATTCTGATCCCCTATGATGAAAAGAACATCTTTCTGGAGTGTGAGTTCTAAAAGATCTTATAGGTCTTCACAGAACTGGCGAACTTCAGGTACTTCAGCATCAGTGGTTGGGGTATAGGCTTAGATTACTATGATGTTGAATAGTTTGCCTTAGAAACAGACTGAGATCATTTCGTCATTTTTGAAGTTACATCCAAGTACTGCATTTTGGACTCTTGTTGACTATGAGGGCTATTACATTTCTTCTAAGGGATTCTCGCCCACAGTAGCAGATATAATGGTAATCTGAATTAAATTCTCCCATTTCCATTCATTTTAGTTCAGTGATTCCTAGGATATCTATGTTGAGTCTTGCCATCTCCTGCTTGCCATGTCCAATTTACCTTGATTCGTGGACCTAACATTCCAGGTTCCTATGCAGCAATGGACTTTATTTCATCATCAGACACATCCGCAACTGAATGTTGTTTCTGCTTTGACCCAGCCCACTTCATTCTTTCTGGAGCTATTAGTAATTGCCCTCTACTCTTCCCCAGTAGCATATTGGATACCTTCTGATCTGAGAGGCTCAGCTTCTGGTGGGGTGTCTTTCTGCCTTTTCATACTTCTCGGGGTTCTCAAGGCAAGAATACCGGAATAACTTGGCATTTCCTCCTACCATTTCCTTCTTAAAGAGATGAGAATACCAGATCACCTTACTTGTCTTCTGAGAAACCTGTATGCAGGTCAAGAAGCAACAGAACCAGACATGGAACACTGACTGGTTCAAAATTGGGAAAGGAGTATGACAAGGCTGCCTGCTTACATAACATATGCAGAGTATATCAAGCAAAATGCCAGGCTGAATGAATCGCAAGCTGGAATCAAGATTGCCAGGAGAACTATTAACAACCTTAGATATGCAGAAAATACTCTAATGGCGGATGGTAAAGAGATACTAAAGAGCCTCTTGATACAGATGAAAGAGGAGAATGAAAAAGCTGGCTTGAAACTCAGAATTAAAAAAAAAGCTAAGATCATGGCATCTGATCTCATCACTTCATGGCAAATAGAAGGGGAAAAAGTGGAAGCAGTGACAGATTTTATTTTCTTGGACTCCAAAATCACTGCAGGAGGTGACTGCAGCCTTGAAATTAAAAGATGCCTGCTGCTTAGAAGGAAAACTATGACAAACCTAGATAGCATGTTAAAAAGCAGAGACATCACTTTGTTGACAAAGGACCATATATAATCAAAGGTATGGTGTTTCTAGTAGTTGCGTACAGATGTGAGAGTTGAACTATCAAAAAGGCTGAACACCAAAGAATTGATGCTTTTGAATGGTGGTACTGGAGAAGACTCTTGAGAGTTCCTTAGACAACAAGGAGATCAAACCAATCAATCCTAAAAGAAATCAACCCTGAATTTTGTTGGAAGGACAGATGCTGAAGCTGAAGCTGTAATACTTTGGTCACCTGATACAAAGAGCTGACTCATTGAAAAAGACCTTGATGCTGGGAAAGATTGAATGTAAAAGGAGAAAGGGGTGGTAGAGGATGAGATGGTTAACTACCATCACTAACTTAGAGGACATGAATTTAAACAAACTCAGGGAGACAGTAGAGGACAGAGGAGCCTGGCTTGCTGCAGTCCATAGGGTTGCAAAGAGTCAGACCTGACTTAGTGACTGAAAGACAATTTCCCCAACCAGGTATTGAACGATGACCCTTGGCAGTGAAAATACAGATAACCAGTGGACCATCCAACAGATTATGAGATGGTTGGATGGCATCTCTGACTCCATAGACATGAGTTTGAGTAAACTCTGGGAGTTGGTGATGGACAAGGAGGCCTGGCATGCTACAGTCCATGGGGTTGCAAAGAGTTGGACACAACTGAGCGACTGAACTGAAACTGACTGAACCACTGGACCACCAGGGGTTTCCCTTCATCTCACTGTTCTAAGAGCAGAGATTTTAGTTTAAAAAAATCTCAGATTGGGACTTCCCTGGTAGTCCAGTGAGTAAGACTCCAGGCTCCCAATATAGGGGGCCTGGGTTCAATCCCTGGTGAGGGAACTAGAACCTACATCCATACTGTGAGTAAGAGTCTGCAACAAAGATCCTGAGAAAGCCATAACTAAGACCCAGCACAGCCAAAATAAACAAATACATGAATATTTTAAAAAATGTAAATCCCCAATAATGGGCTTATTGTCTTCATCTGGATTAAATGTATGCCTTGGAGCATTCAGCAAGTGCATAAAAGAACAGAGTAGCTCCAGTGACAATTACATGGATGAATGGAATGGAAGTTTCCAAGAGAGAAAAGTAGGGGATCAGGTCAACCCAATATCACACACACACAAACTGATACTGGTTTAAAAGCTGAGGAAGAAGGTTTCTGATGAACCAGAGAGGGGAGAATTTTTTAGGCACAGTGAACTGCTTAGATGAAACCACATCACCAAGAGGCCAAGTGCTAATCTGGGAATTTGCAAGGGGTCAGTTTTAGTGGTGCAGGGATTGAGGGCAGGGAGTAACAGGACAGACTACACATGGAAGGCAGGTCATGAATGATCATTGCAGTAAAGCAGACCTTCCTCTCTAAAGATCCATGAAGAACTTTGAGAAAACCAACAACATGATGAGATTTACCAACGACATGAGTTGGATTACTTGGATAGTAATGGTGAGCATAGATTGGAGACTATTGCAGAATCTAGACAAAGCGAAGTAAAGGCCCAGCAGTGGAGATGACTTGAGAGCTACTTAGGGGAATAAAATCAGTAGACTTTGAACTGACTACATGGGGATGGAACCTCAGAAGTTTCCTCCACAGAGTCTCTTCCTTTCTATTTTGATAGTTCCCTACCAAGTTTCTCTGACTCTAGTTTCACTCTACTCTAGTACCGTACCATACTTATGAACACGACTCTTTCTAAAACACAAATCAAATCACATAATGCTTTAATGATTCCTTGTTGCTCCAGAAATTTTCTTTTTTCTCCTCAAGGATCTACAATGAGAGGAGCAAATTGCCCAGGGTTTAACATCTAAGTATCTTGCACCTGTCTGAACAAGAGACTAGCTTTTCAAATGGTGTGCCCTAAGCACCTGCTTCCCTAATCCTACTCCCCCTTGGCTTTAGTATTAGCCAAATTTACTCCTCTTATCTCATTTTTTGTTTACCAAACGAAACATCCTATCCTCATCTATTCTAACCTACATCCTATTCTCCTAAAAGGCAAAACACTTGCTTGTGCTCCTCCTATTCAGTGCCGCTTTCCTTAAGCCTAAATCCTTAGAATGCCCCCACTCCTTTTTTAAAAATCTTGGCTGTGCTGCATCTTCTCTATAGAGTGCAGGCTCCTTGTTGCCGGGGCGCAGGCTTTCTCTAGTTGTGGCACCTAGGGGCTTCTTTCTAGTTGTGGTCGCTGGGGCTTCTCTTGCGGCCTAGCATGGGCTCCAGAGCACGCTAACTCAGAAGTTGTGGCAAGCCGGCTCTCTAGCTGTGGCCCTGGCGCCCGGGGTCACTTGCCCCTAGGTATGTGGAATCTCCTCTCAGCAGGGATCCAACATGCATCCCTTGTTAGCAAGGCAAATTCTTAACCACTAGACACCCAGGGAAGACACTGTATTTTTTGTTAAAAGTGAACCCCCACTCATCTTTCAAGAGTTATCTCCTAGGAGAAGCTTTCTTTAACTTTCCCAGGCCATGTGAGCCCATTCTTGTATTCTCTAGAGTACTTTCTAGTGATATTATACTGTTGATTATAAATTGTACAGTGTAATATCATTATACATTGCAGTAATTTTTTCAGTCTCCTGAATCAAACCATGGGCAGGGATTTTTCTTACTCATTCTGGTATTTCCAGTATTAAGCATAGTACAAGGCATAGTGTAGAAAAAGGACAAATCAACAAATTTGCTGCTTAAAAATATAAATAAATGTGAAAATATGCAAAAATTATGTATTTTCTAACTTGGAGAGAGAGTAACTTTTTTAGGCTTTTCAAAATGTCCATCATTTAAATATACAGGCAGCAGATGCAGTTCATCTTATTAATTAATTAATTTTTGTTTTCAGGCTGCACTGGGCTGCATGCAAGAGTTCTTTGACCAGGGATCGAAGAGTTTCCATGTTACTCTTTCCATGCATCTCACCCCCTACTCCCCTCTCTCCATGTCCATATGTCTATTCTCTACGTCTGTCTCTCCTTTGCTGTCCTGTAAATCAATCCTTCAGTACCATTTTTCTAGATTCCATATATGTGCACCTTCTGCAGCAGAAGCAGGGAATCTTAACCACTGGACCACCAGGGAAGTCCTTCGTTTTATTTATTTAAATTTATTCTTTTATTGAAGGATAATTGCTTTACCAACTTTAGTTGTTTCCTGTCAAACCTCAACATGAATCAGCCATAGGTATACATATATCCCCTCCCTTTTGAGCCTCCCTCCCATCTCACTCCCCATCCTACCCCTCTAGGTTGATACAGAGGCCCTATTTGAGTTTCCTGAGCCATACAGCGAATTCCTGTTGGCTATTTTACATATGGTAATGTAAGTTTCCATGTTACTCTTTCCATGCATCTCACCCCCTACTCCCCTCTCTCCGTATCCATATGTCTATTCTCTACGTCTGTCTCTCCTTTGCTGTCCTGTAAATCAATCCTTCAGTACCATTTTTCTAGATTCCATATACGTGCATTCAGTTCAGTTCAGTTGGAGTAATTCAGTTCAGCCGTGTCTGACTCAGTGCGACCCCATGGACTGCAGCATGCCAGGCTTCCCTGTCCATCACCAACTCCCGGAGCTTACTTAAACTCATGTCCGTCAAGTCGGTGTTGCCATCCAACCATCTCATCCTCTGTCGTCCCCTTCTCCTCCTACCTTCAATCTTTCCCAGCATCAGGGTCTTTTCAAATGAGTCAGCTCTTCACATCAGGTGGCCAAAGCATTGGAGTTTCAGCTTAAACATCAGTCCTACCAATGAATATTCAGGACTGATCTCCTTTAGGATGGACTGGTTGGATCTCCTTGCAGCCCAAGGGACTCTCAAGAGTCTTCTCCAACACCACAGTTCAAAAGCATCAATTCTTCGGCTCTCAGCTTTCTTTATAGTCCAACTCTCACATCCATACATGACTACTGGAAAACCATAGCCTTGACTAGACGGACCTTTGTTGGCAAAGTAATGTCTCTGCTTTGTAATATGCTGTCTAGGTTAATTTTTCTAGGTCCTTGTTAATTGATTCTTGCGTTTTCTCCATTTTGTTTTCAAGGTTTTTGATCATCTTTACTATCATTATTCTGAATTGTTTTTCAAGTAGTTTCCCTATTTCCTCTTCATTTATTTGGACTTCTGTGTTTCTAGTTTGTTCCTTCAATTGTGTAGTTTCATAATTTTTTTTTAATTTATTGTGTTTGAGGTCTCCTTTTTCCAGGTTTCAAGGTTGAATTCTCTCTTCCTTTTGGTCTCTGCCCTCCTAAGTTTGGTCCAGTGGTTTGTGTAAACTTAGTATAGGGTGAGATTTGTGCTGAGAATTTTGTTTTGTTTTGTTTTGTTCATTTGTTTGTTTTTCCTCTGATGGGCAAGGCTGAATGAGGTGGTAATCCTGTCTGCTGATGATTGGGTTTGTATTTTTATTTTGTTTGTTGTTTAGATGAGGCATTCTGCTCAGGGTGCTCCTGATTGTAGGGTGATGCTGGGTCTTGTATTCAAGTGGTTTCCTTTGTGTCAGTTCTCACTATTTGTTACTGCTTAGGTTTAGTTCTCTAGTAGTCTAGGGTCTTAGAGTCAGTGTTCTTACTCCAAAGGCTCAGGGCTTGATCTCTGGTCAGGAATGAGAATCCACAAGTGGTTCGTTATGGCATTAAGTGAGATTAAAATAAATACCTCAAAACAAGAAACCAAAGTTGAACCCCAGACAAATGGCAGTTACAAAATCAGACAAATAATAATTAAAATAATGGAATATATACACATACGTATACATCCATCAGTCAGTTCAGTTCAGTCTCTCAGTCATGTCTGACTCTTTGCAACCCCATGGACTGTAGCATGCCACGCTTTCCTGTCCATCACCAACTCCCGGAGCTTGCTCAAACTCGTGTCCATTGAGTTGGTGATACCATCCAACCATCTCATCCTCTATCATCCCCTTCTCCTCCTGCCTTCAGTCTTTCCTAGCATCAGGGTCTTTTCCAGTGAGTCAGTTCTTCGCATCAGGTGGCCAAAGTATTAAAGTTTCAGATTCAGCATCAGTCTTTCCAATGAATATTCAGGACTGATTTCCTTTAGGATGGACTGGTTGATCTCCTTGCAGTCCAAGAGACTCTCAAGTCTTCTCCAACACCACGGTTCAAAAGCATCAATTATTCAGAGCTCAGCTTTCTTTATAGTCCAACTCTCACATCCATACACACCCATAAGCAAAATCAAAACAGTCCAGCAAAAATGAAGTACAGTAGATTGACTTGGCAAACAAAAGAAATCAAAAATTATGTTTACCAATTAAGAACAAAACTAACTAAAGCACAAACTGGAAAACAAAACTAAAGCAAGGTGCCAAGTGGGGAATAAAGCAATGAAAACAAAGCTAACAAATATATTGAGAGGAAAAGAAAGAAAGAATAGATATATGCAAAGTTAAATAGAAGTAGATGAAGAAGAGTTATATATATTAAAGATTAACTGCAAGGGGAAAAGAACAGAAGGAAAGGCAAACAAATAAGTGTAGAAAAATATAATAGTTTTAACTAAATTAAAAATCAAAATTATAAAAAAGAGATAAGAAAAAGGAAGAAGAAAGAAAAAAAGGAAAAAAGATAACGCCACAGAACTGCAAAAGCCCAATGTAGAGGCAGAGACTTATAACAACAATAAAAGGTGTGACTGAATATACACATATACATATACACCCATAAGCAAAATCAAAACAGTCCAACAAAAATAAACTACAATAGATTGACCCAGCGAACAAAGGAAACCAAAAATTATATCTACCAATTAAGAACAAAACTAACTAAAGCACAAACTGGAAAACCAAACTAAAGCAAGGTGCCAGCTGGGGAATAAAGCAATGAAAACAAAACTAACAAAAACTAAAACAAAAAAGAAAAGATGAAAAAATAGATATGCCAAGTTAAATAGAAGTAGATATACATTAAAGATTAACTGAAAGGGGAAAAGAACAGTAGGAAAAGCAAACAAAGGAATAAATGTAGAAAAAATAATAATAGGCTTAAAAATTAAAATTAAAAAGATCGGGAAAAAAAGGGAAAATTCCACAGAATTGCAACAGCCCAACATAGAGGCAGAGGTATATAACAACAATAAAAAATGTGACTGAGAAAGAAAAAGCTCAAAAGCTTAGTTAGATTTCATAGTACCAATAAAACTGACAATTACAACAGAGGGAGAAAAAAGGAAAAAAAATACCCGAACGAATCTACAGAACAAGTCAAAACATAAGAAGAATAAATGTTTCTCTTGAGTCACTGCTATCAGTGTCCTTTCCCTCGCTGAGAGTCACGGTCCACCTCACCTCCCTAGGATGCCCTCCAACACTGTGCTGATCTCTGGACCTGCTGTGGGGGCAGCTCAGATTCCAGTCTGGTTCTACCCCTGTGTGTTCTTGCCTCTAATGTCCACAGCTATCAGAACTAGTGTGTTTTCTTTTGTGGGAGCTCTCAGTGTCCTTTTATATATTCCATAGACAGAGAGTCTGCCTAGATAATCGTGTGGATTTAATCTGCAGCTTGTACAGCTGGTGGGAAGGTTTTGGGTCTTCTTCCTTAGCCACACTGCCCCTGAGTTTCAATGTGGTTTTATTTCTACCTCTGAATGTGGGGTCGTCCACTAAGGCTGCTCTGGAGGACTTGGGTTTGCCCCTGTGAGGGCCAGGTGTGGAGGTGGTGCAGCTGCTTGGGTTGCAGGGGTTCTGGCAGCACCAGGTACTCAGGGGAGTTGGCGGCTAGGGCAGCAGGAAATGGCAACCAGTATTGGGCAATAAGCTCTAATATTCTTGCCTGGAGAACCGCCCCTGACAGAGAAGCCTGGCAGGCCACAGTCTACAGGTTCGCAAAGAGTTGGACCAAAGACAGATAGACGGGAGGTGCATAGATGAAAGACTTTTTTTTGCCTGTGACAGCTCTGTTCCAGTAAGAGTTGAGCATGAAGGTGGCACAGCTGCTTGGCTTGCAGGGATCCTAGTGGTGCTAAGTGTGCAGGGCCACGGACTGCCTCCACTGCAGGAGTTATGGCCCTGTGAGAGTCTGTTTCTGAGCCTCTTGTAGCTGGCGATCAGAAGGCCTCTTTGGCCAGACTTTCTCCATAGCTCTGCCCATTCAGGCACTTAGAGAGTTCCTTTGCTGGGGTCCTACTCTGCAGATCGGCACATCAGGCACGTAAAGGGGCACCCTGGGTGGGGTCCTACCCTGCCGTTCAGTGCATCAGGCATTTGATGGGCCAGTCTCTTTATTATGCACCTTCCAGTGGAGAAGGAAATGGCAACCCACTCCAGTATTCATGCCTGGAGAATCCTGTTGATGGAGGAGCCTGGTGGGCTGCTGTCCATGGGGTCGCACAGAGTTGGACACTACTGAGGCAACTTAGTATGCATGCATGCATTCGAGAGGGAAATGGCAACCCACTCCAGTATTCTTGCCTGGAGAATCCCAGGGATGGAGGAGCCTGGTGGGTTGCCGTCTATGTGGTTGCACAGAATTGGGCATGACTGAAGCGACTTAGCAGCAGCAGCAGCACCTTCCAGGGGACCTGTGTCCCTGTCGGGGTACATATGGCTGCCGCAAGGACTGTCTGATTCTCATTCCATTTAGGCTGCCACAGATCAGCTGTTTCGTTTCAGCCTTAAGTGTTTCTCCTCTGACTCAGACACTTGCCCTGATGTGGGGATTGGACCCCTGTTTCAGTTCCCCTATCCGCCGAGGTCTAATCCTAGTAACACTCCTGTTTTTCCCCCAGTTCCTTCGTCCTACTGAGTTTTGCTGTGATTCTATATATTATTTCCTGCTGGTCAGGTACTCCTGTCTGCTCGCACCAGGTATTCTGCATGGACTTCTGTGTCTGAAGGTGTATTCCTGATGTATTCATGGAGAGAGATGAACTCCACATCCAACTACTCCTCCACCATCTTGTTCTCTCCCTTCAACTTATTAACTTTAAAAATACAATGCGGTTTTCTAGACCTTTGAAATATTATGAGTTCTTAATGTACAAAATAAGAATTATTGTTTCCTTGAGGTTTAATTCTAATTTTATTGCTCTTCACTTTAAAGTAGCGTTAGAATGAAGCTCTTAATAGGAAAACATTTGTGTTGTTTACGCTTTATATTACATTTTCATGTAAATACCTTCCGATAGAATGCGTGCATCTTATTGGAGCAGCTCAGTATTTTGATAACTACTGAGGCCCGTGTTCAGTTCAGTTCAGTCGCTCAGTCGTGTCTGACTCTTTGTGACCCCATGGACTGCAGGACGCCAGTTTCCCTGTCCTTCGCTAACTCCCGAAGCTTGCTCAAACTCATGTCCATCCAGTCGGTGATGCCATCCAACCATCTCATCTTCTGTCATACTATCCTCCTGCCTTCAATCTTTCCCAATCTTTGGGTCTTTTCCAAGGAGTCTGTTCTTCACCACATCAGGTGGCCAAAATATTGGAGTTTCAGCTTTGGAATCAAAGGAGATCAAACCAGTCAATCCTAAAGAAAATCAGTCCTGAATATTCATTGTGGGACTGATGCTGAAGCTGAGACCCAGGTGGCTCAGTGGTAAAGAACCCACCTGCTAATACAGGAGACGCAGATTCCATCTCTGGGTCAGGAAGATCCCCTGAAGGAGGAAATGACAATCCACTCCAGGATTCTTGCCTATAAAATCCCTTGGACAGAAGAGCCTGGCAGGCTACCACTCATGGGGTGGAAAGAATTGGACATGACTGAGTGAGCATGTACACAAGGCAACGCAGGAAAAGCATGCTCTGGATCAGTCGCTGGCCTCCCATCTCCAGCTTTTATCATTTTCATTACCTCCTTAAGTCTCAATTTTTTCACATAAGAAATCTTGGAGGATAACGCCTTTATTAAGATACAATTCACATGCTATACAATTCACATATTTAAAGTATACAGTTGAATAGTTTTTAGTATATTCACACATTTGCACAACCAGAACCACAATCTAAATTTAGAACATTTCACTATTCCGCAAAAGAAGTTTCATGCTGTATAGGAGTCCCCTCCATTTCCCCTCAGCTCTTTCTACCCTGGGTGACCATTAACCTGCTTTCTTAACAGAGTTGTCTTCTGGAAGTTTCACATAAACAGAATCGTACAAATTATTTATGACTGGCTTCTTAACGTATTTTTGAAGTTTACCCATGTTGTAGCATGTATCAGTATTTCAATTATTTTTATGGCCAAATAATATTCTATTATGTAAATTTACCACATTTTATTTATCCATTTATCAGTTAGTAGACATTTGAGTTGCTT
Organism: Ovis canadensis; assembly: GCF_042477335.2. NCBI lineage: Eukaryota > Metazoa > Chordata > Mammalia > Artiodactyla > Bovidae > Ovis > Ovis canadensis. Next base: position 55,098,516 of record NC_091245.1, read on the forward strand.
TTATTTTTCTTTTTGTTCTTTCTTGATTGTTTCTTAGTTCCCCTACCAGGGATAAACCACATCCCCCGCAGTGGAAGTACATAGTCTTAACCACTGAACTGCCAGGGAAGTCCCTGGATTGCTTTTATTTTTCAGCTATTATGAATAATGTTACTATGCACATTTATGTATAATTTGTACTTTGATGTATGTTCTCATTTCTCTTGCGTATTGTCTAGGCGTAGAATTGCTGGGTCATGTAGTAACTCTGTTTAACATTTTGAGGAACTGAATCTGCAATATTTGGATGCATGGAATAGATGTTCTAAATTAGCATCTAGATGTCTTGGTTGGCTTAGTTCTGACTTGTAGAGGAGGAGTCTTGTCAAACACTCTCGGGTGGGTGAAAAGAACAAAGATACAAGAGCCAGTATGTACCCAATGGCATTCTGTTGATTTAAAGGAAGGACCTGAGTTATTTCTGGGGACTCTGCCAGGTTTTAGCAGTTAATGTAAAAGGTAATTGGATACATGAATTACCTAAAATTATTCATTTATTTAGGTAATATAATTGGTTTTAATTGTCAGAGTGCTAGACTTTGTTCAGGCTTAATGTTGACTCTTGATAAGTGCAGTTTCCACCAATGAACCACATTGTGTGAATATACATTGAATATAACAATGAGGTACATTGGTTATATATTATCTCAGCTGGAATGAGCAGTAATCCTAAGTATCTGGAATAAAATGTCAGATATACCCAATCAGTAGAGTCAAATCCAACTTTGGTGTTTTCTGCATGTGGTCTACTCCTAAGAGCTGGGTCTTTTCTTCGGTCCCTTTAACATATTCCTCCATGATGATCTCCTCCTCTCTCCCAACTTGCTGGCTGGGTACTTTTCACTGTTTCATTTCTTAATACTTCAAAAAAAAAAAATTTCTAGCTAACCATTTAGATGGTCCACTTTGGTCCTGATTTCAAGATATAATCTTTTAAGATATAATAATTCAAGCCTGCTACATTCTGTTGTATACTCATGGTTCATAGGAAAATTTTCCTTGCAAAATTGCATGTATAGGCCACTTCTGCTGAAGTCCTCTCTCTTTCTGCTGTGTCATCAAATGCCTCTTTGGATAGTCTATTGCCTTTAGATTCTCCCAGGTGACACAAACTACTGGGCACAGAGGTCAAATTGAGTGGGTTTTTTTTTTTTTTTGGCTGCATCACACAGTATGTGGGATCTTAGTTCCCTGACCAGGGATTGAACCTGCATCCCCTACGGTGGAAGTATGGAGCCCTAACCATTGGGCAACCAGGAAATTCCTGTCTGAGTTTCTTAAAGTTCTTTCACTTGGCTCACGTTGGGGGTAGGATGAAATAAGCAAGTACTCTTTTCTCTCCAGGCTTCCCTGGTGGCTCAGTGGTAAAGAATCTGCCTGCCAACACAGGAGACTCAGGTTTGATCCCTGGGTTGAGAAGCTCCCCTGGAGTAGGAAATGGTAACCCACTCCAGTATTCTTGCCTGGGAAACCCCATGGACAGAGGAGCTACAGTTCACGGGGTCTGCAGAGTCAGACGTGACTTAGCGAGTAAACAATAACTTCTTTCTCCATTATGAGAGAGGAGAAAAAAATGCATAGCACTCCAGAAAAATGCCTCGGAGGCATTTCTGTTCTCCAATCTTTTTTGATCAATTCTGCCATATCATTCCCTGAAGGTACTTGTAGACTAAAGGTTGCAAAATGGGCTTCACATTTTCCTAGCATGCCCTGTGTGGATGATCTAGCATTGTTTTTTTTTAGAATGCTCAGGGGACTTGGCATCTATTTTTCTCTGCTTTAGAGCTTCTGCCAAGAGACATGGAAAAGTCCCACTTAATATGCCATATATCTTAGAAGTAAGTGTTGGGGAGTATTCTAAATTCTTAACCTTTTTTTTTCTTTTGGTGTCATGGGTGGACTCCATTGACATTCTGATAAAGCCTATGGACCCCTTTCTCAAAGTAATGTTTCTATGTTTGTATAACAAAATACTTATGATTCTGAAGGAAACCAATTATATGGAAATAGAGTTTTATCCTTGGATCCCACCGAGGTACAAGTAAGCCAAGTTAAAAAGTTATATGAAAATCTTAGTGCTTTACAAGTATTATTATATTTGTCTTCTCAACATCCCAATAAAGAAACTGAGACATAATGAGGGTAAGTACCTTGCCTAAGGACATGTACCTAGTAAGTGGCAGAGAATGAATTCAAACCCCGGCAGTCTGACCCCACAGTATGGTTTCAATACTATACACATAGGATCCCCAAATTCACTAATGGCTGGTGTAGCAAGTACCTCAGTTTTTTAACAATAGTAACAACTAATCTTACTTCATGAATTCCACTTCCTGGTTTGCTGAGCTTTACATGATAGCTTTAGTTATCTGGGGGAGGGCAGACCTTTAGAATTAATACAAGCCCCATTTTTTTTTCCCTGGGCCAGGATAGCAGAGGATATTAAGTTCAAATATGAGACTGTGTCATCTGTTGCTAACATCCATGTGGGCCATCCTGTCCAACGGTTTAAGTTACTATTTGTTCAGTTTTCTTCTGCTTCTAGCTAACATCATCTTACCCGATATATTCAATAATGACTAAGATTGAATATTCTGATAATCCATGAGAAAGGAGGCTTGGAGCACATTATATTTATTTAGAAAAATAAATAAAATATGGTATTTCCTAAAGAGTAAAATCTATACGCAGTGTGTAACAATATCTTTCTCATAATGGCTATAGTGGTATTAAAGAAGATAGTGTTCACAGGAAAGTTGCTTTAAGTGGAGTCATCATTATTACTTCCCAAGTGGCATTAGTGGTAAAGAATCCACCTGCTAATGCAGGAGATGCAAGAGACGTGGGTTAGATCCCTAAGTTTGGAAGATCCTCTGGAGTACGAAATGGAAACCCACTCTAGTATTCTTGCCTGGGAAATTCCTTGGACAGAGGAGCCTGGCAGGCTACAGTTCATGGGATAGCAAGGAGTTGAACAGGACTGAGCACACACATCATCATCATTATTACTCTTTTTCCCATTAGGCTGAAAGTTTGAAAGTTGTGGGAAGTAGGAAGGAGGCAGCAGAGAGAAGATGGAGAAATAAACAAACACAGCCTTACAAATTTCAGGTTCTTCAATTATCAAGAGCAGTATTTAGTTTATGCTGCTGCTCTTGCTGCTGCTAAGTTGTGTCCGACTCTGTGCGACCCCGTAGACAGCAGCCCACCAGGCTCCCCCATCCCTGGGATTCTCCAGGCAAGAACCCTGGAGTGGGTTGCCATTTCCTTCTCCAATGTGTGAAAATGAAGTCACTCAGTTGTATCCGACTCTTAGCGACCCCATGGACTGCAGCCTACTAGGCTCCTTTGTCCATGGGATTTTCCAGACAAGAGTACTGGAGTAGGTTGCCATTGCCTTCTCTGATTTACTTTATAAGTGCACAATATTTTTAAATAGGGGCTTCCCAGGTGGCGCTAAAGAATTGTCCTGCCAGTGCTGGAGACAAAGAGATGGGGTTTGATCCCCGGGTTTTGAAGATCTCTTGGAGGACAGCATGGCAACTCACTCCAGTATTCTTGCCTGGATAATCCCATGGACAGAGGAGCCTGGCAGACTACAGTCCATAGGGTTGCAAAGAGTTGGACACGACTGAAGTGACTTAGCACCCACGCATACGTTTTCACATAGAACTCAGTCGGTACAATTTCAGTTATTATTCATCTAGTAATGTCACCAGTGGGCTTCCCCAGTGGCTCAGCATGAAAGAATCTGCCTGCAATGTGGGAGACTTCCATCTCTGGGTCAGGAAGATCTCCTGGATTAGGAAATGGCAACCCACTCCAGTGATCTTGCCCAGAAAATCCCAAGGACAAGGGAGCTTAGTGGAGTACAGTCCATGGGGTTGCAAAAGAGTCAGACACGACTGAGTCACTAAACAACAACAATAATGCCACACGTTGGTATTACTGTTCACCCTATTTTCGATTTCACTAAAAGGGAATTTTGAACACCACCAGAAATAATTGTTAATTCTTGTTTCTTAGGAATAGTAATATGTGCTCTCATGTTTTAGCAATCCTTGCAAAATTATTTTGGCTTTTCACCACAAATATGCTCAGAAGATGGAATTTTTAAATCTGCAATTTGGATGAAACGTTTGGGCTCAGGACTGCATATAAAAACAGCATGTTATTTTGTTGTTCTCCATCCTCCCTCATTAGTGTATGTGTTTTAGACAGAACTCAGAGCTGTGAATACCTTGCCTAACTTAGGGAAAAGCTAAAGAGGAATCGAAGTAAATAAAAAATCATTAATACAGGATTGGAATGCTCAACATTAATTTGTTTAGGGGCTGAAGGTCTGTAGTAGAAGTTCTTAACCTGGGAGCCATGGACTGGTTCACAGTATCCAACTATATATATATATATTAGACGTATATATTATATATATTCTCTTGGTAATGTACAAGCTATTTTCTTTTACTAATGTATTTAAATGATACATAGAGAAAATGCCCCATATTTTTCACCGGATTCCTAGGATGGTCCTGGGGCCCTCAAAAGGTTACAAACTGCGATGCTATCTCAGCACTGTGACAGGATGCAATTCTTCCACTGTACATGTCAGAGCCATTGGGGAAAGGCAGGAGCCTCTACCCTGAACAAAAATGGCAGGAGCTGCTTCACACGTAGCCCCTCACGCAGAAAGGCTAGGAGGCCCCCGCTACTTTCTCTCCACCTTCCCACTCCTGACCCCGGAAGGACTCCGCCCCCGGGGCCAGGCTGCGGCTCAGCGCCGGGCTGCTGCGGGGAAGCAGGGGTAGACTGGCTGCGCTGGGCCTGGAGCATCAGGTACGTGGGTGGAGGGCTGTGTGGGGTCTCAGCGGCCGCAGGTTAGTGGCAGAGGGGTGGGCGGGAGCTCTGGCCTTCGCCCTCTGGATTCCGTGTATAGGAATAGAAAGCCGAAGGGAGGCCTGCCACGGAGCGCTGAATCAGGGTGGGCTGGCTGGCGACCGCTTGGAGCCCGAGCGAGGGTCTGGGTAGCTGAGCCGAGAGGGAGCCCCTTTCCTGGTCATCTTGGTGAAGCAAAAGAAGCCCGCAGAGGAGAACGCAGTGAGGGCGGAGGAGGCTTGCGGGAGGAGCAGTTGGTGTGGTCCAAGTTTCTGCAAGAACGTCCGTGGTTTGAGCGGGGAGTGGTTTTTGGAGGGGGAAGATTATGCTTTCTTTGAAGGGACTTACTGAGAATGATTTAGCATCAGGAGGTTTGTGGCGTCGGACCCCTCCTGTAAATAGTTATTCAACGTTTATTTTATGGAGAGAAGACTCAAAGGTTTTGCTCGTGCACAGACCTTTATCATTATTATTTTATCAGTATTTCAAGTGAGCGTTTTTGCTGTATTTCAAATATCTTCTCAGAATTCTGTTGTATAGATTTACATTTCACGACAAAATTTGGGGGATATTTCAGACTTTAATTCTTGCTTGGATTATAAAGTCCAATGGCACCCCACTCCAGTACTCTTGCCTGGAAAATCCCATGGACGGAGGAGGCTGGAAGGCTGCAGTCCATGGGGTCGCTGAGGGTCGGGCACGATTGAGCGACTTCACTTTCACTTTTCAGTTTCCTGCATTGAAGGAAATGGCAACCCACTCCAGTGTTCTTGCCTGGAGAATCCCAGGGACGGGGGAGCGTGGTGGGCTGCCGTCTCTGGGGTCGCACAGAGTCGGACGCGAGTGAAGTGACTTGGCAGCAAGAAACAAACTGTATATATGACACATTTTTTAAAGTGTCTCGTGGTTAGAATGGAGAGAAGCGAGTGATATTACAGAGTATAATATTTTTGCTGATGATGAAACTGTCTCCATTTTTTTTTATTAATACGTTTGAAAGCAACTGAAATGACTGGTTTTAAAAAGCTGTTCAATTATTAATGATTAAGTTTGGAATCACTCAGCGATTTTAAATGAAAGGGTATGAGGTGGTTAGAATGCAAAAGTGGACGTTTATTTTAAGAAAACCACTGCAGCAAATTGAAATGTTTGCTTTATTTTCTTTTTCTTCTGCTTCAAAATCTGGAACTGTATTACGGAGAAAATCACTTTGGGTGAATTACTTTCAGGAATTTTAAAAAAATGCAATAGTATAGGTAGCTTTATTGGTCCAGAATCTATTTAGTTACTAAAAATGTTTCTCAAAATGAAGTTTTTTTTCCCCAAGGGGAGGGGTAAATGTACTTCCTTCTTGTTTTGTGAAACATTTGAAAAAAGTAATACATGAATACACTTTAAAAAGCAAATATTACAGAAGCACTTTAATAGTGGTTTCCTGCCACCCTGCATTCCTAGTCTCATTCCTCAGACTTATTTTTCACTTGTTTAACAGTTTCTTCATGGTTTCCTTGTATTTCTCATTAATATGTCTGTACCACAGTTTGTCAGTTGGGATTAACGTATTGATTATACTAAGCGGAAAAATTGTAGTTAGAATATGAGTGTGGGGAAAATTAAGTTTCCACTCCTTGGGTGTCACTAATAGGGAAAAAGTAAACTGTCAGTAGCAGTAACCCACCTTAAGAAATCTTACTGTGTTTGATATGAAAAGGAAACTACTAATCCGTGGTTTTGGTAGTCTTCTGGAAAAAAAATAGGGTTATTAACAGAAAGGTTAGAAAAAGAGCAGAAATGACTTAAAGAAAGAATAGCAAATAAGCTATAGAGAGATTGTTGGTAATTTTAATTTTCTGATAGTTTGTACAGCACCATCCAAGGAAAAGAAATATATTTGGTAGGCATAAACATTCTTCTTAGTGGGAAGGCCTACTCTTGTATAATACATCAGAAACAGTTCTCAGGCTTTTTCCCAGCCTGTATGAAATATGGTTAAGTGAAAGTGAAGTGGCTCAGTCGTGCCTGACTCTTTGCAACCCCATGGACAGTAGCCTGCACCAGGCTCCTCCGTCCATGGGATTTTCAAGGCAAGAGTACTGGAGTGGGTTGCCATTTAATTCTCCAGGGAATCTTCCCAACCCAGGGATCGAACCCAGGTCTCTCCCATTGTAGACAAGGCGCTCTACCGTCTGAGCCACAAAGTAAGTACTACACTTGATCTTAGCCGAAAGGCCGAGAAGTGAAAGGACCCATTAATTTTGTGCTTACCACAGAGCCTATTATACTTAATTCAACTCCCTACGATGTCTTATTTCAGAAAGGTTATGTTTTGATAGCGTATAAAAGTATTGGGAGGTGATATATGTATACCTATGGCTGATTCATGTTGAGGTTTGGCAGAAAACAAAATTCTGTAAAGCAGTTATCCTTCAATTAGAAAATAAATAAATTTTTAAAAGTTTTCTTTGACTAGATAGTGTATTTCCTTAATATAAATGAACAAATGTGTATACTTAATTTATATATCAGTATTGTGTGAATTTGTTTAATGTGTGTCCAGCTGGGTACACGTAAAAAATTTGAGTTTCTGGCTCTATAAAGCATAGACCTAGACCCTGAACCATTATGTTTTTATCAGCAGTCTGCTACCTTTATGGGTCTCTCTTAGTGATGACTGCCTTCTCTGTGAACAACTGACATTTCTTTCTTTGGTTTCAGTAGAAATAGGCATTAAAACAATATTAAAATTTCATAGCAGGTGTGTGTCATTTCTTTCAAGAGCTTAACGATGGGACAGTAGGATCAACTGTAGTCCAATATAAAATAATTTTTTTTTTAGTGAAACAGTAGGAAGATAAATGCTTGAACTATGAAGTTCATTGAGCCCTGAGGTTCATTTCTAGTCCCTAAAGTCAAGATTCCAATCAAATTTCTTTCAGTGCCCCCCCATCCCTGCTGTTGTTGGAAGGAAATAAAAATATTTTACGTTACTATTTAAAAGCTGAAACATTTATTTCACCAGAAAAGAGAGAATCTAGAACCCACAGTTTTTAAAGGAAAGTTTACTAGCTGAACTCAAAGTTCAAATCTAACTCATTTTCTTTTTGGCTACTTTGGCTAATAAATAAACTTTTAGCTTAAGTAAATTTGGCTCAGAATATTATTTTCTTCAGGTTAGTGTAATATGATTAATTAAGTGCAAAAAAAAGCGCTTTTTAAAAGAAGAGTTAAATTTTCTATTTGTATCTTTCATTTGGTAGAATAACTAGAAATCTTTGTGGCCAATATATTTTGTGTTTCATTTAATTAAGATAGAAGAGGAGTCATGTCAGAAGAAACGGTGAGCGAATCACAGTTTTCCTTGAAGACAGCAGCGCTGAGAGTGTTTGATCTTCCTCTGTCTTGGTATTATTCTCTCTGCCAGGTAAAAAAACTAAAAGATATACGACGTTGAATAATAAGTTTATTGTTCAAAGCATATTATGTTTACAGTATTTAAATTTCCTTTGGGGTTTTAAATGGTTCAAAGTGTTTGTTAAAGTAGTTTAAAACTTACTTGTTTTTATTTATTTCATGGTTTTTTTTGTTGTTGTTAGCAAAAAATCTTCCTACCTTAAGTGAATTTACACAGTCTATTATTACAATTATTTTCAGATAATTATGTTATTTAAACAGACTTGTTCTCACTATTAAACAATCATTTCATTTTCATTTTGTTTTACTGTGGTAAAATATATATAGCATAAAATTTACCATTTCACCATTTTTAAATGTGCAGTTCAGTAGCATTAGGTACATTTATACTATTATGCAACCAACCTTGAGAACTCTTCATCTCGTAAAACTGGAACTCTAGTGCCACTAAGCAGCAATTTTTATTTTTCCTCCCACCAGCTACTTGTACCCTCCATTGTATGTTCTGTCTCTGTGAATGTGACTACTCTAGATACCTCACAGGGCTCCCCTGCTGACTCAGTTGGTAAAGGATCTGCCTGCAGTGCAGGAGACCGTTGGCAATGCAGGAGACCTGGGTTCGAAAGATCCCCTGGAGAAGGAAATGGAAACCCACTCCAGTATTCTTGCCTGGGAAACCCCTTGGACAGAAGAGCCTGGTGGGCTGCAGTCCATGGGGTCACAAGAGTCAGACGTGACTTAGTGACTAAACCACGACAATTACCGTGAGGTACTTCGTAAGTTGAGCTACGTAGTATTTGTCTTTTTGTGACTGGCTTATTTTCAGTTAGCATAATGTTTTCAAGATTCATCTATGTTGTAGTGTGTGTCAGAATTTCCCCTTTTCCTCCCAGGTTGAATACCATTTGATTTTATGTATATATCACATTTTGTTTAATCATTCATTGCTGGATACTTGGGTTGCTTCTGCCTTGTGGTTTTTGAGACTAATACTTTTGTGAACATGACTGTACAAATAACCACTTTCAGTTCTTTGGGCCGTATACCCAGAAGTGAGATTTCTGGATCATATGGTAATTCTATTTTTAATTTTTTGAGGAATTACAGTACTGTTAACCATAGTGGCTGCACCATTTTTTATTTCTGTCAGCACTGCACAAGGATTCCAATTTCTTCTCATTGTGGTTTTGATTTGCTTTTCCCTAATTAGTCATGTTGAGCATCTTTTCACATGCTTATTCGCCATTTGTGTATTTTATATAATAACAGTCCTTTTTTTTTTTTCCTTTGGGCCAGGCCACACAGCCTGCAGGATTCTAGTTCCCCGACCAAGGATTGAACCCAGGCCCTGACAGTGAAAGTGCTGAGTCCTAACTACTAGCCTGCCAAGAAATTCTCAATCCTTTTATTTTTAATACCTGCTTCCAATGCAGTTTGTACTCCATTGTAGTAAATAAGTAAAGGCTTCCCCGGTGGCTCAGAGGTAAAGAATCTGCCTGCAGTGCAGGACCTACAGGAGAGACAGGTTCAATCCCTGAGTCAGGAAGATTCCCCTGGAGAAGGGCATCACAACCCACTCCAGTATTCTTGCCTTGAGAATCCCATGGGCAGAGGAGCCTGATGGGCTACAGTCCATGGGGTTGCAAAGAGTTGGACACGACTGAAGCAACTTAGCACATACACGTAGTAAATAAAAAGATACATATGGAGTGCTCGCTGTGGCAGCACGTATACTAAAATTGGAGCGATACAGAGAAGTTTAGCTATGGCCCCTGCGCAAGGATGACATGCAAATTCATGAAGCGTTCCATATTTCTGAGTTAGAAATAAAAACACCAATACAGTATACTAACACATATATATGGAATTTAGAAAGATGGTAATGATGACCCTATATGCGAGACAGCAGAAGAGACACAGATGTAAAGAACAGTCTTTCAGACTCTGTGGGAGAAGGCAAGGGTGGGATGATTTGAGAGAATAGCATTGAAACATGTATATTATCATATGTGAAACAGGTCGCCAGTCAAAGTTTGATGCCTGAGACAGGGTGCTCAGGGTTGGTGTACTGGGATGACCCTGAGGGATGGGATGGGGAGGGAGGTGGGAAGGGGGTTCAGGATGGGGAACACATGTACACCCATGGCTGATTCATGCCAATGTATGGCAAAAACCACTACAATATTGTAAAGTAATTAGCTTCCAATTAAAATAAATAAATTCAAAAAAAAGATACATATGGAAAGTAGCATTTATTTCACTAAACTTACAATGAATTTCATCAAATCTAAGATAATCATTTTTTACATTTCAACATTTCTAAAACTTGCTTACATCTTAAAATGAATAGTGTCTTAGAATGATAAAATATAGTATCATTTTATTTCTTTCTCTCTTTTTTTGGGGGCCACATCATGTGGCATGTGGGATCGAATAGTTAGTTCCGTGACCAGGGATCACTTCCTGGTCCACTTCCCCAGCAGTGGAAGCTTAAAGAGTTTTTAACCACTGGACCGCTAGGGAAGTCCTCTATATAATTTTATATAGGAGAGGATGTTACACAGATATAATGTATGAGAGTGATACTACTTAGTGTTCACTGTGTTTAAGATATTAGTTAGGTCTTTTTTATATATAATGTCTCTAATCCTTGAAAGATTCTTTAAATTTCTGTATCATCTCCAGTTTATAGATCTGGTGGCTTTTTAATAGCTTACTTAACTTGTCTAAAATTGTGTGTATTATATGGGATTTGAACTTACTTTTCTTTGATCCCCAAACCTATTTTCTCTCTTTTTCTTTCTTTCTTTTCCTTTTTAGGATTACATGATTAAAAGAAAATTTGAAAAATACAGAAAAGAATTAAAGAGAAAATAAAAATTGCCAGCAACCCCTCTATAAAAGTTTACTGGCTAAACTTTACTTAGGTCTTTTTTCCTGCATACATCTCTCTGCTCCCCAGTTCCTCACTCCTCACCCCCACTGCCTTGTCCCCCTCATTTGAGATTACATTTGAGATTATAAAGCTGTATATTTTGAGCATTTTCTCTATCATTAAAAATGCTTTATAAATATAGATGTGCTATAGTTTATTGAATATTTCCCTATTTTTGAGTTTTTATGTTGTTTCAACAGTTCATTATGTCTATATATGTGTGTGTATATGTGTGTATATATATATATATTTGTGCAATTTATATATATATACATTTTTATTCCTAGAGCTGAAAATGTTAAGTCTAAGTTTTTGGTATTTATTCTTTTATTTATGTTACCATACCATTTGGATGACATTTAAAAAGACCAGCAACAGGACATAGCACCACCCACTGTGTGTAAAACACTGTCTTAGAGATTTTATATTGTATACATTTGTAAATTCTTTAGTCCTTACAATGATCCTAAACTAATGTTATTCTTTAAAATGTATTATTTGAATAGTTGGAGGCTTCCCTGGTGGCTCAGTGGTAAAGAATCTGCCTGCTGATGGAGGAGATGGGGGTTTGACCCCAGAGGGGTCGGGAAGATTGTTTGGAGAAAGAAATGGCAACCCACTGCAGTATTCTTGTCTGGGAAATCCCATGGACACAGGAGCATGGTGGGCTACAGTCCATGTGCTTGCAAAAGAGTCATTGACTAAACAACATTCAGTTCAGTTCAGTTCAATCGCTCAGTCGTGTCCGACTCTGCGACCCAGTGAATCACAGCACACCAGGTCTCCCTGTCCATCACCAACTCCTGGAGTTCACTCAGACTCATGTCCATCGAGTCAGTGATGCCATCTAGCCATCTCATCCTCTCTCGTCCCCTTCTCCTCCTGACCCAAACCCTCCGAGCATCAGGGTCTTTTCCAATGAGTCAGCTCTTTGCATGAGGTGACCAAAGTATTGGAGTTTCAGCTTCAGCATCAGTCCTTCCAGTGAACACCCAGGACTGATCTCATTTAGGATGGACTGGTTGGATCTCCTTGCAGTCCAAGGGACTCTTCAATAGTCTTTTCTAACACCGTAGTTCAAAAATATCAATTCTTTGGCGCTCAGCTTTCTTTATAGTCCAACTCTCACATCCATACATAACTCCTGGAAAAACCATAGCCTTGACTAGACAGACCTTTGTTGGCACAGTAAAGCCTCTGTTTTTCAATATGCTGTCTGCTGCCGCTGCTGCTAAGTTGCTTCAGTCATGTCTGACTCTGTGTGACCCCAGAGACGGCAGCCCCCCAGGCTCCCCCGTCCCTGGGATTCTCCAGGCAAGAACACTGGAGTGGGTCGCCACTTCCTTCTCCACTCCGTGAAACTGAAAAGTGAAAGTGAAGTCGCTCAAGTCGTGTCCGACTCCTAGCGACCCCATGGACTGCAGCCTACCAGGCTCCTCCGACCATGGGATTTTCCAGGCAAGAGTACTGGAGTGGGGTGCCATTGCCTTCTCCAAATATGCTGTCTAGGTTGGTCATATATTTTCTTCCAAGGAATAAGCGTCTTTTAAGTTCATGGCTGCAGTCACCATCTGCAGTGATTTTGGATCTCCCAAAATAAAGTCTGTCTCTGTTTCCATTGTTTCCTCACCCATTTTCCGTGAAGCAGTGGTACCGGATGCCGTGATCTTAGTTTTCTGAATAATGAATTTTAAGGCAGATTTTTCAATCTCTTTCACTTTCATCAAGCAGCTCTTTAGTTCTTCATTTTCTGCAATAGGGGTGGTGTCTTCTGCATATCTGTGGTTGTTATTTCTCCTGGTAATCTTGATTCCAGCACAATGCTATAATGAATAAGCTTGATATACATTAATTCACACAGTACAGATATAGGATTAATTTTTAGGCTTTGTATTTTTGGGTTGAGGAGTAAATGTATTAAATTGTGATAGATATTGCTAAATTTTCTCCCATAAGGATAGTATTGTTTTGCACTCCCCAAAGCTTTGGGATTTTTGCCAGTTATTTTTGTATGTTTTATCCAAACTAATTCTACTATACAACCTGCTTTTCAATCATAGGACTACTTTTCCGAGGCCACGACTATTGTCCACATTGTTCCATGGAATATTTTTTAAAATAATATAAAGAATCATTGCAGATAAATTAAGGTTACATCCTTTACTCTCCAGTTGTAGTATTGGGTATCCAAAACTCATTCCATGTTATGAAATGCACCAAGGTGGGTAAGCAGTCTACAGCCTATGGGCCAAATCAAGGCCACCACCTGTTTTTACAAGTAAAGTTTTATTGGAACACAGCCATGCTCATTGGTTAATATATCACCTGAAACTGTTTTTGTGCTGCAACAGCAGAGTTAAGTGGTTGCAGTAGAGACCCGTATGTTCCTCAAGCCTAAGATAATTACTATCTGGCCTTTACCAAAAGAGTATGTTGGCCCTGTACTAAGAGAGCAGACTATGCTTTGAATAGCATCAAAGGACCAAGGAAAAGCTCAGAGTTCCTGTGTAGACAGTTCTGTAGCTTTAGAATTAATTATATTGATGTTTTATGGAAAAAGACATGTGTGAAAATTTTTGCTCATTAGTTCAGCCTCCCAAAATTGACAATCCATTTTGGATGCCATTCAGTTATATAATTAATTGCATACTAAGATACGTCGTCAGTGTGACTGAAGTAATTTTAGCACGTGGTACATAGTGTGCATGGATTTAAACACATCTTCTGTGATATGTTTTGATTCACATCCTACTGCTATGGAATTGTGTGATTTTTGGCAAGTTTCTTAACCTTTTTGAAAGCCAATTTATATCATCTATGAAAAGGAATGAAAAGCATGTTGTCTGGCATACAGAAAAGATGAGTGAACACCTCAATAACTGTGAGCTCCTATTTTATTTTCTTGTGTATTTAAGGAATGATATATTTTCCAAACATTTTTTCTTTCATTTGATAAATACATACTGTAAATGAAGTACTTGTCTTTTGCTTCTGTGGTCTTTTTAAGGATTTCTTTGGTATATTACTGTGTATCATAGTAAGACAAGCAGACTTTTTTCGGTTGGAAACCACAGAGTGAAGTGGTAAGTAGTTTAGTTGGTTCTCCAGATTCAGGGTATTAATCAGAAGAGTCTAACAATTAACTCAGCACTTTAAAATATTAATAAAAAATCTGTCTAAATGTAATGAATGTGGTATCCTGAATTGGTCCTACAATAGAAAAAAGAACATTAGTGGAAAAACTGGTTAAATGAGAATAAAGCCTGTAGCTTAGATATTATTGTCCTAACGTTAATTTCTCAGTTTTGACAAGAGCACTATGGTTATGTAAGATGTTATTGTTAGAGAAAAACTGAGTGATATAAGAACTCTCTCTGTTGTCTTTGCATCTTCTCTGTAAATTCTAAAATTATTTCAAAGTAAGGTGTTTGTTTAAAATTTTTTAATTAAAATAATAAGCACATTTTTAGAATGCATGCTATGTGTCAGATATTACTTTCAGCAACCCTTTGAAGAAGATGGTATTATTCTCTCTTGTCCAAAGGTCACAGTTAGTATGTGGCATGTGATGTGTTCCAGTTATCAGAGAGATTCATTCGAACTATGTTTATTGAATATCTTCTCTGTTTCAGTTGATATAAAGTAGTAAATAATTTCTGCCTTTATTGAGCTTAGAACTTCATAAGGTTCTTAGAGCTGCCCCTGTGCCCCCCTACTCGACTTCAGTAAAAAGGTGTGTAAGGTACTGTGTTAGAGGAATAGATCAATTTAGTTCTAGTTAGAAATGTATGTTGAGTAGCAGGAAATAGGTTATTGGAGCAGGAAACTTGTGAGTGACTATTCTGTGTCTCCTGAGAACATCAGATGGGGGGGGAACTTGACAAGAATATTAAACAACAGCATCAGGTTATGGAGGGGGGAGGATTGTGAAATCTGAGCACAAGGAACAGTGTCTTATTCCTTTCTTGTTATTCTCAGTGTTTGGCCTATAAGTTGGTGCTCAGTTCATGTTGAATGAATAGGACAGTATTAGGTTTTCATTTTCTCTGGAGTTAAGGAAATGGACTCAAAAAGCCCCTCAAGAGTTTGGGATTGTGAGATGCTGTATTTTTAGTTTTCTGGGTGATGATATAGGAAGTAATTGACTTTCCTGTGGGGAAAAAAGTAACAGAATAAGTGGTAGGCAGGAGTAATAGAAACTTTCAGACCTTGTGTTACCTAGATTACTTCTGATAAAAGTCTTTTTCTGGGAAATTTACCTTGTTTTTGTCTTGGAAAGGTTTCTTTTTTTTATAAGATTAAGACTGTAAGTTGTAATGGATCTTTTATGCAAAAATGATAATATATAAACAGAACTTGGATCTTAAAAGTGAACTGATTTACATTTGAATTCATATTAATAAAGCATGTTATATTTCTGATAGTAGTTTTAATATTATATTTATGTCTCCTAATAGTTCTCTAATTTCAGTGCCCCAGGATAGAGCAGAACATGACCACTTAGCTGTGGCTGGGCCTGTGTTAATATTCTCTTTTTTTTTTTTTTGGACCACACCAGATAGCTTATGGGATCTCATAGTTTATGGGATTGAACTGTAGGCATAGTGTGAAAGCGCCGAATCCTACCCACTAGTCCACCAGGGAACTCCCAATAGATTGTTTTCTTTAGTAGAGGTCTTAATTTTCTTATCTTACATTTGCTTATGCCATAAATATTAAAATTTGACCTAAGAAGCATTTTTTTGGAGGGTGGGATAATAAGATCATGGCAGTTTATAAAGTATAATGAGAAATAAGGTGTTCTTAATGACAGTGCTATTTTTAGAATTTATTTTATTATTGGATGTTTAGCATCCAAATTCCAGGAACTGTTTTCTTTTTTTCCCCCAAATCTCGTTTGGTTGCCATGAACATTGGAGCTATGGTTCCAGAGGGAAAAACAGAAATGGAAAGAATCAAAAATTTGGCAGTACCTGTAGTGAAGACATTACTGAAGAGAATAATTCTTACAGTTTGTAAAGGGAAAAAAGCCTGGGACAGCACTGGAATGTTCCGATTTTTCATGATAGTTTTGGAAGACTTAAGTGGATTTGGAAGAAAAATAGAGTAAGAATAGTTTTAAATTTTTTGTTAGATCATAGTCCTGGAGGCCAAATTCTAATGACAAGTGGAAGTAAATCATTTCTGGTATACAAAAAAAATGAGCTTTTTTTTAAACTTTATTTTATTTTTGGGTGTGCTGGGTCTTCGATGCTGCAGGGGGTTTTCTCTAGCTGTGGGTGTAGGGGCTTCTCTTATTGTGGAGCACAGCCTCTAGGGCCACAGACCTCGTGGTTGTGGCCCACAGGCCCTAGAGCACACAGGCTTCAGCGCTCGTGCTGTGTGGGCTCAGCAGTTGCGACTCGTGGGCTCTAGAGCACGGCCTCAGTTGTTGTGGTGCATGCGCTTAGTTGCTCCTCCGACTGTGACATCTTCGTGGACCAGGGATTGAATCCATGTCCTCTGCATTGGCAGGTGGATTCTTAACCACTGTACCATCAGGGAAATCCCAGTGTCCATGTCAGCCTTTCCTTGCAAATACCAGTCTTCTTAGTTTGGGGGCCATTTGATTACCCTCCAACTTCAGCATTCTGATGGATTAAAAAAAATTGAGAATTTGGCATTTGGCTTTTTTGTAGTTGGAAGATTGAACTCTTTGATACTCTATCTAGCTCTCATTATATCCCCAAAGCTATAGCTTTATTTTAAAGTTCTTTTGCATTTTAGGTGATTAATAGTGTTTGTCCTCCAAGAAAAAGATAATTACCACTTGCTCTTATGTTAGTACTAGGTTCATACTTAACATTACTATATTTATCACATTATACTGTACTTATTTGTAATACATTATTTGTCTAACTGTCTTTACTCTTAGCACACTGATTGAGGAAATCAAGATCTGTATTCTCTGGTGCTTCTTGATCAGTGGAAGACATTTAACACATACTTACTTGGTTTTTGTGGCAAAAGCAAGTTTATTAAAGAAAGAACAGAAGGAACACCTCAAGGGAGGGGTGGCCAAGCCAAGAGAGGCACTGGCTGATACATACTTACTGAATAGAATTATACCAAAATTTTCATTTTCATTTTCATAACACAGTCCTGGTATATTGTAAAATGCTGAGTAAATGTTTGTTGATTAATTCATGAACAAAAAGGCTTATTCAAATGACTGGTGGCTCAGTGTTAAAGAGTCTGCCTGCCAGTGCAGGAGATGTGGGCTCAATCCCTGGGTCAGGAAGATCCTCTTGAGTAGGAAATGGCAACCGACTTCGGTATTCTTGACTGGGAAATCCCATGGACAAAGGATCCTGGGGGGTTGCAGTCCATGGGGTCTCAGAGTCAGACACAACTGAGCATCTGGTCAACAACAACAAATGATATTTATAAATTGAGTTAATTTATGTTTTCCCAGATTTCCAGATAGTTTGAAAAAAAAAAACAGTTTATTTTAAGATGGCCAATGGAAATTTGCTGTATGACTTGGAACTGAAATGGGGGCTCTGTAACAACCTAGAGGGGTGGGAAAGGGTGGGAGGTGGGAGGGAAGTTCAAGAGGGAGGGGACATATGTATACCTATGGCTAGTTCATGCTGATGTATGGTAGAAGTCAAACTGATATTGTCAGGCAATTATCCTCCGGTTAAAAATAAATAGAAAAAAATTGGTTCATTTTAAAAGTCTGATTAAATCATTCCTGCAATGATTCCTGCTGTTATTCAGATAGAAGATAGAGTTGCATGAATTAATCTTTAGTTGTTTAACAGATATTAATGGAATTGAATTATTTTGTGCTCCTGATGACTTTTTGATTTTTAGTGTTTAGCTGAGAACTTGAGAGTAGTGAATGATAAACTACTACATTTGTTTAGTATGTTTTTTGAAATTCATTAGGGCTAGCTGTCACTGAAAGAGTGAAATAATGTTATCTTTGTAGTATTTAGAACTATATTAGCTTCAGAGTAATTTTAGTCTTTTTGTAGGTTTTAAGCAACCAAATAAAATACTTTTTTTTTCACTCGTGACTGCATCTTTTCTAGATCAAATTTTCGCCAGTAGCTAAAAAGTTATTCATGGTAACTGCAGTGAGCGCTGTGTCTGTAATTTTTCTGGCCCATCACTTTAAAAGAAGACGTGGAAAAAAGAAAGGAAAAATATTACCATGGGAACCAGAGCACCTCATACTTGAATACACTAAAAGAGCAGCGTCAGACAAAGGTATGTAGAAGTAGCTGAATTAAGTCTACAAAGGAAATTTTATCTGTACATCATTACTCAAGTGCAGTAATTTCAGTATTTTAGTTTCCAAAATTTCCTTGCTTAATATATAGCATAAAATTGGATTAAATATTTACTGAGCATGGCCCTGACCATCAGAACAAGACCCAGTTTGCCCCTCAAGTCAGTCTCTCCAATCAGGAAGCTTCTATAAGCCTCTTATCCTTATCCATCAGAGGCCAGACAGAATGAAAACCACAATCACAGAAAACTAACCAATCTGATCACATGGACCACAGCCTTGTCTAACTCTGAAACCATGAGCCATGCTGTGTAGGGCCACCCAAGACAGATGGGTCTTGGTGAAGAGTTCTGACAAAATGTGGTCCACTGGAGAAAGGAATGGCAAACCACTTCAGTATTCGTGCCTTGAGAATCCCATGAATAGTATGAAAAGGCAAAAAGACACTGAAAGATGAACTCCCCAGGTCAGTAAGTGCCCAATATGCTACTGGAGAAGAGTGGAGAAATAACTCCAGAAAGAATGAAGAGACAGAGCCAAAGCAAAAACAATACCCAGTAGTGGATGTGAGGAGAAGGCAATGGCAACCCATTCCAGTACTCTTGCCTGGAAAATTGAAATATATTATAGTCAATATCTAATAATTCTACTTTCTAAAGTTCTTGGATCTAAGCCTGCTATCTCTTGTATGCTGAAGAGGTAGGCTGCAGTCCACGGGGTCGCAAAGAGTCGGACACGACTGAGCGACTTCAGTTTCACTTTTCACTTTCATGCATTGGAGGAGGAAATGGCAACCTACTCAAGTGTTCTTGCCTGGAGCATCCCAGGGATGGGGGAGCCTGGTGGGCTGCCATCTACTGGGTTGCACAGAGTCATACAATTGAAGCGACTTAGCAGCAGCAGCAGTGCATGTGACTGGTGATGGAAGTAAACTCTGATGCTGTAAAGAGCAATATTGCATAGGAACCTGAAATGTTAGGTCCATGAATCAGTGCAAATTGGAAGTGCTCAAACAGGAGACGGCAAGACTGAACATTGACATTTTAGGAATCAGTGAACTACAATGGACTGGAATGGGTGAATTTAACTCAGATGACCATTATATCTACTACTGTGGACAAGAATCCCTTAGAAGAAATGGAGTAGCCATCACGGTCAACAAAAGAGTCTGAAATGCAGTACTTGGATGTAATCTCAAAAAGATAGAATGATCTCTGTTCGTTTCCAAGGAAAACCATTCAATATGACAGTAATCCAAGTCTATGCCCCAACCAGTAATGCTGAGAAGCTGAAGTTGAATGGTTCTATGAAGACCTACAAGACCTTCTAGAACTAACACCCCAAAACGATGTCCTTTTCATTATAGGGGACTGGAATGCAAAAGTAGGAAGTCAAGAAACACCTGGACTAACAGGCAAATTTGGCCTTGGCGTACAAAATGAAGCAGGGCAAAGGCTGATAGAGTTTTGCCAAGAGAAAGTACTGGTCATAGCAAACACCCTCTTCCAACACAAGAGAAGACTCTACACATGGACATCACCAGATGGTCAGCACCGAAATCAGATTGATTATATTCTTTGCAGCCAAAGATGGAGAAGCTCTATACAGTCAGCAAAAATAAGACTGGGAGCTGACTGTGGCTCAGATCATGAACTCCTTATTGTCAAATTCAGACTTAAATTGAAGAAAGTGGGGAAAACCACTAGACATTCAAGGATGACCTAAATCAATCCCTTACGATTCTACAGTGGAAGTGACAAATAGATTCAAGGGATTAGATCTGATAGACAGAGTGCCTGAAGAAATATGGATGGAGGTTTGTGACATTGTACAGGAGTCAGTGATCAAGACCATCCCCAAGAAAAAGAAGGCAAAATGGCTGTCTGAGGAGGCCTTACAAATAGCTGGAAAAGAAGAGAAACTAAAGGCAAAGAAGAAAACGAAAGATACACCCATTTGAATGCAGAGTTCCAGAGAATAGCCAGGAGAGATAAGAAAGCCTTCCTCAGTGATCAGTGCAAAGAAATAGAGGAAAACAAAAGAATGGGAAAGACTAGAGATCTCCTTAAGAGAATAAGAGATACCAAGGAAACAACATGCAAAGATTGGCACAATAAATGACAGAAATGGTATGGACCTAACAGAAGCAAAAGATATTAGGAAGAGGTGGCAAGAATACACAGAAGAACTATATAAAAAAGACCTTCATGACCCAGATAACCACAATGGTGTGATCACTCACCTAGAGCCAGACATCTTGGAATGCAAAGTCAAGTGGGCCGTAGGAAGCATCACTGTGAAAAAATGTAGTGGAGGTAATGGAATTGCAGTTGAGCTATTTCAGATCCTAAAAGATGATGCTGCATAAGTGATGCACTCAAGATGCCAGCAAATTCGGAAAACTCAGCAGTGGTCACAGGAAGGTCAGTTTCATTCCAGTCCCAAAGAAAGGCAATGCCAAAGAATGTTCAAACTACTGCAAAATTGTACTCATCTCACAGACTAACAAAGTAATGCTCAAAATTCTCCAAGCCAGACTTCAACAGTACGTGAACCGTGAACTTCCAGATGTTCAAGCTGGATTTAGAAAAGGCAGAGGAACCAGAGATCAAATTGCCTACATCTGTTGGATCATTGAAAAAGCAAGAGCATTCCAGAAAAACGTCTATTTCTGCTTTATTGACTACGCCAAAGCCTTTGACTGTTTGGATCGCAACAAACTGTGGAAAATTCTGAAAGAGATGAGAATATCAGACCACCTGACCTGTCTCCTGAGAAATCTGTATGCCAGTCAAGAAGCAACAGTTAGAATTGGACATTAAACAACAGACTGGTTCCAAATCAGGAAGTAGTACGTCAAGGCTGTATACTGTCACCCTGCTTGTTTTAACTTATATGTAGAGTACATCATGTGAAATGCCAGGCTGGATGAAGCACAAACTGGAATAAAGATTGCTGGGAAAAGTATCAATAACCTCAGTTTTGCAGATTATACCACCCTTATGGCAGAAAGGGAAGAACTAAAGAGCCTCTTGATGAAACTGAAAGAGGAGAGTGAAAAAGTTGGCTTAAACTCAACATTCTCAAAACGAAGATCATGGCATCTGGTCCCATCACTTCATGGAAAATAGATGGGGAAACAGTGGAAACAGTGACAGACTTTATCTTTTTGGGCTCCCAAATCACTCCAGATGGTGAGTGCAGCCATGAAACTAAAAGACACTTGCTCCTTGGATGAAAAGCTATGACCAACCTAGATAGCATATTAAAAAACAGAGACTTTACTTTGCCAACAGTCTGTCTAGTCAAAGCTATGGTTTTTCCAATAGTCATGTATGGATGTGAGAGCTGGACTATGAAGAAAGCTGAGCACTACAGAATTGATGCTTTTGAACTTGATGTTGGAGAAGACTCTTGAGAGTCCCTTGGACTGTAAGGGATCTAACCAGTCCATCCTAAAGGAAATCAGTCCTGAATATTCATTGGAAGGACTGATGCTGAAGCTGAAACTCCAGCACTTTGGCTACCTGATGCAAAGAACCGACTTATTGGAAAATACCTTGATGCTGGGAAAGATTGAAGGTTGGAGGAGAAGGGGATGACAGAGGATGAGATGGTTGGATGGCGTCACTGACTTGATGGACATGAGTTTGAGCAAGCTCTGGGAGTTGGTGATGGATCGGGAAGCCTGGCTTGCTGCAGTTCTGGGGTTGCAAAGCGCTGGACATGACTGAGCGACTGAACAGACTGAACTGAATATATAGCTCACACTTAATACAGTGACAGACTTTATCTTTTTGGGCTCATTTTAGACAGCTTAGATAATACAGATCAGTTCAGTTCAGTCGCTCAGTCATGTCCAACTCTTTGCGACCCCATGAATTGCAGCACGCCAGGCCTCCCTGTCCATCACCATCTTCTGGAGTTCACTTAGACTCACGTCCATCGAGTCCGTGATACAGATAAGCATCAATGAAAAATGAAAATCGCTTGAAATTCTGCTACCCAGAAATAACTACTGATAATATTTTGGCATATATATAGTCATTTATATTTGCATTTAAATACATTGAGACATAAAATTTTTATTATATACAAATAAATGATCTATATATGTTAAGTGAAATTCATACCTTTGTAGCCTTTTAGTATTTAATATTATGGGGGCTTCTCTGGTAGTCCAGTGGTTAAGAATCTGCCTGCCAATGCAGAGGACATAGGTTTGATCGCCGGTCTGGAAAGGTTCCACATGCTGTGGACCAACTAAGCTCAGCAACTTTTGACCGCATGTGCCCAGAAGTCCATGCTCTCCAAAAGAGAAGCCACCACAATGAGAAACCTGTGCACTGCAACTACAGAAAGCCCATGCGCAGAAATGGAGACCCAGAGCAGCCAAAAATCAATCAATAAATCTTAAAAAAATATATGACATTATGTAAGAACGTTTTTAAATGTCAATAGATATAGCTCTATGCTATCAATTTTTAATATATACTTAGTGTACAAATGTGCTTTACTTTTTTAACCAGTTCCCTATTGTATTCTTTAGGTTATTTTTCTTGCTTTAAATATACTTATCTGATTATTTTCTAAGTTTATAAAGTTCTAGAAGTAGAATTGCTGGCCTTTAAAAAATCTGTGTATTTTTTTTAAAGATATGGTACATATTATCAAATTGTATCAATTGAAATAATTTCTTGAGCATGCTGGATTTATTCTTTAAATTTTAAATTATTTTTTATTTGTTAGTTTATCGTATGCTCTTGTGATTTGTTGGTGTAGCAAATAATGAACAGTTGTTTTGTGCCAAGTGTTGTTAACATATTACAACAATAATGATGCCTTTCAGGTTCAGTCCCTGTGTTGGGAAGAACCACTGGAGAAGGGAATGGCAACCCACTCCAGTATTCTTGCCTGAAATATCCCATGGATGGAGGAGCCTGGCAGGCCTCAGTTCATGAAGTTGCAAAGAGTCGGACATGACTGAGCGGCAAACACACACTTACTGAGGTTTTTATTAGATCTTAGGTGCAGTGTGAACATGCTGTGTATTCACTGTGTTAAAATAACCTTTATAACAATCCTATGAATTAAGACTATAATCCTATTGAGATATGGAAAAGTTAAGTGACTTGCTCAAGTTCATATAACTAGTAAGTGTCAGGATTTGATTTGAGAAGTTTAAGTGCTGTATTAAGATAAACTAAGACACAGCATCTGCCCGAGATGAATGGGTAGATGGTTAGGGCAGACAGATGTATAAAAGACTAAGATAATGTGATATGGATAAAGTTTTGATATAATTCAGGAAATAATATAAGAAGTGCTTATATTTTGTTAAATTTATAATTTGAAGATTCATAGTTGCCAGTATTTTTATACTGATTGTATAGTAGGCCATTCAGATACCACCTTAATTAATTAGATGCATGTTTTAATCTTCATTTCAGAAGCAGTGTTAAAAATGTTATTTAGAGATGTAGATTTTAATAATGGTATGATATATTTAATAATTTACACAGTTAGGGGAACTGTATTTTAAAATGAGCCCTCTGAATGAATATATAAACTTTGAAATTTTATCTGAAATTTATCGTGGGGGTTATTGATACTTTTAATATGTTTGTTTGGTAGGTTCAAGTTGTTCCAGTAGCAGACAGAATTTGACATTATCTTTAAGTTCTGCCAAAGACAAAGGATCTCAGTCTTGTAACTATGCTAATGGAGGACTCTTCAGTAAATACTCAGGCTCTGCACAGAGTTTAGCCTCTGTAAGTAAACATTTTATTAATTTTTTCTTTTAATTTTAATTATATATCTATCATTATATATTGGTTTAACTGTCATACAATTAGATAGCTTTTAGTGTGGAGAGAACCTTAAGAAATCTGGTTGATCTTGTTTTCTTCAGACAAATAAAATTACCTTTTTGTGAAATATTCAGCCAGCTTGGTTCCAGGTTTTTTTGAGTCAGGTAATGTGATCCTATGAGGTCCTGTGAGGATGGTGTTGGTATGGAAGAGTTGCTTCAAAGCTAGATATTTTACAAAAAGCTGGAAGATGCAGCCAAATGTGGTACTAGGTTACAAAAACTGCTTGGTGAACCTGCTTATGTAACAGTACTTGGCTTGCTGAAGCCAAGTGTGGAGTCTTTCACCTCTTCCTTTACACCATTAACATAGTACTGATTGACAGGTGAAGAGTAAAGTTATATTTATTTAAATATAATATAGCTTAAAAGTTATTTTACAGAACAGGTAGGATATGCTCTTGCTACTAAACAATGTATGTGAAAAATGTGCTGCTAATCTTCTCAATTCCCCTCCTTAGAGATGAACACTGACAGTTTCTTATGTGTATTCCAGGGAGAATATGCCTCTAACATCATGTATATTCATTTAAAAAATAGTTTAAAGAATACTGTAATCTGTTCATACCTTGCTTCTGTATTTTATTGGAACATATAGCTGCTCCTTTCTTAAATGCCTAAAAATATATCACATCTTAAAGGCTCTTCTGTTGTGCTGTGCCGTGTTGTACTTAGTCACTCAGTGATGTCTGACTCTTTGCGACCCCTTGGACAGTAGCCACCAGGTTCCTCTGTCTGTGGGAGGAACATTTAGATCAAAGACATGCCCTTTCAATTCCTCTGGGAAACTGAGTAGGATAATGAAGTATATGCCCATTCTATAATCTGGACCTCCTCCGTGTCAGAGAGGTACCTTTCTTTTAAATTTTCTCAACTGAAAATTGAAGCTGTTCTTGACTAGAGAAAAGGAGTTTTATGATAACAGTATAAATAATTAGTCTTTAGAATCACTTGCCATCCATGCCTTAGCTGACCTACTTACTTACTCCGCTGTTAGGACTGTGAACCCAGATTTCTGCCTCTTAATGAGTGCCCGAGTGAAAGTCATGACATCAGGAGTAGAAAAGGAGGGGACAGGGTCCAGAAAACTTGGTAACTAGGTATGAGAGGTGTGGGAAGAGAAGTTCACGGTGACTTCTTGTTACCTGGTTTGAGAAGTTATGGAGATAAAAGTAATCTTACTGAACTTGGGAGGAGTTTTTGTTTTGGGAAAAGGCAAAGCACTTTTTTCGTATTATCAGTTTGAGATGCCAGCAGAAGAGCCATGTGGAGTCACCAAGTAGGCAGGTGGAAATGTGAGCTTAGATTTCTCAAAAGAGGGCAGAACTGAAGTTCAGGATTTGGGAGTCTTTGCAAAGAAGTGACAATGACTGGCTCAGCAGACCTTGCTAGAGAAGTAAAGATGATAGAGGCTTTTCGATTTTCGTTATTACAGCAGAAAATCAGCATTGTAATAAGTTCTGAAAGGAGAGTAAGCTAGTTACCTCAGATCAAAGTAGGTGTGGATAAAATTTATAAGTAAATACTCAATGACAGTAAACTATAAAAATAGCTGCTTGATTTTTGATGGAAATAAATTTCCTGGTGACTCAGTGGTAAAGACTCTGCCTACAGTGCAGGAGATGCAGAGATGTCTGTTTGATCCCTGAATTGGGAAGATCCCCTGGAGAGGGAAATGGCAACCCTCTCCAGTATCCTTGCCTGAAAAATCCCATGGACAGAGGAGCCTGGCAGGCTACAGTCTTTGGAGTCAGAAAAGAGTTGGATGCAACTGAGCGACTAAAAACAACAACTGGTTTATGTTCAAAATATTGTTCTACATGTATAATTTTGAGCAAACAAGCGTTCAGAGTACTTAGAGTCTTATGAATTCTAAGTTTGATTGAGTAT
Organism: Ovis canadensis; assembly: GCF_042477335.2. Taxonomy (NCBI): domain Eukaryota; kingdom Metazoa; phylum Chordata; class Mammalia; order Artiodactyla; family Bovidae; genus Ovis; species Ovis canadensis. The sequence continues at coordinate 55,124,811 of NC_091245.1, forward strand.
AATCAGATTTATTTCTTTAGGTAGAAATCCCATGGGTTGTTTTACCAGGATTAGGATTTATGTAAATAATTTATAAAAGAACACAAAATACTGTTATAAAAGAGATTTTGAAGTAACTTCTGTCCATCCAATTTTAGGTCCAGAGTGTCAATTCTTGTCATAGCTGTGCTTGTGGCAATTCTAATTCCTGGGACAAAGCAGATGAAGATGATATTAAACTTGTTAATATTCCTGTGACGACTCCGGAGAACTTATATTTGATGGGTAGGAATAACATAATAATGGTTTAAGATACTGTACTCACATGTAATGTGAAAATGAAGAATGATTAATTGTTCTAGGGGAAGCAACTGCAGTTCTAAAATGTTCTCATATCTTTTGACTCCAGTCTACATTACATAGCATGTTGTATTAGTTTTCTGAGGCTGCTATAGAAACTTGGTGGCTTAAAACGATAGAAATATACTCTTTTGGAGTTCTGGAGGCCTGAAGTCTGAGGTCATTATCACAGGACTGAAATCAAGGTGTTGTTTGGGCCATGTTCCCTCTGGAGTCTTGGAGGAGAATTCAGTCGGTGCCTCTTACAGCTTCTGGTGCCACTTTAGGCTTGTGGCCACATGACTCCAACCCTTGCCTTCCTCTCCATTGTGTGTTATAGATCTCCCTCTGCCTCTCTGTTATGAGGATGGTTGTGATTGGATCTGGAGCCCATCAGATAATACAGGGTAATCTTCCCGTGTTAAGATTCTTAATCACAGCCACAAAGACTGTCTTATATGGTAACATTTGCAAGTTCCATGTACTGGGAACCGTCTTTGGGTGGTCATATTACACTCACCTAACCTCATCTGCTGACTTCTATCTAATGAATCAATCAAAATGCACTGAAAGGAGCCTTTTATCTAGCTATCATTTGTATTCTTCCTATATTTAGGAAGGATTTTACATAGAAAGGGGCCACTGTTTACAGCTAGAACATAAGAATGTCTAGAAAGTTTCACTGGAGCCCAGAAAGAGGACCAGAGTCCTTAATACTGAGTCAGACTCAAATACTTTTTCAAATCCTTGCCTGTGTTCCTCTATACTCTATTTCAGGCTATATTCCTTTTAAGGGAAATGCATGCTAACTGAAAAATAAAACCAAAGAAGTCTTGTGGTCCTAACCAGTGAGCAGTAAGAGGGTGATGAGTTGGCAGAAGGACTGTGTGCCTTCCTCGCACTTTAGAATCAGTCGTTAAAGATGCTGTCATCTGCTGTGGCACACTGGGTTCCCCTGCCCTTGGCGAAGGATGTAAGAGTAGTTCTTCTGCTACCTTTTCCGAAGTTTCCAAGAATTAAGCTCACTGTGCTTCTAGATTTAACTATGCCTAGTGAACCTACTTTGGTCACTTCATAGGAATATTGAGAGAGTTGAAGAGAAAGAGAGCAAAGCTAGAGAAGGTGTAGGGAGTCTCAGTGTCATAGAATTAGGATTGGTAGGAAATACTGTTTCAATTCTGTTACAAAATTGCTGATATGTGACAGTTGGGCCATGTTCTGCAGTGAGGTGAGACACAGTACTTCCTGAGAGGCACCTTTTTCCTTTGGGCACTCTGGCATTAAATAATTCTTCCTTATTTTAGCTAAAATAATCAGAGGGGCGTAGAGGGGATGGAGTGAGAAAAGGATGAAGGAATGAGAATTACATAGCTTAGAAAAAGGAAGTCTTTTAAGTGTATAACTTTTTTTAGAAGGAAGATCCAGTCAATATTCTTTGCTACAGAAAATGAAACAAAGGAAAAACCTACATTTCATTCATAGAACATTTTATTTGTTTAGAGTAGTAGATTCTCTAGATAACCGAAGAAATGATTTTTGAGGACAGGTGTTCTGTTAACTCCTGGAGAAGGGAATGGCAACCCACTCCAGTATTCTTGCTTGGAGAATCCTTATGGACAGAGGAACCAGAGCTGCAGTCCATGAGGTCAAGAGAGTCAGACACAACTGAGTGATTAACATACATTCTCTTAACTACCATATCTTAAAAACAGACTTGGCCAGATTCTTAAGCAGCTTTTAAAGATTGTTTACTTTTATATGTCTGGAGAAATTGAGCTTTTGAAATATTTTGGTTTTGTTTGAAGCACATAATTATTTTGGTAAGCTTTTTTTTTTTTTTTTGGAAAAAATTTGAAGAAAAAGAGCCATATAATCACTTATTTTTTCCACAAAAGCTTTCTCTAAGCAGGGATATGAAATTCCTACTTGGACTATAACCTTTTATGGATTCTTCTTGTTTATTTTTAACTCTGGTCCAGCACTTTATCCATCCAAGTCAGCAAGTTGGTGTCATAGTGGATTAAGACACCTTTTGGTGGAAAAAAGATAGAAAAGACATTATTCTAGACTTCTGTGCTATTATTTTTCTTCTTAGCTTTGCTTTCTTCTTCTGAAAGCCTCTTATAAACCTTGTAGTTTCTTCTCAACTAGTTTTTCTATTTGCCTATCAGTTTTTAATTTAGAGGGATATTTTGAAAGATAGTTCTGTGACTATAAAAATTAGGTATTATTGTTGGGACTTTTGATGAATCCATGATATTGTTATGGAAAAATTCCAATCACTGTATGCATTTGACTTACTAGTTTTTAAAAAGGAAAAACACATCAGTCATTTCTCCCTTATTGTTGGTTGAGTGGAACTGTAGACCTGGAATATATTAGGATATTAAGATTCTACTAAGAAGGACTCTGGTGGTCTGGTGGTTAAGACTCTGCACTCCACTGCAGGGGGTGTGAGTTATCCCTGGTCGGGGAATTAAGATCCCATAAGCTGCGTGGCATGGCCAAAAAAAATAAATAAAATTGTTCTGTTCTTAATTTTTAGGTATGGAATTGTTTGAAGAGGCATTGCGTCGATGGGAACAGGCTCTAACTTTTCGAAATAGACAGGCTGAAGATGAAGCCTGTGGTTCCATTAAATTGGGTGCAGGAGACGCCATTGCAGAAGAGAGTATTGATGTAAGAGAGACTTATTTGGGAGCGGTCTTCATAATATTGGAACAGTTTAGCTATTTTTAATGTTGATTCAGTGTCCTTGATTTCCGTGGCATTTAACAGAACTTTTTATTTTTTTCTCCTTTGGGATTTGTGTAGGGATATTTCTCACTGGGCTCTTCCTGTTCAGTTAGCTGTTAAATCTCAAATTTGCAATTCATCATTTCATGATTTTCTAAGAATATATAGAATTAAGCAGGTATGATTTCTGAAGGAATTTTTTAACCTCTGCTTTGTGCTTTGGGTTGAATTAAGTGCCATTATATTCATATAGTCATGTAGAGTCATGTAGAGACTGTTATTTATTGATCATCGTCTAGGCTAATGATTTTCAAAGTTGAGCATGCATCACAAGCCTCTGAAGGGCTTATTAAGAAACAGACTTGGGGGCCCCACCTCCAGAGTTTCTAATTCACTTCTAATTTGTATTTCTAACGAGTTTCCAGGTAATACTGATGCTCCTGATTAGGGACCTTACATTGAGAAACTCTGATCTAGTCCAACTCAATTATACAGAGTACGAAATAGAGATGATTCTATGTGAGGCACAGCCAGAACTCAGGCCCCCTGACTTCTATCACAGTATTCTCACCACCCAACCAATAGTTTTTTAAATAACATTCTTCACTTTTCTTTCATTTAAAAGTGGAAAATGTGTAGAATTTTAACATTAACATCTAATACTTGCTGTGTGTATGTGTTCTCTCCTTGTAGGATATTATTAGTACTGAATTTATCCATAAACTTGAATCTCTGTTGCAAAGAGCATATCGTCTCCAAGAGGAGTTTGAAGCTACCTTGGGGGCATCTGATCCTAATTCCCTTGTTAATGATACTGGTAAGGTGGTTATTTTATGTGGTTTTTTATGGAATGTGTCTTTTTATTTTATATTCTTGAAATCATTCGCTAAAGTGTATTAATATGGTTACTACTGTTTAGAAGATAGCCAAGAGATAAACAGTTCTATCATATTTATTGGTTTTTCTCTTTTCAGTTTAACTTTGCAAGTGAACTTACTGATACAAATTCAAGTACTTACCATAGATAGGATTGTAACATTATTTTAAAATTACATTCCAGCTGAAAGAATCCCAGTTAAAGCGTTGGAGGGTGGAAAAAAAATAATAATATGAGAGAGAGACATGCTACCTCAGAAATGGTCATGTAGCTCATGACTTACATTTAAAGTATTTTAAGTAATTTTATTTCTTGTCCCTGTTTTAGTTGCAGGCTACATTTTGATGTAAGTAGTCAATACATATATCATCATATACCATTACATTTGTTTCCTACTTTAAAGAGAAAAGAACTTTGAATAGACTTCTTAAGTGAAGTCTTCTAAGGAGTAATGATTAAAACTGCTTCTGGGAGTAGTCATTAGGATTCTGGGCTTTCACTGTGATGGCCCAGGTTCAATCCCGGTCAAGGAACTGAAGGCTGCCCAGTGCAGCTGAAAAAAAAAGAGAGAGAGAGAGAGAGAGAGAGAGAGAGACAGAGTGAGAAAAAAAAATTGCTTCCTTGACTTACTGTCTTAAAAATTTTTTCATTAGCCTTGAGTGTTTTTTAATAGTTTCTCTACTCTTGGCATAGGTATAAGATTTTTGACATATAGAGATTATTGGCCAGAAAAAAAAAAGATAATATTTATGTCAACAAATAGAATTTGTCAAAGCTTTCTATATATATACATAGGTATATATTTATACAGTTTCTTTTGTAACTTATTAGAATGGTATTTGTGACAATAAGTTGGAAAAAGAACAAAGAGAAGGATTTTTAAAAGAAGACAGATGTAAAAGTGGAAATGGAACAACTAGAAAAGATAGCAAAGTGGATAAGCAGCAAAGAAAGCCACAGAGAAAAAGAAGTAGGAAAAATTTATAAATATGAGGAAGGGGGCCTGAGACTATTCATGTTTTATTTTAGGAAAGTTGTGCTTGCCCTCACTCTTCTAATCTTCTGCCTGCAGTTTCTGTCTGACTTCATGATAAGGATCAGGTAGATGTGTTGTTGTATGCTTATTAGTCTCCTAATATACGTCTCAGATGTTGTTCTGTTTGGCATGCCCAGAGTTTCTTTTTCCTACTGATCATAGCAGTTGGTGGAATCCATCTCTCATTTCTTCAGGTTATCAGTTATAAAAGGTTTTTGGGGTACTGCTCAGAGGGTCTGTGTTGGGCTTACATTGCATCTGGCCAAGAAGACCTCTAGGCAGATGGTTTGATTTCTGAGGCTTCAAGTTGTTTCTGAGGAATTGTTGTTAATTTGGAACTCTAAATGGGTAGGATTTCTAGAGTGGGACCCATAGTCCACCCATCCTTTCGGTTAGCTTAGGTTTGTAGTAAGTTCCTGACCCCACCCATGTCTTAACTTGAGCTGTCAATGACTATTTGGCTGGCTGGCTTTGCCTTTTCTCTGCAGCCTAAGAGTGCCTTGGCCTCTTACTGCCCTGGAGACTCCAGTTGACATGATGCTGTTATATTTTGTTCCTTCTTGGGAATTATTTGAATATTTTGTTATTGCAAGTTTCCATTTTGGAACTTCTGGACTGAAAGAGCTGAATCTATGGCCAGAACTCCAGTAAGGGAGTACTTCTGTTATATCTGTTATTTGCTATTAATCAGGATTGCTCAGAAGTCATTTAACTGTCCTCATCCCCTAAATCCAAATTCATTTTTCGCATTTGATATATATTAATGATAGGCAACTTATTAATAGTCATAAATGAAGAGAGATTAACAAATGCCTTCAGAGGCTCAGGGGTGAACTTTAACCAAGTATTGATCTGACTTCAGTGAGTACTTTATCATTTTGGAATTTGCTTTGTCTTATTTGATAAAAATTAATTTTTTTTTTCTTGCTAAGAATTTGATTGGTTTTCAAGGTTGGACGATTTTTTTTTTAGCAGCAGTCATCTAATTCATCTCCGTTCCCCTGAGCTTAATATCTAACAATTACCATTGTTTGCATGTCATGTTCTAGGGTCTTTGCTATGGCCCATGGTTCCTTTTCTGGGTCAGGCACAATTCTGAGTAAAAACCATCTCACTTAGTCCTCACAACAGCTTTTATGAGATAATTATTTAGTTATCATCCTCATTTTTCAGATGGGGAGAGAGATACACAGGTATTAAGTCACTTCCGCAGAGTTACACAGTGACAGAGCTTAGACTTGGACCCAGACAGCTGACTCTTGAGTCCAAAAGCCACCGTGCTGTATTGCCTCCCCACTTAAGAGGACAGGTGTGTTCTTTGGATTGGAAGACTGACTGAACTCTCTGTGGCATAGTTCTCTATAAGAAATGTTGTTCTGAAGCTTGTAGTCTGGAATCTCCACAGCTGCCGAAGTAAGGAACCTTATTTTTGGTAGTGGTATCATTTATTTTGTATGGATCTTCCTTTCCTAGAAATTGATTTCTTCCTCCGTATCTACCTGGGGATCTGCATTAACTCATGTGTCTTTCCTCCTCTCTTAGGCTCTCAAGGCAGTCTAGAGAGATTTAACTCATTTTATAGAAAGAAGTTGTCAAGGTTTAATCCAGGAACTCATGGAGTGATCTACTCGATTTAACTGAGGGAATAGGGGGAGAGGGCCCAACTGTGCCAACTGAATTTAGCGTATTGCTTTAATAAGTTACTCTAATGGATTACCTTTTGGCCCTTATCTGTATAATGACTAAAAATACAGATTGTAGATTCAGACTGATGGAGTCCAAATTCTAGATTCACTATTTATTATTTATGTTATTATATAACTTGTCTAAGCTTCAGCTTCTTTATCTGAAAAATGGGTATATCTTACTTAACAAAATAATTATGAGAATTAAATTATAAAACAAATATAAAGACCAGGGAATAGGGTAGCAATATTTATTGGCTTGGAGTTTGGAACTTCTCTAACACACCAAGGAAGATGATTTTTGCCTCTAGGATAATTGGGCTATGGTTTTTTAGGATCTGCTTGAGTCTCCATTGGCTAATTTCAAGGTATTCTCTAAAAATTCTGGTCTGATGATACCTTTTCCATGTTTTCCAGTGATGCTGTTATTTTCTTCCTGTCTTTTGTTGGTTTGTTTGTTTGCACCATGTGGCTTGATTGAATCCATACCCTTGGCAGTTCAAGTGGGGAGTTCCAACCACTGGACTGCCAGGTCTCCCGCATTGCAGGCAGACGCTTTACCATTTGAGCCACCAGGGAAGCCCATCGAAAGGAGAAGTAGATCCTTATGCTCTGGCATGCTGAACAGAAATTCTGAACATTAGAATTACAGAGCCTAAGGACTATATTAGTTTGGGGGTTTTTTGCTTTGCTTTATTTATTAATTTTTGGCTGCTCTGGGTCTCTGGCGCTGCACATGGGCTTCTCTGGTTGTCACGAGTGGGGACTACTTTCTAGTTGTGCACGGGCTGCTCATTGTGGTGGCTTCCCTTGTGGAACACGGGCTCTAGGCGCGGGCTCCATAGTTACGGCTCACAGGGGTTGGTTGCCCTGTGGCTGTGGAATCTTCCCAGACAGGGATGGAACCCATGTTTCCCTGTACTGGCAGGCAAATTCTTAACCCCTGGACTACCAGGGAAGTCCCTACATTAACTAACACTGCTAATGTTGAGCTAATGGTAAGCTGAAACTTAAGTTCTTTGTTGTTATTGTTAGCTATGTTATTTTTAAGTCACTTCTTCCCTCATTTGTTCCTGTGTAGTTGTTTCTTTGGACGCAAGCTTTTAGATGTTGTGTTTATTTTTCCTATTCAGTACTAAATTGTCCTATCTCCAGTCATCATCCTGAATTAAGATAGATTTAGATTTTACATCCCTCTCAGCTTTCTATCACTTTCTCCTTTGTTCAGTTTGGTCTTCTTGGTCATCAAGGCTCTCATTGAAACTATTAACAAAACATGTTTAAAGCAAAACTTGTTTCCCTTTATTTACAACTTTTGACACAAAATGAATGGATTTTCCATGCCAGGAAATTCTCCAGTTCTCTGTGGACACCGGTTGGGGTGTCCTGCAATTAATTCCCTTCAGTCAAACACTTAAATACCCAGTGTTAGTGCAGACTCCACAGATTAAGGGCTTATCTCACAAGAGTGCCCCCCGCTCATATGCCAGTTGCAAAGCCAAACCTCTCATGCTTCTGACCAGTGTTTTTACTGTAAATCACAGGTTCCCACCAATCCCTCCTTAGGCTTGATAGTTTACTATTGATAGGATGGCTTACAGAATTTTGAGAAATACTACTTTCTATTACTTATTTATTATGAAAGATATAATTAAGCAACAGTCAAGTGGAAGACATGCATAGGGCAAGGTATGGGAAATGGGTGTAGAACTTTCATACCCTCTCCAGACACAGCACTCTCCTTGCACCTGGATATGTTCACCAACCTGGAGCTCTCTAAACTCTGTTGTGTTCTTATGGAGGTTCCATTATGTAGGCTCAGTTGATTAAGTCATCAGCTATTGGCAATTAACTTAATTCTCGGCCTTTCTCCCTTTAGGGGTCAGGGTTGGAGTTGAAAGTTCCAATTTTCTTTCTTTTTAATTTATTATTATTATTATTTTTGACTGTGCTGGGTCTTCATTGCTACACAGGCTTCTCTCTAGTTGTGGTGAATGGGGCTACTCTAGCTGTGATGTGTAGACTTCTCATTGGGATGGCTTCTCTTATGGACTGTGGGCTCTAACATACACAGGCTTCGGTAGTTGCGGCTGCCAGGCTCAAGAACACAGGTTTAGTAGTTGTGACGCACAGGCTTAGTTACTCCACAGCATATGAGATCTTCCCAGATCAGGGGCCGAACCCATGTCTCCTGCATTGGCAGGCCTATTCTTTTCTATTTTTTTTTAGTTTTTTATTTTTTTAATTTTAAAATCTTTAATTCTTACATGTGTTCCCAAACATGAACCCCCCTCCCACCTCCCTCCCCATAACATCTCTGTGGGTCATCCCCATGCACCAGCCCCAAGCATGCTGTATCCTGCGTCAGACATAGACTGGCGATTCAATTCTTACATGATAGTATACATGTTAGAATGCCATTCTCCCAAATCATCCCACCCTCTCCCTCTCCCTCTGAGTCCAAAAGTCCGTTATACACATCTGTGTCTTTTTTCCTGTCTTGCATACAGGGTCGTCATTGCCATCTTTCTAAATTCCATATATATGTGTTAGTATACTGTATTGGTGTTTTTCTTTCTGACTTACTTCACTCTGTATAATCGGCTCCAGTTTCATCCATCTCATCAGAACTGATTCAAATGAATTCTTTTTAACGGCTGAGTAATACTGCATTGTGTATATGTACCAAAGCTTTCTTATCCATTCATCTGCTGATGGACATCTAGGTTGTTTCCATGTCCTGGCTATTGTAAACAGTGCTGTGATGAACATTGGGGTACATGTGTCTCTTTCAATTCTGGTTTCCTCGGTGTGTATGCCCAGAAGTGGGATTGCTGGGTCATAAGGTAGTTCTATTTGCAATTTTCTAAGGAATCTCCACACTGTTCTCCATAGTGGCTGTACTAGTTTGCATTCCCACCAACAGTGTAGGAGGGTTCCGTTTTCTCCACACCCTCTCCAGCATTTATTGCTTGCAGATTTTTGGATCGCAGCCATTCTGACTGGTATGAAGTGGTACCTCATTGTGGTTTTGATATGCATTTCTCTGATAATGAGTGATGTTGAGCATCTTTTCATGTGTTTGTTAGCCATTTGTATGTCTTCTTTGGAGAAATGTTAGTTCTTTGGCCCATTTTTTGATTGGGTCATTTATTTTTCTGGAATTGAGCTGCATAAGTTGCTTGTATATTTTTGAGGTTAGTTGTTTGTCAGTTGCTTCATTTGCTGTTATTTTCTCCCATTCAGAAGGCTGTCTTTTCACCTTGCTTATATTTTCCTTTGTTGTGCAGAAGCTTTTAATTTTAATTAGATCCCATTTGTTTATTTTTGCTTTTATTTCCAGAATTCTGGGAGGTGGATCATAGAGGATCCTGCTGTGATTTATGTCTGAGAGTGTTTTTCCTATGTTCTCCTCTAGGAGTTTTATAGTTTCTGGTCTTACATTTAGATCTTTAATCCATTTTGAGTTTATTTTTGTGTGCGGTGTTAGAAAGTGATCTAGTTTCATTCTTTTACAAGTGTTTGACCAGTTTTCCCAGCACCACTTGTTAAAGAGATTGTCTTTACTCCATTGTATATTCTTGCCTCCTTTGTCAAAGATAATGGGTCCATAGGTGCATGAATTTATCTCTGGGCTTTCTATTTTGTTCCATTGATCTATATGTCTGTCTTTGTGCCAGTACCATACTGTCTTGATGACTGTGGCTTTGTAGTAGAGCCTAAAGTCAGGCAAGTTGATTCCTCCAGTTCCATTCTTATTTCTCAAGATTGCTTTGGCAATTCGAGGTTTTTTGTATTTCCGCACAAATCTTGAAATTATTTGTTCTAGTTCTGTGAAAAATATGGCTGGTAGCTTGATAGGGATTGCATTGAAGGCAGGCCTATTCTTTACCACTGAGCTACCAGGGAAGCCCCAGAAGTTCTAGATTTCTAATCACAGGATTTGTTCCCTTGGTAAACATCCCCCATCCTCCAGGAGTCACGTCATGAGCATAATCTTTGGTTATAATTGAAAGGGACTTATGCATAGCACTGCTTTCACCCCATCACTCAGGAAATTCCAAGAGTTTTAGAAGTTTTACTGTCTCATTTTTTTCATGTTTATAAAGAGATCTTCAGTTCAGTTCAGTCACTCAGTCGTGTCCAACTCTTTGCGACCCCATGAATCGCAGCACGCCAGGCCTCCCTGTCCATCACCAACTCCCGGAGTTCACCCAACCTCATGTCCATCGAATCAGTGATGCCATCCAGCCATCTCATCTTCTGTCGTCCCCTTCTCCTCCTGCCCCCAATCCCTCCCAGCATCAGGGTCCCCTCCAATGAGTCAACTCTTCGCATGAAGTGGCCAAAGTACTGGAGTTTCAGCTTTAGCGTCAGTCCTTCCAATGAACACCCAGGACTGATCTCCTTTAGAATGGACTGGTTGGATCTCCTTGCAGTCCAAGGGACTCTCAAGAGTCTTCTCCAACACCACAGTTCTATTCTTCGGTGCTCAGCTTTCTTCACAGTCCAACTCTCACATCCATACATGACTACTGGAAAAACCATAGCCTTGACTAGATGAACCTTTGTTGGCAAAGTAATATCTCTGCTTTTAAATATGCTATCTAGGTTGGTCATAACATTTCTTCCAAGGAGTAAGCATCTTGTAATTTCATGGCTGCAGTCACCATCTGCAGTGATTTTGGAGCCCCCAAAAATAAAGTCTGACACTGTTTCCACTGTTTACCCATTTAATTCCCATGAAGTGATGGGACCAGATGCCGTGATCTTAGTTTTCTGAATGTTGAGCTTTAAGCCAACTTTTTCATTCTCCTCTTTCACTTTCATCAAGAGGCTTTTTAGTTCCTCTTCACTTTCTGCCATAGGGTGGTGTCATCTGCATGTCTGAGGTTATTGATATTTCTCCTGCCAATTTTGATTCCAGCTTGTGCTTTTTCTAGCCCAGCGTTTCTCATGATGTACTCTGCATATAAGTTAAATAAGCAGGGTGACAACATACAGCCTTGACGTACTCCTTTTCCTCTTTGGAACCAGTCTGTTGTTCCATGTCCAGTTCTAACTGTTGCTTCCCGACCTGCATACAGGTTTCTCAAGAAGCAGGTCAGGTGGTCTGGTATTCCCATCTGTTTCAGAATTTTCCAGTTTCTTGTGACCCACACAGTCAAAGGCTTTGGCATAGTCAATAAAGCAGAAATAGATGTTTTTCTGGAACTCTCTTGCTTTTTCGATGATCCACGGATGTTGGCAATTTGATCTCTGGTTCCTCTGCCTTTTCTAAAACCAGCTTGAACATCTGGAAGAAGAGATCTTAGGGTATTTTAATATATATCACGGCAAAATATATGTATCTACAAAATATATTTATCTACTTAACTAGTAATTTATAAGAAAATTAAATTTTTTTTGAAAAAGAGGCAGATAACAATTCACGGTTTGGGGCAATATTGTCAATGCTGAGATTTTTTTGCAGATAGGTATTTGCCATCAAGTATTCATGGCTGATTTTATACTCATTTGCAAATAAATAAACAAATCATTTTAGTTTTCAAAGGCACATATGTCAGATTTTATTGATACAAGAGCCTTAGGAAAACTTCCTTCACTAATTTGAGAATTCAGAATATACACAGGGACTCTACTTAATTTCACATTCTCTTGTACTGCTTATAGTAAGTAGTTTTCCATGTTAACATTGTGCACAAGTTTAGAGACACTTTAAATCCTCCCCAGCATGATCCTTTTAGTATGTTTAAAAGTGTCTTAGCATTTTTCTTTTTAGACAGTAGTGTGTTTGTTGAGAATAAATTGTATCTTCCCATTTGAGCAGATCCAAAAAACTTTTGTCAGTATTTGAGTTAGTTTAGGTAAGTGAAGGGCTTTCCTGATGGCTCAGCAGTAAAGAATCGACCTGCAATGCAAGAGACTCAGGTTCCATCCTTGGGTTGGGAAGATCCCCTGAAGGAGGCAATGGCCACCCCCTCCAGTATTCCTCCCTGGGAAATCCCGTGGACAGAGGATCTTGGCAGTCCATGGGGTCAGAAAGCATCATATGCACCTGAGTGACTGAGCACACACAAGTAAGTGAAGCTAATAAATCTAAGATTTAAATTTTAGAGTTTAAAAAAATGTATAGTATGATTCTAACACTGGATTGTAATAGTTGCAGGACTATATATTTACTAAAATTCATTGAATTGTACACTTAAAATGGGGAAGTTTTATGGTTTGTAAATTACACTTCAATAAAACTATTTAAAATACAGTATGATTCTGTTAACTAATTTTAAGTGATTTTTTTGTGTGTGAATTTGAAACAATACAAATAGCACTTTATACTACAAATTTTAAATAGTACAAATGTCAAGCAGTTTATGAATCTCTTAGTTTCAAAGCTGATGGACCTAGTGAATTACAAACCATGTTTACTCTAGGTGGTACCACTTCAGCTGGTAACAGTAATAGAGCATCATATGTTAATATCTAGAGAACCATACTGTTGTTTACATGCATGAGAACTGCTACAAATGGTTTTGGTGATTATTGTGCTGTTATTTTTACTTTTATTCTTAAATTTTATATTCTGTAATATTGTCATTCCAAGTGGGCATTACATGTGGTAAAGAAGCTCAAATAACTGCTGATGATCTTGCTGTTAATTTAGTACAGAGCATCCTGGAAGTATTGGAACCAATGCTAAGAAAATAAAAGAGCAGAATTGAATGAGGAGCCCTTTTATTTAAAAAAATGAAAAACTTCTGGGAACTTGGCTTTAAAATCTCAGTCTAGGGCACCCCTAAGCCAAGCTATCGTCTGTATTAAAATAGAAAATTATTTTTGGTGTTTGGGAAGGAAGTGATAGTGATACAAAAAACTTTACTACAGGTACTTTGTGTTTTTAAAGCGTTCTTAACAACTTAACATTCTTTAGTATATGTGCTGCTCACTTTGGCAGCCCACTCCAGTACTCTTGCCTGGAAAATTCCATGGACTGAGGAGCCTGGTAGGCTACAGTCCATGGGGTCGCAAAGATTCGGACATTCACTTTCACTTTTTCATTATTTTCACACTAAAATTGGAACAATACAGAGAAGATTAGCATGACCCCTGCGCAAGGATGACACACAAATTTGTGAAGCATTCTATATTTTTAATAGTCAAATTAATGAAAAGAAAACAACAGTAGCTAATACACTAATAAAAACTATGTGCTTAGTCGCTCAGTTGTATCTGACTCTTTGTGGCCTCATGACCTGTAGCCCACTAGCCTCCTGTGTCCATGGAATTTTCCAGGCAAGAATACAGAATGGGTTGCCATTTCCGACTCCAGGGGATCTTCCGACCCAGGGATTGAACCCGCGTCTCTTGGATCTTCTGCACTGGTAGGCAGATTCTTTACCAGTGCACCACCTAGGAAGCAATAAAAGCTATAAAAGCACACCCCCCCCAAAAAAAAATACACCCTGAAACAAACTACATTTCTCAGACTCCCTTGTCCTTCGGAATCTGAGTTTGGGTTTCACGAATGAGATAGATTCTTATCAGATTTGGAAAGCAAGAAGAGGCAGTGACCATCTTTCTATAAATTCTGTTTCTGATGATTGAGAATATTGTGGTTTTCCTGATAAGTATGCTATTTTATAGTAGAAAAAACTGGAGGAAATAAACCTTCACAGATTTAAAAAAATAGACCTTATTATAGTCACTTACTATGCTTTGAAACTATGCTTGGGAAAAGACATACAGCACAATAGTTGTAAGGTACTTTAGTGTCTGTTTACATTTATTCTTATAGGAATGTAGCTTTGAATTAGGTAGTATTTGAATTATGTTTCAAGGCATGAAATTGTATAAAATGTAACTACCTAAAAAAAAAATGTAACTGCCTGGTATTCTGTAATTCATCTTTTGTATTTCTGGACTGATATTTCCTTAACTGTTATGAATTAGTGAATCATCATTGGATATACTTCTGTATTTGCTCTTATACATCAAAAGTTTACTCCTGGCCTAAGCAGTCATTGTTTGTTCTGTTCTTCTGATTAAATAAAATGAAGATTTTAGTTCTCTGATTTAAAAAAAAAGTTTTCCTTCTTCACTTAGGAGAGACTGTTTAACGTTAAACGAAAGGTGTTGAAATCACTAGAGGGCAGCACATTTTATCTGAGAGTGGCACACCTATGACTCACAAATGCCATTCTGGGTTGTTCATAGCACTGGGAGTTAAATTTAGGTCACCACTCTTTCTGGCATGTTCCGTATACACCTGCTGCTGTAACTCATAGTGAGACAGAGCCAGGAGGTTATGCACAGAGACTTGAAAGAACATTAGTGTACGTTTCCATTTGAGTGTGGGTTCTTCTAGCTAACAGCACGTAGTTAACATTTATTCGCAGTTTCTCTTTTTCAGATAATCATTAAATTATAATTGTTAAACTATAATTTTGTTATTGTAATTTTTGAAGGCATACCCAAAAAACTCCAGTATGTTTTCAGTTGTAGACAGTATAGCTTAGTAGTTCAGGACATGGGCTTTGGAGTTAAACAAACATGGATTCAAATCCTGGTTCCACTACTCTTACTAGCTGTGAAACCTAAGTAGGCCTTGACCTTTCTTAGATTCATCTCCTTCATCTGTAAGCTGGAGGACTGCGTTAGGGTCAGCTTCACAGAACTGTGAAGATTAAGTGAGATAACATGCATGTTGTGTTCTAGCACTAGTACATGGTAAACACTTGTTGAGCATTCATACATATTCTCACATTTTTATGAGGCCTGTTCTAAGATTGTTTAAAAAATGCGTGGTTCATCCCCATAGAGTCCACCTAATGGATCTCCCACTCATATCAATCTGTTCTCTCAAGTGGCAAACTGTATTGTGTCCTTATCATTTCTTTGACATTCTTTTAGTTTGAAGCGTGTAAAATTTCCAGTATTTGATCCTATTTGCCCTATGAAACAAGCAATAAGATTAAATGCCATTGACTTATCACCCCTGTATGTATTCTTGTCCAGTTTATACATTTGACTCTTTCTTAGCTTGTTAGAAGATCAATCTTAATAGAAGATTAATCTTAAAATACAAATTTTATGTCCTGCTTGTTCCTGTAATTATTGCAGTTTTGAGGTTCAGTCATGTTGGTGTAGCAGAAACAAACTCATTTCTAATGCTTGGGAATTTACATGTGGTATCTTTTAAAGATATATGTTCCTTCTGTTACTGACATAAATTTTGTTTCTTTGTAATTAGTTCTCTGCATAAATCTTTCTTGAATAGGCTTTTATTTTAAAAAAATTCATGGTTACTGGCAGGTGATATCACATGTCCAAAACGTTTTTTACATGATATTTTTCAGTTATATTCCAGGAAGGATTTATTTATTTCTGGAAATTAATTTGACTTTTTCTCACAATAATAACATAAATTTCATTTCCTGAAACAAAGTATTTAGGCCATGTTCAAAGTTATTTATTTGGGAAGGTAAAAAAGATGCCCCTTATAAATCTTTTTCTTTGTGTTAGAAAATTGCCATCTGAAGGACAAATACTTTGTCAAAGTATTTATTCTAGATATAGCTAAGATTACTGATTTTCCTTGATTCTTAATCTTGCCGTATGGAAAGGAGGAAAGCAAAAAATGATAATGAATATACTCCTTGCCAGCACGTCCAGTTATCTAGTTCAGTTCAGTTCAGCTCAGTTGCATCTGACTCTTTGCGACCCCATGAATCACAGCACGTCAGGGCTCCCTGTCCATCACCAACTCCCAGAGTTCACTCAAACTCATGTCCATCGAGTCGGTGATGCCATCCAGCCATCTCATCCTCTGTCGTCCCCTTCTCCTCCTGCCCGCAATCCCTTCCAGCATCAGAGTCTTTTCCAATGAGTCAGCTCTTCGCATGAGGTGGCCAAGTACTGGAGTTTCAGCTTTAGCATCAGTCCTTCCAATGAACACCCAGGACTGATCTCCTTTAGGATGGACAGGTTGTATCTCCTTGCAACCCAAGGGACTCTCAAGAGTCTTCTCCAACACCACAGTTCAAAAGCATCAATTCTTTGGCGCTCAGCTTTCTTCACAGTCCAACTCTCACATCCATACATGACCACTGGAAAAACCATAGCCTTGACTAGACGGACCTTTGTTGGCAAAGTAACGCCTCTGCTTTAGAATATGCTATTTAGGAACTTTCCTTCCAAGGAATAAGCGTGTTTTAATTTCATGGCTGCAGTTACCATCTGCAGTGATTTTGGAGCCCCCCAAAATAAAGTCTGACACTGTTTCCACTGTTTCCCCGTCTATTTCCCATGAAGTGACGGGATGAGATGCTATGATCTTAGTTTTCTGAATGTTGAGCTTTAAGCCAACTTTTTCACTCTCCTTTCACTTTCATCAAGAAGCTTTTTAGTTCCTCTTCACTTTCTGCCATAAGGGTGGTGTCATCTGCATATCTAGTAAGTTCTGTCAGTTCTACCTCCTTAATATAGCTGTCATTTGTTCTCCTTTCTCTGCACTCTCATTATATTTTGCTTGGATTTAAGAATCCTCCAGTAGGGTTCCTACCTCCTGTCTCTCCCAACCCTTGAATCTGTACCTTGTTTCTGGAGTTATCGTCTTGATGCAAAACTCTCATCTTGTCACTCCCAGGTTCTTAGATCACTTTTTTGATTCTATTTGTTTTACTGTTTCCCATATATTCCAGCCAGACTATACCTTCCAAAACTGAAATTCTTCTCTAAGATTGTAGTTTTATAATCAACTCCAGGTTTTTAGTAAATTTTCCATAAATTTTTTCTTTTTTTTCTTTTTTACTGATACTCTTCTTTTGCATAGTTCAACATGCTGTGAATCATTTTTTTCTGCCTATTGTGGAATTGGTTAGAAGCTGATTTTTTTTAATGTATATTATTACTCCATTTTTTGTTTTAAGCATTTGGATAACTAGTGGCCTCAGTATCATTCATTGAATGAATGAGATGTTCTGTTCTTACTGATTTGAAATACACCCTCTCATATGTAAAGTTGTTTTTTATGTGTGTCTTCTCTGGACTCTGTTTTGTTCTGTTTATCTGTTTCTGCATTGGTTTCTAGTATCTTAATTACTATAGCTTTATGAAGTTTTATAATGAATCTGGATACCTGGTAGGATGAGTCAATTTACTGCTTTTTTAGAACTGTTTTGGCTATTTTTAAGCCCTTTGCTTTTCCCTGTGAAGTTTAGGACAGCTTGTCAAGCTTCATGAAAACGCCTCTTGGGATTTTGGTTATGTTAGGTCAACTTCATAAGCTGACCTAATATTATGAAAAATTTACTTCTTCATAATATTAATGTTTCTATCTACAAACATAATATGGCTCTTTATTTACTTAAATCTTATATGTCTTTCATAACTTTTTATGGTTTCTCCATACAGGTCTTATATATCTTTATTCCTAGGTCTCTTACAGTTTTGTTGTCATTGTACATGGTACATTTTCTGAATTTATTTTCTAATTTTTTATTACCGGTGTCCAAAATATTGTTGATATTTACATTTAAGTATTATCAGCAGTATTATCAGTGTTAACTCATATTAGTTGAGCCACCTGTAATTTGTCATGGGTTCTTTTGGAATTTTTATCTAGACCACATATCTGCAAATGATAGCCTGTTTATTTTCTTTCTTTTCAATCCTTGTGCTTTTTCCCAACCTTTGTGTGTTCCTTTCTTTCCTTTTTCCAGCCCTTCCCCCCCAGCTTACTGCTCTGGACAGATTCTTAGAGTCTTTTTGCCTCTGAAGAGCTGTTTACGAAGGAGGACTGTGAGCTAGCTGGCCTGCTGCACAGAATCGAAGGCTGTGCCTCTATTGCTGTAGCCTCCCAGTTAGGTGCAAGAGCATTTACGTAGGGACTTGTGAAGCCTGCTAAGGTGAATTACAGCTTAAAAGTGTGTGGTGACATGCAGATGAATTAAGGACTAAAGTGCCTGTTTTCAGGTTATTTGTGGTCTGATTGGCAAAGGAAGACTTACTTTTAGAAAGCAATTGTTATTGTTAGATATTGATATTGATATTGTTAGAAAGCAATATCATATAGATTAGTATAAACCTCAGTGAGCTATTATGTAAAACACAGAGCTTAAGATCCCTCTACAAAGCAGAAGATCCTTCTTTTATCTTTCCCACCTCCATTCTTTCCCATTCTTCCCAACTGAAGTGCCCTCAGCCTGCTTAAGAGCCTAAGATAAGAACTTAAAAGTAAACAGATCTGGTTTGAGACATGTGGTTATCTTTGTTTATCTGCTGCTGTTTTTACTGAATATCTTTGAAATTTATTTGGAGACTCATATATCATGAGTATCAGATATCTACAGTACTGTCTTCTTCATGATTATACTTTTCTCCTTTCAATTCAGTTCAGTTCAATTTCTCAGTCGTGTCCGACTCTTTGTGACCCCATGGAGTGCAGCACGCCAGGCCTCCCTGTCTATCACCAACTCCCAGAGTTTACTCAAACTCATGTCCATTGAGTTGGTGATGCCATCCAACCAGCTCATCCTCTGTGGTCCCCTTCTCCTCCCGCCTTCAGTCTTTCCCAGCATCAGGGTCTTTACCAGTGAGTCAGTTCTTTGAATTAGGTGGCCAAAGTGTTGGAGTTTCAGCTTCAGCATCGGTCTTTCCATTAATTTTGTAAGTTTTATGACATAGTTGTAGGGACTTGCCTGCAGTCCAGTGGTTAGGACTTTGCACTTCCACAGCAGCGTACCCATGTTCCATCTCTGGTTGGGAAGCAAAATGCACCATGTGGCCAAAAAAAAAAAAAAAAAGTGGCTGAAAATGAGTAGTAGATTCACAAATGTTTGTTTTAGTATTTTGATTCAAAATATTATACACACCTGACGGCACCCCACTCCAGTACTCTTGCCTGGCAAATCCCATGGATGGAGGAGCCTGGTAGGCTACAGTCCATGGGGTCACTAGGAGTCAGACACGACTGAGCAACTTCCCTTTCACTTCACTTTCCTGCACTGGAGAAGGAAATGGCAACTCGCTCCAGTGTTCTTGCCTGGAGAATCCCAGGGACGGGGGAGCCTGGTGGGCTGCTGTCTATGGGGTCACACAGAGTCGGACACGACTGAAGTGACTTAGCTGCAGCAGCAGCATGCTATGTATAGTTTTCGTACATATCAAATATTGTATAATAAAAGTATATATATCTATTGTATTAAACAGAAATTTATGTTATTTGAATTATTTTGGAAATAAAGTTAGACTTTAGTTGATCACAGCAACTAATGAGAGATTGGTAGACTATGTGATTAAAACCTGACACCAAGGAATGGTTTATATTTTAGGAGACTTTTCTTATCTTTATATCATGCAGAGTGTACACCATTACATGGTTTGGTAGTTTGTTTCTGTAACAGTGCATTCAGGAAGTAAGGTTATTTTTTACTCACTTTGCTAGACTATTAGGGCAGGACCAAAATGCTGAATTTAATACAAGTGTAAAAATAAACCTGATTAATGACAGATGAAGCTTGTTTACAGTTTCTTGGGCACATTATTTAGTTGATATGTTTTAGCAAACATAATTTAAGGAATCCGTGCTTTAGATCTCTTCTAAAATTAATTGGACTTTATAGTTTGCTTACATTTCTCTCTTTTTAAAATTGAAGTATAATTGAAGTAAAATTGATTTATAATATTGTGTTAATAACTGCTATACAGCAAATTCTTCCCAGGTAGTGTTAATGGTAAAGAACATGCCTGCCAATGCGGGGGACATAATAGAAACGGGTTCGATCCCTGGGACGGGAAGATTCCCTGGAGAAGGAAATGGCAACCCACTCTAATATTCTTGTCTGGGAAATCCTATGGACAGAGGAGCCTGGCGGCTCTAGTCCATGCAGTTGCAAAAAGTTGGAAATGATTGAAGCATAAGCACAGATACAGAAAATTATCTCAATTATACATATACACACACATATATATATATAACACACACATTCTTTTTCATTATGGTTTATCACAGAATATCCAATATAGTTCCCTGTGCTCTAAGTAGGACCTTGTTGTTTATCCATTCTGTGTATACTAGTTTGCGTCTGCTAATCCCAAATTCCCACGCCTACCCTCTCCCACCCCTCTCTCTTGGCACCGCCAGTCTATTCTCTATGTCCATGATTCTATTTCTGGTTCATATACAGGCTCATTTGTGTCATATTTTAGATTTCTCTTATAAGTGATAGCCTATGGTATTTGTCTTTCTGACTTACTTCACTTAATATGATAATCTCTAGTTGCATCCATGTTGCTGTATGTTCACAGTTTCTATAAAGAATAGTATGTGTTTGCAATAGCTGTGTTAGAAGGCAACTCTGAAGCCATGAGTTTGATAAGTGTTGATTTTTTTTGGCTAAAGCAAAGGACTTTAAAATTCTTTCATAGTGATGTGTACAAATAAATTATAAATTTAGCCCTTACAAACAAACCAGGAATTTTTGTAGCTTAACAGCATCACTGCATATTTCAGATATGTGTTTAGGGCTCTTTATAATCTATTTTTTTAATAGAATGAACTCACAATCTTAGGGCTGGAATATTTATTTAGTCAACATTTGATTTCCTGGTGTATGTCAAACACGGTATAAGACACTGGAGGGGCTAGAGTGAAGAAGGTCTCACTCTTGCTTTTAGGCAACCCAGAATCTGTCTTTGAAGATAAGCATTCATTTTTTTTTTATTTTAATAAAAATATACTGTAATAATGTGTTTAGAAGGTGCTCTGGAGGTGTCACACAGAAGTGTGCTTGAAGAAAGTCCATCAGGAATAGGAAAAAAGGGTGTTCCCAGTGGAGGGAACAACATGGGTCAAGGTGGAAATGAGGCCTTTTTAGGGAACTGTAAGTTGTTTGATACGTCTTGGGAACACATAAGTAAGAGAGTGGTGGGAAAGGAATCTAGAAAGGTGGGCAGAAGATAAATCTTGCAGGTCTTTGTTTTATACATTTAGGCCAAAGGGAGCCGCTGAGAATGATAAGAAGTCATTTAATTAAATTTACCTGTTTGCAGGAGATTGTGGGAGCATTTACTGATACAGTTTAAGTATTTTATCCATCTTTCTTTCTGCTTACTTATGCATAGGACTTCATTGAGACAGGGAAAATTAGGGATTTTTCCAGCCTAGTACTGACTGTTGAAGAAGGAAATGGCAGCTTTAAGACCTTGTCCCTTTCCTTCCATGCAGAATCACTGTGGTCAGAGGATAAACTCCCTGAGGGTTTATTTTTAGGAGGTGACACGAATTACAGGCTTAACCTGTATACTCAGACTTCTAAATATATATACTGAAAATTGCAGAGCACATGAGAAGTTTGCCCTGTAACTTCCTGTCATGCATTAAGGCTCATAATCCTAATTTCAAAATGTTTAACAATACTACAAAATGAAGTCTAACTGGTGTTATATATACAAGTCAGAACAGGTTCAGAGATGAAAGCAGTATAATGAAAATTGCTGGGGTGCCACATAAAAGGGAAATTCCTGCTTCTTGACTTTGCTTTTTACGTATTCTAGTTATATCTTACCCACTTGGATTTCGAAGTGCAGGACCTACGCTAACCCATCCAAGGCCTTTGTTTGATGTAGATAAAGGCCTATGTAGCCCCTTGGGAGTGGGCTTTCCTCATGGCTCAGAGAATCTGCCAATGCAGGAAATGTGGGAAGATCCCCAGAGACGGGAATGGCAACGTGCTTCAGTATTCCTGCCTGGGAAAGCCTATGGACAGAGGAGCCTGATAGGCTACAGTCCATGGGATTGCAAAAGAGTCAGACACGACTTACCAACTATACAACAACAGGCCCTTGGGAAGGGCACCTTTGTGATAAGAAAAAGGTTCATCTTCCAGGATAATATAGGCCCAAGATGTGGGCTGGAGTTCTGCCTGCCTTTTTCCCATTGACCAGGGACCTTTTGTGTAGTGTACAGATTGACTAGCGGTACTAGTGACCCCATTAAAGTCTCTATAACATCAGACCTACCCTTTATTACTTTTTGCCCTTTTGGTTATCCAGTTACTTCTCTCTTCTCCTAAAAAAAGATATAAAATGCTGTTATTCCTTTTTCTTTTTTCTGTTACTTGTTTTGCATCAGCAGCTGTATTCCCCAGTTAGGAAATCACAGTTGTTTCATTGGCCAATCATGGCATCTAAGAAGTTTTGATAAATAGGGAAAGCCAGAGACAACTGTTGTGGAAATATTGTTTGGAGTAGTGCCACAGTATGGGGCTGCTTTGTGCATGTGTCATTTCATATAGGCAAAATTGTGTACACGATAATAAAATAAGAATTGATTTGACTAGATAGCCTTTTGTTTTAGGAGATTTCGTTGTTATTCTTTTCAGTGTGAAGGCTCATCGAGGGAAAAATCAAGAAAATATCATGTTAGCTCACTTAATTCTTCCTCTTTCTGAAATTATGTTTTTTTTTCCTTCCAGTTTTATTGAACTATAATTGACGTATAGCACTATGTAAGTTTAAGGCATACAGAATAATGATTTGACTTACATACATCGTAAAATGATTACCACAGTAAGTTTAGCAAACACCCATCATCTCATATTGGTGCAAAATTAAAGAAACAGAAAAAGGTGTTTTTTCATTGTGATGTGAACTCTTAGGATTTACAGTCTTAACAGCATTCATATATAACATACAGCGGTGTTAATTATATTTATCATGTTGTACTTTACATAACTCGAAATTCGTATCTTTGACTACCTTCATCCAATTCCTCCCCACCATTGTTTTTGGTTTTTATATTCCACTTTGTTTTTAGTATTAAATGAGAATAAAAAATTATCCTCAGTATGGATGGAACAGATAGTCATACAGGGTAAACAACAGCAGTAATTTTCTAGATTTCTTAATTATTTTAACAGATTATAGAAGATTCTGGAAAATAGCTTGTCTTGTCAGCAGCAAACCTTTTCCACTTTTAATAAAACTGTAGAAAAGACAAGGTTCCAAATCATATTTTAACTGCTAAAAATCATCTGGAGAATAGCTGCTGACATAGAAGTCAGATGACATTGAGACATTTGGCAGACATCCTCTTCTTGCTGGTGTTACAAAATCCACAGCGGACAGCCTGGATTTGAAAAGAAGAGTGGCATCTTTGGAATCTCCACGAGAATTTGTTGAAGTTAAAATAAACCTGATGCCTTCTAAGTGACAGAAAATGGACCATGTCTGGGGATGGCAAAAGTGAGACATGTTGAAAACCCACTTGGATTGATTTAAAGAAAATAGATCCAGGCCTAAGGTTCCAAGTTCCAGAGCCTAAGTGTCTTCTGATTTTTTCTTTTTATAACTTTCAAGCAAATTCTGCCTTGGAAAAAAACTTAAGTAATATGTGAATTATGAGATTGTGAAAGGAGGAGGAAGGCTTGAATCCAGTCAGATTTTTGGCCTAAGCTTTATGACTATTTAGTTAAAAGTAAACAGTATTCTTTCAGTGTTCTTCCAGAGAAAAACGTAGTTTATGTCTGTGTATGAATATTTTAAAAGTTCTGGTGATTGAGACATGTAAAAAAAATGTTCTTAAAAATGTTAGAATTACTATTTAAGAAGGTTAAAAAAAAAGAAAGCTGCTCCTCTAAGAGCCAATGAGGTAACCCATGGTACATTTTTTGTATTTAGTCATCCAATTATGTGGAAAGGTTTTTTTTAGGTACTTCTGAGGTTAATGATGAATCCTTAAGGGGCTTAAGCTGCATATTTCAGGTTTATTGTATCATAAGTTTAATTAAGTTAGTATATGGAAACATAAGAATTTTAACAGTGCTCTCAAAACAAGATAAAGTCATATAACAGGCAAAATGACCCAGGAGAAATATAGGAGAGGCTCAACAATTAGCATTAGCTCAGTCACGTCGGACTCTTTGTGACTCCATGGACTCGAGCCCACCAAGCTTCTCTATCCATAGGATTCTCCAGGCAAGAATACTGGAGTGGGTTGCCATGCCCTCCTACAGGGGATCTTTCCAACCCAGGGATCAAACCCAGGTTTCCTGTGTTGCAAGCAGATTCTTTACCATCTGAGCCACCAGGGAAGCCCTCATAGCCCGGAAGCTGGTGTCAAATGACCTGAGTTTGAATCCTGCCATTCCATTTCTAAATGGTGTGACTATGGGCCAAGTTACTTGACCTTCCTGTCCCTTAACTTTTTGATATATAAAAAGAAAAAAAAGAGTACCTACCTAAAAAAAGTAGGATTATTGTGAGAATCATTAGATAATATATGTGAAATGTGTATTTGGTTTCTGGCATTTAGTATGTGCAAAATAAATGTTTATTAATCACAATTTTATTGTTATAATTATATTACACACCTCATAATTTGTCTTCTTCCTGAGAATAGTTGATTATCTCCACCTAAAAATTCTCACTTAAAATTTGAAAACAATCACTGAATAGCAAAGAAAAATCAGTGAGCTTGGAGAAGAAAGCTTGTGAGTGATACACATGCGTGGCATTAGACTCTGCTGTTGCTACTGGTGTTTCCCTAGAGGGTGCAGGTAAATTATTTTCAGTTTGCTCTTGTACTTAACCAGACTTACCAGATTTTTTGACATTTTGAATTTAGCATCTTTTAGATACTTATTCTATCAGGGAATAGAATTCATATCTAATAATAATTTATAGCTTCATTGTGAACATTGAAATATGGAAAGCATTTTGTTTTTTTAGCCATCAGGGGCCAAGATCCATAGATAACATCATTTTTCTTTCCTTTTGTTTAAACCCTTAGAAGAACTGTGCGCAAAACAAAATATCACAGTGATTTATCATACCCTCTTGTGTACCTGTTAGTAGATAGAAAAATAAAACATTGCCAGCTCCCTAAAAGATTCTTCTGTACCCCCTCCCAATCAATACCCCTACTACCAAACCCCAAATTAGCCCCCGGTCCTGAAGCTCATGCTAATTACTTTCTGGCTTTTCTTTATAGTTTTACCAACCAAGTGTGTAGTCCTGATCACTCTTATTTAGTTTTGCCTGTTTTTTTAAATTTTATTTGAATGAAATCATGCATAACGTTTTTCACTCAACCTGTTGTGAGATTCACTTGTGTTCCTGCATGTAGCAGCAGTTCATTCAGTTTTATGGTTGTATAGTATTTAATTGTATAAATACACCACAGTTTGTATATTCTATGGTAGATGGATAGTTGTTTTCTTTCCAGTTTGGGGTTACTGTAATCAGTGCTGTTATGAATATTTCTATGCATTTAAGCACGTATTTCTGTAAAACACACCCAAGGAGAGAATTGCAAAGTCATAAGAATGCAGTCTTGAACTTTCATAGATAATGGCCAAACTTTCCACAGTGGTTTTACCAACTGTTTCTACCAGTGATGCGTAAGTTTCATTGTTGTATACCCTTAACAAAAAAATGGCCCTTTTTTTCTCAAATTGATCATTTTGGTAGATGTGTAATGATATCTTATGGTTTTAGCATTTTTTTCCTAAGAAGAATTTGGTAAGAATTTTCTAAAACTATTGACTAAGATGAAGCCTTTGGTTTTTAATTTTCCTTACTTTCCATGTCTTTTAACAATTAAGTTGATGATACTTTTAGAAAAAGTATTTTAAATTTTAAAACTACATGATAGCAGTTAATTTGAGATATTACCCAATATTCTTTCTTTATACTTTTTGCTGGCTTATCTAAAAAACAGATGTATTATTTCTCTTCATAATTATTAAGCTGCCATTCCAGGAATCATAACAATTACTGAAATGAGAGGTATGGTCTGTAGTTTATGAAGTTGAGTTTAATGAATAAAACTTTCCAATTCCTCTGAGCCATTTTTCTTTGTTAGATTTTTTAAAAAATAAAGTACAACCATGGTAACTCATCTGGATGACATTGAATGGCTAGTTACTGTTGAGTGAAGTAAAACAGACTTTTAACAGCTCGTGGGTAATGTCTGAAAGGTAAAGTGACATAAGATAAATGTCTGTGTTCCACTCCGAAAATAGCGAAAGGCATATGGAACCAAGATTTAACTTAGTTGACTTGTAACTTAATCCCACTTTAAATATGCTTTGGGGTTAATGAAGGTTGTACTATGATTTCTTTTTGCAGAATTAGTACCAACAGTGGGAAATAATTAAGAAGATAAAAGTTTGAAAGTTCTGAATGCTGATTTAATTTTGTAAATAATTTTCAAAAAGCATACATGCATTGAAAAGAGAATATTGGAAATTTTTTGGGATAACTGAGTGCTCCAAATAATAGTATTACAGCTATTTATAAGTGTAAAACAACTTGTTCTCAAGCTTGAAAAAATTTTAAATTCCTAAAAGGACTTGTGTTTTTGAAAATAGAATAATTTAACCTCAGATTTTGTTCTGTTAATAGTTATTTATTAGTAGGATTTTGAACTGAGAAGTTAGGTATTTTAAAAGGATTGATGTAAGCTTTATTGGAAAACAATTATAACTTAAATTTGGAAGATAAATGGTTAAAATGTCAACCATGGTCCCACCAAATGTAAAGTAGAAAAAAATATGCTATGTGTATTTATACTTAATTGATAAGAATTGATGAACTTTGTCCCAATTTGCTCTTTTGCTTGGCTTAGAGATTGTAATACAGATTGGTTGGAAATCTTTTGAGTTTCAACTAATGGTTTGGACTTTTTAAAAAACTTTACACTTCCTGTAGAGAATCACAAAATGTCTATTTTCTGGTACTTGGGGGTTGTAAATGGGATTTGGAACATTTATGGTAAAGATAATGAACTTTATTTGGGGAAAAATGATGGAATAGAAATCTGGATGAATGAAAGCCAAAGATTTCTGATTTCTTTTCAAAGAAGATAAAGTATCTGACACGCTTCGCAGATTGAAAATTAAAATAAAAATCTGTATATTTTGTTCTTTGCTTTTTTTATTCTTGTGATAGAATTTGAAGAATATCACTTGCTTGCTACAGTGTAGTCAGATCTATAAACAGGTATTGAATTTGTTTGAAAATATAATTTCTTCAAACTTCATTTTATATTGAAATATAGTTGATTAGCAATGTTGTGATGGTTTCAGGTGTACAACAAAGGGATTGTTATACATACACATGTATCTATTCTTTTTCAAATTCTTTCCGCATTTAGGTTGTTGCATAATATTGAGCAGAGGTCCCTGTGCTATGCAGTAGGTCCTTGTTGGTTATCCATTTTAAATACAGCAGTGTGTACGTGTCAATCCCAAACTCCCCATCCCCCAACCATAAAGAGTCTCTGAGTCTGTCTTTCTGTTTTGTAAGTTCATTTGTAAGATTTCTTTTGCATATAAGCAGTATCATACATATTTTTCTTTTTCTGACTTACTTCACTCAGTACGACAATCTCTAGGTCCATTCATGTTGCTGCAAATGGCATTATTTCATTCTTTATAATGGCGAGTAATATTCTGTTGTATATATGTACTATATCTTCTTTATGCATTCCTCTGCCAGTGGACAGTTGAGGTTGCTTCCATGTCTTGGCTATTATAAACAGTGCTGCATTGACCATTGGGCTGCATGTATCCTTTCGGACCATGTTTTTCTCTAGATGTGCATGCCAGGAGAGGTATTGCAGGATTATATGGTAGTTCCGTGTTTAGTTTTTAAAGGAATTTCTGTACTGTTCTCCATAGTGGCTGTACCACTGAAAGTGTAACGTCAACATTTCAGATTCCGGATGATAGTATGTGAAGATACTGACATCCACATTCAGAATGCTAGGTGTTGGCAATAGGTAGCCTGACTTGGTATGGTCAAATTAATCATTTAGAAATGCCTTTAAGCCTTTTCAATCCTTTGAAATCATTGTGGGGAATTCCCTGGCAGTCCAGTGGTTAGGACGCTGTGCTCTCACTGCCAAGGGCCCAGATTCAACCCCTGGTTGGGGAACTAAGACCCGTAAGTCACTGCACTGTGGCCAAAAAATAAATAAATAAAAATAAAATCATGAGGGCAGTTATATTTGACCCTCAGGTAAGCAGGATCAACATCAGCGAGCTACCCTGATCACTTTAGGTCTTTCAGTGTTTTAAAGTAGACCCTAAAGACTAAAATCTTCCTGAATTACTTTAATTGATTGGTTTCTCACAGGTAACTAGCCAGATAACATTTTATGCTGATAGCTCACTTAATGTAAATGAACCTGCCAGTTATCTCAGTTTGGATAAGGCCACTTGCAACTTAAATTGCTGTGTTTCAGACTACCTGTGGTATAACATATACTGATTTACCATGCTTTGTAGATAATCAGCTCCAGTTATTATATACCAATTATTTACCTAAAAGCTTTAAAAATCTGAAATAGTTTAATCTCTTAAAAATAAAAGTGTCTCCTGTATACTATATAGCACTTGCCTCTCTGCCTGGTGGTGTTCAGCATCAGTTTGAAGCACTTTGAGAGTCTTCTTAGAGTATATCCCACAGTTTCTATTGTTTTTCTTTTAGATTCCAGAATTCTAATAAAGACTGAAGTTTAAACAAAAAACAGAAAAAGTCAACAATAGAATATGAACTATGCAATGACAAGGAATGTCAGCTTCTGAACTTTTCGCCTCTTCTTTCCAGATAAAGATACAGATAGCACCACAAAAGGGAACGCGGATGACTTCGGCCTGAGAGACACCTCGAGTGTCGCATCTGCTGATTCCTTTGCTTCAGCAGCAGAGGTAGGACATGCATGTTCCTCATGAAGATTTCTTATTCTTTCTCAGCTGGACGTTACTGTTTTGCCATTGTGCTATAACTCAGTTCAGTAGCCATTTATTTAGTATTAACTCTGTGGTAGATACCAGGCTACAAAGATGAATGTACCATGAACATAAGTTCCCACAGGAGTGTAGAGTCTCTTTAGAGAGGTGGACGTGTAAACATAGACTTTAAGTGAACACTTTCATAGACCGTGGGTTATGGATGAGGCCTATCAGTGTGTTAGTGGAGAGCAATTCACCTTAAGAATCTTAAAATTATTCAGATTGTTTAGCTGAGAAACCATGTTTCTAGATTTTTTTCCCAAGGAAATGAGATTCAGAGATTTATATGTACAAACTATTCACAGTAGCATTTTTAATAATAATGAAAAACTGAAAATAGTATAATGCCAAATTATGGAATATCCGTAATTTGAAATATTAGAGTGCCATAAACATGCTTCCAATGTTTTTAATGACATGGGAACATAAGTTAAGTGAAATGAGTATACAGAGTGTGTGCTTGTGATTTTGTAATGAAGTAAAACCTGTATGTGGTGTATTACGTGAGTATTTAAGCTGAGGGGAAAAAGGCTAGATATAAATACACTAATATGTAAGCAGTGGTGATCACTAAATTATGGATTTATGAATAATTTGTTTTATGCTGAGACTTAAAATTTTTTATCTAAAGAGAAGGTTGCAAAGTGATCATCTATTTATAATCTTTTCTACTTGACAGTTTAAAAAATTATATATGGCTAATTTTATCTTAGAATTGTTTCATTTTTATGGTAGATTCTTAGATATTACTGCTGTCCTTTTTCATATAAATAGTATCACACATCTGTTATTGATGTGTGGATTCAAGCTCTAGTGTGGAAAGCTTAGGTATTCCAACACCTTTTTCCCTAAACTTTGATTCTGCCTTCTTTAAAGCTGTACAGACCATAATCTTTCATCCTCTCAAGATTTTTCTGTATATGTGTATTTTAGCTATTGCTTACAGTATCATCTCCTGAGTTCACAGTTTTACTTATATTTTTATAGTTGTAAGTTTGCAACACACAAAATATATCTACTTGTTCTATGAAGTAGCTATTTTGTCTGCTTTTTATGGATTGTTATAGACAGGGTTATCTTTTTTTTCCCCCAGCTTTATTGAGATAACATGAAGATAACATAAACTTATAACATGAAGTTTAAGCTGTACAGAGCAATGATTTGAAACATATATTTGGAATAATTACCACAATAAGGCTAGTTATCACCTCCAGCACCTCGCATGATTACCTTTTTTCTTTGTGGTATGAAGATTTGCTCTCTTAGCAGCTTCCAAACATATGATACAGTACCGTTAACTAGAGTCACGATTCTGTGCATTACATCCCTGGGACTTACTCATCTTCTAACTGGTAGTTTGTACCCTTTGATCAGCATTTCCCCAATTTTTTCTACATCCTGCTCCTGGTAACCACCATTCTGATCCTCTGTTTCTATGAGTTTGGCTTTTTAGATCAAAATTATGTGATACCATACAGTACAGTTGACCTTGGCACTACATAGGTTTGAACTGTGTAGATGCACTTATACATGGATTTTTTTTTCAGTAAATACATACTGCATCATCTGCAGTTGGTTGAATCCAAGGATGTGCAACTGTGAATACTAAGTGCCAACTATGGGACTTGAGCATCTGAAGACTTTGGTATCTGAAGCAGGTCCTGAAAAAGGAAATGGGGGGAGACTATTTCAACCACAGATGGGGTCAATTCCCCTAACCCCCACATTGTTCAAGGGTGAACTGTATTTGTCCTTCTCTGTCTTATTGCACTTTACATAATGCCTTCTAGATCCGGCCCCATACATATTGTCACAAATGGCAAGATTTCTTTCTCATGGATGAATAATATTTGATTGACTATACATACATTTATGTATACCACGTCTTCTTTATCTGTTCATCAATTGATGTACACCTGAGTTGTTTCCATTTTTTGGCTATTGTGAATAGTGTGGCAATGAACTTGAGAGTGCAGATATCTCAAGATAGTGATTTCATTTCCTTTTGATACATACCCAGAAGAAGGATGCTGAATCATGTGGTTTAAGCTACAAAGGTTTGATAAATTACAGAAACAAAATGCATGAATACCACAGGAAGGGCTCACTATCGGCGAAACCTCCTAGGAATGCTTCTAAGTATAAATGTATGATCTCAGAATGTGAATGTTCCAAGATCAATTCCTTTTTAAGAAATGTTTGTTAAATTATTTTTAATTGCACTTACTATATGCCAAGAACTTAGCAGGAAAAAAAAAAAACAACTGTTTAATGAAGAAAGTTGTTAAGAAAATAAGACCAGAAATCCTTGGGAAGTTTAAACAGTTTGTGATAATTTGAAAGCTTTAATTCAGAATTATCAGAAAGAGTTTTTGCCTAAATATTTAGATTAAAGCAAGTCCTGGCATAGACTTTTCTCTAAGGTTGGTCAGTCATTTTTGAAAGTGATTAACAAGATTCTCCTGTATAAGCTTTACCAGACAATGGTTTGGAACCAGAGCCTTTTTTCTCTGAAAAGTCTTTTTTTTTGCATTAATACCTTTATTGAGATATAATTCATGTACTATAAAAGTTCACTTTTAAACTGTACAGTTGAGTGGTTTTAGAATATGCACAGAGTTGTGCAAACTTTCTAATTCCAGTACATTTTTATCACCTCAGAAGAAACTCCTACCTATTGGTAATCGTTTCTTTTTCTCTCCTACCCCACTGTCCTAGGCAGTTACACCTGTACTTTCCATCTTTGTGGATTTGCTTATCCTGAACACTTCATGCTAATAGAATCGTGCAATGTGTGATCTTTTGTGTTTGATGTTCTTTTAGCAGAATTCTTCGCAGAATTTTCAAGTTCTGAAAAGTCTTTTTAATCTTAGGGTGCCACTGCATTGAGCACTCTCCTGACTTTCCTGTCTGTTAAAAGAGATTATCATTTAATTGTTGTTGTTGTTCACTCAGTGGTGGCCGACTCTTTGCGACCCCATGGACTGCAGGAAACCAGGCCTCCCTGTCCTTCACCAGCTCCTGGAGCTTGCTCAAACTCGTGTCCCTCGAGTTGGTGATGCCATCTAACCATCTTGTCCTCCATCATCATTTAATAGGTAGAAACTAAAATTGCAAAGGGCTGCCCAGGTGGCTCAGTGGTAGAAGAACATGCCTGCCAAGCAGGAGATGCTGGTTTGATCCCTAGTTCAGGAAGATCCCCTGGAGAAGGAAATGGCAACCCATTCTAGTATTCTTGCCTAGGAAATCCCATGGACAGAGGAGCTTGGAGGGCTACAGTTCATGGGGTTGCAAAGAGTGGGACATGACTTAACGACTAAATAAGAACAACAGTATTTTTTAGCTGTAAATTTAGTTTTTCTTAGAATTAACACAATTACCATGGTGTATCTGTATATAAATTTGCCATATAAGTTGTAGGGTTCTCTTTATTTTTAAATTTATTCATTTATTCAGCTGTGTCAGGTCTTAGTTGCAGCAGGTGGGATCTTTCAGTGCATGCAGGGGCTTAGTAACTGTGGCACACAAGCACAGCTGTTCTTCAGTAGGTAGGATCTTAGTTCCCAGACCAGGGATTGAGCCCGTGTCCCCTGCATTGCACAGCACATTCTTAACCACTGGACCACCAGAGAAGTCCCTAGGGTTCTCTTTAAAGATAAAGTTTTATTTCTTATAATTCAGATCCCTCTAGTCATATTCTAAAATGACGCTTGGAAAGCTTTTGCTTTACCTCTCTGACTTGATAGCTCTTGTTTATAGCAACCCAGAGTTATCTTATTTCCTCTGGGGTCAATTTTGTCTGTTTATCTTGGGCTTTCATTTTTGTGCTGATAGTTTTCTTTTCAAATTTGAAAGCTTAATTGGTGACTGGATTGATTTTCTCAAGTAGATTGTGTGGGATAACAGCCTTGCTTTATGTTTGTTTCTTCTGGAAGAGGTGAACAGGGAAGGATAACTGGGCTCAGTCTATTTCTTTGAGGTTGTTGATTGGCAGGTATTTCTTTAGGATGAATGATCTGGAGGAGCCCAATCATCAGGGCATAGCTGTATACAGAATAGAAAGGGCTTTACTCTGGCAGATCCATCTCTCACCCTGGGGGACTTACTTTCCCCTGGTGGTTCAAGTAATATGTTTTGCTTTTTGGCCATGGCACATGGCTTGTGGGATCTTAGTTCCCTGACCCTCAGCAGTGAAAGCATGGAGTCCTAACCATTGGATTGCCAGGGAATTCCTGTTCAAGTAATTTCAAAGAAGAAACGTTCTCTGGTTGCAGATTTGTCTTCCTGTTAGCTGCGTTTCTATTCCATGGCAGAAAGTAGAATAAGATATAGGACAGCTACAGTTATTTGGACACAGACTTCCATTTAAACTCCCATTTTCAATCCTTCTTCTTCAGTCCTGCCCTCACACCTGCTCACTGTGGGCCTGGTGCTCCTCTTTGACTATATCCTCTCTTGAACTTGGGTTTCCCTTGTGGCTCAGCTGGTAAAGAGTCTGCCTGCAATGTAGGAGATCTGGGTTTGATCCCTGGGTTGGGAAGATCCCCTGGAGAAGGGAAAAGCTGCCCACTCCAGTATTCTGGCCTGGAGAATTCCATGGACTGCATAGTCCATGGGGTCACAAAGAATTGGACACAATTGAGCAACTTTCACTCACTCTCTTGAACTTATTCAGGACTATGGCTTCCTCATCTCTTTCATCTGTCAACACACTTCCATTTGCTTTCTAGTTTTTGGAAGTCTGTGTATCTCCCCCTTATTACATTAGTAACTTGTTGCTATATAATAAACTACCCAAAACTTATTGTCCTAAAACCAATGAAATCCAGATGTGGACTGGGGGCTGGTGCCAAGACTGTAGGTCTGTCCCAGGTCTCAGGAGTGTGTCTTAAAGGGCGGGACCATGTGCTCCAGTTTGGAGGTTAATTGCCAGAGTCCTCAGTTTCCTAGGGATTAAATCAGTTAGGGGGCATGTGTCTTTTTGTTAGTCTATATTAGAGCCTTCTATATATCCTGGGGGTTCCCCAGTCAGGGTTTAATAGAGGCTCAAGCATTTTAGGAGTCTCCTTCTTAAAATCCAACGCTTATGGGGTAGTTTTATGGAGGTCATGGGCCTTAGGGTTAGTCCTGTGAGAACTACGTCCTGGGCACTAATCCAAAGGGCCCGTTGTTTTGGTATTTAATTCTAAAGTCACGTATATTAGATAAGAAATGACTCCTGGACTGAGCATGCCTACCAAAGGCAGCAGACACCATTTTTCAAAATAGAAAGAGGGTCCTGCTTGAAGAAGCCATCAAGGAGAGGCTCTCACAATACAAGAACAATGGTCTGGACTTCTAGGCACCCAGACGGCCATTGAGGGCACCTACACTGACAAGAAATGTCCCTTTACTGATAATATCTCCATCTGAGGGCAGATCCTGTCTGGTGTGGTGACTAAGGTGAAGATGCAGAGGACCATCTTCATCCCCTGAGATACCTCTGTTATATCCAAAAATACAGAAAAACATGTCCGTTCACCTGTTGCTCCACGTCAGGGGCGTCCAGATTGGTGATATTGTCACAATGGGTAAGGCTGCCCCCTGAGCAAGATTTTGTGAGTTAGCATGCTTAAGGTCACCAAGGTTGCCAGTGCCAAGAAGTGATTCCAAAAATCCTGATACTGGACACCTGCCCACTCCCCCAGTTATTTCCCATTCAACAGTAACAAACATTTATTATATGTGATAATGTGATATGTATTAAATGTGATAGCAAACATTTATTATCTCGTTGTTTTGAGAATCAAGAGTCTAGAAATGGTTTATCTGGGTGGTTTTGACTTGAGGTCTTCTGTATGCTGTAGTCAAGTATGTTGGCCGGGGCTGTAGTCATCTGAAGATTGACTGGAGCTGGAGAATCTGCCCTAAGATTACTTAGATAAATGGCATGTTGGTGCTACCTTTTGGTAGGAAACCTATGTTTTTTATGGTTTTATGGACTTTTCAAAAGGACTGCTTGAGCATTTTCATAACATGGCACCTAGTTTCCACAAGAAAGAGTGAGGCAGAAGCAGTGATTGTTTTGATGTAGCCTCAGAAATCACACGCCATTATTTCTATGTTATTGGTTACCCAGGTTAGCCCTCTTCAACATAAGATGCTGTATGAAGTACCAGGAAGAGAGAATGAACATGAATGGCATTTTATCTTTTATTTTATAATTTAAAAATGTTTGTTTATTTGGTGGCATTGGATCTTAGTTGCAGCGTGCAAGATCTTTCATTGTGGTCACATGTACATGGTACTCAGACTTGGTTGCCCCATCGTATGGGGATCTTAGTTCTGCGACTAGAGATCGAACCTGTGTCCCCTGCACTGGAAGGCAAATTCTTAACCACTGTACTACCAGGAAAGTCTCATGAGTGCCATTTTAGAAGGCAGTTATTGTAAGTTTATTTCCTTTTTTTTTTCTTTTTTATTAGTGAGATAGGGGATATAGTCATCCTGCTTTCTTTATAAGTCCTATTTGTAATTTTAGGTGGTTATTTTGAAAGGAAAATGTAAACGTTAAAAATAGTCTATATTAAAATTGAACTTAGCCTATTTTATGATCCAACTTATAATAGTTTTGGGACTTTGGACATTTCTTTCATGGTTGTTCAGAGGCTTTAAAAAATATTAGGGCTTTTAAAAATATTACTTCACATTCAGCAAAGTCATTGCTTGCCAAAGAAGATAAGGCCCAGTCTCTCTTGCATCTCTTGGAAGGCACAGGGGAAGTAATTTGAGATCTTAAATAACTTAGAAATGAAGGGCATTTCAAGTTTCAGCTAGCAAATAAAAGAACCCTTTTTCATGGTGAATTACATGTTTCCATATGTGGGGATTAAACTGTGTTACTGACTTCTGCTTCTGAAGTAACATCTCAGCTCTAATAAAATGTTAACCTTTTTCTGCAACCTTTTAAAGTTTTTAAGAATTTTGTCCAAAAAAATCTTACTATAAGATATACTCTAAATGAGAATTTAAGCCATCATTTAGTGAATTGCTTTAAAAAAATTCAATCCTAATTTAATTTAGGATTTAAATTAGTAAATTCTGCATTGTCATTGTCTCTTAGGAAGAGTTGATGATAATGTTAGCTAGTGTCAGATCTTCAATGTGACGTATTTTCACAGCTGCAAGCTTATTTTAAGAGACTTATTTACATAGTCATGTCAGCCAAACCAACAAATAAGCAAGATAGACTAATAAATCAAAACTTGACTCTGGAATCTCTTATTGTTGGTTTTGTTCACTTCTTATTAGTATAAAGTATTTTATGTAGCAAATTTAATTGGAGCCCTAGTTTCCTCTGTAGGATTTTTTTTTTTTTTTTTTTTTTTTATGTCTCTGCTTTTCAATATGCTATCTAGGTAGATCCTATTTGTTTCAACAGTGATACAAAACATTAAACTATTTACTATCTAAAGAATTTCCACACTAAGTTTTTAAACTGTTATCTTTCTTTTTAACCTCAAAAACACTTTTCCTTTGACATAATCTATTTTCTGTAAAATATAAAGGGAAATATTAAAGCTGACAGTATGTTAAGTCAGATGTTGTCATTTCTGTCTACTTTTTTTTTTGCCTCTGGACTAAGAGACATATATATATATACACACACACTATCCTAAATAATGCTGACATTTAAACTACTCCTTTGGATTTTTGGATAAGGCTGATAGTAGAGTACATATCGTTTGATATTTAAAAGTACATATAAGCTCTGGAATAAATGCCTGGTTATAAGTTCTGCCATTTAGTAGTGGGCCTTGGGGCAAGTTCCTGCTAATCTAAATCGCTGTTTCTTTGCCTCTGAAATGTAGATAGTAATTTGTTGTTGTTCAGTCGCCCAGTTGGTCCAGCTCTTTGTGACCCCATGGACTGACTGCAGCACGCTAGGCTTCCCTGTCCCTCACCATCCCCCAAAGTTTGCTCAAACTCAAATCCACTGAGTCAGTGATGCCATCCAACCATCTCATCCTCTGTTGTTCCCTTCTCCTCCTGTCCTCAGTCTTTCCCAGCATCAGAGTCTTTTCCAGTGAGTCAGCTCTTCGCATCAGGTGGCCAAAGTGTTGGGAGTTTCAGTTTCAGCATCAGTCCTTCCAGTGAATATTGAGGGTCGATTTCCTTTAGGATTGACTGGTTTGATCTCTTTGCTGTCCAAGGATTCTCAAAAAAGCCTTCCTCCTTTATCAGTGGTTGTAAAGAAGTGAGATAGTTGAATATTTAGCACAGCATTTAGCATAGCACACTGGGTAGAAATGAAGTGCCAGAACTACAGCATGGAGAAACACTTCTGAAATAGTAGGGTAAAAGCTTCCAAAGATCTCCTCCACAAAAGCAATGAAAACTCTGGCAAAAATTGTCAGAAATTTTAAGAACTCTGAAAATTAAACACTTGTAAAAATTCAGAGAGCATTTATTTAAGGACAATGGCTGAATCTCCATGGGAAGAGTGAACTTGTAAATCTTTTCTTTAACTGTTAAAAATTTTTGGCTCTGCTCAGTCTTTGTTGCTGCCTGAGGCTTTCTCTAGTTGTGGTGAGTGGGAGGTTTCAGTGCATGGGTGTCTCATTATGGTGGCTTTACTTGTTGCAGATCACAGGCTCTAGGGTGTGCAGGCTTCAGTACTTGTGGCCCATGGGCCTAGTAGTTGCAGTTCACCAGCTCTAGAGCTCAGGCACAGTAGTTGTGGGTCAGCTGCCTTTTAGCATGTGGAATCCTCTTGGACCAGGGGTCAAACCTGTGTCCCTTGTGTTGGCAGGTGGACTCTCAACCACTGGGATCACCAGGGAACACCACACTTTTAACTTGTTCGTTTTCCATCCCTCTCTCTAGAGGAGTCTTGGAAACCAACAGGTTCACCACTGTGGTGACTGTGAAAATCAAGGGCTCAGCAGCCACTGGAAGAAACTTAATAGCTTTGAAGCCTCCCCAAAGTCCCATCACTAGAGAATTGTTACCATTTGACCTGTATGGCAGCTCCTTGCAAAGCTCTGTTCTAAGGATTTGTTTTTATTTGACCAGACTTGGAGCTTGCTATGTACAAAGTTTCTATCCCTAAAATCTTGTTGAAAAATATCAGCGGGAATTAACACTGCAGCTGCTTGAAGTGGTAATACCATCAGAGCTAGTAAGAAGGTGAACAAAAAACTTAAAGGAAAAATTGGGCAATGAGATGTTTATAGGGAGCTTTGAAAAGCTCCAGCATATTCCTGAGAATCTAGAAGGCCACAAGCATGTGCGGGGCTATGCATGTGTCCAGGGAAGACCTTAGAAATCCCTAACCTCTCACCTCTGGCCAACCTTCATGTTCTGCACAAAACAAAACTTAAGATGGACAAAAGGGAAAAAAAAGCAATTAATTGGTGTTTATCAGAAGTAGAAACTTTTGTGCTTTAAAGGACACCAACAGGAAAGTGAGAAGGTAGTAGAATGGGAGAAAATATTTGTAAACCATGTAGCTGATAAAGGTCTTATATCCAGAATATATAAAGAACTGTTGTAACCCAGCAATAAGTGGACAAATAACCTAACTTAAAAATGGGCCAGGGATTTCAATAGATATTTTTCCAAAGAAGATACACAAGGGCCAATAAGGATATGAAAGATATTGCACATCATTAGTCATTAGAGAAATTTAAACCATTTCACACCCACTAGGGTGGCTATAATAAAACAAGATGGACAATAACAATTGTTGACAGAGGTATGGAAAAATTTAAATCATTATACATTTCTAATGGGAATGGAAAATGGTGCAGCCACTTTGCAAAAACAGTTTCCTCAAAAAGTTAAACACAAAGTTACCATTTGACACTTCCATTTTTTAGTTATATACTCAAGGGAATTGAAAACATAAACTTGTTTAGTTCAGTCGCTCAGTCGTGTCCGACTCTTTGTGACCCCATGGACTGCAGCACGCCAGGCTTCCCTGTCCATCACCAACTCTTGGAGCCTACTCAAACCCATGTCCATTGAGTCGGTGATGCCATCCAACCATCTCATCCTCTGTCGTTCCCTTCTCCTCCCGCCTTCCATCTTTCCCAGCATCAGGGTCTTTTCCAGTGAGTCGGTTCTTCGCATCAGGTGGCCAAAGTATTGGAGTTTCACCTTCAGGATCAGTCCTTCCAATGAATATTCAGGACTGAAAAAAACTTGTACATAAATGTTTAAAGCAGTCTTATCCATGACTATCAAAAAGTGGAAAAAACCCACAAGTCTGTCAGCTGTGGAAAGGATAAACAAAATGTGATATACTCACACAATTCAGTCATAAAAAAGGACGGAGTACTGTTATATGCTTCCTTATAGGTGAACCTTGGAAACATGGTGCTACATGAAAGAAACCAAATGCAAAATGCTGCATGTGCTTAAATCTGCCTATATCGTCTCCAGAGTGGAAACTCCACAGACACTGAAAAATTATTGGTTCCCAGAGCCTGGAGAGAAGGGGGATGGGGAGTGACTGCTAACAGGCAGAGGGTTTCTTATTGGCATAGCATAAAAATATTTTGAAATTGCAAAGTGGTGCTGATTGCATAACCCAGTGAATGTACTAAAAACTACTGAATTGCATACTTAAATGGGTGAATTTTATAGTATGTGAATTATATCTCAATAAAGTGTAGTTTATTTTATTTTTAAAAACCAAAAACTCCTACAGCACTCTATTTAAGTGGATCACCTGGTATTGAAAAATAAAATTGCTCTGGAGTTTTCCTGCTTAGCTGGCAACTCTGTAGTGTTTACAGTTATTTTTTAATGAACTGTCAGAAGGCTGGAGTTCCATTTGTAGAGTTGTTACGCTAGCCAGAGTACGTGACTATTTTTCAGCTATACAAATGTTAATCAAAGATACATATAAGAAAAAAGTTCCCCAGAATTCACCAAGTTGAGATTATTACAGTATTTTTGTAGAAAGTTTTACTTAATATACAATCATGAGTTATAATACTTTAAAGCATTCTTTGGGTGATAAAAAATTCTCTTTTTATTCCAGTGCTTCATCATCAATTATTATTGTTGATGAGCTGTGAAATACTGCTTTTCTGTACACTCTGTGAATTTAAGTAGTTGGAGTCAAAATAAACTAAGCTTACTATAAAGTTTTACTCCTTACAACTGACTTTTGAAATAAAACGAATTCAGATCTTACTAGCAGTAAAATCTTACTGAATTATTTTCACATTTTAATCAGATTGAGTATATTAGTAAGATCCTATTTTTTATTTTTTATAATTTTTCATCCTGTATCAGTGTAGTCTGTGTTAACACACTGTATTCTTAGCTTGCAGAGCACAAAGAAGTGCGGCATACCTACAGCCTGGAGTCCCTTTGCCACTGCCCTTTTTACGAAGAGGCCATGCGCTTAGTTGAAGAAGGAAAAATTTACTCGAGAGTGCTTAGGTATCATGCTTATGTTTATGAAAAATATTAAGATGCTGTTGATATGTTTTCTGATATTTGTTTAAAATATTTATGAGAATAGGGGGAAAATGTTTTTAGGCTCAACACAATTTTTTAATGTATTTTGTCAATATTGAAAAGACATGTGTTTTTTATTAAGGTCCTGAGGTTAAGCCTTATTCCAAACTTGTAGTAGTAGGCTTGATCTTAAATGCACTTTAACAGTTGTCTCCCCTGTTTATTACTTAGAACTGAAATGTTGGAGTGCCTAGGAGACAGTGATTTTCTTGCCAAACTTCACTGTATTCGACAGGCTTTTCAGGTATCTTTTTTTTTAACATTAAGTGACTTCATCCAGCCACTCATCCCCACCCTCATGCTGTAGAGCCCAGCTGAATATAAACAGGACAGCTCTTTGCTCTTTATTATCCTTATTTGTAATGGCAAATAAAAAGTACTGTTTATTTTTCCTCCCTGCTGCCTCCCTTCATTTGTCTTCATTTGTCATCCTCTCCTGTAACTTCCTGGGTCTACCACATTTTGTCAGAATACAATTTTTTTTTTTGCTTTATTTTACTTTACAATACTGTATTGGTTTTGCCATACATTGACATGAATCCACCACTTGTGTACATGCGTTTTATTTTGATGCTAGAGATGTGTGTGTACAAATAACTGCTTAGAATATAAGTCCTTTTTCTTATTATCAATTAGTATGCGTTCTAGAATGTTTTTCACTTGACTCAGTTGTAAAATCACCAGTTTCCTAAAGTAAAATAAGGTCATTTAACAACAAAATTCTCTTTATTTTTCTGTCCTAGAGTTGTGTAGTTATTTCAAATTTTTCAAATATTAAATTGAACAAATTTAAATTCAGATTTGTCACCCTTTAATCTTTTAAAATTTTCTGTTCAAGAGCTCTTTTTATTCTAGCTACTTAGGACTTTTTTATTCCTGTGGTGTACCTGCTGAAATAGTACCATATACCATGTATTAACTATATTAGGGTTATTTGTACATACATGTGCTATAAAGTCAAATATCCATTCAAATTAACTGTAGGTTTCCTTTTTTCTTTGGGGATGGATATTTTTCAGGTAATTCTTTCAGAAACAGCCAACAGGATATTCCTTGCTGAGAGTGGAAGGAAAATTTTATCAGCGTTAATTGTAAAAGCACGAAAGGTAAACTTGTTTTGTTAGCAAGTTTATTTTATTGTTATTATTTCAATTGAACTGATGATTAAAATCATTAAATGTTTTTTTAGATATTTGTAAAAATTCACATACTAAAAATAAATACTAAGTATTTCCCCAAAGTATTTCTGCTTGGGTTGATTTATTTTCTGTGTATAAAGTTCATACAGTTTTGAGCAAGTTGATGAATATATTCACAGTTTCCCATTAAAAAATCTGTTAATGTCATGGTAAGAATTATCATTAAATCAGCTATATGGCCACCACTATTATTATTTCTGATACCTCTTTTCTTATGCCTCCCTCAATCCTGTTCAGTAAGAAGGTCCTAGGAAATAGTGTAGATCTCAGAAATCTGGAAATACAAACTGAACTGCCTCTCACTCTTACTCATCTTCATGGGTCTGAATGAGGCAGAAGCAATGGCAAGAATTTTATTGATACTGTAAGGAACCACTTTTCATTTATGCAGGATGTGTCTAGATGATGAAAAAAAGAAACCTCAAACAGACTTTCCCTGAGCCATTTGAACACCTGGTTTTCAAACACAATCCCTTTGAACCTCAGTTCCCTCATTTGTATAATAGAATTATATTTATGGTACCCTATTTCAGAGTTTTTACGATGATTAAATAAGTGATAAATAGGAAAACATATTTTAAAAGTGCTATATAAATTTGCAGTTTAGTTGCTAAGTCGTGTCTGACTCTACAGGATACGGTAGCCCTCCGGACTCCTCTTTCCATGGGATTTCCCAGGCAAGAATGCTGGAGTGGGTGGCCATTCCATCTCCTGGGGATCTTCTGACCCATGGATTAAACCCACGTCTCCTGCATTAGCAGGCAGATTCTTTACCACTGAGCCACCAGGGAAGCCCAGTATAAATTTAGGATCATATTAACTACTTATAATTTCCAATGTAAATCTTTAAAAAAAAAAAAGAAACAGAATGTTTAATAACTATATGAAAAAGTTCCATAGTATTATAGTCAAATAAATTCAAATTAAAATAGCACAATAGGACTTCCCTGACAGTCCAGTGGTTAAGACTCTGAGATTCCAATGCAGGGGGTGTGGGCTCCATATCTGGTCAGGGAACTTAAGATCCCACATGCTACGAGGCCAAAAGATTTTTAAACTAATAATAACAAAACATAGTAGCCTGTTCCGCCTGTCAGATTGCCATCACTAGAAAAACAGTGTTGGTTGCTCAGTCCTGTGTGAATCTTTGTGACCCCACGGACTGGAGCCTGCTAGGCTCCTCTGTCCATGGAATTCTCCAGGCAAGAATAATCGAGTGGGTTGTCATGCCCTTCTCCAGAGGATCTTCCTGACCCAGGGATCGAACCCAGGTCTCCCTTATTGCAGGCAGAAAGACAGTAAACCCAATATAAATCTTTCTTTGCCTTCCCAAGGCTGATAAACCCATTAATTTGAATTAGAGTATGATTTGAACTAGAGTTCCTCCAAAAGGAATAGAACCCTATCAAAAGCATCACATAGTATCTTCTGTAACCAAGTTTCCATCTTAAGGACTAACCTAAATAAGCACATATATTTGAGTAGTAAGCATTTGCTTATGACATTTTACTTACATTGTTAGTCTTGACTTTTGCAAAATGTTGGACTAACAAAACAAACCAAACAAATATGGCATACCTTGAAAATGTTTTAATTGTTACCTAATAGAATGAAGATCTTACAAGCTTACTTGAAGAGTATATTTACTTTGCGGGTTTGAGCATTGTTATAAAGTTGAGATTAAGATTAAAGTGTGTTTTCTTCTGCAGAATCCAAAGAAGTTTGAAGATGTTTTTGATGAAATGATCTATTTTTTAGAGCAGACTGATCACTGGGATAATACTGAAATGGAACTTGCTGCTAGAGGAGTAAGTCAGATTTTTTATAATATTTATCCCCTTTCATTATTTATATATAATATTTACATAATTTGAGGCCACTGTTTCCTTGTCCTTGTTAAATGACAGTAAAACCAATTTTGTGATGGTGATTATGATACAGTCGTAAACAATAGCAACCACAGTCTTTATACATTGGGGCAACAATTGAAAATAGTATATTTAAAAAAAAAAAACCTTTATTCCTTCTTGCGCTTTTTCCTTCCTTCCAAAACTCGATGAGCAGAGCCTTTAGCAGAGTGGTAATGGTAACCTGTGTAAGGGTGGTTTCAGATAGGATAGTGGCAGCTCGGGAGATGGGGGATTGGCTACATATACAGGATCAAACAAAAATACATATATTGAGAATAATCAGAGTGAGAGTTCTCATGATTAGAGAAGTGAGGTATAAAAAGCTAGGGTTGGAATTGGAGCTTTTAGCGTGAATTCATAGTTTACTAAATAGAGAAATAAATAGGAAGGTTTGCATGTACGTAAACATACATAAACTTACTAACTCTATTCACAGAGAGGGTCTGGGAGCAAGAACACCTCAAAGGAAATTATCCCTAACACACAGATCTTGGCTTCTAAGTCCCACTCTCCACTAAAAGGAACTAGGACTCCTTGGAAATATGGCTGATTTCAGCACTAGAATACAAAAAGCATGTGATGAGCCTGGAATATTTTGTTGTAATGGAAGCTTAAAGAATGAGTTTGCAAGGGGCTTTCCCATTGGAAGGCTTTCTTGGCAGAGAAAACAGTAGACACCGAAACACAGAGGCACAGTCTTCACAGTCCTTCTTTCTCTGGTGTTCCTTCACTCAGTTAAGAACCTCTCAGTATCTAGTTCACACGTGGCATAGCGTATAGTACAATACAGTCTGCATGAATGAGAGAGTAAGAGATTCATAATGTGGTGGAGAAGACAGGCAGATATACCAGTAACTAAATGACAGGCTTCCCCTGTGGCTCAGCTGATAAAGAATATGCCTGCAATGCTGGAGACCT
Source organism: Ovis canadensis (assembly GCF_042477335.2). NCBI lineage: Eukaryota > Metazoa > Chordata > Mammalia > Artiodactyla > Bovidae > Ovis > Ovis canadensis. Next base: position 55,169,803 of record NC_091245.1, read on the forward strand.
GGGTTCAATCCCTGGGCTGGGAGGATCCCCTAGAGAAGGGAAAGGCTACCCACTCCAGTATTCTGGCCTGGAGAATTCCGAGTCGCAAAGAGTCAGACACGACTGAGTGACTTTCACAAAAATGACAGAGCAGAAAGAGCCTGTAGATACCATAATAAAAGCATGGACAAAGGATTCCTAAAACAGAGTGGAGGGAGAGATTAATTTCACCTGATGGGATCTAGGAAGGAACAACTAACACGTGAATTACAGTTTTTGGTTGTGAGTTGTTTTCAGTGTTGTCTCTCCTCTTTTAAACTGATTCAACTAAAAACGCACTGCCGTTGTCATATATGAAGCCCTCACTCAGACTTTATTTCAGCTCTCTGTAATAATAATTTCTATTTAACTTACAATTTAATACAGGTAAAAAATCTAAACTTTTATGATGTTGTTTTGGATTTTATATTAATGGATTCCTTTGAAGATTTAGAAAACCCGCCTACATCCATACAGAATGTAGTAAATAATCGCTGGCTAAACTCCTCCTTCAAAGAAACTGTAAGTGATGGTTCACGTTTCTCAACATTTAAATTTGATAAAAAAGTAGTCAGAGCTGAGAAGATGAATAAGATTAATATATATAAATATATGTCTGCCTGTAGAACGACTGTTATGGAAACTGAGCTCATCCTTTGATATTGGCATCAGATGTGTATGATATATAATGTATGAAAGTGAAATTTTCCTTTGGGCTCATCTATCAGTCCCTGCCTTGACTTTGAGGACCCAGTATTTCTTTAGATCTCAAAAAACACTTGGGTTTCAAACTAGGTCAGGCCTAACAAAAAATTGTAATTGAAATGACTCTATGGCTAAATAAAAATGTAGCAGTTTCAGTGAAAAGATGATATATGTTTTTTTGAAGGAAAATACAGAGCTTCTTGTTCCCAAATACTATAAAAAATTCAAGTAGAAGGGAATCCCCTGGTGGTCCAGTGGTTAGGATTCCACACTCTCAGTGCCAGAAGGCCTAGGTTCAATCCCTGGTCAAGGAATGAAGAACCCCAGGCATGGACTTGCAAACCCCTCCCCCCTACACACACACAAAGATGATTAAGGTAGAAAAAAATAAGAATGTGCAAAAATAAAATGGGTTTAAACTGTATTGTAGGCTTTGGATATTTTTAGTTTCTGTTGTTTTTTGTACTCAGATTTCTATTTAACTTTTTTTTTTGTTGGGCTGAAGTGTGTACCTTGAAGTAGGTGGAATTAGTGAAAGTTTAAATCTTTAGAAAACTAAAAAAAGTTTCAATTGGGTATTTCACAGTTATTTTGGAAATGCCTGATACTACATTTTAAAGCATTTTTTCATAAATCCACTTTTCCCTCAAAGTATGTTTTAACCATAAAAGGTGGATGTTCTCCATTTCTGTAACTGCTTTGGGACAGTGACCTTGATCAAAGTTAGGTCATGCCACAGTAGGGTCAGTTTTCTTCAGAATCCGCTTGGGTGTTTTAGTTCCTGTTATTAGGGATGTCTCTTAGTTCTTTATTTGAATAAAACTTTTGGCTCAACTCATAACTATTTCCAGCACTACTACAATTCTTGAGGAAAAAATGTTACTTGAATTTAATGACTGAGTTCCTTGGCACCAGAGTTCAGCCTTTCTCTGTCAGTGGCTTTGAATTTAATTTTAAAATTTATAAATACCTTTTCATTAATATTTACAAACAATAGAAAGAACATGAATTAGTTCTTTTTAGTTAATATTTTAAACAGTTTAGACCTTTTAACTTTGAATTTCTAATAAAAGTCAGTCTTTTTTAAATGGAAAGTTCATATAATTATTCATTTAAATTCTGCTTTTTCTCCTGTGTATATATTTAGGCTGTGGCTTCAAGTTGTTGGTCAGTATTGAAACAGAAAAGGCAACAGATGAAGGTAAAACGCATCACGTCTTGGACTTCTTCATAATGTGAGGCTCTTGTTGAAGGAGCGTCTGCGTGTTTTCGGCGGGGGATGGCAGCTCATAAGCCCTGTCCTTCAAGCTCGATGAGTGATCTGTTGGCACTGGGTTGGGTTCTCTGGTTTTGAAGTTGGGAACAGAGTTTTTGCTTTATGTTTTTTCACTTAATGATATTACAAGATTTAAAAAATTGTTTAACATAGTGGATGTTATTTTGTGTAATCCCATTGAGAGATGATGATTGATTCTTAAAGCTGCTTTATTTAACACCAAAAATCACCTCAAAGTCTATATCCTGTGCCCACACTGCACACCCGCCAGCCCATCTCACCCTCCACACACTGCTCTCACCACACACTCCTTTGGTAAAGGATGGACTCGAGTGAGACTGGTTCCAAATGCCGCTTGTCAGCCATGACCTGGGGCAAGTCTTAACCTTCCTATGCCTTAGTTTCCTCATCTCTAAAGAAGAGCATAGTATCTACCTTGTGGGGTCTTTTGTTAGGATCAAAGTGCTTAGAGTAGTGCTTGGCATAGTACATTATGCAAGTGTTGGTTATCATTATTATTTTTTTATTACTTGCCCACTGATCTATAGTATTTTATCGTGTCCATATTTCTAAGCCTGAGCCTTATAACTTTGAGATGGTATTTCTGAGGGCAGTGTGTTTGAACATAGTCCTCACAGCATCTGCAGAAGGGTGCTTGTTACGAATAATTCTGGAGACCATATATTTGAATAATTGTGGTTTAAAAGATGTTGAACAGGGATGTATTGTAAAACATGGGGAATGTAGCTAATATTTTGTAATAACTGTAAGTATAATGTGACCTTTAAAAATTGTATAAAAAATGAGGGACTTCCCTTGCAGTCCAGTGGTTAAGACTCCATGCTTCCACTGCAGGGGGCGCAGGTTCAACCCCTGGTCCAGGGACTAGGACCCTGCATGCCGGGCAGCACAGCCAAAAAAAAAGGAAGAAAAAAAATTGTACAAAAAAATGATTCCAAAGACCCTGTGTTTTAAACAAGTTCCCCAAAGATGACTAGAAACTCTAATGTTTGAGAAACGCTGGTTTAGGGCTGGGGAACAGACTTGTAGACTTGGGTTTGATTTTCATATTCACTGGTATGATCATAGGTAAGTTACTGTCAGCTGACCTTCAGTTTTCCTACTTGCAAAATGGAATTAATACTTGCCTCATAAAGCTGCTGTAAAGATGAAAGGAGGTAAAACATAAAAATTAAAAGAGTAAATATGTAAAAAAAAGTAAATATATAAAAGTTTAATAAATAGTATCCATAATAATAGCAATTATTATAGAATATTATTAATAATGTTATTATTATACCTAACCTTATTTCTTCTTAATATAAATCTTGTGCCTTGGACTACTGTTCTTCATGTACCCACAGATGCCTATATATTTCACCTCTTGGTGAACTATTTCCTATACCTGGAATGCCATACTCTATCCTCTGTGCTTAAATAATTCTTAACCTACTGCCGAGTTCAGCTTACATTACTCCCTGGTGTCTGTGCTAACTTCTTACCTGTCTGAATTCCTAGTATAGTTAATATAAATATAGGATTTAGAATTTTAATATATGTAGAACATCTCTTAGACTATTGTCAATGTATCCATGAAAACCTTTTGGCCTTTACTTAAATTTGTGAGTTAGGATAGCTTTTATAACCCCTCTGAAGTCTCACTTTTTATGAGTGATAATGATGTTAACATGACCTACTTTTTCAGGAACATTTTATTAAATTAAGTAGAACTTAGCTCATTATCTTGAATATAATAGGTACTTAATCAATGTAAATGTTATTTTAGTCTTTTTCGGATAATCTCAGTAAGTGAGTAGAAGTTCTTCAATTCTACTGAACTAGCTAAAACCATGGTAGTCTCATTAATCCTAAAAATTGTACTGCTAAGGAACATTGTAGCATTATTGTTATTGCTTGGTTACAGCACTGTGATTTCTCTTTTATGAGGTGAAAATGTCTTTAAGAAGTAATGTTTTCAGCACATTGAAATTGTTGGATAGATTATGAAAGGTTCCTAAAACATTCTGTGACTCCTAACTGTTCCTTGTAAGTTTATTAGACTGGCTTATCATTGACCCTTGGTCTGTCCTCAAAAAGAGCTGGTCATATGATGGCTAGCAAGCAAATGCAGGAAGGCAAAAATAATTTGTTTCTCCTTTATTTCGCAACAGATCCCAGATGGATTTTTTGCCCATTTTTATGCCATTTGTGAGCAGATCAGCCCTGTCCTAGCCTGGGGCTTTTTGGGTCCTAGAAATTCTCTCTATGATTTATGTTGCTTCTTCAAGGTATGTTCAGTCATTGAATCATTTGTTTTTTCTAAATTGAAAAAAAAGTTTTACTGTTCCTTTTTGCTTTTGTAGAGGAAAGAATGTTATTTAAATATAAAGTTATAAAAGTCATCCGTGCCAGTGGAACGGTTTTATATAGATCTGTGCTTTATCCTGGAGAAGAGACAACAATTCCATTCACCATATCAATTCCTTCTGTAATGGATACATGTTTTCATATGTGTTACAATGTTAAACAAGTTGCTATAGATAATTCTTCATGCCTGACACTTTGGAAATTTGTAAAACAAATGATATCTATTTTATTGTACATATAGCAGTTTAAAAATAAGTTCTGGTTCAAAATAATGTGAATGATAAAATCCTAGCTATAAGAAAGAAGATGGGAGTTTAAAATGGTATTCTAATGTCAGCAATTTAAATTGACCAAAGCACAAATTGCATCTTGTTGCAGAATTTTCTGCCTGGCACAGTGCCAATAAAAGTCTCACTATTTAATAGTCCTTAATTTAGGCTGAGTTTAAAGGAGCAAATTAAAAAAGTAAACATAATCTAATATAAATTTGAAAGTTTTTGATATTTAGAGTTTTGGATGTTTCTCTCTACCTTTCATTTAAAAAATTAAATTATTTTGTTTATGTGCTATTAATGTAGCATTTATGTAAATAGCTTAGGACTTTTTTTTTTTTACTGTCATTGAAAACTCATACATCTTTGATGCATTTACTTGACCTCTCAACTGTAAGGTGGGTATTTAGTGGGAAAACTTCGGACTAGGAACTGTCTACCCTTAATGAACATTCGTGACTGTGGGCAAATCATGCTTTGTTCTCCTCCTTATCATCTGTGAAATGAGGGTACTGGACAAGTTGATTGCCAACAACCCTTCCCAGATATAAAATCCATTGAAATCTATGATGTGCCTTCTTAGTACTTCTTAACATTTGGTTTCTGGAGCTTCCCTAGTAGCTCAGATGGTAAAGCATCCGACTACAATGCAGGAGAAATGGATTTGATGCCGGAAGATCCCCTGGAGAAGGAAATGGCAACCCACTCCAGTATTCTTGCCTGGAGAATTCCATGGACAGAAGAGCCTGGCAGGCTGTGTGTGAGTGACTAACACACATAACATTTGGTTTTCTGTAGGATAGAAATTAAATATTCCTGTTTGTTTGTTTTCTTGTTGTTGCTCTTTGGAAATACTTTTTTCCATCACAACATAACAACCTGAGACTTAATACTTAGTAGTATACAAGATGCTTAAAATGAGTTTCAGCCTAAGTATTAAGTTACTGAAATGAAATATCCTTCACCATCTTCCACTGATTTGAGACCTGAAATTATTTTTTATTTTTCACATGTCTTAACTTTTTTTGGCACAGAAAAATAGACATTTGGAATTTATAATTATTGGAAATAGTTTACTCTTCTGTCTTCAAATGGTACCAGTGCTCATAGGTAACACTGAAAACTTCAGTTATTGGGAATGGACTAATAATAGTAGACCCTTACATTTATATAGTGTTCTAGTGTTTACAGGCATTTCTCAGAGAGCTCTTTTTTGGTTGTTGACCGTTACGTCAGCCATGAGTAGTCAAAACAAGTAGTGAAGTGAAAGTGAAAGTGAAGTCACTCAGTTGTGTCCGACTCTTTGTGACCCCGTTGACTGTAGCCTACCAAGCTCCTCTGTCCATGGGATTCTCCAGGCAAGAATACTGGAGTGGGTTGCCATTTCCTTCTCCAGGGGATCTTCCCGACCCAGGGATTGAACCCGCGTAGACGCTTTAACCTCTGAGCCACCAGGGAAGTAACTAGCCCTCCTTTTACCGAAAAAGAAAAGACCTTCCAAAAAAGTTGAAACACCTTTCCACTGAGATTTGAAATTAGTAGTGGAAGTGACTCCTAATTCAACATTTGTTACAATATTATTAACTATTTGGATTTAATATAATTTTGGTCTAACAAGTGCCAATTTGTTTTGTGTTCATTTTCCAGAATCAAGTTCTTTTCTTTCTCAAAGACATTTTTGATTTTGAGAAGGTGCGCTATTCCAGTATAGAGTCTCTAGCTGAAGACCTCATGCAGTTGCTTATTCGCCGCACTGAACTTTTAATGGCCTGTCTTGGAGCTGATGCACTGAGGCATACAAGTAGCTGTTTAAATAGTCATGTTCCTGTTATGCCCAGTGGCCTATTAGAAGCCAAAGTACAATAAGTACCATAAAAATCAGACAGTTTGAGTGTGCTATGAAATATTTTAAGGTAACTATTAATTTTGTAACGTATATTACAGAATTGGTGGATATGGACTCAGGGAGGATTAAAAAAACCTTGTGAAGAATGAGTGATTGTCCTGTACTTACACAGAAGTTCTGTCTTTGAATCCCTGTGGAGTGTATCCAAAGTGTCTTTTTACAAGCTTTTAGGTAATAATTGTTGTGAAATGTTGTTTATTTTATAGAAATATTGCTTGAATTGAAACCAGTATGTGGGAATTAATCGATTTGTTGTCTTCAAGCTGTCTGAAATGTCCAGTTTCATTCTCAAAAGCTTTGTTTTTATGCTTCACACCTTGAAGATACGTACTTTAGCCAAGACTTTTATGGCCCACACATGCAAGAATATATTACTCCTAGTGTCAACGAACTTAACTTTGCCTGAAAATGTATTTTTAATTGTAAAGTTGTTCGTTGTTTACTCCAGTTTAGGCAGTAGTGGTGTTTACTATCTGCTTATGTTATTGCTTGTGCATTGGCTTAAGTATTTGAATCAAAGAAATTGTAATGGCTGAGTATTGTTATTTAACATTTAAATGAATTGCCACCGAGAAGTTTACAAGTTTATATTAGATTTACTAAAGTTTCCAAAATATATTACTATTGGTCCCATAAGTTACAATAGAGAGACTGAAGAAATTTCTTTTATCTTGGTATAGATAAGAGCATTTCCGTTGAATGAATGTTGATTAAAAATATATCATTTATTAACTATGACAGCAATTAAAATTTCTCCCATGTATTTTTGAGACTCTCTCTCAACATCCTAAACTATTAATTTTGACTTAGTAAAATCATTTCTTCTTTCTCCTTCTAAAAAACTAGCTTTTAGTTATTTCATAGAGAACTTAGCACACTTGAGAGTTTGTCATATTATGCCCATATTTTAAAAATATTCATTAACACTTTGAATCTTAGGGAGGTCTTAAAGAAGATTTTTTTCCCCCTGAATATAGAACAAAATATTTTTTAATGGTATGGAAGTATGTTTTCTTGTCCTTTGTGATAAATATATGAACAAATAGGTTGTTTGTATGAATAAGGGTCTGGAGTATATTAGATACTTTCACAGTTGTTTTAATTTTGTGTGTAAATTATATACCACTTACTTAGAGTGGCTGGCTCAGTATAACAATGGATTAGATTTGTTGATTTTGCTCCTAAAGTGATCTTTATTCATTTTGGGAATGAGTTATCCAGAAGGATCTAAAATATATATTTTTAAATGTATTTTTAGATTAAAGTGCCTAGTTTCTGATTAATGAGTAGAAAATGGAAAGTGGGGAAAGAAGCATAATCGTTTAAGGTTTTAAGGCTATGTATGTGCCATATTTATGTAATATTAGTTACAAAATAGATTCAGAATCTTTATGCTAGTTGCATGTACTATATTCCATAGTGTGTAGGTTACAGCATTAAACAATATGAAATATTGCTGTAATATTTTTTGAGTATGTAGCTCCTGGATTCTTCTTACATGTATTCTTAATACTTGACTGTTCATAATTCTTATTATTAATGGAGGAATATCTTTAGATATATCAAAGCTAAAATTTCCATTATATAGTATTTTATATTTCATTTTTTAATTTAAATTCTGTTTTGGTTTCTTGTTGAGGTACCACTGACCTTGAAAGATTCACACATATACATATGTCTGCACATACCCATCCCTATTATTATGTAAGCAAGATAGTTATTGCTTAGGTTAATTTTCCTGTTTGAAGGACTGAATGTTTTAAGCTGTGGTTTTATAAACAAAGCTATAAGTAAACTTAATTACTTTTTTATTTGAGTAAAATATTGTTCGAAATCTCTTTCAAAGAATTGCACTATTTAATAATGCTGCTAGTACATGAAACAACTCTGGGGAATTTATTTCATCAGATAAAATGAATGGCTTTCCAGAAGTTGTATTTTTCTCTTTTATACTTTACCTTAAAAAAAAAATTGTCCATGTTTAAGAGATTGGTTTGTCATGTTCAGTGCTTAAGGTTGATTAGTTTCTGGTCAGTTCAGAAGCTACTACTTTAGTAAGATGCTTTCTTTGTGGCCTTTGACACAAGAGACAAAAATGACCAAATAGATTTTTAGGGTAATGGGTATTAAAAAAACCCCTCTCTATTGTAAGGGAAGAAACTTGACTTTTGTAAAGAAACATCTCTTAAAAATGTTTCTAACCACTGAAGAGTACTTAAGGTGTATGTTCCAATTCCAATTTGCCTTGAAATTGAGTTGAACAGATAAAGCAATGTTTTAAAAATATAAAGTAAGTAAACTGGTCTAGAGCCTTTTAGGATAAAACCCTGTTTAACACTTACTCATGGTAGTATTATCAGAAAATTGCCTTTGCCACCATGAATCCTACTATCTGCTTCCCTATATAAATTATAAGAAAACCTTGAATTAAACATGAGAAAATGGGGTTTTTTTTTTCCTCCTATTTTCTGGAAGAAAAAAAGTAAGTGTTCAGGAGATTTCTATTTGATAATTTTTCTTTCTCCTTTGGTTTCTTTACATCTTTGTTCAACTAAAAGGCTAGTTATTCTTGAAGGATTACAATATGTTTATTAAATGTCAAAATGATTCTTTTTTAAAAAGAAGGCAAGTTTTTCATACTGTTACAGTCAGCACCAAAGAACTTTTTCCTTCCCATAAGTATTTTTTATTTGCATCTGTTTGATTATATTAATTTTTTCAAATAACTGACTTTATAAAAAATATTTGCAAACTTTTTCTTGCCTTAAGATGTAATATTTTCCACTTAACTGATTGCCTACAGATGATTATCTGCATTAAAAAGAATTCTTTAGCTTATCATTCCTTTAAACCTATGAGATAGAAATGCCAAAGTAACATTTAACATACTTCTCTGTGACCTTTCATAATCAGAAATTTCAAATTATGTTCATAACATAACTTGCTTTTATTTTTAGTGAACACATATTAGGGAGTTATTTGGAATATGTCAATACATTTCAAAGTGATTATAAGAATGACACAGAATTTAAAAAAATTTTTTTTTGCTTGGATTAAGCAAATTTAGAAATATCTCTGTATGTGAAACTGAAGAATTTATATAATCTGTGATTAATGGAAATAAGGGTATCCTTTCTTTGTTACTTGTGTTTATATTGTTGTTTTGCTTAGTTTGAGAACAGCTGTGTATTAGCTTCACTTGGCTGAAATCTGTAAGTGTGTCTATTTCTTAAGTGTAAAGACTGCATTCATTAATTTATGTAAAAGTAAAACACTACGGTAGCAGAAAAAAAAATTAGCACTGACTCTTTAGCCAAAATAAGCACTGTAACATGGTATTTCTGTATTGCCAAATAAAAAAGTGATGGTACATCTTACTGATGTATTGAGTACTTTATACAATACTTATAATTTGCAGGGTCACACTTGTCTCATTAAATCCTACGTACCCTATGGAAACTTTCAGACTCCATAAGACCACATATATAGGCATGGAGAATATAGAACAGTGCAGAAGTACTGAAATCAAGTGTGAAAGTATATGTTTCCTTTACATACTAACTGGGAGAGAAAACAGTTTCATGGTGAATAAAGGTAAAGTACTTGCGGGGTTTTTTAAATTCATAATTTCAAGGGTTATGGTTAAAATTGCCATCAAACTCAATATGAATCTATCATATTGATGGACATGCATCCTTCCCTATTCAGACATACATGCCCCTTGCCCACCACTTGGTAGGGGTTCAGTACATTTACTTAAGGAGAGGGATGCTGCCTGGATACTGCTGATGATACCAGATGGAGAGAAGGCTTTTTTGGTTATAAAAACAGTATTTTGATTTGGGACTTTTAATGAAGAGGTTTGTTTTAGAACAAACATGTACAGGCTAGGTAAATGTATATAGCTATATTTTTAGACTCTTAAGTTAGACATAAACTTAAGTATATTAATAAGCAAATCATATAAATAGGAGTTAAACTTTTTCCTAGCAAGGATTTGAGGTTGGAGACAGAATGGAAAACTAGATCTCTGTGTCTCCATATCGTCTTCTGTTTTCTTTGCTGTCTGCCATCCTTTTGTTATCTCATGCCATTTTCATTGACTGTGCTATGTGAACTTAATATTTTGCACTTTAAATACATCTCTCCGAATTATTATGTTTGTTGAAAATGCTTCTCTACAAGCATCTCGGTGTCTTCATTGCTCGCATACTCACAGGTGTTAGTCTCTCAGTTGTGTCTGACTCTTTGCGACCCCATGGACTGTAGCCAGCCAGGCTCATCTGTCCATGGGATTTCCCAGGGAAGAATATTGGAATGGGTTGCCGTTCCCTTCTCCAGGAGACCTTCCTGACTCGGAGACTGAACCTACATCTTCTGGGTCTCTGGCATTGGCAGGCAGATTCGTTACAACTGCAGCACCTGGGACGTCCAGTTGTTCACACCATTTGCAGAGCTTTGCTGTAAATCGTTAAAACCGCCCTTGGTTCCGACACTGTGTCTCTTGTTCCTGTGCTGCTCTGATTCTGTTTTTATGTAGAGTCGCTTCCTACACCCTGCATTCTGTAGTCCTCTACCCTGCGTTTCTTCTCCTTTAATCTCTTTCTCTCCTCATGCTACTGACACATTTGATCAAGCTGCACAGCTCTTTTGTCTGATGAGGTTCTTTTTTTTTTCTACCTTTTAACAGTGAAGACCCTTAAGTAACCTCTATCACTGGGGCAGGAAAGGACTGAATTCCCATACAGAAAAAAAAGGGCAAACCTTCCTTCTATGATGCTTTTTATTCTTTACTTAAAAGCCACAGCAAGGCAACTGGTATATCAAATACCACCTCAAGTTCTGCTTTTAACTGTCTCTTATGTGTGTCACAGAAGCCTTTCACACAGTGTACTTATTTATAGGAAATTACAGAACTTTTATAATTTGCTATTTGAAATGATACCACAATATTTAAATATAGAGAAGGACTTTGACATTTGAAAACACCTGAGATACATGACTTCTAAAAGTTTGCTAATTCTTTTATTTAATAAATAAAATGAGAGAATAGGTGAGAGAATGGGTCCAGAGACTTTAAAAAGGACTGAGTACTTTATGTGATAGCACATGGGATTTTTAAAAAAAGTAGGTTAAAGCAGATGTACTTGTTATCTATTGCTCCCTAAAAAATTATCCCCAAATTTAGCAGCTCTAAACAGTGAACATTATGTCCCATCGTTTCTGAGGGTTAGAAGTTTAGGAATGGCTGGTTCCAGTGGTCTTCACTTAGATTCTGCCCTGAGCCTGCAGTCATCCGAAGGTTTGACTAAACCTGGAAGATTTTGCTTCCAAGAGTTGCTTACTCATATGGCTGTTGTCAGAGAGCTTTAGGTCCTTGTTGCATGGGCCTCTGAACAGAACTGCCTGGATGGAGAAGAAGTATCTTTCAAAACCTAGCAGCTGGCTTTCTCCAGAGTGAGTAATCCAGTAGACATCAAGACAAAAGACACAATATCTTTTATAAGCTAGACTTGAAGGGGACATACCATCATTTGTGCCATATTCTATTAGTCACATAGACCCACCATGATATGATGGGGGAGGAGTCTACACAAGGACAGAAAGACTAGGAGGCAGGATCATTTGAGGTTATCTTGGTGGTTAACTATCACACCAGGGAATCATAAGAAATTGTAAAGAGATAATGTATATATAATGTATCATAATGTATTACATATTGTAGTTACATTATGTAAAAATATATATTACATTATGTATTACAATTACTTTAATTTTAAATGAATCTGTGTACATTCTTGGGCCAATCTTTTGGGGTAGGGTCAGGGCCTTTATTTGTATATACGGATCAGCACAGTATTCTGAGATGTCTGTTGCATAAACTATACCTGTAAATCATCATCTGGGATTTATAGTTTCCCTTACTTTTATTTTTTTATTTATTTTGGCTGCACTGAGTTTCGTTGCTGCAGGGACTTCTCTCTAGCTGCAGGGAGCGGGGGCTACTCTAATCGCAGTGCATGGGGTTCTCATTGCAGCTTCTCTTGTTGCAGAGGGCAGGATCTAGGGCACGTGGGCTTCAGTAGTTGCAGTTCCCCGGCCCCAGAATATAGACTCAATAGTTGTAGCATACGGGCTACACGGGCTTAGTTGCTCTTCAGCATGTGGGATCCTCCCAGATCAGGAATTGAACCCGTGTCTCCTGTATTGGCTGGCGGATTCTTTACCACTGAGCCACCAGAGAAGCCCTCCCTTACTTTTAAAGGAGAAAAAATTTACATGAAAAGCAATGAGTGCCAAATCCCCATAGGTTTTCTTAATTTTCTACACAGTCTTTTACATTTGTCTTCCCCACACCTAGTTGGATGGTAATTTTTGAAAGCTGTTTGCTTTCAAGTCTTCAAAGCATTCAACTTAGCTTTTATAAAAATGATAACTATTTTTGCTTTTGTGATTTTTTTCCTTTTTGTAATGTTTATGTAATTTCAATAATGTGCAACTAAGAGAGTCAAGTCTGAGAACAAATCCAATTGATTCATGATAAATATACAAGAAGTGTTTATGCAAGTCAGCAAATCTTAGAATTTCTAATAGTTTTCTCAAACTTAGCATGTCCAAAAGGGAGCTCCTACCCGTACCTGCCTGAACCTCCTCCCAGTCTTTCTCATCCTAGTAAATGACAACTCCATTTTTCCAGTTCCTCAGGCCAAAAACTTCTTTTCCTCACATTTCATACTCAATCTGTTACCCAAATCCTACCAGTTCTACTTTTCAAAAGTACCAAGGAAAAAATACACCAAATATTTCTCACTGCCTTCAGAACTATCACCTGGGCCCAAACTCCCATTGCCTGTCATCACGATTATTTTGGAAGTCTCCTAATTGGTCTCCCTGCTTCATTTTAGTGTATTTGCAGTACACCAGCCAGACTGAGGACTTGTCTTGTGGCTCAGCTGGTAAAGAATCCACTGGCAATAAATGCAGGAGACTCCAGTTCAACTCCTGGATCAGGAAGATCCGGTGGAGAAGGGATAGGCTACCCATTCCAGTATTCTCAGGCTTCCCTGGTGGCTCAACTGGTAAAGAATCTGCCTGCAATGCAGGAGACCTGGGTTTGATTCCTGGGTTGGGAATATCCCCTGGAGAAGGGAAAGGCTACCCACTCTCGTATTCTGGCCTGGAGAATTCCATGGATAGTATAGTCCATGGGGTCGCAAAGAATTGGATACGACTGAGCGACTTTCACTTCACTTCAGCCAGACTGAACATGTTAAAAATACATCACATCGTGTCACTGCTTTGTTCACAATCTACCGATGGTCACCCATCTTACTCAGAGTAAAAGCCAAAGTCCTTACAATGTGAAAAAGGTTTCTCACAATCAGTCTCCTGCCCCACTCCACTTGGTATTATTTCACCCTTTGCCTACTTAGCTAGAAAGATGATCCTGTGAAAGTGCTGCACTCAATATGTCAGCAAATTTGGAAAACTCAGCAGTGGCCACAGGACTGGAAAAGGTCAGTTTTCATTCCAACCCCAAAGAAAGGCAGTGCCAAAGAATGCTCAAACTACTGCACAGTTGCACTCATCTCACACGCTAGCAAAGTGATGCTTAAAGTTCTCCAAGCCAAGCTTCAGCAATATGTGAACCATGAACTTCCAGATGTTCAAGCTGGTTTTAGCAAAGGCAGAGGAACCAGACATCAAATTGCCAACATACTCTGGATCATGGAAAAAGCAAGAGAGTTCCAGAAAAACATCTATTTCTGCTTTATTGACTATGCCAAAGCCTTTGACTGTGTAGCTCACAATAAACTATGGAAAATTCTGAAAGAGATGGGCATACCAGACCACCTGACCTGCCTCTTGAGAAACCTGTATGCAGCTCAGGAAGCAACAGTTAGAACTGGACATGGAACAACAGACTGGTTCCAAATAGGAAAAGGAGTACATCAAGGCTGTATATTGTCACCATGCTTATTTAACTTATATGCTGGGCTGGAAGAAGCACAAGCTGGAATCAAGATTTCTGGGAGAAATATCAATAACCTCAGATATGCAGATGATACCACCCTTATGGCAGGAAGTGAAGAGGAACTAAAGAGCCTCTTGATGAAAGAGGAAAGTGAAAACGTTGGCTTAAAGCTCAACTTTCAGAAAACTAAGATCATGGCATCTGGTCCCATCACTTCATGGCAAAGAGATGGGAAAACAGTGTCAGACTTTATTTTTCTGGGCTCTAAAATCACTGCAGATGGTGATTGCAGCCATGAAATTAAAAGACGCTTACTCCTTGGAAGAAAAGTTATGACCAACCTAGATAGCATATTCAAAGGCAGAGACATTACTTTGTTAACAAAGGTCCGTCTAGTCAAGGCTATGGTTTTTCCAGTGGTCATATATGGATGTGAGAGTTGGACTATAAAGAAAACTGAGCACTGAAGAATTGATGCTTTTGAACTGTAGTGTTGGAGAAAACTCTTGAGAGTCCCTTGGACTGCAAAGAGATCTAACCAGTCCATCCTAAATGAGGTCAGTCCTGAGTGTTCATTGGAAGGACTGATTATGAAGCTGAAACTCCAATACTTTGGCCATCTGATGCGAAGAGCTGACTCATTTGAAAAGACCCTGATACTGGGAAAGATTGAGGGCAGGAGAAGGGGACGACAGAGGATAGGATGGTTGGGCAGCATTACCTACTCAATGGACATGAGTTTGGGTGGACTCTGGGAGTTGGTGATGGACAGGGAGGCCTGGCATGCTGCAATTCATGGGGTCACAAAGAGACACCACTGAGTGACTGAACTGAACTGAACTACTTAGATTCACTCACATGGCCTTCTTGTTCTTTCTAGAATATGTCAGATAGCATCCTTCATGGGGGCCTTTGCACTTCCTCCTGGACCAATCTTCTCCCAGAGATCTCCAGATACTTACATGGCTCATAGGCTTTTCTCATATGAGGCTTTCTCTAAACTCTTATCCAAAGGGATAATATCTAGCCATTCCATTCCCAGCATTTCCTACTTTTCTGCTCTGCTTTATCTCTATTGCTTATTACTAAGCTGTTTATCTGCTTATTGTCTGTCCTCTTCCACTAGAATATATGTCATATGATGGCAGGGTTTTTTGTTTTGTGACTGGTATATCCTAAGTAGAACTAAATATTTGTTGAGTGAATGAATGATGAATCGAGGGGAGAAGACACAGCTTTGCGTGCTGTGGGCAGCTAGCAAAGTTTATAGAATGAAGAGCTTTGTTGTGTCTGGTGAATCTGCTGAGTAGATCCTTTAGGAGAGTTTCTACTCACTTCTTTAAATCATAATTATAAAAGTGTAATTATAAATTGGTAAGTGTAGGGAGGAAGAGTGGAATAAGAATTTGTAATGGGACTGATACGTGCATGCATGCTGTTGTGTCCAACTCTGTGATCCCATGGACTGCAGCCCAGAGTCCTGTCCATGGAATTTTCCAGGCAAGAATACTAGAGTGGGTTGTCATTTCCTACTCCAGGGGATCTTCCTGACCCAGGGATCAGTCCTGTTTCTCCCACATTGTGGGTGGATTCTTTATCAGTGAGCCACATTGAAAGCCCAGGGATTGATACAGATTGGGGTAAAAGGAAGACTGCTCTGAGAAAGCAACATATAAGCAGATAGCAAAAGCATGTGTTGAATTTAGGTAGGTGAAGAGTCTAGGGAAAGAGAATTTCGTACAGGGGGAACAGCTTGTGCAAAGGCCGGGCAACTAGAGTGACCACAGAAAATTCCATGAATCGAAGAAGGTCAGGGTGATAGTATTGAAGGGAGCAAGAGAGTAAGTTTAAATAGCTGTGTTTTTTTTTTTTTAACCAATCTAGAACTTTTCTGTAATTTAAGAATGAATGGCGTATACCTCTTAAAAGAATTGCCATCTGAGTAAATAGTGTATAGGGATGCGGTGGAGAAAGAAGGTTATAGTTAAGACCAGAAGGCCTTTTCAACATCTCTGAAAATGTAACCTGAGCACCACTGTCTTTCCAGCGCTAGAAGTTGGAGGTGGTTGTCCCTGGTTTGTGTAGATGCTAGTTCAATTTTGTTTATTCATTCATTAAATTGATATTCATCTTATGCATGCAGTGAAGACTTGAAGATCTCCCCCACCAGGAAAATGTCCCCATTTAATGAGTATTTCAGGTTTTAATATGAACTGTCTGATGGCTTTAATTGACGGACTGGTGGTCCAGATTGAAAATATTCAATCTAGTTCTAATATCCGATTAGCTGGTGCTAATATTTGCAAGATGCCTTAATGTGGATTTAGAAAGACCAGAGATGATTTGCCCTCTGTTAAGGAAAACTGGAATGTTATGTAAATCTTATTTCTTTTTATGCTTCCTCCTCCCCGTCTGCTCCTCTTTCGCATCCTCTCTCGTCCACTTTTCTCTACCAACCATCCTGTTGAGAGTGAAAGACCAGCACCGAGAGAAGGAGAGCAACAGACAGAAGTGGCCCCCACTCTGCTGCTCTCTGCTCTCAACAGTAAAGGGAAAGTTGGCCGAGGGGCGACGCTTTGAATGAAGATGAGGTGGTGATTTGGCCACTTAGACCCCAGAACCGATAGCTCAGCTGAGAAGCAGGCCCTAGAGCAAACCGTTAGTGGGTAGAGGGAAGGCAGCTGCAGCCTGTTTCCGAATCCCACTCCAGGAGCTCCCGTTCCTCACCGGGGAGGCAGCCTCCTTTCCCCGGAGCCTGCCGGGACGCGGAGGTGGGCCGAGGGGAGGGGGTCTGCTCCGGGATCCAGAGTCGGGCGACCGACAGGTCCCGGCGGAAAGTTGGCAGCCACCGCCCCCCTCGCCCGCCTTCCTGCTCGACTCTCCACCCCTCTCCGGGCGATACGGCGGAGGCGGGGGTTGGGGGAGCTGGCCTCGTGTTTTGGAACAGCTGCAGCCGGCGCTGGGCCCGCCTGGAATGCGGGAACAGGCTGCGCACCAGGACTTTTATGGAAACTTGCTGTTGGAGCGGGCGGCGGCGGCGGCGGCGGCCAGAGAGATCGCAGCGGCTGGAGCGGCGGCTGGAGCACCCGGACCCCTGCCCACACCCCGGCGCCCGACGCGCACAGCTTCCTCGCGAGCACCCTGGACCTTCGCGTGTCGCTGGCTTGAGGAGGGTGAGAGGAGTCGGGGGGACGTGGGACTGGGGCGGCCGAGATCGAGCCGTCGGCTCCCCTTGGGCGACTGGCGGGGTCTGCGGGGACGCGCGCCGCGGCTCCTGGCCGGGGTCCATCCAGCTGTGTGGATGTGCTGGTCCCCGGCGCGAGCGAACCGGCCCTTGGAGCCGCATCCCCGGGCTCCGCGCGGCGTGGGGCGGGCCGGGGCGGCCTGGCTGTCTCTCCGCGGTCACCGGCCTTGGGCAGATTCTGGCCGCGACATCCCTGCCCAGCTTCGCAGCTCAGCTTAGCTTGCGCCCTATGTATGCAGTTTCGGGAGCTTTCTGGGTCCCGCAGGCAGTGATCCTCCGGGAGTGATCCTCTGCAAGTGGAGCGGGCTCCCGACCCCTTGCTCGGTCCCAGTGGGCCCGGCAGGTAAAGTGCCGCGTCCTCCCCCACCACGTGCCCCCGGCGCTGTCTCCTTGTCCGCCGGCACTGCCTGCTGTTTTTAAGAGAAATCATTCCCCATCTGTTCCAGTGGGAGGCTGGGGAGTGAGATGTGATTTAACTACCCGTCTTCTGCCCCCTCCCTCCAAACTAGTTTTTCGCGATTCTGTCCGAGGTCGGATGTTGGGAGTTGCAGCTAGAGCTGAACTTGGAATGAGTGATAGAATCATCTCTTGAGACCTCCCTTGACTGTATGCTCTTTAAAAACGCCGAGCCATTCCAGCTGTTTGTAAACTGTGAAACGCTCTACAAATGCTGAAAAAAAAATTATTATTAATGGCTTTTGTAAAGAAAATAGCCAAGTTCAGAGGTTCGTTGATGGCTTCAAGGTCTTCATTTCATATTTATTTAAGGTCCAGAATGTGAACAAAGAGTTGGAAAGCGGGGTGAGGGGAAGAGAGAGAGAGGACAGAAGGAGAACAAGATAAAAATAGCATAAGGCTATGTCCTAACAAAATGTCTGTCCTTGGGTAGGAGGCAGGTAGAGAAAAGAAATAAGCCATAATAAGAAAGAAATCAGTTCCATGAGCGAAGAAACTGGAGCATCATTCACCAGCTAAATTTTGTTAATGAATTCATGTGTGGGCCCACGGGTCTTCGAGTCACAGCATAACTATGTGTTGGGTAGCATGCTTAAGTCAACTTAAGTATTTATACCATCTTAGTCACCCGTCAGTCATTGAATGAATTGCGTTACTTTCCCCCGATAATCCTTTTACAGGTAAAATTTCTGCCATAAGAAAACGCAGAATACACATAAGTCTCTGAAATTCTTTTCAGTTTTGAAGTCCAGTAGGGTGGAAAAGTGAACAATCAATTAAATTGAGGGACAAGGTTTGTTTTGTTTTATTTTTTTGCGGAGGTATATTTAGTAATAAGGCTTGCTCAGTGGTAAAGAGCCCACATGCCAATGCAGGAGAGGCAGAAAACTCAGGTTCGATCCTTGAGGGGGAAGATCTCCTGGAGGAGGGCATGGCAGCCCACTCCAGTATTCCTCCCTGAAGGATCCCATGAAGTGAGGAGCCTGGCAGGACTGCATGGAGTCCCAAAGAGTCTGGCAGGACTGAGCACACACACATACTTAGTATAAATAAACTTTCATTATTTAATGTAATTAATTAAGATCCTCACAGCTATTAGCCTTCTATTTTTAAACATATTTTGTATTTTTAACTGGAATATTTTAAAGAAAAATGTGGACAATTCTGTATTTTATCTGCAGTGATTCCCTTAAGGAGCCCAAAGTAAAAACCACAAGATTCTTTAAAATCCAGTTTACCTTAATACAGTATTGATGTAATTCCATTTTCATGAAAGGGACACACTTTTAAATCCATTTTAAACTGAATGTAGAGAATAGCAATTTTTCCTGCTCACCTGAAAATCTGTGCTATTTTTGAAAATTTGATATGTATGACTGATCATTGGTAAAATGTATGTCATCTTGAGATGACTATATTTAGCATCAACAAAGGAATGCATTATCTAGGTTTTTGAACAGTATTTTTCCCCTGAAATTACATTTGAGGTATTTGGGTTAGGGTTTCACTTGTGAACAGAATAAAAACTGGGTATGTATATTTGGGTGAGATTAATTGGCAATTTAAGAGCTTCCCTGGTGGCTCAGCGGTAAAAATCTGCCTGTAGCACAGGAAAGGCAAGAGATATGGATTTGATCCCTGGATGGAGAAGATCCCCTGCAGTAGGAAATGGCAACCCACGGAAGTATTCTTGCCTGGAAAATTTCATGGACAGAGGAGCCTGGTGGGCTACAGTCCATGGGGTCACAAAGACCCCAGTCACATGACTGAGCACACGCACACACAATTGGGAATTTAGATTGCTTGGAACCCAAGTGGCCTGAAATGAGATACTATTTCATTTAGGGGGGAAAAACCCCTACTCTTATCTTTGAAACTCATTAAGGGAAATAAGGGCTTCCCCCATGGCTCAGCTGGTAAACAATCTGCCTGCAATGAGGAAGACGTGGGTTCGACCCCTCGGTCAGGAAGATCCCCTGGAGAAGAGAAGAGCTACTCACTCCAGTATTCTGGCCTGGATAATTCCATGGACTGTATAGTCCATGGGGTCCCAAAGAGTTGAACTCAACTGAGCAACTTTCACTTTCACACTGGTGGCTCAACACTGAAGAATCCTCCTGCAGTACAGGAGACACAAGAGATGTAGGTTTGATCCCTAGGTGGGGAAGATTCCCTAGAGAAGGAAATGACAACCCACTCCAGTATTCTTACCTGGAAAATTTCATGGACAGAAGAGCCTGGCAGGCTGCAGTGCATGGGGTCACAAAGAGACACGACTGAGTGCACAAACACACACACAAAAGCAAATAAAAATACATGCCTAAAAGAGAGAAAACAAAGTATCATAGTAAATGTAGAAAAGTATGTAACAGATGGGCAGGCGTCTGGATATTTTTATAGAAAAGAAGACTCTGTGCATTTTATCTTATGCTGGCCAGACACACAAAACATCTTAGTAGTCAACTTTATAATTAAGAGGGAAAATGGCCTATACCATTCTTAGTAATTTCACATATTTCTGTTCTTATTTAAACTATCTGTGGTCTACATCCCCTGTATGGTTTCTTTTATGTTCTCTTCCTTCTGATTTTATCATTTGTCAAGATTACATATTTATACACACTTGGAGTTGTTATATTTTCTTCATCTATTTAAATACTCAGTGCATGGTGCATGGTTTGGCTTGACTATGATAGTATGGGTCTTCCTGGATGGCTCAGCAGGTAAAATAATCCACCTGCAGTGCAGGAAATATAGGAGACACAGGTTCAATCCCCAGGTCAGGAAGATCCCCTGGAGAAGGAAATGGTAATCCACTGTAGTATTCTTGCCTGAAAAATCCCATGCATGGAGGAACCTGCAGGGTTACAGTCCAAAGTGTTGCAAAGAGTCAGATATGACTGAGCACATCCTTCACACTGCATGGTAATATACTTTCTCTGTGGTAAGATGGATGAATTTTTATCCAGTCAGATTTGTTTTTTTATTAGAAAAGTAATACAACTATGTTATATTTATGGTTAAAAATTGTGGGGAACTGAAAAGGGGGCTGTCATCATCTGACACATAAACTGTTAGTACTTTGATATAGTTCCCTCTTTTCTCCACAAACAGAAGTTTTTCCCCTCACAATGCCATATCTCAGTGGAAGTACCTATGTGAAAGCATTGGTGCAGTATCTGCCATCTAGTAAGTGTTCAATAGTTGGTTCTTTTTTCCCCCTTATTTATTTATTTATTTATTTATTTATTTATTTTGTCATCTCTTCTATTTTGTTCTCCACTTAGAAGACAGTTTCGGGTCCCTAGGCCAGGTTTTGAGGTTGGTGAAGAAAATTTTTTGTCTTGATACAGGCAGTTTGATTTTAGATTATACGGGCTTCTGTTAGAAGTGTAAACCAACAGAGTCATCACCATACAGCCCCTTACACAAACCCTGGGATTTACTGTCCTGATTCCTAGTCTGATGTTGCTACACCCTGCAAGGCAGTGGAGGAGGCAGGCAATGTCTCTACAAGGCTGGTTGGCAAGAGCCTCCCTGCCCAAACCTGGCCCCTGGGTCTAATTTTGAAGGATGACCCTATCAGCACACTTAACAAGAGGGATGAATCAAAATGCTGCTACTTTGGAAATTCAGGCATGTGATTAACAGAATGGACATTTAGGCTTTAATGACTTAAGTAGATACTTGAGAAACCATAACTTCTTGATGCCTGGACCCATTTGAGGTTGGTGAAATTTGACTTTGCCTTTCTTTCTGGCCTTCTTTCCTGCCATTTCCTTCCTTTTCGCTCTGCCTCCCTCTTTCTAGGCAAAACAGCCCCCACCCCTGTCTCTCTGTATTTTCTTAATGCTGCTTGTTTATTTAGATCAGGGTCTACAAACTGGGAGCCAGAAAGCCACTTTTAGCCACAGGCATGTTTCAAAATTGTACATTTTATATTGAAATATGGATTTTCAGCCTCTCTTGAATTTGAAAGGTCTCAGCAAAACTGGCCCACATTTCTGCATAGCAGGGATACTCTGAAACTAAGTAGTGACTCCCTTCTCAGACAGGGCACACAACACACTCTCCTCTTAACATAGTCTCCACCATCCCCTATTGTTTGATAACCAGTCATCACTGATATACATTACTTGTCAATTATATTGCATAACGTTAACTTACATTACCTGACCATAGACACTTGAATATGCAGGGCCCTGATCTAAGTATTAGGGTAAGTCTGAAGCCATGATATGATAGAAAGTCTGCTGGACTTGGCATTAGGAAGCTGGACTTTAAATGCAATAGATATATTTTGATTAGCATCCTTCTCTTAAATAATGTAATCATGGAGCTGCGAAGGAGAGGTTAACTGTCATTGACACTAATTGCTAGTGTCAGTTGAACTGAAAGGAACCATGTATTGAGAACTAAAACAGAATATTTTAACTGATGGGATTTTAGAAAGTATAGGGGAGATACTTCTGGGAAAGAACTCTTTCCTAAGAACTCTTGAATAATCCTACGTCTTCCCCATCTTAGAAGTCTTTAGGAGAGTTTTAGCAGCCCTTCTGCGTTGGTCATAAAGTGAAGTTTACTACTCTTCTTCTACTTCACTGCCCTACCCACTTGTTTGGAGCCAGAGGCCTGGGTCTTTCCATTCCCAGTTGTGTCCCTCGTTGAAAGGCCATCTTCCACTTGAAGAGGGTTGAGGAATTGTAGTCTGCTCCAGAAATCACCACATCCATTTGCTTGGGAATCCCACATCTGGTTTTTCATGATACCTAGCTTAATGTAAACTGACTCCTTCTAATTTTACTCTCTACAATTTTGTTCGTTCGTTCATTTACTCATTCATGTATCCTCATCACCAGCTTTCCTTTTAGAGATATAATACAGGAGTTTTATTTGGGCTCATTTTGGATCAGACACTTTTCTGGTATCTCTTAGTTATTCATCCGCTAGCTCAAATGTGAACTGACTTTGTACTGTGTCCTAGTTGCTATGTGAGACACTAAAGATAAAAAATGGAGTAGAGCACAGTTTTTCCCTTCAGGGACTCAGAGTGTGGTGAATGCTCTTTGAAAAATATTCCACACAGTCATACAAGTGCAAAGTATTATATATTAATATAGAAGAATGACGAGGCAGGTTGAAAATAAGATTGTTGGTATGACTGCAACCGAGATTATCATACTAAGCCAGTCAGAAAGAGACAGACAAATGTCATATGATATCACTTATATGTGGAATCTAAAATATGGCACAAATGAACCTATCTGCAAAAGAGAAATGGATTCACAGACACAGAAACAGACTTGTGGTTGCCAAGGGAGAGGTGGGTAGGGAGAGGGAAGGACTAGGAGTTTGGAGCTGGTAGATACGAACTATTACATTTAGAATGGATAAACAGCAAGGGCCTAATGAATAGCACAGGGAACTGTATTGAATATCCTATGATAAATCATAATGGGAAAGAATCTTTAAAAATGTGTAAATGTGTATAACTGCGTCACTAGGCTATACAGCAGAGATTGGCACAACACTGTGAATCAACTGCACTTCAATTTAAAAACTAAATTAAAAACAAAAAACACAAAATGAAAGAAACAGCCAAAGCAAAAAAAAAAAAAAAAGATTGTTGATTATCAGTGAGGAATTATATATTGGTAGGAGGAAAAAACTCACTATTTTAAGTAGGTAAAATAGGATCTAGTTTCATATTTTTGAACTGTAATGAGGTTTATAATGTTTAATATAATTTTCAAAGTAGAAGGTTACAACCTTCATTAAATGTAATAAGGTTACATAAGTTTGTATTTCTTGTACAAGTAGAAATTGATAAAAATTTAGGCTCACATTTTATGAAGCTGAAAACAATGTTGTTTGTTCTATAAAGAGGTGAGTTTTAACATTTACTTCTAGTATATATGTATATATATTCTGTCTATAACCTTAAAAGTTGAGACAAAGAATTTACTTGAGTTTAATGAAATGCACATTTAAACCTGTCACTTCTTGTCAGGTCTGTTCTCCTTGAGAAAGGAGATAATACTTTCACATGATGAAACAGTTATTGTAAATGATAGAGAGCTGTGATTTAAAATTCTTAAGTCTTGCATTATTTTCTATCTTGAAATATTTTAATTATACATATAAAAATCAAATAAAGTAACTAAATTTAGAATATTTAGAGGTCAAACAGAGGTCCAGTGAAATTTTAGAATGAGAACATTAGCATGGATATTTTAAGATGATCTGTTATACTTAATATTGTATTCTACTTTGAAACTTTCATATTATTTCAAAGTTTGAGTTCTATACCTTAGTATAACAGCCCCAAAGTATATTTTTGAAACACATTTTATTAAGCTATTAAGTCATCTTAAAAAACTTCCTGAAGTCTACCTCATTAATTGCTATGCCAGTTGATACCAACATTAGTATATTTGTTTGTATTCATATATACGGGCTTTCCTGGTGGCTCAGAGGTAAAGAATCTGCTTACATTGCAAGCTATAGTCCATAGGGTCACAAAGAGTCAGACAGGACTGAGCAACTAAGCACATCAGTTCAGTTCAGTTCAGTTCAGTCGCTCAGTTGTGTCCGACTCTTTGCAACCCCATGAATTGCAGCACGCCAGGCCTCCCTGTCCATCACCAACTCCCGGAGTTTACCCAAACTCATGTCCATCAAGTCGGTGATGCCATCCAGCCATCTCATCCTCTGTCTTCCCCTTCTCCTCATACCCCCAATCCTTCCCAGCATCAGAGTCTTTTCCAATGAGTCAACTCTTCGCATGAGATGGCCAAAGTACTGGAGTTTCAGCTTTAGCATCATTCCTTTCAAAGAACACCCAGGACTGATCTCCTTTAGAATGGACTGGTTGGATCTCCTTGCAGTCCATGGGACTCTCAAGAGTTTTCTCAAAAGCATCAATTCTTTGGCGCTCAGCTTTCTTCACAGTCCAACACTCACATCCATAAATGAGCACAGGAAAAACCACAGCCTTGACTAGACGGACCTTTTTTGGCAAAGTAATGTCTCTGCTTTTTAATATGCTATCTAGGTTGGTCATAACTTTCCTTCCAAGGAGTAAGCGTCTTTTAATTTCATGGCTGCAATCACCATCTGCAGTGATATATACAATTCATGTATATATATTTCAGGTACTTTTAGATAAAAATGTAGAATGGTAGAGTGAAATAAGTAGTTGACTAGAAGTCAAGAAACTTGGAGTCTAGTTCCTTGTTGTGCTGCTGAACAGTTTGCAACCTTGAATTAGTCACTGAATCATTTTGAACCTCCTGTTTTTTCTTATGGTAAATGAATGGCTTTGACTAATTGGTCTTTAAGGTCTTTAGTGAATAAGCTCTAAAAATTCATAATTCTTAGTATATGTATAACAAGACCCCTAATGTAATTCTGACAGGTAGTAAAACCTGTTCAAAGCTGAACTCATCTTTTTTACCCCTTAAACATGCTTTTAATGGTAACCCTGTTCATCCATTCACTCAAAATAAAAACCTTGAACCAATTCCTTCCTTTCTCTCCTCACCTCTACCCTCCAAATCTAATTTGGTCAAAATTTTTGCAATAATGCTCCCAAGACAGCCCCCTTCCCTGGAGGAAGGGACATTGTCTTTTTGTTCACTTTCATTTCTTCACAGCCTAGGATCATCTCTGGCATATAGTTGGAGCTTAATAAATACTTCTTAGATAAATGAATAAATGGGTTACCACGTCTGGTCAATCCTATTTCTAAAATATCTTTTCTGACTTTTCGTTCCTAATGCTACCATCTTAATTTAGGCCCTTATCTTTTCTTGCCAAGATCATTGTACTTGTCTTTCTCCCTGTAGTCTTCCCTCATTTTACTCCAATTTTCTACACTGCTATCAGTCTCTTTTTTTCTTTTCTAGAGTACATGTATCATTAAGTCACATGTTTGCTTTAAAAATCCTTTGCTGGTTCCCATTGACTGTAGGATCAAGTCTAAACTTTTTCTTAGCCTGGCATTTCAGAATCTTTCCACTCTGTGTCCAGTCTGTCTTTCTAGTTTTACCATATATTCTCTGGACAACTCATAGCTCCCCCAATTTTCAGTGGGCTGTCAGGCATGGGTGTTTTTGTTCACGTTGCTCCTTTTGCCTAGATGCCCTTACTCTCCTTTCTGCTTTGTGAAGGCCTCTTATCCTTCAGTGTCTCCATCAAATGTCACCATTTATCACTGTGTAATCTGCCTTAAACCCCACCTCCTACTTAACCCCACCATGATCTTTTCCATGACTTTTCCATATTTCTATAGCTCTGTACATATCCTGCTATTATATATGCTTACTACTTTGTATTATAATTAGTTGTGGTCCCATCTATTTTTCCTAACAAAACTAATTGATTTCAAAGGCTGTCACATAAATTTTGTATACCATCACCAAGGCATAATTCCTGGTACACAGTGAGTTTTCCTCATAAAAATACTATGTTATAAATACAGGTCCAATCTGTCAAGTTTGAAAAAAATGCGCTTTTGATAGATCACAGACAGGCTATAGTAAGACGGCAGTATTCCCTCAGAACCCTATGCTGGATACTCAGTTGTCTTCCTTTAACATCAGCACTTAATATGCTGGGTTGGCATTCTTAAATCCCTTCTGTGTGCTGTTCTTGGTCACTCAGTCGTGTCCAACTCTTTGCAACCCCATGGACTGTCACCTGCCAGGTTCCTCTTGTCCATGGAATTTTTCAGGCAAGATTACCATAGTGGGTTGCCACTTTCCTTTTCCAGGGGAGCTTCCTAACCCAGGGGTCAAACCCAGGATTGAACCTGAGTCTCTTGTGTCTCCTACATTGGCAGGCAGATTCTTAACCACTAGTGCCACCTGGAATTAAATCCCTTTATTATTCATCGTCCCTTTATTATGACCAAACTTGTTGATGAATCACATGTTCAACCTTATCCTTAGGTCATTGTTTTCTCTTATTTTTGATAACAATTCATCTGGCTGGCCTGAGATCTTAGACATTTAGAAAAGTACAGTGGGGCCTAATTGTTGTGCTGCTGTTGCTCCTTTAAGGTGGCTAAAGACCTTACATCTGCCTGCTCAGACAAGAAAAGTCACTTAATACTAGATTAGGAAAAGTCTGTGAGATTCCAGATATAAAATCCCTTGGTATTTAGGTTACTGAGTGTAAGAATTACGTTGTTAAACTAATCCTCATTTAGTATTCTAGAATACAGACAGAGAGTGTCCACTCAAATTACTTTCTTGTTTTGAATTAAAACTGGTGTGATTTGATAGAATATTTTTCCTATAATTCAACAAATCTCAGAATATGGTTTTAGAATCCTTGGGAGGCCCCAAGACCCTTCAAGGACCCATAGGCCTTTCTTTTTATAACTACATATCTGTATGAGGCCATGCTTTCTTTATATACTTCAGTCAAAACAACATATCATAATACTTTGAATACAGAAGTAGATATGAGAATATAGCTATCTTTTTTTAAGCCAGATATTAAAAAGATATGCAAACATATAAAATCATGTCATTCTCCTAAGTATTTTTATTTTGGAAAATACATTTTTTTTCATAAAATATGTGTATGTTGATGTATAATAAGTTTGTTATTATTTCCCATGACAAGTATATATTTGAAAATTCTCTTTTAATTTTTAATACATTGATATCTGTAGATATAATCTATATAAACAAAAGCTTTCTGAGCTCCTCAGTAGCAGGCCTGTACATTGGGCCTTTGTATATTTTCTTGGTTATTGTCTGTCATCCCATGTGGTCTATGAGCTCCCTGAAAAGAAATATTTTATTCTACACTCATCTTTGTATATGTAGTGCCTTATACCTGTCTAGCACATTGTAGAAAGATGTTTAATAAATGTTTTTGAATTAATTAATAAGTACATATTTATTCATTTTAGCTAATTTTTCATTTCCCAATTATTTCTGACTCTATCATATGTATCACCTCTAAGTTTATGAAATAACATGCAAACCACCTAGTATATGGCACATAATAGGGATTCAGTTGTTAGTTTCCACTCTCCTCCTTTATATAATGTAGAAAAACCAGGTCTTTCCTTTAATTTATTATAACTTTTAAAAAATTCTTACATTTTGTTGATGTATGTAACTTCATTTTATTAATGACTTCCTCAAATGAGAAGTAACCAGTTTTCTCTGAGTGGTTACTTTAAAGTCTTCCCAAGAAAGAATCAAAGGCAGGAATTATGGGGTTTGATTCTGGGCATAATTCTGAGGTGTTAGGAGGATGCACTGCGTAGTGCCTAGAATGTGGCAAGTGCAGCTGGAGTAGGACTTAGAGCATCTGTAAAGTATTGTGCATTATGCTGAAATAGATGTTGGACAAACTAAATGAAATAGATTGTATTGTTGAAGACAATGGAAGAAGCGAATACTTGTTGAAGCTTAGTGGTGGGTGTATGAGGTTTGATTATATTAGTTGCTTTCACTATATTCCTGAAATAATAAGAGTTAAAGAAGATAGACTAATATGTTGGATATGTTTAATATAAAATTTTTAACTTATGCCAGATGCATCTGGAAACCAGAAAATCTAGATATATCTAGAAAAATCTAAGCACATTTTGAGATGTCAGAGACTGAAAGCAAAAAAGTCCCTTCTTGGTGTGAAATGCGGAAAACTACAATTGTTAGTTTGGGAAAATACTTCACTGGTAAGGAAGTGGCTTAAGAATTTTCCTGGAGGGAATTCGCTGCAGTCCAGTGGGTAGGACTCTGAGCTTCCACTGCAGTAGGCACAGGTTCCATCCCTGGTGGGGAACTAAGATGCTATATGCACTACAGGGAGAAAACAAATCTCTCAGAGGTAGAAACAGTCATTGAATATATGTGTCAAGGTGGGAGGTTGAAGGAATGGGAGAAGACAAGGTAAATCAGAGAGGCTAAGGGAACCTGCAAAAGGGCCTAATAAGCCCAGATAAGAATTTTAGTTCTGGTCTTACGTAGTTAACATCCTCAGAGCTGGAGTCATTGACTAAAGAGTACAGAGTGGCAGAGAAGGTAGTAGCCAAGTTGGTGAAGGTAGAAAGAATGGCAAGCTGTCACGTTATTAGAAATCAAAATAATTGGGGTTGGAAGTTACTCTGAATTTTTTTTTAACCGCTTAGCATATGGGATCCTAGTTCCCCTACTAGGGACCAAATCCGAGCCCCGAGCCACCTGCATTGGCAGCACAGAGTCCTAACCACTAGGCTGTCAAGGATGTCCCACTCTGGAGCTTTTGAAACTTTATTTTACAATATGTAACCGGTACTTAAAATCATTATTCTGATTATATGTGCCAGTTAAGAACTTTGAAGAAATTGTGTTTAATAAGTTTTCCTATAGCAACTGAGGTAACTTTGTGTCCTTATCACTTTGGATTCTGGTACCAATTGAAAAGTTTTAATAATTCAAAGAGGTTTATCAGCATTCTGAAGGAGAGAAAAACTATTAAAGTGAATACTTTGAATTTTATAGTTTCTCATTTTGTAAGTTTATTAATCATAATGATAATGATCCACATGAATAATAAATATATATGAATATTTCTAGTAAGGATTATTATGTGAAGTTGAAAGAGGGCCTGGGAACTCTGTGCTATAAAGCAACAAATATAGCAGCAAATTTCACATAAGTTTATAGACAAGTAGGTGAAACTCATCTATATGTTAACTAATAATATATGTAGAAAGCATGAAAGTGGGAGATGATAAAATGATCAAAGATTGAATGGATATTTGGAATTTGAGAATATGTTTCCAAAAGATTAATTTGAAAATCTTTTGGAAATATTCAATAGCAAATTTTAAAATGTAGTATAGACAGTTTCGGAGAAGGCAATGGCACCCCACTCCAGCACTCTTGCCTGGAAAATCCCATGGGCAGAAGAGCCTGGTAGGCTGCAATCCATGGGGTCATGAAGAGTCAGACATGACTGAGCAACTTCACTTTCACTTTTCACTTTCATGCATTGGAGAAGGAAATGGTAACCCACTCCAGTGTTCTTGCCTGGAGAATCCCAGGGACAGGGGAGCCTGGTAGGCTGCCGTCTATGGGGTCGCACAGAGTCGGACACGACTGAAGTGACTTAGCTGCATAGACAGTTTATTAAGGGAATTAAAAATTGAGTCAAAGGAATGGGATCTTTTAGAGTTCTTCATTTTGATGGTTACTACATGGATATTGAAAACCTTTTCATGATGGCTTTGGGGATTTATTTTAAATTATAGTTTATTAATTAGCAGGCATGGAGCTAGGCACTAGAAAGGAATCAGTCCTCTGTATTGTATAAAAGGAACATAAAGTTTACCAAATGTACAGATGAAGGCCCAGGTGGAAGTAAGAGAAGAGCAAAATGTGGACTGAGAATGGAAGTCACTGACCTCAGGCATCTCGTGGGAAGGTTGGGGTATGGTGTCTGCTGTCTGCAATTCTGTATCAGGTATGGTTGATGTTAGAATCTTACCTGAGTCTACAGATAGCATAGTGGGCTGGACCATTAAAAATCCTGTTCCAAGGCTTTTGTTCAGTTTTGGCCAGGAGACTATTAATAACATGAGAATAGGGAGAGTGTCTGTCTGTTCAGTGCTGCATTTCTCAACACCTGGCAGAGTGCCTGGCACATAAGAGTTGCTTAATAAATATTTGTGTAATGAATGGTGTGTTCTATTTATATTGTAGTCCCACATAATGTTAACCATAATGAGAGTCACACATTATATCTCAGCATATAAAGTGCTTCCTCTGTAAGTTGGCAGGATTTACTTATTCAGTAAATAATTATTATATAAGTCTTCTATATATCAGCACATGCTAAATACTGTGGATACAATGGTATATAAAATACAGTCTGTACTCTCAAAGACCTTACTTTCTGGTAGAGGAGGTGGTCAAGAAAGTGCCTGGTTGTTGTGTTTGTTCAGTTGCTAAGTCGTGTCCAACTCTTTACGATCCCACAGACTGCAGCCCACCATGCTTCCCTGTCCTTCACCGTCTCCCAGAATTTGCTTAAACTCAAGCCATTGAGTCAGTGATACCATCCAACCATCTCATCCTCTATCACTGCCCAGAATGCTCACATCATGTCTGACTTTGCAACTCCATGGACTGTAGCCTCCTCTCTCCTCTGTCCATGGGGTTGTCCCAGCAAGAATACTGGAGTGGGATGCCATTTCCTCTTCCAGGGAATCTTCTTGACCCAGGGATTGAACCCACATTTCTTCTGTCTCCTGCATGGGCAGCCATGTTCGGTACTACTAGCGCCACCTGGGAAGCCCTTATATTGTGGCGAATGCCGTAATTAGGGTGAGCATGGGCGTGCTATTGTAACACACACTAGAGAACCACCTAACCCAGTCTCATGAGTCAAGGAAGGCTTCCTGGAGAAAAGTGACAGTTTCAGAACTAAAGGATTAGTAGGAGTTAGCTAAGAGAATGAGTAGAATAGGCTGAGGGAGCTAGCTGTGTAAAGGCTCAGGTGGGCCAGTATTTCAGGACATGTGATAGAGTGGGAGGGAAGAATGGAGAAAGATGAAACCAGAGAGGTAAACTACCAAAGTATATTAACTCATTGAAATAAAAGTGTAGAGAGAGAAGAAAAGGGCAAAGGCTGAAACATGGGGGCAAACAACACTGAGGAAGTGTAAAGAGGCAAAGAAACCCTCAAAAGAGAAGGAGTGGTTAGAGACATGAAGGAACAGGGAGAGAAATGGTATCATGAGCCAAGTGAGAAGGATTTCAGAATAAAGCAGTGACAGAGTGTCAGATGCAGCAGTGAAGTTCAGAAGGTAGAAGCTGTACATTTTATTTGCTAGTGGGAAGGAACCTGCATGCCATTGTAGGAGATGTAAGAGATGAGGTCGGATCCCTGGGTTGGAAAGATCCCCTGGAGGAGAGCCAGGCAACAGACTCCAGTGTTCTTGCCTGGAGAATCCATATGGACGGAGGAGCCTGGTGGGCTACAGTCCACAGTGTTGCAAAGAATCAGACATGACTGAAGCGACTTAGCATGCACGCATAAAGAGAAAAGGGCTTCCGTGATAGCTCAGTTGGTAAAGAACCCACCTGCAATGCAGGAGACTTAGGTTCAATTCCTGGGTTGGGAAGATCCCCTGGAGAAGGGAAAGGCTACCCACTCCAGTATTCTGGCCTGGAGAATTCCACGGACTGTATAGTCCATGGGGTCACAAAGAGTCGGACACGACTGAGTGACTTTCACTTCACTTCATAAAAAGAAAAACATTATTATGCCTAATTTACAGTAAAATGGAAGTTCACAGAATTTAGCTGGCTTTCCCAAGACCATACATCTAATAAATGACCTCATCAAAGTTTTCAGGCTCTAATTCCAGTATTTCTTCCACCATTGTTGTCTTTTGTGTTTGCTTTTCTGGCCACACACACTGCACAGCTTATGTAATGTTAGCTCCCCAACCAGAGATCAAACTTGGGCCCCTGGCAGTAAAAGTGCTGAGTCTTAGCCACTGGACTACCAGGAAATTTCCACCATCTTTGTTGCCATGTATTTGAAAAATCAACAATTAAGTGAGATATAATCATTAGGATATATTTATAATTCTGAATTCTACCAAGGTCCTTAAGCATCAAAAGTTTTAGGAGGAAATTTTGAAAGATTTCATATTACATTTGTATGAAACTTTTGTCCAATTAAAAAAATACACAAATCTGTAAGCTTTTCTATGAGAAAGCTTATGAAATGTTATGACAAGATTGAAACTGTATATGTTATTTGTTTTTAAATTTTAATTTCATAATACACATTCTACCACATATAATTACAATCATTCACATATTGAGCAACAGTCCACAGCATGGTCCCTAGTTGGCTGACAGGAAAGGAGGTAGTTTTGTCAGGGTTGAAGGCTACTTCCCAGGTGGCGCTAGTAGTAAAGAATCCGCCTGCCAATGCAGGAAACATCATGAGACTTGGGTTTGATCGCTGGGTGGGGAAGATCCCCTGGAGAAGGAAATGGCAAGCCACTCCAGTATTCTTGCCTGGAGAATCCTATGGGCAGAGGAGCCTGGCAGGCTACATACATGGGGTCACAAAGAGTCAGACAGGACTGAAGTGACTTAGCATGCACGAAGGTGACTGTGTCTGTCTGGTAGGAAGGGCATGAGTATTTCAGGCTTGTAGAGTGAGGGTGGAGAGAGAGAAAGAAGAGGATTTACGGAAACTGAAACATTTTCAGCCGCAAGTTAGAGAGCACTATGGCACCATTCCTTGACTAAAGTTCAGTGTCTGCGACTCCCTTTCGCAGGGATTTCCTTGATGGATTTATGGTTTAGTGTTGAGATTCACTAAAATGTGTGACATTCACCTAATTTTTAAATGCTTCATAGAGTCCTTGTCATGACTTTGTTGGAGTCAATTAATACTTTAAAAAGTTTTCATAGGACTTCCCTGGTGGTCCAGTGGGTAAGACTCCACATTCCCACTGCAAGGGCCCTGAGTTTGATCCCTGATCAAAGAACTAGATCCTATATGCCTCAACTAAAGAACCTGCATGCTGCAACACAAATAAAAGATTCTGTGTACTGCAACTAAGACCTGGCTGCAGCCCGGTGGTTCAGCGGTAGAGTCCAACTGCCAGTGCCTGCCAGTGTAGGAGATGTGGGTTTGGCCTCTGGGTCAGGAGGAGCCCCTGGAGAAGGAAATGGCAACCCACTCCAGTATTCTTGCCTTGGAAATCACATGGACAGAGGATCCTGGCGGGCTACAGTCCATGGGGTCACAAAGAGTTGGACACTACTTAACAACTAAGCAACCACGGCATTAAAAAAATAAAAAGTTTTCATAAAATCAAAATTCTCAATCACTAAACAAATAAAAGGGAATTTGGAGTACACTGTTAAATAACGTTCTGTTAGATAAAAATGTAGAAGCCTTTTGTACTTTTGGCAATTTAGAGAATGATAGAATATATCCATGTGTTCCTTAATCAAGAGAATAACATACATGTGAATATTGTTTCTGGATTCTTCATTGTCATTAGTTGCAGCAGTCATGCTTGCATGTTGCTGACTTGGGCACTTTAAAAATCAGAGCCCAAACGGCCCCTGACTTCATCCCACATGAATGAGTTTACTAAATGAATTCTAAACCGCAACCAGCTGAGATAGCAGCATTTCATTCAGTACCTGCGAATAATTTCGCAACCTCAGTCTGTGTTCTGTTTAACGTCAAGAGAATAACTGTTAGCCTGTATCACTTTAAAAGGAAAAAAGCTACTTAAATAAAAACTCTGAGATGCTCTCATAGGGAAAAATACCTGTTTCTCAATTTATCCAGCACCGTATTCTGCTATTATTTGCCAGCTAAAGATTACAAATTCACTAAATGTAGAGAATACCATTAATCATGTCTTTTCAGCTTCCGACATATTTCTACTGCTGGAATTGTGGTTCTCAAATAATTGGATTAAAGGCTCTGTTGATTACACAAGTAAGTCAAAGCTTATAAGCTGGTTGGTATTCCCCTCGTCCCCATCACACAAAGCAGTTGTGCTGCTTTCTTGGCATCAGCATAATACAATGGGTAAGAGTGCAGACTCAGTAGTCACACTGCCAGTCTCTGTCCCCTTTGTCCACCACTCATTATTTGTGTGGTCTTTGGCAAGTTACTTGACTTTTCTAAGTCTCATTTTCTGTAACAATTTCCATAAGACTTCAAGTCCTGCTAGAGAAACTCCAAGACATTTTTCTCATATTAATATTTTAAGAAATTTTAAATGACTGAGTTTGGAAAGTTTTTTGATATAGGGTTTGATAATAGTATTCACTTCAAAGGATTATTGTGGAAAATAAATGAAATAATGATTGTTAACCAGCTGGTATATTACCTGGCACACAGTAAAGGCTCAATAACTATTAGCTTGGATTATTATCATCATAAATTATTCATATTGTGATAAAAGGATGTACTAGTGAGATAGTGCTAGTGAGATAGTACAGTAGTGCCAGTGAGAGAATACAATGCAGTCAGTGACTGTGGAACAGAATTTTTTCCTGTATAATTAATAAACCAAATGTGGTCAAATTTATACCTTTAACCCTGGTTTAGCACAGAAAGACAACAGAGTTAGCAATGAAATCCTGCTATTGTTTCTACCAGGCAGTGTAATGTCTTTTAAAAATTATCTATAAATCCTACAAATATTTATCTGCTTGATTTTGAATTTTTTTTTTTGTTCAACCAAAAACTATGAAAGATATATGGGTCCTACTGGTTTGTAATTTACACCTTAAAAAACAAAAGCTAATAAACTTATTTTGCTACAATTTTTTTTATCCTCAAAGCTCAGAACAGAGTAAACTGTCAGCAAAGGATAGTTTGCTTATATTTTAAGCAATAATGTTAACATTAGTACTATTCAAATTTTCACAGACTTTCAAAATGAAAGCTCAGAATATTGAAATGACACTTTAAAAACTATTTTAAGTGGTTTTGTTCATACTAAATTTAAAAAATCAATATTTTATTCTGAATCTATAAAGAGGTCAAAATTTAATTTGATTTTTTTTTAACTAGGTGACAAGGGTTAACTGACCATTTATTCTCCAGGATTACTACTGACAGTATCAACAAGCCACACAATTTTATTTAATTTCACCAGGATAAAAAGACTTCCCGCTGATCAATTAATTCAGCTAAAATGATCAGTCCTTATAATCTCATGAGATTGCACAAATTTTCATCATGCCGTTTTGTATTACTATTTTAAATTGCACAAATAACATGTTAACGTATGCTCACTGGCAGGGAATTCGTTTTTGCTGAAAAGGGTAAGGGAGATCATGAGTAATGAAATCAATCAAAATTATTGATACCTAATAATGTAAGGCATTATTCTTGAGATAACATATGTTACCTAATCCTAACTAGGAAGCAACAGAGTTGGAATTTAGATTTAGGTCTGATTATCAAATTGTAGTAATCAAACAGTGAGGTGATGAAGGCTGTATTAATACTGGAGCAGTGAAAATAGTGAAGTACTTAACATATAAGAACAAATTTGAAAGTAACATTAACAAATTGTGATAATCTGTTAAAATCAGGAGATACAGAAGAAGAATGAACCGTAAATAACTCTAAAACTTGAGAAGCTATGACAATGAAGACTAGGTTTTGTTAGTTATACAGGAAGAAATATCTAATAGGTAACTCTATATATAATAGAATGGCTCAGGTAAGAGAACAGAACTAGAGCTGTTTGTTATTTTTATCTCAGATGCATAGATTACTCAAACCTTGGTTAATGACACTGTCATTCATGCATGACCTACTTTTATTGGGCAATTATTATTAATAATATAGTAAGCACTCACAGATCTACTAAATGACCAAAGTTAAGTACTTGTTAATAATTACATGGAATCATGTCCACCTCCCTCCTATCATATTTTCTCCTGCCACAAAAGAAAACTTTAGCCCCAGATGGCTTCACTGGGAAGTTCTAGCAAATATTTAAGGAAAAACTAATACCAATTCTGCATGAAACATAAAGAAATGGAGGAAATTTCTTAGGGAAAATTAAAGAAAAGGAAATACTTCTCAACTCATTCTATGAGAGCAGTATTACTCTGTTAACAAAAACAGACATTATAAGAAAAAAAAATCTGCAGACCAATATGCTCTATAAACATGGATGCAAAACTTCTCAAAAGTTTTTATCAAATTATCAGTATGTTAAAGGATAATGCATGATGAATTTTATCCTGGGAATATAAAGTCTATTTAACATTTGAAAGCAAATTAATATAGTTCACCATAATGAAGATTAAGAAAATATAATTATCTCACAGACACAGAAATACTTAGGCCACCTGATGAAAAGAACCAACTGATTGGAAAAGACTCTGATGCAGGCAAAGATTGAGGGCAAGAGGAAAGGTGGGAAACAGAGGATGAGATGGTTGGATGGCATCACCGACTCAATGGACATAAGTTTAAGCAAACTCTCATAGTGAAGGATGAGGAAGCTTGGCGTGCTGCAGTTCATGGGACTGCAAAGAGTCAGACCTGACTTAGCAACTGAACAACAATAAAATGGGCAAAAGATTTAAATAGACACTTTCATAAAAGAATATTTACAGATAGAAAAGAGATATATAAAAAGATGTTCAATATCACTAGGTATCAGGGAATGTTAATTAATACCATAATATGATGTCACTGCATACACTTAGAATGTCTGAAATTAAGAAGACTATACCAAGTGTTGATAAAGATGCAGAGAAAGTATAGCTCTCATATTGGTGGGAAGATAAAATAGTACAGGCATTTAGAAAACAGTTTGGAAGTTCTTTAAAAAGTTGAACATACATTTACCATAAGGCCTAGCCATTATACTTCATTTATTTACCCAAGAGAAATAAAAAAGCGTATGTCCACACACAGACTTGTATGTGAATATTCATACCAGCTTTATTTGTAATAGTAATTGGAAACAACTTAAATGTTCATCCACAGATGAATGATTAACAGTGGTTAACTCTGTGATAGTCATACAATGGAATATTATTCAGTAATAAAAAGAAATGAACTTTTGATATATGCAATGACATGGATGAATCTCAAAATAATTATGCATGGTGAAAGAAGCTGAACAGTAGAGTACATGCTTGTATGATTCCACTAATCTACAAATGACAGAAAGCATTATTTGCCTAGGAATGGAGGTGGGAACAGCTAAAAGAAAAGGGAGGTTAAGGAGATCTGAGATACTTTTGGGTATAAGTATATATTCAGTTTTTTTCTTTCCTTTTTTTGGCTGTACTGTGTGGCTTCTGGGATCTCAGTTTCCTAACCAGTGATTGAACACAGGCCACGACAGCGAGAGTATTGAGTTCTAACCACTGGACCACCGGGGAATCCCTATATATATCTTGATTGTGCTGATAGTGTCCTGGGTATATACATATGTCAGAACTTATTGAACTGTGCACTTTCAAAAAATATAGCCTACTGTATGTCTATTATACCTTCGAATTTTTTAAAAATTAAAAATTTAAAGCTGATAGATTAAAATAAAATTCTAAAAAATATTCAATCAATACAGAAGTAGGCAGAAAAGGGGAATGGCATATGTACATACACACACATGCATATGCATTGTTAAAAGTTTGAAATTACATGAAATAAAAATGACAGAATTAAAGGAATAGACAATTCCATATAGGTTAAGAACTAGACCAAAACAAATTTTTTTTAGTAAAGACTTAGAAGATCCAAATAACGTGATCAACCACCTTGACCTCGTTGATAATTATAGACTAATACACATCCAGTAACAATATAAATTCTTTGCACAGGAACTCGATACATTCATTAAACTATTTTGGGTTATTAACTTACAAAGATTTTTTTAACACCATGAACCTTATACCTTCTATACCCTAAATCTTGGGGAAAGAACTGAGAGTTACTATAATTAATTATGTGCTTAGATTATGTCATTATTTTTTAATGGGTAATAAATGTGCTATTTCTCTTTATAAAAATATTTATATAGCACATTAAAAATTAAGTCATCAAAAATTCTTACTCAATACTAATATTTTTTTTCAGGTGCAAAAAATTACAAAGCTTCATAATCACCCCAAGACCACATAGAGCAAACATGAATGATATTTCCCAAAAGGCTGAGGTAAGCTTTTTAACTTACAAGTTAAAAAATGGGGGAATCATAGCGTTGACTGCACAACTGCTGGAAGGGCAACTGGTGGAAAGGTCATCCACAGAAGTTCATAGTAACATAGTGTCAAGATGTAAGACATAAGAAGAGATAAAATTCACAGGCTGGTCTCAGTATTTTCATTTGGATTCTTACCTAGGAAGCATGATTATAAAATTTTGTGTGTGATGATAAAGTGGATGTGATGGCTAGCATCTTGAGTAAATTTTAACATAATATACTGACAAATCTTAGAAGTTGTTTTTTCAGTATTAAAAAAAACCAGAATTGACATATACTCTTATGAGAAATCAATGACACCATAAGTAGAAAATAAAATAGAGGCTGTGTATGCCACAGATTAATCAATTTGCCATTATCACTAGGAGAAGGAGTTTGGTGTTCTGAGGTGATGAAGTTTTATTTACTGAAACTTCTTTCAGAGATCAGCGTAATTTTCAAAAAGATGAAAATAATTTGCTTTCCTGGTTTCAAAATGGAGGAAACCCGTTTCTCCAGTCTTTTAACAGATTCCTCCTTCTTTGGAAAGCTTGTTTGTCATTTGGGAATTTTCCCCTTAGAGCACATCCTACTTGGAATGATATAGCATTCTCATGTATTTTCAGTGTTGGCTTAAAGAAGTTCTAGATGGGCAGCATAGCAGTAGTAACAACAAAAATCACTGCTTGTGCACAAAGACCATGGCTCACCTCCACCACAAATGAGAAGCAAAGGCACTTCAATTTTCCTCATATTAGATACAGAAACAAGCAAGAAAATTAATATGTAAATTAGGCTTAAGCTTTTTGCTATGTTTTCAACTTATCTAACTTATTAAAATTAGACTGGGTATCTTTAAAGGGAGTAATGTAAAATCTGAATCTTTAGTAATGAAATAGGTCAGTAGAATACAGGTTGTTTTGAATTGGAATCCAGTCTTCAAAGTTTATATTTTTCCAGCGTTCAGCTTCAGTGGAACACATACAAAATGGGACTTCCTTGCAATATATTATTAACATTTTTACTCTCATATTTTCTGTAATATCATCTTTCATACTTAGATTTTAGAAGGTATCTAATCTGATTCTTATACAAATAAAGGTTTCAAACTCATTTCTACATTCTGTTTTGATAAGTATTTCTTATATTGCTTATTCTGATCTATCTTTACCTAATTTCTTCCTTTCTTATTTTTTTTAACTTTCTTCTCTTTATTTTCTTCTAATGAAGATTCTGCTTTCTTCATCTAAACCTATACCAAAAACCTATGTGCCAAAACTTGGCAAGGGTGATGTAAAGGATAAGTTTGAAGCCATGCAGAGAGCAAGGGAAGAAAGAAATCAAAGGAGATCTAGAGAAGAAAAGCAAAGAAGAAAAGAACAATATATTAGAGAGAGAGAATGGAACAGGAGAAAGCAGGAGGTTATTTTATTTTTTTTTATTTTATTCTTGTGCAAATATTCATTTTCATCATTTAAATTTACATTTTATTTATTATTCACATTAACCACATTTCATAGTAACTGTATTTAAAATATTTTCTGCATTTATAAGCTAATTTCAAACTCTGCATATACTATGATTTAGTCTGAAGTTTGGACATGTTCATGTTAATTTATTTACCCATCTAGATGAAAGAAATGCTTGCTTCTGATGATGAAGAAGAGGTATCTTCTAAAGTAGAAAAGGCTTATGTCCCAAAGCTAACAGGTAAGCCACTTGAGGGGTAAACTGTAAATAAAACTGCAAACAAAGAAACAAAACAAAATGTCAAACTTGTTTCGTATTTTCTTAGGAACTGTTAAAGGTAAATTTGCTGAAATGGAGAAACAAAGACAAGAGGAGCAAAGGAAGAGGACGGAGGAGGAACGAAAACGCCGAATTGAGCAGGATCTTTTAGAGAAGAGGAAGATACAACGTGAATTAGCAAGAAGGGCCGAGCAGGTATACAATAGATATTAAGTCAGTATTTGCTTCAGAAACTAATTGTACAGAGTAAAACTAACCAGTATGTTGCCTAATCAAAGTGTTTCATTATAACATAAACCTATTAAATAGTAGCTAGCATGAAAGTAAGGTCTTAAGCATAATATTAATATTGAATGCCTAGAAGGATAAGGGCAGAATGTGTCTATTTCAAGGTTGAGTACCAAGATGACTTTTGTTATATACTGTCCTATTCTGTCCACATTCCGTATTTTTCTTGACACATTAGAAAATTTTACAAAAATATAAGGCAAATTCACACATAAATTATCCAGATGTAACAAAATGCTGATCTTTTAATAGCAATCAAAAATACTTGCTGGTTATTATCAAGCACTAAGACTTAATTAGAATATCTTCCTACTCAATTATTTGTAACATGTAACAAAATTAAGTCACATTTTATTCAATCATGGTATTATTAGCAAGTTGGGGATGGTAGTAGGAGAGGGGAGATACTTGACAGTCATGTCCTTTACGTAGCCATTCCTGATGCCCATAGCCATGAAGAACAAACTAGAAGGAAGACATTATTACTATGATTTTATAGAATCTCTTAATGAACTTAAAATTCCCATATATTTTCTGCTCCAAAGATGAGAACTAAGAGGCTGGTAAAGATTTTAAAATACTCAAGAATCTGATCTAAGTTCCAGAAAAAGTTAATCTCTCAAAATGATTAATGGTTGTAATAACGTAGAAACTTGAAATTCTGATAGTCAAAATGAACATTTTATTAAGTAAGGAACTGATCAGTTCACAAAAATTTCTCTAATATATTGATATTTGTTTTATATTATAAATGATCTGTAGTCATAGAGTTGAAAAAAACACCAGAAGACAGTTATATTTCTTATGTGCTTTAACCTTGTCTACATTGTACGATCAAAAGAGATGATTAATATACTGATTTTAGTGAAACTAAACTAGTACAATAATGGTGTTTATCTCTCAGAGTTTTATTAAGGTTATATGAGTTAATAAATGGAAGCATTTAGGACAGTGCCTGGTATAAAGTAAGTGGGCTATAAATGAATATTTCATCTAAATAGTAGTACATATAAATAAAATATCATGAAACCAGTTTAGTTTTCCCTTATCAACATTTTAACAATTATCCTAACATAATGTTCGCAGTATATTGTCTCTTTCATAACCATTTTTATTGTGAGGTTATACTTGGCTCCTTTTTGCCTTTGCTTTAAGTGTCTATGCTTCTTTCAGTTCCTTCAACTTTTCTGAAAAAAAGTGACAGGGACTTCCCTGGCAGTCCAGTGATTAGGACTCAGCACTTTCTCTGCTGGGAGTCTAGGTTCAATCCTTGGTCAAGGAACTAAGATCCTATAAGCTGCACAGCATGGCCAAACAAACAAACAAAAAACCCCAAAACAAACAGAAAAATGACAAAGAAGGCAAAGCATATGCCATATTTGCATGTCAAGGAAATTTATTTACTCTGACTTTGCGGATAACCATTTTTATGGCCCAAGTAGCCATTTGTATGGTGGCAAATAATGATATATGCCAGATGAAATTATAGAAAAGAATTGGGATTTTCTATGTTTTATCACTTTGTATCTCTTTGTGTAAAGAGAGAATGGTATACTTTACCTCTGCCACCTCCAGTCATCAAAGATTAGGATTCATTTTGAAATGAAATTTCAAAAGGGAGCACAATTATTTAAAAATGAACATTTTAGGTTATATGTTAGAAATATAAAACATATCACTATATGTAATTATATTTATAATACAAATTATAAAAGAAGGTAATAAAATTATAGTAAAATATATAATTAAAATATATGGTGCTTGGCAGGAAATAATGAGTATACACGTGGGGTTAGTCTACTTCTTTTAAATCTTGTGTTCTTTTCCAAGAAGCACTGATTACACACTAGACTTTGAGACCCACTACAACCCCATGAACTGAATATGCAGGCAGTGGTTTCACAAAGAACTATGTATGTGTTGAAGAGGTGAATTTGAATCTGATGAAGACATAGGGTACTCAGAAAGAAATGGAAAAAAGCTAATCATGATAAAGAACCATTTTAGTAATCATAGATACTGTATGGCAAGAGAATCTTGGTTAATAAAAATTTTAGCCTATTGAATTATTTGAGAATATGTAGGTAGAGCAATATAAACTATTAATAGTAATTTCATTTTGTAAATATGGGAAATCTAATTTTAAAACCTAATTAAGTACATTTTCCACTCAAATCTAATAAAATTTAATCTGTCTTTGAATATAAGAAGTAAAGCATGATATAGGTAGTTAAGAAGAGTCTTAATGAAAAATCATCTTGTACAAGTCCTTTACTATGGATAGGATTTTTGAGTCAGACGAGTAGCTGAGTAATGTTTGAAATAATTACCAGTTCTGAGATTCTAGATTATTTCTGTTGTTCAGTCATGTCCAGCTCCTTGCAACCCCATGGACTGCAGCACACCAGGCTTCCCTGTCCTTCATCATCTCCTGGAGCTTGCTCAAACTCATGTCCATTGAGTTGGTAATGCCATCCAACTATCTCATCCTCTGCCGTCCCCTTCTTATTATGATGAATTAAAAATAGAAATATTTTGTATATAGCATGTTGGAATCAAATACCAATAAAATTTGGGGGAGATCTTAATTTTGTATAGTCTAGTTATCTTCTAGGGTATTTTGATGGACAAGGTTAACATCTATGAAAGTAGAAAAAGAGATGTTATTGGTGGGAGACTAAGCTGTTAAAGAGAAAAGGGAGCAAGGAAATTGATTTGGGAAGGGGCAAAAGGAGTTTTTTTTCCCCATGAATCAAAATAAAGAGTTGGGAAGCAACTCTTCCATGGTAGCTTCTGAAAACTAGCACTATAATCGAACTGAATGTTTCAGTTCTCTGTGAATATACTGAGACCATGAATGCTTAGGCAAATTCGTCTTTTTCCTTGTTTGTTGAAACCCAATGAAAAAAAAAAGTCTATCTTTTGTTGTTTTGATAATGGTTTAAAATGAGCAAAGAAGAAAGCAAAAAACAAACAAACAAAAACAAACCAAACAAAGGAAAACGCCTCCAAATATATTGGGTTGGCCAAAAAGTTCCTTCAGTTTCAAAGTATAAAGAAAAGACACATTTTTCATTTTCACCAAGAACTTTATTGAACAACCTATTCACTATTTCATTCCACTACATTTCTCAGGCAACTTCATAATTCCATCTTCTCAAAACTTTATATCTTTTTGATCAAACAACTATTCCAGGTACCTTTTACAGTCTTTCAGGGAACTGAAGTTTTTTCCATTATTGGAAATCTGAAGGTGCAACAGCTGGTGAATATGGTGGATGAATCAGAACTTCCTAGCCAA
This sequence comes from Ovis canadensis, assembly GCF_042477335.2. NCBI lineage: Eukaryota > Metazoa > Chordata > Mammalia > Artiodactyla > Bovidae > Ovis > Ovis canadensis. Next base: position 55,214,085 of record NC_091245.1, read on the forward strand.
GCTGTAACAGTTTTTGCCTGGTCATCAAAAAAAACATGGAGTCTTGTGTTATCTTGATGGAAGATTATGCATTTTCTGTTGATTAATTCCAGATGGTTTTCATGGAGTGCTACTTTCAGTTGGTTTAATTGGGAGCAGTACTGTTGGAATTAATTGTTTGGTTTTCCAGAAGGAGCTTATGATAGAGGACTCTCTTCCAGTCCCACAATATATACAACATCACCTTCTTTGGAAGGAAGCCTGGCCTTTGGTGTGGTTGGTGGTGGTTCATTTTGCTTGCCCCATGAATCTCTTCCATTCCACATTATTGTACAGTATCCATTTTTCTTTGCTTGTCAAAATCTGTTTTTAAAATGAAGCATTTTCATTATGTTTAAGTAGAGAATCACATTCGGAAATATAATCAAGAAAATTTTGTTGTTGTTGCTTATGTGGAACCCAAACATCAAAGCAATTAACATAACCAAGCTGGTATAAATTATTTTCAGTGCTTGATTTGGATATTTTGAATATGTCAAATATCTCACTCGGGGTATAAGACTGATTGTTCTCAGTTAATGTCTTGATTTGATCACTATCAACTTTAACTGTCTACCTAACCATGGAGTATCATCCAGTAAGAAATCTCCAGCACAAAACTTTGACAACCACTTTTGACAGGTTCCATCAGTCAGCACCTTCTCCATGCACTGCACAAGACTTTTATGCATTTCAGTTGTGTTTTTACCTTTCTCGAAATAATAAAGCATTTTTTTCTTCCACCTTCAATATTAAAATGGCTGCACGAAATTCACCAATTTTGGTTAAGTTTTTTAAATGCACACAGATATGACAACTGTCACAATACAATCTAACAAAATTGTTTCAAAAGAAGTTAAAGGCAACTAAATGCTACTAGAGCCAGCTTACAGAAAAACCCAAATGAATTTTTTGGCCAACACAATAGTTTATTATCTACTACAAGCTAATAAAAATCTGAAAAGGTGGTAGCACCAAGAAAAAGAAATCTGGGGTTAAAAAATTTAAATTTTTTTCCCTATGCTCTCAATTTCTCACTTCTCACCATACCTCCTAGAACTTTTTATTGAGATTAACACAAATTGTAGAGTAATTATTATCACTCTTTTGAAGGGAAATAATTTTATAATTATTTTATTATAGATCTACTAAAATTTTTCATAGTATCATTTATCATTCAATAAAAGTTTCATCATTTACACAGCAAATCAGTATAATAGATAATTCCATAACAAAGCAAATTATTCTGAACAAAACTATTTAAAATAAATTATTAAATATACAATAGATTTATTTTAAAAAAACAATTTGTTCAGAATAATTTATTTTTCAAGAAATTTGATATCTTAATAAAATGAGTAATTTCTCCCTTGACAGAGACTGTAGAAAAGAGGGATGATGAGAGAACAGGGATTAAACCAGCATAGTATGAGCAAGGTACAGCTGAATTCCCTTAGCCTGAGTGAGGAACAGACTACTTCCAGATTCTTTCACTGGTGTTAGAAATCAAATTAAAACAATAAACAATTTGAATTTTTACTTTCTAAGGTTTTCATTTTCCCATTGTTTATGTTTCTTTTTCTGAGACTTCAAACACTGTGCTATTTAAATCATGTTTCTGTCATTTCTCACTCTGTTATGTGCATTAGCCTGCTAACCTTATTGGCCAAATGGAGCTCCCTTCTTTGGAATGAGGGCCTTTCCTATATAGATCTGGTCAAAATATACAATAAACAGTTATGATTGTTTTTCCTCCTAAACTAGACATGTGAAAGCCTATACCTTTCACTGCACTTTATTATTGTGTCAGTTATATTTTGGCCATATTATAAAATATAGTTATGATGGTTGCTAATGGTAGGTTTTCCTTTCATTGTGTCAGAGAATGGAGAAATGCTTCTGTACTTCAGTTTAAATTGCTTGTTTATCTAATAACTGTTGGTTGTAAGCTCACAGCCATATTGTAAGAACTTGGTCCGTTATTCAAATTCCAGAATTACAAAGGTAGGCTTTATTTTAATTTTTTCTTAATATACTGTTCCCAAGATATTGATATCAAAATGCAAAAAATAATAGAAGGTAAAGGACATAATTGGCTAATTTGGAGCAACACAAAAATACTTCCAAAATTCTAAATTTTGAAAATTTACCATAAATCACAACTAAATTACTTTTCAGTTATATGTTTAAAGCAAAACGCAGAAATCTGATGTAATGTAATGATATGAAATTCTTATTCAATAGATTGAGGACATAAACAATACGGAAACTGAATCAGCACCAGAGGTAAATGGACATTTCCTTTAATGAAACATTCACCTAAAATTATCTGGTTCACAAATAATCTTTCAATTAAAAAATTAAAAGAGTTTTATTATGAATATAGCAACAAGAAAAAGGACATAAATATTTTGCAAAGCAATGTCATACTTTTTCACTTTCAAACACTATAGCTTAGTGTTTTTGGAGAAAAGTATGTTTTTGCTCTCATGGTTCAAGTGGAGGCACAAGTCTGAGTTTGAAATACTCTGCCAAGACTATATATTTCTTGAACTGTTACTAACAGTTGAGACTGTTGAAAGCTAATGTTGAAAAACGCAGTTTTCTTTTCATCATTTGTCTTCTTTCCTCAGAGTTCCTGAAAGTTTGTTTTGGTTATTACATCCTAGCAGAGAGTACAGTATCTATTACCATGAAGGAATGTTCAACAACCACAACAGTTTTAGATCTCTTCTAATCTAACATACAAAGTTATAGATCAATCAATTTGATTGTGTGCCTAGAAGTACAGACAAATAAATTGGAAGCAGTTTTACTTCAGGGGCATGTGTTACAAATTATAATTCTTCACTTACTTTTTGAAAAAAGTTTGGAGGCAGTAATAGATGATGTAAAAGAACTAATTAAAATGAATTTCAAAAACAAGTTTAAGAATATGTGAATAGGACCAAATGCCAAAGTTTTGTCTATAATATAAATGTTTTCTAGATCACTTGGAAATACTGTTTCTTTTTTCCTCGCTAAATGTTGGTTTTATTAAGTATTTAAAAACTTACATGGAGAGAAAAGCCAAATGCAGAAAGCTTTCTTGTGTGTTTACACTGAATCTATCCACCATCAAATTGATTGAGAGTGTGCTCACATGCATATTACCTTTTGCGGGATGAGTGCATGATAGTGAAATTCAGATAATGTCACATGGTTTTATCTGAACACTGTATTAACACCATCTTCTAGGAAAAAGGATGCTTCTTGAACCTTGTCAGCAATGGATTTCAGTAAGATTAATTCATAATGTACAATGAATTCAGAGAAAGAGCTATTTAATAGAAATCTGTAAAAATTATTTTTATTCTTCATAGCATTGATAGCAATGTAATGAAATCCACCAACGATGTAAGTAATGTCCCATGGAATCTAAATTTTAACTTGGAAGAAATATGCTAATCACCTATTTTATAAATTAGGAAGGAGATGAGTCACTGCTTGTAACAGTGGTACCTGTCAAATCACACAAAACATCTGGAAAAATAAAAAAGAATTTTGAAGATATAGAAAAAGAACGAGAAGAGAAGGAAAGGGTCAAGTATGAAGAAGATAAAAAAATAAGATGTGAAGAACAACGCCGATCTCTCAAGGAAGCAAAGTGTCTTTCATTGGTCATGGTAATTTTTTTTAAGAACAAATAAAAAGTTAAGTTGAGTCAAATCATATCCTTTTATGATTAACGGGTAGGTTTTCATTATGTTTTCTTAGGATGATGAACCAGAAAGTGAGGCAAAAAAAGAATCACTTTCTTCTGGAAAACTGAAACTGACTTTTGAAGAATTGGAAAGACAAAGACAAGAAAACCGAAGGAAGCAAGCTGAGGAGGAAGCAAGAAAACGTTTAGAAGAAGAGAGGCGTGCTTTTGAAGAAGCAAGGCGGCAAATGGTAAAACAAACTGATATATATGTAACATTTATATATGTGGATTATAATACATAATTATAAAATACATAATTATATATAATGTATATTACAATATTATATAAATTATATTATATGTATAATATTATAAAAATGTTATCTGTAAAGCATTCAATATTAAGGGAGGTAGCTGGATTTGGAAAGGTTCATTGCTATAAATTTAAGGAGATCTTCTATGTAGAAGGGTCTGATTTTGAAACTGTATATATATTCCATATATAACATGCATCTATATTATGTTCTAGTTTTCATTTTGGGATATTTTATCTAATATTCTCCAAATTTGTATAAATTGTTGCAAACATACAAAATATTTATTCAGCAGAATAATTATTCAGCTCTTTGTTAGTTCAGCCTGCAGTGTGTTTAATAGCATGGTGCAGCACACTTTCAAGTCTAATCATAAGTATACACTTAGTGTCAATGTGTGTATACACACACACACACAGAGTGAACATATACGTGTGTATAAATGTATACAATCTAAGTGGTTAAGAACATGGACTTTGGAGCTGGACTGCCTGGATTCGTATATCTAACATTTATTAAATGTGTATCCATGGACAAGTTATTTAACCTCTCTATATCTTTCCTCATTTGTAAAATGGTGAAAATAATTGGGCCTACTTCTTAAATCATTAAATGAGTTAACACAGAAAGCAATTAGCATCTAGCATATAAGAAGTGCATTATTTTTTATTTATTTTTATTTTCTAATTTTTATTTTTTTGACCATGAAGTGGAGCTTGCAGGATCTTAGTTCCTTGACCAGGATTGAACCTGTGCACCCTGCAATGGAAGTGTAGAATCCTAACCACTGGACCACCAGGGAACTCCCAATAGCACTTTAAAATCATTAACTGCTATTATAGTAACAGATTTACCAACAAAAAATAAAACTGAAATAAGAAAACACTGATTCCAAATCTCATTGCAAGAACCGAAGAATGGAACATATATAATTTTTTAAGCTCTCAGACTTTCTTGATCAACTTTAAATAATGATGTTCTAAGGACTGTACCTCCAAAATTTTAATTTTCTAGATATTTTGTTTGAAAATGTTGTTACTTTTGGGCAGTTATAGTTGGATGTCTACACATTTTAGATATCACTGGTGGTCAATGTAGTGAAAAGACATAGTAATATCATTAGTTAATTAAATCATAAATTTCAATGAGTATCTAATTAATTTGTATTATCGGTTCAGTAGTTTTAATTATAAAATCATTAAATTTGAATTGTATATAAAATAGCTCCAGATATTTTACCCATTTAATTACCACAGTTCATAGTAAAAAAAAATCCATGAAAATAACAGAATGACTTTATTGTCTAAGAGACTGTGTGTGTATACTTGAATCTCAATGAAAGTACATACACACACTTTTAAATAACCCCTAATTTTTCCAGCTTAGATTTTTTGAATCATATTAGATTCATACTTTTGAATATTAGATTATTCTAGAATTAGAATATTAATCTAATATTAATTAGAATAGTAGATGAAATATTAGATTCATATTTTTTGAGTCATATAAGGCAGGAGATTTTGGTCCCCTATGTGAGGTGACTGAGTCTGTGCCTTTTGATTGATAATTCATTCCTGTCCTTGATGAATCTCAGTTCTTAATAATGAGTTGTTTGTTGGTTAGGTAAATGAAGAGGAGGAAAACCAAGACACAGAAAACATTTTTAAAGGGTACCGCCCTGGTAAACTCAAGCTCAGTTTTGAAGAAATAGAAAGACAAAGGAGAGAAGATGAAAAAAGGAAAGCAGAAGAAGATGCCAGAAGAAGAATAGAGGAAGAAAAGAAGGCATTTGCTGAGGCAAGGAGAAGCATGGTAAGACAGAATGTGAATACAGGTGGCCATTGGGATTCAGCTTTTTAGAGTATGTTAGGGGAAAGCATTCAACTGTGGGGAATACCCTATTATTTCTGGAAGTTGTGCCAAAAGTAGGGACAGCATATAAGTTTTTAAAAGTCTCCTATGGCATAATACCATCAGTTAACAATGTTTGCTTCAGTATCATGTTGAAAAGGTTAAATTGCTCTGCCTAGTATATATTATCTTCCGTCTCTGAGAAGGTGTGTTTTCTAGAACTAAGTATCTAAGCTAGGAGGGAGGGGGTTTCCTACCCCCACCTTCCCTTCCATTCTCTCCATTCTCTTCTCCCTAGCCGGATTTCCTCCTTCCCTTCCACACTCCTTCTTTCCTTCCCTCCTTTCTTTCCAAGTTCCATCCCATCAGGATACATTAAATGACCAAAGCCATTTAATCACAATTATTTAACTCTCCAAAATGCTTATCATCACTCTGGATATTGCTACCCAACTTAACTCTGCTATAAAATTATACTTCTTATACCATTTTAATGTTTGTAAATATACAATTATCTGACAAACTCTATTTTTAAGTACATTGACATGTGAATGCTGCACAACCTTCTTAAACATTTTCATTCGCTTCAGTCATATCATGACCTGGTTTTCTTCCTATGTCTGGGTGAGCTTCAGACACATATTCCAAGTGTTTTTTGGCCTCATTCCAATCCCAAAGAAAGGCAATGCCAAAGAATGCTCAAACTACCACACAACTGCACTCATCTCACACGCTAGCAGAGAAGGCAATGGCACCCCCATCCAGCACTCTTGCCTGGAAAATCCCATGGACGGAGGAGCCTGGTAGGCTGCAGTCCATGGGGTCGCTAAGAGTCGGATACCACTGAGTGACTTCACTTTTACTTTTCACTTTCATGCATTGGAGAAGGAAATGGCAACCCACTCGTGTTCTTGCCTGGAGAATCCCAGGGACAGGGGAACCTGGTGGGCTGCCATCTATGGGGTCGCACAGAGTCGGACACGACTGAAGCGACTTAGCAGCAGAAACAGCAGCACACGCTAGTAAAGTAATGCTCAAAAGTCTCTAAGCCAGGCTTCAGCGATACGTGAACTGTGAACTCCCAGATGTTCAAGCTGGTTTTAGAAAAGGCAGAGGAACCAGAGATCAAATTGCCAACATTCGCTGGATCATGGAAAAAGCAAGAGAGTTCCAGAAAAACATCATTATACACACAGATGCTTAAATCAGACCTGAGAACCTTAAGCAGTTCACCTCTCATTTGTGCCTCATATCCAATCACTCACTAAATCTCATTTCCTGTATATCACTATTAAAATTCCCCTATTTCCCACTGTTGTTTAGTTGCTATGTTATGTATGACTCATTGAGACTCTGGACTATAGCACACCAGCCTTCCCTACCCTTCACCATCTCCCAGAGTTTGCTTAGATTCATGTCCATTGAGTCAGTGATGCTATCTAACCATCTCATCCTCTGCCACCCTCTTCTCCTTTTGACTTCAATCTTTCCCAGCACTTCCTACTGTTACTACTATAATGCAGGTCACTGTTACCCCTTGCCTCAGGCCAACTCCTAATTAATTTGCTTTGTTGCCTATAATCTATTCTTTCCTATAAAGCCAGGAAAGAAAGAAAAAAAGAAAGAAAGTGAAGTCACTCAGTTGTGTCCAACTCATTGCAACCCCTGGACTGTAGCCTGCCAGGATCCTCCATCCATGGGATTTTCCAGGCAAGAATACTGGAGTGGGTTGCCATTTCCTTCTCCAGGAGATCTTCCTGACCCAGGAATTGAACCCAGGTCTCCCACACTGCAGGCACATTCTTTACCATCTGAGCCACCAGGGAAGCCCATAAAGCCAGGAGAATTCTCCTGATGAAACAATGGACAGAGGTTCATGACATTGCACAGGAGACAGGGATCAAGACCATCCCCAAGAAAAGGAAATGCAAAAAAGCAAAATGGCTGTCTGAGGAGGCCTTACAAATAGCTGTGAAAAGAAGAGAAGCAAAAAGCAAAGGAGAAAAGGAAAGATATACCCATCTGAATGCAGAGTTTCAAAGAATAGCGAGGAGGGATAAGAAAGCCTTCTTCAGTGATCAGTGCAAAGAAGTAGAGGAAAACAGTAGAATGGGAAAGACTAGAGATCGCTTCAAGAAAATTAGAGATACCAAGGAAACATTTCATGCAAAGATGGGCTCAATAAAGGACAGAAATGGTAGGGACCTAACAGAAGCAGAAGATATTAAGAAGAGGTGGCAAGAATACACAGAAGAACTGTACAAAAAAGATCTTCATGACCCAGATAATCATGATGATGTAATCACTCACCTAAAGCCAGACATCCTGGAATGTGAAGTTAAGTGGGCCTTAGGAAGCATCACTACAAACAAAGCTAGTGGAGGTGATGGAATTCCCGTTGAGCTATTTCAAAGCCTAAAAGATGATGCTGTGAAAGTGCTGCACTCAATATGCCTGCAAATTTCTAAAACTCAGCAGTGGCCACAAGACTGGAAAAAGTCAGTTTTCATTCCAATCCCAAAGAAAGGCAATGCCAAAGAATGCTCAAACTATTGCACAGTTGCACTCATCTTCAGTTCAGTTCAGTTCAGTTCAGTTCAGTTCAGTCGCTCAGTCGTGTCCGACTCTTTGCAACCCCATGAATTGCAGCACGCCAGGCCTCCCTGTCCATCACCAACTCTGGGAGTTCACTCAGGGAGTGCACTCATCTTACACACTAGTAAAGTAATACTCAAAATTCTCCAAGCCAGGCTTCAACGGCACATGAACCGTGAACTTCCAGATGTTCAAGCTGGATTTAGAAAAGGCAGAGGAACCAGAAATCAAATTGCCAACATCTGCTGGATCATCAAAAGAGCAAGAGAATTTCAGAGAAACATCTATTCTTGTCTTATTGATTATGCCAAAGCCTTTGACTGTGTGGATCACAATAAACTGGAAAATTCTGAAAGAGATGAGCATACCAGACCACCTGACCTGCCTCTTGAGAAATCTGTATGCAGGTCAGGAAGCAATAGTTAGAACTGGACATGGAACAACAGACTGGTTCCAAATCAGGAAAGGAGTACGTCAAGGCTGTATATTGTCACCCTGCTTATTTAACTTATATGCAGAGTATGTCATGTGAAATGCTGGGCTGGATGAAGCACAAGCTGGAATCAAGATTGCCAGGAGAAATATCAATAACCCCAGATATGCAGATGACAACACCCCTATGGCAGGGAAGAAGAACTAAAGAGCCTCTTGATGAAAGTAAAGAGGAGAGTGAAAAAGTTGGCTTAAAACTCAGCATTCTAAAAACTAAGATCATGGCATCAAGTCCCATCACTTCATGGCAGATAGATGGGGAAACAGGGGAAACAGCGGCAGACTTTATTTTTGGGGGCTCCAAAATCACTGCAGATGGTGACTGCAGCCATGAAATTAAAAGAAACTTACTCCTTGGCAGGACACTTATGACCAACCTAGACAGCTTATTAAAAACCAGAGATGTTACTTTGTCAGCAATGGTTTTTCCATTAGTCATGTATGGATGTGAAAGTTGGACTGTAAAGAAAGCTGAGCACCAAAGAATTGATGCTTTTGAACTGTGGTGTTGGAGAAGACTCTTCAGAGTCCCTTGGACTTCAAGGAGATCCACCCAGTCCATCCTAAAGCAAATCAGTCCTGAGTGTTCATTGGAAGGACTGATGTTGAAGCTGAAACTCCAGTACTTTGGCCACCTGATGAATAGAGCTGACTCATTTGAAAAGACCCTGTTGCTGTGAAAGATTGAAGGTGGGAGAAGATGGGACGACAGAGGATGAGATGGTTGGATGGCATCACCGACGCGATGGACATGAGTTGGTGTGAACTCTGGGAGTTGGTGATGGACAGGAGGCCTGGCGTGCTGCATGGGGTCGAAAAGAATTGGACACGACTGAGCAACTGAACTGAACTGTTCTTTAAAAGAAAATGTGAATTTGATTATGTTGCTACTTTGCGTAAAATTTTTCTACTTCCATTAAAGCAAAAATCCAAACACTACAATTTTAAAACAAATTTGTTTACAATCTTTTCTCGTTTCATTTCTTGATTCTTCGTTAATCTGCCATGTTTGTTCCAGACACACTAAATTTCTTTCCATTTCTTCACAATGCTATGCTCTGATCTCTGGAACTTCATAAATACTGTATGAAACACGTTATCCCTCTCCTTTCCCTGTGCTCTGCTCTCTCCTATTAATATATTCCATTTCCTCTGGAAGCCTTTCCTGATAGTACAAGTTCCAGAAAGGGTTCCTTTCATGTACTCTTACAGCATTTTGTGTTCCCCCAGCGTAGCAGTAGTGCTGTATTCTTGTTGCTTGTGACTGCCTTCCTCACTCAGTGAGGCTGAGACCACACTAAGTACATGGCACGATGCATTCTAGTGTAACAAACATCCTAAAATGCTTGTGGAATAGGTGATATTAAAACTTTTATGTATATTACTAGGTAATCCTTGATTCACAAATGGTTTCTACACAGAAACCCTATAAACATTGTGAAAGCACCCCTACAAAATTGTGAAAGCACTTAATTTTTAGAGAACAAGCTGGTTCAGAAGCGCTAGCTGAGAAGTAGCTGTGAAGATTAAGAAATCTAGTCCTGGCCTGGGGCAGATTTTTAGGCCAAAACTCTCTTTTATCATGATGTACTAGTGAGAAAAGTGCAAAAAGTGCAGGGAAGGAAAATGTCATTAAACCAAAACTCTAGTTTCCTAGAGACATTTCTATATTAGGAACAAGAAACTTTTTCCTTTGTTTATGTGGTTTTCTTATCTAGGACCAAGTATTGTCATTTCATTGTTTTTGTTCAGTCACCCAAGTCGTGTCCGACTGTGTGACCCCATGGACTGCAGCACGCCAGGTCTCCCTGTCCCATCTCCAGGAGTTTGCCCAAGTTCATGGTCACTGCATCAGTGATGCCATCCAGCCATCTCATCCTCTGATGCCCTCTTCTCCTTCTGCCCTCAATCTTTCCCAGCATCAGGGACTTTTCCAGTGAGTCATCTGTTTGGATCAGATGACCAAAATCCTGGAGCTTCAGCTTCAGCATCATTCCATATTATAGCTCAAGTAGCTCATATATTATTAAAAAATTTGGGGGGTAATATGTAGATTGTAAAACTATGTAAACATTGTTTCTGAGTTGAACTGGTTTTGTGGTAAAGCCTGTCATTTATAAAACTTGGAACAAATAAATAATTACCATTTGTTTTTTCTTATTCAAGTGTCTAGTTCAACCACAGGGACATAATTTAAATGAGAGGTTTATGTATGTACTTTCAGGGAATAGAATTAGGTAATTTCTTGTCATGCAAAGTGTATTGCAAGTCAATGACTTAAAAGCAGAGTTTTTATTTGCAGTTTAGAGACTGCCGGAATACAATGATACTGTAATAATAAAACTGCTATTTGGGAGCTTACCGTGGTGTCAGGCACACTGCAGTGTTTCGAAACTTTATGTGATTCTCATGACAATTCAATGAAAGTTGTCGCAGAGAAGGAAACTAAGATCTAAAGAGGCTATGTAACTTGTCCACGGTTGCAACTAAATTGCAACTAAATGGCAGTTAGACATGTAATTTATAAAATTACGAAAAGGTAGTTATTTATAATGTTGTTAGACTTCTAAAGTTTTGGATCTTACCTTTTCCATATAGTATTTGTATTGACTTTGGACAAGTTACTTTTTATTGCCTTAGTTTCCTCATCTATTAAATGGGGATATTAATAACACCTACTTCATATGGTTACAGAAAAATAAGTCAATACATGTAAAGTGCTTAGGCAGTTGTAAGTATTAACTATTATTTATTTTTAATTAGCCTGACAGGAAATAAATCAGTATAATAAATCACAGCATTAAGTGATTATTGCCTGATTATGAAGGGATCATAATGATAACTCATTCAGTTAAAACCATGATTTAACTGAAACGCTCTATTTTAATTACCAGAATTGAGGTTCATTTTACTTTTTAAAAAATTTTATTTGACTGTGCCAAGAGCTAGTTAGGGCATGTGAGATCTTTGCTCTTTGTTGTAGCATGTGTGATTTTAGTTATGGCATGTGGGTCTAGTTCCCTGACCATGAATCAAACCTAGGTAGGCCCCCCACATTGGGAGCACGGAGTCCCAGCCACAGGACCACCAGGGAAGTCCAGAGGTTCATTTTTAATCCAATTAAAAAGTTTCCCCAATATTAGAACATCTTTTAAACTTTTTAAATGAAAATTTTTGTTGTTGCTAGAGCATCTCAATGTCTAATTCAAATTGTGTGCTCCGTCTTTCAGTTGTGTCCGACTCTTTGTGATGCTGTGGACTGTAGCCTGCCAGGCTCCTCTGTCCATAGGAGTCTCCAGGCAAGAATACTGGAGTGAGTTGCCATCTCCTCCTCCAGGGGTCTTCCCCATCCAGGGGACTGAACCCTCATCTCTTGCATCTCCTGCACTGGCAGGTGGATTCTTTTACCACTGTGCCACTGGGAAGCCCCTAATTCAGATTACTCATAGTAAAAGTCAGAGTATTTATTTGTATTCATTGGAATGGAGACTAGATGGTCACCATTTTCTCTGTTACTACAAAATACTTTAGTCTTATGTTTTCTAATAATTATACCTTGTTTGTTTTATATTTTTAAAGAGAATTTTTGGTTTTTAGTTCAATGTGAAATCTTTCTATTCAAGAGATATTCCCTTTTTAGTATGTATAATTCTGGCAAAAGTGATAAAAGAATTATTTTAAATAGGTAGTAGATGATGACACCCCAGAGATATATAAAACAATCTCTCAAGAATCTCTTATACCGGGAAAACTGGAAATTAATTTTGAAGAATTATTAAAACAAAAAATGGAAGAAGAAAGACGACGAACAGAGGAGGAGCGGAAACATAAACTAGAGATGGAAAAACAGGAATTTGAACAACTGAGACAAGAAATGGGAGAGGTAAGATTTTAAGAAATATCCATTTATATCCCACAAATATTTATTAATCTAAGTATTTCACATACATTACCTTATAATAACTTTCTATTATTCACATAAAGGACACTCCTATGAGGCAGTTGGATAAGTTTTAGCATAGTTGAGTGTACCTTTCCAGCCTGCTATAACTGTACTCCTGCTTGCTAGTTTGAAGAATATAGAATTCCAAGTGACTGAGATATTACATCAATACTTAAGTAAATACTTCTTCCTATATACCTCACAGTTGTGTGTGATTACACCATGATTGAGAACTGTTGTTCCAGAGTGCTTAATATACCCATTTATACTTATTTTCCTTGAAACAGAATTAAACTGATCATCACAATAAGAAAAACCTACAAGAGTACCATGGATGCTAATAGGAACATCAGTTTGGCAAGTCTTTGAATCATTTTACAGGCATACTCCATTTCATTGTGCTTCACTTGATTGCACTTTACAGATACTGTGTTTTTTAACAAATTACGCCTGGCAGCCCTGCATGGAGCAAGTCAGTGGACCCATTTTTCCAACATTTGCTCACTTTGTGTCTCTGTATAACATTTTGGTACTTCTCGCAATATTTCAGACTTTTTCATTATTATTATACATGTTGTAGTGGTGTGTGATCAGTGACCTTTGTTGTTACTATTGTAATTGTTTGGGCTACCACAAACTGCACCCATATCAGATGATGAACTTAATCGGTAAATGTATTATGTTCTGACTGTGCCACTTACTGGCTTCCCCTCTCCTTGGGTCTATTTCATTACACAAAAGTACTGAAAGTAGGCCAATTAATGGCCTCTAAGTATTCAAGTGAGAGTCTCATGACTTTCACTTTATGCTTGGTTGATAAGTGACTTGTCTCACTTTAAAAGCTAGAAATGATTAAGCTTAGTGAGGAATGCATGTTGAAAGCTGAGATAGGCTGAAATCTAGACCTCTTGTGCCAAATGGTTAACCAAGATGTGAATGCAAAGGAAAAATTATTGCAGAAAATTAAAAGTGCTACTCCAGTGAACACATGAATGACAGCAAAGTTGAACAGCCTTACTGTCATGGAGAAAGTTTTAGTGGTCTGGATAAAAGGCCAAATGAACCACAACATTCCTTTAAGCCAAAGCCTAATCCAGGGCAAAGCCCTAACTCTCTTCAATTCTATGAAGAGTGACAGATGAAGAAACTGAAGACGAAAAGTCTGAAACTAGTAGAAGTTGGTTCTTGAAGTTTAAGGAAAGAAACCATCTCCATAACATAACAAGTGCAAGGTGAATCAGCAAGTGCTGTTGTAGAGGCTGCAGCAAGTTATCCAGAAGATCAAAGATAATTAATGAAGGTGGCTACACTAAAAATTAGATTTTCAATATAGGCAAACAGGCTTATATTGGAAGAGGATGCCATCTAGGACTTCCTTAGCTAGAGAGGAGAAGTCATTGCCTGGCTTTGAAGCTTCAAAGGACAGGCTGACTCTCTTGTTAGGGGCTAAAATAGCTGGTGACTTTAAGTTGAAACCAGCACTCATTTACCATTCTGAAAATCCTAGGACCCTTAAGAATTATGCTGAATCTACTCTTCGTATGCCCTATAAATGGAACAATGAAGCCTAGATGATAGCACACCTGTTGACAACATTGTTTACTGAATATTAAGCCCGTTGTTAAGACCTACTGCTCAGAAAAAAAGATTCCTTTTAAAATATTATTGCTCATTGACAGTGCACCTGGTCATGGAGATGTGTGATGATATTGTTGTTTTCATGCCTACTGGCACAACATCCATTCTGCAGCCCATAGGCCAAGCAGTAATTTCTACTTTCAAGTCTTATTGTTGAAGAAATAAATTTTGTAAGGCTTCAGCTACCATGATGATCTTTTCTTTTCTTTTTTATAGTTCTGTGTATTCTTGCCACCTCTTAATATCTTCTGCTTCTGTTATGTCCATAGCATTTCTGTCCTTTATTGTGCTCATCTTTGCATGAAATGTTCCTTGCTATCTTTAATTTTCTTGAAGCGATCTCTAGTCTTTCTCATTCTATTGTTTTCCTCTACTTCTTTGCATTGATTATTGAGGAAGGCTTTCTTACCTCTCCTTGCTATTCTTTGGAACTCTACATTCAAATAGGTGTGTCTTACCTTTTCTCCTTTGCCCTCTGTGTCTCTTCTTTTCTCAGTAAGGCCTTGTCAGACAACCAATTTGTCTTTCTGCATTTCGCTTTCTTGGGGATGGTCTTGATCCCTGCCTCCTGTACAGTGTCACAAACCTCCATCCATAGTTTTTCAGGCACTCTATCAGATCTAATCCCTTGAATCAATTTGTTACTTCCACTGTATAATCGTAAGGGATTTGATTTAGGTCATATCTGAATGGTCTAATGGTTTTCCCTACTTTCTTCAGTTTAAGTCTGAATTTGGCAATAGGGAGTTCATGTTCTGAGCCACAGTCAGATCCCAGTCTTGTTTTTGCTGACTGTATAGAGCTTCTCCATCTTTGGCTGCAAAGAACATAATCAATCTGATTTCAGTATTGACCATCTGGTGATGTCCATGTGTAGAGTCTTCTCTTGTGTTGTTGGAAGAGGGTGTTTGCAATGACCAGTGTGTTCTCTTGGCAAAACTCTGTTAGCCTTTGACCTGCTTTGTTTTGTATAAAAAATATCTTCATGACCCAGATAATCACAATGGGGTGATCACTCACCTAGAGCCAGACATCCTGGAATGTGAAGTCAAGCGGGCCTTAGGAAGCATCACTACAAACAAAGCTAGTGGAGGTGATGGAATTCCAGTTGAGCCATTTCAAATCCTAAAAGATGATGCTGTGAAAGTGCTGCTCTCAATATGCCAGCAAATCTGGAAAACTCAGCAGTCACCACAGGACTGGAAAAGGTCAATTTTCATTCCAATCCCAAAGAAAGGCAATGCAAAAGAATGTTCAAACTACCACACAATTGCACTTATCTCACACGCTAGTAAAGTAATGCTCAAAATTCTCCAAGCCAGGCTTCAACAGTATGTGAACCGTGAACTTCCAGATGTTCAAGCTGGATTTAGAAAAGGCAGAGGAACCAGAGATCAAATTGCCAACATTTGCTGGATCATCAAAAAAGCAAGATAATTCCAGAAAAACATCTACTTCTGCTTTATTGACTATGCTAAAGCCTTTGACTGTGTGGATCACAATAAACTGGAAAATTCTAAAAGAGATGGGAATACCAGACCACCTGACCTGTCTCCTGAGAAATCTGTATGCAGGTCAGGAAGCAATAGTTAGAACTGGACATGGAACAACAGACTGGTTCCAAATCAGGAAAGGAGTACGTCAAGGCTATATATTGTCACCCTGCTTATTTAACTTATATGCAGAGTACATCATGAGAAATGCTGGGCTGGATGAAGCATAGCTGGAATCAAGTTTGCCGGGAAAAATATCAATAACCTCAGATATGCAGATGACAACACCCTTATGGCAGAAAGGGAAGAACTAAAGAGCCTCTTGATGAAAGTGCAAGAGGAGAGTGAAAAAGTTGAGTTAGAACTCAACATTCAGTAAACAAAGATCATGGTATCCGGTTCCATCAATTCATGGCAAATAGATGGGGAAACAGTGTCAGACTTTATTTTTTGGGCTCCAAAATCACTTCAGATGGTGACTGCAGCCATGAAATTAAAAGGCTTTTGCTCCTTGGAAGGAAAGCTATGACCAACCTAGACAGCATATTAAAAAGCAGAGACATTACTTTACCAACTAAGGTCCATCGAGTCAAAGCTATGGTGTTTCCAGTAGTCGTGTATGGATGTGAGATGTGGAGTATAAAGAAAGCTGAGTGCCAAAGAATTGATGCTTTTGATCTGTGGTGTTGGAGAAGACTCTTGAGAGTCCCGTGGACTGCAAGGAGATGCATCAAGTCAGTCCTAAAGGAAATCAGTCCTGAATATTATTTGGAAGGACTGATGCTGAAGCTGAAACTCCAGTACTTTGGCCACCTGATGTGAAGAACTGACTCATTGGAAAAGACCCTGATGCTGGGAAAGATTGGAAGGCAGGAGGAGAAGGGTGACAACAGAGGATGAGATGGTTGAATGGCATCACCAACGCGACGGACATGAGTTTGAGTAGGTTCCGGGAGTTGGTGACAGACAGGGAAGCCTGGCGTGCTGTAGCCCATGGGGTTGCAGAGTCGGACAAGACTGAGCTGAACTGAGCTCATGGTGATTGCTCCAATGAATATGGACAAAACCAATTGAAAATCTTCTGAAAAGGATTCAACATTCCAGGTGCCATTACGAATATTCATGATTCGTGGGAAGAAAGAAGTCAAAACATCAAATTCAAAAGAGTTTAGGAAAAGTTGATTTCAACTCCATGGATGACTCTGAGGGGTTCAAGATCAGTGAAGGAAGTGACTGCAGATGTGGAAACAGCAAGGGAACACGAATTAGAAGTGGTCTCTGAGGATAGGAATGAATTGCTGAAATCTCATGATGAAACTTTAATGAATGAGGAGTTGCTTCATATGGGTGAGCAAAGAAAGTGGTTTCTTTAGATGGAAGCTACTCCTGGTGAAGGTGCTGTGAAAATTGTTAAAATGACGACAAAGGGTTTAGAATACTGAATAAACTTAGTTGATAAAGTACTAGCAGTTTTTAGATTGACTCAAATTTTGAAAAACATTCTACTGTGGGCAAAATGATATCAAAGAGCATTGTAAGCTAGAGACACGATTTACAAAAGAAACAGTCAATTGTTGCAGCACACTTCATTGTTGTCTTATTTTAAGAAATTGCCACAGCCACTCCAGCCTTCAGCAATTACCACTCTGATCAGTCAGCAGCCATCAACACTGAGGCAAGAATATCCAACAGCAAAAAGATTACGACTCACTGAAGGCTCAGATTAGCATTTTTAGCAATGTTTTAGGTTATGTACTTTGTTTTTTTTAGACATAATGCTATTGCACACTTTAAATAGACTATAGTATACTGTATGCACTGGGAAACCAAAAAATTCACTTGACTCACTTTATTAAGATGTTTATTATGATGGTCTAGAATTGAATTCACAATATTCTCAAGGTATGCCTGTATTATAGACTCTACAGGGGCAGCTTGTGCTCACATAGGACTCCAGACTCAGAAGGGTCACACTTAGGACTTAGTGTTCTGAGGTTGTCTCTGAAATTTAGAGTTTATCTTTGAATCTCCGTGTTATAAATAAAAGCAGTTGGACAGTGGAGCCTGCACTAGTCTTGGAGCCTTGCCTCAACCACTCCTCATGTCGTCTCTCTGCTTGTGTCTATGGTGGGCTCTTGGCACCTCTTCTACCTCCTGATGCTGCAAAACCCTGTTTAACCTTCTTCCTACCGCTGGACACCTCTTTGCTCCATCTAGATGGCCAAGCAGTTAGAGGGGAGAGTGAGGGAGGAGGCCAGCATTCTACTGTCACCTTAGGCTTCTGGCTGGGCAACGGGCCACAGCAGCAACACAAGCAGCAGTCTAGGATGCATGCACAACCCCATTGCTTGGGGTGAGGCGAGCACCCCAACTCAAGTAGGACTGGTAGTGTAATGGCATGTTTAACTGACTCTGGGGGGACTTCTTGCCAGCTCCTGATCTAGGAACCGAGTGGGTTCCTTCACAGAGGTTGGAGCAATTGACCTGTAGGGATATTTACTTCCTTGCCCAAATCGACCAAGAGGCTACAAGTGCTGTATATAATGAAAAAAAAAAAAAAGAAAGAAAGAAAGAAAGAAAATATAATGACTATGCTACAGGAAAATATTGCAAGGTCTAGCCTTGGAATTAAAAAAAATAGGATTTACTTTATAAAGGAAGCTGAAAATGAATTCTGTCTAGAAAAATGAGGTAAAACTAGAATTTTAGTATACTATTGAGAAGTAATCTAATTAATATATGGCAAGTTAATTGTCGGACATTCTGGTGCTACTCTGCTATGTCTGGGAGTTTTCAATCAAGTAGAAAGCCAATTTCAAGATTACTCAGATTGTAACTGATTAGTCAACCATTAATTTTGATCAGCTACCTGGGAACCACTGTGATATGATACAATGTCATAACTGTTTATTTCTATTTTAGGAGTTGCTCATTTTCACCCAGATAGACCAAAATGTGGAGGTAGTATGAGGAATAAACTTTCTTTTTTCCTTTTGTTGAATCAAAAAATTAAGCCTCATGTCAACATCATCCACTGTAACTCTCCCTGCATACCATTCACCCCTACCCAAACTCCAGTCCCACCTTTTTATTTCTCTGCCTGGAACTCTAGGTCTTCCCTAGAAGTGTACCAGGAATAACTGGAATATTCTACTTCTCCATTAGGATTTAGTGTAAGAAGTATACAAATACTTTATATTTGTGAAATATACAATATTTTGTGAAAAGCAAAGGGAAAACTTGAATAAAAAGTATTCAAGATACAATGGTATAAAGAACTGGAGCCTGATTTTCACTGAGTCCTTATCTTTCTTGGCAGAATATAGAGAATACAAGTGATATGTAGCAAAATGTAAGTGTATCTGTAGAAATGCTTAATTCAGAGTATTGAGTGATATTTGACTATCATCAAATCAAAGGCAGGAGTAATTTTTAGAGATACTGTGGCTCTGTATAGAGATGAAAAAAATCATGTCCAGTGGACTGAGGCCAGGCAAAAGGCGACACAGTATCAGAGTCAGAATTAGAACTTCTCTTAGCCCAGTGATTTTTAAAAATTCAATTTACCTCCCCCTAAAAGATTCCTCTACAATTTCTCATAAAAGTTAATCCTCATATGCATATTTTAGTTTTAGCAGGTTATAATGGAATATTAATGAGCTTTTCAGCCATAGTCTCTAGTTAAGTAGTATTTTAAATAAAGTAAGATGTTATCTGAAGTCTTAAATTTGTAGCACTACTTTTAATTAGTAAATTTAGGCATAGTGTTTAGGGGAAAAGTTACTTATAACATTTAGTTTTGGTTTCAAATAAGAAATAGTGAACTTTCTGGATAACTTAAGTACAAACTCATCTTATGGTATTTAATATATAAAAATCTTAATTTTTTTGTAGGAAGAGGAAGAAAATGAAACCTTTGAACTGAGCAGGGAATATGAAGAATTAATCAAATTGAAAAGGAGTGGTTCTATTCAAGCTAAAAATTTAAAAAGCAAGTTTGAAAAAATTGGACAATTGTCCGAAAAAGAAATTCAGAAAAAGATAGAAGAAGAACGAGCAAGAAGAAGAGCGATTGACCTTGAAATTAAAGAGAGAGAAGCAGAAAACTTTCATGAGGTATATATATATATATAGTTTTATATTTAAGTTGTAATACAATGATGATGATGAATTTAACAGAAGTAACAATGACTTCGAGATAAATGTTGGTACTTACAATTAACCATCAGCGTATATAATAATCTGGGAATTAATAAAGAGCAAAATCACAGATTTCGCTATTCTAGTATTATTCCAAAATGACTTTGGAACAGAGAGAATGAGAGCCTATAGTGAACATCAAATGGTTCACTCTAGCAAAAATAGCTCAAAAGTAAATATTTATTGGCACAAATTTTTACTTTGAATCAGTAGAAACCAGTGTATATTTGAGTTAAACTCTAGGGATTATTCATACCTACTTAAAGATGAGGCCAACAAAGCCTATGAGATCTGCTCAGTCATGCTAAATCATTCAGGATCAGAGCCTGAATAAAAAATTCAGGTGATGTGAATTTGAAGTACCTCTGGCAACCCACTCCAGTACTCTTGCTTGGAAAATTGCATGGACTGAGGAGCCTGACAGGCTACAGTCCATGGGGTCAGGGAGTCAGACAGGACTGTGACTTCACTTTCACATGTAAAATTAGGAGGTACTCACTAGATGACCATAATGTCCCTTCCAGTTTAAGGACCAGTTCCATGATATGAATATTGGTTTAAATAAGATCTGGAAAGCTTGTCAGAATTGCCATTTTGTTGTGTCTAACACATACTCTTCTAAAAATTCATTCTCACCAAATATTCAACTATAATACAAGTGTGAAAATTTGGGAGGGCATTCAGAGATTGTTGAATAAAAATGATGAAACTATGGGCAAACTCCAGAACTATAAGCAGTTCATTGAGACAGGGAGAATGCGAGCACAGCACAAGGTAATGAAGACACAAGCACCAGCAAGATGACCCATCTCAGATGCCATGGTAAACAACTTTATTGGGGTGCACCAAAGGGATTTTTAAAACATGGAATGATATTATCAAATAGGCATCTTCATTGCATGATCATGTTGAAGCTAAAGATGGTTTTGGATTCATGCATTAAAAAATTATTTTGAAAGCCTACTAAGTTCCAGGGACTGTTCTGGACACTGGGGCTACACTGGCAAATAAACCTGCATGAGTCCTGGCTCAAATGTGTTTAGAATCATCTGACAGGTGTAGGAGTGTAAAATAATGACTGGGAAGTAAAGTCACATGGTGAAGTGGAAAATAGTTTCAATTATAGGTGATAGGATGAAAGGTGGTAAAACTAGGAGTTGTTAACTGAAGGGCCTTTTTAACCTTGCAGGCACTGTGATTTAGTAACAATGTTAGTAATCAAAGTTTTAGGACAGAGTATAAAAAGCTAGCTTAAAGAATCCTGGGGTCGTGGAGGATGAACTGGGACAGGGTAATGAAGTTGGGGGCAAGGGAGAAAAACTGAGTTACAGACAGGTGGTTGCTGAGAAGGCTAACATTTCTTCAAGATTACTTGGGAAACTAGATACAGAGAATTCAGGAAGTCTGGAGAGGAGGGGTGGATGAACAAATTTTTTGGACCTGTGAAGTTTGAGCTATATTTGGACAGGTAACGTCAGTCTGAAACACAGGTATTGAGCTCAATTAAGAGGCAGGAGCTAAAGACTGTAACTTTTCTGGATACTATTTGAAAGTACAGATGTAGATACAGCCATCTTGAAAGGGTTAATAGTTGTCAGATCAATAAAATCCTGGAAAACACGAACATTCAGTGGATGGATGGGCCACAAGATTAGGTGATTCCTTAGAGATAAATCACAGAAGGTAAAGAATTTAAATCAGGATGCACTTGCCTCCCTTCATTTCTGGTTGAATGTAGTGAAACCTCAGAGCAGTCATACCTAGCCCTGTAAAATTTGTAGGTAAGAATAAAAGAAATGATGCTGGTGGTTGCTTGCTTTAATGCTGTTACTGGCTCTCTTGTATAGAAGGACATAAGATTTAGGACCTGGCTGACTCTCTAACCCATGAGGATGTCCTCAGTTGAGTTTTCTGTGAGGAACCTGACATTCTTCTCTCAATAAACTAAGGGTCACTGAAATATTGTATTAGCATAGTTTTGGCAGAGTAGAGTCAACTTCCAGGGTAGGACTTGTCCCTTCTATCTGATCGTTTCAGGTTTCCTTCTTTAGAAAATGCCTTCTTTATATTCCAGACATCTTTCAAGGCCTAAGTCATTCATGTAAACTTACCTAATCTAAGAACTCCATCCCAGCTCCTGTAGCCCTTAACTGTACCAACATTTGGTACATAAATCACTTAACTGCCTAATAGGTGTGTTTGATTTTCTAGTTAGATTCTCCAGAACCATTCTTTACATTCTTTTATCCCAAATTCACTGCTTAATTGTACTGCCTGTAATATCCACATGCTGCTGCTGCTACTAAGTCGCTTCATTTGTGTCCGACTCTGTGCGACATGCTGGGAGTACCAATACCCTACGAAGAATGCACCTAAAGAACAAAGATCATTCCATTTATAACCTAATTCTCAGTAGATCCATTTCCTGTTAAAACTTCTAATCTGGCTTTACAGGGATTCAAGGAAAGGCAACTGTACTTAATAACTGTAAGACTATTCATAAACTTTCTCCAAGTTAACTTTTACTTAAAATTTATTTTCTAAAGGCAGGTTTTAGGTAACCACTTAAGTAAAATTTATGAGTTTACACAAATCTTTATACAAAAATCTAGAAGGCAAGTTATTAAGAGGGAGGGATTTAGTCGGAATAGTAGTTGTTATACTTGCTGAAATACACTATCTTGAAGATTTGTTAAGCAAAGAATAACACTAAATATTCAGTGTGAACAGAGGTCCATTTTTCTTTCCATGTAAGTCTCAGAAAAGTCTGTTGAGATAAAACATCAGTTTTTTCGTTTGCTTCTTAAACAAGCAGACCATTGTTTAACATGTATTTTTTACCCTATCTTTTAAATCTAACAGGAAACAATCATATTAATAAAATTCATTAGCAATAGTGGTAGTCTGGTATGTTTATCAACTGAAGGCTAAATAATGGCATGAACAACAGAATTTACCCATCAAGTCTCTAATTATGTCTGATAGCCTAGCATTTTCCAGTATCAAATAAAAACTGGATTCCGGAGAACCAGGAAAACAGCCTAACTTACTTTTAACTTCTACATTCATTGGAGCTGTGGTGCAAAACCTCAAACTATAAAACATTGATGAACCAATTATTTTTCTTATACAGGCAATTATTTTATAGCTTATTTCAAAATTTTATTTGGTTGCATAGGGTATCTGGAAGTAATTTCCTCATAGTACTTTGAAATACAAATGGTGAGATTTCTAGATAAACTCACAAGAGTCTAAGTAATTTAGAGACCAAGAGTCAACTACAACCAAGATATTTTTGAAACCATGGGTTAACTGTACTCACAAGACCCCATTCTACTAAAACTGCCCTCAAAGGCGAGTGACCTTCTCATCACCAAACTGGTTTTACAGACGCACTACCTGACAGTTCAAATTCTACTCTTACATTACCCCTTTATTTTCATGGCTTCCAACTCTTACCCCTAAATAAACTGACTCAGAACTATATTTCCTTAGTTTCCCCAAGTTTCAGTCATTGCCTCTTTCAACAGTTGTCTTCCTATTTTATTCTACCTGTAAACATTCTTCTGTCATTGCTTACTGGATGGAATTCATCTCAGTTATTTTAAAAAGAGGGTGAGGAAGAAATCATCAAGTGGAAAGTAACAAAACTGCATTTCTGTACTATGTAGTAGGGTAAAGAGTTATGTGGAGACTCTTATGAAAGTATTTTAATAATTGTTAATAGTGTATGATTTCCTCATCCTTTTCTTTACTCAGTACTATTAACAAGCACTGAGATTTCGTCGGGCAAATAAAATACACTAGGACTCCAGAGACAATGTGCAATATTTACACTGGGAGAACAATTTCAACTGTTACAGAGTATTTCACAAGTGAACTTTCATCTTTCCTAAACTGGGGGGCAGTCTGCAGTGTAGCAAATGGCATAACCCAAACATGTTAATTTTCTTGTGCCTAGGCATCTTCGAAACTATTAACATTTTAGTTCTTGTTGGTTTTTAGAAAGTAAACAATTCTTACTCTTGGCCCCTTTTTGTAAAGGAGGAAGATGTTGATATTAAGCCTGCAAAAAAAAGTGAGGCTCCATTTACTCATAAAGTGAATATGAAAGCTAGATTTGAACGTATGGCTAAAGCAAGAGAAGAAGAAGAACAAAGAAGAATTGAAGAGCAAAAGTTCCTACGCATGCAGTTTGAACAAAAGGAAATTGATGCAGCACTACAAAAGGTACCAGGCTTTCATATCCTTTCTTTTCCAAAGATGATTTCTGAAAAACAATGAAATTTAAGGGGGATTAAAAACACATTTTAATAGCTTTCAAATCAGTGAAATGTTAATGTAAAACACACTTTATAGTAAGCATACTTACATGTTCTTTACTTGGGGGGGGGGGGGAATATATCTACCTCCAAATGCTATTACTAAATCACTGTCCTGAAAACATGACTACAGTATAAATGCCAACCTGAATGTATTTATTTTAATACAGAAACGAGAAGAGGAGGAGGAAGAAGAGGGTAGCACCATGAATGGGTCTACCATTGAAGATGAAGAGCAAACCAGATCAGGAGCTCCATGGTTTAAGAAGCCTCTAAGAAACACATCGGTTGTAGACAGTGAGCCAGTTAGATTTACTGTTAAAGTAACAGGAGAACCCAAACCAGAAATTACATGGTGGTTTGAAGGAGAAATATTGCAGGATGGAGAAGACTATCAATATATTGAAAGAGGAGAAACTTATTGCCTTTATTTACCAGAAACTTTCCCAGAAGATGAAGGAGAGTATATGTGTAAAGCAGTGAACAGCAAAGGATCTGCAGCTAGTACCTGTATTCTTACCATTGAAAGTAAGAATTAATCACTCTTTGAATCTAGAACTTTCATTCTATTTAAAAATACTTTTCTTAAAAAAAAAAAATCATTTTTCTTCTTCTCTTTTTTAGCTGACGACTACTAGGTCCCCTTCCCTCTCCCTGGAACACACCCTCTCTCTCCGACTTTCTTACTACATCCATCTTTTCTGTGGCGGGGCCAAAAAAGGAAACTGGAAGTGCCACTGTGTTGACTTCTTATTCCTTTCCCTAACAGTCTTCAAAAAACAAGCTCATCTAAAAAATACCTTTTTCCTTTCCAAAAGAGCACCAGATTCATCACCCCATTATGCAGTGTAAGTTAACGTGTAATTTAATGGGGCAAAGGGGGGAATTTACTCAATTATTCTATCTGAACCTATTACAAACGCTGTGTATTTTTCATGTTTACAGCATTAAGTTTTAAAGAAATTGTAAACAGGACACATTTTGCATGAAAAGATTATCATTTATGAACTAGTCACACCTAAAATTAGTCTGAAATAGATGAGTTAGTGAATTTGGAACCTATCAATTTAAGTGGGCTTTTCCCCTCAGTAGTGTATCATTTTGGCTGTTGTAATTTCAAAGTCTTTCTGGAGCAGAGATGAGGGGGAAGGGTTGTCATTTCTCCCTCTATGCAGAGAGAACACAAAACAAGAATTAGAAGACTTTTAAGAAACAACTGTCAGAGCAAATCTGATGGATACCACTGCCCAATACGGAATGTTGGGAATATCAAACATGTATTTTTCAAATCTGTGTAATATATATTCAGCTTATAAAAAGCAAATTTATGTTGTGATTTTCCTGAGCAAATTATATTTTAATGAGAAAACTTTGTATTAATAGTTCATGCAGAAGAAAACATAATCAAAGATTTTCAGATCTAAGAGAATTAATTAGATGTAGGGGAAAATGGCACAATCATCAATTTTGAGTTTTTAAAGTGAGTTTGTAAATAATTAGCTATCATGTTCTATTATCAAGTTGTTTTATATTTTAGTTTTCTGGAAAACAATTTTATTTTACAATGTAAACCCATAATAAAGTCACTTCTGTATTTAAGAAAAGAGACAAACACTCTTTTATAATATTCACCAATGTACATTTATTTTTTTTATTGAGGAAACCATAATCAATACAAAATTACAGCAATCATGTACCCCTTTACATACAATGGTATTAAAACAAACTAAACCACAGTTTGTAAAGTATTCAATTTACCTCAAGTCCAAGCTGCATCTCCCTAAGACACTGTTCCCATCACAGTAGCCATTTTAAGCCAATCTTCTTTTTACACGGGTAGTTTCTGTAGAGAACACTTTTCTCAGGACGAAAATGCATTGAGCATGCATAAGAAAAAATATATATATGTGCAAATACATTTATGAGTTCCTATAAGGGGTATCACTGAAGAAAATAAAATCCTGGGACATATTTGCTTTCTTAAAAGCACCAGTTAAAAAAAAAAATCCCTCAGAAGTTTATACTGTGGCAAGAAAACTCACATGATGAAACAAAAAATAAGGTTATTTTCAGAATCAAAATTATCTTTAGGTATTGTTATAATACATTTTAAAGTGAGGCAGAATTTTCAGAAAATAAAAAGACATCTTCATTAACTGGTAATTTCTACAACCTTATTCTAAAGAACATAACTTTGCAGGTAGAAGTGGTTCTCCTGGCAAGAGTATTCAAACAAACATTTTCACTTCTGAATATATTCCTATCTTCCTCTTAAGGTATTGTTTACTCCTACACAAACCCACTCCTGTAAATTAACTACTCAGGTATTTGTCTAAGAATATATTTTACAATGCTCATAAACAACTAGTATTAAATGACTAATTTTAGTATTAAAACCATTTTCATTTATTAAAAATAAAAGTATACTTCCCATTTCTAAGAGAAACATCAAACTATAAGAATTCTAATTATCACCACACTATGAAATCTTAAAAACAAAAACATATTGTCAAGTTTAAGTGCTAAATAAATCAATTTCAAGCCAAACATTGTCTCTACCACTCCTAACACCACTGCATTCAAATCAACTGGCTCACCTTTTCTGCTTTCCATTTATTTCAAGGTTAAGATTAGCGCCATTTAAAAAATGCCTGCAGTATCAATGAAGGCTTATGCTAATGAATAAAAAAATTCTCATGAGATAGAAACAATGCCCCAATATCTTTAGCATTCATATGTATTTTCTTTTATAAAAATGCAAACTACAACTAAGCAAAACTTGACAGGCTCTTAAAGTTCAAAGAGCTCCTTTATATTATCAATTTTAACATTGACTATTAAAACACATATACACACACATAAATGTGGTGCAATAACTATATATAACTTTCAAAATTTAACATTTCATGGAACATTTAAGATCAAGTGAATAGCACTTTAAAATGAAAAGTGATCAAAAGCAGGTACAGTACACCCTGTATCATATTACGTATGGGAAAACATTTCATTTTTCTCAGTTACGATTTGCCAATTTTACCTTCTACATTGAGCCCTTCTATGGTCCATGCTCATCGGCTCACCAATGGCATACACTCAAAGGATTCCTCTTTATGGGTAACTATCTCAGGACCTGATTTTATGAGCTATGATTTGGTGCTTGCAGCATCTTCAGCACTGTGTGTGAAAATGAAGGCAGTATTTTTGAATATTTTTCTTTGTTGCAAAGATAAGCAGGAGTTTTAAAAGGATCAGCACATTTTAGAAATCGAATAAACAAAACTGATATGATGCTGCTTTAATACATTCATCTTAACTCAAAATATTTACCAGTTAAAATTATCTACAAGAACACACAAACATTTAAAACTGGCAAAAAATAAAATAAATGCAGCGTCAAGTTATTAAAGTATTATAAATCAGAAAAATATTGGTTGCTATACAGATTATGAAAGGTTATTTGCTATACAGTTAACATTTCACTGATGCACATGCCTTTTATCAAACATACTGCCAGTATTTCTTTCGGTGTAATAAGTAAAGAGTTAGGAAAACTGAGTTGTCTTAAGGAAAAAAGGTCATAATAAAACTCTGACCCATAACGCCCTTACTGAATTGCTATAGTTCAAGAACAAGAAAAAAAGTAAAGACTCCATAGCTTTGGAGAGCAAAGAAAATGTCTTGTCAATCATAAACAGACTGTGAAGGCTGTTGAAGTTTCTGACCAAATTATCTCCTAAACCTTGAGAACTATGTAACTTTCCTTTTAAAATCCTAACAATTTCTCTATATTAGGGAAAAGATTATAAAAAGTTTGGATGTAGTTTAATTACAGCAGCAATCTACTCATAATTTTCTTGTTTTAATAAAAAGAAAAATCAAAATAAAAACATCACCTAGAAAAGTAAACAGTTGTTTGAACAACTTACAGACTTTCCACTGAAATGGTAGCATAAATAACAAAATACATTTTGGGGAAGCAGTAGCAGATTGCTTTTGAATACACAACCACAAAAACCTCACAGGGACAACATTAATGTACTGAAATATTTATTTATATATGTCCTTAGGTTGTGCTTACCTGTTGCTTTTTGCAGCAGAACCTAAGGTGGAAGGTCTGGGAAGGCACTGTGAAGTATAAATAATTGCACTGTTTGCAATTAATAAAGATTTTAAACCTTAAATGAATCAAAATCAACAGCCTCCAATTCGTGAGTTATGATACTGAATCCAACTGAAAACTCTCTCTTCAGTTTAATTAATAAATGCACCACTTTCCTAAAAGGTCATCTATAAAACAGTATCATGCAAAATACTGAAACTGTTCACATCAATACCCTACTCTTAAACAGATAACTCCTTAACTATTAAAACTTCAAACTAGAACTACATATCCATATCTAAATAAGGGCAAGGGAAGAAGTCACTCTAGGTTCTATAAGATAGTCAAAAACATTTCAAAATAGCTACAATGAACTGTACCGCTATTTTCTACCCTATAAATAATCTCAACATTCATGTCCTGTACATCTTCCTTTTATAGTATATTCAGAACAACAAATGGTGCTCCCCTACCAACGAAAGAGCTAGTATATATATTTAGGAAATGGTATTAAAACCACTACATTGCTTAATATTTGCAAACTGAAAACCACCCTGTCTGATACATTTCAAGTCTTTCATATTAATATATAAGATATGCATTATTTTATACCGAAAAGCAATATATTTTAGGAGCACCAATGAGTAATACTATTCAACTTTGTTAATGATGAGTTTTCTTTAGCTATAGCTAAAGCATATCAAAAATACTTACCCATTAAGCTCACTTAAAAAAAATACAGACCTATGAATATTCTATGTTAAATTAAGAAGCAGTTATGGTTTCCAAGATATAAGCACTGTATTCCAACATAATATTCAAACAAAGTATGGCATTTGCATTATGTGGAACATTGACAAAAAGATACTGTTGCAGTTCATCAATTTGTCATTCTGATGTACTTACAGTGCAATGCTCCTTGAAGGAACACAATCAAGGATGATACACAGCACAGTCCTCCTCACCCCTACAGAGCTAGTTCTATACTGGCTGGATCAAACCTGCACTTCAACAGACAATGGCAAGACAGACTGTATTTGCATGTAGTCTAATATATTAATATGCAAAGAGCCAACAAATATGCAAAGAGTAAAACAATGGATTTCAACAAAATATCAGAACTTCAGCATGAGTGTTATAGAGTAATAAAATGATTTCAAGTACATAAAAAAATTAAGTTGATTCAATGATTGGACTTGTGCATTTACAAAACAAAGCTTATCTATACTGCAAAAAGGAAAAAAAAAAAAGAAAAAAATAGCTCAAACATTTTCATACCGCAATAATGTTTCAATGGCAGATGCACTGTAGCTATACTTTTTGCATACTATTCACTTTTTCTACCCTACATTTAGAAAGAAACACACTAATATTGCATACCTTGCAAGAGCTCCTTTACATGAAAAAAAAAAAAAAACACTGTTCTTATTATAGACTACTCATATTTACTATTTCAAAACTGTTTAAAATTAGTTATGCTGAAACAGTCTTGGAAATCAAGTAATTATCAAATTAAAAACAGAAAGGTTAACTGTTATAGCAGCAGTACAGGTCTGAAACAGTGGTCATGTATAAAAGGAAATTTCACTGTTAATGCAATGGAAGTATGCCAAAAGATCATTGTACACACATGCAGTTTTTAATCAAACAGAAGGAAAAAAATGAAGATATCAGGATTACTTGTGCTGAAAACAGCCAAATACAATAAATGGAAAAGATCCTTCAATCTACTACTATACTGCAAGGGGGAAGAAAACATGCCAGTGTTTAAAAACTCAAATTAATATTTCATGGGGAAAGCTTATATATTTGTGTATATGTATCTTAATTTATCATTATTAAGAAATTATGAATTCTTTAAATACCCACATATCCAACTTACCGACACAGGAGGTTTCATATCATTTATTGTAAAGCACAAAACAGGCATTTTAAAAGTGAAAGTATACATTGAAAAAAGTACATTTATATCACAAAGCATTAACCACATAATAGTTGCAAATACATTTGCTGGAATGTGTACATCTACACTAAATACTAAAAACAAACCAATTTTCATTTCTACACAGAAATATTAACCTCCTATCAGTAGTGATAGATATTTTGTACATTTTCAAAAAAAAAGAAAAAAGAAAGGAAGAAAGAAAGAAAGGAAAAACACTATTTAAACCAAAAACAAAATTAAGATCTTCATCAAGCCGTCTGCATCCATATATTTAACAAAGGTTTTTTTCCCCCACACAATGAAGCAAATACTGTATTGTCCACTTCTTATTATTGGCCCTGTGCAGAAGAGATACATAAGAAATACACAAAAAGTTAAAGAAAATCCTTTAAATGGAGCTAACTCAGGAGTGAATCCTCTAAGAAAGAAAAACGGTTAATATAAATGATGGTGGCTTCTTGCATGATTTGCAAATCCCTGGGGGAAAAAAGTTTATTTTTAAAATCAAAGGCATTATAGAAATATTCAGCACTCAGATGCCAGAAAGCATTATAAAAAAACAAACAAAAAACCCAAAACAATATATCACAGTACTTCATTTATAGTTTTGCCAGATAAAAATTTAAAAGGCAAACAGAATCCCAGACAAAAGTAAACATGCACAGAACATGACTGAAGTTGAAATCAGCACATTAGCAAACTTATTATACCTGAGGTGCTGGAGGATGCTGTGGCATTCCCTGGGGACTTGTCTGGGCATAGTAGGCTGCTTGTTGTCTATAGTACTCAGCCCAGGCTGCACTATAATCTGGCTGACCACCTGGTGGAGCACCAGTAGGAGCAGGAACTGCTTGACCTTTTGAGAAAACAGAACTTTGTTGCTGTAACCACAATTAAAAGCCCCAAAGAATCTCATTTCTAATAAAAACAATACCTTGCTTCTTGTAATATTCCTCCCAAGCCTTTGAATAATCTTGTGTCTGCCCTTGTTGACCTAAAAAAAACCCCCTAAATTTTAATACAAAATTATATCCACTGTTAAGTACAGGTTATAAAGACAAAAGCACAGAGGGTCAGAATTGCTCCTGTTCTATTTTAATATTTCTTAGTGTCAAAAAACTACTCTGTAATTTAAAAATCCAAATGCTCTTTAGCTTCTTTTTGCCATACTATCATAACTTTTAGTTCTTTAGCATTACTCTTTAATAAAAAACAAAACTATCTACATAGTTTTTTGATTCAGTCAGTTTTTATAAACTGTTCATATTCTAAATTGAGTCTGAAACATGCAGTCCACTGTTCCCCAATGGTTATGTTCGGGGGAATGAATGGACCACTATTTTTGGTAGTTTTCTGCTCCATTCAGATTTGTTACACTACAAGTTTTAAAATAAAATGAAAATCTTCAATGAAGAGAAAGAATATTTCTTGAGAAACAAAAACCCAGTTAACAGCTATTATTTTAAGATCTGGCCAAGATTTGTTGTTTCCAGATTAGTAACCTATAAACTATGTGTAACACTAATCTTCAAGATATCTTTTAATAAGATATTTAAAGTTTTAATATGCTATGCCCAAATGATAACAAGTTTATTAAAAATAACCTGATGCAGGACATAAAGAGTAATCACTACTGAAGAGGTTCTAAGCAACAAAATCAATGAAACACAAGGCTCAAGAGCTTTCAGAAAGAGGTCTTTTTTCTAGGTGACTTTCCTGAATTAAGAGACTAAAGAGACATAATCAAATATAACACATGAAACTTGAGAGGGCTCTGCATTAAAAAAAAAAAAAAAAGACAACCCCACCTCTTGCACACAAGTAGCTACAAGGCATTTTTTTCTGACAACCAGGGAAACTTAAATATTATTAAAAATTTATTTAGAGCAACAGCTTGCAACTTACTTTGAAATGGCTCAGGCACCAAAACAAGTATATATACACACAAAGTACATATGACAAACTTTTTGAAAATGGTGAATCTGGACAGAAAAGATACATATAGGTGTTCGCTGTACTGGTTTTCCAACTTTCTGAAGGTATTTAAAAATTAAAAGTTGGGGAGAAAGAGAACATAATTTTTCCTATTTAAGTTCTTTATTTGAACAGAATTTTATTTAGTTTGTAACTCATTTGACTTTATGAAGTTACGGCAGCCAGACAAAAAATACTCAGAGAAAGCCGCTTTATGCTTGTTAGATGTGCCACCAAGGCAGTTTTAGAAAATAGTCTATTATCGTCACAAAATTGGTTAAAGAATAAAAGCAACTGAGGAAATAAAAATTGAAGATGTATGACTTAAAATACATAAGAAACTCCCCCTACCTATACAGGCAGCAGCACAGAGAAATTCTATATTCTCTTAACAAAATTATCACACTTTCATTTTCCATACTCCTTTTAGGAAATGAATTTAATATTTTGATTTTATGAGACACAATTCAAGTAAATCTAAAACCAGTTTCAGTATTTAGACAACTGCCAAATATCCTGGTACTAAGAATAAAAAAAACACACAATTTTTTTTTTTTAAACTAGCTGCCCACTGGAAAGCCTTCTGACTTGAGGCCAAATTTATTTAAGGCAACAACAACGTCCACTTCAGGTTTAAAAACAGAACCAAACTTCATTGAAAGATACTCATTTTTAGAGAGAAAAAAACTACAGTATCATGGAGACATATCAAGAAAATATCAAACTCAAATGTTCACTGAAACACCCCCAAACTCAAATATTCCTGTAAACCTGAAAGTAAACATGTTAAATTCCAAGAAACATAAACACCTGGTTAAGTCATCAACATCTGACACTCCAATCTTGAACGCATCCATAGAAAAATTCATTCCACTCCTATATGAAGGGCAAACGCGCTTCTTTTTGCTCAACTGAAAAGTAGGGAAAGAACTTTTCCCGTCTGTTTATGTTTTGGATCTTCCATTCCTCTAGCCTCTTGCCCTTTGGAAAGGTATGTACTTAACTTGTTCCCTTTACTCTTTTCCTCAGTTCCAAAACTGTTTTGACGTGAGACAGTTTAGTTTATACTTCAGTAGACCATTACTTAACATTTATATATAACTTGACAATGTATGAAATCTTAATTTCATTTCATTCCAGAGATAAGACTTACCACCCTAGAGTTCACATGCAACATTCTATTACAGATTAAGAGACAGTTCTGCTTGAATAGATTCCATCCTCAGACACCTTTATCTTTCTCACAACCACTCTCTCCTGGCTCTTTTTAAGGCTTAAGGTATCATATACTAAGGGTTCAGAGCTCACCATATCAGTGCTTAACATTAAAAGGACCTCCCTGAAGTCAAACTTATCCCCAAATGTCATCACATACTCTTTCTCAAATAGAAACTTCCTATATCTCTATTTTGAAGCCCTGTTTCTCTTTAGGGAGTTTACTTCTGAGAAAATTTCCTTTCATTCTAGCTTCAAAAGCACACACATCCAGATTACTGTCATTCCTTATATGGCAGCAATATGAATTTCTTAGTTTCTGTCATTAACCCTCAAGAATCTCATCTTTAAGAATTTCTCTCCTAAGTTTTCTTTGTGCTAATTGCAGGTAATTTAGAATTGTCTTAGAAAACTAAGTTAAAAACAACTTATCTGTTTTCAACAGAGGTCTATTTACTAATAAGCAAACTGAAAAACCTACAGTGTTATTGTGGATTTTCTTAACAGGAAAAGCTGAAAAGGCTTCAAAGTCTGGGACAGTTCTCCTAGTATGGTGACAAGGGCACTGGATGGAAACAGGACATCCAGAGTCCTAGGAAATCCTACCTCTGCCACTTGGAAGAGTAAAAATCTCTACAAATAAAGGAGTTGATTTGGAGATAAAGATCATTGTCTCTCCCTGGTATTCTAGTACTCTTTCCCTCCTATTTAAAAACATCAAAGATTCAACTGATTAGTTTTATCCTTGAAGGTCTCTTATTTGTAGTTATCCTAAAAAGGTCTTAAGGACAAGCAATGCACTTTGAAGAAATCCAAGTGGTTAAGCAATCAATCATATACCAAAACAATATCCAAAACAAAAGAAAACTTCCACAGGAAAAATAGACCCTGTAGCTATCATTAAGGGAGAAGGAAATGGCAACCTACTCCAGTGTTCTTGCCAAGAGAGTCCTGTGGACAGAGGTGCCTGGTGGGCTGCTGTCCATGAGGTTTCACACAGTTGGACACGCCTAAAGCGCCTTAGCATGCATTCATGCATTGGAGAAGGAAATGGCAACCCACTCCAGTATGCTTGCCTGGAGAATCCCAGGAGGAGTCTGGTGGGCTGTCGTCTACAGGGTCGCACAGAGTTGGACATGACTGAAGTGACTTAGCAGAAACAGCAGCAGCTATCATTAAAGATCACCTAACATTATTTAAGATTTACATTTGAGGGGAATCATTCAACCAGTTCACTTTGCTCATAAAATTAACAGCTTATACTTGCAGTGCTACAGAAAAATAACAAGTGAAAAGAAGGCAAGGGTTAAGGAGGATCTTCAGTCAAACATAGTGTTTTAAGTTATTTCTATACCACCTTTTCCCACAAAGGTTTCAAGACAGACCAGCAGACTACCTCTATAATTACAATTTTATACAGCAGTCAGCAGGGAAAAGAACACAAACTTTTAAAAAGGCAAAGTGAAATGTCTACCCTTAAAAATAAAGATTTGAATGGTTAGACCTTGCAGATTATACAACACATTTTAGGTGAGTAACACGTGACTTTATTAAATACCTAAGTCTACCAACAGGGTTTGTTTTTACCCAATTTCAATATTAATGTAGGGATCATATAAAGCATACTGCCCATTGTGAAAATACAACTCTTTAACTTTTAGTAATGATGCTACTTCATAAAAGCTAGAATGACCACAGGTCATGACCACTATGCTGTTAAGGAACAATTCCTAACAGCATTCCCAGTTATTCTCAACAGTATCCCAATTCGGGCAATAAGTTGTGTGATCACCCTAATTACAGTATTCTGTCTTGAAGTATTTTTAAAATTTCTTTTTGCAGAGTTTTAGTTGTTGTAGGTCTGCCTGAGATAAGCTGGGTCAAGCTGGGCCACAAAAACATAAATTAATGAATTTGTTACAATCTCAGGAATAACATACAGCAACTTTTCTAGAAAGCCTTTCTAACAGGAGAAATTATTTTTCTTTTTTAAAAAATACAAATTAGCTGTGTAAAACAGTCTTATCACCAGTTTTATGTACTTTTACATAAAGATTAATAGAATCACCATTCTGGAAATTTTTTTCTGTGAAAAATGGCAGATATTCTTTGGCAAATAACCCTGAAATTTACACTGAGAATCAATCACAAATAAGCTGTTATTTTATGATGAACCTATCACCAATAGATACTTTCAATATCAGTGCAGAATGGGCAAGTTTATGATTAGCTTGTCATTTAATTTTAAATGACTAAGAGAATAAGCACACAAGAAACAGCCAGATCTATCCAGAAGTACATCACTGGATATGAAATGGTCCCTGCAAAACGCAAACTCAGGAGACAAGTTCGGAACTTGGGCCTTAAAGAGTTCCAAAGTCTGGTTCCACCACTGTGTAGTTGTGTGACTTATTTCCCAATCCGTACATGTGTCAGTGAACAGACAGTAGCCCCCACACCACCCCATCCATGGTTTTGTTTTCTGCAGCGAAGTGACCTAAAGTCAACTGTGACCTGAAAATATTAAATAAACAATTCATAAGTTTTAGACTGCACATCATCCTGAATAGCAAGATGAAATCTCATGCGGTCCCTTTACCCGGCATATTCCACCCAATAGTCACTCAGCAGCCATCTTGTTTATATAATGTTGACTATCCTGGTATTGCAGTGCTTGTGTGTCCAAGTAACCTTTATTTTACTTAATAATGGCCCTAAAGTGCAAGAGGAGTGATGCTGGCAATTGGGATATGACAAAAAGGCTTTTCCTTTAAGTGAAAAGGTAAAAAGTTATCTATTTAATAAGAAAAAAATTGTATGCTGAGGTTGCTAAGATCTACAGGAAGAACAAATCTATTAAACTGTGGCAAAAAAAAATTCCAAGTTTTCCTGTCACTCCTCAAAATCCAAGTTACGGCTACAGTATGTGACACATAGTTACAGTGTGTGACATACGGTTGGTTAAGACGGAAAAGGCATTAAATTTGGACAAGGTATTTTGAGACAGAGGTCATTCATGTTCACTTTCACTCAATATACTCTAATTGTTCTATTTTATTAATGTTGTTACTCTCTTACTGTGCCTAATTAATAAACCTTATAATAGGAAAAAAGCATAGTAGATATATAGAGCTCAGGACAATCTGCACTTTCAGGAATCCATGAGGGGAAGTACTTCGAAATATCCCCCATGGGTAAGGGGGGGGAACCACTGATACAGTATTTGCAAAGTACTTTTATTAACAACTGTACTCTCCATTAGAATGTAATAACCAGAAGGGCAGAACTCCTAGGTGTTATGCCCACAGTAACATTCTCAGCATCTATTTCTATGCTTAGCATGTAATACACGTTCTATGTTTATTGAATGAAGACAGCAAT
This sequence comes from Ovis canadensis, assembly GCF_042477335.2. Lineage (NCBI taxonomy): Eukaryota > Metazoa > Chordata > Mammalia > Artiodactyla > Bovidae > Ovis > Ovis canadensis. The sequence continues at coordinate 55,251,250 of NC_091245.1, forward strand.
TCTAGGTGACTTTTTTTTCATATATGCAAATGTTATTTAATTAACTGCCTTTATCACTGTAGGTCACTTCTGTATCTGTTTATTTTGCAGCAAAAAATAACACTGCACACAACCAATTATTGCTTGGTGCTCCATATTTTAGTTTCAATTAGTAAGTGGCTGATAAATGTGTTTAGAAATAAAGTTTATTAACCACAATTTAAACAATGATTTGTAACGACCATGCTACTTCTGAGAGTTCAGCGATTTTGGAATGTATCCTTCTACACGTCAAGATTTTTAATTACTGGATGAAAGAAGTCCAAAGTATTAAAACCAAGGAAAAAACATGCTTTTTATCAAAACCTTTAACCTTTTAGCGTGGTATTTACTGAATATTTTAATAAAATGCATAAAAAATAAAATGTAGAACATACCCATTTTCTTGTAGTACTCTTCCCAAGCCTTGGTATAATCAACCTGTCCAGCTGGAGCTGGATTCTGCTGATCTCCTTATTCAAGAAATACATAAAAAAATTATGATTAAGGTTTTTAGAAAGCAATTCTGGCCCTGCTGGGGTTGTTGTGTGTATGTGTGAGAGGAGTTGGGAGTAGTCTGTCATGGGGAATGAGAAGAGGGAAATGCTGTGTGGTAGTGGCATCCTTGCTGGTGCCAAAGACCCACCCAGGATTCTGGGGGAACAGAGATAGTGGGCAGAGAGATGGTCTATCTATTTAGAAGAGTAGTTACACTGAGCATATAAGTAAATTCATGGGTCAAATAAAAAAACACACTGAAGACACCAGGTCTTTCACCATGTATAAGCATGGAAAACAGAAAAGCTAGGAAAAAACTTTCAAGTCTTAGAATAGAATTGCAGGTTATATGAATGTACAGTTTAAAAAATATATACACATATGGATATTTATGTATTTTTATATGTATGCAGGGAGAAGGAAATGGCACCCCACTCCAGCACTCTTGCCTGGAAAATCCCATGGATGGAGGAGCCTGGTAGGCTGCAGTCCATGGGGTCACTAAGAGTCGGGCACGACTGAGAGATTTCACTTTCACTTTTCACTTTCATGCACTGGAGAAGGAAATGGCAACCCACTCCAGTGTTCTTGCCTGGAGAATCCCAGGGATGGGGAGCCTGGTGAGCTGCTGTCTCTGGGGTCACACAGAGTTGGACATGACTGAAGTGACTTAGCAGCAGCAGGTATGCATGCATGTAAATTCATTTCCTAGCTCTGCACACTGTATGGAGCTAGTAGCAATAACACCTCAGTGGCAATGAACACAACTATTTAGCTTCTAAATATCATCATCTACTAAAAAACATCAGGGCTCCTTGGAAAAATGGTTAATTCAAGGGCTGAAGCTCCAAAAGCACAAAGCAAGCATCTAATTGTGCAAGAAAGCAGGGAAGTGCTGAAAGAGCTGACAGGCATGTCGAAAGAATACAGGAGCCATCTTGAAGGTGCTCCTGACTGGCCAATCCTAGGGTAATCTGGCTAAGTTTAAAATATAACCTACTAAATCCATACTGACATAAAGATATAGAAAGAACAGGAAACCTCTTTCTTATAGTAAAATACCACCTAATAAATGTAGAAAAATGATGGAAGTAGAAATTATCATATTTGTAATTGAATTAGGTAGGTACTATCAACGAAGGCTAAGGCCTTCAATGAGGAACAGAATCCTAAGTTCAGCTGAGAAATCTTGTAAAGTTTTCTAAGGAAGTTTAGCTTGTGCTGTTATGTTTTGATCAGAAAGGTAATTTCTCTTTGCTCTAGCAGTTTTATAATTTGTACTAGTTCTTTATTTTTGTTCTCATTTGTTTAAAAAAAGTTAAAATTATAAATTACATCTAATCAAACTGAACTGTAAAACTTCTACTGTGTCTAAGGAAATCAATAAAATTATCCCACTTGTCCTGCCAAAAAGAGAACAGAACAGTGGTATAATCACAGTATAACTCTCCTGCTGCTGCTCTACCTCTCTAGACAGTATTAATTTCAAAGAGAAAAATGGTGATTTTATAGAACCTTAGCAGACCTCATTCATTTTTTTGCAGTATTCTTGCCACATTGTATGTAAGCTGGAACCCTGATCATGACCTCATCTTCATGAGAAAAGGTTGAAGGGACCTATGGTTAACCCATAAGCCTCTCACAAAAGGTCTGTACTCTTTTCAAAGAAAAAGATAGGAATTATTTTTGACTAGTGAGAAACTGTTGGAACAATTAGTGAAATGGAGTAAGGGCTATGCCTTGGGATAGTAAAAAGAATCAGTGTTGATAAACTGATTTTGAATGCAGTGTGATGGTTACATGTATTTTTTGAGAAACACAGAAAGGAGTACTTAAGAGTAATGGGCCATTGAGTCTACACTTTGGTCTTAATGATTCTGAAAAAGACTAATGACAATAGATATGGACACATAAGATAGGGTAATGGAACAAACAGGGGAGATACACATTTAATAGCTAGGTTATCTGGATATTCTTGGTAATGTATCTTACAACTTTTATTGGTTTAACAGTTATCTCAAAGTAACTTGTTTTTAAAAACCGAAGGCTACTTACTTAAGCTATTAACTGAGTATTATAAATATGGGGGTATTATACACTGATGTACTTCATATATAATTCCAAACACAAGTTTTCACTTTCTATATAAAAAATAAATTCTTTAGTTACCATAGTTACCTTGTCCATTGGTTTGGGTTGTAGTTGGTGCACCAGCAGGAGCTGCAGGTGGTGGCTGTGCTTGTTGCTGATAATAGTGAGCATAATAAGCAGCCCAAGCTGCTGAATTTGGATCCGTTCCTGTTTTAGCTAGAATAAACAAAAGTTATACATTTGAATCTAAAATCCAGTCATTAATCACACACACACCTGTCTCTAGCAAATAAACAGAATCCCAAGTTCACTGGACATTAAAAAATAGTAGGTGGAAACTTCCAAATTCTATTATTTTTACTACCATATTATTTTAGAACACTGAGGCTCAGATAAGTTCCTAGAAACTTAGCTTGTGGCAAAGTTGGGATAGGAATGAAGATCTTTTGGTTTCAAATCCAATGCTTTGTCTCAAACTATCCTGTGTGGTTTTCCTAAACCAGGTTTGCCTCAAGCACAGCAGTCCTTATGAAGAATTTCCAGGAACTAGCCCATACAAGAAACAATTATTCTATAACTATGAACTATCCTATCTTCTTTCAATGAAGAGCCAATTAAATCTTGGAAAATGAAATTGAGATTAGCCATATCTCATCTCATCATATTCCAGTGATTATCCTAAGAGATAAATTTGATGTCACTGTCCTATTTGAAATTATTTCCTGCTGTCTTTAGGACTAATAAAACTTTAAGGACAGCATACCATTCAATGTTTTTACCAAGATATTTGGACACCCTGGCTTTTACTTTCCTTTCCAGCCTCTCTCTGCTGTCAGCATCTTTCCAACACTCAAGGTCTGAACACAGTAAACTGGCTGTATTTTTCAAGTCATCATGCTCTTATCTGGGCCTTTCAGCATGTTACGCTTCCTCTGCACTTGACTGACCCTCACTCAATTTTTCATAAAAAACTGATGCATTAACAGAATGGGACTTTTCAGTCAGAAATAGAAATCCTCTGATTCTTTTATACTTGGAAGTATCATAGGATGCTATATCTTTATTAGTTTATATCCTCAAGAAAAATCCTGGTAATTTCCTTAATCAGTCTATATCTATATGAAAACCAGTCTACACATATGACTAATACATACCAAGAACTTACTAAATTCATTCAATATAATATTCATTCATCATTTTATAGATAAAACAGACTTAGAACGATTCAAAACTTGCTTGCTATCCCATAATTAGTAAGTTGTAAGAGTAGGACTTATTCAAGTCTCTTACCTTCTGAAGTCAAAGTTATGGGACTTACTACACAAATCTTTCATAATCCATTGATTTTTTTATAGGAAGACTTAATACAGAGAATACTGACTTTATTGTCAATACAGGGCCACATTAAAATACCAGGGTATTTAACACAAAATCACAATTTCATTTAAATAAAATATTTTGGTTTTACAAGCAATATCTAACCCTAGATGCTATCTTTTAGCTAAATGGTTAAGTAACTTCTTTCCCAAAGGCACTACTGAAAGCCACATTCAGTAATACCAATTCTTAGGAGTGGTGACTTCACCACTACTCCAAGTGGGAAAATGAGATTATAGTAGAGACCACCTCTTTTTTAAAAAGAGCAAAGGAAGATCCGCTTTTACTTTCTATACAGAGATATTCAAACATATAAACCATCTTTTTTTTCAGTAGCTTGAATGAACAGAAAATTAAGTTATATATAATTTTTGATATTTGGTCTTCATCAGCAACTCTCACTTCAACGGCATGGCCTCATACAAGGACATCAACCTTTCTAGGCATAAAGAGTATATGAGGAGCTACAGTTTTTTTTTTTTTTTTGAGAACAAGTGCTTTACGACGTTGTGTTGGTCGGGGCCACTTCTTATTCCCATCATTTCTTTCAATCTTACTACTTACCTGAACAGAGCATCTAAATAGGTGCAATCCTACAGATTCAAGTTAACCAATATAAATCTGCCCCTTAATTTTCTCAGTCTCTTCAGTGGTGTGATTCCTCAGCTTAGTAACACCATGCCTTAGCTTACAAGAGGGAAGGAAAAGTTCTTCCATTCTTTAACGACTAACTTTTAGACTATTATACAATAAATCATATTTGACCTTTCTTCTGATAAGTCCTTCTATTAACAGCACAGTATTGCTAACACTTCTGCTACCTACCCTCTTCTGCTACAGAATGTAAATTCATTACTCATACTCAGATGTCAGCACACTTCTTGAATGTGTGACACTTGAGGTTATTTGCTGTCATGTTGTATCATCATATTCCAAAACGCATACCTCTTATCATTACAAAGAGCATGAAAAATCAAAGTGTGTGTCACTCAGTAGTGCCTGACTCTATGTGACCCCATGGACTGTAGTCCACCAGGCTCCTCTGTCCATGGAATTCTCCAGGCAAGAATATCGGACTGAGTTGCCACTCCTTTCTCCAGGGGATGTTCCTGACCCAGGGATTGAACCCAGGTTTCCTGTATTGCAGGTAGATTCTTTACAGAGTACCAAAGGCATACCTCCTATGAAATTAAGTTATGTTAAAATATAGGACCACTCTCATATACTAGAAATGTTTAATAAAGTTCACTAAAATAATCTTATTCAAAACAATTTAGCTGTTTTTTAAAATATATATATGCACTAGTATGAAAAGGAATCCTTAATTCAGTACCTTCCCTGAAACTATTCCAGTGAAAAGGTACACAGTAGGTGAGAAAAAAGGATCATAAAAATTACTGGTTTCAATGAATTCTCTCTTTGACTGTAATGGAAAGTAAACTACAGGGTAGGAAAAGATTCAAGAATAGGATAAAATGTAACAAATGCATAAATCCAGATCTGAACAGAAAATAATCTTTATCTAAATGAATTTTAAGAGTTCCAACATGCAGATATTTAATACAGGCCTGACTTTTACTAATATATGAAGTTATCATATCAGGAATACTAAAATAGACAACTTGCATATCTTATTTGAGAATCTATAAGTTTAATGCCAAAGTATTAAACACTTCAATTGACTCACATAATTTTGTAAACAAATGTACATTATTCTTTCAAGGATAATGTCACAATTTGATGGCACTAGCATCTAAAACCTAACACACTGTACCTCTTCCTATAGCTTTGGCTTTTAGCATTCAGCTGCATCATTTTAGAAACAGAGAAAGCCAAATGCAGGTAGAAAAAGACTCATGAAAACAGACCATATTCACAACAGTCTTATTTGCTATAGTAGAACCAGAAGCTAACACTCCTGCTAAAGGAGTGAAACAAGTGCAGAGAATGCACATAATATAGAATCAACACTAGGAATACCTAATGAATGTAACAGGAGTGGCAAGCAGAAACACAGATTATATCAAATGATACTCATCTTTTACCTGGATCTGGAGGGGCTTGTTGCTGCCAATGTGGATATGCATTTCCCCACCCTTGGGGAGCATAAGGGGCTGGAGGGCCACTGAAAAGACAGAAATCAATTTAAAAATACAATTTACCAAAATCTGTAATTTTTGAGAAAAAGCCAAGAGCAAAACTCAAAACTTACTGAGGAGCAGGGCCAGGCGGTCCTGGATTATAAGGTGCAGGGTTATATGGTCCCATTGGAGTTCCTGGTCCAGGAGGCCCAGGAGGCCCATGGGGGCCAGGGACACCATGGGGCCCATGGGGTACAGGTGGCCCTAAAGGATTTACTGGGCCCTGCAAAAAGACAAAAATCACAAAGACAATAAAGGTTAAACATTTCAAAGGTCAAATAACCTTTCGTCCGCAAAGACCTGTTACATTTATCTTCTACTCTTTTCAGACTACTCCCTTTTCCATTATTTCCCTTTCCTTGTACAATTCTTACTCTTACTATTCCTTTATCATCTTAATCACAGAAGCTTACCAAACATCAAGTTCTTTCCTTTACCTCTTCTCTCTCTGCATCAACTCTACATCTACTCTAACATTAATCAGAGAAATATCTTAACAACATGGTGTAATGGCTGATGAATACTTTACCAATAATGAATACTAAACCAATAATATTTAGCAAGTTCTTCTTCAACAAAGTAGCCTTTCTCCTAGCCCTTCTGTCACTGAACCGCTTTTGAATCAATAATTTCATTTTCTCCCTTACCCTTTATCATAATTTTCTAAATACAACAAAGGTTTCCTTTTAATTGATTAAGCCACAGACTATTTCATATCCATTTCATGTTACAGCATAATTAATAATGCTTAGTTGATTCCTTTTTGATAACCCAACTTGTAGGGACAACTAGATTCACCTGCTCTAAAATAAAATACTGTTAGTACCCACCATGTCACAATTTGGACAAAAATGCTTAATCTATATTTGGTTGTCAATTTTCTCACAATAAAGCTAAACTTCATCACTTTTAAAATCCCTTTATTAACATTATCCCTCACTTCTATTAGCCATAACCTATCCTTTCCAAACAGTAAAAGAAAAAAAAAAAAAAGATTACTGGAAAAAAAGTAGCAACATTTTATAGGGCAGGCACACTTTAAGTGATAGACACACATACTTCAAACATTGCATCCCTATAACCCTATAAGGTAGGTATAATTATCCTCACTTTCAGAAGAACGAGAGGCAAAAAAAAGTGTAAATATCTTCCTCCAAGATCACGCAGTCAGTAAATGACTGACAGTATTTTGAACCTAGACAGCTTGACTCAGGAGTCAATGTTCTTAATTGCTTTTCTAGAACAACCTGTCTTGTATGTTCATCAATCCAAATGCAATCCTAATTTTGCTAATGATAGCTAAATCCAAAACCAAGGAGCACTAATCATTCTTCTGGCATCAATTCTTGCCATTACTGAGTCCAACAATTATTTTCCTCATGTTTTTGAACAATTACACTTATTCTCCTTATCAGACAACTTAGAATATTTGTGTATATTTTTAAGGTATTCTTAAATGTCTTTTCTACATCTATTTTTGTTTTCCCAAGCATGGAGAAACACCTCATTCAGAGCATGGCAAACATTAAGGAGAATTTTCCTAAGATATTCCAATTACTAATAATAAATTAAGAAGCTCCCTCACAATGTTAATTCTTCACAGTAAAATAAACATAGTAAAGCAGTATTTTGGGGGGCTCCAAAACCACTGCAGATGGTGACTTCAGCCATGAAATTAAAAGATGCTTGCTCCTTGGAAGAAAAGTTATGACCAACATAGATAGCATATTAAAAAGCAGAGACATTACTTTGCCAACAAAGGTCTGTCTAGTCAAGGCTATGGCTTTCCCAGTAGTCAAGTACGATGTGAGAGTTGGACTATAAAGAAAGCTGAGCACTGAAGAATTGATGCTTTTGAACTGGTGTTGGAGAAGACTTTTGAGAGTCCCTTGGACTGCAAGGAGATCCAACCAGTCCATCCTAAAGGAGATCAGTCTTGAATATTCATTGGAAGGACTGATGCTGAAGCTGAAACTCCAATACTTTGATGGAATTTTGCCACCAGATGGGAAGAACTGACTCAGTGGTAAAGACCCTGATGCTGGGAAAGATTAAAAGCAGGAGAAGGGGGTGACAGAAGATAAGACGGTTGTATGGCATCACCGACTCAATGGGCGTGAGTTTGAGTAAACTCTAGGAGTTGGTGATGGACAGGGAGGCCTGAAGTGCTGCAGTTCATTGGGCTGCAACGAGTTGGACACGACTGAGCGACTGAACTGAACTGAAAGCACTACTTCCTCATTATTTTCAAACTCGGTTAGGCATCAGGATCACATAGAACATTCTTAAAAATTAGACACTGGGCCCTACTGCAGACATTCTGAACTACAATCATATGTTACGTGTCAAAATGTAAAGCACACAAGCTGTCTACATTCCAAATTCCCCTAGATGACTGTCTGGAGCCAGTCTAAGAAACAGGATAATTGGATAATGTAGAGTTCTACTTTAATGACTGGGGAGGCATCTGATTCTTCTTTGCCTCACCAAGGTTGCCCTTAATAAATAGTAAGGAAGTAATAACAGTCACCAAGTAAGTCCTTAATAATAGTGACTTCTGGTTAACTATCTATACCTTTTAGTATTTTTCAAACCCTCTACTAACCCTAATGTTATAACTCAAGTAATGTCATCTTGTCTTATTTACCCACACTCCAGTACAAAATTTTGAATACCTGTAACCAACTTTTTTTTTTTTTTTTTACTGCTGGACAATCTTTTCTATAGTGTTAGGTATCTGTTATGTGATTGGATCTATAGTTTTAGAGTAGAAATTAACATATTTCTTATAGGAATGTATGAATTAATGTCTTATTTAACTAACAGAACCTGTGCTAACAACAGGAAGTTTAAAGCATACTCACACCAATCTTTTCTTCTATGAGTTGCCGAGCATAGTCTATTTGCTGTGGAGTGCCACGAATTGTAAATAACTTCATATTAGGATCTGCATTAGGTGGAGGATTTCTCTGAAGTTCTATTCTTGCACCAGACTGTTGGCTTATGCTTTTTATGGTTTCACCCCCTAAAATCAAAACACAGTAATTTCTTTAAAGATTCATAGGATACAAGTGGAGCTACTCAAAAGGAACTGGTTACAATTAAGGAAGTTTTGAACAGTATCCCATCTGCCAATATGCTATCAGGAGTTTCCATTTATTCTACACTTTAAATCAATTTATATAATATATAATCAATCATAATCATACATTTTAAAGTTTTAACACATAACTTAATATGCCTGTAGCCAACCTTAAAATGAATTATCATATCAACACTTGGTTCAAAGAAATTGCTTTTATAAGCAATGAGGAGCTAACACAATGACTTAAAAAGTCAAAAATTTAAAAATGTGTCAGGAAACAGCAAAGTAAACGAAAAGAGTCAAATCATTTTCCAGGTGAGAAGAAAAGTTTTTTACACTAATAATTAAACTGCTGAGCCTCTTCTCTAGAAACCAATGTGATTCAAATCCCACTCTAGATTTAAGTACATATAAGGCCCTTAATTTAGGCTTTAGCTGTTACATAGCAGCATAAGAACACTTTGCTACTAAAATACAGCCAAAGAAAAATCATTGCTATTCATCTACAATAGCAACAGAAATAGCATCCAGAAAATCAGAATAAGCATTAAAATTTTAACCATACATTAATAGTTTTAAATACATTGCCTTTTCCTATTATTAATCCAGTTTTCCCAGTTGGGACAATGAAATTAAATTCCTGTAGTCCACCAGGTGGTCCCATGTTCCAGTTGCCTTGACCTCTACCTCTTCCTCGACCACCAGGTCCAGGTCCACCAGGATTACCAGCCTAAAGGGGGCAAAGACAAAGTTAGAAGAGTCAGAAACTCTTCTTTCCACAATAAAATTAATGCATGTCTATTTTCCTCAACTTTCATTTTCCTAAATCTTAAAGTTAGAGAAGCTAGGGGACGCCATCCACCCCCAAATCAACAAACCACCATCACCTTTTATTTTTTACTGTGGTGAATAAACTAGTGCACTTATGCAGCTGCCCTCTTGCTCCAAAATGTGTACCTTAAAGCAATTTAAACTTCCTAGCAATTAATACGGGGGAGAGTGGTGGGCTGCTGTCTATGGGGCTGCACAGAGTAGGACACGACTGAAGCAACTTAGCAGCAGCAGCAGCAGCAATTAATAAAGTTTCATCAAACAGATTTTGATTTAAAAACTATGAAGGGGAACTTCCACACTTAATGAAGGAAAATATTGTTTAATGAAAACAAAACAATGAAAATATTAACATTCTATCAAACCTGAACACTTCGAAGAAGGTCTGTAATAATTTCCGCAGCATGCTGACATCTGTCTGGAGGTCCTGTTATTTGTGCTATTCTATCAGGTGTTGTTCCATCATCTTCAAAACAATGAAACCAAATTGGATTAATTTAACATTAAATTAATGAGCATTAAAAGAAACTGCCAGCAATGCTTAGAAAATTAAACATAAGTACTCACCTGGCTTAAACTGAATTCGAACACCAGCGTCATTTTGTATTTTTTTAATCATCTCTCCATTTCTTCCTATTACAATGCCAACAGCAAATCTTGGAATGGGAACCTTATGCAAAGAAAACTAAGTATTAGGAAAGCCATTTCCTAAAAAATGTATCTGCCGAAAACCACAGAAGCACTATATTTATATAGAAGAGATTAAAAAGATACAAAATACACTGTATTCTAAGTTGAAAAGTTGGGGAGGGGACAATACAATGTTAGAGAAGGCTATGTGACACAAAACAGCAAAACTCCTAGTTTATTTATGGACTATCATGCAATCATTTCTGAATTGGTATTTTTACTTACATCTATTCCTTCATTTCCTCCTATTCTTGACCCATACTCATTTCGAACTTCTCTGAAACCACCTTGATCACGAATTAACTCTAACACCATCTCCTTGGCTTGCTGAAGTAGAAAAAAAATTACCCAATTTAGGAAGCGTGTCTCAAAACACTGTAATTATTCACACATGTTTTACCCACTGCTATCCAACCCAAATCCCCCTCTGTAAAATATAAACTTAAGTTTACTTGAACTTTGTATGGGTCTCCTGTAATCCTAAGAGGTTTGTCAGCACCAGTATTCTGAGGTCCATCTTGGATCATAACCATTTTAACTCCAGCCCGTTCCTGTTAATTATAGAAATCAGATATATTAACAAAACAGGAGGAGGAGGAAACAGGCTTCAAAATAGAAAGTTTTACACAGTAAATACCTGAAGTTGTTTAATAGTCTCTCCCCCTTTTCCAATAACTAATCCTGCTTTGCTAGCTGGAATCATGATTTCTTGAACTGCATTTCCTGGTCCATCACCATGATGGAAGCCAGGGGCTGGTCTTCCTTTTTCAACAATCTGGTCCAGTAACCGTTTTGCTGATCTATTAACAAATTAATAGTCAATACAAAATAATCAGGTATTTCGTCCATCCCAATTCAGATTTAGGTGGCCTAAAAGTAAATTTTAAAAATTCAAAGAAAATATCATCCATATAAAAAACTGAAACCATGCAATAAATTTTCCAGATATATAATCTTCAATATTTTTGAGAACAGTATGAAACTTCCAAGAAGACATACCCTACTTCTAAAGTTATCTCAGAATAAAGCTCATTCATCCAAAAATTAAATGATGCATTTATTTTTAAAACTTTACTTTGGTTACTCATGTTAAAATTTATTTGTTCATTTAAAAAATAATTTAAATATGTCAACTATATATGCCAGGTACTATTCTAGGTTGGGGTTACAGCACTGAAATAACAGTTAAGGTATTTTTTGATGTGGCTTAACTTTATTAAATAAGTAAACACAGAAGGTTAAATAAACAACTCATCTGTTAAGTGCTATAAAGAATATTAAAGCAAGATAAGAAGGACAGATTGTATGTGTGTGTGAAAGGATGCTATTTTATGTAAAATAGATGAATGAGGAATTCCCTGGCAGTCCAATAGTTAGGACTCTGCATTTCCACTGCAGTGGGGCATGAGTCCAATCTCTGGTCAAGCAACTAAGATCCGGGCAGCTGCACAGTAGTGATCAAAAAGTAAATAAATGAAAATGAACAAAAACTTTACTGATAAGGAGACATTTAAGCCAAGACCTGAATTAAGTACAGGAGTGACTATGAAAACATCTGAGGGAAAAACATCCCAGGGAGAACTAGAAAATGCAAAGGATTCAAATGAGAAGCATTCTTGGTGTCCTGAAAAAATAGAGAAGAGGCTAAACAGAAAAGAGGCTAGAACAGAGTGAGCTGGAAGAATAGCAAAATATGCAGTGAGAAAGGTGGAAGGGAACCTGAGCCATGATAAAGACACTGACTTCTACTGTAAATGGGAAAGCATTAGAGGGTTTTGAACAAAGTAGTATATGAACTGACTCACATTTTAAAAGGATCAGTGTGGCTGTACTATAATCAGACAAAGCTAAAAAAACAAAAAACCTGAAATACCTTGCAATAATACAGGCAAATGGTGCCAGAAATAAGGTGACATGGAAGGTGGCAAGAAGAGGCTGAATTCTAAATAAATTATGAAAGATAAAATGACCAAGGGTTGCTTATGGATAAATGAATCATAAAAGAAAGATAAAATATTAGAACAGTTGTCATACAATGAAATGAGATGAATTAGACAAGTAAAAGTATGGACTGGAAAAACAATGATTCTGTTTTTAACAAGCTAAACTTTGAGATGTATACTGAGGAAGCAACAGGATATATACATCTGGAATTTAGAGAAAGAAGTCAAGGCTGAAGATTCAAGCAGTGACCACTTATCCAATTTTTTAGTAAGAGACCTGAAAAATAGAAATGTGGGGTTCAAAGATGGTTTTATGTTCAGTTAAAGGGATTTTTTTAAAGCATGTTTATGTGCTATTAGAAATTTTCTAGAAAAGGGGAAAAGTAAGTGCAGAAGAAAAGTTGGTTCAACTGCAGGGACAACATCCTTCAGGAAGGAGGGACTGGAACATGATTTTCATACTTACTGGACAGACTCGGGTGTTCCTGTTAACATACAAGACCTTTCTGGAAGGCCACCACTGTCTACAATGAAAAACAAACAAAAATCTTAGGCCAAGAACAGAGTAACAGCATCGTTTTCACTAAAAACTTTAAAAATGCTAGTTATCTTGTGACTTTGAAAATTACAGCAAGAGAGTAACATTACCAGGAGCTATCTGTATTTTACATCCAGATTCCTGTTGTATGCGTGAGATCTGTTCACCTCCTCTGCCAATTACTAGTAAGAAAAAAGAAAATTATTTGCTGGAAGGTTTTAAAGTGTATTTTGAGTATGTCTTTTCAAAGCTTCAAAAAAATTAGCTTACTTACTAAATCCAACCATTCCATCTGGAACTTTGTATTCTTCAGTCATTACAGACCTGCTAAGAAATGACAGAAACTAACAATTTTCTTCGAAGAAACATAATTTATTTACAAGTAAAAATAAACATAGAAATCTAACAGCTTCTAAGAGCTTAAACTAAGTTTGTAGGCACACACTTAAAATACTCAAAAGTCAAAATATGAGGCCTATGTAGCTAAAAAAGCAGTTGGGGTGAAGTTCAGAAGTATCATTTTAAGTTATTTTAATCACTTTAGTTTTTCCAAAGGGTGGCTAATTCCACCAATCCTTCCAAAGTATAAATGTATCTCACTCAAAAAGAGAACTGATCATCACGATTACCTATTTGAGTCAAAGGCTTTAAAGGATTCACACACACATACATACATGTATATTCACTATATACTAACTTGGTTATATTTCACATTGAATTCAACTAAAACTTGCAAAATACTCTTAGAAAAGCTTTTATTTTACTATACCTTTGCTGCTGATGCATTGGTGGTAACTGTGTTCCAAAAGCTACCAAAAAATTAAATGAAATACAAATTATTTTATTTAAATTGACAGATGTTTAACAATATCATCATTTAAAGCAATTCTACAATTTTCCCCTGACATAAGACAACATCTTGAAAAGAATAAAATTTTACGCAGAATACTTAAATCAACAGTCGGCAAGAAACTCAGTGAAAGGGCAGACATTATTAGCAATAGCATTAAAAAATATCCTTTTCAAGTGTTGTTAAGCCAAGATTAAGAAATGGAATTGTAACACTTATGTTCACAGCAGCACGACTCACAATAGCCAAGACATGGAAACAATTTAAACGTCTGATGACAGAAGAATGGATAAAGGAAGACATGGTATATGTACAGAGTGAAATACTATTAACCATAAAAAAGAATGAAATATTGCCATTCACAGGAACATGGATGCAACTAGATATTATCGTACTAAATGAAGTCAGAAAGAGAAAGACAAATACCACATGATATCACTTATATGTGGAATCTAAAACATGACACAAATGAATCTATCCAAGAAATAGACTCATAGGCAGAGAAGAGACTTGTGATTGGTGGAGGGGGGGTGTTGGTGGAGGGATGGAGTGAGAGGTTGGGGTTAGCAGATACAAACTATACATATATATGGATAAGCAATACGTTCTTACTGTACAGTACAGGGAACTATATTCAATATCCAATGATAGACCATAATGGAAAATATAACAACTATCTATCAATTAAAAAGTGGGAGTTATAAAACAAATTGAATACATAAAATGATTAGCAACCAAATCTTATAATATATACACTGCCTTAACAGAAGTGGAAGATTATAAAGATCGAAGGTGTATCTTTACAAATAAATTCATTCAAAAAAAATTTATGGCCTTCAAATAACTTCAAAGATACCATAAAACACAGGAACAAAATTGTTATCAAAATCTAGTTTTTAACCAAATTTAAAATAAGTACTTACAATCATTTTGAGGAGCAACTTTCTTAGCATCTGGCTGATCTGCAAAATTAAAGAGTCTTTTAATTTTCTGCCAATAATATAAGACTCAGCTCCCCCATACCCAATCAAGAACACCAATATAAACATTTATGGAAGTAGCTGAGGGTATGGTTTATCATTTGAACCAAAACCACCAAAACTCAGCCCAAACACTTAGGAATCGAAACAAAGAAAACTGCACTTCTTTCATGCTCTTCATGTTTAAAAGATGCACAGACATTAAAAGAAAATTCTTTTACTGAATCAAATCACTGACCTTAATGTATGTCAATCACTTTAGAATGATACAACAAAGTATTTAGTCCATTAGTTAGCAAAACATCACATGCTAAAGTCTAATGATGCTTCCCACTGTAGGAACTGAAGATTGGAAGGAAAAGAACCTATCAAAATGTGAAATTTTGACATATCAAAAGCTGAGTGTACCTGACAATGAACACAAAGCTATGCAAAATAAGTTAAAAAAAAAAATCACATTACAAGGCAATCTCAAGCTAAACTGTTCTACTGTTCCTAACCAAACATTTCACAGCATAAACTTCAGCAGAAACTCAACAACTACATGACTTCATCTTTATCTACATCCTTTACACACATGAATACAATGCATACCTTAGAATAGGCAACCTACAGCTCAAAGTACTACATTCTCCTCCCCCCTTCAAACTTAAATGATTAAACATCAGAATGTTGTGCAGCAAAAATTCAGACACATAATCCAAGAAATATTTGTGTCCATTTAAGAATCCACTGGTTTATTTCACGTTTACATACTGAACACAGGTAATAAATAAAAATTCCTGCCTTTAAAAGGAGAGGGCATTCCCTCCCAGTGTGTTGTACTGCTCGGACTTGTCCAAGAGCCATCTACACATAAAATAAAAAGAATACATTACATACAACATCTGAAGCATCATTAGCTCATTTTTTTTTGTATATTAAAACCTCACTATAAATGTGAAAGACACTTAAATAAAAGGAAACCAAGTACTCCTGATCAAAAGCTACAAATACATTCTATAAGCTCATTCAGAATCCTCCTTTAAAAAAGAATAAACGGGCAAAAAGAAAATGTATCAAAATTCATACATCAAATCTAAAATAAAAAATACGTGCAGACGTCTAAGTTCAGAAGCTTCAACAATTATGTTTTTTTAAAAAAATACAAAGCACTGTATATCTACTGTTTTAAGCCACATTTTGAGTTAAACCTGAAACACAAAACAAGGTACTAAAGCAAACAAAAAGGTAACAATGGTATAACCTGCAACACACAAAAGTAGCAAACTATATAGCAACTTCAACCTTTAAAGTGAAATCTAAAATAACAAAGTAATGAGAATATAGCATCTCAGATTAATTCATGTATGATGAGAAAAACCAGTGAAATGTTTCCTAGACTTTTACTTCAGTATATTAACAAGTTGTCTGTGCAAACTATCAATCTGGCACAATCCTAAAAGAGGGAAAATGATGTTCTCTACTAAGACAAAACTGACTGGTTAACTCAAATTTTACCTACCTTGTTTAGGTCTCTTTTTACCCCCTCTCCTTCTGAGGCCAATATAACCCTTACAATTTTAGGAACCTTATGATAAAAGCAATGTTTCAAAAAAAGAACACTTGAAAGATTACTTCAACTAAACTCCGTGTAAAACAATTTAAAATATTTATGGCTATAACTTACCTCCATCTTCCAAAGGTCTTTTTTGTCCCCCATAACCATAGTCATTTGAATTCAGTGACGTACCAGCATCACCTCCAATTTTTGCTGCAATCTTAAAAAACAAAACACATCATCAAGGACAACATCATAGCTTTAACTATTCAGAACGAAATTCCCTCACATATGCTAAATATCTATCATGTAAGAAAATTAACTTGATAGACAAAATAATTCAATTTATATCATTAATAACTTCAGACAGTTACCTGAAAATTTCTGATGTATCTCTATAAAAACAAAGAACTAATCAATTAGGAATCTTTAGAAGACTGACTAAAGAACTTTGAGGAAAGTCGGACTCCTAATTCTGTCTTCTCCATGACCATGTGTTGGCTGGCAGAGAGAACAGCATATGAGATGCTAAGGCTATGCTGTCTAACAAGGTGTAAAACGCCAGTCACATCTGGTCAGCGAGTACTTGATATGTCTAGTCCAAACTGAGATGTACTTCAAGTGTAAAAGACACCCTAAGTAGTGAAACTGTGGAACAAATACAAAGCATCCGCCAAATTTTTATACTGAATACAATAAAATGGCAACATTTTAGATATGTTGAGTTAAAATATGTTACTTGCGTAACACTTCTGGACAATCTTTTTCTAAGGAAATGTGGAGGTGTGGGGGAAACCTGGGAAGTTGTACATCTATTATAGAACCACATTCTGGGGCAAACGTCATGTAAGAAATACCAGCCTCACAAGTGAGGCAAAACCAGGGGATATTTATGGCATTTTTCTATGAAAAAGGAAATGGAACTAAAATTGCTGAGTGCCAACAGACCAAATTGTCTATCTGTAATAAATGTTTTATACTCATTTTGTCACTGAATCACCACAACAATTCTATGAGATAGAGTGCTTATGAGATAATCATTTTACAACTGAAAAACATCTCAAGAGGCATAGTAAGTCAATGGTGAAGTTCCAATTTCTACAGAGCGCCACGGAAATTACTAAAAGGGTAGTCACCAAAGATGGGTGATGCACTGATGCTATCCTTTGAATTTTGAGTATGTTTGAAATTTTCTATAAAAGTTAAAGAGAAAATGAAACTTTTGATGACTGGAATTCTTCCAAAGAAAGATCTTGATGTGGAACTAAACTAAGTGCCTCAAGCTTCATTATAACTAGAAAACTGTGAAGGATAAGTGTATTTAATAACCTGAATTCAAAATGTATCACATAAGTCCTGATACTTACATTATCTGTTCCCATATACCAAATATATTTCCTAGGGTCCCCAGATTTCCCTTTTTCTCATCTGTAAATGCAAATACCCACTACAAAGCATATTAGGATTAAATAAAAAAATGCTTGATAACAGGTATATATTTCTTGATGCTATCTTAATCATCTTTCACTTTCTCAAAAGCGTATTTGTATATTTGATCTGATTAATATTATTTCTGAAAATTTTCCTCATCACACCTGAAAATTGCTTTTCCACTTCAGTTTTAAAGCAATGACCATCTGAACTGTTGCAAAGGAACTTAGCTGCTGGGCACTGATTTAAGGGAAGTATTTCAGGTCTGAGAAACAACAATATACATGAGGGAAATAGTTTAGGCTGGCAATACCTTCTGCAATTAGCTTTTATAAATACTGAGTTTGCAAAGCAGCACTCCTTGAACTCCAAGTAACTTCTGGATAGAAAAAGGATACTTAATTGGATATCTTCCCATTTATTGGATAGTTCTAAAATATCCAAATGAAAACTGATCATTAAGTTCACTCAGAAGAACCACTTAACACCATCTCAAAAATTCCAAACCAATACAAAAACATTGTGTGTGTTTAGATGCTTTGGTCCTGTTCAACTCTTTGCAACCCCATGGACTATAGCCCACCAAGCTTCTCTGTCCATGGGATTTCCCAGGCAAGAATATTGAAGTGGGATGCCAGGGATCAAACCCACGTCGCCTGCATTGGCAGGTGGGTTCTTTACCACTAGTGTCACCTGGGAAGTCCCCTTCACTAAAAACGTCAGTGAAAAGCTTTTAGTAAAATTACTACTATTCAACCAGTTAAATATATATTTGCTAGGTTACGTCACAGGATTACTTTAAGAGAAATAGTAATCCTTAAAATTCAACCTTTAGCTATATACAATTCTTATGAGACCAGGAGAACTAAGTGTAGGCAACTTCTTTGATTTTAATTTACAATAAAAATACGAGTGTTCTATTTGGACTCTCCTTACTTCTCAAAAGGGTAAATATTTTTTGTATTTTCGTTGTTTTAGCATTTCCCAACTTTCTTCATTGATTATTCCTAGAATCTAAGAATTTTGGAGTTGAAAGAAAATTTAAGAGATTCAGTCATACCACCCGATTTTCAAGAATAAAACAAAAAAACCACAAACAATAGCACACAAAAGATTGACTTTCAGAAGTAATTACCTAAATGCCCCAAATGACTATCTCCTAAGTTTCAGTCTACATGCTTCCTTAGGCTTTGGGGTCCAACCGTGATTTGGGGTCAGTGGTAATTCTGGTTTTACTGCTTTGTGTCCTTGCCAAATTTCCTTAAGCATTTTGTGCCTCATTCATCTTCTGTGTACAAAAGAGATAAATAGTTTCTCCACTTACCTTATAGGATAATTGTGGGAATTAAATGAATTAATACACATATGCTTAGCACAGAGACCTAATATGTAGCATATAAATTGCCAGTTACTATGAACAAGTCAGCACACTAGAATTTAACAATAATCCAGAGTTCACAAGACTTCAAATGTTTGGTTCAAAAATTTTAATAGCCTTTTATTTATACTGGCCCAAGACATACATTTTGAAAGAATGCAATTATTTTCAAAACAAAATTTCATCACTAATTCATTAAGATATGTTGATTCAATTTAATACTGAGTACCTACTATGGGAAAGATCCTAATGGATTGTTTCCATGTACCAGAAATGTGAAGAGGCTAGAAATATTACTAGGCTACCACTTTATTAATATTGTCCCCTCTCTATAGTCCCAAGTCTTTATTATCATAATCAAGCTTTGCTATACTATTTCAAAATATATTACTAAAAAAAGCCCCCAAAACAAAACTCTCAAATGCTGAAGAGAATAATGGTAAGTAAAAAGCCAAGAGTTCTATTTTATAAATTTTTCTTTTTATTCAAACATAATAGTCTGAATTACTTTCACAATTATCAAGAAAGAGACTTAAAGAATTGAGTACCTAACAACTGATTTAATAGTTTAGAGGGGAAGTGATGAGGGTTGATAATGTTGCTTAACCTGCGATCTACTTACTACTTGGTCTCAGATTTACTTCTATCTTCATATAACTTTAAGGGGAAAAAAGTAGATATATACTAATTTTCCAATGTTTCAAGGATAGAACTTGTTATCAGTGTGATCACTAAATATCTAGTCAAATAATTTCAATATCACCCTCCACAGATAAAGCTTGAAATACCCAAATATAATTTCTAAACTATACCGTTGGAAACCCTAGAGAAGCAATTTAGTGCCCTTGTGTTAGATTTAGCTCACAGATCTGAAAACTTCACATTAAAAATAAAACTATTTGAATTCTCTGGAAAAAAGACCGAGCTCCACTGCCAGATGGCAACAATCAGCTGGAGTAAATGCTACTAGCTTTAACTAGATAGGGTCCAGGGACACTAATCATTTGTGCTGCTTTCCCGCATAACAAAGAACTGTTCAGCTGAAATGCCAATAGATTTCCCACCAGTATGTAGCTCTTTGAAGGCAATAAGCTGTTCTTATACCTCTTCCTTCCAAAGAACATAGCATAATACTCTGGACAAAGAAAAGAAACTTAAGGTTAGATGGAGATTTTGGAAATACAATTCAGAATCCATTTAATATAAATAAGGAAAAAAGTAGTTCAAATATTAACCTAACTTGTTCCTTCAACCCAAACACCTTTCCCTATACTCCACACCTGAATAATCAGACAAGCAGCTACAACCAATATATATGGAAACATTCTCAAATACCACAAGAAGGGGCAATTCAACTCAAATGCTAAACTTGAGAATATCAGATTTAAGATCAGTTCTGTAGAAATAATCAAATCACAGAAAAGACACTTGTAAACTCTATTGCAGGACAAGAAATTCATAGTTTGAGGACAATTTCTATATTAAAAAAGCATTCTAACTTGGTAAGAAAGCATTCTAACTTGGTATCCACCTTCACTTTTTCTCACGTCATATTCCACCCTCCTTCCCCACCCAACTCTATCCTTCAACGACTTCACTCTATTCCCCCAAACCCCCATACCTTAGCGCATGCTGCTTCTTTATCCACTGGTCAAACTCTCATTCTTTAATGCCTTGCTTAAAATATCAGTCCTTTGGCAGTAGGGTACCCCACTCCCTTGTGATGTGTACAGTACCTGATTCACAGCAGAACTCTATAAATGTTTACAGAACAAATGGACGAATTAACAGTGCCTAAATCTTGTCTACGTTTTGAAAGCATTAGATACTACTACTCTTTTGCATTTGGTTCTTTGACTATATCATGGCTTCCTAGAAAGCAAAAAATCCAATTAACACATTTAAAAAATTCTCCAGTATCGAAGTATAGTGTATGGAACAAACGAATTCAATATGCTGCTTGAATAAATTAATTCCGGTTGAGTCTTCTCTAAAAACCCCTCTAACAGGGTTGCTGTCATTATATTAACGTTTCAGTCACGATTTTAAACACGTTCAGAAATAGTAAATAAAAACTAGGTAAACAAATCGAATAATTAGTGTTAATGGTACCCCCTGTTGACTACCTGGAAAAATTCTGATTATAAACAAGTACAGGTACATTTTTACTTACAATATGTTCACATTATTAAAATATGACCGATATGCTACATCACTACAGATTTTATGGATTCTGAGTCAAATGATCCTTTAATCCAACTAGGGGTTAAAAAGTAACTTAACGAAGTGAACTCCTAATGTTATCAAAACATACCACAAAATTGATTTCTGATTACCATTAGTTTAACACTGTATTCCAAAAATGTCTAGCATCTAATAAGCATCGTGTCACAAAGATTCTTACTTTTGCTTTAGACATAAGTTCATACCGACATCATACATTTGAAAATTACATGAAGGTAAAGTTCAAATTAAATCCTAGAGCACAACGTTACTACTTCTTTTCAACAGCTGCCGTTTGGGAAAGAAGTGCCTTCAGGGCTAATGTGCGCACCTACGTAATACAAAGAGTCCTTGGTCAGTTTACGACTCTGAACTGAGAGGCAGATTCAAACTGAAACTTCGGGTATTAAGGACCTGAAGCCATTTTGAGAAGAGGGAAGGAGCCAGAGAATACGCGTAAATCCCGCCCTGAGGAAGGATTCCAGCCCGGGATATTGTTGCTCCCTTAATTCTCTTCCTTCAATGTGTGAAAGTGAATGAAACCGAAAGATTAACTGCGGGAGAGTTCGAATGGGCTGGAAGCTCTAAAGACTGCTTTAATGACAGGTCCCTTCCCTTACGATGGCTCCTACAGACGGACCCTAGTCCTTTCCCAAACTCATTACTAGAAGCTTCCATACTATTGTGTAAAACTACGCGCGCTTTATCCCGTGGAAGTGGATGTTCACTCAGAAGAAAAGGAAATGCTCGAAAAGGAAATGCTCTTTGGAGAAAAAAGCGCGAGTACCGCAGAAGCGGGAGAACAACCTAAAGCCATCTTCGCAGAGCATGCGTTGGGGTTCAAAGTGGCACATACCCTATGAACACAAAACCCGAATTCCAGCTTCTAATCAGTATTACCAACGTGGAGAAACGTGAGTCTTCTCACATCTCAGAGGCCGGAAGGGCACTTCTTTCCTCTTCCTAACGCTCAAAGAAGTAGCGGCCTACTCAGCCAGCGGCCAATTACCGTGAGCTGTCGGGATCCCGCCGCGCGGTCCAGACTTACCTGCCGGGCTCTCTGCAGTGCATCTTTGAAAGCATCGTTAACTCCTCCACCACCACCGCCGCCGCCTCCGCCACCGGCTGAGCCAGAGGAGGGTGGAGGCACTGTTGAATAGTCTGCCATGCCTACACTACAGTGGCCGCTACCGATTCTTCCCAGTGACCTCTCAGCCAACTGCTAAGAAAGAAAGAAAATGGCGGCCGTCAAGCCTGTATCGCATTCTTGTGCGACCATCGTGCCGTAAAGGGGCGGAGACTGAGAGAAGAAAATCTCGCGAAGTTTTGAGGCAACGCGCGGGCTTGAGGGGTGAGGCTAGAAAAAGGCGAGGAGACATCGCGAGAATTGTCTTTATATTTCGCGAGAATGGGGTTTACTTTGGCACCGCCTCTTTGTGCATCCTAGAGCTAAAGTGGTACGGTTTTCCCACTTTGGTGGTGGGTAGAGACTCGCGGGCGACTGCGGTTCGCTTTAATTTTTGAAAGCTCGGAGGAAAGGAGTAGTGTCTTTTGGCCGCCGCCTCAGGGAGTAGAGTGGGTGGATTTTCCACCGAGGGTCATTCTGTTGTATCCTTGGGGAAGCAGGTGACGTCGACAGGCGCAACGGCGGCGCAACAGTGTCTCGAGAGCGCTGCGGCCGGGAGTGCGCCTGGAAGAGAGCGCGCCCCGGCCGCCGCGAGGTGATGCTGCCGAAAACGTCCGCCCGGCCTAGCGGCAACGCGGCCTGATTTTCAGGGTAGTAAAGTGTCCCTGTATTTTACTTCTAGATTGTCAGTTTGGAGTTTTATCACAAGCGGGGATGAATTCAGGCTGGAGGCCTTAGTTCTAGAGTTGATTTTACAAAGGTTTTGTGTAAATATTTTGGATGAGGCTGTGACGATATGATTGCTCATTTCTTTAATTTTTAGGAATGTGATTGTTCCTAAAATGTAGTTTTCGCCGGACTTGGTAACCTAATATCGTATGTAACCGTGGCCAGTTTTATTGAGGTCCTTATAGTTGAACAGCATCCATTTCTTGACAGAAATTCTTTGTGGCTTCTTGGCTTCTTAGAAATAGTGTCCCAAACCTGTGAGAACTCAAATGTAATTTATTGTCATCTGGGAGCTAGGTTGTATTGTTACGTATTTTCTGTTATCTTCAGTTACCAGGTAATTTCCTTTTGGAGCATATCGTCACATGTAATTTACTGCAATAGTAGTAGTAGTCTAGACTCATTAGTAATAGTTTCAGACACATTACAATGCTTTAGGAGTCTATTACAATGATTGTATTTCTCTCCCTGCCCCTATTTTTTCCGCTTAGGTAACAAAGAATGAGGTAAAATGAACTTTACCAACTTTGGTATTTTGTGTTTAGTGAATCAGTTCTCAAAGAGTTTTTGTTTAGTCTCTCAGTCGTGTCTGACTCTGCGACCCCATGGCCTGCAGCACGCCAGGCTTCCCTGTGGGTCACTATCTTCAGGAGATTGCTCAAACTCATGTCCATTGAGTTGGTGATGTCATCCAACCATTTCATCCTCTGTCATCCCCTTCTGCCTGCAATCTTTCCCAGCATCAGGGTCTTTTCCAATGAGTCAGCTCTTCGCAGCAGGTGGGCAAAGTATTGGAGCTTCAGCATCAGTCCTTCCAATGAATATTCAGGATTATATCCTTTAGGATTGACTGATTTGATCTCCTTACTGTCCAAGGGACTCTGGAGTCTTCTCCAGCACCACAGTTCTGAAGGCATCAGTTCTTTTTTATTGTCCGGCTCTCACATTCGTACATGGCTGCTGGAAAAACCATAACTTTGACTATACGGACCTTTATGGAGAAGGCAATGGCAGCCCACTCCAGTACTTTTGCCTGGAAACAGTTACATGCATGCAGATACACGTGGGCCATCATTCTCTTATTATTAGCTTTTCCTACCATCTTACAGCTGTGATTATCTTTTTCAGTGTGCAGCATGGCCATCTATTTCGATATAGGGGAAATTTGTATTTGGAAAAGCAGTGTGTGTGTTGGGCTATAGATTTAAGCTTACCAGTAAAAAGAAAATCTAAAAGCAGTGTTGGGTAGTATTGCTAAATAGACTTTCTTCAGTGGTTCTTTGAGAAAGTCTGCCCAATAAATGGCATTTATTAGTAATTGATTTTTTAATAGTTTATTAATTAGACATACACCAGTAAGTCCTTACTGACATAGTCACAGAGTGCTATAATTTACCTCCAAAGAGATAGATTTTATGTATACTACAATTTTAGTTAGCTCTAAATATTAAAACATCTATTTCTGCTTTATTGACTGCCAAAACCTTTGACTGTGTGGATCACAACAAACTGAAAAATTCTGAAAGAGATGGGAATACCAGACCACCTGACCTGCCTCTTGAGAAACTTGTATGCAGATCAGGAAGCAACAGTTAGAACTGGACATGGCACAACAGACTGGTTCCAAATAGGAAAAGGAGTACGTCAAAGCTGTATATTGTCACCTGCTTATTTAATTTTTATGCAGAGTACATCATGAGAAACGCTGGGCTGGATGAAACACAAGCTGGAGTTAAGATTGCTGGGAGAAATATCAATAACCTCAGATATGGAGATGACACCACCACCCTTATGGCAGAAAAGGACGAAGAAGTAAAGAGTCTCTTGATGAAAGTGAAAGAGGAGAGTGCAAAAATTGGCTTAAAGTTCAACAGAAAACTAAAATCATGGCATCAGGTCCCATCACTTCATGGGAAATAGATGGGGAAATAGTGGAAACAGTGTCAGACTTTTATTTTTTGCTCCAAAATCACTGCAGGTGGTGACTGCAGTCATGAAATTAAAAGGCGCTTTCTCGTTGGAAGAAAAGCTATGACCAACCTAGACAGCATATTAAAAAGCAGAGACATTACTTTGCCAACAAAGGTCCATCTAGTCAAGGCTATGGTTTTTCCAGTAGTCATGTATGAATGTGAGAGTTGGACTATAAAGAAGGCTGAGCACTGAAGAATTGATGCTTTTGAACTGTGGTGTTGGAGAAGACTCTTGAGAGTCCCTTGGACTGCAAGGAGATCCAACCAGTCCATCCTAAAAGAGATCAGTTCTGAGGTTCATTGGAAGGACTGATGTTAAAGCTGATGCTCCAGTACTTCGGCCACCTGATGCAAAGAGCTGACTCATTTGAAAAGACCCTGATGCTAGGAAAGATTGAGGGCAGGAGGAGATGGGGATGACAGAGGATGAGATGGTTGGATAGCATTATGGACTCAATGGATATGAGTTTGAGTAAACTCTGGGAGTTGGTGATGGACAGGGAGGCCTGGCGTGCTGTAGTCCATGGGGTCACAAAGAGTCAGATATGACTGAGCGACTGAACTGAACTGAAATGTTAAATAAGTAAAGGCCTCCATTTCTAGTTTGTTTTTTTTTTTTTTTGTAAAGTCTTCCGGAAGTATGGATATTCTAGAATGGGAACCATTTGAAATCAGTCAAGACCAGGATTTCTCAGCCTCAGCACTGTTGACACTTTATAACTAGATGCTTTGCTTTGTAGCACTACTGTGCATTGTAGCATGTTTAGCGGAATCCTTGGCCTGGACGCCAGAAGCACATACCCCCCCATACCAATTATGATAACCAAAAATGTCTCTAGATATTGTAGCTGTGCTCTGGGAGGCAAAATCACTCCACAGTAAGGACCACTGCTGCTGCTAAGTCGCTTCAGTCCTGTCCGACTCTGTGCGACCCCATAGACGGCAGCCCCCCAGGCTCCCCTGTCCCTGGGATTCTCCAGGCAAGAACACTGGAGTGGGTTGCCATTTCCTGACCACTGGTCAGCCTTAATAGCTGTCCCTGATTTTCCATCAAGAAGATGTATTTACCATCCTTCACAGATATATTCTACATGCCACTACTTTTCACCTCCACTGCTCCTGAGTCAGTCCTGGCTGTTACAGTAGCATTCTAGATTTTCTGCTTGTACCCTTACATCTCTTCAATTTACTTTTAAAAATTATGAGATTTTGTACAGCGAAGTATATCAGTTCAGTTCAGTCGCTCAGTCGCGTTCGACTCTTTGCGACCCCGTATATCGCAACACCCCAGGCCTCTGTGTTCATCACCATCTCCCGGAGTTCACTCAGACTCATGTCCATCAAATCCATGATGCCATCCAGCTATGTCATCCTCTGTCATCCCCTTCTCCTGCCCTCAATCCCTCCCAGCATCAGAGTTTTTTCCAATGAGTCAACTCTTCTCATGAGGTGGCCAAAGTACTGGAGTTTCAGCTTTAGCATCATTCCTTCCAAAGAAATCCCAGGGCTGATCTCCTTCAGAATGGACTGGTTGGATCTCCTTGCAGTCCAAGGGACTCTCAAGAGTCTTCTCCAACACCACAGTTCAAAAGCATCAATTCTTTGGCACTCAGCCTTCTTCACAGTCCAACTCTCACATCCATACATGACCACAGGAAAAACCAGAGCCTTGACTAGACGGACCTTTGTTGGCAAAGTAATGTCTCTGCTTTTGAATATACTATCTAGGTTGGTCATAACTTTTCTTCCAAGGAGTAAGCGTCTTTTAATTTCATGGGTGCAGTCACCCTCTGCAGTGATTCTGGAGCCCCCAAAAAATAAAGTCTGACCCTGTTTCCACTGTTTCCCCATCTATTTGCCATGAAGTGATGGGACCGGATGCCATGATCTTCGTTTTCTGAATGTTCAGCTTTAGGCCAACTTTTTCACTCTCCTCTTTCACTTTCATCAAGAGGCTTCTTAGTTCCTCTTCACTTTCTGCCATAAGGGTGGTGTCATCTGCATATCTGAGGTGATTGATATTTCTCCCGGCAATCTTGATTCCAGCTTGTGTAGTTATATACATAAGTTCTCAAAAGTAACAAGCACCCGTACATCCTCTTTCCAAGAAGGGTCTCCAAGAAACAGACCATTAACAATACTTTTGAAGCTCAAAGTTGCCTTTACCTGATTGTATTATAATTGTTTTTTCATATAGGAGCTTAAAAGCTTTATTTAAAACATCAGTCAGATAGTCTCACCTATGTTTCAATCCTATCCCCTGGAATGGCCTATGGGCTCCATATAATCAGGCTACTATCAGGAAACACTTGAGCCACCTGGCTGCCCAAGATCATTCCTGCCTCCAGGGTTTTATATTTGCATTTTCCTTTCAGATGATTCAGATGTTCTTAGGGACCTTCACATGGATGAATTGTCCTTGTCATTTGGGTCTCAGCTTAGATGTCATCTTAGACCATCTCTGACCTCTAGTTGTGCCATTTTGCAGTCACTCTCCAATTACCATGTTCTCTTTATAGAATTGATTGAAAATTGTATGATGTTGTAGGTGTTCACTTGTTTATTGTTTCTCTTCTATTAGAATGTTAACTCCTGGGTAGTAAAGACCTTGTCTGTCTCTACCATTGACTAGTCCCTAACATGTAGGCTTACATATTTGTTGAATGAATAAATATTGAAAAAACTCCACTTCCACATTTTAGTTGACTCTGTGATCTTGGTCAAGTGAACTTAGCCTCTGTATCTCAGATTTCTCGTCTACATAAGGATCATAATCTGTGTTGGTATCCTCAAATGAGATATCTCTGTGAGCTCTTCAGAAACCAGGAAATAATATCAAATGGAAATTGGCATTATTAAATGTAGAATTTGTCTTCTGGTATTTCATAATTGGGGCTTCCCAGGTGGCACAGTGGTTAAAGAATCCGCCTGCCAGTGCAGAGGACACAGGAGACGTGGGTTCTGTTCCTTAGTCGGGAAGATCCCCTGGAGTAGGAAATGTCAGCCCACTCCAGTGTACTTGCCTGGAAAATCCCATGGACAGAGGAGCCTGGCAGCATGGAGTCCATGAGGTTGCAAAGAGTCAGATACTACTGAAGTGATTTAGCATGCATCTGAGTTTAAATCTTACATTCATCACTAACTACCTGGGTGACCTTAAGCCACTGAATACACATCAGCGCATTTCATAATTAGGAAAGGATGATCCATGGTATGCAACTTCTATACACTTTTTGGATTAAACATCTATGTTCAAATCTTAGTTTTTGTAAAAGCCAGGATCCTGAAATACAACTGACTTGTGGAAAACTATAACCAATGACTTTTGATTTGGTTATATGTGAATTAGTTCTGGATCTATTCAGTCTTTGGACTCATTTGTGCTTTGCTTGTAACTCTAGATAATTTCACTATAATTGATGAAATAAGACTTTTCTTTAGTAAGTTCATTTCCCTTTGCCTAATGTAAATCATCTTTAAAATGGGTGTATAAGAGCTAATAATCTAAAACTTGTTTATTGTGCTTTAAGAGATTGGCTAATTGTTCAGCTGAATTATATTTTATAGTCACTGTCTTAACATAGAAATTAATATTTCATATTTTGTGCTTAGAATGAAACAAATTCAGTGTTTTTAAGCTTATAAAAGTCTTTCCACTATTGAATTTGTTAAATCTGTGTGAAATATTAACAGATTTTTATAGCTCCTGAAGAAAAACAGTCCTTTTATGGCTTTTTGGATAGGTGTTTGAGTGGCAAAATTTTAGAATTCTCGCCTCACTTTTATTGTCCATCACCTATATCCGAACAGCTCTTAGCCAAAAGGATCTGATAACTTCATCCTGTACTCTCTGTGTCATTTGAACCAGGCCTGTACTTTCTCAGTGCACAGTCACAACAGATCCAGGTTAGATATGAGGAAGAAAGTGGCCAATTCAAACTGAAGTAAGTGGTCCACAGTGTTATTTTAAGGTATCTGATGGTTAATGTTGTTTCAGGGTGTTTGAATATTGGTTTTAATGACTTGTGTATCCTTTCTGATTGAGTTTGTAGGATACTGTTTCAGACTGTGTGAATGGAAGCAGGAAATACTTTTATTTTAAAGGACAAGGTTGTTAACACAAAGGTAACTTGGGAACTTTGAGGAGAACCACATTTTGACTAGTGTCTGAAATTGGAGGCAGCTTCATGTAGTGAAAAGAACTCTGGACTTGGTCCCAGAGGATCTATCTAGACTCAAGTCCAATCCATGTGCCCTTTGGTAAGTCACATAACTTCTTCCTTTTACCAGCATACTAAAAAGAGAGAACAGTTTACTCTGTTTTTGAAAAGTAAAAAAAAATTTTTTTTAAAGTCATATGTTTTTACACAGTGATTTTTGTTTTCTTTTTCAGAAGTATCATCTCACCCTGTTATTAGAAATTTCTTCTCTGATTTGTATGTCAGATTTAATAGTGTCTTGATTGAAAGGCTGTTAGCGGATTGACAGATCCTCTAGGATTTTGCTGATGACCATTAATTTGCCATAAATCCAGCCTTTTACCATCCCTGTCATTCCTACCTGTTCTTAACTGCAGAGCCCCTGAGCCTTTACCCATATCTTTCTCTTTGTCAGGAACACTTCCTCACCTCTTATTTCCTGTTGTCTGTTGAAAATTTTCCATTTTTCCAAAAAACCTGTATAAAACTCTTAAATTCCTATTTGTTCTCATATACCATGTCATGGTAATATCATTTATTGTTTACTTAGAATTTCACTATATTGTAAGGTTTATGATAGTAAGGGCTATGTCTTTTCCTGTATCTTTACTGCAGAACACACTCTAAAGTGCTGTATACTGGGCACTCTTCTAAGTGCTTTGCATGGGTGCCTGGTCAGTCACTTCAGTCATGCCCCACTGTTTGTGACCCTGTGGACAGTAGTCCACCAGGCTTCTCATTCCATGGGATTCTCCAGGCAAGAATACTGGAATGGGTTGCCGTGCCCTCCTCCAGGGGACCTTCCCAATCTAGGGATCAAACCCACGTCTGCTGTGTCTCCTGCATTGCAGGCAGATTTTTCACTGCTGAGCTACCTGGGAAGGCACCTCTAAGTGCTTTACATATGTTTAATTCATTTATCCGTACAATGGCTTTATGAGGTAGGTGCTATTAATATCTCCATTTTACTGGGGTATAGATGAGTTAACTAACTTGCCCAAGATCACATGTTAATAAATGTTAGGGCTTAGGCAGCCTGACTTGGAAAAAAAAGAAGAATCTACTAAAAACTAATGAAACATATCTCTCTAATTTCTAGGGTATGAGTCACAAGTTATTTCTTACTTGGATTTTTAAATATTTGTGTTAGTTTTTATCAAGATATAGGCTAAAATTCTTCATGGAAAGGCAACTCTTAATGTAAGGTAATAAAAATATTTAGATTACTTACAGAATTTAAAGAACCAATGTGTTGTATGTTATAGAAGTTTGTTTTTCTGTATTGTTGATTGCATTGGTGGATTAGTAATATACCTTACTAAAGAACATAGTGCTTTATGGTGTGTGTGTGTGTGTATATGTATATACCTGCATATTTGATGATGCTGTGTTATTTTTCAAATATATTGTTCAAGGGGGTTATGTATTTGTAGTACACATCACTAACTAGACTGTAAGACTCTTCAGGACCAATTCCAATGATCTTGTCTTTAATTCAGTGGTTGTCTGCAATTGATTGCAGGAGATTTTTTTTTAAATGTTAGGCCTGAGCCCCAACTACCACTCCCAGAGACTCTGATTTAACTGGTCTATATCTGTATCTGTAAAAACTGTAAAAATGTTGATTTTTAAAGTGCAGCCCACACTAGAGAACCACTGAAATATAAAGTCTACGGGCTCCATCAGACTTTTGCTTATTCTTAATGCCTTGCAATTTGCCCTCTGGTCGTTACAGGCATATAATCTTAAGAATTCAAGCTCTAGAAACATTTTCTGTTTCTAAACCCTATCAGCTTTTTGAAAAATGTGGATACCTGAGCCTCACCTGGACCTAGTGAATTATATTTTTGGGAAATACACATTTTAAAAAGTAAGCATCTTAAGGAAATTCTCTGGCAGTTCAGTGGTTAGGACTTGATATTGTCACTGCCAGAGGCCTGTTCAATACCTGATTAGGGAACTAAGATCCCACAAGCCACGGGGCATGGCCAAAAAAAAAAAAGCATCTTAGATTCTTACGTTTATCATAGTTTGAAAACTGACTTTTATACAAAAAAGTATTTAATAAGTATTTACATGAGGAGGCTGAATTAAAATTTGTTTCCCCAGCTGCTGCTGCTGCTGCTGCTGTTGCTGCTAAGTCACTTCAGTTGTGTCCAACTCTGTGCGACCCCATAGACGGCAGGCCACCAGGCTACCCTGTCCCTGGGATTCTCCAGGCAAGAACACTGGAGTGTGACTGTAGTAAATGTTCTGAATTCAGAGATCTTATCCTATCTAGTTTACCCTCTGTGTAAGAGAGGGCTGTGGTCAAGGACTGCCTCTTATTTTTTGGCTTGCCCCATCTGGCTTACACTTTTCTGCTGGTAGAAGCCTAAATACTTATTGAATTGAGTTTTATGTGTAATAGTTATTTTTATCATTTTCCTGCCAAGCTAGAGCTAAAAACAAATTGTTGAATATGATTCTGAATGTTGGGGCCCCTTGAGGCTAAATAGTGCTGAGCAGCATCTTCACTTAAACTTTTTCTAAGAACTTAGAAAGATGTTGAGGATCATCTAGGCCATTTCTTTCATTTTATTGTGGAGGAAATTGTGACTCAGACTACTTGAGTGCTGTGTACAAAGTGACAGAATTAATTGCAAGACTAGATTCCTAGTCCAGTGTTTCTTATTTCATGAAATAACTTCTCATTTGAAGCAGCAGTGATTGGGTTAAGTTTCAGATAGAAGTTTTCTGCTTTTTAGGTACAATGGAA
This sequence comes from Ovis canadensis, assembly GCF_042477335.2. Classification (NCBI taxonomy): domain Eukaryota; kingdom Metazoa; phylum Chordata; class Mammalia; order Artiodactyla; family Bovidae; genus Ovis; species Ovis canadensis. The sequence continues at coordinate 55,283,649 of NC_091245.1, forward strand.
AGAAGAATCTGTGCAGAACCAAAAACATCTTGGTTTTTAAAATTAGGACATCTGCCTTTACTCACATTTACTTTTTAAGATAATTAGAAGATGGAGAATCTTTGCCAGTGAAGTCCTTAACTGAAGATGTGTGGGTGTGAGATATAAAACTCATTTGGCATACAATTATGTTGTTGTTTTTAGTGGAACTTTGCTTCTCTGTCCTGACATTTCCACATCTCTATTTATAGCAGTGATCTCTTTGGAATTTGCCTTCTGATTCTGTTTGTTCTTTTATGTTGCTTCATATTAACTGATATTCTCACTTCATTTTTTAAAAAATGTACTTTAAAGGACTGGAGAAGGAAAATAAGGAATACAAATTTCAAAAGTATCTGAAATTACTATTTTCCTGTGACTTAACCATAATATTCTTTATAACATTATATAATGTACCTAATGATAGAAATACTAACTGTTCAAGATAGAATGGGTAGTTTATTTCTAAATTTAAAAACATATGAAGTCTACAGTGAATTCCTTTTATCCAGGATAGATATTACTTTGAGTCTTAACAACTTGCTTTTTAAACTGTACTCTGATATAAGTAAAGATCAAGAAATTTTATTTTAGTTAGAACCTTTAAATGGTATACTCTTAAAGGGCAGGAAATGTCTTATTTACTTTTGAGATGAATATAACATCTGGCATCTAGTGGCTACTTATTAATCTATTCATTTATTCAGTTTAGTGAAAACGCTGGGCATTGTTCTAGGTGTCAGAGATACAGTAGTGAACTAAATAGACAATATCCTTACCCTCAGGGAGCTTATTCTAGTAAGTGAATGTTGAATGAAACTGTGAATCACCTTGGAAGGACTGTATTTGTTTGTAGGTAATTACTTACATCAGTCTGAAAAAGAGAATTCCCTGGTTGTGCAGTGGTTAGAACTTGGTGCCTTCACTGCTGGGGGCCTGAGTTAGATCTGTGGTCAGGGAACTAAAATCCCATAGGAGTGAGATGCAGCCAAAAGAAAAAAAGAAAGAAAAAAAACTTTGAAGGAATGGAAAGGAATAGACTGTAGTTTATTAAGCAGTGTATTGCAGAGTCAGAATGGGAGAAGATAAGATCATTCATTATTTAAGTATTGATTTCTTAGTGGATGTAAAATTATTTTAAGTAATTACATAATTGCTAGTCTTTGTCATCCTGGTTGTCATTTAATTCTTGTGTTTTGTTTGTTGTTGTTGTTCAGTTGCGCAGTCGTGTCCAACTCTGCGATCCCATGGACTGCAGCACTCTAGGCCTCCCTGCCCCTCCCATCTCCTGAAATTTGCTGAAGTTCATGTTCCTTACATCGGTGATGCCATCCAGCCATTTCATCCTCTGACACTCTCTTCTTCTGCCCTCAGTCTTTGCCATCATGAGGGACTTATCCAATGAGTTGGCTCTTGCATCAGGTGACCAAAATACTGGAGCTTCAGCTTCAACATCAGTCCTTCCAATAAGTATTCAGGGTTAATTTCCGTTAAGATTGACCTGTTTGATCATGCTGTCCAAGGGACTCTCAGGAATCTTCTCCAGTACCACAGTTCGAAGGTATCAATTCTTTGGTGCTCTGCCTCCTTTATGGTCCAGCTCTCACAACCATATGTGACCACTGAGAAGACCATGGCCTTACTATATGGACCTTTGTTGGCAGAGTGATGTCTCTGCTTTTCAACACACTGTCTAGGTTTGTCATAGCTTTCCTGTCAAGAAGCAGTTGTCTTCTGATTTCATGAATCATCCACATGTCAGGTTCTTGTTTTTCCCACCTGTCTTGATTCCCGCTTGAAACTCATCCAGCCCAGCATTTCTCTTAATGTGCTCAGCATATAGGTTAAATTAACAGGGTGACAGCAGACAGCCCTGTCATACGCCTTTCTCAATCCTGAACCAGTCAGGTGTTCCATATAGGGGTCTAACTGTTGCTTCTTGACCCACATACGGGTTTCTGAGGAGACAGGTAAAATGGTCTGGTATTCCTATCTCTTTAAGAGCTTTCCACAGTTTCTTATGATCCACACAGTCAAAGGCTTTAGATAGTCAATGAAACAGAGGTAGAAGTTTTTCTGTTTGTAACCCTGAATAAAATGTTCTGTTTGTAATTCTGAATAAAGGCCTCAGTTGCAAGCCAGGGAACTTCATAAAAAATCAGATAGCACTGAGTGCCTCTGACTCTAGGGCCCAAAACTCTGTACACACCAAAGTTCTAGTTGTTTATTTGTTGTCAGTGTTTCATACCATAATGTGAGCTCCACAGGGTCTAGTCATCATTGTATCCCAAGTACAGAAAATAATGCGTCACATAGTAGATGCTAGTAAATATTAATAACTCAATCCTTGACTACTCAAAATGCAATTTCCTCCTACTCAGAGCTGCAGTCTATGAGTACAGTCTACATCTAATCTTCATCCAGACCACTCAAACAATAAAAGCCTTCCATTCCAGTATTCTCTTAAAAAGACTTATGATTTTAGACTCTTTACTAACATACTCTTTCCATTCTTCTTGTCTTTTGACCCTTCCCTTTTTTTTCAGTCTCTGTTACTTCCTGGTCTTATTTGGCAGTCCAGGAATTCCCAACTCCCGTTGCCCTTTGTCTTTCAGTTATGTCCACTGTTTAAAATCCACTCTAAATCACTTGAGAAAGATTTTGGAATTAGATAAGCTTCAATTCATCATTAGTTACCTATGTGTTAAGTTATTTAACCTGGCCATGTTTAATCTTTTTCGAGTCTCATTTTGTTCTTTGTGCTCTAAGGATCGTTATGAAAATTAAATGAGATTATGGTAACCATATACAATTGCCTGTAAGTAATGAAAACCTTTACTAAATAATAACTAAAAAATTTAGATGCAGAGTTACTCTTGGTCTGGTTGATTGAGCAGCTCAATAATATATGAGGTATCCATATATATATATTTAGTTTTTTCATTTTTGCCCTCTGCCATCCGCAGCATTTGGCTTAGTGCACCTCATGATTGCATAATGGTTGTCACAGTTCCCAGTGTTATGCAGACATGATTGTAAAGTGGAAAAAAGTTTCTTCTCTTTAAAACAAGGAAACCACTGAAAAAATTGGTATGGATGATCTTAGTTACAAAGCAGAAGTAGAGATACAGATACAGAGAACAAACATGGATACCAAGGGGGAGAAGAGGGGATGGATGAGTTGGGAGATTGGGATTGACATGCATACACTATTGATCCTATGTATAAAGTAGATAAATAATGAGAACCTACTGTGTAGCACAGGGAACTCTACTCAGTGCTCTGTAGTAACCTAAATGGGAAGGAAATCCAAAAAAGGGGTATACATATACATATATGTATACATACATGTATAGCTCTCCAACTCTGGGAGATGGTGGGGAACAGGGAAGACGGGCGTGCAGCAATCCACTGGTTGCAAAGAGTTGGACACGATTTGGTGACCGAACAACAACAACAAAATAGCTGATTCACTTTGCTGAACAGCAGAAACTAATACAACATTGTACAGTAACTATATTCCAATAAAATTTTTTAAAATAATAAAAGCAAGGAGACCTTTCTACTACCTCCACCTCCTTCCAGATGCTGACTGGTTAACCTTGTGCTGATCAGATTGGAATCACTGGTTTACTCTAGCAAGTATCATACTCAGCTTTGAATAATTGAGATGCATCTTCTGAGGCTAAGAGAGAGACCCTAACTTATTAGTAATAGTTTTTGTTAGTACTATACTATGTTTTTAAATCTGTGACTCTCTACTTGAACCCTTTTTTTTTTTTTTTTTTTGCTATCTACATTCACTCTAGTAGAATCTCCTTAGTCTTGCGGTTTTAAAGTTCATTTCTGCTGATTTTTTTGTCTTTCCTCCGTACTGCCTCTATGAATATCAATGAAAGTGAAAGTGAAGTTGCTCAGTCGTGTCCGACTCTTTGCGACCCCATGGACTGTAGCCTACCAGGCTCCTCCATCCATGGGATTCTCCAGGCAAGAATACTGGAGTGGGTTGCCATTTCTTTCTCCAGGGGATCTTCCCGACCCAGCGATTGAAGCCAGGTCTCCCGCATTGGAGGCAGACGCTTTAAGCTCTGAGCCACCAGGGAAGCCCTGTGAATATCAAACTCATATCCAACTGCCTATTAGACATTACCATTTGTATGTTTAACTGGCATCGTAAACTTAACATGTCCTATACTGAACTCTCCAATTTCCTCATCTAGCTCTTCTATCTTACTATTTCAGTAAATAACAATTCTGTTCTTTTAATTTACTGAAGCTGAAAAACCTAGGAGTCGTTATGATTTCTCTTACATTCCATATCTGATTCACCAGAAGATCCTGACTCTACTTCTAAAATAAATAAAATAGGACCTTCACTACTATATCATGGACCAAATCACTTGCAATCAATTATTGCAATACATTCTTAACTGGCCTTCCATCCTTGCCTACCGTCCTGCATTCTAGAAGCCAGAGTAATCCTATTGTTTTTCTGCATAAAACTCTCCAGTGGCTTCTTTCCCTCAATTCAAGTCAAAGTCTTTAGTGACCTGCAAGGCTCAACACCATCTAGGCATCTGTTATTTCTCTGACCATTTCCCAACTCCTTCACCACTCCCACCCTCTAATTGTTTTTAATTTATTCATTTTTGGCTGTGCTGGGTCTTCATTGCTGCATGCAGACTTTCTCTAGTGGTGAGTGGGAGCTACTCTCTAGTTGTGGTGTACGGGCTTCTCATTGCAATGGCTTCTCTCTTGTTGCAGCGCACACGCTCTAGGCGCACAGGCCCAGTAGCTGTGGCTCGTAGGCTTAGTTGCACTGAGGCATGTGGGATCTTCCCGGATCAGGGATCAAGCCCTTGTCTTCCCCATTGGTCAATGGATTCTCAACCACTGGACCACCAGGGAAATCCCCTACCTCACCATTCTTAAATAATCAAGCCTCAAAGATTCCTGGCATTCCCTCACTTCTAGGCTTTTGTACTTGAAATTTCCCTCTACCATATTTGTTCTACCCCCATATTTATATTGCTTTCCCCTTCTTTTAGGTCAGAGAGCAAATGTTATTTTCTTGGTGAAGCCATTTATGGCCACCCCATCTAAAATTTAAATTCTCTTATTTCCCTTTTCCACTTTATTTTCCTTAGTACCTACCGTTATCTAATATTCCATATAGTATTTAAAAAATATTTTAAATTATACCTTCATTAGAATGTAAAGTACATGACGCAGAAATGTTTGTTCTTAATTTATCCCCAACACCTAGGAAAGTGCCTTGGCATATGGAAAATCCTTAAAATGTTTATGAAGAAATAAATGAATGTTGATTCATCTTATGGTTTCTGGTTTTAGCTGGGTCCTCAGTGAGACTTAGTAATCCTTTACATGTTTCTGGTTAGTTTCCTTCCTAGTTCCCATAACTGCTGTGTCAAACCATCATTCTGCATCAAATGCCCTACTTTTATTCTTAGCTCCTTAGTTGTGGATGTCCTAATCCTCTTGCCTTCAGATTTATAATTTTTTTCCTTATTTATTTTCTCTTGATCTCAGACCTTTACTTCTGAGTTTGTTCCAGTTTCCTCTATTTCAAACCTTCCTCTCTCCTCTGAAACTTGACTTAGGCAATTATTTCTTTTCTTATGTATTTGTGTGTATTTTTATATTTCTCATTTTCCTGTTTTTTTCCTCTCTTTACTATCTTAAAATTAACTTATTTGGTGCTGTTGCTGCTAAGTTGCTTCAGTTGTGTCTGACTTTTTATGACCCAGTGGACTGCAGCCTGCTGGGTTCCTCTATCCAAGGAACTCTCCAGACAAGAATACTGGAGTGGGTTGCCATGCCCTTCTCCAGCATATCTTCCCAAGGCAGGGATTGAACCCATGTCTCTTATATCTGCATTTGCAGGCGGGTTCTGTGCCACCTGGAAGCCCCAAACCTTCCTTATCTCTACTTTATTACAAGTCTCTCTTCTTCCCTCAGATTATCTTTAAAAGCTTAAATTTACAATTTCATATCTCTCTTACTGTTCAGTTCATATGTATTAAGTTTTTAGAATAATTCTTGCACATAGTTAAGGACTGAGTGCTTACCATGATTAGTTATAACTACTGAAACCAAAATTGTTCTCACTCTTGTGAGTACTTTTCTGTCACCCTTCTTGACTTTTCTTTATCCTTCATGAAACACTGTCCTTCTTTTGGTTTTGGGACACCAGTGATATCAAGTGATATCACAATGCTTTCAGCTCCAAGTAACAATTTCTTTTAACAATAAGGCCAGTTATAGATGATTCCAGTATTGGTTCAGGGATGCAACCCAGCCTCTTGCTTTCTTTTTACTCTAGCATTCTCACTGTGTCACAGATGTTTACTTTCAGGGTTATAAGATAACAGGTACAATATTTTAATTATCCCAAAGCAGATAGGCAATGCTGGGTTTTCTCTTGGGTAGGTATCTATCTATAGGGAAGAGAATCTCCTCCAGAGCATTTCCCTTGCATCTCATTGGCCACCTGTGCACCAGTCACTGGCAAAAGGAAATGTGATTACATGACTGACTTAGACTAACCACTAGTCATTCCCCAGGAGCCAGGGGGAGGCATCGACCTTCCTTGAAGGTTCATTACTCTGGAGGAATCTAGATATCTGTTTTCCAGGAAGAAGATAGGAATGGCTGTTTGGTTCATAATCAGCACTGTCTGCCATAACTACTCTCACCTGGTTGATCTCTGAGTATGACTTCTTAGTGTTTTTCATTTTCTCCTCTTTATTGATGTGTCCCCTAAATACTGGTATCCCAAAGCATTCTGTGTTTGATTCTTTCAAATGTTATTCTTTCCTTTTTTTTTTTCTAAGATTCTTTCGGTGTGGACCATTTTAAAACTCTTTATTGAATTTGTTACAGTATTGCTTTGGGTGTATGTTTTGCTTTTTGGCCATGAAGCATATGGAATTTTAGCTCCCTGACCAGGGATCGAACCTGCACCCTGCCCCCCCCACACACACACATTGGATGGGGGAGTCTTAACCAAGGACCGCCAGGGAAGTCCCTCAAATGTGATTCTTTTAATCTTTTAAAATACCACCTGTGTTATGATCTTTTCTAAATTTTTGTCTCCAGCGAAGACCTCTTTCCTAAAAGCCTGTTTAGAATATCCAGCTGTCTCCTGAACATCTTCATCCACATTAAATTCAATTAAATATTGTGCCAGGTTTTGGGGAGTCAGAAAGTAAACATTGCTCTGTATGATCTTACATTATAGTTGGAACAAGTTATTCCAACACAGCTAGTACTTAGGAATCCAGTTTTATCAGGCAATAAAATTTTCCAAGTATAGAAGTAGCATAGATGAAGGGGTTATAGGCAACTAAATGGAACTTATCTTTTTCTTCAAATCTACTCTTGCTATATTCTATACGTTCATTAGTAGCCCAGCATTGCACATCTTTGGCCTAATGGTTATGATTCCGGGCTTTCACAGATGGTGCCTGGGTTCAACCCTGGTTGGGGAGGATACTGCAAGCCACATGGCCAAAAAGAAGAAGAAAAGAAAAACATGGCAATCTAAAATCTTTCCAAATTCCCAATATAAAGTTGGTTGGTAAATTGTGTGTATTCTACCTCTATCAGATTTACCCACTTGTCTTTTTATATCACAGTCTTCATACTTTAGGTCCTTGTGATTTCTCATTTCATTGAATTGTTTGCTCAGTAGAAGTGAATTGAACAGCAATGTATAGTAAGGGGCCTTATACTAGTGAAATTGTTCTTAAAAAAACAACAAATACTGTAAGGAGGCTATAAGCCAGTGAGTAGGGTTTTGGCAAACAGATGGTTACATAGTTGTGATAAGTGAAAGAGATACTGAGAAAAATGTGGGAACTTGTGGTCAGAGGAACCTAACCCAAGTTGGGAGTCTGATTTGCTCAATTAGAGATTGAATCTCAAAGTAGTACTAAACTGACTGTGGAGAAGAGGAAAATACACACACATACACACATCACTTGATTTATACATACTAAAGAAATATTACATAAAAGACATTACTTTGGGTGATTATGTAGTATTCATTTTGCTGTTGCTTAAAAATAATTTTTAACTGATCATAATTTAGTTATCAGTAGTAGTCCATCATTACACAGTTGATCCTTCATTATCCACCAATTCTTGCAGTTTGAGCACTCACTAAAATTTATTTATAACCCTGAAGTTAGTGCTCAGGGCACTTTCCTGGTCATGTGCATGTGCATGAGCAGAGCAGCAAAAAAATTGAGTCTTTGTTCACAGCTGATTTCCAATAAGACCTTAACCTTATTTCAGCTCTCATGAACAAGTCTTTGTAGTGTATTTAGTGTGTTTTTGCATTTTTGTGCTTTTTAAAAAAAATTTTACTGTTTAAAGAGATATTTGAGTGTCGTACTGAAGTGCTAGCTGATGTTCCCACTAAGCACAAGAAAGCTGTGATGTGCCTTATGGAGGGAATACATGTGTTAAAATAAGCTTCATTCAGGTAGGAGTTAAAGTGCTATTTGACCATGAGTTCAGTTTTGTAATAAACGGTCTTTATACAGGAACACACATGAAAAAAGGTTATGTGTTGATGAGTTGACTTAATGTAGCATTTCCTTTAGGGGCAATGATTCAGTATTTGCTAATTCAGTGTTACGCAGGTTTATAGAATGTAACTATGGAAATAATGAGATAGCATAAATTTGACTTTTCATTTATGGCTAGGATTGATGAGTTAGATCAAGCTGGACAATATAGAGGTATGATTATTAGAGTATTGTGAAACTTCTAAAATACATGTCCCTCTTCTGATAAACATCTCACCTCCCTACCCTGTTTTCTTATATGTTCCCTTTAGCAAACATGCCCAGGTTGAGAATTTTAGTTTACAAGTTTTATTTTACCATCGCCAAGCTGACATTTTATAAGCTAAGTGTTTATAGTGAAAAGTATGTTATTTTAAAAATTTTGCTAGATTTAATAGGCTTTTATTGTGTTCACTGCTGTTTTAGCTTGCCCTCTGCCTCCAGTCAAAGAATAATTTATATAAAGCAGGGGTTGGCAAACATTTTCTCTTTAGGGCCACACAGTAAGTTTTATGGGCCACAGTCTCTGCTACTGTATGGGGAAAGCAGCAGTAGACAGTAGGTACTATTTTATGTTTATATTTGTAAGGGGAGGGATCATGACCAAAATTGTTTTGATTTCAGTAACTGTTGCCAGAGTAGGCTCCGGGAGTTGGTGATGGACAGGGAAGCCTGGCGTGCTATAGTCCGTGGGGTCGAAAAGAGTCAAGAAGACTGAGTGACTGAGCTGAACTGAACAGTTGCCTTGACTTGCTGCTTTAGCCTAGAAAATAAAAAGGCTGTATTTTAAAATATTAAAAACTCAAACATTAAATCCAATCCATTTAAAATTAAATTATTCTTGAAATCCTACTTCTTTTTCTTCCTTTAAGCAATTACAGTACTTTGGGCTCATTGTATTTGGAGTTAGGCAATTAATGGCCTAATTTTATAGCAGTTGGTGAATACTATAGAATAGGTTGGCTTATTTTATACATGTCTTTAGTACTATTTGCTAGGTTTCAGTGAAGTCTTTGAATCATATTTTAGTTTCCACAGTGGCAGTGGTTTAATTATTTCTGCCTTTACAGATGCAGCCCATAAAGATATTTTGTAATTAAGGTTAGGTACTGTTTTAAATTTAAAATAAATCATTTTATTGAGTTATAAACAGTTGGAGAGCTAAACAAACTTGCCAAATAATAAGCTTATTGCAGTCTTGCCAGAGTCTAATAGTTTGGCAAAGCAGCAGCTTACCCTCTCCTCTCCTGCCTTACCTCTGTGCTGCATCTTTTTTTTTTTCTCTCTAGTGTTTGTTTTACCCTGAGGAGCTGTTGGTTTCACTTTTCCACAGACTACCTCTCTGACCAGCCAATTAAGTTTACCAGGTGACTATGATGCCTTCCCTAGCTACCTGTGAGAGGAGAAACTTTAGAAAAGAATAAAAATCTCATAAATTCCTCATTTCCCAGTGTTGCTTTTACTTTTAACATTGTGAAAGCATATACTGAGGGAGCATGTGTAAACAGAACAATTCCCACTACTTTATCCTAAAAGTAAAGTATTCCTTTGAAAAAATTCTCACAAAAAAGTTTTTTGTAGATGAAAAATGAGATGCTTTGCTTTTTAACTTTATTGAGATATAATTGACAATATTGTAAGATATTTAAAGTGTACATTGTGAAAATTGATACATGTATACATTGTGAAGGGATTACTATTACTCCCCTCTAATTGATACATCCATCACTTCACATATTTATCTCTTTTTTGGGGGGCCATGCCAGGGTGGCTTGTGGGATCCTACTTTCCCAACCATGAACCTGGGCCCTCAGCAGTAAAAGCTCAGACTCCTAACCACTGGAATTCCAGGGAATTCCCCTCCTATCTTTTTTAAAAATGTAAAATGTTTTATGAATATGCATGTTTCCTTGGGCAAGGGCTATAATAATCTTCTCTGTGTTATGCCAATTAATATACAACTGAAAGCACTGGGATACTGTTTTATAAGTAAAAATAAACTTTTATTTTTAAATTTTATTTGGCCATGCAGTGTGGCTTGTGGAATTTTAGTTCCCCAAGCAGAGTCCTAACCACTGGACCACTGAGGAATTCCCCAAAATGAACTTCTCTTTAGTATTCACCTGTTCAGATTTTGTTTTCCCCAAATGTGCATGTAAGAGATGTGTATATATGATATATTTAAGTTCATAGGTTAAGGTTTCTGAAAAGTTGGATCATAGCACTGGTAATTAGAACAAACCTCAGATCTACACTGTCTAATACAGTAGCCACTAGCCATGTGAAGCAAAGTATCTGAAATGTGGCTCGCTGAATTGAGATGTTGTATAAATGTAAAATTCACACTGGATTATTCTGAAGACTTAGTACAACAAAAAAGAATTGTAAAATATCTTATTGATAATTTTTATGTTGACTATATGTTGTAGTGTATATCTTAGATTTATTGAGTTAAAATATTAAAATTTCACATTTCTTTTATTAAAATGTGGATTATAAAATTATTAATTACATATGTGGCTTTCATTTGTAACTCACTTTATTTGTAGCTCGCTGCTAGACAGCAGTGCTGTAAATTATGTGATCTTTCAACATAATCAAATACCAGTTTACAAGACCCATTTAAAGTGACCAAGAAATTCTATAGCTTTTTTTACTTTCTGATTCAGTATTGAAAAATACTGTACAGAACACTTTGATTCTTCTTTTTGTAATTTTTGACTACACTGTGTGGCAAGTGGGTCTCAGTTCCTCAACCAGGGATTGAACCCATGCTCCCTGCAGTCAAAGTGCATAGTCCCAATCACTAGACCACCAGGGAAGTCCCAGAACTCTTTAATGCTAAAAAATTAGGAAAGTATGAGATTAGCCCACTGTCTATTCACTAGCCCTGTGGTAAGTTTTTCAGTGACTTCTTGTAAAAGAGGGTTGGAAAGAAGGGCAAGTTATTACTGGGCTATTGTATTAGGAAACATTTTAATATAACCACAGAATAAAATCAATTCTATATTTCCCAAAGGGAAATGCTTTCTTGAAAAGTGTGGAATATTTCTTATACCTGAGTGTCTGCAGATAACACTACTATTTTTTTTAATAAACATTAAAGCCATTTTATTTATTTTTTAAAGGGTATATACTTAAATTTTTTAAAATTTTATTGTCTTTTTTTGGGTAAAGACTGTTAAAGTGGTAAATTTGAATGGATACATTCTATTATAGTGCTTTGTGCTGGGAAAACTATTGTAAAAAAGCAATGATGGAATCAAAACTTGGAAAAATCAAAATTTGAGAACTTGGGGATTACTAATATAACTATAGTGATTAAAATATTGGGAAATTTAGGTGGCATAGACAGTAGTCCAAGGAGAATTATGATTGATAAGTCTCTCGTTCCTATCAAACTTTTAATGTTAGTTTGACATCTTTTCCTGGTGTTTTTGGAAGCTTACAAATATTAATGAAACTTTTTACCTTAGTAAGAGAACTAAGATAATTTCACTAACTTACTAAGAGAACTAAAAAAGTCATTTCACTAGCTTCAAAGTAAATTGACACTTAAGATAGGAAACAAGGTTTGAAATAGTTTATTTCAAAGTGAAAGTGAAGGTTGCTCAGTCATGTCCAACTCTGCAACCCCATGTACCATGGAGAAGTCCATGGAATTCTCCAGGCCAGAATACTGGAGTGGGTAGCCTTTCCTTTCTCCAGGGATCAAACCCAGGTCTCCCGCATTGCAGGTGGATTCTTTACCAGCTGAGCCACAAGGGAAGCCCAAAGTTTATTTTAAAGACCTATGGAAATAGCACTTTTTGAAACAGTCATTAGGAGCAGTCATAAAGGAGCAGTCATTAGGTAAAAAAATTGACATTTAAAACTTTCTCACAATCTGATCATAACAACTTTGTGTCAACTTCTTAAAGTGAGCCTTCCTAAATCTTATCATTTAATCTGATGAATAATTTTATGCTTTTTCTTCTGGGCTTTGAATTCTTGGTCCAAATCACAAACCCTTCCCCTTCCTTTCTTTCTAAATTATAATAATCTTTCAAGATACTGCTCACATTTTTCTGAAACACATTTTTTTCCCTGAAAAATGAAACATTTTTTCTTTTTCATCCCCACCACTCTGTCCAGAGTGAGCATATAATTAACATTTGTGTAGTGTTTCCCTTTTAAAAGCCCTTTCCATATTTTCTCATTCTATATGTCAGTCTAGTGAGGTGGATGATGTTACTCATTTTGCAGAATAAGGGAATAATACCTGATTTTTTCAGAAGTTTGTATAGACACTAAATAACACAACTAAGAATACTGGAACCAAATTCTCTCATTCCAACTCTGATGCTCTTTCTTCTATGCCTCAAGGGTCCCTTTACTCCTGTTTTAGTTACATAACACCATTTAGCTTTTAATTGTTTATGGTCTATGTATCAAACTATTTAATTTGATTGCTAGCTGTAGACTTGAGATATGTACGGATTTGTACATGGGGAATGGAAATGGAAAAGATGATGAGAGCTGAATACATCTCTTCTTAATAACAACTGAAGAGGTCATTACGAATTCCTTACCAGCCCGTTAGCTTCTGAATGCATTATGTCTTTTAAAGCATGATACCCAGGCTTGCTGCTTTTCCTCTAGTCAAGCTACTACCTACCTTAGTGCCAAATTTTTAGTATAATTTTTATTTATTGTTTTATAATCTTAGATTTTTAAAAATTAATTTATTTTTGGTTGCACTGGGTCTCCATTGCTGAACTTGGGTTTTCTCTAGTTTCATTGAGCAAGGACTACTGTCTAGTTTCCGTGTGTGGGTGTCTCACTGCAATAGCTTCTCTTTGCCAAGCACAGGCTCTAGGGCACATGGGCTTAATAAGCACATGGGCATGTGGAATCTTCCCCAGACCAGGGATCAAAACTGTCACCTGCATTGGCAGGCAGATTCTTAACCACCTGAGCACTAGGGAATTCCCATATCCATCTTTGAAAACAAGTGTAGTACCCATCAGATACTATAAAATGGGCACTCCAATACTTCTGTTGACTATCTAATTCCAAATATGAGTCCAAATTACTGTAATTACCCAAAGAAGGACATTTAGAGTTAAGGAAAAAAAACAGGCTTTCTGGAACAATTTAAAGTAGATGATTGTTTAATGTCTTAAAGATACTTGCTTTTAGTTTAAATTTTCTGTTTTGTAACCGGGATGTAGTAAGAAATGAATCTTTTCAAAATATTTTAATTTTTTTCCTAAAGTTACATTTATAACCATGACAAGATTTTTAGGTATTATAACTTATGTTCATTCCACAAGAATGAGATTATAGAATCCAGATTTCAAACTCACAAGCAGCTTGCTGTAAGAAATCTATGATAATGATGCCTCAATGCTTGAAGGCATTTTAGGAAAGTATAAAATGCAGAGGTAAAATATATTAGATGGCCAGTAGTTTGATTATATGTAATTATTTAGGTATTATCTAAAACGAGGGCCAAATATTAGAACAGACACAGCCTAGTAGTACTCCTCGTGTGCCTACTAAGTTGCTTCAGTCGTGTTCGACTCTTTGTGACGCTATGGACTGTAGCCTGCCAGGCTCCTCTGTCCATGGGATTCTTCAGGCAAGAATACTTTAGTAGGTAGCCATGCCCTCCTCCAGGGCATCTTCCAAACCCAAGGATCAAACCTGAGTTTCTAATGTCTACTGCATTGGCAGGCAGGTTCTTTTATCACTAGTGCCACCTGGGAAGCCCAATAATATTGTTTATATTAATATTGGAACAGTGTCTATTTACCTGTTGTTAGAAATATCTTAAATCACTATTAGATTGATAACTATTGAAAAGCTCTTTGAAATCTTATCACTAGTTTCAATATCAGATGTGTATGCCTGTATATAGATTACATAAGAGAAAACACATGGTAGTGTTTGATAAACTGTAAACATGTAATTATTATTAAAGGGAAGACATAGAACAGTTTTTTTAAAAAAACATTGATTAAGAGGCTAAAATTCAGAGATAAAGGTCTGAAAAGGGAACATGGTAAGGGGCATGATCTTAGAGGATGCCTGAGTTCTTTGGGGATGATTCTGGTAGTTACTCTAATGCTTTATACTAAGTAAAATTTCCTCAGTGAAGAGAGACGATTAGTCAGTAGCCCTCCAAGTAGTAGCAGAATAGTTTGTATAGCTTAAAATAATGAAAACAATTGATAAATATAGGTCATTGTATAAATTTTAGTGCTTTCGTGTATATTATCTGATTCTCACAGTAACTTTTGTCAGGAATTCAGAGAAATTAAATGACTTGCTAAATTACCTATTAAATGGCAGAGCTGAGAGTAGGAACCAAGCATTGAAATCCTTAGGTCTTTATTTTCTTTTTTTTTTTTTATTGTTAATTGCAGGATGATTACTTTACAGTTGGTTTCTGATTACTTTAGTTGGTTTCTGCTGTACTTCAACATGAAGGTCTTTATTTATTTTTGCTTTTCTTTTTTTTAAGGTCTTTATTATTTGACTTACTCTTTAGACATTTGTAGTCCCTTTATGCTAGTCCACTAATAGTTGAAAATCCAATGATGATAGTTTTCTCAAGGCATCTTTCAAGTAATATAGAATGATTGAAGTATATGAAGCAGCAACATAAATTAAGACTGAAAAGATCTGACTCTAAAATCAAAGATATATATTTAAAAAATAAACACTGAACTTTTTATCCAGTTATTTTTAAATTGTTATAAATAACAACTTCCTTTTCTTAGGTCAGTTTTAGGTTCACAGCACAACTGAATGGAAGGTACAGAAATACAGAATTTTCCCATATACCTCCTGCCTCTACACATGCATAGCGCCCCCCTGCATTATCAACATCTCCCACTAGATGGAACATATGTTTACAACTGATGAACTTATGCTGTGTGTGCTTAGTCAGTTAGTTGTATCCAATTCTTTGTGACCCTATGGACTATAGCCTGCCAGGCTCCTCTGTCCATGAGGATTCTCTAGGTAAGAATACTGGAGTGGGTTGCCATGCCCTCCTCCAGGACATCTTCTCAACCCAGGGATCAAACCCAGGTCTCAATCTTGCATTGCAGGTGCATTGTTTACTGACTGAGCCACCAGGGAAGCCCAAGAATACTGGAGTGGGTAGCCTATCCCTTCTCCAGACAGTCTTCCTGACCTAGGAATCGAACCAGGGTCTCCTGCATTACAGGTGGATTCTTTACCAGCTGAGCTACTAGGGTAGCCCGATGAATTTATACTGATAAAGTATTATCACCCAGAGTCCATAATTTACATTAGGTTTCACTCTTGGTGGTGTATATTCTGTGAGTTTGGACAAATGTATATATTGACATGTGCCTACCGTTCAGTATCATACTGAGTAGTTTCATCACCTTAAAATCCTCTGTACCCCACCTATTTATCCTTCCCTTCCCACTAACCCTTGGCAACAGCTGATCTTTTTATTGTCTCCATAGTTTTCCCTTTTTGAAAATAATATATAGCATGTAGCCTTTTCAGACTGGCTTCTTCATTTAGTAATATGCATTTGTTTCCTCCATGTTTTTACATGGCTTGATGGATAATTTCTTTTAATTTTCTTATTTTTAAATTTATTTTATTTTGAGAAAATCATTTCTTTTAGTGCTTAATAATGTTCCATTGTCTGAATGGAATTTTACCACAGTTTATTCACCTACTGAAGGACATCGCATCTACGTTTTGGCAATTATGAATAAAGCTGCTATAAACATTCATGTGCAGGTTTTTGTGTGAACATTGGTTTTAAGCTCTTCGGAGGAATACCAAGGAACATGATTGCCAGATCACACAATAAATGTATTTTAGTTTTGTAAGAAATCACCAAACCGTCTTTCAAAGTAGAAGACATGCCTACTGGCACTGAAAGAGAGTAACTATTCTATGCCAGCATTGGTATTGCCAGAGTTCTGAATTTTGGCCATTCTAATAGGTGTGTATGGTATTTTATTGTTTTAATTTGCATTTCTCTGATAATGTTGCTTTTGAACTGTGGTGTTGGAGAAGACTCTTGAGAGTCCCTTGGACTGCAAGGAGATCCAACCAGTCCATCCTAAAGGAGATCAGTCCTTTGGTGTTCATTGGAAGGACTGATGCTGAAGCTGAAACTGATGCTAAAACTGAAACTCCAATACTTTGGCCACCTCATGTGAAGAGTTGACTCATTGGAAAAGACTCTGATGCTGGGAGGGACTGGGGGCAGGAGGAGAATGGGGACAACAGAGGATGAGATGGCTGGATGGCATCACTGACTCGATGGACGTGAGTCTGAGTGAACCCCAGGAGTTGGTGATGGACAGGGAGGCCTGGCGTGCTGCAATTCATGGGGTCACAAAGAGTTGGACGTGACTGAGCAACTGAACTGAACTGATGATGTACATTATGAAGCATCTTTATATGCTTAGGGCTTCCCTGATAGCTCAGGTAAAGAGTCCGCCTGCAATGCAGGAGACACCGGTTTAATTCCTGAGTCAGGAAGATCCACTGGAGAAGGGATAGGCTACCCACTCCAGTATTCTTGGGCTTCCCTTATGGCTCAGCTGGTAAAGAATCTGCCTGCAAAGTGGGAGACCTGGGTTCGATCCTTGGGTTGGGAAGGTCCCCCTGGAGAAGGGAAAGGCTACCCACTCCAGTATTCTGGCCTGGAGAATTCCATGGACTGTCCATGGGATCGCAAAGAGTCAGACACAGCTGAGCGACTTTCACATTTTTATATGCTTATTTGCCATCTGTATATCTTTTTTGATGACATATGTGTTAAGGTGTTTGTTAAGGTCTAAAAAATGTTAACTAATCTTTTAAACTGAGTTGTTTCTTATTGTTGAGTTTTGAGAGTTATTTATGTATTTTGGATAACAATCCTTTACTAGATAAATCTTTTGAAATACCTTCTTCCTGTCTATGGTTTGTCTTTTCATCCTTCTGTCAGTGTCTTTTTCAGTAGAAAATTTTAATTTTAATGAAATCCAGCCTATTAACTCTTTCTTTCATGAACTGTGCCTTTGTTATCATATTTTTTAATAAAAAGCATTGCCAAAACCAATGTCATAGATTTTTTTTCCCTCTATTCAAGAGTTTTATCATTTTCCATTTAGGTCTGTGATCCATTTTGAGTTATTTTTTGTGAAGGGTATGAAGTCTGTATCTAGATTCATTTTTTTACAAGTGGGTGTCCAGTGGTTCAAACACTATGTGAAACATTTTTTTTTCTCTTGTATTTCCTTTGTTCCTTTGTCAAAGATAAGTTGACTATATTTATATGAGTCTATTTTTTGGCTCCCTATTCTGTTTTATTGATCTGCTTGCCTTTTCTGATCTATTGTTCTTTCACCAGCACCATACTGTCTTAATGACTGTATTTGAAATACAGTGTATTTGAATACAATGAATGCCACCTATAACAGAATGATTTAAGATGATTTAAAAATTTAAACATAGTCAAGATGAGTAAGTAGAAAATATTAACTGGAATATTTGGAAAAGGCCATTTCTTCTTAGTTGGATAGCTTTTGTGTGAGTGGATGCGTGTGCCTGTAAATAAGGGTATTGTACACATGTTACAGTAATCATTTTTCTGGGAAAAAATTCTTCTAGTTCATATGATAAGATCACTGTCACCATAATAGTAGCTAACACTTCCATGGACATCATTATTTGCCAGTCACATTTAAGTACATCACACATTTATTTCATTTAATCCTCCCCCCAGCCCTTTGAAGTAAGTAGTAATATCAATCCTGTTTTACAGATAAGGAAACTTGAGGCTCAGAGAGGTTAAGTCCAAGGCCACACAACCAGTAGGTGGTATCGCCAGGATTCTAATACAGGTAGTCTAAGTCCAGAGTCTGTGCTTTTAACCACTGCACTATCAATATTCCCTGATGCACCTTAGATTTTATAGCCCCTATTCAAATATCTCAAACACTGTTAACAAGGTATAAAAGAGACTTGGTTTACTTATTCTTGGATAAGAAGCATCAGGGAATGGCAGTCATAATTTACTAACATTAATACTAGATGAGAAACTTCAGGTTTGAATGTACCCAGTTAAAGAATTAAATAATTAAATATTAATAGAAGTTTTCAGCAGGAATATCAGTAAACTGTTAGAAATCATTTGTCTTCAAGTATTTCAGTGATGATCTAAATTTTAATAGTACTTTAATCTGAGACTTTAGAAGGCATACTGTCTTTCTCTGTATTTACTAAAAACTGAAATGGTTTGTGAGTTGGAGAAATAAAACTTGTTTTCTTATCATCTATGAATAAAGCCAAAGTAGAAGGTAAAGATGGTATCAGTTGAATGATTAGTTATAAACTGTTTTGGTAGGTAAAGTACTACCTTTAGCTCTCATTATCTAAACATATTTAATATTTAAATTGTGATTATCAAATAAAAATACTTCTGTAAAAAATAATTTCTCTGTACTTATAATTCCAAGAAGGGAACTTTGTTAAATCTATTAAAAATAAAATGTAATGTCATTAGAATATTTACTTAATTCTGGCCCTTGGCTCCCCTCAAATTTATTATTAAGCACAAAAGCTTTGTTGCTATTCTTTAATAAACAAAATAATAAATGTAAAGTTTTATGATTTGGTTGAAAAAATTAAAATCATTTATTTAAAAAACTGTCCTTCGGTTAGAGAGGAACAACCTCTACCTAGCATAAGAACTTGACCTTGTAAACTGCAACCATTAAAGAATCTCAGTGTTTATAATTTTCTTTTAATAAAAGGAAGAAAATTGTGTTTTCATGGAATAATCTCATCAATGTTTGAGTAGTAAAAATAAAAGTAAAATAAAAAAAGTAAAAATAAAAAAACAAATTCTAATTTCATATCTTTGTTAAAAATAGATCCTTAAAGAAATTAAAGGAAAAATGTATGCTTTTTGTTAGTTTTGTTCTCTTCATGTTTTCTAACACATATACACATACCTATAAAATCAAATAAGCAATGATTTATGTAATTTCTGAAGTGTTTCAAATAGACTTATTATGTAATTTTTTTGGTTTTTATTTTTACTTTTAAAAATACATTTATTAAATGAATGTTGTTTACATCTCTGCTCCATTTACCCTACAGGCTGCCATTACTTTTCCTTTTACACACTCTATTTTGTCATGATAATTATTTACAGGGAAACAACTGCTCTTATACCACACCCCCCCAAAAAAGAAAAAACAACCCACATTCATCTCAAACAAACTTGGATGAAGAAAATTCAAAGTGATTGTGTAATGGATTTTCAGCTCTTAAGTGGTAGAAGAGACAACTCAGTCTGAAAAAGTAAATGTAAGAATAAAATGTTTCTCAAGTCCTATGTAGTTTAATAATGACCACATTGATTTATTACCCTCGTGTGTAATTGCTGTGGGTATATTTGTATATATAATTTTTCTTATTATTTTCTAAGGACGAATTCCAGGTATGATATTTATAGTGCTTCTAAAATCATTTTAAATAAACCATTCCCAAATGTTGGAAAGAATTATTTATACTGCTTATTTTAACAAAACCTAGTTAGAATTTTTTCATTTAAAGTCTTATAATTGCTTCCTTATTAACTTGGAATTCCAAGTTGAGGTAAATTCTTGCATTTCAACACTACTACTATAATCCTTTTGTTATTTATGCTATTTGAAAAAATATGAAAATCGTTTATCACCCTTCTCTCTGCGTGATGTCAGATTTCTTTCCATTTGTTGATATGTAATGCATCTTTCAGAAATGTGAAAGATCTAGTAGTCTTTGGCTTCTGAAATCATTTAATATGTCAATTCCTGATAATATTTCTAGCTCTCTGAAAATGATTGGATCAGATAAGAATCTGTTTTGTTTTTTTTTAGTTCCCAGAATTGCCCTCCGGAACAATTTAATACTTTTTATACTGCTATACCAGTGTTCTTTGATAATGAATATTTAATGGACTTTTCTTAGAAACTAATTCTAGAATACATGATTTTTATTATATTTTTATTCTACTCTCAGTGCTGATCCTTGCACTGGATTCCAAATTGCAATATGCTTCTCTAAAAAGTAAGAGTCTTAAGGTGACTTTTAATCCTAACATTTTCTGCCAAGTTTTTTGGACTTGGAAAGTCTATCTTTTGACATGGAGTATTCCTTGGTGGTACTGAAAATTTTTGCTGAATAGCTTACAAACCTCTGTAACCTGTAAGTAGGCTAGATAGATATTATACTTTTCTATACCAAGGTGTTTTTAAAGTAGAGTTTTGAGAAATAGTAAATCTTAGCTGTTAAAATGCACAAAGATGAACATTATGAAAGAATTGCTGAATCATTTTTGTAAGGCTGCTTGGTTTATAGAGTAGGCGTTCCCATATTGTTAAAGGTTAACGTGATCATTGCCTTTTCATTATCCTCTACACATATATATACATTTAATTTTTCTCATAAATGCTCTTTTTTCTTTTCATTTTACAGAAGATATTTAAATACAGTGCTCTGTACAATTCTTTTGATATTTTCTTATCAATCCATCTTTCCAATATTAGAACTAGGAACAGTTTTGAAAAGATGAAGAAACTATGTAGAAGATAAAAGAGGAGTTATATACACTGAAAATATTTCTTATAAATATCCAAAATATATATTAGAAAAGCAGGATCAAAATAGTGTATAAATGATATATGATGTAAACTTTTTAAAATAAAAAAACAGAAAATAACCATAAATATTCATAGGAAAAGAAAGAATTAGAAGGAAATATACTGACATTTATTGAAATTACCTAAAGTCATAAGATAGGAAGTTTTTTAAGATTAAAAACTTTTTTTCTTTTTTCTTTCCGTGTTTTCCAAACTCATCAATGAGTGTTTATAATTAGGGAAAATATATTTTTAAAAGAAGAAAAAATTTCTCATATTATACCTTGTAAATAGCATATCCAGATTCTAAGCTGATCCAGTTAAAAGTCTTAAACGTGAGTTTTTACTGCCTGAAACCTGATACTTTTTCCTGTCTTTCCGGAAGCAACACAAAAATTCTTTAAATAGTGACCCTAGGAATGAGGAGGGCGGATCTCATTCTGTTTTAGTTGAAGTGACTAAATCAGATATGAAGCTTTCACAAGTATTAGTCTGCCTGAACTATTAACTCTTGCATACTACAAAACCCACAAAACTTATTAAAATCATGAGCTAAAGACATATTTAAGTCCTTTACTTATTTTTAAAATGTTGCTTTTGATACTTATGATATATAGCCTTTTACAATGTGAAATTCCTGGCATTTCTGGTTGCAGACCCTAGGAGTTTTGAAAATGACACATTATTTGACAATTTTAATGTAAACCATATTTTAATACTGTATATCTTAATTTGAATGACTTGAAGTTAAAATAACTAAAGTATTTTTATTTGTATATATCTAATTTTAATAAGATACTTAATGGCTATAATTATTTTTTTATTGCTTTTTCATTTAGAATGGAGTAAGTAAATGTGTAGTTATGATATTCTATGCTGAAATACTGGTTTCTTAATCCACTTGGCCTCTTAAAAAGGAAACAAGTATGGTAGAGCCAGAAGGAAACTGAATAGTTAATCGTGGAGGAGGAGAAAACCTAGCTCGGTACTAGAGGCAGCTGGGGAAGTGACGTCCTGTAGCATTTGCTGTTCTAGAAAGTGCAGAGACACGTAGTGAAAATGGGAGGATCTAGAAGGAGGCCGTCTCCCGTGTAGTGTATATTTATCTGTAAGTGAGCCGTTGGGGAAGGAATTAAATACTGAGGCGCTGTCTGCTTGCTGCCTTAAGACAGCGAAGCTGAATTGCTGATTTGCTTTAACTTTTAAAATACCCAGCTTGGTTTATTTTTCTTAGAATCATTGTATTGCTAAGACTGGGGACGCTGTTTTCTTTCACAAAGGGAAATCTAAGTTCATTTCAAGGCACTCGAAATGGGGAAAGACTATTATTGCATTTTGGGAATTGAAAAAGGAGCTTCAGATGAAGATATTAAAAAGGCTTACCGAAAACAAGCCCTCAGATTTCATCCGGACAAGAACAAATCTCCTCAGGCAGAGGAAAAATTTAAAGAGGTCGCAGAAGCTTATGAAGTATTGAGTGATCCTAAAAAGAGAGAAATATATGATCAGTTTGGGGAGGAAGGTAAGAGTTCAGTGTATATCTTTCTGTCTCTCTTTTTTCTCTATCAGCTTTCTGGTTATTAAGTTCTCTGACATTTCAAAAGTAGAAAGACAGATAATGGATAAAAGCAAGATTTCATCCCTGATCATATGAATGAATGTTGCATAGCTATGAATGAAATGTACTTGTTTGTCCTTTTTTGGATTTTGACATTTTGTGCACTATATATGTTCTGCCATTAGATTTGTACTGTTAACATTGTATTTGAAAAGAAACCTTAAATTCCCATACTCATTAAGAAATTGTGTCAAAAGTCTTATGC
Organism: Ovis canadensis; assembly: GCF_042477335.2. Taxonomy (NCBI): domain Eukaryota; kingdom Metazoa; phylum Chordata; class Mammalia; order Artiodactyla; family Bovidae; genus Ovis; species Ovis canadensis. The sequence goes on from NC_091245.1 coordinate 55,306,746, forward strand.
AACCTGTTTTTTTTTTTTTTTTTTTATGAATTTTCTGCCAGAGCCAGTAAAGATTCTTCGGTCATTTAAAATCTTAAGATTGGCAGTTCAAACTCTGGGTAGTTTATATTTTATTCACGAAAACAAAAGAAGTTTTTTGCCTTTTTTCTTATGACAAAGCTAGTTTAGATTAAACAGGACAGAATCTTCTCTCTGAGAAGCCGAAGGCCCAGGCATTTAGCTGTAGTTGTTTTTGGCATTCTGCCTGGAGAGGAAAGAATTTTCCTGATGTCATAAAATACCAGAACAAGTTTTTAGCTTAATTGTAAACACTAATTGTGTGCCAAGAAAATGAGATCTCAGAAATGCAATTTTTGACCTAAAATGGCCACCTTCTTAGAACAATGACTGATTTACTTTAAGATAACATTATTTCTTTTGAAATTTTACTATCTAGGTGTAGAGGAAGGCATGATAACTTCCCTTTCCTCTCCCTGCCACACTTTTGTTTCTTGGATTGTGAGATCTGAAACTAGTTGAATACAGTAAATGGGAGTAAAATATAAGATTATCCTTTTATCATTCTGGATTTTAAATTGTCCATCATCACCATATAAATGTAGCTGTAAAGTAAGACGATTTAAAATTGCTAATTAACAGCAACAAGAACATTTTAATTTTTACAAGTTCTATAATTTCAACTTTTTATATCAGGATTAAGTTATTACTAATTTTTTCCCCAAATATTATTTTAAAATCATTCACTGTAGTTATGAAACTTTTTTTTTGCTTTATTGCATTTAATATTAAATTTCCCTAATTAAAAATCTATCTTAAAATACACTGAAGTGGTAACTGTGTATTTTGAGTTAAAAAGTTAAATTTAGGGTAATTGTATAGAGGTTTTTGGTTTTTTTTTCTTGTTATGCTTTTTCTTTTTGATCTGAGTTGCCCCAAATTGCAGTTTCTGCTGCTATGAGGACCTGCAGTGTCAGGTTCCTGCAAAGTAAAGATTGAAAAAAGCAAGTAGTGGGCAGTTCAGTCCTGCTGGTTCCTTATGGCCGTACTCAAAATACTATGATTTCTTTCATCTCAAAAGCTAAGCAGGATTCTCAGATACTACTAGCTATATACTACTCTTTCTGAAGTTATTTTGTAAATAAATCTATAAACACGGTATAACACTATGAATTCCCATGAAAAAGCAAATATCCATTGATTTAATCCACACCTCACTAACAGCCCAAATCTGTCTATAACTAAACCATGATTCAGTGTTTCTAAGGATATTTATCTTCAGAATTTTCATGTCACCAAATGATACATTTTTCTCGGCCTAACATTACCTCTTAATAGTGTTTTTCTTGAGTTATATTTCTCCAGTTTGATTTTTACTGAGCGTCATCAGTGAAGTGAATTTTTAAAAAACTAAAACAGGATCATCTATGTACCCCAAATCTTTTAGATAATTGATATAAGCAATAGAAGTAATAGTGAGGGAAGAATAAGTTTTTTAAATCATTGAAATATATTATTCAGAAATACTATTTTCTACTTATATTACTTTAAAATACAGTTAAAATGAAAGTTATTATGTTTTAGAAATTATTCTTTACAGAAAAGCATTATAATTATTTATCCTTTATTCAGAATATCTCATTAAGTATACTGTTAAAACGTGGAAAAATATTTTTGTTTCTTTGCCTGTCATTGATTTGTTTATGCTTGCAGGCCTGGTTGCATAGCCCTCTGTGTTTCTCTAGAAGTAACAAAACGCTAATTTACCTGGTACACTTTTCCCCCTGAATTATTATATTCTCTTTTACAACCTGAAGCTGTGGGAATAAACCATGAACTGAGAATTGTATGAGTTAAACATGCTAAATTTATATATTTAGGACCTAAGAGAGCCAGTGATCCCAGTATATTTGTGTTTTTAAAATGTCTAATATCCACAGTTTTAAATGCTGGGTTTTAAAAAAGCTAGATAAAAAAAGAGATGTTTTAAATTTACCATATGACCCAGCATTTCCACTCCTGGGAATCTATAAAAGAGAAATGAAAATACAGGTCCACACAAAGACATGTACGTGAGTATTCATAGCAGCATCATTTGTGATGGCCCCAAATGAAAATATCCGAAAGCCATCATCTTTTAGTAAATGGATAAATGAAGTGTGGTATATATGTATACACACACACAACTTAGCAATTAAAAGGACTGAGTTAATAAAACATGCTTTGTAAATGAAATAACCTCAAACATTAGAAGTCATATGTAAATGACTACATATTCTATTATTCCATTTATATAAAATGCATGGAAAAGGCAAATTTATAGACAAAACAGATCAGTGGTTGCCTAGAGCTAGAGGGGGTAGCAAGGATTAACTCCAAATAGAAATGAAAATACTCTTTGGGTTGACGGAAATGTTTTATAACTGGATTGTGGTGATGGGTGCACAGTTCTATAACTTGACTAAGACCAATGGTATATTTACAATGGGTTACTTTTATAGTGTGGAATAAATAAAATTGTTTTATAATAGAGACATTTCTCCATAGTTGAATAATTTGAAAACAAAAAACAGGACTACTGAAACTTGAAATTGGATTTTGATCTAATTTCTCCTCCAAAGTTTTAGGTTTAGTTCTGAATTGTTCTGTGAATGTCAACAGAATTTCATATTAAAAGACTTAAAAACAGATTTTCAGTAACACATCCTTATAGTAGCCTAGTTTTCTAACATTTCTTTCTCTTCATATCTTCCTTTTTTTATTGTTTATGTTTCACTCAATAACTTAAAATTTAAATACTGAAAGATAGTATTTATATAATCAAATCTGTGTTTAGTACATTAATCTTTATACTAGCTATTAATCTTTATACTAGTTTGCTGCTTCTGTTCTTTATATAGTTAATTAACAATCTACTATATATTTTAAAAAGTAAATTGGATTTCTATGAATCAAAACTTTAAAGAATCTCATTGTGCTAGTTAACTCTAAGTGTTGTTATAAATTTGGATTTTTACATATTGCTGCTGCTGCTGCTAAGTCGCTTCAGTCGTGTCCAACTCTGTGCGACCCCATAGATGGCAGCCCACCAGGCTCCCCCGTCCCTGGGATTCTCCAGGCAAGAACACTGGAGTGGGTTGCCATTTCCTTCTCCAATGCATGCAAGTGAAAAGTGAAAGTGAGGTCGCTCAGTCATGTCCAACTCTTAGCGACCCTATGGAATGCAGCCTACCAGGCTCCTCCGTCCATGGGATTTTCCAGGCAAGAGTACTGGAGTGGGGTGCCATTGCCTTCTCCAGTTTTACATATTAGATCTCCTTAAAAGAAGTTATTAAAGTCATATAAGTTTTTTCCTTGAAGTCCTAATTTTTCTCCAGTGCTGCTGCTTTTAATAAACTTTAATCAACTAATTAAATGGATATCATTGTTATGAATAATATCCCAGACACATAATTTTTTTTTTTTTTGCAAATTGGTTGGTTGCTTGTGTTTTAAATAATAGCAGTCTTGGTACAACATAAGTAAATGTTGACTCTGGGGTATATTTCTTGCTCACACGAAGTGATGATGGTGTTTAGAAAAAATTTTGGATAGCATAGGTAGTCTAGCTGCATACTAAAATTTTCCATGAGCAATCAAAATGTACGTAGTGAAAAGTTGACTGTATAGTTGATGACAGGCTTGTTCAAGTGCTGGGCAGCACAAGTGATACTTGCATAATAATTCATGTTATATTAGTGTGAATTTTGGTAGGATTTTCTCAGTCACAGTAGTACACAGTTGACTGTTTAGTGTCAAAGCTTTATTGGAGGCTGTTTGTTATCTTTGATGAATGTCAGTTCAGACAGTGTGTGAATCTTCTCAGGGACTCAGTAATCCTGATTGAGTTACCATTTTTGGCAAAGGGCTTTTAGGGAAAAGCCAAACCCATGATGTAATAACAAAATGTAATTCTTTCTTTTCATGAGTCCGTTATACATCCAAAACATTTAGATTTTGTCTTGTAAAGGGTTCAGTTGGGCAGGCTAGTTTACTCAGTTTACTTTATGAACTCTGTTAAATCGTTATACTCTGTGGGATGAAAGATGGAGTGATTGAAATAATTTAGTATTGGTTTAATCACATTGGTAATGACCTTGAGTTATACACATATTCTATCATTCAAAAAAAAAAAAATCTGCCACTAGCTTTTTTTTAACATTTGGAGTTATAACTATACCACTAAAATTTAGAGAAAGTTGAGTTTTGAATGAGCTGTTTGTTAAAAGTTCTTGTCCTACTTATCCTTGTCATTGTTTTCTACAAGGCATATCCTGAGTGAAAGATGCCAAATAGAATAAAAAATGTTAAACTCTCTGGGAAAGCATGCTGAGTGACTTCAGTAGAGTTTTCACTATTAAATTTCTCATATGTGTATGTGTGATTATACTTTATATTGTTTTTGTTTCTGCCTTTTCCCTGTCTTGACACTGAGCACACATTTTAGTGTTTCTTTCGAACACTTTAAGAATTAGTTCTTCCCTTTATTCAGCAAACATGAGTGGCCGTCATTTTCAGAACTGTATGCATGAACAGTGCAAAAATGAATAAAATGTATTTCCTGCCCTCAAATTACTCACTGATGAACATATCTGAACCTCTTAGTTTAATTCTCTTGGTGTGTGTGTTTTTGTTTTTTTTTTACAGTTTTATAATTTTTAGGTTCTGTTCCTGCTTGTCTCCTTGGTCAGGAATACCCATAAGGATCATCCAGAAACTTTGCTGAGACTGTAATGATATAAATCCTTGTCACTGTCGATCCCTTAGAAAATCACTATACTGTTGTTTCGTAGGTTTTAGTAGAATCTTTCGTCACTATGTAGTAGAAAATGCTGTTTCAAATATGTTATTTCTTGTGAACTACTAATTGCTTAGTTGAGTCTTAGGGAACAGGATCAAAGAGTCTTGGTGTAGGAAGCAGGTTGTCCATAATAGACAAGAATAACCAGCCCAAAGGTCTTACAGGTCAAAAGGGTTCACAGCTCATGATTTCAGTTTTCTTTTTATATGCTGTTGAAATTAATGCTATCATGTGATATGCCTAGGTAAAAATTTCATTATTTAGGATGTGGATAGTAATTTTAGTGTCTAAAATTTTGTTAATGGAATTTTTTCCCTTTCTGCCATGAATGAGGTCTATTTTAATTCTTAAGCAGTGAAAGATGATCTGAAATAAAGATAGTTATTTTGAATATGACATTTTACATCACTGATTTGTGTTCACTGATAATGATGGTGCTCAAAGATTTAGGTTATATATTTTGTTTGCATTGATTACTGAAGACCTTTTGATTGACATCTTTTTTTTCTTTGCTATTTTTAAAATTATATTTAAAATATAGTTGATTTACAGTGTTGTATTAATTTCTGCTATGCAGCAAAGTAATTCAGTTATACATGTACATAATCTTTTCCATTATGGTTTGTCACAGGATATTGAATATAGTTTCTGTGTTATACAATAGGACCTTGTTGTTTATCCATCCTATATATCGTAGTTTGCATCTGCTAATCCCAAACTCCCAAATCCTTCCCTCCCTCCACCCTTTGAATGACATTTTTTAAAACCTAAATTTATATACTTTAAATCATCAAACCAGTAGCTTATAAGAGGTTTCCAATTTTTATTTTCTTTTTTTTGCATGGAACAATGAGTTGGAAATAAATTATTGTTAAAGATGGGGATTTGGAGAAAGAATTTGAAAGCTAAAAATTTAACTTAGGGTGGAATGATTGGTAGTTATATGGCTGTTTTGTATTTAGTTATAATGGCATTTCTGACCAATATTAATAAGTAGCAACCTAAGTTAGCCAAAGTTTATGAGTAATATAATTTTTAAAAGTTTAACTTTCAAGAGTTGTAAGTATTTTTCTCACCATGCTTATCTTCTCATTTAGGGTTGAAAGGAGGAGCAGGAGGTACTGATGGACAAGGAGGTACCTTCCGGTACACCTTTCATGGTGATCCTCATGCCACATTTGCAGCATTTTTTGGAGGTTCCAACCCCTTTGAAATTTTCTTTGGAAGACGGATGGGTGGTGGTAGAGATTCTGATGAAATGGAAGTAGATGGAGATCCTTTTGGCGCCTTTGGATTCAGCATGAATGGATATCCAAGAGACAGGAATTCTGTGGGGCCATCCCGCCTCAAACAAGATCCTCCAGTTATTCATGAACTTAGAGTATCACTTGAAGAAATATATAGTGGTTGTACCAAACGAATGAAGATTTCTCGGAAGAGGTTAAACCCTGACGGGAGGAGTTACAGAACTGAGGACAAAATTCTCACCATCGAGATTAAAAAAGGGTGGAAAGAAGGCACCAAAATTACTTTTCCAAGGGAAGGAGATGAAACACCAACTAGTATTCCAGCAGACATTGTTTTTGTCATTAAAGATAAAGATCACCCCAAATTCAAAAGGGATGGGTCAAATATAATTTATACTGCTAAAATTAGTTTACGAGAGGTAAGTTAGTAGGATATCGGATTCTGAAACCAAACAGAATTATGCATGTAATCTTTGAGAATTTACCTAAATAATAGCAAACATTGATGTTTACTACACAAGCATTCTTACAATTTTCAGAAGAACCCTCTAAAGTAGTACTACTATTTTGCCTCTTTTGTGGATAATATTTCTAAGTTTAGTTATTTATACTAACAATTTAAATGCCGGTTTTAAGTGCTGACGAGATTATATACTATGAGGCCTACCTAGTATGGATTATCTGTACTTTGTTTTCGCAGTTTGTCAAATCTGCATTGTAATCTCATTACCTTAGTCCATGTATAAGATTTCTTCCAAAGTTGTTAACTTGAGTTAATAATTATATAACAAACAAGGCATTAAAAGACAAAATAAGTTACGAGGGTACTGCTTTAATACATTAGTTTGTATTTATTCTACTTTTAGGCACTGTTTCTCAAATTGGATTATAATCCTGCAAATATGCCCATGTCAGTTCCCTGCTTAAAATTCTTAAATAACTTCATAGAGCATCTACCATAAAGTCTAAACTCTTTAGCTTAAAGTAACAGATTGTTTTTAATCTAATTTCTACCCATACATGTGTATACATTTCCCTAAGTTTGATATATTATTATCTTGTATACCTCTGTCTTTGTCTGAGTTGTCCTCTATGGAACACTGCTGTTCCTTGTTCTACCTCAACACTTACTAATGGTCCAGTGCTTACCTCAAGCAATCTGTATTCCCAGAAGCTAAGGGAGTACATTGGGTGCCCTTTGTCTCAGACAAGAATTCTGCACATACTTCTCTGACAACTTTATACTGTAAAGTTATAATTACTGGTTTGCTTCTGAATTCTTTGTGCATTCCTTGAGGTAGGGTCTGTGTTCATGGTCCCTATATGTTCAGCATCTAGCAGAAATATATGGCATATATGGTACTCAGTAAATATTTACTGACTAAAACAATGAATATATTGTCCTAACGTTTTCACTCTGGAGAAGTATGTAGTTGCTCCTATCTTTTTCTTTCTGGTTCTTAATTTCTCCCTCTTCTCTTCTCCCATTCCATCCTTGCAACTTGAATGTTGTAATAGCAGCCTCAAACAATTCATTTCATTCTAGGACAATGTGAAAGACATTCTTTCCTCCTCTTTTCCTTTTTCCTTTTCCTTTCCTTCCCCTTCTCCTTTCCTTCTTTTGTAAACTATCTGATTTTGTGTGTCCTGAAGGGACTTTCTAATGGGGAAAAAGTCTTAAAATTATTGATATTCTTTTGGAGGTTAAAAGTTTACCTTAGAATCATTCTTTACAGCTGGTTTAGACTTTTATATTTTGAAGTTTGTTAATTTTATTTGGTTCATTTTAGGCATTGTGCGGCTGCTCAATTAATGTGCCAACCATGGATGGAAGAACCATACCTATGACAGTAAATGATATTGTGAAACCTGGAATGAGGCGAAGAATTATTGGATATGGGCTACCATTCCCGAAAAATCCTGACCAACGTGGTGACCTTCTAATAGAATTTGAGGTTTCCTTCCCGGATACTATATCCTCATCGTCCAAAGAAGTACTTAGGAAACATCTTCCTGCCTCATAGAATGAAAAACTTTGTTAACCATATTTTGATAAGGCACTGAAAATATAAAAGGACTGGCCATTTACTGATGTAGATGTGAATTCTGTATAAAGACATGTAAATTATTTTGAGGGTTCATTACATTGCATGAATAGAGACGGGTCAAATAAAAAGGCAAAAGGGATTTTTGCAGTTAGAGATGAAGAGAAAACCACTCACTGTATTTTATTTCATTTCTCCCAAGTCAGAATTTTTTAGTATTTTGCGTACATGTAAAATTCATTTCTGTGGAGTTAATAGATGTATTTCTAATAAAGTACCAGGCTATCCAAGTACTTTATTTCATATATATTTACACTGTAAGTGTGATAGCTTCTCGTTTATAATGGAAATTTAAATTCTTAACTATACATGTGATAGGTACTTCTGGTAAAGAAGAACCCAAGTTACTTGGAAATCTGGTTAACTAGATTAAAATCATATGAAATGCTGCTATAGGGCTGGTACCCATAAAAGAGTATCCTAATACATATATTTCACCATTTTGATTTTTAAAGTATGCTGTAGCATTTCTTAATAACATAGTTATAATATTCTTAAGACAGACCTTTTCTTCATAAAAAGGAAATTAATGGCAATTTATCTCCTGTGGAAATCCCAATTGCCTGAATTACTGATATTTTAGAAATAGGTTGTTTTTAAAATGCCACATATAATTTTATGCAAATTAACTATATATCTTGGACTTAATAAATTATAGGTACATTTTATTGTCCATTAGTTAAGGATAATTTGTTTGATAATAAACATGTTTTTAGAGGAAATATTGTTACTTGGAATTAATTTTCCAATTACACAGTCTTCTATAACTTACTCATAATATGCTATATGTACCATATGCAATTTCCCTAAAAAGAATAAACTACCACTATGGTGTTAAACCAAAATATGGGGAAAATAAACACTAACTGCTGCTTATGAATGATGTTGCTACTACTTGCTATGCATATAAATATTTTACTTTTTCATATGTATAGATTGCATTTCTTAGGTGTTTTAATTTTTTAAATATATTTACGTTTAAAAAGTTATTCTGTTTTCTGTTTTATAGCTATAGTAAGAATGATATTTTGAAACAAAGATTTTGGTTCAAAAGGAATTTTCAGGATAATTGGTATACAAGGTTTATTGGACCCTATCACCTTTTAGCAGAATATGGTCTTCTTTTAGAAATTCAAAACTTAGGTTTTAATCACCATATACTTTACAGCTTTATTGAGATATAATTCTCATGCTAAAAAGTTTACCATTTTAAAGTACACAATCCAGTTGTTTTCGTATATTCACCTTATATAGCCACTTTATAATTTCAGAACATTTACATCACCCTAAAAAGAAACCACATAACCGTTAGCACTCACTTCCCATTCCTCCAGCCCCTGGCAAACACTAATCTACTTTCTACTTCTATGGATTCATCTATTCTGGACATTTCTTATAAGTGGGGTTAAACAATACTTGGCTTTTTTGTTTGTTTCTTTCACTTAGCATAATGTTTTCAAGATACACCCGTGTTGTATCATTCAGTACTTCGTTCCTTGTTTTATGGCCGGATAATATTCTGTTGTTTGGATATACTACATTCTGTTTATCCATTCATTAATTGATGGGCATTTAGGTTATTTCCACTTTTTGGCTATAATGAATAATACAACTCTGAACATTTTTGTACCACTTTTTCTGTACATAATTTTTTAATTTTCTTGGGAATATACCTAAGAATAAAATTGGTGGGGATAACCATATACTTTAATTGCAAATGGAAAATGCTTGACAATGTCAGAGAATTCATAATCATGCATATTATTCCATTAATTTATAAATGATTCCTTTATAACTTTCTCTAAATGACAGTTAAAACTCCTTAAGGAAGTGGGAACATCATGGAGATTTTCTCACATCTAAAGAGATAAGAGCTGAAAAGCATCAGTGAGATTGGTAGGCATGGTTTCTATTTTAAACCCACTGTCATTATTTTCTTGATTAAGCATTTTCTCCCAAGTTAAATGATTTGTAGATTAGATAGATGAATGATCTTTGGATTAAAGAGTATTTGTTAAAGTACAGAATTATTCTAATAGTAAAAAATTAATTGTTATTGCTATATAAATACAGTTTATCGAGGATACCCTGGTGGTCCAGTGGTTAGGACTCTGCGCTGTCACTGCCAAGGCCCTAGGTTCAATCCCTCGTCAGAGGACTAAGATCCCACAAAATGCGCAGCACAGGCCAAACAAAACAAAACAAAACGGTATATCAGTATCTCCCGGGTCTTAAAGGGTGTCAGTAATGCCTTCATATGTAGTAAGTGCCCAGTTTTTATTTGCTGAGTGTTGACTTGATGTAGAAGTAGAGTTTTAAAGTTTTCTCACTTGCTTATCTTATGAAGGTACTTTTGATTTTAAAAGGTTCTCTTTACGTTAAACCAGGTTCTTGGATACCTGGAATAGTTCTGAAAGTATTGTGGATCTTAGTAAGCTAATAGATAAAATATTACTCATCCTACAACTAAAATTTAGTACATCATCTCTGTAGCTATTAGAGTTTGGGGTTTTGTGAATGTAGTTCTTTTCTTTTTTCTTTTGGCCCCACCACATGTCTTGCTGGATCTTGACCTGGGATGAAACCCCAGCCTATGGGCTGTGAAAGCACTGAGTCCTAACCACTGGGCTGCCAGGGAATTCTCAGTTTACGTAAATGTAGTTCTTAGCCATTCTTATAAAGAAGAAACTGGAGATTTAGGAAAACAAAACTGGAGATTTATGTCAGTTTTGGATGCAACCTTAAACATGAGAAATAAAACAGAGGCAAACAACTCTACTCCTGTTTGTGTTAAAGGGACGTCACTGAGATGAAGATAAAAAACTTGGACCAGAAGTACTCCTGTATTAAGTTATAATAGGAGGTCTATGTTAGAGAAGAGCTTGAGAAATATTTAGTTTTGTTTATCTAATAGATTAAAGTTTGCACAGGGTTTTTAATCTCAAGTATATATTTTTCATATCTGGGACTGGGAATGAAGGGGTTCAAGAAATGGGATTAACTGAGAATCCTAAAACTTGGAAAATATGAAACTTTTGGAATGAGGGTAGGTTTCTTTTTATTAATTGCCTTCTTTATATGTCTATTATCTAACAAAGTAAAAATAAATTTGCAAGCATCTTATGGAAACTGAGAATGAGAGATCCTGAAAAGTTTCTAGAAAGCAAGGAATGGTAAACCATATTTATTACTAATTAAAAATATAAATATCACTTTTTATTTAGTACAACTATCATTTTCAGTTCAGTTCAGTCGCTCAGTCGTGTCTGACTCTTGCGACCCCATGAATCGCAGCACGCCAGGCCTCCCTGTCCATCACCAACTCCTGGAGTTCACTCAGACTCAGGTCCATCGAGTCAGTGATGCCATCCAGCCATCTGATCCTCTGTTGTCCCCTTCTCCTGTCCCCAGTCCCTCCCAGCATCAGAGTCTTTTCCAATGAGTCACCTCTTCGAGTGAGGTGGCCAAAGTACTGGAGTTTCAGCTTTAGCATCATTCCTTCCAAAGAACTCCCAGGGCTGATCTCCTTCAGAATGGACTGGTTGGATCTCCTTGCAGTCCAAGGGACTCTCAAGAGTCTTCTCCGACACCACAGTTCAAAAGCATCAATTCTTCAGTGCTCAGCCTTCTTCACAGTCCAACTCTCACATCCATAAATGACCACAGGAAAAACCATAGCCTTGACTAGACAGACCTTAGTCGGCAAAGTAATGTCTCTGCTTTTGAATATACTATCTAAGTTGGTCATAACTTTTCTTCCAAGGAGTAAGCGACTTTTAATTTCATGGCTGCAGTCACCATCTGCAGTGATTTTGGAGCCCCCCAAAAATAAAGTCTGACACTGTTTCTACTGTTTCCCCATCTATTTCCCATGAAGTGATGGGACCAGATGCCATGATCTTCGTTTTCTGAGCTTTAGGCCAATGTTTTCACTCTCCTCTTTCACTTTCATCAAGAGGCTTTTTAGTTCCCCTTTACTTTCTGCCATAAGGGTGGTGTCAACTGCATATCTGAGGTGATTGATATTTCTCCCAGCAATCTTGATTCCAGCTTGTGTTTCTTCCAGTCCAGAGCTTCTCATGATGTACTCTGCATATAAGTTAAATAAGCAGGGTGACAATATATAGCCTTGACATACTCCTTTTCCTGTTTCCTCCTTTTCCAGTCTTGTTCCATGGCCAGTTCTAACTGCTGCTTCCTGACCTGCATACAGATTTCTCAAGAGGCAGGTCAGGTGGTCTGGTATTCCCATCTCTTTCAGAATTTTCCACAGTTTCTTGTGATCCACACAGTCAACGGCTTTGCCATAGTCAATAAAGCAGAAGTAGATGTTTTTCTGGAACTCTCTTGCTTTTTCCATGATCCAGCGGATGTTGGCAATTAGATCGCTGGTTCCTCTGCCTTATCTAAAACCAGCTTGAACATCAGGAATCAGCTTGAACCATCATTTTAGTTAGCATTAAAACTGACTTCTGGGTGCAGCCGCCACCCCAACCTAGATCCCCCACCCACCTCATTCAAATCTCTCCCATTCCAGGCCTGTCAAAATGTGCCCCACTCCTGGGCAGCCCCACACCCCCTGCTCAGGAGAACCACGCTCTCTGGGCGGACCTCCTCCCCACCGTCCATAGGACTGGGTGCCATCTCCGGACCACAGCCCCCCACCTCCTGCACCGCCTTGTCCCTCTGGTTGAGTTCCCCCGACTCCCAGGAACATACACATTGACCAACCCACCTCTGGTGACCCCATTTCCCTGGCCTCTCTTCTCAAGGGCTCTTCATGCCCTTTGGTACATGGGATCCCCTCTTCTCACCCACCCCATCCTACATATTCACAGCCCCTCCTAGGGCAGCCCCCAGGCCCTTGCTATGCAGTGGCTGAGCCTGGCTCTGGCCAGGCAGATTCACTGGCCAGAGGAAGGGCGAGTGCTGGGCCTCATCAGAGGGCCTGGCTGCTGGGGCTGGGGTGCCAATCCACCTTCCCCACAGCACAGTTCCTAGAAAAACATTAATCTAAGAACCCCTTGAATATGATGACAATTCGGTTGGAAACCCGTATGCCCAGGCTGGGGCTTCTGAGGGTCTGTATTTCTGTGTGATATCCTCAGTGGAGGGCGGCAGGTGTGTGTGTGTGTGCATTTTTGTCCATCTCTTCAGAAACTTTAGGTGGGGTTGTTTCTGTTTCTTTAAGCAAGTTGTTCCTGTTTTGTGGTGTTTATGGGGAGAAAAGTTTGGAGCCATCCAGAGGTTCCTGTTTGAGAGGTCGTTAAAAACACAAGGTCAGTTACAAACCGTAGGGTGGCCAGCAGGTGCCTGGGTGTGACCCACACAGCCAGGGTCAGTCTCTGCCTTTGCATCTGTATTGAAAATGTATATGTGTGTACACGCACATTTCCTGTTTGTGTGTGTGTTTCCTCTTTGTGTGTGTGGATGTGTGATTCCTCTTTACCTTATTTAGATTTTCTGATTTTTCTGTAATGAACTTGCTTTGCTTTTGGTGAGGGTGGGGCAGAACTAGGGGTAAGGAAGCATAAACTACAATAGAAAGGAACACCAGTATTTTCAAGTTTGGATTTAAAAGTCTCAAATCCAAGAAAAGAAAGATGAAAAAGAAAAATCTGACATCTTAGGGTTCTGCCTAAAGCTTTTTTTTTGTTTTTCATAATGCTCAAAATTCTCCAAGCCAGGCTTCAGCAATAAGTGAACCGTGAACTCTCTGATGTTCAAGCTGGTTTTAGAAAAGGCAGAGGAACCAGAGATCTAATTGCCAACATCCTCTGGATCATGGAAAAAGCAAGAAAGTTCCAGAAAAACATCTACTTCTGCTTTATTGACTATGGCAAAGCCTTTGACTGTGTGGATCACAAGAAACTGTGGAAAATTCTGAAAGAGATGGGAATACCAGACCACCTGACCTACCTCTTGAGAAATCTGTATGCAGGTCAGGAAGCAGCAGTTAGAACTGGACATGAAACAACAGACTGGTTCCAAACAGGAAAAGGAGTATGTCAAGGCTGTATATTGTCACCCTGCTTATTTAACTTCTATGCAGAGTACATCATGAGAAACGCTGGACTGGAAGAAACACAAGCTGGAATCAAGATTGCCGGGAGAAATATCAATCACCTCAGATATGCAGATGACACCACCCTTATGGCAGAAAGTGAAGAGGAACTAAAAAGCTTCTTGATGAAAGTGAAAGAGGAGAGTGAAAACGTTGGCCTAAAGCTCAACATTCAGAAAACGAAGATCATGGCATCTGGTCCCATCACTTCATGGGAAATAGATGGGGAAACAGTGGAAACAGTGTCAGACTTTATTTTTGGGGGGCTCCAAAATCACTGCAGATGGTGACTGCAGCCATGAAATTAAAAGACGCTTACTCCTTGGAAGAAAAGTTATGACCAACCTAGATAGCATACTCAAAAGCAGAGACATTACTTTGCTGACTAAGGTCTGTCTAGTCAAGGCTATGGTTTTTCCTGTGGTGATGTATGGATGAGAGTTGGACTGTGAAGAAGGCTGAGCACTGAAGAATTGATGCTTTTGAACTGTGGTGTTGGAGAAGACTGTTGAGAGTCCCTTGGACTGCAAGGAGATCCAACCAGTCCATTCTGAAGGAGATCAGCCCTGGGAGTTCTTTGGAAGGAATGATGCTAAAGCTGAAACTCCAGTGCTTTGGCTATCTCACGCGAAGAGTTGACTCATTGGAAAAGACTGATGCTGGGAGGGATTGGGGGCAGGAGGAGAAGCAGACGACAGAGGATGACATGGCTGGATGGCATCACTGACTCGATGGACGTGAGTCTGAGTGAACTCCAGGAGTTGGTGATGGACAGGGAGGCCTGGCGTGCTGCAATTCATGGGGTCGCAAAGAGTCAGACACGACTGAGCGACTGAACTGAACAGAACTAAATTTCTCGGCTAATTGCTTTCCTACCAAATGCTTTCAGAAACGTAACCCCCTCAGCTGGGGAAATTATATTTCACTCTAGCTTTTACAAATTACACTCTCTCACTTAATAAAGCAAACATGAGCATTGGCACAGCCCACTTCAGAGTAGTAATTATACAATAGGACTAGTTAAACATTTTATGTCTTTTTTTCCCAAAAATATTTGACTCATAATTCTTGAAGTAAATTTTTCAGAAGTTAGAAGTGGAACCCTTAACTGATAATGGGTCCTTGGTGGTAGTGGTGGTGGTTTAGTCACTAAGTTGTGTCTGACTCTTGGTGACCCCATGGACTGTAGCCCGCCAGGCTTCTTTTGTCCAAGGGATTTCCCAGGCAAAAATACTGGAGTGGACTGCCATTTCCTTCTCCAGGAGATCTTCCCCCACCCAGGGATTGAACTCCAGTCTCCTGAACTGCAGGTGGTTTCTTTACACACTGTGCCACCAGGGAAGCCCAGAGGGGCCTTGTGTGCTGTGCTTAGTGGCTCAGTCGTGTCCAACTCTTTGTGACCCCACGGACTGTAGCCTGCCAGGCTCCTCTGTCCATGGGGATTCTCCAGGCAAGAATACTGGAGTGGGTTGCCATGCCCTCCTTCAGGGGATCTTCCCAACCCAGGAATTGAATCCAGGTCTCCCACATTGCAAGCAGATTCTTTACTGTCTGGGCCACCAGGGAAGCCCAGGAATACTGGAATGAGTAACCTATCCCTTTTCTAGGGGAATTCCCAACCCAGGAATTGAACTGCAGTCTCCTGCATTGCAGGCAGATTCTTTACCAGCTGAACTACCAGACCTTAGTATTATTTAAAAATTAGTTGCTGCTTGGCAGAGTTCCCTCACCTGTCTGCTTGCATCTCTTACAAGCATCCTATATTAATTAATCTATTTCTTGCCTACTACTTTGCCTCTTGCTGAATTCCTTCTGTGCTGAGACACAAAGAACTTGAGGGTTAGTAAGTCCGTACAGCAGACCTGAAGATCACTCCACAAGGTAGAACAACTCATTGACCTGTTTGACTTGGCCCTAGGCATGCTTGGTACAGAGATTTCCTCTTCTGAAGATTTCTGACATAACTCTTGGGGGAAAATATGTATTTTAATTGGCAAACACCAGAATCACTGAAATCTGTTACTACTAAATTACAATTCATTAAAATTTGGAAGGATTTCAGAAAAAAATTTAGTTGCTGGCTTATATAAGTTTATTCTCATTATGCTTGAAGAAGGTATACATGATGGACCAAGTGGGATTTATTTTAGGAATACAAGACTGGTTTAGTATTTGTAATTTCTCCAATACAGCATTGTTCTCACCTTTGTGGTGTTCTTGGCAGATATTCTACAAATATACTACATTTTTATGTTATGGTCGATATATTACATACTCGTTTTATACAATTGCTTCCTAAATCAGTTAAGAGAAAGAAAGGAGAAGAAATATGATCTGCATTGTCTTTTATAATTGCATAATTACCTCATCCAGGGCTCTTTGTTTGTTCATGTGGATTTGAATTACTCTGAGGCCAGTTGCTTTCAGCCTTAAGATCTTCTGTTAGTGTTTCTTATAATGTGGGTCCACTGTCAACAGATTCTCTCAGTTTTGATTTACCTGGGAATGTCTTTATTTTGCCTTCATTTTTGAAAGATAGTCCTGCTGAATACAGAATTCTTGGTTGACAGATTTTTTTCTTTGAGCAATTTTGATATCTTATCCCACTGCCTCTGGTCTCCCTTATTTCCAGTTATAAGTAAACTCATTTTATTGAGGTTCCTTCATAAATGATGAGAACAAGTAGTCTCTTGTTGCGTTCAAGATTTTCTCCTTGTCATTGACCATCAGCATTTTTACTATGATGTCTATAGATCTCTATGCTTATCCTATGTGGAGTTTGTTGACTTTCATGGCTTTAGAGACTAATATTTTTCAATAAATTTGAGAAGGTTCCAGCCATTATTAAAAAAATTTTTTTTTCTTCTGTTTTCTCTCTCTCTTCTCCTTTTGGTTCTCCAGCATTGCATGAAAGAGAAAGTGAAGTCACTCAGTCATGTCTGACTCTTTACGATCCCATGGACTATAGCCTACCAGGTTCCTCTGTCCATGGGATTTTCCAGGCAAGAATACTGGAGTGAGTTGCCATTTCCTTCTCCAGGAGATCTTCCCAACCCAGGGATTGAACTCAGGTCTCCCACTTTGTAGGCAGATGCTTTACTGTATGAGCCACCAGGAAAGTCCACCATGAATTTAGTGGTGTTCCACATTTCTTGAGGCTCTGCTCATTTTCCTTCATTCTTTTTTCTGTCTATTCTTTCTTCATTCTCTCTATTCTATTGAATTATATCTTTATCAACCTACCTTCAAGTTTGCTAATTTTTTTCCTCCTACCAGTTCAGATCTACTGTTGAGCCCCTCTCGTGAATTATTTCAGTTATTGTCATTTTAGCTCTAGAATTTCCATTTGTTTGTTTTTAGTAAGTTCTCTGTATTAACATTCTGTATTTGATGAGACATGATCATCATATCTTTTATAATTAATTATGGTTTTCTTTTGTTCTTTGAAAATATTTATAATGGCTGCTTTGAAATTTTTGTCTGTTAAACCCAACATCTGGTTGCTTCACATGCAGTTCTTATGCCTTCTTACTTTCTGATGGAGGGATCATACATTGTATGTTTTGTTGTTTATTTTTTGAAATTAAGCATTTTCATGCAACTCTAGGTACTGGTCCCCACTTTCTTTTTGGACTTGTTATTTATGTTTGCAGGCTTCCCACGTGGCTCAGTGGTAAAGAATCTATCTGCAATGCAGAAGAGTGGGTTTGGTCCCAGGTTGAGAAGATCCTCTGGAGAAGGAAATGACAACCCACTCCAGTATTCTTGCCTGGAAAATACCATGGACATGGACAGCGGAGCCTGGTGGGCTACAGTCTATGGGGATGCAAAAGAGTCATACATGGCTTAGCAACTAAACAACAATATTTACATGTTTAGAGACTGGCTGAATAATTTAGTGAAGTTTATCTTCCCTTGTGATGGAAAGCCTCTGTTATTGCTCTTCAGAGAAGCAGACTTGAATATGCTTAGTCACCCTGGGTTGACAGTGGTTTTAGTAAGGCTTTCTTTGTCTCCCTGACCACAACCTTTGGTTACATTGCTGACTGACACAACACCCTTGGGCCATAAAGTGCTCCACAAACTGATCCAATCAGATTCCTTTAAAAGAATAGTACTGAAATCTTGTTTGAGATTTGTTCTGACCCCAGGAGGCTTCCTCTCACTTGTCTCTTTTCTCTCTCAGGCAAACTAATAATGGCAGGTAGGAACAATATTTCCAGTCTTTCTGAGTGACACCCCAGCTTTCGGAGATGAGTGCTGCTGTGGTGGGGACAATTTGAGAGTGACACCAGATCTCCTCAGCTCGTCTCTCCCAGCATGGAAACTCTGCCAAGCACTGTAATGACACTGAAGGCTCCAGGCTTCTCAGCTGTGCCATTCCCAAGGTAGAGCCTTCATCCTAATTCGAGAGTAGAAGAATTGATCCCTCAACTCTCCCTTGTTTGTGTATGTTAAGTCACTTCAGTCATGTCTAATTCTTTGTGACCCCTATGTACTGTAGCCCTCCAGGCTCCTCTGTCCTTGGAGATTCTCCAGGCAAGAACACTGGAGTGGGTTGCCATGCCCTCCTCCAGGGGATCTTCCCAACCAGGGATAGAACCCATGTCTCCTGCATTTGCTCCATTACAGGCAGATTCTTTACCACTGAGCGACCAGGGAAGCCCCCAACTCTCCCTTGCACGCACTCAGAACTTAGCCTTAGCAACAGATAACAGGACAGTATGAGAAATACTTGCATCCTGACTTCCTAGGAAGATAATCCTCTGACTGGGTTATAATTCCTCCCATTGCAGGAACAGGGTTTTCTTGGCTGTGGTGGTCTGGAATGGAATTTCCATCTCACTGAGTTGGAAGAGGGAGGGGTACTGTGGGTCTTGGTTCAAATATCAGATTCTCACTATTCTTATAAAATTGTAGTGGCTTTCCTTGAATAAATGTTTCTTTCTTTATGTGCTATAGGCCATTAGAACAATTTCCAGAGACTTTAAATAGTTGTTTTAAAAAATAATTTTCACCAGTTTCATTGGGGAGTGGATCTGTGGAGCAGATCATTACTGTCTCATACCACCAGAGCCTCATAAGTTTTAAATCCTAATAGATTTTTAAAAGCTTCTTATAAGGGTGATTGGTAGTTGCTTATAATATGTTTTAGTTGCTTGTATTACTGCAATTTTTAAATTACAGATACCAAGAGAACATTTCATGCAAAGACGGGCTCGATAAAGGACAGAAATGGTCTGGACCTAACAGAAGCAGAAGATATTAAGAAGAGGTGGCAAGAATACATGGAAGAACTGTACAAAAAAGATCTTCATGACCCAGATAATCATGATGGTGTGATCACTCATCTAGAGCCAGACATCCTGGAACGTGAAGTCAAGTGGGCCTTGGAAAGCATCGCTACGAACAAAGCTAATGGAGGTGATGGAATTCCAGTGGAGCTGTTTCAGATCCTGAAAGATGATGCTGTGAAAGTGCTGCACTCAATATGCCAGCAAATTTGGAAAATTCAGCAGTGGCCACAGGACTGGAAAAGGTCAGTTTTCATTCCAATCCCAAAGAAAGGCAATGCCAAAGAATGCTCAAACTACCGCACAATTGCATTCATCTCACATGCTACTAAAGTAATGCTCAAAATTCTCCAAGCCAGGCTTCAGCAATACGTGAACCGTGAACTTCCTGATATTCAAGCTGGTTTTAGAAAAGGCAGAGAAACCAGAGATCTAATTGCCAACATCCTCTGGATCATGGAAAAAGCAAGAGAGTTCCAGAAAAACATCTACTTCTGCTTTATTGACTATGGCAAAGCCTTTGACTGTGTGGATCACAAGAAACTGTGGAAAATTCTGAAAGAGATGGGAATACCAGACCACCTGACCTGCCTCTTGAGAAATCTGTATGCAGGTCAGGAAGCAGCAGTTAGAACTGGACATGGAACAACAGACTGGTTCCAAATAGGAAAAGGAGTATGTCAAGGCTGTATATTGTCACCCTGCTTATTTAACTTCTATGCAGAGTACATCATGAGAAACGCTGGACTGGAAGAAACACAAGCTGGAATCAAGATTGCTGGGAGAAATATCAATCACCTCAGATATGCAGATGACACCACCCTTATGGCAGAAAGTGAAGAGGAACTAAAAAGCTTCTTGATGAAAGTGAAAGAGGAAAGTGAAAATGTTGGCCTAAAGCTCAACATTCAGAAAACAAAGATCATGGCATCTGGTCCCATCACTTCATGGGAAATAGATGGGGAAACAGTAGAAACAGTGTCAGACTTTATTTTGGGGGGCTCCAAAATCACTGCAGATGGTGATTGTAGCCATGAAATTAAAAGACGCTTACTCCTTGGAAGAAAAGTTATGACCAACCTAGATAGTATATTCAAAAGCAGAGACATTACTTTGCCTACTAAGGTTCATCTAGTCAAGGCTATGGTTTTTCCTGTGGTCATGTGTATGGATGTGAGGGTTGGACTGTGAAGAAGGCTGAGCACTGAAGAATTGATGCTTTTGAACTGTGGTGTTGGAGAAGACTCTTGAGTCCCTTGGACTGCAAGGAGATCCAACCAGTCTATTCTGAAGGATAACAGCCATGGGATTTCTTTGGAAGGAATGATGCTAAAGCTGAAACTCCAGTACTTTGGCCACCTCATGTGAAGAGTTGACTCATTGGAAAAGACTCTGATGCTGGGAGGGATTGGGGGCAGGAGGAGAAGGGGACGACCGAGGATGAGATGGCTGGATGGCATCACTGACTCAATGGACGTGAGTCTGAGTGAACTCCAGGAGATGGTGATGGACAGGGAGGCCTGGCGTGCTGCAATTCATGGGGTCGCAAAGAGTCAGACACGACTGAGTGACTGAACTGAACTGAACTGAACTGATTAGTGCAATTTTTAAGATGCCTAAGCTAGTAATGATGTATTTTAACAAATATCTTTGGGGAAAGACTATGAATGTGCCTTTATTCTTTTTTTTAATAAGTAATTTTTTGTTTACTTCTGAAGTATAGGCTGAAATAAACTGCATAATAATATAGCACTAGAGGGTGGTCTATTTAAAATATGATCCACTAATGAAGGAAAGCAAAATGTTGGTGGGAAGAATACTATTAGGCATCAGGTTTTACTAATAACTAACATTGTGACCTTGGGCAGGTGGTTTAACTTCTCTGCTTCAGGTGTCCTCATTGATAAAATAAATGGTTTAGTAAAACAATCTCTAAGTCCTAGGACACTTGAAAATATTGTATTTCTAAGAAGGAAAATTATGGAGTGATGACTTCCAATTTTTCTTTTCAAATTCTTTTTTGCAGCAGGTCAAATTTTTAATATTAGGGTATGATGCTATCTCAGAGAAGGCAATGGCACCCCACTCCAGTACTATTGCTTGGAAAATCCCATGGACGGAGGAGCCTGGTAGGCTGCAGTTCACGAGGTCGCTAAGAGTCAGACATGACTGAGTGACTTCACTTTCACTTTTCACTTTCATGCATTGGAGAAGAAAATGGAAACCCACTCCAATGTTCTTGCCTGGAGAATCCCAGAGATGGGGGAGCCTGGTGGGCTGCCATCTATGGGGTCGAACAGAGTTGGACATGACTGAAGCAATTTAGCAGCAGCAGCAGCAACATGATGCTATCTATAATGTATCTATAGAAAAAGACTGGAGCGACTTCCCTGGTGGTCCAGTAGTTAAAGATTGTATGCTCCCAATGCAGGGGGCCCAAGTTCAATCCCTGATCAGGGAACTAGATCCCACATGCTGCAACTAAAGACCCCATGTGCAGCAACAAAGACTGAAGATCCTGCATGCCACAACTAAGACCAGGCATAGCCAAATAAATAAATATATGTTTAGAAAAGGAAGAACAAAGACTGGAGAAAAAAAATCAGAATGTATAACAGTGAAAACTTTGAGATGGTGGGATTAAGGATAACTGTTGCCTTCATTTTAATTTTTCAATTAAAAAAATTTTCTTCACAGAGCACATGCTACATTTATAGTCAGAGAGTTGTTTTATAATGACCTGTGTTTAAAATCACATGGCATTAAGTAAGAGACAGGACAAATGTCTTTAGAGGTTGATTTACTTGTCCAGAGTCACACAGCCAGTATTCATTCAACACATTTTGACTGGTGTCTGCTCAAATGTCAGGTGCTGTTCTGGACCTGAGGGTGAGAGCAGTGGACACAGACAGCTAGACTACAAAGCCAGCCTCCCTTACAACTAGGTGTGGCTACCTAAGTCTCCTCCAGGAAATGTGAGCAGTGTGCTATCCTTTAGCGCACACAGAATCTAGCTTGTTTTTCCTCCCAAGTCAAGAATTAGAACACTGGAGACTTCCATGGTGGTCCAGTGGTTAAGACTCTGTGCTTCCACTGTAGCAGGTGTGGGTTCAATCTCTGGTCAGGGAACTAAGATCCCTTATACCAGCAAGCCAAAAAAAATTATTAGAACATTTCTAGGACCCCAAAGCACCCTGTGTACCCTTTCCAGCACTAACCTCTTCCCTCCCTTACAGGTAACCAGTGACCTGATTTTACAATAATCTTTTTCTGGCTTTTGGTATACTTTCTTCTGTATTCCTAACAATATAGTTGGTTTGTATGTTTTTCAGTGTTCCATGGTGAGATTCATATTTCCTTCTGTGTTTTTCTGTCGCTTAACATGTCTTTGCGGAGAAGGCGATGGCACCCTACTCCAGTACGCTTGCCTGGAAAATCCCATGGATGGAGGAGCCTGGTGAGCTGCCCTCTATGTGGTCACATAGAGTCGGACATGAATGAAGCAACTTAGCAGCAGCAGCAACATTTCTTTGAGATTTATCCGTTTCATTTCCTGGAACTGGAGTTCGTTTTTATTGCAGAATACTATTCCACTGTATAAGCACACACCACCTACCAAAGATGGATATTTGGGTTGTCTTTGGGTCTTGCTTACCTTGTACAACACTGCTGAGAAAATCCTTGTCCACTGCCCTGGGCACACATGTGCAGAAATTTCTTTAGGGTAAATACCCTGAAGAGAAAAGACATATCTTAGGATGTGTCCAAGTTCACATGATAATTTCTGTTCTCCAAAGTAGTTAAAATCATATTGTCAGAGCTCTTTTAAACTGAATGTAAAAACAGCATCTCATCCTGTTCTTTTGCATTTCCTTGACTACTGATGAGTGAGCAGCTTCTCACCTGCTTACTGCTCAGTGGTGGTCTCTCTTTGGTGAAATGAAATGACTGTCCCTGACTTTTTCATTTTTTATTGGGTTATTTCTGTTTTCTTACTGTAGTTCTGTATATTCTGTATATTAATTAAAAAGTGAAAGTGAAGTTGCTCTGTCGTGTCCGACTCTTTGCGACACATGGACTGTAGCCTACCAGGCTCCTCCGTCCGTGGGATTCTCCAGGCAAGAGTACTGGAGTGGGTTGCCGTTTCCTTCTCCAGGAGATCTTCCCAACCCCAGGATCGAACCCGGGTCTTCCTTATTGCAGGCAGACACTTTACCATCTGAGCCACCAGAGAAGCTCGTTGATCAAATGTGTTTGCAAATATGTCTTTCAAGGTTGTGGTTTGTCTTCTGGGTTTTCTTCATGGCATTATTTGGTGAATAGAAACTCTTAATTTTTAATGTAATCTAGTTTCTCAATCACTTCTTGTATAATCTGGACTTTTTGTGTCTTCAGAAATCTTTACCTACCCTGAAGTCCAAAAGATCTTAATATTTTTTAAAAAGTTTTCAACGTTTTAAAAAATATTAATCTACCTAGAAGTACTTTTTCTGTATGGTATGAGGCAGGCCTCCAGTTTCATTATTTCTACCTGAATATTCCTTGCTGGCTCATACAGTAAAGAATCTGCCTGCAAAGAGGGATCTCTAGGAAGATCCCCTGGAGAAGGGAATGGCTACCCTCTCCAGTATTCTTGCCTAGAGAATCCCAGGGACAGAGGAGCCTGGACTAACACATTTACTTTTCACTTTCAACCAGTTGTCACAGTATCATTTATTCAACAGACCATCCTTACCTTGGTTGATCAGCAGTGCTGCCTTGGGTATTTCATCTTCTGGGAAACCAGGAATCTAGAAGCAAACATTGCGGTGGTTCCATCAGATTTCAGCTCTGGGTTCAGGCAACAGGGAACTTGAGCTGGAGGAAAGGAGCGAGGGGAGGAGGGGTGGGCAGGGGGAGCAGGAGGAAGGAGGTTGCAGGATGGGAGCATCCAGTGAGCACTGTGTCTGGAGCCCCAGCTCAGTCTGAGCTGGAGCACATGCTTACCTTTTTAAAAAAAAATTCAAATTCATGATTTCTAAGGAGTTTATTGTTTATATACTGTTGCTTTCAAATTCTCTAAATTTTATTTTTATTTATTTATTTTTAAAATTTATTTTTTATTAGAACATATTGTTTTCATTTAAAAATTTTCAAAGTACCAAAATAAAATTCATTTATCATTTTATTTTAAAAAGCCATTTAGTTACTAGACAAGTCTTTACTGAGCATGTGGTATGTACATCACTGTTGCAGACATGAAGGATACAGTCCCATCACTAAAGACCTTATGTTCTAATCATGGAAGCTAAAAATAAAAACATTTTAAAATAATGTATTTTTTGGATGTTGATAAGCATTAAGGAAAAAAAAAAGTGGGATAGAAACTGAATGGTAAATAAAGAACAGTGCCACCAAAGAATGCCTCTTTGTGAAGAGTGACATTTGTACTCACACCTCAATGATGCAAAGGGGGCAGCTGTCCAAGACCTGGTAGGAGAGCATTTAAGGAAAAAGGAGTAATAATTATAAAAGTCCTGAAACACAGGAACCTTTTCTGAAAAGAAGAAAAATACATTTAAGATTTATAACCTAATTTTCAAACAGTGCTGATATAATGTTTCCTAATTCATACCCAAGAGGCAGAAGACAATGTCAAGAAAAGAAAATGGAACTAGAAAATGTCAAGGTGTTGACTTCTGATCCTGGCTTTCAGGCTATAGAGTCTCAATCAAATTTCTTTTCAGGCTTGTTTTGCCTGTTTGTAAATGGAGAATATTTATTTCTTCCTAACAGAATAAGATAATATATAAAGAATACTAGCTATGGACAGGATGATATTAAAAGAAAAGTTTACCAATACATTTTAAATTAGAGTAAGTTAAAAATTTATATTTGGCTGAAGTTTTACAAATGAAGAATTTAAAGGACATATGGTTCTATAGCTCTTAGGCTGCTGATTCATATATAGGAGATAAAATTTAGGCACATTTTTGGAATTTTAAATTCTTACTTTTTGAAAATAAAAATAAAAGTACAGAAAAGATTTACATCAAAAGTTTTAAAAAACATAAGTATTTTATGGTAGAAGCAATTTATATTTTACTCTTGGTTTCAATGTTTCTATACCAATTGACCTTACATTATTTCCCCAATTAAGTCTTTTCAAAGAATTTTTTCTGCTGAAGAGACTATATTTATTAATAAAGATAATTTTAATATATCAAACAATGCACCTGCATGTCAGCTACTGATAAACAGAGTGTAAACCATTAGGAGAAAAGACCTTGATGTTTAAAAATTATTCTCAATTATCTGTTTGAGGATGCATGAGTCCTCAGTCAAGGTCCATGAATCAAGGCAAATTGGAAGTGGTCAAACAGGAGATGGCAGGAGTGAACATCAACATTTTAGGAATCAGCAAACTAAGATGGACTGGAATGGGTGAATTTAATTCAGATGACCATTATATCTACTACTGTGGGCAAGAATCCCTTAGAAGAATTGGAGTAGTCATCATAGTCACACAAAAGAGTCTGAAATGAAGTACTTGGATACAATCTCAAAAACAACAGAATAATCTCTGTTGGTTTCCAAGGCAAATTATTCAGTATCACAGTAATCCAAGTCTATGCCCCAACCAGTAATGCTGAAGAAGCTAAAGTTGAATGGTTCTATGAAGACCTATAAGACCTTCTAGAACAAACACCCCCAAAAGATGTCCTTTTCATTGTAGGGGGCAGGAATGCAAAAGTAGGAAGTCAAGAGATACCTGGAGTAACAGGCAAATTTGGCCTTGGAGTACAAAATGAAGCAGGTCAAAGGCTAACAAAGTTTTGCCAAGAGAACACACTGGTCATAGCAAACCCTCTTCCAACATCACAAGAGAAGACTCTACACAAGGACATCACCAGGTGGTCAATACCAAAATCAGATTGATTATATTCTTTGCAGCCAAAGATGGAGAGGCTCTATACAGTTAGCAAAAACAAGAGCAGGAGTTGACTGTGGCTCAGATCATGAGCTCCTTATTGCCAAATTCAGAATTAAATTGAAGAAAGTAGGGAAAACCACTCGACCATTCAGGTATGACCTAAATCAAATCCCTTATGATTATACAGTGGATGTGACAAATAGATTTAAAGGATTAGATCTGATAGGCAGAAGGCCTGGAGAAAGAACTATGGATGGAGGTTCATGACAGCGATCATGAGAAGAGGTTCGTTACAAGAGGCAGTGATCAAGACCATCCCCAAGAAAAAGAAATACAAAAAGGCAAAATGGTTGTCTGAGGAGGCCTTACAAATAGCTGAGTAAAGAAGAGAAGCAAAAGGCAAAGGAGGAAAGGAAAGATGTACCCATTTGAATGCAGAGTTCCAAAGAATAGCAAGGAGAGGTAAGACAGCCTTCCTCAGTGACCAATGCAAAGAAGTAGAGGAAAACAAGAATGGAAAGACTAGAGATCTCTTCAAGAAAATTAGAGATACCAAGGGAACATTTCATGCAATATGTGCACAATAAAGGAGAGCAAGGATATGGGCCTAACAGAAGCAGAAGATATTAAGAAGAGGTGGCAAGAATACACAGAAGAACTATACAAAAAAGATCTTCATGACCCAGATAACCATGATGGGGTGATCACACACCTAGAGCCAGACATCCTGGAACGCGAAGTCAAGTGGGCCTTAGGAAGCATCACTACAAACAAAGCTAGTGGAGGTGATGGAATTCCAGTTGTGCTATTTCAAATCCTAAAAGATGATGCTGTGAAAGTGCTGCACTCAATATGCCAGCAAATTTGGAAAATGCAGCAGTGGCCACAGGACTGGAAAAGGTCAGTTTTCATTCCAATCCCAAAGAAAGGCAATGCCAAAAAATGCTCAAACTACCACACAATTGCATTCATCTCACATGCTAGCAAAGTAATGCTCAAAATTCTCCAAGCCAGGCTTCAACAGTACATGAACTGTGAAATTCCAGATGTTCAAGCTGGTTTTAGAAAAGGCAGAGAAACCAGAGATCAAATTGCCAACATCCATTGGATCATCAAAAATGCAAGAGCATTCCAGAAAAACATCTACTTCTGGTTTATTGACTACACCAAAGCCTTTGACTGTGTGGATCACAACAAACTGTGGAAAATTCTTCAAGAGATGGGAATACAAGACCACATGACCTGCCTCCTGAGAAATCTGTATGCGAGTCAAGAAGCAACAATTAGAACTGGACATGGAACAACAGATTGGTTCCAAATAGGGAAAGGAGTATGTCAAGGCTATATATTTTCATCCTGTATATTTTAACTTATATGCAGAGTACATCATATGAAATGCCTGGCTGGATGAAGCACAAACTGGAATCAAGATTGCTAGGAGAAATATCAATTACCCCAGATATGCAGATGACACCACCCTTATGGCAGAAATCGAAGAGGAACTAAAGAGCCTCTTGATGAAAGTGAAACAGCGGAGTGAAAAAGCTGGCTTAAAACTCAGTATTCAAAAACAAACAAACAAACAAACAAACTCAGTATTCAAAAACTAAGAACATGGCATCTGGTCCAATCACTTCATGGTAAATAGATGGGGAAACAGTGACAGACTATTTTCTTGGGCTCCAAAATCAGTGCAGATGGTGACTGCAGTCATGAAATTAAAAGATGCTTGCTCCTGGGAAGAAAAGCTATGACTGACGTATACAGCATATTAAAAAGCAGAGACATTACTTTGCCAACAATGGTCTGTCTAGTCAAGGCTAAGTTTTTTCTAGTAGTCATGTATGGATGTGAGAGTTGGAGCATCCAGAAAATTGAGTGCTGAAGAATTGATGCTTTTGAACTGTGGTGTTGGAGAAGACTCTTGAGAGTCCCTTGGACTGCAAGGAGATCCAACCAGTCCATCCTAAAGGAAATCAGTCCTGAATATTCATTGGAAGAACTGATGCTAAAGCTGAAGGAAGCTCTGGTACTTTGGCCACCTCATGGGAAGAACTGACTCATTGGAAAAGACCCTGTTGCTGGGAAAGATTGCAAGCAGGAGGAGAAGGGGACAACAGAGGATGAGATTATTAGATGGACATCACTGACTCGATGGACATTGGTTTGAGTAACCTCCGGGAGTTGTTGGTGGACAGGGAAGCCTGGTTTGCTGCAGTCCATGGAGTTGCAAAGAGCTGGACACGACAGTGAGTGAACTGAACTGAAGACTATCCAGGAGAATGTGGCCTAAGTAGATACCAGGGCATTTTTCTCTCCATGCAAAGTGGACAATCAAATGAGCAGCCTAAATTTCTGCCCACTGAGGGGATTTCCCTTCAAGAAGTGTTTCAGGGCCACACAAAGTGGAACGTCATGAATTAGCTTTCCATTTCTGGCCGGTGCCAGCAATACTGTGCAGATTCAGGCTTGTGTTTTTTCCTAACTAGTCTTTACTTGACCCCAGTATCACCATATCATTTCTGTTTAATAGCATGTGTGTGTGCATGCTCAGTTTTGAAATTATGTCTGACTCTTTGTAACCCATGGACTGTAGCACACCAAGTTCCTCTGTCCATGGGATTCTCCAGGCAAGAATATTGGAGTAAATTGCCACTTCCTTCTTTGGGGGATATTCCCAATCCAGGGATCAAACCCACATCTCCTGCCTGGCAGGTGGATTGTTTACTGCTGAGCCACTAGGGAAGCCAAAAATCGAACTACCAGATAAAATTATAGTTTTAAAGCTTTCTGGGTAAGTTCAGTATTCTAATTTTAATCATAAGCATGGCAAAATATTTCTGGATAACATTTACTACTGTAATTTTTCCAGTAAGATTGAGGAACAGTATGAAAAATATTTGGCCATGTATGAGAACCTGTTATTTGCATGCATTTCAAATTAAACATGGAACAGTTGGGGACAATTATCTCATCACCACTAATGACTATCAGGTGCTTACAATCTGCTACCTTTCCCCCCAGCAAATGGATAGTAGACCAACCTCAGATTTCATATTTTTGACATATAACTGCTTCAGAATTTCTACTCTTACGTGAGATAATTTTTCCTAAGAAAAATTACTTGTTTTGCCTTTGCTATGTCTTGACATGCTCACATTCAAAGGTTACTTAGTTATTGTTTTCATTAAAAATATTTGTTACTCTAAACAGTCTTTGTTCTAAATACTATTTTGGATTCTGTGTAAAGGAAATTATTTGGCCACCTCTGAGGAGTCATCAAGGGCTTATATGCCAACTAACTACTATTTTCAGTTTTGAATATAGTTCTTGAATGATTAAAATATGTGACTTCTGAATGAGACTTTCTAAATCCTACATAGCTTTTTAATATTTATATTATTATAGAAGGACTTATGTTAATTTAGTTTACTGTTCACATCATTTTTGTTTCTTTACTCTTTTATTTACCATAACCTTGGAGATGCAGAGTAAGCTGGATTCCAACCCAGAGGATTTTCTCTAAGTGTCCATGGATGAGATGATGTGTGTAATATAGTGGACGCTATGCCAGGCACACAGTGGGTGCTCAGTGAACATCTACTTATTATTAACTTTATTCATCCCACTGTATTACTTTGCCTTCTTTTCTTCTTCCCACTTTCTAGTTCTCTATTTCCAATTATTCCTACAAGGATTTATCTGGATTTCAGCTAAATAAGGGTTATTTCTGTGCCTGCTTGTCATCTTCAGTTGTTCATTGTTGCCATGCAACTATAAAACACACTATCTTTAGTTCCAGGGAAAACTGCATATGGTTTAACAAATCCTGCGTTTATGTTCTCCCAAGTATTTGCTTATTGGATACATATACAACTGGGGTCGGGGAAGGGAAGGGTGTTGCGGAGGTTGGGCAGTGTGTGTTTTGGTGGGCAGTGTGTGTTTCTTCAGAATTCCTAATGTTACATGCAAGCAGAGGTTATATTTCCTGGGAAAAACAAAGACAAGTTAGTAAATTTGTCTTATGATTCATTTGATGACTACACCTTTTCTTTCAAACAAGGTAATATTATTGCTTTTGGCAGACATGTAAGTTTATATTAATTTAATCCTAGAATTTTTTTTTGTGACTCATTCATTCTTGGGCTAGAAACATATAAATGCTACTGAGTGGAGATACAGATTGATAACCTAAGTTGAAATGTAAGCCTAGATATAAAGCAAATACAATATTTTTGATTAGTTGTAGATAATCATTTATCTTAGATAGGAACAAAGATCAGTTTATTATAGCCAGTCATATTTACTGATATATATTACATATACAAAGGTACGTGAAAATCTGGAGAGGATACCAAAATGGAATATGAAACGTGTTTTCTACCCTCAAGAAACTACGTGGTTAGGTAGACAATTTCCCATACAAGAAAAAAGTGAGCATATACGCAAGTTCAAAACTGAAGAGTCATCAAGGGCTTATATGCCAACTAATTAATATTTTCAGTTTTGAATACAGTTCTTGAGTGATTAAAATAAGTGACTCTGCATAGAACTATTTCTGGTACAATAGATGGGGTTAAGTGGGCTGGTATTCCAGCCTCTCTAGACCCAACTTTTATTTTTTCCAATTTTTCCTGGAGACATCTGCAATGTTGACAATATCAACAGAGACTTCCTTTCTCCTCTGGCATCTGGTTTGGTTCATGGTAGAGCTTGGTCCAGTGACCTGGGGAGGAAAATGAGGTCAGGGTAGGCATATATGTGGGACATGGAGGACCAGATACCATATCCTAACTACTGAAAAATAATTGCTTAAAAACAAACGGTCAAATAATGTATGTTCTAGCTTCCTATTGTGACCAATACATTTTTTTTCAGGTTTTTTTTTCTTTAATTTTAAAATCTTTAATTCTTACATGTGTTCCCAAACATGAACCCCCCTCCCACCTCCCTCCCCATAACATCTCTCTGGGTCATCCCCATGCACCAGCCCCAAGCATGCTGTATCCTGCGTCAGACATAGACTGGCGATTCAATTCTTACATGATAGTATACATGTTAGAATGCCATTCTCCCAAATCATCCCACCCTCTCCCTCTCCCTCTGAGTCCAAAAGTCCGTTATACACATTTGTGTCTTTTTTGCTGTCTTGCGTACAGGGTCGTCATTGCCATCTTTCTAAATTCCATATATATGTGTTAGTATACTGTATTGGTGTTTTTCTTTCTGGCTTACTTTACTCTGTATAATCGGCTCCAGTTTCATCCATCTCATCATGATCTGAAAGGTCAGGTTCAATATTTGAGGTTCCCAGTTACATAGAGGAGTGTAGTGGGACATGGGGAGAAACAGGTCTATCCCTGAAGCCTACCCCATTCTATTCCTCTGAAGCTCTGCTCTGTGCTCCTCCCCTTCCCCCACCTCATAGTGTGCAAAGAGCAGCTCCTGGGCCACCGCCCCCACCCCCCACCCCACCCAGGCATATCTTTGTGCACATCAGGTGTGGGCCTGCCTTGACCCTGGGAAAAAAACTATGCAGTTTTTGGAACCAGACTTGGGCCCACCTGGGTATCCAGAGCATGTTCTAGAAGGGAGGGCATGAGTTCTGGGTGACCATACCCCTTGAACCTATGGAGTCTATATCTTTTCCTCAGGTCTAAGGGTAATATTGGGCTTTTCCAGGTGGTGATAGTGGTAAAGAACCCTCTTGCCAATGGAGGAGACATAAGAGATGTGGGTTTGATCCCTGGGTTTGGAAGATTCCCTGGAGGAGGGCATGGCAACCTACTCCAGTATTCTTGCCTGGAGAATCCCACGGACAGAGGAGCCTAGGGACTACAGTCCATGGGGTTGCAAAGAGTTGGACATGACTGAGTATGTATGTACACATGAACCTCAATTTGAAAAACAGAAAATTTCAGGCCTGAATTGATCTAAGAGGTTAGGGAAAAGGAAAAAGCTTGGTATGATGACTCAAATATGTCTTGTTTAGGCCACAGAGTATGTGATCATGATTAGTGAAATCAGGAGAAACGATATTTTCAGGAGAAAGGATGAGTTTGTACAATCTCAATTTTAGTTTCCTACAGTATATTCTCTTTCTGCTCGATTGAACTGCAGATACAAATTTGGAGGTCAACAACATCTACTGAAACCAGAAGACTAGAAGTGGTCAATCAGGAAGAGTATGGAAGACAAGATGGCCAAAAAAAATGCCTCACAGAACACAGTTTCTGGAGGGTAGCACTTAGCAAAGACAGGAGAGGTACCCCAACTCATGAAGTTGGCAGCTAATGAAGGCTGATCACCATTCGGCTCTACAAGAATTGAGTTTTTAGTCACTGCAGCTGCTAACCTTTAACGCATCCTGACAGGAGGTCAGGGTGAGGTATGTGTGCTTTGGCACATATTGGCAGAACAAGCGTTCAGATAGTTAAGTATTTTCAGGAGAATTTTCTATGAACCTGGATTCTTGCATCTTTCCACACTTGAACAAGCACCAAAACCATTAATGAAGGTATCTGATCCTCATGACTAGCAGCAACCTTCTACTGAGATGTGTGCCTGCTTGTATGTACTCCCTTTGCTAAAATCACATATACCCTGACCTCCTCCCTTACCTCTTCTAAGCAGTTCCTCAGAGCCCTCCAAGAGGCTGTCTCCTGGTTTATAGCCCTACATCTCTCAATAAAACTGAAACTCAGAGCTCTCACATTCAGTATTTTAATTTCAGTTGATAGTTTTGGTGACCACTAAGGGAACCAGGGACTTTCCAGGTGGAGCTAGTGGTAAAGAACCTGCCTGCCAACGCAGGAGATGTAAGAGAGGCAGGTTTGAACCCTGGGTGGGTGCAGAGGGGGGAAGATCCGCTGGAGGAAGGCATGGCAACCCACTGCAGTGTTCTTGCCTGAAAAATTCCACAGACAGAAGAGCCTGGCGGGCTACAGTCCATAGGGTCACAAAGAGTCAGACACAACTGAAGCAACTGAGCACTGACACCAGGGACCTCGAGCAGACTCCTCTCCTACCTGAATTCTGTGTGGAGCTGGAGTCTTTGTACCAACAGGGCCCCTAGTGCATGTCTACCTCCTCGGTGTGTCCAGACAAATTGGAGTAAGCTCTTTTGGTTCTTAGATCTTCCAATTATTGGTTGATGAACCAAAGTTTTGTTTAGAGGTATAGAACAGGCTCTCCATTTGAAAGATGCTGGAATTTTCTCAAGAAGACACTGAGTGGTCTAGTTGACTAGGTGGGTTACTGGCCTAACATCTTTCCTAAATGAGGCTTGTCAGAAAGCCAGCCTCCAACCAACACTCAAGTCAGGTTATACAAAACTTATATTTACAAGTACCAACTTAATTGAGAATTAAAGGAAATTTTGTCCCCTCAAATGGTCAAAATGGGCTCTTTTATTGCTTACACAGTTAAGTTTAAAAAAAGCCAGCTTGATGAAATGTCTTTTCACAATCCTGATCCAAAGAGAACAAGTCCTTCTAGGAGAAACTTGCATTTCTCTTTTTGTGTCTTGAGATGTGTATATTCTACCAGGGCTCTTAAGAACTCATCTATTACCCTAGACCATCTCCAACTCCTGAGACTGAGAAAAAAGAGAAGGGAAAGGCCTTTCAAAATTCAGGTGAGTAAACTTAATGTATTCCAATTTTTATCTATAAACTAGTGAGTTTTATATTGTAATACTTGATTCATAGCTAAGTTTTAAAATAAAATTGTGAGATCTCTGTGTCTACATGGATGTATATATGTCTGTGTATATGTTAGAGATATGTTATGTCTCTACTTCCAGATGGTATAACCAAAATTAACTTGGAAATGAGTTCTATTTAGTTGATTTTACAAAAATTAAGTGCTTACATAAATTCTGAGAAATATAAAAGAAACCAACCCAAATGAATTTCAGGTTCATATGAACTGGGAAATATTCAGTATTAAATTAATATTTGTTATTAAAGTTAGTTTAAGTTTGTTGGTTTAATACAGACATATCTTTAGAGCTATCAACATTAAGTATAATAGTATGATTGTACCTAGGTTTACTAAAAGTCAAATAAGACCTTATTATATCTGGAGAAAAATTTATAAGGAAGAAAAAATCACTTGGTATGATAAAATTGTTTATAAGTAAATTAAATGTAAATAAGATAAGAATATTTAGGTAAACTCTTTAGGAGTAATTATGTTTTAGGCATATCTACTTAAAAATAGCTTCAGATTTTGGAAACTTAAAATTTTAAAGTTTTACTAAATTAAGTTAAATGATGAAAGTTTATTGACTAGGTCATTCTCAAATAAAATAAGATACTGAGACATTAATTACTGAACACTGGGTTTCTTTTACAGAGAAATTAAAGATATTTAGGACTATTAATAAATATGTTTGGTGCAACACTGGGACATTTTCTATAAGAAAGCCCATGTTTTTAAACAGTATGAATAATATTTAAAATTTTGCCCATGTATAGAATGATACTATAAAAGTTCCTAAGTGCTTACTTCTTAGTTTTCACTAGAAATTGATTTTCAAGAGTTGAGAATTCTAATTAAAATATGTATTAAAGCTACTACAAATAATAAGGGAAACATTTCAGTATGCAAGAAAAGTAGAAGTTGTATTTTCAGTAAAAGATATAAGGAGTGAAAATGTGTTTTGTTAAGGGAAAAGAAGGGGCTTCCCAGTTGGCTCAGTGGTAAAGAATGCCAATGTAGGAGACATGGGTTTGATCCCTGGGTTGGGAAGATCCCCTGGAGAAGGAATGGCAACCCACTCCAGTATTCTTTCCTGGAAAATCCCATGGACAGAGGAGTCTGGCAGGCTACAGTCCATCAGGTCACAAAGAATCAGACAGGGCTTAACGACTACAACAAAAAACAATCCTTATAAGCAGAATTGAAACATTTGTCTTTTCTCTCTACCTGATCCCTCCAGAAATTGGAAACTTTTAGGTTCCCAGCAGCCTTATCAGGTGAATAATGAAGGGCACCTCCTGACAAGTGCACGAATTTCAAGATATCTTAGAGATTTCAAGAAGAGAGGAGTTCATACCAATTTGTAGATATCACAACTAGAATTGAGTTATTAGCCACTGCAGCTGCTGACCTTTAACACACCCTGAAAGGAGGTCAGGATACAGATTAAGAGCAAGACTTTGAGAACACTGGTAGAACAAAGCTTCAGATAGTCAAATATTTTGAGAGGAAATTTTTTAATAAACCTGGGTTCTTGCATCCTCCCACACTTAGAAAAGCACTAAAACCATTAATGAAGGTTCCGCATGACTAGCAGCAACCTTCTACTGAGATGTGTGCTTGCTTGCATGTACCTATCCCCTTTGCCACAATCACATACACACTGACCTCCCCCCTTATCTGAGCAGTTCTTCAGGCTATCTAAGAGGCTGTCTCTTGGGCTATGTTGTTGTTCAGTCACTAACTCATGTCTGACTCTTTGTGACCCCATGGATTGCAGCACACCAGGCTCCTCTGTCTTCCATTATCTCCCAGAGTTTGCTCAAATTCATATCCATTGAGTCAGTGATGCTATCTACCTACCTCATCCTCTGCTGCCCTATTCTCGTTTTGCCTTTAACTTTTCCTAGCACCGGGGTCTTTTCCAGTGAGTCAACTCTTCGCATCAGGTTACCCAAGTACTGGAGTTTCAGCTTCAGCATAAGCTCTTCCAAGGAGGATTCAGGGTTGATTTCCCTTAGGATTGGCTGGTCTGACCTCCTTGCAGTCCGAGGGACTCTCAAAAGTCTTCTCCACTGTTCGAAGGCATCAGATCTTCTGCACTCAGTCTTCTTCATGGTTCAACTTTCACACTGCACGCACTGGGCTATCGTTGCTCAGTCACTAAGTCGTGTCTGACATTTTGTCTCCGCATGAACTGCAGCATGACAGGCTTCCCTGTCCTTCACTATCCTCCGGAGTTTACTCAAACTCTTGTCCATTGAATTGATGATGTCATCCAACCATCTCATCCTCTGTCACCTGTTTCTCTTCTTGCCCTCAAACTTCCCTGGGTCAGGGTCTTTTACAATGAGTCAGCCACATCAGGGTATCGAAAAGTATTGAAGTGGCCAAAGTATTGAAGTTTCAGCTTCAGCATCAGTCCTTGCAATGAATATTCAGGGCTGATTTCCTTTAGGATTAACTGGTTAGACCTCCTTGCTGTCCTGCTGGGCTCATGAGAATCTTCTCCAGGACCACACTTTGAAAGCATCAGTTCTTCGGTGATCTTCAGTCCTTAGTAAATCTCCAAATAAAACAGAAACTCAGAACTCCCATGTTGTACATTTTTATTTCAGTAGACAGAATCCACAACAGAGGCATGATTGAAGAATAAAGGTGGTCAATGCAGTCAGATACTCCAAAAGTTGAAGTAAGATAAAGACCGAAAAGTGTTCATCGTATCTGATGACTAAATGCTGACCGTAATAAGAGCAATTTCAGTGACATGTAGGGGTAAAGTCTGATCACAGAGAGTCTAAGAGCAAAGAGGAATTGAGGAAATGCAGCTCATAATTTAAGGCTGTTTTGCTTGGTTGTGAAAATGTAGAGGTGACTGCAGGGGTGGAGGTGTGGAGGACTTGAAAACAATGTAAAATATTTGGGCTTTTGACCATCAGTGGGTGGCACCAAGTGGGGAGGAGAAAGACAAGAGTCAGCTGGTAGCTTAAGCATAGAGACCCTTGAGGAATGAAGAGATCAGAACAAGGGTCAAGAAAAAAGAAGAGATTTCTTCAGAGTTTGGAGAAAGGAGGTGAGTGGAGTTACAGACAAGGGGTTGGGAATTGAGGAAGTTCAGGAGTCACATTGAATGGCCTCAGTTTCCTCTGTAGAATGAGACAGGGTTGTCTGCAGAGACCAAGGAGGGCAGAGGTGGAGAAATCACTTAGGTAGAGTGCTGAACGATTGGGAAAGAAAGGTACCCAAGAAAAAGTAACAAGGATTACTGAGAGTTGTTGAGGGCTCAGCTGAGGGTATGTGACTATGAATCTAATGTGGTACTAATCTCAAAACTTTTCCTTCCAATTCTGCCTTGAAGGGTATATCCTGCTGCTGCTGCTAAGTCACGTCAGTCATGTCCAACTCTGTGCGACCCCATAGACAGCAGCCCACCAGGCTCCCCCATCCCTGGCATTCTCCAGGCAAGAATGCTGGAGTGGGTTGTCATTTCCTTCTTCAATGCATGAAAGTGAAAAGTGAAAGTGAAGTCGCTCAGTCGTGTCCGACTCTTAGTGACCTCGTGAACTGCAGCCTACCAGGCTCTTCCGTCGATGGGATTTTCCAGGCAAGAGTACTAGAGTGGGTTGCCATTGCCTTCTCTAATGGTACAGAGAAAAAAGATGGAGATTGTCTTCCACTTAAATTCTTATTCTCTGTGTACAGACATGAAAGCATGTGGCCTGGCCGCAAACATGTGAGCACCTACCACACATTTATGACTGTCACCAGAAGGGCCATTATGTTTGTATCCTAAGATGTGGTGCTCTGTAGAATCAGCATCCTAAGGCTTTTATAGAAATTGAGCCAACTCTTTTTATTTTTTAAAGAGGGATAAGAAGCTAGGAGATGAGATGAGGCAGTGGGTTATCAACTGAAGAACATGCACAACCTAAAAGTTTTGAGTTAACTTTTACTTGAGGACCCTACTCTGGCTGAGGAGACAGCCTCTCAGATAGCTCTGAGAAACTGCTGAGAAGAGGTAAGGGAGGAGCCAGGATATATGAGTGTTTCTGTTGGATAAAAACATGTACTGGTATATCAAAAGATTACTGCTAATCACAAAGAACACATTTCAAGTTAATGACTGTAGAATTTTCCTCTGTAAGGGAAGATGAAAGAGTCTGGGTTCACTGAAATTATTCCTTAAGATATGCATCTTAGCTATCTAGGGACACTCTCCAAAGCACAGAATGCTTCCTTGTTTTCGGCATCCTGAATTCCCCTCAGGGCACCGGGTAGGGGTAGGGTCAGCAGCAGAGGCTGATAGCTAGATCTTTGTAGAAGTGGAAAGGCAGGCAACATTCCCTATCCTGAGGTCCAACTTTTCTTCTCGCAGATCCCTCCAGAGAGCTGGTGGCCGCTTCGCCTGCAGGTGCAGCTCCTCCCAGTGGAGGAGGGGCCCCTGACCAGACGGGCCAGGCCGAAGGGCCTCTGCTATTGGCTCAGCCCAGGTTGCACCTGCCTCGAGCGGGCGGGCCGCTGGGCACAAAGTCCAGGGGGCCGGCCAAGGAGGCAGCAGCCCGCTGGCAGCGCAGGTAGGCCGCCGCCCTCGGCCAGGCAAGATGCCCCTGGGGCTGCGGAGAAAAAAGAAATTCAACACCAAGGAGACCTCCCGACTGGTGGAGGGCGAGCATACGGATGCGGCTGTCCGCACTGTGCCCAGCCCTCCGGCGCCCGCTCGCAGGCTGGTTTTCCACACGCAGCTGGCCCACGGAAGCGCCACGGGCAGAGTGGAGAATTTCTCCAGTATCCAGGAGCTCTATGACAAAATCGCGGGCGTGTTTGAGATCCCTCCGTCCGAGGTAAGCGCCGCGCGCTGAAGCTCAGCATCTCCCACCCCTACTGCGCAGGCTAAAATTGGCTCCGGCTGCGCTTCCCCGATTCCGAGGTCGGAAAAGGGATGGGGGTCCCTCGTGAGCGCCGCAGGGGGAGCGAGAGGGTTTTACTGGGAAGGGAAAACAGCTGTCCCAGGACCGGAGACAGTCACGTTCTCCAGGCTCAATCTGGCTTCTGGGAAACCCGGGACGACCTTTCTTCCTCATGCAAATGAATAGGCTCTAGTAGCCCCAGATTCAGCAGCTTCAGCGGCTTTCCAGCGTTGAGATCTGGTTGGTAAATTAACACCCTTCACTTTATCTGGACCTTGCCCTCCTGCTTCCTCTGCCGGGCTGAGATGGCCACGCTGAGGATCTCCAGGATTGAGGGGCTAGGTGATGCCAAACTAGGTGATGCCTTCCGGGTGATGCCAAACTGAGCCCCACTTTGTCCATCATATGTCATGTCCAGCACCAACACTTTGGTGTTTCCAAGAAGATTATTATTCCAAGGGTGGAAAACTAAGAAAGTTATACTGAACTGCATGGGACTAGTTGACAGAAATTTCAGAGGGGTGAGCTTTACATTTGACACCGTATCCTTGAAAGGGGACTGAAATTTGCCTTAATTAGATTGATGGCATGTGTGCCAGGAACTGGAGTTTGTTATAGCTAGTTTCAGGAGACATTTATGTGACTTTTTATACTTAAGCTAACTGCAAATGCAGGTGTGAGAAGTTAGTCCAAGGAAGTATTTTGTCCACATTTCAAGGAGAAGCACAAGGTCTTGAAGCCCTGAAGGCTTCCCTCATTGCTTAGGGAGGAGATCCTGGTTCATCCCTGGGGGGCAAAGATCCCCTGGAGAAGGGAGTGGTTACTCACTCCAGTATTCTTGCCTGGAGAATTCCATGGACAGAGGAGCCTGACGGGCTACGGTCCTTGGGGTCGCAAAGAGTTAGACACGAACTGAGCAACTAACATTTTGTTGCCCTGAATTCTTGGGAGTACATAGAACTGTCTTGGGCTGTCTGTCCTTTAATGTTGTTTATCAGATCGGCTCAAGTGAAATCGAGGTAAAGACAAAATTCCAAGATGAGATGAAAGAGAGATTGAAGCTAACCTTTCAGGGTTCCCAGGCACTGAGGGACAAGCAAATCACAAGCCCATTCTGTGATGTTTCAGTTCACAAAGTACTCTTGCAGGAGTAATGTTCTTTGATTTTCTCTAGGAGAGGTAGGTCATTTGGATAGTTAAGTACAGGATTTGGAGACTGATAACCAGGCTGTGGATCCAGGTTCTACCAGTTACTAGCTGGGTGGCTTTGAACAAATTTAATTTCTCTCAATTTCAGCCATTTGTAAAATAGAGGTAAGAGCCTCTACCTTGAAGGGTTATTGTGAAGACTGGAGTGCATAGATAAACATCAGATTGCGTTGGCATATGGTCAGTGCTTTATATATAGTAACTATTAATAATATCGTTAATACTTAACAATTAAATGAGGAGGCTGAGGTAAGATGTGACTGGCCTTTGGCCATGGTCACATAACTAGTAACAAAAAGGCTGGGCCATTTAAACTTGGATCTTCTGGTTTCTAAGCTAAGTGAGCCTGTTAGCATTCTTAATTGACAACTTTAAACTTCTCTCCTGTAAGTAGGGACTCCAGATTTATTTACTTTGCATTAAGTCTTCATCATCATAATGTGTTATTATTTTGAGCTCAAGATGCATGACTTTACTCAATCCACTTAATACCTGAGAAGTATTATTATTAGCTCAGCTTCGTAGATAGAAAACTTATGCTTTGAGGTTTAGAAAATTTTTAAAATTTGTGTTTCACAAACACAAATTACATGTGTTTGTGAGGTTGTTTTTTTGCCTGCCCTTCAAGGCATGTAGGATCTTAGTTTCCTGACCAGGGATTGAACCCATACCTCCTGCAGCAGAAACGTGAAATCAACTACTGGACCTCCAGGGAAGTCTCTAAAATCAGGGTTTTTCCTGGCTCCAAATTCCATGAGGTTATATTGCTTCCCACGTTTTCCAGAGTGTCTCAGTAATAGCTTGACAACCATGTTCAGCATTTTTGGTTTCCAATGCGCTGACTTGCATTAGAATTTCAAGACAAACAGTGGGTATTTTGATGTGTTTTATCAAAGTTCATAAATTTTTGTAACCCTAGGCATATATCTTAGTATGTTGTTGTTTTGTCATTAAGTTGTGTCTGACTCTTTGTGACCCCATGGGCTGTAGCTTGCTAGGCTCCTCTGTCCATGGGATTTCCCAGGCAAGAATACTGGAGTGGGTTGCCATTTCCTTCTCCAGAGGACCTTCCTGACACAGGGATCGAATCTGGGTCTCCTGCCTTGCATCTGAGCTACCAGGGAAGCCCCATATGTTAGTATGTTTATGTATATAAACAACGTTAATGCAGGTTTTCCATTTGGATTAAAAAGAGTTAAGTATATTCAGGATAAACTATATGCACCATCATAGTATATGTCAAAGTATTTTGATAGTTACTTTTAAAAATAATTAATTTATGACTGTGCTGGGTCTTCATTGCTGCACGACTTTCTCTGGTTGTGGTGCATGGGCTTCTCATTCTGGTGGCTTCTCTTGTTGCAGGGCATGGGCTCAAGCTATGGGCTTCAGTAGTTGCAGTGCATGGGCTCAATAATTGCAGCACATAAGTTTAGTTGCCCTGTGGCATGTGGGATCTTTCTGGAACAGGGATGGAATTCATGTCTCCTGCATTGGCAGGTGAATTCTTAACCTCTGGACCATCAGGAAAGTCCTCAATAGTTACTTTTGAAACAAGTAATTTATTACAATAAAATGCACACCAGTGAGATCCATTTGTTATCCCATCCTCCCAGCAAGAGGAATAGTGGTATAAACTTAAGATGTCAGTGGGGAGGAAAACCTCCCAAAGAATTTCTCCCTTTTATATGATTATCTCAGAAGTCCTGCCTTTTCTCTATGGCTCTAAGGATACAAATAGCACTGTCTGAAGATTTGTACTTTCTCTGCTAAGGAAGAAAGGGAAGGCTTTGGCCTGACCTGATGGCAGGTGTAGCAGATCCAGGTGGATTTACTGGGAGTCTATAATGTGCTCCTGGCTGTGCCAGGCATGTAAGTCTACATGGTGGTCATCCCATCCTTGCCATCGCACTGAGGCAAGATTATTTTCATTTTGCCATTGAGCTAAGTGAGGCTCTGAGAAGCCAAGCAGCTTGCCTAGAGTCACGGGACTGACATGGGGGTGGAGTTGGGATTCGAAATGTTTCCTGGTTCCAAGTTCACTACATAGCCGCCATGGGATTCTCAGTAACTTCATTTGAATTCCAAATACAAAGCAGCAAAACTTCTTTTTTAAACAAATGATCTTTTCAAGTAAAGCCTCAGACTCAACCACAAAAATACTTACTGCCTCAGAAAGAGGCTGTTGTGAATCTGATAATTATGGATTTCACCTATTTCCTGGTTCCTGAAGGAGGAAGCTAACGAAAGCTATGGGCTGCTTGCAGGGTGCAGTCTGTAATCATTACCTTGAAACAGATGGCCAATTATGCAAAAAAAAAAAAATCTTACAGCTGATATCATTTTTCTAAACAGCTAAATGAGCAATTCAATAAAGAGAAAAAAGAAAATCTCATCTAAAAGAACAGTTAACTCATAAATACGGGGACACTCTTGCAAAAAGTTTAACACCATCTTTTAAAATATTCAGGATTCATTTGAGTTGGTCACTACACTCTTGAGCTGTGGTCATAAAACGTGTTGAAAGGCATTTTGATTATCTGAACCACTGTAATTGTTTGAGAAGCAGTTTGTGTCTTGACGTGTTTTCTTAATTCTCTATTATGTGGAAAGATTGTAGGAAAAGAGTGAATTTGAAAGCTATTAAGAAATAAATTTTGTCAAATGCTTTACATATCCAGAAACTGAAACCTCTAAAGATTTCTGAAATGATTAACTTTGATTTAGTTATATTAGTTTGTATGTGATGTATAATACTAAGTAATTTGTCGATTGAATGGGTCAAGCAAATACAGCCCCTTGTCTCTCAATACTTAAAGCAGTCAAATACAACAATGTACTTGGGAAGCAGAAAAGGCAAAAATTGTGATTTTTAATTTCAAGCTGTATATTCAATATGCAATCATGCTATTTGTCTTAAAAAATGAAAAACTTTTTCTTGTCACCTGCTCCCATCCCTCACACTGTTACCCCATTTCTCCTTAATAACAAAACTCAAAAGTTGCTATCTCCAGTGAGATAACATTTCATATCTCATTTCTCTGATCAAGACTGATAGCTCCTCATCTTACTTAGAGCAAAAGTCAACATCCAATGATGGTTACACGCCTTGGGGCCACTCTGTCATCATTGCTCTTTATGCTCCAGCCAGTATGGCCTCCTGGCTAGTCCTTGAACTCTAGAGCCTTAGGGCTTTTGCCTCTTTCCCAGAATCTATCCCTCCTTAGCAGAATGCTCTTCTGTTTTTGTTTTCTTGGCCAGATACCACCCAGTTTGAGGGATCCTAGTTCCTTGACCAGGATCAAACCTGCACCCTCAGCAGTGAAAGCTCAGAGTCCTAACCAGTGGACCACCAGAGAATTCCCAGAATGCTCTTCCTTAAGTTGGCTCTAACATCACCTTCTCACTGAGTCTGGTACTGATCGTTTCATTTAAAATTACAGCGCCCCTAAAAAAAAGGGACCAAAACTCCTAAATTATAGCACCTCCTGTTCCCTTCAGCACTTAATTTCCTCCGTTGATACTAACATCCTATGTATATTTAATTTGTCTTTTTCCTTTCCCATATACTACAGTATAAGCTCCACAAAGAATTTTGTCTATTTTGTTTTCTGATACAGCCCACAAGGGCCTAGAATTGTACCTGAAATATAGTTGGAGTTCAAAATATGTTGAATAAAAGATTCTTCATGAAAATACGGTATTTAAAATCCTGAATCTTTAGCATAAAGCTTTAGTGCTGATTACAATACTGGTATCTTATGTATGTGCTAATTTTTTTTTTTAATACTATAGTGTGAGGAAAGAAACTAGCCTTTGAGGGGGTTAGGCATGAGGAGCATCACTCGTATCTTGACTAGGGAGTAGTAAGAGGGTGAAATATGAAGACTGAGTTAAGTCGCTCAGTCGTGTCCAACTCTTTGCGACCCCGTGGACTGTAGCCCACCAGGCTCCTCCATCCATGGGATTCTCGAGGCAAGAATACTGAAGTGGGTTGCCATTTCCTTTGCCAGAGGATCTTCCTGACCCAGGGATCGAACCCAGGGATCGAACCCAGGCCTCCCGCATTAGAGGCAGACGCTTTAACCTCTGAGCCACCAGGGAAGCCTAAGGGTGAAATATGAAGACTGAGAAGCTAAGTAAAAATGACTTGGATCCAATGTTTACATGTCCACAAATTCCAGAAATTGCAAAGCTGGAACCTCTGTTTGTAAGTAGAATGCTTCCTAAGTAAGTTACAGTGTATGGGGTGCTGTCTTGTGAAGCCTTCCAGAAACTGAAACTGCTTGCTTTTCTCAACTTGCTGACGCCAGCCCTGAGCCCCTATGGAAGTCAATATTCTGTCATCGTGGCACTTTCCGGAGACTGTGAACAGTGATGCAAACTTGATCATTTCCCAGCAATGCAGATAACTGGCAAGTTGAACAGTGTCTTTCTGGTTCCCATATGAGAAATCTAGAAAGATAGAACAAAATGGGGCTCATTGACTTGTATACTGCTCTCCTAGGAAAAACAGTAAAAACACAGGTAAATGAAGGAATTGGGAGTTTG
This sequence comes from Ovis canadensis, assembly GCF_042477335.2. NCBI lineage: Eukaryota > Metazoa > Chordata > Mammalia > Artiodactyla > Bovidae > Ovis > Ovis canadensis. Next base: position 55,351,577 of record NC_091245.1, read on the forward strand.
GTGTGTACTTTATCATTGAGATCTGAGGATTATGAAGCAATCCCAACAAGACTGAGCAGAAAGAGTGTGAGAAAGAGAAAGTCAGCTCCTGACATCTGGGAGCTGACCTGACACTCGCAGGCAGGTTGTGATGGTTTCATGTTGGACATGATAATTTCACAGAACATCAGGATCAGAAGGGACCATTCTGTGACTGTGATGGGTCAGACAGAAATAAGACTACTCTGTAATCATGTCTGAACAGAGACAAAAATGCAAACATTGTCCATACCACAAAAATAGTCAGACATCCCCTTGCCTTGACTAGTATAATTGACTGAAGCTGCTTTTACCAACCACAGCTTTACTTTTGACAGCTTTTCCCACCTTGTATGGCTGGATGGCATCACGGACTCGATGGATGTGAGTCTGAGTGAACTCCGGGAGATGGTGATGGACAGGGAGGCCTGGCGTGCTGTGATTCATGGGGTCGCAAAGAGTCAGACACGACTGAGCGACTGAACTGAACTGAACTGAACTGAGTATGTTTACTAGGATATTGAGTCATAGATTTGGCCCTACTTCCTGACAGCAAGTCCAAGCTGCCCTAACATCACCTGACACAAGCCCAAATCTTTTCTAATACCCTCCTACTCAGACTCTCCCCACAGTTCTCCATGGTGTGCTGTCTCCTTTGTGGCAAGGGACAATAAACTAGAAATGAGAATTCCTGGTGGCTTTTGACTGGAAGGCATTGACAGTGGCCTATTACAACCCAGATTCTAAAGAGGCACCCTGAATATGATTTCCCTGATTCCACCCATCCTTTATTTTTTTTCTTTTAAAAGTTTTTTGGTCATGCCACACAGTGTGTAGGACCTTAGTCCCCTGACCAGGGATCGAACCATTGCCCCTGCACAGGAAGTGGGGGTCTTAACCACTGGACCGCCAGGAACTGTCCCACACCCATCCTCTATTTTAATATTGATGCTCTGATCATACCAGTCTCAAAAAACTACAGGGCTCCCAGTTACTGTCTTATTCCTTTCAGGCTGCTATAAAAAAGTAACACCAACTGGGTAGCTTATAAAAAACAAAAGCTTACTACTCACGCTTCTGGAGGATGGGAATCAGGTGCCAGCGTAGTCACCTCTGCAGGCTCAGTTTCCTAGTTCATCCCCAGCACCTCATTTCTGTGTCCTCACTTGGTGAAAAGGGCTAAGGATCTCTCTGGAGCCTCTGTGATCAGGCACTAATCCCATTTATGAGAGAGCTCCACCCTCACAATTTGAGCAACACCCAAAAACCCCACCTATTGACACTAGGATTTCAATGTTTGAATTTTAGGGGAGGGAAGATAAACATTCAGACCAGGGCACTTACAAATAACCCCTGCCAGCCAAATGTTTTCTAGTCTGGCCTGCCTGTCTAGAGTCCTGCCTTGTGCGTTCTTAAGTCTCATGTCCTAACAACCTTTTTAGTCCAGAATGTTTAACTGTTTAAGTCCTCTGTGCCTTTTCTCTTGATGTTCTCACTTTTTTGTTCTGATATCTCTTACTCACCTCTCGAGTCTCAACCGTCACCTCCTTGAAGAAGCCTTCTTTGTGAATCTGTCAACCTAGCCATGTTTAATACCCACAACTGCATCTTTTAACATAGCATTAGCACATTGAATTTAGTTACTTCCCTATCTCTTACTGAGGGCTGGGAGGATTTTTTTTTTTTTCTTAAAATCTCATTTTCAGCGTTGCTAGATGGCTTAGATGCTCCATTAAAGTTTAATAAATAAAAGTAGATGATGGAAGACATATGTATATGTCGAAGAGATTCATTTTGCTGTACACCTGAAACTAACACAACATTGTACATCAACTACACCCCAATAAAAATTTTAAAAATTAGATGAATCCAGTAGGAGATGAAGCTGAAGATGTAGATAGTAGTGAGCTTATAAATGTCCTTAAAGCTGTATAGGTTTTATTCTGTAGGCAATAAGAATAACTCAAGTGTTTCTCAGCAGAGGAATGATCCCTGGCTGGTGTTTTATCAAGTTGAAACACAACTGACTATTCATTTGCTGTGTTTTCTTCATAAAGTTTGGTTTAAGTCAAATAGGATGGTATTTTCTGGAACTGCACAGTACTATCTGAGAAGTTCTAAATATACTACAATCATTATGTGTGCTCACTATGCCTATTGAGCATCAGCCTTGGCTTTATATGAAGAATGCAAGCAAAAACAAAGAAACAACCCCGCCCCCCGCCAAGAGCTGTAACTCATTTTGAGAAGTGGGATGTTACTCTCACCAGACTGCCCTATAGACCTCATTGCTATGAGGAGGATAAGAAATGGGTTTAAGATTGTTGCTCTGTGTTCTGGAGATCCTCTGAAGTAGGTGTGTAAACAACTGTAGAATCAAGTCTGAACCCCTCCCCAAGCCTCTGCTACCTCATAGACAGATGGTGGCCCTTTTACCATCCCTCCCCTGCTCCCACCCCTCCAGACATCCTGAATGCATGTGGGAGTCTCTTGCAGGTGGTAAGAGATGGACACACTCAGGTTACCTTGGACAATGTGTATGTATTTGTTAGGACATACAGGGAGGTGAGGAAGCCCAGAATCACCTCTGTAGCTGGACTGTCCAGTTCCATAGACTGCTGGAATATCACTCATGCTTGTCCGGGTGAAAGCAGTAACTTTAGACTCTGGGAAGCCAAGAGCAAGTCCTTTACCTTCCCTCTCGGCCACTCTCACCCTACTTCTTACTCTTTCATTTTTAAATTTTATTTATCTGTCTACTTTTTATCTGTTTTGGCTGTGCGGGGTCTTTGTTGCTTTGCACAGGCTTTCTCTAGTTGTGGCGCGTGTGGGCTACTCTTAGTTGTGGTGTGAGGACTTCTCATCGCAGTGGCTTCTCTTGTGACTGAGCACAGGCTCTAGGTGCGTGGGCTTCAGTAGTTGTAGCACTCCGGCTTCATAGTTGAGGTGCGGGGGCTCAGTTGTGGTGCACAAGCTTAGTTGCCCTGCGGCATGTGGAATCTTCCTGGACCAGGGGTCAAACACATGTCTCCCACTTTGGCAGGCACATTCTTATCCACTGAGCCAGCAGGAAGTCCCTCTTACTCTGTTCTTGACTCTTCTCTTGTCCTTTGATTTTGCTCCTTTAAGGCTCTTATTGCCTCCTCTTTGTGTCTTTGAGTTTTGGCCTCTGTATTTGTGTTCCACTCTGTCTCAAACCTGAGCTGCTTGAGAATGAGTTTCTGTTGGTGAGTCAGGGTACAGGACGGGTGGGGCAAAGGTGGCCTGTGGATCAGTGCTCGTCTCTGGTCCAGGGTAGGTCCTGTGGTACAAAGGCAGGTGAACAGCAGATAAGGAGTCCTGTTGGAGAGGACACTGCGGAGAATATGTAGCCCGAGACTTCTTGATTTAGGGGCGTTGCGGATATCTTCCACGGCTTGTACAGAGCATGAGACTATTCTTAGTTCTCTGATTTTTATCTATTGTTCTTCCCTTTACCTGGAAACATTTCCGTGATTCTTTCCCCATTTACGCTGTTAAAAGATACACTGAGCCTTATTAAAATTGAGTATATTTGAACAAAAATTGATTTGGGCAGCAGCAAAAATGAGAAGGGGTTACGGAGTGCTCTGCCAACAGGAGACAGAGGCAAGGTTTTTAAAGAGGAGTGTGTACATGCATGCTCAGTTGTGTGCGACTCTTTGCAACCCTATGGACTGTAGCCTACCAAGCTCCCCTGTCCATGGAATTTTCCAGGCTAGAATACTGGAGTGGGTTGCCATTTCCCACTTCAGGGGATCTTCCTGATCCAGGAATCAAACCTGCATCTCTTGCATCTTCTGCATTGGCAGGTGGATTCTTAACTGCTGTGCCACCTGGCAAGCCCAATTTGGTTATATGTGTATATATATCTTTTCTTTTTCAGATTATTTTCCCATATAGGTTATCACAAAGTATTGAATAGAATTCCCTATGCTATACATAGGTTCTTATTGATTATTTTATATATAGTAGTGTGCATATGTTAAACCCAAACTCCTAATTTATCCCTTTCCCTTCCCCTATCTTCCCTCTTCGGTAACCAAGATGAAGTGTTTTAAATTCAATAAAAATCTTGGGAAATAGAATGCCATGTATATGATTCAGTAAGGTACAGTAATATGAATTCAAATAAAATTTTAGGAGCTAAGACATTTTCTGCTTTTGTGACATCAAATATGTTTCTTAGATATTTGGGATTGTGGTATCACACAAGTTCTTTTGTAGTTACCTCAAAACTTTTTAGATATAAACATGAGAGCTATAATCAATATATAAGATATATTCCTAATCCAGCCTGTCTCATCTCTTTACCTCCTCTTCAGTGTTATTAATTACAAGCTACCTTCCCTTCCATTTGTTGGCTCTTAGTTAATGAGCCAGAGAAGGCAATGGCACCCCACTCCAGTACTCTTGCCTGGAGAATCCCATGGACGGAGGAGCGTGGTAGGCTGCAGTCCATGGGGTCGCTAAGAGTCGAACAAGACTGAGCGACTTCCCTTTCACTTTTCACTTTCATGCATTGGAGAAGGAAATGGCAACCCATTCCAGTGTTCTTGCCTGGAGAATCCCAGGGACGGGGGAGCCTGGTGGGCTGCCGTCTACGGGGTCACACAGAGTCGGACACAACTGAAGCAACTTAGCGGCAGCAGCAGCAGTTAATGAGCATATCTGTGTTTGATCAAAGGCCACCAAAGGAAAATGGTTTCTGTGGTTTTGTTTTATTCATTCACTAAATCTCCAAGTAGAACTAACTCTCTGAAGCAGAAGTCCACAGTGGAGCTACATAGTAAATGTTATTTAAAACCAATTTTTAATTTAATTGAAAAAATAATATATGTACTTAGTGGAAAGGGTATCCACATTTTTTGGGGGAGGAGGGTAAGTGGGAACCATAGTTCCCTAGTTCTCTTTCCCCAGAAGCATCTGGCTTGGCCATTTTTTTGACCATCTTTATAGAAAAATAAAATTTGTGAATTTATAAGTATATGTGTGAAAGTAAATGCATATCTATGTGGATGTAAACCTCCTTTCTACTTTTAACCAAATTAGGAGCATACAATATATCTGTTCTGTACAGTTGGTAGTAGCAGAAGCAAAAAAGCGGACCTAACACTGAAGCCTGGGGATGACAGGAGTCCCTGCCGTCTCTTCAGGGTCACAGAGGGCCATCAGAGTGTCACTCATGTCAGGGTCGCAGAGGGCCATCAGGGTGTCACTCATGTCAGGGTCACAGAGGGCCATCAGAGTGTCACTCATGTCAGGAGAGCTGACATTGTGTCTTTAATGGCAATGAGCCAATTTTTAGTAATTTCTAAGAAGCCTGTCTTCTGAAAATGTTTCCTGTACTTTTGCTTCCCTGTGTCTCCTTATGATAAACCCCTATCACCTGACACAACCAGAGGTATTCATTTTTTTAAAAAATTGAAGTATGGTTGATGCACAGCATTATGTTTCAGGTATACAACACAGTGATTCACAATTTTTAAGGTATATTCCATTTTTAGTTATTATAAAATATTGGCTATATTCCTGGTGTTTTACAATGTATCCTTATAGATTATTTTTTATATATAGTAGTTTGTACCTCTTAATCCCCTATCCCTATCTTTCTCTCCCTCCTTCCCTCTCTCTACAGGTAACTACTAGTTTGTCCTCTATATCTGTGAGCCTGTTCTTTTTTTTTTTTTTTTCTTTACTAACTAGTTTATTGTACTTTTTTTAGAGTCCACATATAGGTGATATCATATAGCATTTCTTTTTTTCTGTCTGACTTGTTTCATGTAGTGTGCTACCCTCCAGGTCTATCCATGTTGCTGAAGTGGCAAAATTTTATTCTTTATGGCTGAGTAGTGTTCCACTGTATGTACATACCACATCACCTTTATCTGTTCACATTTAGGTTGTTTCCATTTTTGGCAATTGTAATTAATGCTTCTGTGAATTTGGGTGTACATCTAAAGGTGTTCCTTGAAACTATTTATTCAATAAAGCAACTGATAAGTACTTTTGGGCTAGATACTTGCTGAGGTGAAGAAAAGAGGAAGCCAACTGAGAATGGATGACTGTCACTGTTTCTCTGTATTGTGATCCAAAAACTGCTTTCTTTTCTTACTGTCTTAGAAACTCCAGCTTTTCTGTTTGGGGTGTACTGAGTACTCTGAAGTTTTGGTGATTAAAATGTGGAGTAGGAAGTTGAAGCTTGCTGCTGCTGCTAAGTCACTTCAGTCGTGTCCGACTCTCTGCAACCCCGTAGACGGTAGCCCACCAGGCTCCCTCGTCCCTGGGATTCTCCAGGCAAGAACACTGGAGTGGGTTGCCATTTCCTTCTCTAATGCATGAAAGTGAAAAGTGAAAGTGAAGTCGCTCGCTTGTGTCCGACTTAGCGACCTCATGGACTGCAGCCCACCAGGCTCCTCCGTCCATGGGATTTTCCAGGCAAGAGTGCTGGAGTGGGGTGCCATTGGACATGGCTAATACCAGGGAGGTCCTATGGCTTCTACAGATAAGTGAAAGGGTAGAAAGGATCTTAGATCTTGTCAGTGATAGACTATTTGCCTTTTAGGGATGTATTTGGCTCCAGTTAGTAGTGGCTAAGAGGCTCAAGAACACTAGCACTCCAGAAAGTGCATCTGCTATTGTATGAAAATCTCCGTGGAGATAATCAAAGCACAGTAGAGGAAAAGTTCCAACCTTAAAAAAAAAAGGCTAAAATCTAGGATCTATATTTCAGTCTGTAAAAGTGACAGGTTCTTAAGTTACAGTGTTAACTTTAAGTGGTCTTAAAGGGATACACAGTAACAAGATTGAAGAAATGATAATTCTGCATCCATTCTTGGAACAATTTGCTTAGCCATATAGTGTATTAAGTAGTAGTGTTTGTGTGATTGGCGTTAACAACCTGTTCTTCATGATCTAGGGCCAGAATGTAACTTGAACCTTCTCACATCTGATACTAACAATGTGTTCTGGGTATAGTTAAGTATTAGGTACTGGTCATGATTTTTTACTCCCTTTCTCCTTTCGTATTCTTTATGCTTCCTGCTTCCTATCTTAATTTTCCTGCCTTTTTGTAAAGGTAAGTGGGGGAGGGAAGCACAGCTTGAGCATTAAGGGAGTTACTGTTGAACACCTATCATTACTACTTAACCTGTGCTATTTTGTCTGAAAAAGCAGTTCTTAACAGCACCCCCAGAAATGACTGTGTTTGATAGGTGAGGCAATTGTAGCTCAGAACAAAAATAAACTGCTCAAATCATGTAGTCCAAAGAGATATCTTTTATCGTATGTTTGTCAAACTCCCAGCTCATGCTCTTTCCTTTATACAAGTAGTTCTTAACCTTACTGGACCCAAAGTTCCCCTGTAATAACAAATATTTTGTGGCATCACTTTTACTTATCCTGAAATAAATATTTAAACAATAACATCTACCTATGTATATAAAACTTTAAAAATTAATATATTCCTTAACAGTAGTACTAGAAACAAATATGGATTTCAATGCAAATACTTGGGGAAAATGTATTAGAAGACATAATGAAGCAGTCAGTTGCTTGTATCTATACTTAATAGCTAATAAATATAAATTTAAAAAGAATAGAACAATAGGAATAAGACATGAATATTTTGATTCTATGTTATCTTTTGCTCTCTAAATATTTGTAGATATTCATAGAACTATATAATGTAACAATAATAGGAGCAGCTGATATGTTTTATGTTAAATTCAAATAATATGGACAACACTGCTGTCCGTGACTTGACTTTCTGAGATGATGAACAACTCTTGATAAGGTTCTATGCAAATCAGAAAGGCTTTCCTTGGTTTACGTGGTGATTGCAGTCCAGGAAAACTCATAACAAAGCCTACTTTATCTGTAACACAGAGGATCTAGGTTTTAATCATTATGTATATATTCTCTTCCTGACATGAATCTCTAGTAGGACATTTGAAAATCATGCAGGGGACTTCCCTGGTGGTCCAGTAGCTAAGACTCTGTACTCCCAATGCAGGGGGCCCAGGTTCAATCCCTGGTCAGGGAACTAGATCCTGCATGCAACTAAGATTCAGCACAGCCAAAAAGGAAAAAAAAAAAAAAAAAAAAAAAGAGAGAGAGAGAAAATCATGCAGAATGCCAAACAGCTCTTCACTGAGCTGAACCTCTCTGAGGTTAGAGTTCATGCAGCATCCTTAACTCATCCTCTACCTCTCCCAGGGCCAGTGGTGTCACATAATCATTGTCACAACCAAAAAAGCTCCCACAACATTTCAAACAGTTCTCCACTGTCAATTCACAACCACCCACTGGCAACATTGCTTTATGCCAGTTTGCTTGAGGTTAAGCACTTGCTCTGTGTGGTGAAGCTAGGCAGTAAAGGAGGGGGCGGTGGGCAAAATGGGAAAGCAACAGGAAGGGAAAAACAGAAAAATCCTCCTGTTTTACATTTTTAGTTTTAGGATCAGTCTTATAGGATTGTAATTATACGGAGTGAAACATGGATGGTTAATTTGTGAGATTCCAAGCTTTTGCAATAGCTTAAAGCTACATATCTGCTGTGGCTATTTCACAGGCTTGTAGGATCCTGTGATAGTCAGGGTGGCATGACAGCAATGCTTTAGGTCAGTCTAATGGGGAGGTGCTTTCTGGGTAGGATGGTGTGCCCTGAGTTTGGTGCCTAGAGATGCCACTTGAGGAGCTTCAATTTTCTCACCTGGGAAACTGAGTAATGGAATCGAACCTGGAAAATATACAAATAATGCCTGCCTTATAGGAGTGTTGTTAGAACTGAATGACATAGCATATTAGGTATCGAGAACAATGATTCAATATATGTTAGTTCTCATTCCTTCTTTTCCTCAAAAAAGATGCTTTTTAGGCAATTTTTGACTAATCTTTTGTAATTTTTCCCTTTTAATTTTTCTATTCTAGACATGTACAATTTCATTCTCCTACTTTTTGCCTAATCCCAGAAAGTGTGGAAAGCAAATTTAAAAGTTTGTCTCTATACATGATCCTTAAACTAAGCTATCTCAGTGTGGAATTCTATGTTACGGTAACTAACGTGGACTCTGAGAAGGGCTTCTTCAATAAAGTTTAGTGTAAATCTAATAAACTATTTCAGTCAACAAAAATCTCAGTTAAACTTGAAATATTAAATATATTAATTTATTCAGAATTATTTTGCATTGTATTATCAATGCTTATTTCTCTTGAGCCAAAAATAACTCTGTAGGAATACCCATATTTCTTTTTGTCATATCTCTAGACATACCTGTGACAGAATTTTCCTCAGCGTGGAATTCTAAATTATTCTACTCTGTTTTCCCACAGAACACTTAGAGCTCATTTTCAACTCTCCCCACACTTGTTAAGACTCATAGGATCTTAATTGTGCTTCAATCATGGACACTGACTTCCAAGAAGCTTCTTACCCAGCTTCTGGGTAAGATTTCTTTGGTGCTAAAGGATAGAGGAAGAACTCTACCATTACTTTACTTCAACACGCAAATCATATGTTTTTCCTTTTATCTCATGTTGTCTGGTCTTATCATCCTGAAAAGGAAGCCTGCTTATTTGATCAGCTTAATAGAAGAAGTATTATAAATAGATGGCCAGGGAACTTATATTTCCTACCCAGACACTTCACAGAGTGAAAAGGAAGATATTAATAATTACTCTGGGACAACAGGGGTAAACTAGGACTCAGAGTCCCTCTAATTATAGAAAAGGAAAAAAAAAAAAGGTGACATGAGAAAGTTTATTGTACATTTGCTAATTAAGCACCCACAAGTCAAGCCAGTTTCCTGGGCGGTAAGGAAGGTTTTGAATGGTAGGCATTTGGGGGCGGAGCGGGGAGAGGAGGTTGTAGGGATAAAAATAGAAGCAGATAGTGAAGGTACCGTGTCAGCACTAAGCTTGAAGCCAGGAGACTCTGGTACTGCCTGTCCTGCCTCTGGCTTGGTGACACATTCCTGGGAGTTGAGGACGGAACCCTGCAGCAGCCTGCCAGTTTCTTCGGGAAGCTTCCTGGCCCTGCGGGGTCCTCCTCCCCTCTTCTCTAACTCCTCCCTCTGCCCCAGTCCCGGGAGTCCCACGGGCAGGAAGGGCAGGAATGTTGGCCAGCTGAGGGTGGGAAGAAGCTGCTTCGTGAGGGGGCGGGGTGGGAGCGGGTCATAAACAACTCTGGAGCAAAGGTGAGAGGCTCTAGCTGGGGTTGTGACTAAGTGTCTCCGATGCTATGACAGGATTCTATTCCTGGCAGCTCCTCTCCATGTCTTCCCAGTCTCTCTTCTTGGCGCTCTCTACCCCTGGGGTGGGAGGTGGCTCAAAATTGAGCAACCCAAGCCTAGAAGAATCTTCACACACTCTCCCTTGAGTCTCACCGGCCCTACCCATGGGTGAGGTTTTCTGCGCATCTCAAGCCTTCTAATGACTAAGGTCTAGGGTGGTCAGTAAGTTGCCTCCACTCCCTCACCCCAGCCCTTAGTCACCTCTTATCGAGGGAGCCCCATAGTACATTTTCCTTTGCCTCCTCTTGCCCTGTCACTCTGCAGTATATTTTTCTAATGTCTTTCAGGTGTCCTAGTTTAGAATAAAAATCAATTGCAATCTTTCTCTCTCTCAAGATGTTTACAGTTTCTTGCATGGCCCATTTTCTTCATAAAGCGCTCATCTCTTTCTGTCAGGATCACATCCCCTCATCACTCTGTTTTGACCCCTGGTGGCTCCCCATGCTTCCTTTCCAGTTTTCCATGATTTATTTGGATGGGTTTTTGTTCTGTTTTTGTTTGGCCATGCTGCTGGGCTTGTGGTCTTTTATTTTAGTCCCCTGACCAGCAATTGAACCTGGGCCCTCAGCAGTGAACATACAGAGTCCTAACCACTGGACTGCCAGGGAATTAATTCCCTTGGGTGGTTTTGAAATATCACATACCTCATAGATATTTCATTGTAAGTGTTACAAGTCTGCTTCCTGGTTAATATGAATGTGGTAATACATGAGCATTTTGCCAAACAAATTTCAAAATTTTGTTTAAGGACCCGTTGGGGATCAAATAGCTATTTAAAAAAAAAATAGTTCATGTTTGTATATTTAGTAAACTGGAAAGTTAGTCATAGGTCTCTTTACTAATAATTATAATTTAATGTCTCAAAACTGCTACATTCGTGGATGTAAAACATCTTGTTATAGCTTCTCCTTCCCTTTTGAGGTTCTCTTGCATCTTAAGTGTCAAACAAGAGGAAACTTTTAAGAGGATAAGTGGTTTAGAAACCTGGAAAATTTGAGACAGTGCCTGACATGGGGAATATTGGTGATTTATGATGCCTTTCAAATTGGCATGTAACCTTGCAGCATTATTATACTAGGCTAAAGCTCAGATATCTCCTCTGACCTGAAGCATATTGTGGAAGAGGATGGATATATATGGCTACCCATGTTTGATTTATCTTACTCATTGTGTTAGTGTCTATGTAATATCCACAAAGGCAAGACTAAAACCTATCGCTGTTCTTTTAACCTTTTCATATGTTTCAAGAATTGGTTTGAGATTTTTACTTTCTTTGATAACATAGTTGCTTTGATTAGATTTCATTAACAAAGGAAAATGTTCTTTTGGTTACTCTGGGAAGTCATTTCATAGATTAAAACATGTGACTTGATTTTCCTTTTCTGGGGGGTAGGGAATAAAGTTATTTTTGTCACATTATTTTGTCCATTAAAAAAAAATGGGGAAAAACAGTGATTGTACCAGGGAAAGAACGGTACAAAGGATGAATCACCTTTTATTTAAGACGCCACTGCTGACCCAGGACAGCTAATTTAGAAGTGAATCATTTATAGAAAGTTGTACATAGTTCGAGGCAGGGCTTTGTACAATATCCTTATGAAGGTCTAAAATAGAGCATACAGTATCAGGTTTCTAAATATCTGTCTTGTTGCCAATTTTATATCTTTGAGAAACTGAAACTCTTTTCTAGATGACTGTAGCCATTGTCAAGGTGAAGGCAAAGGTATTGTATTTATAAAATGATATATATTAAAAAAACAAATCTTTAGAAATTTATTACATGTGTTATATTGGGAAAATAACAGATCTTAAATATCTATTTAATTCTATTCATTTCCTTGGGTTATGGTCAGTTTTAAAATTAACTGGAAGAAATAATTTAAAATGACATGTTAAGTCAAACAATGTATTAATATTAAAAAAAAAATTATTTGTCTGTGTTGGGTCTTAGTTGTAGCATGCAGAATCTTTGGTTGTGGCCTGCAGAATCTCAGTTCCCTGACCAGGAACTGAACCTGGGCCCCCTGCACTGGAAGAGTGGAGTCTTGGCCACTGGACCACCAGGGAATTCCCTGTATTAGTATTTTGATATAAATCAAATATATTAGGTGGTTAATATCAATATTTTGATTGATATTTTATTTTTTAATACATTTGATTTTTAAAGTCCGATTACAAAAGCTCCTTTTTGTAAGCCACCTTAGCTCATTAAAAAAAAAATAAAAACTATATTTATTTATTTGGCTGCACCAGGTCTTAGTTGCAGCATGTAGGATCTAATTCCTTGACCAGGGATCTAACCCCAAGCCCACTGCATTGGGAGCATGGAGTTTTAGCCACTGGACCATCAGGGAAGTTCCTTAACTCTTTTAAAGAAGTGGGTGGTTTATTAAATAAACAGTGTATTTGGCTCCATGTAGAGCAAAAACTTTTTAGTCTTTGCCTTCTAGGAGTTTTAGGTTTAAAGTTGAATTTATATTTACATCACAGCTATGGTATCATGGCTTAGAAAAAGCACAAAAGTCTGAATTCCAGTTTTGACTCTGTCATTCACTAGCTATTGTGACCTTAGACAAATCATATAAGGGGTGTTGAGCTTTTTTTTTCCTTCTGCATAGGGCGTAGTGATGCCTGCACTCATGACCTGATGCACTGAGCTAATGGATTAGCTGAGCTAATGCTTTAGGAAGTGATTGGTAACTTGGATCTCTTTGTGCAGATATTAGGTATGAGAGAGGCAATATTGTAGGGGAAAGAGCTTAGGGTTGCATAACCAGGGCTGAAGTTACATGTGCACCAAATACTACTTAATCACAAACTGTTTTTATCTCTCTAAATATTTATGTTCTCATCTGTAAAAAATGGGTGTAGTAATGCCTCTCACATAGAATTGTCATAGGATTAAATGAGGTAGTATGTGGAAATGCTTGGTACATATAAGTGATCAATTAATGTTTCTGAGATCTTAATTTTTATTTACTTTGTTCTTCTAGACCTTTATCTTCCCAGTTCTTTCGCTTTTACAGTGGTCTACTAGAGCTGGGAGCCAGTCTCCAAACTGTGTAGAGCTCGGAGGGATGGGCAGGTGTCCCAGTCATGAATGTCACTGAAGAATTGTTTGAGTTCTAGAAATTCCTTGATACAACACATCTACCAAATATTTGGGGGAATCATGTAGAATAAGACACTCAGTTTTTGGAAAGAGTTTTCAGTAATATAATTCTGCCACTCTGGCTTGGTTATAGTTTCTTTCGTTCAAGCACTCAGGATAAGTGGGTTATCTTTTTTACTCAATAGTTATTCTTAGTTTCAGGTTGCTTTTAAGTGAAAGTGAAGTCACTCAGTCGTGTCCCACTCTTTGCGACCCCATGGACTGCAGTCTACCAAGCTCCTCTGTCCATCGGATTTTCCAGGCAGGTTGTTTTTAATTCCTGCTATTTTAAAGGCAATTGACTAGATGGAAATACATAGTATTTTTTTTTTCTCTTTTTGAGGAAAAGTCTGTGAGGTTTAGATAATAGCCTAAATAGTTCTATCCAAGAATAGCCCAGATAGAACCTTAGTCATTAACAAAGAAAACATAATCCAAGTGGTTTTCTTGTGTACAAAGATGGTGGTATTAACTCTGGATGAAAGTATGGTTAATTACTAGGTTTAGTGTTATTATGTACTTTCTCATCTTTATTTTCTGTAACGACATTGGCTGATATTTCTATAGTGCTTATTTTAGAAAAATATAAAGAGTTAGCAAGGTTCTTGGTAGATTGAGATGTAGGAAAGTAGTTGTATTAAAGTATTTGGTAACACTGTTATTTTAGATAATCACAGGAGGTAACTGTTTTAGTTTGCTTATGTTTAAACTCACATTCCCGAATACTGTAATACGAGCCATATAAGCCCATAATTTCTTCCAGAGATTTTGGAACATGTGGAATCTTGGGCCAACTCAGTTCCTGTTTAAGGAAGGCATTAAACAAAAAGTTGGAAATGGACTTCCTGGAGTTTTGAAAATGAATCTGATGTGTTTTTGGAGAGATTTGTGATCTGTTTGTGGGCCAGAATATCTTTTGAAACACTAATGGCAAATGATTTATTTAAACGTATTCACAAGGCATACTTATGGAATATATAATGGCACCACCAGAGAAAAAGTAATATTATTTTATATTAATGGCTCTATACAGTAGTTCAGACTCTTATCATCCTAGCCATATTGAGATTCTAGGGTGAATAATCATAACCATGTGATAAGAACTGAAAAATAGCAATTGAAATATAAAAGCACGCTAAAAAAATGGTCACAAGTTACACTCAACAAAAAAAGTTAAAGGATACTGTAATTTATGGGAGAAAATGAAATCCATCCTGGTTATGACATTAAAAAGGAGCAAATCTAATTTTCAGGAAAAATAATGCAATTTAAGAAGCTGTCAAGCGTAGGTGTAAATATTATCCAAGGAGCACCTGTATTCCAGGGATAATACTAATAATAACCTTTAGCGATTTTTAGTTTAAAAAGCACTTTTATGTATACTCTCTTACTGAGTTTTAGTAATAGCTGTGTGATGTAGACCAAGCTTTACTAATGCCAGGATGTCCATGAAGACCAAGAAGGTCAAATGACTGAACTCGTGAGAGTATAGAATTGGGACTAGACGTGGGTCTTTTACCCCTTAACCCACTGTTTCCTGCTTTTGTTTACTTCTATTTTTTTCTTTCTTTTTCATAACCATTCCAAGTATAACATAGCTCCTTTCTAGATAGCTGTTTTGCTGATATTGGAATAAGGGGAAGGCTTTACTTTGTGCCTGAAACTTTTGAGAGGATATGAAATTATAGGATAGGAATGCATAACACTTCAATGCCTAGCATTTCATTGCATAACACTTCAATTCATAGCAATTACATAACACTTCAATGCATAACACTTCTATGCATTAAAGGAAACACAGTTCACCATAGACCTCAGAGTTGCCTCTTTTTTTTTTTTTTAAGGATAAAATGAGATAAGTAGAAAGAACTTTTAAACTGTGAATTATAAGGAGTTCCTGATAGTCTAGTGGTTAGGATTCTGTGCTTTCAGTGCCTAGGCCCAGGTTCAGTCCCTGGTTGGGAAACTGAGACCCTACAAGTGGTGTGGTGAGGCCAAAAACAAAACAAAAAAGCCCCCTGTGAGTTATGAAGACACAAAGGATAATAATTCTATCAGTTAGAAATCTGTTAGCCCGGAATCGGTTGGTGAAATTATTGGCTTCTGGGATAGGACTGTGTATCAGATAGGATTTTTTCAGCTACCAGTAGCACAGAGCTAGTTGAACTGCCTAAGACAACTTGTTTTTCTTACAAGAGGTACTGTGGTTGCCAGAGCTGATTATCAGAGCAACTCACCAATGTCAAGGACCTAGGTTCACTCCAAATCTTTGCCTTTCTTGGTGTTGATCTCTTCCTCAGTTAGTAGGAAGGTGGTGGTGGAAGTTCCTAGATCGCATACAGGTAAGGGTACCTACAGGGGAGAGGGGATGGTTGTCTTACTGTGTTTGCTTCTTAGGAATGAAAAAATACTTCTCTGAAGCTTCCTGGACTTCCTCCCATGTCCTGTTGGCCAGGATTGGGCCAAATGCTTACTCCTATGTCACCGCTTTACTAGTTTGAGCCTTATGTCTGTAACGGAGGAGGTAAATTTTCCTCCAAAACACATAGAAGGTATAAAAGTGAAGTCACTCAGTCATGTCCAACTCTTTGCAACCCATGGACTACAACCCACCAGGCTCCTCTGTCCATGGGATTTTCCAGGCAAGGATACTGGAGTGCTTTGCCATTTCCTTCTCCAGGGGATCTTCTTGACCCAGGGGTCATAGCCAGGTCTCCTGCACCACAGGCAGGTTCTTTCCTGACTGAGCTACCAGGGAAGCACTTCATACCTGCTATCTGAATATTACCTTAGGAGGGGAAGGGGGTAACAGCTTCCAGTGTCCATTGCTGAATGTCTTCAGGTGAGATGGGATCTAGAGGCTCTACCCTTCTGCATGTGTCAGCTTTGTCCCCAGGGTTGGTCTTCTAACGTTGAAGTGACAGCTGCAGTTAGTCACATCAGAGCGGGAGAGATACCTTTCTAGGAGCTTCTGTGGAAAAGAAGATTCCTTCCCCAGAAATCTTAACAAGTCCTTTCTTGTATCTTTTTAAAATAATTTTATTTGTTTGGCTGCCCTGAGTCTTAGTTTCGACATATGGGATCTTCTATCTTTAGTTGCAGCATGTGAGATCTAGTTCTGTGACCAGGCATCAAACCCGGGCAGCCTGCCTTGGGAGTATAGAGTCTTAGCTACTGGACCACCAGGAAAGTCCCTCTTCTTTGTACCTAACTGGCCTAAGTTGGATTATGAATTAGTCATTAACTGATTTAAACCTAATCATGATTCATTTCTGATGGAACCGAGGATGGGGTCACTCGTCCCCAAGTTATCGTATGGCTTAAAATGGGATGAAACTTGAGGGGGCAGGGGAACGGGTACTATAGATATTGATGTCCAGCACAATAACAATTTAAGCTCTCCATCTGGCCCCAAAGGGCCGTGGCTTTCTCCTTGCCTTAAGCTGTCTCTGCTGTAAATCAGTGACAGGCATGCAGTAAGACAAATATGACAATAAGATGAATTCCTACCTGCCAGAAGTTTACAAAGCAGCACATGGTAAGTTCCACAAGAAATATATAAAATTTGATAGGTGTATAGAAGATGAAGTAATAGCATTAGCTTAGGGTGTTGTTAGAAAATGTTGTTTAGCTAGACTTTATTGGATGGGGAAGATTTTGATAAATATAGACTAGATTTAGAAGTCGAGTTTCAGCCATGGTATTTTTGGCCAGGGGAACAACGTGTATAGATATATGGAGATGGGAAAAATACAAAGTATAAAATTATTAAAGACAAAAAAAATTGTTAAAGACATGGGATTCTAGAACAAAGCTGCTTAATGGTAGCTGCTAGCCAAGTATAGATATTGAGTACTTTAAATGTGGCTGGTCCAAATTAGGGATTTCCCTGGTGGCTCAGGGGGCTTCCCTGGTGGCTCAGATGGTAAAGAATCTGACTGTGATGCAAGAGACCCAGGTTTGATCCTCAGGTCAAGATCCCCTGGAGAAGGGAATTGCAACCCATTCCAGTATTCTTGCCTGGAGAATTCTATGGACAGAGGAGCCTGCTGAGCCCCAGTCTGTGGGGTCATAAAGAGTCAGACACAAAAGGGTAAACATACATCAGATCTTAAAAACTTATTAAAAATGTAAACTCTCAATTTCATTTTAAAAATAAATGATTAGATGTTGAAATGATATTTTGGATATATGGGGTTATATGAGGAAATTAGATTAGTTTCACCTATGTCTTTTGTTGATGTGATTTTTTTTAGAAAATTTAAAATTATGGCGTTTGTGTTACATTTCTATTGGGTAGTACTGCTTTAGAAAGTGAAATAGTCATAAGTACTCCATCAAGCTTATGAAAATTGGCAATGGTATTGATAAAACACCAAATATAGATACCCCAGAAGATGTTTAGGATTTCATTTTACAATAAAAATCATCAGAAAGGTATTTCTAATGGTTGGATAATTTTCCTTATAAAATAAACCTTACTCTGAGTTTACTTTCTTTTGATTTAATTTGTTCACCAGAGAGTATAAAAAATGATAAGTACCATGTTGTCCTGACTTTAATCTACTATATCTCTGGAAGTGAGTATTTCTTAGAGGAGCATTGATTCTATAACTGCTTCAGTGTTTTCTTTTCTTGTATTTTTTTCCCCTTTCTTTTGACATCAAACATTATAGTGCTAATTGGATAAAGTCATAATTTTCTCATCCACAAAATGAGGTTAATAAAACTTAGTACACAGGTTGGTTTTATTAAATGAAGTAAATGAATGTGTAGAAAATGCCATTAGGATATCAACTGAGCAGGGCACTGTGTTAAGCTTCATAGGAGAGAGAAAGATGACTAAGGTCTCATCTCTGAGTCAGGGTGACAAATACATGTTACACCAATTGGACTTGAAGGGAAGGTGACTCAGACATTCAAATGAGGTGCTAGATTTAAATGATGTGAGAGAAGTAGAAAGAGTGATTCCACCCAGGTAGTCACATCCCTGCAGAGTCTCAATAGACAAAAGCCTGGGGATAGGGTAGGTGCATGGGTGGCAGGCTTTTTAGATTTTGGATTGAAGGAAATGTCTGAATGGAGATAGGAAAGTTCACAATATGTATGAGATTCCTTTTTTTTTTTTTTTTTAATCTCTAAGACTCTTAATATATTGTAACTGGATTATGTTGCCCCACTGTATGTCAGTGGATCATTGCCTAGCCTGGGAGTTTCTTGTGTACGAGGGCTAGTCCTAGTCATCTTTGTACATCTAGTATGCACCGCAGAACTTGGCAAAAAGCACCTGTCCAGTAGAGGATTGTGAGTAGATGAATGAGCATGAACTTTCCAGCATTTAGAGAGTCATATATCACTTTTTTACTTTTCAGTTCAAAATACAGTATCTATGAGGAGTCTTTGAATCTCTAGACCTTTATGACATATTAGATGTATTCACTGATAGTTGTGCATTGAGAGCATGTGAGTGATAGGGTTTTTTCTTTCCTTGAGGGACTAATCTAAAGCCACAGAGTTTCAGTTACCTGCTGCTACAGAGGGCTCTTCCTCTACCTCCCAGGGACCATGACATTTCTGCTGATTTTCAATACAACCTTCTGTGGAACTCCATTCCATGGCTTTACTCCTTCCAGGAAAGAAACCCTGATGCCTTGGCTGCCAACTGCTGGCTGCCCAGAGTGGAACATAATTCTGTCTTGGAGGAAGCATAATGGGGAAGGGTTATACCTAACAGGAAATCTAGTATTTGCTTTGCAGTGAAGTACGTGAAAAGATTGAAAGAAAGGATGCAGCTTAGCAACTAGAGATTTCCTTTTGGGGGCTTCTTCCCCTACCCTATTTTATCATCATTATGTTTTAACGTTTTATTTCCTGTCTACTCAGTAAGTTGCTTTATTAGTGGTGGTTGGATCTGCTATGAACACCATTTAACGATTCACTGGAAAAAGAACTAGGAGAAAACTTTTCTACTCACTTTCCATCATTTTGAGAAAGGAAGTGAGAAAAGCTGTTTTCTATGCATACTACTTCTCCTTTTCATCCATTAATAATCATTTTTGTTAGTGGACTAATGAATACTACTGACTTCACAATTGGAGTAAGAAATAGGGGCCATTATTATCCTAAATGACTTCTCGTAATTCTTGCTTGCAGGCACTGATCCTTCGTACCCTGTGGCCTCTTCCTTGTCCTCATCACTAGCTTCCTTCATGTACCTCTGGGATTTAATCAGGTCTTTGATGAACTTGCTGGAACTCTAACTGTAGAGCAGGGAGAGCTGTTCCAATTCAGACATATTTTAATCGGGCTTAAAAAGCCATTTAACAGGTAGTAATTGCACAGTTTTTGAGCTCCCAGAGGTTTATGGGTGTTTATGGTTTAAAGCTCAAGCAGGGAAATCAGAAATGGTGTGAAACTCGGAGAGGTAGAGAGAGGGTTGGAAGTTGAGAGTTGAGGCAAGGCTCAGGAATGGCAATATCTATGGCAAGTATTACTTGATAACAAAAGGTACAATTTTTCACTTAATCATTTTTGTATAAAAAATCTGCATTAAAATGTCCTTGGTACTCAAAAGATACTCAGTAAATATTTATTGAACTTAATCTTTAAACCAATGGCATGCTTTTTAAATTTTAAAAAAATATGTATTTATTTATTTGTCTGCACCAAGTGTTAGTTGCATCACACAGGATCTTTGACCTTTGTTACATGTGAGGGATCTTTAGTTGTGGTGTTCAAACTCTAAGCTGTAGCATATGGGTAGTTCCCTGACCAGGAATCGAACCTGTGACCCCTGCATTGGGATCACAGTCTTAGACACTGGACCATGAGGAAAGTCCCCAGTGGCATATTCTTAACCCTCCTTCTCTTCCATTTTGTAGTTGGGCCTTAAAAATTACCGAAATTATGGTTGGCAAGCTTGAGTAGCATTGTAGATTTTAGCAAAATAAATTGTATTTTTGAAGGAAAATGAAGTCAAACAAAGACTTGGTAAATATAAGAAGTCCCTTTACAACCTCCACACAGCTTCTACCATCCTGTGTATCTAAGTTGCATTAGCCTCTCCAGCCCTCAGTTCCTCCATTTTTAGAGCCAAGGGATTGGACTAGTCTTCAAGGTCCATTTTAGACATGTTTTAAACAATTAAAAAAAAAAATGATTTCATTCACCATTTACTTTTCTCAAGCACAAAAATACAAGATCAATAAAATTTTCCTTATTTAAAAAAAAAACTTATGAGTTTTCCAAAATAGTATTGCCTCTATTTTCACTGTGTTATGCATATCATGACCTTTGGGAACATGGCCTTTGATGTCAGCATTGTAAATAACAGGTAACAAAGCAATGTAAACTTCTTTGAAGTTGGTGAGAACTGATCTTGAATCCTGGCTCTGACAAGTACTATCTTTGTGACCTTAGGCAAATAACTTACTCTCACCAAGGCTCAATTTCCTTATTGGTAATACGAAGATGATAATGTATTTAGAAAGCTGTTGTGAGGATTAAATATAATAATGGATATAAATTGCTCAACACAGAGCCTGGCCCTCAGGAAACATGCAATTCATATTACCTAATGTTAATGATGTCCATGTGTAGAGCCTTCTCTTGTGTTGTTGGAAGAGGGTGTTTGCTATGACCAGTGCATTTTCTTGGCAAAACTCTACTAGCCTTTGCCCTGCTTCATTCCGCATCCCAAGGCCAAATTTGCCTGTTACTCCAGGTGTTTCTTGACTTCCTACTTTTGCATTCCAGTCCCCTATAATGAAAAGGACATCTTTTTTGGGTGTTAGTTCTAAAAGGTCTTGTAGGTCTTCATAGAACTGTTCAACTTCAGCTTCTTCAGCATTACTGGTTGGGGCATAGACTTGGATTACTGTGATGTTGAATGGTTTGCCTTGGAAACGAACACAGATCATTCTGTTGTTTTTGAGATTGCATTCAAGTACTGCATTTCAGACTCTTCTGTTGACCATGATGGCTACTCCATTTCTTCTGAGGGATTCCTGCCCGCAGTAGTAGATATAATGGTCATCTGAGTTAAATTCACCCATTCCAGTCCATTTTAGTTTGCTGATTCCTAGAATGTTGACGTTCACTCTTGCCATCTCCTGTTTGACCACTTCCAATTTGCCTTGACTCATGGACCTGACATTCCAGGTTCCTATGCAATATTGCTCTTTACAGCATCGGACCTTGCTTCTATCACCAGTCACATCCACAGCTGGGTATTGCTTTTGCTTTGGCTCCATCCCTTCATTCTTTCTGGAGTTATTTCTCCACTGATCTCCAGTAGCATATTGGGCATCTACTGACCTGGGGATTTCCTCTTTCAGTGTCCTATCATTTTGCCTTTTCATACTGTTCATGGGGTTCTCAAGGCAAGAATACTGAAGTGGTTTGCCATTCCCTTCTCCAGTGGACCACATTGTGTCAGACCTCTCCACCATGCCCATCCGTCTTGGGTGGGCTCACAGGGCATGGCTTAGTTTCATTGAGTTAGACAAGGCTGTGGTCCTAGGGTGATTAGATTGACTAGTTTTCTGTGATTATGGTTTCAGTGTGTCTGCCCTCTTGCAACACCTACCGACTGAACTGAACTGAATGTTAATGATATAACTGCTGGCATCGTAAATTGAAGACTATTTCACTGACATTGTAGATTGAAGTATTAATTGAGTAAACTAATGATCAGAATGTTTTCCTGATGGAAACTGACTTAAAATATTTCTTTCTCTTGCAGATCTTATATTGCACTTTAAACACACCTAAAGTTGACATGGGAAAACTCTTGGGAGCACAAATAGGTCTTGAAGATTTCCTATTTGCCCACATAAAAGGGATCAAAAAAGAAGTGAATGTGTATAAATCTGAGGATTCACTTGGTCTCACTATTACAGATAATGGTACTGGCTATGCTTTTATAAAGGTAAGTATTTAAACAAAACAAAACAAAACAAAAACAACTGTGTGACTTATCTGAGGGTAACACTTACGAAAATTTACCAGGTCAAAGAAAGTTTGAAATGATCTTTAGAGTGAGAACTAATTCACTAAGAATGGATGGAGTGATACTGTTTCCTTTAAAAACTGTTTCAAAGACACCATTCTTTTGTTTACCCTTTCCTTGAATTTTTTCCCCTTCAGTTTAAACTTCCTCTAGGATTTTGCATTTACTGAAGAGGAAAGCCTGGCCCTGGTGCCTACTCATCCATATGGGCTCTTGTACATCTGTAAGCTCATCATCTGGTGACTTCCATGTTGATTTCCATTGATTTAGTGTTATTTCCAAGTGCATATTTATTTGGCCACCTATTTAAAACAAGGCTGTTTAAAAATTTCTAAACTATGTACAGTTGATTCTTGAACAACACATTTGAACTGTTGGGTTCATCTATATGCAGATTTTGTTCAGTAATAAATGTTATACTATAACAGTCTAAGGTTGGTTAAATCTGTGGATGTGGAACTATGAATATGGGGAACTGCTGACATGGTGGGATTTTGTGCAGGGACTTTCCATTGAACAAAGGGTCAGCACCCCTAGCCCCTGCATTGTTCAAGGGTCAGCTGTAATTACTTTATCTAAATGCAAAGAGCAATATAAAACTGCAAAGGCAAGAAAAGGAAGTTTGAAATGGTATGAAAAACTTTTAAGAACTGAACAGTGGTAAAAAGATTCATCTCTTAAATAACAATTCTATTACTATAATAAGTTTTTTTTTTCTGGGGTTGGGGGAGGCACAGGGCTTGTGAGATCTTAATTCCCCCAAATTGTGAGTCCCTGTAGTGAAAGTTCTGGGTCCTAACCACTGGACTGCCAGGGGATTCCCTGTAATGAGTAATTGTAACACTGACTATTATTGAATGCATCTCAGGCAAGTTGCATACATTTTCTCATTTAATGCTTACAACAATTCTATTCAATACCATGTTTCCTTTTTAATTACTTAAAAAATATTTGGCTGCTCTGGTTATTAGTCACAGCATGTGGGATCTAGTTCCTTGAGGAGATCTAACCTGGGGCCCCTGCTTTGGGAGCATGGAGTCAGCCCCTGGACCACCAGGGAAGTCTCTTTATTACTCTTTTGTTGAGGTGTAACAGATATAAACCTTTAATGAATGTTCACAGATCTGTGTAAACACCACCCAGAGCAAGGGAAATTTCATTTCTACCACCTAGAAGGCTCCCTTGTTCTCCTTCTCTGTCAATACCCTTCCCCAACAAAGGTAGCCATTAGTTTAACCTCTAGCACCATAGTTTTGCTTATTCTTGAACTTCATATAAGTGAAATCACATATTACTTACTCTACTGTTTCTGGTTTTTGCTCAACATGTCTGTGAGGTTCATCAACTTATTATTTTATATTATCAACTTATTATTTTATAGACATAGAAACAGGTTTGGGATGGTTAAGCAGCTTGCCCAAAGTTATGCAGCTAGACAAATTCAGGATTTGAATCCAAGCTATCTGATTCCAGAGCTGGCAGTCCTAACTACTGATCAAAGAATTACTGATGAAGTTTCTTCATACTTTTATTTTGTCCAAACCTTGATTTGCTGTTGCATCGTCATCGTTCAAAAAAAATAGCCTTAGGGAAATTATCCTCTTAACTGTAAATAGTGCTTTATTTAACTTCCCACTTGATAGAACAGCTATTTTTAGCTCTGCAAAAGATATGACTCTGCTGAAGGTTGAGTGGGTGACCAAATGGAAAATCCGTGAGTTGGGAAAGTCATGTGGGATTATCTGGGGGAAGCTCAGGACATGAGGCACATGGTCCAATGCCTTTCTAATGTCAGCAGGGAAAGGCTTGGAAGTTTTGCAAACACGCATGGATTTTTTAGATCTTGGCCTCTGATGTCCAGAGCTGTGTTTCTATTTTTTTATGCCTCTTCAAACATGTGCCTGCCTCAGAGTACTAGTCACTAGCCCTGTGGAGACAGAGAACATGGTGTCAAAGAGAAAGTGGAGTCTAAGCCAAACCTCTGGCTTATAGTTCAACTTAGAAGAGAAATGAATATCATACTGCGTAAAAGGTTGATGTGGTTTTTTTAAAAGTTAAGGGGGGATGATTTCAAACTTCTTTAAAGTTGTAATAATACAAAGAACTCACATGATACCCTTTACTCAAAAAAAATTTGCCATTTGCCATATTTGCTTCATTCTCTTTCATGTATATATATATGAACCCACTCATATCTGTATGTAAATTTTCCTGAGCCATAGGAATAAGCAGAAAGCACATATATCTCTTAATAACTCAAAAATGTAGTTTCTAAGAACAAAGATATTCTCTTCAATATACCTACAGTATAGCTATAAAATTCAGAAAATCTCATAGCGATACAATACTCTCAAACTAATCTAATGTTCATATTGCAGTTTTATCAGTTGTCCTAATAATGTATTTTTCCTGGTATAATTCCAATCCAGGATCATGTATTTTATTTAGTTATCATGTCTTTTTTAGTGGTCTTTAATCTAGAACAATTCCTCAGCCTTTTATAGGATGTCCCTCAACTTGGACTTCTGATGTCTCTTCATGTTGTGAAAGAGGTTATTATGCATTTTTGGCATGAAAATTAAATAAGTGATGTTGTGTCCTCAGGGTATTATATCAGAAGTTGCATTTTATTGGCTTGTCTCAATATTCATGATGTTAATTTTTGTCCCTTGTGGACTCAGTGTCTGTCAGTCTTATTCACTGTAAAGTGATGTTTTCCTTTGTAATAATTTTTGGGGAGATACCTTGAGATTATGTCTATATCTTGTTCTCTTATTTGCACCCCACAGATTTAGCATCTATTGATGAGTCTTGCCTGACTCATTTGCAAAATGGTGATTTTTATAATTCCATCATTTCCTATATTTCTTTAAAACATTCTAATAAAGCATGCCACTTATTAATTATCTATTAGCAATATGGTACATGCTTAATTGCTCAGTCATGTCTGACCCTTTGTGACCCATGGAGCTCCTCTGTCCATGGGATTTTTCAGGCAAGAATATTGAAGTGGGTTGTTAATTTAAAAAAATCACCTATTAGCAATGGAGACATGATTTTTTAAAATTAATTTTTATTGCTGTACAGTTGATTTACAATATTGTTCTAGTTTCTGCTATACAGCAAAATGAATCAGTTATACATACACATTTATCCACTCTTTCTTACATTCTTTTCCCATGTAGGTCATTACAGAATATTGAGTAGAGTTCCCTGTAGATACAGTAGGTCCTTAGTAGTTATGTATTTTTTGTAGAGGACACATTTTTTGTATGTATTGTGTGTATAGGACACATGATTTCTCATTCAGTAGGTTCATTGCCATTGTTTATTTTGATGCTCAAATTTCCTGAGGTTTGATCTGCAGGAGTCCCACCCAGCCAGCTCCTGTATCCTTTTGACCTGCCTCCCATAATTTTATTGAGTAGTTTCTTCTTTTCTGGTACAACAAGATGTTCTAAACTCATCTTTTATCTTCTTTTCTCCAGACTGGAAATCAGCCATGTCTTCAGGGAACTCTTTGTTTGTTTGTTTTCAGTGAGAACTGGTATTTCAAAATCGAGATCTGAATGCTGGTTGCATGCATTCACTGCTACCAGTGTGTTACTGTTTCTAGATCCTTTCAGGTGCCATATAAGAGGTTCAAAAACATGTATTTTAGAAATTGTGAATTCATAATTACACCTCCAGTTCTAATCCTGCCTCACAGTGTTCTTCCTTGGCTTCCCAACTGAAATATTTACTTTCAAAATTATTGAAATATTTACTCATTTCCTTAGTTCTGTAATATATACAAAATAGTTTCAGAATTGCTATGTATTTGTACTCTGAAAAATAAACCTATTAAGAGTTCAGGAATTGTAGGGACTTCCCTGGTGGTCCAGTGGTTAGGACTGCATGAATTCAATTCTTGGTTGGAGAACTAAGATCCCACATGCCGTGTAGTGTGGCCAAAAGATTAAAAAGATTTTAAGGTTTGTATGTCCTTTTTGTCTGTAAGTCATGTATACGATCAAAGTATTCTCTTCAGGAGTTATGTGGAATAGGTTCTCACTTGCTCTTCCTCCCTTCACCCCATAATTTTTATTCATTTGAAATACTATTGAATCCGTTTGCTTCTCTTTGAATTGAGTTTTTCCTCTCACATTGATTTAATTTTCTGAATACATAAAATGATTTCAAAAGTCAAAACTATAATAAAAGTTGTATTCATAGATGTCATTCCTTCCCTGACTCCCATTACTCATTTCCCCCACTCCTTAAAGTAATTTCATTAATTTCTGGCTCACTCTTCCAGTGTGATTTGCCAAGATAAGCAGAAAAAGTGGAATGTTCCAAGAGTTTGCATGTCATCCTTGTTCAGGGGCTATTCTAATCTTCTCTGTATGGTTCCAATTTTAGTGTATGTGCTGCTGAAATGAGCACTTATATGCTTTTAGCAGTGGTTGGAAGTCAGAGTAGGTTGACGTAAGAGGATGTAAGGGGATTCAGACAAGGGTAAGGAGGCAGGAGTCCCTGATTAAGAAGGCAGTGCACTGTGGCCCACAGGACCATGGGCTTTAGAATCAAGCCTGTTTTCACTCTTGTTTCCACCATTTATTTACATGCTGGGTGACACCTTAGACAAATCATTGTATGCCTTCTTTCAGATAGGAATATTAGCACCTACTTTATATGATTATTTGGGTATAAACTAATGACACATCTGCAATGTTTGAGAGTACCTATAATTGATAGCTAATATCTTAATAACAGCAAATCATCACATAATTAGGAGATGAGTCTGATGGCAGAGAGATGTATTTGATAGTACTGCAAGGTGCTCACACTAGAAGGGTTGGATGAGAGGGGTGGGAGGGAGGTCTAAGAGGGAGGGGTATATGTATACTGACGGCTGATTCATGTTGTATGGCAGAAATCGATACAACATTGTAAAACAATTGTCCTCCAATTAAAAACAAATTGAAAAAAAAATAGTACTGCATGGTTCTCATAGGTGAGCCTCTTCAGGTGGAGAGACAGCAGACTTACATATTTGTAACTTTTGTACCCAAGTGTTAACATTTCACAGGAAAAAGTGCATAAATAACTTAATCAGAAAAATCAGAGTATATTTACAACCAGCTTTGCAAATTCCTAAAATAGTTTAATACTAGAGTTGGGGTACATTTTCTATAAAGGGTCAGATAGTGAATATTTTAGGCTTCTTTAAAATTTAGGGTCATACAGTCTTTGTTGCAACTACTCAACTTGACATTGTAGCACAAAAAGTTATATACAATACTTAAACAATAAACATAGATGTCTTCCAGTAAAAGCTCATTTATGGACACTATAATTCAAATTTTATATAATTTTCACATGTCATAGATATTATTTTATTTTTTCCTGACCACTAAAAAATGTAAAACCATTTGTAACTCATCGGTTGTATAAAAGCAAGTTGTAGACCATACTCGACCTGTGAACCATTGCTTGCTGATTCCTAGTATAAGTGAAGAAAATACTTTTAGATTCAAAATAAAGATAAGGGCTTTACCATGCAATTAAGACATGAAAATCTAATTGGCTTTGAATTAAAGTAACTTATAAATAACCACAGAATGGTCATTTTCAGAATGTCTTCATATAGAAATCTTCATGGTTTGAGGTACTTTTACTTTATTAGAACTAAATCACATTTTAGCAAGATCCTCTGAGAAATACAGTGTTCACTTATTTCTAACATTTTGATTGTTTAACCATCCAGAACTAATAATTAGTAAGGTTGGACATGTACAAGGTCCAGAGGTGTGGGGGGTTCTGGGATGGGAGCTAGGATCTCTGAGAAGAGGTATGTATGGTGAGAGTGTAAGTGGCGAGAAGTGGTGATCTGGGAAAAGAGGCAGCATTGAGATCTGGAGGCCTTGATACAGATGAAGACCAGCTTGTAGAGGCAATAAAAAGTAAAGAAGGAGGGTGGGAGTTGTTAAAAAAAGAATCAGAGTTCAAAGATGATAGGTCATTTTTTTCTAGCTTTATCCCATGTAAATTTAAGGTGTACAGTGTGCTGATCTGATACACTTACGTGTTGTAAAATGACTATCAAGGTGATAAGATACGTCATCTGGGATAACTACAAACTCAAACTCTAATCTTGAGGTCAGAAGACTTTGGATTCTTCATCTGACTTTTCTTTCTTTCTTAACCAGCCATGTGGTCTTGAGATTTGTGTTGATTGGGAGTGTTTTGAGGAAAGAGCATGATGTCTTATAATTATACTACCTCTGTTTGAAACCCAGTTTGCTTGCTTATCAGCTATGCTGCTTTGATTAAGCCGTTTCATTGTTGTGCGTTGAGTTCCTCATTCACTAATGGACTATTAAACATTCCCTCCCAGGCTTATTAGGATGAAATGAAATAACTATGTACAATTTTTATTTGAATGTTTATTATTATGAACAAGGTTTGAGGACAGTATTTGGAGGGTCAGTAGCAGAGACTCAAAGTTGCTGACCATGAGGGCAAGATCAGCTCAAACAACCTTGAATGAATGCTTGAGACTTTGAGGATGGTAGAGTGCCATCCTAGAGTTCTGATATGTGATGAGAAGATAGAGTTTGGTACTTATATGGGATGAATTGATAGAAGTTAATATAATAATGATCTGAAATATTTGGGAACTTCTAAGTTTAATAATATTGTAAATCTTATCTTCTAAAAAATATTTGAAGTTGTCTTTACATTTTGTAGCATCAAACTCTAAAGCCTGGTGACAGAAAGTTCCAAGTGTTATAGAGAATGATATTAAGTGACTCAGTAAATATAAATATAGAATTAATACCTCTTTTTTCTTTGAAGTCCTTTATGCCTGAGTAGCACTTTTAGCAATATTTTTAACCCCTATCAAGTTAAAGTATATTAGTATTATACTATTAAAGTATAATAGATTACAGAAGCTTGTCTCAGTTGCTACCTCATTCTTTATTCTATACTTAGGAAGTTGGGGTTCAGGTATCCCATATAGTATATCATCAGTGTCTCCCACTTTGCTTCTACATATGATTCACCTTATGATACCCTTCTCCAAGTTTCTTATGTTGGTTTTCCTCTCTCTTCATCCCAGATTCTTATGTGCTAGTTCTGATGATTACCTATGCTTTGATTTTTCTCTTGCTCACCTGGATTCTCACCTTGCTGCCTGCTGACTTCTGGTAATTGTCTTTCCACTCTCTGGACACTGATCTGGCTACCTGTGGCTACTCATAGGCTCTGGTTACCCTATATTCTGTTACTCTGCCCTTTAATTTACTGGTTTGATTCATAGCTGTCTTTAAAGCCTTTCAGTTTTATATAATGCTTATTTTGTAAATAAAACAACAACAATAAGTCTTAAAAAAGAAAAATATGTGGAGCTGAAATTTGTATAATGTAGGTCATCAAAGGAAAAATGGGTTTAGAATGTATCAAGAAATAAATTAGAATAAAAATTAAGAATGAGTTATAGATTTTCACATTCTCCGATGACTTAGAAGTGGTTAGATGACAAAATATTAATTTTTTCTTTGTTTCTTAAGCTCTAGTCTTTAGTTTCACTTATGTTTCTATGACAGTTTAGAAACTCCAGTTGTACTGAGTGGTATCATGTGTTGTGGTTACCCTTGTTTGTTTCTATAGCTTGTAAGTTGAATATGGATTTACTAAAAAAAAATATTGTCAGATTATGAAATTTCTAGGTTTTTTGCTTTATAATTAATTACTTGTAATGATAATTTCCACTTGAATTGGCATTATTGTATCATTTGCATAAAGCATTTTAACAGTTATTAAAATGAACATAGCCATGTTCTTAAAATTGGGTGATAAAAAAGAAACCTACTTAAGACTTGGTATATTGTAATAAAGTTTAAAAATTAAAAATGACTAGCCTTCCTATGTTAGTATTCTACAACTTGTTTTTTCTTGTGACAATATTATGGAGATGCTAGGGTACATGGGATCAGTTTTTCTCTTAACTCTTGGACACAAGGATCAATCCCCTACTGACTCAGAAGATGTTATTCCACCGATAAAAATGCAGAATACACACAGATCTATTACACAATAACAGCAGCCCCTAATAATTCTATTGGGTCATTCTCAAAAAGGATTTATGATGCCCAAGGCAGATTGTGGCCTGCATTTTGCCATGTTCTTCAATGCTGTTGAAGAATTTGTATATCTTCTGCTGGGTTGTTACCTGTGCAGAGTTTTCTGGAAGTTCTTGCCCCTAAAATTCTTTCAGAAATTCTTAGTATTATCTTAGAGAGTTTTACATCTCATTTTGAAAGTCTGCACTATTGATGTATTGTTTTCATACCTGTGATAGGAGGGAATGGTAACCTCTTCAGTATTCTTGCCTGGAGAATCCCATGGACAGAGGAGCCTGGTGGGCTCCAGTCCACAGGGTCATAAAGAGTCAACAGGACTGAAGTGACTTAGCACACACGCACATACCTATGATAGAGTTAGGAAATACCAATTTGACGTTTCTACTTGGGTCCTAAGTTCTCCTCACTTGAATTATATAAATAAAAAGTGATATGTAGATGAAAATCCTTCTCATTGGCTCCCCAGTGGTGACTACACCTATCTACTACATATCAATTTTCTTGGTTAAGGTTGTACTAATTCTTGTCTTGCCTTTGTAACTAAAGTTTAAAGAATGTAGTCAATAGAAAAAGCTCAAGCTTTATTCTGATGTAATGTGCCTTAGTGATTGAGCAACAACAGTAACAGTGGGTCTCATGTTGAAATGATTCAACAATTTTCGGTAGGTATTGTGCTAGGCATGGGACATGCAATGGTGAATAAGAGCGTCTCTATCCCCAAGGATATGTAGTGGAGTTTGTTGTTGTTTAGTTGCTAAGCCATGTCCAACCCTTTTGCCAGCCTATGGATTGTAACCCTTCAAGCTCCTCTGTCCATGGGAAAGCGGAGACTGACAAGAAAATGGAAAGTTACACTGTGGTCTGTTGAACTTGGCAAGTTGCTTGATCTTCCTGATCTAAGACATGAGACTCTCATAAAGGTTGTTAAATGAGATCATGAATGTAAAGTGCTTAGCTTCGAGCTCAGCACATGTAGCAGAAAGTACTACAGAGGCATGAGATTAGGCACCTTGCCTAATCTTGGAGGAATGGCTGGCAGTTGTCAGGAAAAGCTGCTAGAGGAGCTGGTGACCTGATGGAGCTGAATTCTGAATGATAAAAAGGAATGTTTGGGAGCAGGATGCCTGTCTTTGTTGTTTGGTCTTCTCTGTCTTTAACTGAACATTAAACTGCATGGATGGGTTTTAGTCAATATATTATACATAATGTCTTAAGAGCTGGAAAAGTAGTGTTACATGTTGCGATTTTTTATTATTACCCTTAATTTTCTTTCAGAGAATTAAAGATGGCAGCATAATTGATTCAGTTAAAACAATCTGTGTGGGGGATCACATTGAAGCTATCAATGGAGAAAATATCGTTGGGTGGCGTCACTTTGATGTTGCTAAGAAGTTAAAGGAACTAAAAAAAGAGGAACTCTTTACCTTGACATTAATAGAACCTAAGAAGGCCTTCGGTAAGTCATTTTGGCTTATCTTTCTCAGGGAAATGAGTACTGTGATATGGTGTCGTGTGCTTTTGAATATCAGTTAAGAACATGGGAAATGATAGACAACTGTACTTACAAGGAAAACAAACATAAAAGGAGAAAAAAATTGCTTAGAAGAACATTCTCTTAAAAGGGCATTTGGAGTTATAAAGTCTAATGTTTAGTGACTATGAATTTGTTCCAAGCTCGAAGAACAGCACACTGCATTGATTGATCTTGCTGAACAGGGAGATGTTTGACTGAGCTCTTGAAACAGTAGTAACTGTCATTCAAGGACCTCAGTAGCAGAAACTGTAGTTACACATAGAATTGGTATTTAAAGTAGCTATCTAGTCTATTTTAAAGACTTCCTTCAATACTTTTCCTCCACTGGCATTTTGAACTTGGCAGCGTGGAATGGTAGGGAACTGCTTCTGCTTTGGTGTGGCATCTGTACTTGCTTGGTGTTAGCCATGGCAGCTGTGTTCCAACTGTTGTTCAAACCCCCAGGGCCATCTCATCTACAGGAAAATGTGCCAGCCTCTCTCTCTCACTACCCTTAATCACAGCACTATTTTAATGAGCCAAATGATGCCCTAGTGTTCATCAGTGTTAAAATATCTTCAGCAGAATCATCCTAGGCCTGCCCTTACTCATCCATGACTCCACCTACCTTAGGTTCTTTCGTCTATCACATAACATAAAGATTCCTTATAGTTTGTTTCCAATGTCTACTTTCTCAGGGTGGTTAATGACAGTGATGAGAGAATGTGGCAGGTCTGGACAATTATATTTCTCCACCCTTAACAAGTAAGGGGCAGATCCTAGCCATATGAAATTTAAAAATGTCTCTGGCTTCCAAGTGATTCTGTGCCATGTAATAGAAATGTGGTATAGGTGGCCTTGCTTGTGGGAGACAGAGTTCCAAGAAGATGTCAGAAAAGGATGTCTTATGCCCTTGCTGCTCCTGGAGAGGCCATTCTAGGAACTACTGCTACAGATACCATGATTCTCTATGGTGTATTATAGCATCTGAGCTCACTTACCACAGAGGAAGGTGGGCCAGCACTCAGATTTCCATCTAGCAGCTCCCTTTTTTCGTTTATTTTTCATTTAAGAAAGCCTTTTATTTTGTATTGGAGTATAGCCAATTAACAATGTTGTGATAGTTTCAGGTGGACAGCAACAGGACTCAGCCATACATATACATGTATCTATTCTCCCCCAAACTCCTCTCACATCTGGTCTGCCACATAACATTGAGCAGAGTTCTCTGTGCTGTACAGTAGGTCCTTGTTGGCTATCCAGTTTAAATACAGCACTGTGTACATGCTGATCCCAAACTCCCTAACTATTTCTGCCCCCAATCCTTTCCCCTGACAATTATAACTTTGTTTTATAAGTCTGTTTTTGTTTTGTAAATAACTTCATTTGTATACTTTCTTTTTAGATTCCACATATAAGGGATGTCATATGAAATTTCCCTTTATCTGACTTACTTCACTAAGTGTGACAATTTCTAGGTCCATCCATGTTGCTGCAAATGACATTATTTCATTCTTTTTAATGGTTGGGTAATATTTCATTGTATATATGTACCACATCTTTATTCATTCCTCTGGTGATGGACTTTTAGGTTGCTTCCATGTCTTGGCTATTGTAAACAATGTTAGCAGCTCCTTTTGAAATGGCTTTGTTTAGTAACCAGCTTCCCAGACATCATAGCATATAGAATGATAGGACATAGGCAGTTTGAGATAAATAGTATTTGATTTAGGTTCTTTGTAAATCTAAGTTTTTCTCTTAGAACAATTCAAGTAATATAGCTTCTTTCTACATTTATCTCTACCACACAATCTATTTTCCAGAGTTAATCTCTTCCTATTTTTCCTTGTCTGCATATAAATTTTGTGGTCCCTGTGTTTTTTGTAGAGAGTTGCTGATACACCTTAAGTTGGATGTTAGGTTGATAATAGTCTTGGATGTTACAGAGGTCATTGTATTTAGCTATTCCTGCTCCATGATTTGGAGAAGGCAATGGCACCCCACTCTAGTACTCTTGCCTGGAAAATCCCATGGATGGAGGAGCCTGGTAGGCTGCAGTCCATGGGGTCGCTAAGAGTCAGATATAACTGAGCAACTTCACTTTCACTTTTCACTTTCATGAATTGGAGAAGGAAATGGCAACCCACTCCAGTGTTCTTGCCTGGAATATCCCAGGGACGGGGGAGCCTGGTGGGCTGCTGTCTGTGGGGTCGCACAGAGTCAGACACGACTGAAGTGACTTAGCAGCAGCAGCAGCTCCATGATTAGAGTTTTCCTTCAATATTTGAGACACATGTGTAGATAGTTGGTGTACTTCACTGCCTTACTTACTTACTTACTTACTTACATGCCTGCAATGGCCGAACCTGGTCTTTGCTTCATGTGAATTCCATGGACAAATTTGAAAAGGACAATGAATAGGTTTTTCCTAATGAGGTTACGTTATTTTGGCAGCTCACATTCTGGTGATAAAGGTTAAGGTACCTAGAGATTGATTTGGGAGCAGTAACAAGTTTTTGTTTTCCAAGGTTTCAAAGGTAGCGTCACTCAATTTAACCCAAATTATATCTGCTGGTCTATATGCATTTTCCACTCTGTTGATTGATCTTTGCCTCTGGGCTCTAGCCTGGGGTCTTTTAGAATAGGACTTGTTTCTCTGCCTAGCTTTGAGCCCTTAATTTTGGTGCCTTTCTTTTTTGCCTCTTGGATAAAGGCAATTCGTTTGTTCCTCATCCTGTGACCTTTTTCCAGCACTTAGCTCTTTGCCAGGAAGGCAGTATACATCAGGAGGTACTTGGGGGACAAGTCTTGGCCCAATTTTCTCCATCCCAATCTTATCTTTTGCTATGTTTCCTTCCCGCCTGTGTTTTTCTAGCATTTTCATTGATGGATTGATTCACATTTAAAGTTCTTCATGATTCTCTGACTCTCTGTCATCTTGGATTCCTACCAGGAGAATGGGCCAGTCTAGGTAAGGCAGAATTTTATAGCTTCAGCTAAGATGACCTAAGTCATTTCTAGGACTTTACCAAAAGCTGTCAGAAATAGCCACACACTCCATTATCTTGACGTTTTCCTACCAACTTCCCAACAATTTAGCCGGGGAAGGCATGTGGACTGTGTCCCAAAATACAGGAGGGAATAATGTAGCTGGCAGCTATGCGCTTACACAGCTGATACGATGAGCACAACTTCTTAACCGTTGATGAGGGACTCCTTGCTGCCCACTCCATTTCCATATTTTACATTCACCACTACCAACACCCCACTTCTGGGGTCCGTATATGTGTCCAGATTCTTTGAGAGCTATACAATAAGCACTTTCTAATGTTAGGAAATGTCAGTTTTTGGAGAGACTATCAGTTCGGTCTCAGAAACAAAGACAGTTCAATCAAGTCTTGGAAAGGTAGGAACCAAGCCTGTTTCAGGGATGTATGAACCAGGAGCCCTTCATGCTGCTGCTGCTGCTGCTGCTGCTGCTAAGTCGCTTCAGTCATGTCCGACTCTGTGCGACCCCAGAGATGGCAGCCCACCAGGCTCCCCTGTCCCTGGGATTCTCCAGACAAGAACCTTGAAGTGGGTTGCCATTTCCTTCTCCAAAGCATGTATCTTTAGGTTACTCCAATTAGGATTCAAATTCCTTGGAGGGGGAATTTATTAGGTCATATGTCCATCTTGATAGTGGAGAAGGCAGGCTACCTAACTGACAGGTGAACAGTGAAGGAGAGGAAGTTTCTTTTTGGGTAGGAAAAGACAGATTTCCATGCCTTTAAACCATTTCTTTAAGCTGTTACACATCTTTTAGGTAGAGAAGTGTTTGTTTTCTCTTGACTTTGATTCTAGCCATGCATGATGCTATCAGTCTGAGCGTATCAGAATGAGTCTGGAGAGAAACAGAATATTGTCAACTGGCTTTGGGTGTCCAGTCTTAAGGATTTTAGTATTCCACTAAGTGTTGGGTTCTGTATAAATGGCTCTTTGGTACATGGCCATCTGGAGACCATGACAATATCAAGCTCTCTTTCAGAGAAGGGCTAAAACTCTTCTTGATGCTGGCCACCAAACTTGGAAGGGGCTTCACTCCATAGATTTGGACTGCACTCCTGGAAGATCCTTCATTTATATATCCCACAAATAATTTGAAAATCTGCTGTGTTCCAGGTACTCTGCTAGGCATGGCAGATACTAAGAAAGAAGACTTAACGTATAGCTCTTGCCTTTTGAGGCACTCACAGTCTAGGAGGCTGTTATGGGCGGAATTGTGTCCCCCTAATATTCGTATGTTGAAGTCCTAGTCTCCAGTACCTCAGAATGTGATTATATTTGGAGATAGGATCTCTAGTGTGGTGACTAAGTTAAAATGAGGTCATCAGAGTGGCCCCTGGTGCAATATGACTGGTGTATTTATAAGAAGAGGAAATTTGGACATGGAGGCGCATAGAGGGAGAATACCATGTGAACATAAAGACAGCCAAATGGAAGCCAAGGAGACAGACCTCAGAAGAAAGTGACCCTGGCAACGGACTTCTAGCTTCCTTAACTGTAAGAAAACAAGCTTTGTT
This sequence comes from Ovis canadensis, assembly GCF_042477335.2. Classification (NCBI taxonomy): domain Eukaryota; kingdom Metazoa; phylum Chordata; class Mammalia; order Artiodactyla; family Bovidae; genus Ovis; species Ovis canadensis. The sequence goes on from NC_091245.1 coordinate 55,388,270, forward strand.
GTTTAAGCCATGTGGTTTTCATTGTGATAGTGCTGTGAAACAGGTGCAGAGGCCAATAAGCAAAAAAAAAAAAAAAAGACAATATAGTGCACGTTCTTTTACTATGGCAGTAGATCTTGGACTTCCTGACAATATAGAAGGTACAGGTAGGGTATCTTAGCAGTTATTTGGCCCTGGGCAGATGGCAAGAACATACTGATATGTTTTCATTTAACAAATAATTGAGTAATTAGCATACAATGGTCTTAGGGTACAAGTTTGCTGCGGTAATAGTCATTGTTTATTGAGAGCCTCCTGTGTGTTCCATTACCACACTACATAATTGGTATATCCATAAATAAGACCAGTTCTTGCCTTCAAGAAACTCATATTTAGTAGGAACAGATAGATACAAAAAATTTCAATAAAGGATGTTAGAAGTGACAGAAGGTACTGGAGGTCTTAAAGATGGGATGTATTAAACCAACCAAGGAGTTTAGGAGAAGCTTCCTGGAGAAGGAATTTGAGCTGAATCTCAAGAGGCTGACTCAGAGAACAAATTAGACGGGGCTGTCCTAGGAAGTAGGACTAGAATAAGCAATGTGCAGAATCACAGAGCAGTGTTGTATATCTCAGAATATGATGTCTGGGGGTGTGATTAGAATAGAGGTGCTAGTGGTGGTGTGCCAAGAGAAGAAGCTCAAGAGTCAGTGTGACCAAATTATTAAGGGCCTTATGAATGCAGCTAAAGAGTGGGCAGTGGAGAACCTTAATGAGACTTGGATTTTAGATAGGTATTTTGGAGACTGTGTCAGAAGGTAGGGCATGATTTAGAGGTCAGGAAATCAATAAAGACTGTAGTGTTGAGAAGAAGAAAGATGAAATCCTGAATTAAGCAGTACCAGTAGGTATGGAGATAAGAAATGGTTCCTTGGAATAGACAGTAGTATGCTGGAACCATTCATACCCGTCTGTTTCAATTCCATGTTCAGTGGCATCAAGTTGGTTGCTTGAAACTGGCCCTGGGTGGGTGTTTACATCATGGAAATAGGCAAGTGCTGCAAGTCAGGGCTGCTGCTTCTTACTTTTTTTTAATTTGGAAGGTTGCTTGTTAAACATTTACCTGCATACCACTGAATATTTTTTGTTTGCACCAGGTCATAGTTGAAGAATGCAGGATCTTCCATCTTCATTGTGCCAGTGGGATATTTAGTTGTAGTGTGTGGGGTCTAGTTCCCTGACCAGGGATCGAACCCAGGGCCCCTGCATGGGAGCACCAATCACCATTGAATATTAAGAACGTAGAACTGGTAACCCATTGGATATAAAGATATAGGAAAAGAAGTTGCAAATTGTGACTCACAGATTTGTGGATTCTGTGTTGCCATTCTTTGAGGGGAGGAAAACTGGAAAAGAAAGATTGGGTGAGGAGACAGGGAAAAGAGATTGTACTTACAGTGCAATTTTGAGTCTTAAGAGTTTGAAATCTGTGGGGCAATTCAGTTGGCAATCTGTAAGAGGTAGGTGAGCATTTAGAATTGGGACCTACAGATGGGATTTCTGAGTAATTTGAAGCCATGGAAATAAAATCCAGTTACTCAGAGAAATAAGAGAAAAATGACAAGACCAGAGCTGTGGGCGAACCCTGCATTTAAGGACTAGAAAGAAGAGGCAGCACAGTGAGGAATGGCTGGACATGGAGAAACCAGTGTCTGGCTGGCCTTTACCCAAGCGCTCAGGAGCAAGTCACTTGTCCCAAGAACAGATGCGCCATTGCAGTTTTCCTGACTTGGCTGTGGGACTCTGAGGGAGGAATAATGGCTATTATTATAAAACATACGCTCAGAATCTCCTCTGCTGGTTTAAATCACTATTTTCAGCTAGCAGGTGTCAACCAGTGTGTTGAGAACACAAAATAGAATAGAACTGGAAATTTCATAGTGCTTTGTGCCTAGTAAGGTAAGTGTTTTGGTTTCAATTTTTCATATATGCATATATGTGTATTTCAGCTAGGTATGTATTTATGGGTCATGATATAATGTATATGGGCTTCCCTGGTGGCCTGCAATGCAGGAGTCCCCAGTTCGATCCCTGGGTTGGGAAGATCTCCCGGAGAGGGGATAGGCTACCCACTCCAGTATTCTTGGGTTTCCCTGGTGACTCAGACAGTAAAGAATCCGCCTGCAATGCAGGAAACCTGGGTTCAGTCCCTGGGTTGAGAAGATCCCCTGGAGGAGGGCATAGCAACCCACTCCAGTATTCTTTCCTGGAGAATCCCCATGGACAGAGGAGCCTGGGGGGCTACAGTCCATAAGGTTGCAAAGAGTCAGACATGACTGAGTGACTAAGCGCACGCATGTGCGCGCACACACACTATAATATATATATATGTATATTTATTTATTTCTCACTTTGTATTACAGTAGCAACTGGTTTAAATGACTCCCTTGTTAAAACCTTGCAATTTAATGGGAAATCTTATTCATACCTAACATGGTTTCTCCTGGTCAGCTGCTTTCAGATCCAAATTTTTTTCCTTCTAGCTAGGAGTTGATGGCAGCCTTCCCAGTCCTTATCAAGTAGCGGCTGGAATGTCTCTAGTGGTAATTTTTTTTTTTTTTTTTTTAGGGCATAGCTCACTTCCTTTCCTCTTTTGCCAGTGAAAAGGAACATGTCTCCACAATGAGCTCAACCCTCCAGAGTCTGCCCTATAAACCTAGGTTTCCCAAGGCTATGAAAATTCATTCTTCCATTTAACTGGCTTTAGGATCAGACTTGCTCAACTAGTTTATTTTCCTATGAGGTCTTTAATAAATATTATGAGACTTTGATTCAGTTTTATTTAGATGAGTCTCCACTTCACTTATCCTGAAGAATTTCTTTACTTTGTTATTGTTGCCCCTTATGGAAAGAGGTTTGTGGAAGGAGGTTTGAAATATTTCTGTGAAGTGTTTTGAAAAACAAAAAGGGAGTTGAAAGAATGTTTGCCTCCTAAAGCATTGATAGTCTTTGTTTTGAGGTTAGATTTTGTTACACATCTCTGGGCTCTGTCTTCTTTTAGAGACCTCATTTCTGTGCTGTGTGCCCATCAGAATAAGATGTTCAGTATGTGAAGTACGTCCGAGTCCTTTGAGTCATTCACAGCTGGAAAACTCGGACCTCATCTTTGTGATTCAGCCTAACGGATGTGTTCATTTTCAAGGACTAAGTCTATTTGCTATTAAGGGAAACTCTATGACTTTTTAGATAGACACTTCAAACATTTAAAAAATAATTTCTATTATTCATGGTATTTCGAGTGAACATTATTCAAGCAACAGTGCTTTTGGTACTTTTATATGTACTAAGGAATATGTTACTAAAGGGACATCAAAGTGTAAGTAGTTAAATCCATAGACTCTGCCACATCTGGGCTGTGTGTTAATATGACATTGGATGAATTAATGTTTCTGTGTTTTGGTTTCCTTCCACAAAAATAAAGATCACAGCATCAACAACATTGGGCTGCTGTGAGGATTAAATGATTAAACACATGAAAATAATCGTAGAATAGTCCCTGCTGCATAGAAGTGTTTGGTAAGAGTTAGCTGCTAGTATTACTGTTATTTTGAAGATATAGCCCTTTCTTTAAGGAGTGATTTTATTTTATTTTGAAAACTATTTATTTATTTATTTGGCTGCTCCAGCTCTTAGTTGCAACATGAGGGATCTTCGATCTTTGTTGCATTATGTGGGATATTTAGTTGCAGCCTGGGGGATCTAGTTCCCTGACCAGAGATTGAATCTGTGCCCCCTGCATTGGGAGCATGAAGTCTTAACCGCTGGACTGCCAGGGAAGTAAGGAGTAATTTTAGCAACAAAATGAGCCCACGTGAAGCAAGGAAAGCAAAGTGGGTGAGTTGGTGATTAGCAAGTGTTTGTTGAAAGCTCTGGCCCTCTCCTGTATCCTGGAAGGACAGATGGTAAATCACATCTCATATCAAATAATGAAATATATCAGTATGTCATTGTCATAGCTGCCATTCACTTTCCTAAGTACTCTCTAAATTGGAAATAATTTAATCCTTAACAACCATTCTAAAAGGTTAGGCAATCTGTCCAAGGTTTTAGAGCTGGCTAGTGAGGGAGGGAGGTAGGCTTCTAACCCTGCAACGAGCCTCCAGAGCCAGCTCCATAACACTTGTTATGGATGAGTCAGCATGTTTTTATTCTCCTCAAGGAGCTTGCAATTTACATAAAGAGGCAAATACATTAACACTCAAGCAATTCTACCAACAGCAGTCATAGTTACCATTTGAAGCAATACGGTGTAAAGAATAAGAGCATATTAGAAGCAATATGGTATAATGAATAAGAGCATAGATTCTGAGCCAGACTGCTTGGGTTAAATTCCTATCTCTGCTTACTTCTTATGTGATCTTGGACTACTTACTTATTCCCTTCTATGTCTGTCCGAAGTGAAGTGAAAGTGTTAGTCACTCAGTCTTGTCCAACTCTTTGTGACCTGCCAGGCTCCTCTGTCCATAGAGTTTTCCAGGCAAGAATACTGAGTGGGTTGCCATTTCCTTCGCCAGGGGATTTTCCCAACTCAGTGATTGAATACGAGTCTCCTGCATTGGCCGCTGCTGCTGCTAAGTCACTTCAGTTGTGTCCGACTCTGTGCGACCCCATAGACAGCAGCCCACCAGGCTCTGCTGTCCCTGGGATTCTCCAGGCAAGAACACTGGAGTGGGTTGCCATTTCCTTCTCCAATGCATGAAAGTGAAAAGTGAAAGTGAAGTCACTCAGTCCTGTACGACTCTGAGCGACCCCAGGGACTGCAGCCCACCAGGCTCCTCCATCCATGGGATTTTCCAGGCAAGAGTACTGGAGTGGGGTGCCATTGCCTTCTCCGTTCTGCATTGGAGATGGGTTCTTTTACCCCTTAGCCACTGCAGAAGCCCCTATGTCTGTTTACTTATCCATAAAGTGTTGTGGGGATTGAATGAGTTAATATATATAAATCACTCACAATAATGCTTGACACACAGTGCTACATAAATGTTAGTCTTGCTACTAGGATTTCTACTATTCTGGCTTGACTTAATCCTTGTGTTGTTCCTATGAGGGTTTTCCAGATAAGTAAACTGAAGCTTTGGGCAGTTTAATACCTCTTGGAGGTCATTTTGTGCAAGTATAATACTCCATTCCTCTTTGCTCCTGAGGCTTCTGTTCTTAACATTATGTGTTACTGTCTGTTAGACAGTGGTGCTAATGGTGGTGGTTTAGTTGCTAAGTTGTGTCCAACACTTGCCACTCCAGGGACTTTAGCCCACCAGGCTCTTCTATCCATGGGATTTCCCAGGTAAGAATATTGGAATGGGTTGCCATTTCCTTCTCCAGGGAATCTTCTCAACCCAGGGACTGAACCTGAGTCTCCTGCATTGCAGTTGGATTCTTGACTGACTGAGCCACCAGAAAAGCCCCTTTCTTGGAAGATAATGCAAACCATATGATTTATATGCTGTAATACAGACTTAAACAAAGCATAGTTCGGCTGAGAGCTGATATGTCCAAGATTGGGAATGGTCCTGAGGCTGAGAGTGAGGGAGACTGGGAGACGTGGTAAGATTGGGAAAGAATTTCCTTAAATGAATAAGCCATGGGACAGATAGCTTTAGCATGTCCCAACAGTATCAGAGACCAGTGTCCCAGTTGAGTTCAGTAGCTCAGTCATGTCTGACTCTTTGCGACTCCATGGACTACAGCACACCAGGCTTGCTTGTCCATCACCAACTCCTGTAGCTTATTCAAACTCATGTCCATTGAGTTAGTGATGCCATCCAACCATCTCCTGTCATCCTCTTTTCCTCCCCACTTCAATTTTTCCCGGCACCAGGGCCTTTTCAAATGAGTCAGTTCGTCACATCAGGTGGCCAAAGTATTGGAGTTTTAGCTTCAGCATCAGTCCTTCAGTGAATATTTAGGACTGATTTCCTTTAGGATGGACTGGTTGGATTTCCTTGCAGTCCAAGGAACTCTCAAGAGTCTTCTCCAACACAACAGTTCAAAAGCATCAATTCTTCAGTGCTCAGCTTTCTTTATAGTCCAACTCTCACATCCATACATGACTACTGGAAAAACCATAGCCTTGACTAGACTGACCTTTTTTGGCAAAGTAATGTCTCTGCTTTTTAATATACTATCTAGGTTGGTCATAATTTTTCTTCCAAGGAGCAAACATCTTTTAATTTCATGGCTGAAGTCACCATCTGCAGTGATTTTGGAGCCCCCCACAATAAAGTCTGTCACTATTTACATTGTTTCCCCATCTATTTCCCATGAAGTGATGGGACCAGATGCCATGATCTTTGTTTTCTGAATGTTGAATTTTAAGCCAAATTTTCACTTTCTTTTTTCACTTTCATTAAGAGGCCCTTTAGTTCTTCTTTATTTTCTGCCATAAGGGTGGTGTCATTTGCATATCTGAGGTTATTTGTAGTTCTCCCAGCAATCTTGATTCCAGCTTGTGCTTCATCCAGCCCAACATTTCTCATGATGTACTCTGCATATAAGTTAAGTAAGCAGGGTGACAAAATACAGCCTTGATGTACTCCTTTCTCAATTTGGAACCAGTCTGTTTTTCCATGTCCAGTTCTAACTGTTGCTTCTTGACCTGTATACAGATTTCTCAGGAGGCGGGTAAGGTGGTCTGATATTCCCATCTGTTTAAGAATTTTCTACAGTTTGTTGTGATCCACATAGTCAAAGACGTTGGCGTAATCAATAAAGCAGAAGTAGATGTTTTTCTGGAATTCTCTTGCTTTTTTGATGACCCAGTGGATGTTGGCAGTTTGATCTCTGGTTCCTATGCCTTTTCTAAATCCAGCTTGAACATCTGGAAGTTCACAGTTCACATACTGTTGAAGCCTGGCTTGGAGAATTTTGAGCATTACTTTGCTAGCGTGTGAAACTCTAAGATGGTGAAGTAGAAGGACATATGTTCATTTTCTCCTGTAAGTACTCCAAAATTACCAGCATCTCATTCCCATGCCACTCCCCTTGAGAGGTGATAGAACTCCTGATAGAGTTGCAAAGGGAATTCAGAGCTGTAAAAGCTGTCTCCTTTCAGTCTGAGGTTAAAGAGTGTCTGTGCCCTGGGCATGGACCTATTGACTTGGACCTTGAGATTTAGGGTTGCATCTGTGTTGGACTGAGCACCACATCAGCCTTTTGGATCCTGAGAGGGGGAGACTCCAAAGCAAAACCAAGACTCAGTTTCTCACCAAGATTGTAAAGTGAGGGGCTTCTAGTCAGATTCCATCTGATATTCTTTTCTCCAGAATTGTGGAGCAAAAATTTAAATCCACTGCAGAGATTTAAGTTGGTTTGTATAGTCAAAGCTATGGTTTTTCCAGTATCCATGTATGAATGTAAGTTGGACCATAAAGAAGACTGAGCACTGAAGAATGGATGCTTTTGAACTGTGGTGCTGGAGAAGACTCTTGAGAGTCGCTTGGACTGCAAGGATATCAAATCAGTCAATCCTAAAGAAAATCAACCGTGAATATTCATTGAAAGGACTGGTGCTGAAGCTCCGATATTTTGGCCACCTGATGCAAAAACCCCACCCATTAGAAGAGACCCTGGTGCAGGTAAAGACTGAAGGCAAAAGGAAAGAGGGCAACAGAGGATGAGACGGTTGGATGGCACCATCAACTCAGTGGACAAGAGTTTGAGCAAACTCTGAGAAATAGTGAAAGATGGGGAAGCCTGGAGTGCTGCAGCCCATGGGATCGCAAAGAGCTGGACATGACTGAGTGACTGAACTGAACTAAATAAACTAAGAGCTCTCAGAGCAAAGAGCTGGACATACCTTAGCAACTGAATGACAAAGAAAGGGTAAAGATATTAGTAGGTGAGGAAGATTGTTGAAAAAGATTACAGTTGAACTTGGCCTTATAAGATGGCAGGGGAAGTACAGACAAGGAAGGAAGGCTTCCTGTGGAAAACAGCCTAGTTTTGGAGGGACTACAGCAAATCAGGCTGCAAAAGCGGCTCCAAGCCATGTTAAGAAGTTTCTAGCCATGTTTGGAAACTAGGTGGGGAGCCTGAGCTTGTTGGAGAGGATAACAGGGAATCATTGAGATATTAGAACCAAAGAATGAAATAATGAAATCCTTTGGGGAATTGAGCCTGGAAGAGAAATGTTGGCTCTCTTTGATTAGAGGAGATGCCATGTCAGAGGCTGCTGCAGCAGTCCAGGAGGAAATAATAGGGCCTGGGACTGGAGGCAGCAGTGGGAATTTGACTGAATAATATTGCAGAGGCATAAATGGGGGTTGGAGGTGGGATTATGCTCTTTAGCTAAAAGAGGGAGGAGACAAGGGTTTGGAAGAAACAAATGTGACCCTAGGTTTTGATTATCAGAGCCTGTGATAAAAGTGGTATTTGGAAATGGGGCAGTTGGATGTAGTAATGCTTTGGGAGAAAGGGAGAGAAGTTTAACTTTAGGTACACTGCCTTTTATGTGACAGTGATGCTCTCATGTATTTTTGAGCAAAGATTTAAGGTCAGATTTGGGGGCTGGAACATGCCGCTTAATCATCTCTTTATGTCCCAGAGTTTATTCTCCCCTTCTTATATCTAGATAGACCTGGGTTTTGGCTTTTACCGCAAAGATACTCCAGGAGAAGATAAATGAGGAGGCAAGTTCTCTTTTGCAGGGTGTGGCGGATGTGTTAGATGAATGCTGGGTGTAACTGATAAATGTGTTTTCCATGTAAAGACTCATCTGGATAAAGTGAAAGTCACTCAGTTGTGTCCAACTCTTTGTGACCCTATGGACTATACAGTCCATGGAATTCTCCAGGCAAGAATACTGAAGTGGGTAGCCTTTCCCTTCTCCAAGGGATCTTCCCAATCCAGGGATTGAACCCAGGTCTCCCACATTGCAGGTGGATTCTTTACCAGCTGAGCCACAAGGGAAGCCCCCAGTTGGATAAAGACCCAGGCTAAATATTCAGTCTTTTCTATTCTAGCTATAAACTCTCATTAAGGAAAACTTATTAAGTATTCATGTTTTTAATCCATGAAAAGTAAAATTATTATATTCTATTATAGGAAAAACTCTGTCATCTGTATTACCCAGTTCACTTACCCTAAACAGTGATTGATTTCTTAGAACTACAACATTTAAGGAGCCTTTGAAATTAATGACAACCACAAATAGAAGGAAGGTAGATAATAGTTCTTGGCTGTTTGTAGGCTTAGTCATTAAAATAGCAATAGACAAAGGGGTCAAAACTGATGCTAATATGTGATATGTCTTCCTTAATATGGTATAACAGTGTGAAGGTAATGTCACATTGGTAGAATTGCTCTTTTTCTAATAATGCACATTCTATTAATAACAGTATTTGTATAATGGGAGTTCTCATATAGTTGTAGGAAATGGATCTGACAAATTACACTCAGAATTGTCAGAGTGTGTCTTCAGAAAAAGTTAAGCAGAGAAACAGTTCTCTTAATGTATAGGAAAATGTTTGATAGATTAAGTGAAAAGGCAATTACAAAACAATGTACAGTAATATCCTTTTTAAAACTATATTTAAACATAGAAGAAAAGTGACTTGCAGTATATGTATACTGAATTGTTAACAGTTAACTCAGACGGTGGGTTTTGAATGAATTGTTTTTATGTGCTCAGTTGTGTGCGACTCTTGTGGCCCCATGGACTGTAGCCTCCTAGTCTCCCCTGTCCATGGGATTCTCCAAGCAAGAATACTGCAGTAGGTTGCCACTCCCTACTCCAGGGAATCATCCCAATCCAGGGATCGAACCCATATCTCGATCTCCTGCATTGGCAGGCAGATTCTTTACCATTAGTGCCATCTCGAAAGCCTGACTTTTCCCTTTAGGTTTCTTGTATATTTCACATTTTAAATATAAACTATTAACTTTTATAACCAGAAAACAGTTATTAAAAAAAAAGACTAGGATTCCTAGTCTAGGAAGTGGAGAAACAGAATTATTTTGCTTTTAGAGGCTTTATAATTTTTAACTATATACTCTTTTTAGAAAGTTTTCTTTAGTATTATCTTAAGTGGTTCCATGTTAGAAATGTGGTAGATTATACTGTATCGACTTTTTAAATTGGTGGAATTGTTTTTGCAACGACTAAACTTTTTAAAACCTGGAGGAAAAATATGTGTCAGTTCAGTTCAGTTCATTCGCTCAGTCGTGTCCGACTCTTTGCGACCCCACGAATCCCAGCACGCCAGGCCTCCCTGTCCATCACCAACTCCCGGAGTTCACTCAGACTCACGTCCATTGAGTCAGTGATGCCATCCAGACATCTCATCCTCTGTCGTCCCCTTTTCCTCCTGCCCCCAATCCCTCCCAGCATCAGAGTCTTTTCCAATGAGTCAACTCTTTGCATGAGGTGGCCCAAGTACTGGAGTTTCAGCTGTAGCATCATTCCTTCCAAAGAACTCCCAGGGCTGATCTCCTTCAGAATGGACTGGTTAGATTTCCTTGCAGTCCAAGGGACTCTCAAGAGTCTTCTCCAACACCACAGTTCAAAAGCATCAATTCTTCGGTGCTTAGCCTTCTTCACAGTCCAACTCTCACATCCAGACATGACCACAGGAAAAACCATAGCCTTGACTAGATGGACCTTAGTCGGCAAAGTAATGTCTCTGCTTTTGAATATGCTATCTAGGTTGGTCGTAACTTTTTTCCAAGGAGTAAGCATCTTTTAATTTCATGGCTACAATCACCATCTGCAGTGATTTTTGGAGCCCCAAAAATAAAGTCTGACACTATTTCCACTGTTTCCCCAACTATTTCCCATGAAGTGATGGGACTGGATGCCATGATCTTCGTTTTCTGAATGCTGAGCTTTAAGCCAACATTTTCGCTCTCCACTTTCACTTTCATCAAGAGGCTTTTTAGTTCCTTTTCACTTTCTGCCATAAGGGTGGTGTCATCTGCATATCTGAGGTTATTGATATTTCTCCCGGCAATCTTGATTCCAGCTTGTGTTTCTTCCAGTCCAGTGTTTCTCATGATGTACTCTGCATAGAAGTTAAATAAGCAGGGTGACAATATACAGCCTTGACGTACTCCTTTTCCTATTTGGAACCAGTCTGTTGTTCCATGTCCAGTTCTAACTGTTGCTTCCTGACCTGCATACAGATTTCTCAAGAGGCAGGTCAGGTGGTCTGGTATTCCCATCTCTTTCAGAATTTTCCACAGTTTATTGTGATCCACGTAGTCAAAGGATGTGTAATAAACCACTAATAGAAGTGAACAGTTTTTGAATTCCCATAAAATCATCCTGTGGATAAAATAAGTATAGAAGGATGAAAATACTTTAGCCATCCTTTAAAATTCTTTGTATTAATATTAGAGTCTAGAGGTTTATAATATATTTTTTTTTTTATAACACAGTCCCCTCTGGATTAAAATTATCCCAGAGATGCATTCTGTAATTTCAGGGAGTTGTGAAAAATAGGGTTGACTTTTTCTCAAGTGACACCTTATCTAAAAGAACAAGATGATTTTTGGCATAGCATTTCCCTTCTGACACTTGTCATACACTGTTAAGTCTCATCAGAGGAGCAGTTAAGTCACTTTCTTTAGCCTTTTTTTTGTGGGAAGGTGGGGTGCGGAGGGTTGGGTCACGTGTTGCCAGCCCTTTGATCCAATAGCCACCTTGTGTATGTGGCATGCACTTATCTCCTTTTCCTTCTTATCTGCACCAGCACCCTACCAGCTGAATCAAAACAAAAACAACCCCATTGCTATTCTAAAGACATATGAGGAATGTTGGGGAGAAGAAGGACACACAGAAAAAGGGAATGGACAGTTAAAAATTTTAAATTCTGGGGCAAAGCTAGATATTATGTCAACTATTCAGAGAGAGAGAGTGTGTGTGGTAGGGGTGGAGGTAGAGAGAGGAGCACAGGAGCTGTTTATGGACAGTGCTATTTGTATAAGTTCAGGCATTGGAGGTTCTTTTTATTTTTACAAAAGTTTATTTATCTTGCTGTGCTGGGTTTTACTTGTTGCATACAGGATCTAGTTCCTTAACCAGGGACTGAACCTAGGCCCCCTGCATTGGGAGTGCAGTCTTAGCCACTGGACCACCAGGGAAGTCCTGGAAGGTCTTTTTAGAAGGATTACTTAATTGCTCAGACACAATTCTGTATCTGGGAGGTATCTTTCAGTTGGGGATGGTAGAAAACCTTATCAAACTGGCTAATGCAGAAAAGGAAATCTTATAAATCAACCATCCATGGGTGATGCTGACATCAACAAAGCTCTATGTAAGGGCGTATACAATGTGATCAGGACCCCATTTATTGTCCTTCCTTTCTGTTCTGCCACCTGAAGCATCAGCTTCATCATCTATAGGTCATCTTAAGGTGGCCCAAGATGGGTGGTCAGCAATGGCTGGGACCATGTGCTTCCTTATTCACACAGAACAGAAAAGGAGAGTGTCCTTATCTCAGAATTTCTAGCAAAAGCCCTTAGATTTTTTTCTCACTGACCTTTGTTCATGTGTCCACCTCTGAAACCATCACTGTGATAGGATCAATTAGGTTCCATTTGTGTGTCCCATTCCTGAAGCTGGGAGCAACCAGCTGCGAGAATTTCTAGTACCTGGGACATATTAAATGATCAGTTTAAAAAAAAAATCACCTTTATTTTATTTTTTAAAGATTTGTTTTTTTGATGTGGACTGTCTTTGAAAGTCTTTATGGAATCTGTTACCATATTGCTTCTTCTTTTTTTAAATAAATTGTTCTTTAAAATTGTATTTATTTATTTTTGGCTGCAGCAGGTCTTCGAGGTGGCTCGGGATGGCTACTCTCTAGCTGTGGTGTTCACTCTTCTCATTGTGGTGACTTCTCTTGTTGTGAAGCCCTGGCTCTAGGCACGTGGGCTTCAGTGGTTGTGGCTCATTGGCTTAGTTGCTCTGCAGCAGTGGAATCTTCCTGGACCAGAGCTTGAACCCATGTCCTTTGCAGTGGCAGGCAGATTCTTAACCGCTGGACTACCTGGGAAGTCCTGCTTTTGTTTGTTTGTTTTTTTACTGCAAGGCTTGTGGGATCTTACCAATAGTGGAGATTGATTCCATACCTCCTTCATTGGAAGGTGAAATCTTAACCACTAGACTGCCTGAGAAGTCCCAACATTACCTTCAAATTGTCTTCCCCAGATGATCCATATTATTGTCCCTAGATGAATTATAGTATATGTGTATATATTTAGTCCCTTGAAATAAAAGTGTGCTCTAAGACTGGCACTAGTATAAGAAATGACAAGTAATGCTTCATAATCATATGTAATGAGAAACTCTATATCTTGATGAAATTTGAAACTGAAATTGAAAGTTGCTCAGTTGTGTCCGACTCTTTGCGATCCCATGGACTATAGAGCCCATGGAATCCCCCAGGCCAGAATACTGGAGTGGGTAGCCTTTTCCTTCTCCAGGGGATCTTGTCAACGCACAGGTCGAACCCAGGTCTCCCGCATTGCAGATGGTTTCTTTACCAGCTGAGCCACCAGGGAAGCCCAAGTGTCTGAAGAGGAGGGCAGAGAGCTGCAGACCCCAAAGTAAAGTTGTCAACTCTAGTTATTATTGTTTTGTAGGCATGTGTCAACCTCCAAGAGAAACTTAACTTTTGATTTTTGATGAGAAATCACCAACTTTTAAAAGTTGGCAATTAGTTTAAAAAGTCTGAAAACACTGCACACTCCGCAAATATGCCTGGGACCACGGGCCACTGAGCTACCTGTTGACAGCCTTGGCGCATAAGAATTATCCTTTGTGCTCATGTCCTTTTCCCCGGTGTCAGCCATGCTCACTGAAACTTCTTAGGTACCCAGTAGGAAAAAAATTTCAAGTGATTTATTCCCAAGAGGGGTAGAGGCCTGATAAACTGAGAGTCACGCAGTTGGGAGGGACTCTAAAACATCAACTGTCCATTGTTTGCTTTTAGAGTCTTGGAACCCGGGGTCTGGGGCACACTGCCTTCTCTTTCCTTAGCCTTGCTGTCTTGGACCTTCATGGCTGGGTCTTTGCTTACACATTTTGCCCAGGAAGTTTCTGGCTCATGAGAGGGCAGCACGGGAGCCCACTTGGACCCTATGATTAATACAGTGATGTGATGACATCTGTTCTTGTGAATCTGGTTAATATGAGTCAATCCCTAAGACTCAGGTCAGCTCTGGGAACACTGGAAAAAAGCCTTTCTGGGCCTGCAATGCTGAAGGTCATTGGCACATACAACTTGGAAAGTCTTGCAAGTCCTGAGTTGCCATCTGGCTGCTGTTTTGTTGCTGTGTAACTCCAGAGCTGGAAATTATAGAAATGCATTAGTGAATCTGGTAAAGTAGCTTAGTTCACCTATACAGGTGGTTAGAGGAAGAGGCTGTACATTTCCTCTTCCAGGATGGAGTGTTGATATGTCTGCTCACTTGACCACATGGTGTCATGTAACTCTAACAAGAGATGTTTTGAGTGGGGATTGAGGGTCCAGTGAGATGGACACTGGAGGGCCCTCACTGCTCCGTGCTCCCCTGAGGGGCTTGGCTTAAATTCAGTTGGGCCACTTTGGAGAATCTGAGTAGAGTAGTGGATCATCTTTTGTTTGTACCCTTCTGTAAATGGAAGGGAGAAAAATCACAGTTCTACAGGAAATAGAATGAAAAGGAGACCTTTGTATTTGAAGTGATAGCTTTCTGAACATTCAAAGAGAGACTGTAGCATGTTTCTCGTCCCGAGCAAAGCAATGCAAATGGTTTTGTGGGAGAGGGTGTGGGAAGAGCAGATGGCTCTCTTTCCAGGGTGGATGTGTCAGCAGAAGCAAGTGCAGCAGCAGCCGCCCCAGTGTGAGAGTCGGACCGCTGGGCGTGGCACCTTTCACCCGGCAGCCCTCTGAACGCGTTAGACAGCATTCTATCTAGCTGGTGTTCTCAGTGCACATGCAGATGAGGTGTGGTGGTTTAGATGCTAAGTTGTGTCTGACTCTTCTGAACCCATGGACCGTAGCCTGCTAGGCTCCTCTGTCCATGAGATTTCCCAGGCAAGAATACTGGAGTGGGTAGCCATTCCCTTTTTGGGGGATCTTTCTGACTCAAGAATTGAACCTGGGGTCTCCGGCATGGCAGGCAGATTCTTTACTGACTGAGCTATAAGGGAATCCCTACAGATGAGAACTTATTCCTAACTTCACAGAATTTGTAAATGGGTAGCTGTGTTTTAACTCAGAGTCTCTGATTATGAAGTCCATCTCTTGTTGGATACAACTGTGTCTGTACGTACCCTCCTCTTAGGGACATCAGGGCTCTGAGCCTACTCTGAATTGTACTCCAGGCCAATTCAGGCCCTTAAGGGAACAGAACAAGATGTAGTTCTGTGCAAAAGCAGAAGAATGCCCCACCTCCCCACACTCGCCCTGTGTGTGGGTTGGGGAGCTAAGCTTGGTGTGCTTGTTCTCTGTGGGCCTTGGCTGATGTCAGCTGTCCTCTTGCCCTGGGGCTCAGGGTGGGACCAGAGACAGACATCTCCTCTATTCCCCCATCTCTCCCTAAATGTCATGATGTAGCAGGGGCCGGGCTATTTACTGACAATGCCAGTTAAAATGGTATCATAAAAAATTACAAGTAGGTATAAGCATTTTATTTAAAACATAAATCTTCATTCTTTCCCTACTCTTCAGATGTAAAAAACTCTGAGAGGACACAAATTGGAGTTCTATTAAGTCTTTCTTTAGTGATCAGAATGGTAATACACATCTATGGGTTCTGTTTCATATCTAAAACCCAGATATGTGAAATGCTGGAAGTTTAAAGATATTTTCCTAATCTCCTAGTGTCATCTTGCACACACCTTTACCCCCGCCGCCACCCCCCCCCCCCCCCCGCAACTCACCTTTATGGAGTCTTTCCAAAGCAGTTAACCTAGTTTTCCTAGTAATAATAACTCTTTTGTTTTACACTTCTTTCATCAGTTCATATAGTTTTAAATTAAATTACATAATTAGAGTAATAGACACAATTGCCACAAAAGGGTTGGGAGTTGAGACGTCTGCTTCCTGGTGACATCCATCTCAGCTGTGGGAGCCTGCTGTGCACCCTTGAGCTGTGAGTGTCCTGTGCTCTGGGTGACATGGGGTGGGGGTGGGGGAGCCCGGAGTCTAGTGAATCCTTGGAGCTGCAGACTGATTTCCAGCGTCTCCTGTGTGAACTGCATTCCTCCCGTCGCTCATCCCCAAGAGAGGCCTTAAGCACATCCATTCATGAGGAGTGAAATGGCGGATTTAGGGCTTGGCCTGGGTGGTTTGAGAAGCTTAGATGGGCCAGTGCCCTAGAAGTAAGCCAGATTAACAATATTTACAAACATTAAAAAAACAAAACTTTTCTTTCCCCTGCAGGCTAACAGGACCATCCTGCCTGGTTTTATGTATAAACCGGTTGATGTACTTCCCTGAATCAGGATGGTAGAGGAACATGGCTTCTGTTTCTTCAGCCATAAAAACTGCCTTTTGGGACGCTAAGCCAGAACTAAAATTTCAGCTTTTGTTTTGGTGCCACCAAGTGGTTGGCTTTGAGATAACACTTTGGAGCCAAAGATGACAAACATAATGATTCAAAAAAACAAACAAACAAAAAAAAAACCTGGGGTGAACAGGCAGTGCACAGAGAATTTTTAGGGCAATGAAACTACTCTGTACGATACTGTGATGATGAATCCATGTCATTATTCATTCTTCCAAACCCACGGGATATGCAGCAGCAAGAGTGAACCATGATGTAAACTGAACTTTAGGTGATGTGATGTGTCTGTGTAGTTTCATTGATTGTAACGAATGTACCACTGTGGTGGGGAGTGTTAATCATGGGGGAGGTGTTGCATATGTTGGGGCAAGACGTGTATGGGAGAGCTCTGTCTTCTCAATTTGTTGTGCACTTAAAGCTGCTTTAAAAAGTTGTTGTTGTTCAGTCACCAAGCCATGTCTGACTGTTTGTGACCCCATGGACTGCAGCACGCCAGGCCTCCCTATCCCTCACCATCTCCTGGTGTTTGCCCAAGTTCACATCCACCGAGTTGGCGATGCCATTCAACTGTCTTATCCTCTGTCACCCTCTTCTCCTTCTGCCCTCAATCTTTCCCAGCATCAGGGTCTTTTCCAATGAGTTGACTCTTCGCATCTGGTGGCCAAAGTATTAGAGGTTCGGCTTCAGCATCAGTCCTTCCAATGAGTATTCAGGGTTGATTTCCCTTAGGATTGACTGGTTTGATCTCCTTGCAGTCCAGGGGACTCTCAAGAGTCTTCTCCAGCACCAATGTTTGAAGACATCAATTCTGTGGCACTCTACCTTCTTTATGGTCCAACTCTCATATTCGTACATGACTATTGGAAAGACCATGGCTTTAAAAAATAGAAAACAATCTTCCACTCTACATCACATTTTCTCTTTTAGGTACTGGTGTTTCAGGTGAGAGCCAGGTGCATAGAGACATAAGGAGGCTGGCTGACTTCTCAAGCCTGGATGACAATCCCTCTGTGAAGTTCCAGCATTCCAGGGCCTGGGTCCTTAGCTTCATACATCCCAGAAATCTTTAGTTTCTCCAGTGTATCCAGACTTGGGCAATTTTCTGGGGTTATATACCATGCTTACCAAATTTACAAAAGACTTGTTGATAAGTCAGAATGCCTGTGTATTACTTTGCAGCCAGAAATGTGTATGTAGTGGTAGACCAAACACAGGTGTTAACTGAGCATTTCCCACCCTGCAGGACACTTCCATGGGAAGACACATTATATGGAGTAGGTTGCTTGGTGAAATCTCAGTGGATGTGTGTAAGGTTGTTTATCTTGGAGGTTAGTATCATTCAGGTTGAGGCTGTCTTGATGGCCATGCTTCTGTACATGACTCCAGCCTGGTCAGTACAAAATCCTGGTCAGTGCTGGTGACTGACCGCACCTTCTTCTTTGGGTGTTCTGTTGGAAACTCTATGCTGAGTGAACATTTTCCTCCTGTTAATTTTCTTCCCTCCGATGGGACACAGTGTGACTGCCCAGGCAGATGCTGTAAGCTTGCTGATACAGCTCTAGTCTCCCGAGCATCTGTCAAGCCGTCATGATCAGCATGAGCTCTGTTAGCTATCATTTAGAGGTTTGGGGTTAGGGGAACTGTCCTGGGTATCACATGATCATTAAAATTAAAAAAAAAAAAGGACCATTTTTGAAGTCTTTATTGAATTTGTTACAATATTGCTTCTGTTTATGCACTGGCTTTTTGGCCACAAGGCATGTGAGATCTTAACTCCCCAACCAGGGATTGAACCCACACCCTGCATTGTAAGGTGTAGTCTTAACCACTGAACCACTAGGGAAGTCCCTCAATTATTATTTTTAATAATTTCACTCTCAGAGGAAAACTATGTTTTGGTGACTCTGTCCTCAAATACATGTTAAAATTAACATGAAAATCCTACCCACCTTGGAGTAGATCCCCAACAGTGAAACAGGGCTTCCTAAAGATGAAAATTACCCTTGATTATAAGGAAGGATGCATTCGTGCAGACCACCTGATGTCCTCGAGTGCTCTGTACAGATCTCACTACCCGCTCACACACCACAGCCTGCCCTGCAACTCCGCATCGGAGCTCAGTTATCTCCCAGGCTGGTTGCTGTGTCTTCCCACCCCCACCTCCATCCTTGCCCCAAACTGCTGCTCCAGAGTCCTCAGTCAAGAGGACCTGGGGGATACCTACAGGAGTTCAAAACTGGTGGTCTGTGATTGGGACCTGATCCACCAATCTTTTATTTTTGTCACTGTGTTGTTTTACAGTTTGATTTAATTGCTGAAAGTTAAAAATCTGGCCCCAAACAGTATTCATTTTCTTTGCAAACAGAAGATCTGTCTGTGCAGTGTCTACTTTCTGATAGGGCAGGCAGTCACTGGAGTGGCCTAGATAGGGTACCTCCTTGGAGTCATCCTTCATTTCCATTCTACCCTTTCATTCATTTATGTTACCGTCTGATATTGAGGGATGACTCTTGGCATGTTGGAAAAACGCAACCAAACTAAAACACATACATAGAAAGGAGCAGCACCATCGTGAACTCTTGCTCCATCATGCTCCCTGTTCTCTCCTGCCTTCTGAGAGGACTTCCTTCCTGGGAACCTGTTCCCAGCCTCCTGAGGACCCTGCCTGTCTCATCCACCCACCTCTGAATGTATGCCTTGTGCTTCTAAGAGGTGTGGTGGTGAAGTGTTGTGGAGGAAAGCATACAGACTTTGGGGTTGCAAGACCTGGATTTGAATCCCAGGTCCAGTTTCTTCCCTAGTGGCTCAGATGGTAAAGAATCTGCCTGCAATGTGAGACCCAGGTTTGATCCTTGGGTGGAAAGATCCCCAGAAGAAGGAAGTGGCAACCCACTCCAGTATTGTTGCCTAGAGAATTCCATGGACGGAAGAGCCTGGCGGGCTGCAGTCCAGGGTGTTGAAAAGAGTCAGACATAACTGAATGACTAAAACTTCACTTCCAGTCACTACTGAGTTCAATTTCCTTTTCTGTAAAGTGATGGCTCTAAGTTGCCTCTTAGGTTAGCGTAAGAATTAAGTGGGATTTTGTATTTAAAGTGTCAGTCAGAAGGTAGGTCCTCAAATAATGGTGCCTCCATCCCTGTCTTCTATCAAGACACAACCCTTTCCCTTCTCCATGACCTTGATGAAGTCCAGCTGCACACCAGCCTCTGCCTTCATGCCACATAGACTTCTTTACTCTTACAATAAAACCAACTGTTTTAATTTTTATTCCTTGTAACTTCCAGTCTTTCCCATCAGCACATTTCACATATTCCCTTTTCTTTTTGTAGTCAGATCTCCCATACCTTTCTATCATTTGAGAGACTCTTGTATGAGAAAAATGGATGACAGGAGAGTTTATTTTGGGAAA
Organism: Ovis canadensis; assembly: GCF_042477335.2. Classification (NCBI taxonomy): domain Eukaryota; kingdom Metazoa; phylum Chordata; class Mammalia; order Artiodactyla; family Bovidae; genus Ovis; species Ovis canadensis. The sequence continues at coordinate 55,408,212 of NC_091245.1, forward strand.
TTCTATCAGGAGGCATAACTTTTATAAAATTTCACAATAACTGTACAAAAATTTGTGATAGAAACTCCATTAGCTTTTATAGCCATCAGTTGAAATTCTTAATATGTGTACCTTTCCCTATCCATTGTATTTTTATAGATATGGAGCCCAGATCAAAAGGTGGAAAGTCATCAACAGGAAAGATTGGTACAGGAAGGGAGACACTTCGTCTGAGATCGAAAGGTCCTGCCACCGTGGAGGAAGTGGTATGTTAGGTTCACTTAATCCCTATTTGGCTTGGAAATGCATGAACATTCATGTTTGTCAGAGCTGAAAATAAAGGTAAAATCACAAGATTAAGTAAAACACTTTGTATCCTAATTAAGGCACGGTCTTTAATTCATTGTCTGCTTAGACAATATTAATCTTATTGAAGGCATTTGAGAAGGAAATACAGAAGCTAAGTGTGTGAGGAGAGATTGTGATATAGCAGTCCTCAGCTACCTACAGTCAATTTTTTCTAGAGTATACAGTTTTGAGGACTGCCTCAAAAACTTAGATCAGCCACAGCTCTCTGAGATCTAAGAAAAAGTCACTGAGCTACCTGTAGGAGTAAACAGATTTGAGATTTTGATAGTGAAAGATGATGTTCATGAAAACTGGTCTCCTCAGGCAAAGCATTTGATAATTATCTGGTCTCCTCTTTCATCTCCCACATCCCTTCCATCAGCAAATCCTGGTGGATTCACCTCCACAGCAGACCAGAGCGACCAACTTCTCCCCACCTCTGACCCCCCACTCTGACCCAAGGCACCAACAGCTCATGTCAACTATTGAGGTCACCAGCTCTTGCTTCCTGCTTTCTCTCTCCCTTGCCTTCTTACCCTCTTTACCCACACAGCAACTAGGCTTATCCTTTGAAAATACAAATGAGAGTGTTACTTTTCTGGAACAATCTGTTAGAAATCCTCTAGTGGGTTCCCTCAGAGTAGCAAGCTAACATCCTCAGAGGGACCAGCATGATCTGACTGTGTGTTTCTACTCTGATCTCATCTCTCTCTCCTCCTGCCTCCCCCTGCTTCAGCCACTTGAGTCTCCTTACTGTCCACAAACACTCTAAATACATCCCCATCTCAAGACCTCTATTGAGGTGTTATGTCTGGCTGATGCTCTCCCCGCTTATGGGCATGGCTCACTCCCTTGCTGCCTTCAATTTCTGTCTTTGTCCCACCCTGTCTAACCTCTGAGCATAATATAATCGCAGTTCCTGCCACCTGCCTTCTGCCCAGTATTCCTTGCCCTTTATTTTCTCTAAGGTGCTGAACCTGTTGGGCCTCATTGTATCTTTGTTTCCTTTTTGTCCCTTGTCTTGTTCTCATCTGTCCTGATCACTGCCATATCTCCAGCACCTAGAACAATGCCTGACACTTCAGAGGAGCTCAGATCTTTGAATTTAATGAATTAGTGAGTGATTCATTTATGCTTGATGGGAAGAAGGGTTTTGCTGATTGACTGTGTCTATGAGAAGGTCAGTATTTAAGTGAAAAACACCAGAAGAGATGAAGGGAGGGAAGGAGAGCAGAAGAAGAGGGCAGCAGTGGTGAGGATTCAAAGTGGCAAATGGCAGGCCTGCTCACCACAGAAAGACAGCAGTGATGAAGCTCTCCTGTAGAGGAGGACAAGATAGGCAGGCCTCTGAGCTCCAGAGTGCCTGCCTGAGGTGGGAGGGACATTTCTGTGTGTGTATATACTGTCCTAGGGCTCCCAGCTGCTTGAAGAACAAGAGTGAGACAGATAATGAATGGTAAGGAGGCTGTTATCGTAGGATCCAGAGTTTGTGGGGAACTATGTTAGGGTCAGTCATGGGTATGGTTTGTTGGAGAAGATACTTAAGGAACCACGAGGCCAAGGTTGTCTTCTTGAACGCTGGAGTCACCAGGATGTTGTCAGTTTTGGGGACTCCAGAGGAAGACTCCGAGTTGGGTGTCTTGTTCTTGGGTGAATGAGTAGATTGAAATGGAGGCTGGTGACAGTGGAGAGGCCCGGGAGGGCCAGAAGCATTTTGAAAGTTGAGAGGTGATGAGGTTTGTGAAAAAACCCAGGGCAGTAACTTCTGGTCATTTCAGAGTCTTTACCTTATGCTGCCAGGCATACTGCTGAAGGCCAGTAAGTGTTCATTGAACAAGTGAACACACCTAGGTGGAAGAAAGGAATCTGTAAGAGGGTGAAAGGTTGGTGGGAAGGAGCTGGGGGTCCCAGCTGTTCTCTGCAGTGGAGGCTGGGAGGGGAAAAGCACAGACCTTCAAACTGCTTGCATAGAAACTGGAGTCAGCAGGAAAAACTCCATGTCACTTCAGGAGGGGGGCCGTCTTCTAACAGTTCATGTGGGCACACATATCTGTTTATTTATGAGCAGCAGCTGTGTATCAGGCGCTGGAATGAAAAAGAATAACTGAAGATCTGCCTGAGGAGGTGGGAAAGATTCATTCCAAGATAAACTCTAAATCTTTCTTCCTATTTGCATAGCATGTTTCTTAAAATAAGGCAATTAAAATAGCTCATAATAAAGGGGGAAAAAAAACTAGTCTGGCACTAATATTAAATTTGATACAAATGACCTATGATTTAATTTCAAACAGTAAAGATTTGAAACCATGCAGCTCATCACCTAGCACAAATTCTGAAAACTGAACAATACTCCACTTGCATGAGTTACTTGCTGTGTGTTTGTTGAGACAGGCACAGTCCAGGTGCTGGTAACACAAAGGTGATTGAAAACCTTGTTTTTCCTTTAAAGGGAAGAGGCATGAAAATAAACTGTTACAAACCAGAATGTTTTGTAATGTCACAAGGAAGGGGCTAGCTGATGAGCTATAGTTAGGAATCAGTAAAGAGGGAAATTGGGAGAGTTGCCTCCATATGAAATAGTTGAGTTAGTCACAGATGGAGAGAAGAGTGTTCTGGGCATGAAATGATAATAGATATGGGAATCTTGTAAATGTTGATGAGGCTGGAGTGTGGCTGCTGAAAAAGTATCTGGTAGGAGGTGTTGAGACTGGAGATAGAGGCCTGGGTCAGGGCATGAAAGGTCTGTAAATAATGCTAAGGGTTGGGGGGTGGCTATTTAAAAATTGCAAGGGGAGCAGCAAGTTGGTTTTGTGTTTTAGAAAAATCCCTTGGTTCTAGGGGATGGAATGTTGAACAGGGTAGATTTGTGAGGGTGAAGATTGCAGGTGGGGAGACCCATTAGGAAACCTCTGCACATAAGAAAAGACAAGGGAGTATTATTCAGTCAAAAGAAGGAAATCCTGCCATTCGTAGAATGTGGATGGACCTGAACAATAGTGTAATACGTCAGAGAAAGACAAATATTGGATGACCTCAGTTTTATTATCTCCCCTTCTCCCATTCCAAACAAAACAAACCGCACCTTGTGTAGAAACAGAGCAGATTGGTTGTTGCCAGAGGCAGGGGGTTGGGCAGGTGGGCTGGGTGAAATGGATGAAAGGGGTCAGAAGGTACAAACTTTCAGTTATAAGTAGGTCCTGAGAGTGGACTCACAGCTTGGTGATTATTGTTGGTAATACTGTATTATATATTTGAAAGTTGCTAAGAGACTAGATCTTAAAAGTTCTCATCACAAGGAAGAGAAAACTATGTGTAGTGATGGATAACTAGACTTACTGTGGTGATTTTTTTATACAGTATATACACATATAAAATCATTATGTTGTATACCTAAAACTAATAGTATATGTCAATTATACCTCAATTAAAAAAATTTAGGACTGAACACAGGCAATCAGAATGTGAATGGAAGAGGGATGATGAAATCAAGAGCTGTTTAGAATAGTAAGATCTTGGTGGCCATTTTTGTGTGAGGAGTACTGATATTTGTTGCAATAACCTGCAATGAATCTGGATAAATGCAAAGATAAATACCTAAGTTACTTTGCCTAGCCTGTCACTTTACACAGACTATTCAAAATACATTGTAAATAAGTCAAGAGTGATATATCATGTCTCTTGTCTCATTGTTTTAAAGGCTTAGTTAATATAAATAAAAGTACATGAAAGTTGTAATAATATCCTCAAGGAAATAAAAATAAAATTTTAGTGTAGTTAAATGTATTTTAAAATAAATTTTGAGAATATAAAACAACCTATATTTATGGCAGTATTTAAAGTACTATGAATTTTTTGCAACTGAATCTTGAATTCAACGTTTGTACCTATGGTTGTGCATTTAATATCTTTGGGCAGTTTTTTTTTCCAGCTCTGAAGCCATTTAAACCCAAATATTAAAATAAACACAGAACCAGACTTTACCAAATATTAAACCAAGATTTTTAAAGAACAATAAAATATATGTGATCATGTTTTTTCATAGAAACTTTTACTAAATAGTTAGGAAGAACAAAAATATTTTGGTACCCTTAATACACATATTATATATGTAATTGATAAAGAATGCATACAGTAGTCTCCTCTTATCCACAGCAGACGCATTCCAAACCCCTCAATGGATGCCTGAAATTGTGGATAGTACTGAGTCCTGTGTATACTGTTTTTCCTGAACATATATACCTATGATAAAGTTTAATTTATAAATTGGGCACAGTAAAAGTTGATGACAACTAATAGTTAAATAGAGCAAGTATAAAATGTACTATAATATAGCTGTGTGAACGTGGTCTCTCTCGTCAAAGATCTTATTTTACTGGACTCACTGTTCTTGTGCTGATGTGAGATGGTAAAATGCCAGCTTGATGAGATGGAGTGAGGTGAATGACACAGGCATTGTGATGTAGCATTAGGCTACCATTAGCCTTCTTACTCTAGATCAGAAGGAGGATCATCTAGCTGTGATGACGGGGAAGGTTGGATCTTAGGAGCAAATGATGTTGATGGTTGGGGTTTCTGGGATGGAGCAGATGGTGTGAGGTTTTATCATATTACTCAATGGCACACAATTCAAAACTTAGGAACTGTTTATTTCTGGAGTTTTCCATTTAATATTTTTGGACCTCAGTTGACTGAGGTAACTGAGGAGGAAAGCAAAACCACAGATAAGGATGGGGAACTACTGTACAAATAATTAGATGTATGTGTTCAGGATGTTTTACTCTTGGGGTGAGCTCTGCCCTTTTCAAGGCACACAGGACCCCTTGAGATCTAGTCATGTCTGGCGCTCTATTTCCCATCACATGGGATATCTTGCAGTCCCTTTAACCTGCTGTACTTTTCTATCAGACTCTGTGACCTCACATAGACTTCATGTCTCTATTGTCTTCTATCTGTCCTGGTTTATCTGACACCAGTTAATTTTGAAAACACAGTTCTAAAGTCACCTTTCTGAAGTCTTCCTGGACTCTTAGAGATTTAAATTTACTTCCACTGGGACTTCCCTGGTGGTCCAGTGGTTAAGAATCTTCCTGCTTATGCAGGGGACCTGGGTTCTGTCCCAGCTCTGGGGAGATCCCACATGCCATGGGGCAACAAAGCCTGAGTGTTGCAACTACTGAGCCGATATTCTAAGGTTCGTGAGCTGCAACAACTGAGCCCTTGAACCTCACCTAATGAAGCCCACACACAGCAAAGAAGACCCAGCACAGCCAAAAATAAATTAATAAATAAAAAATTTTATTGCCCCTGTGATGCCTCCATGCCTTTGACATCCTTTACAAATTGTCCTTGTTGTGGTTAAATAGCTATTTATTTTCACATCTCTCTCCCTTCTAGATTGCTAGCTACTTGGAGATACCATTCCTAGTTTTTCTTCTTTGAATCTGTAATACTTAACCACAAACACTAAAAATAAGTATTTACTATATTGATTTGTATTGAATTACAGGGCACATTCTAGCTATATTACCATTAAAATTAGCTGAAGTACACAACCAGGAACTGGCTCCACTTCAGATTTCCCCCGTGTATGCCTCAACATTCAAGAGATTGCATGTAAAAATCTCTTATTTCTCTTTTCTTTGATAAAGCCTTCTGAAACCAAAGAAAAGGCGATTGGAAAGGTTGATGATCTTCTTGAATTGTACATGGGAATTCGAGATATCGATTTAGGTAAGATTATACTATTTAAAAAAGTCTTATATGTCTTAATTTTATGGAACTTAATGCTTATTTATGTCTTGCTTGCATTTATAGTCAATATACTTTTCAAGGTAAAAAGTATTTGTGGAGTGATCAAAACCATAATGAAAATGAAGATAATATATAAAAGTAAAAAGAACACTTGGCCCTTATCCCTTACTAGTTTTGAGGCCTGAAAGCCAAGTCAACTTTTCTAAACCTCAGGGTTTTTTTTTTACAGGAAAATGTTTAACTATTTTTGAAAAATTGAAGTAGGGCTGATCTTAAAATATTGTGTTTTAGATGAACAGCAGAGTGATTCAGTTATATATTGATACATATTTTAGATTATTTTCCATTATAGGTTATTACAAGATATTGAATATAGTTCACTGTGCTCTACAGTAAATCCCTGTTGTTTATCTGTTTTATGTATAGTAGTGCATATCTGATAATCCCAAACATCTAATTTGTCCCTCCCTCCCTTTCCTCTTTGCTAACAGTAAGTTTGTTGTCTATGTCTTTGAATCTGTTTCTGTTTTGTATATTAGTTCATTTCTATTACTTTTTAGAGTCCACTTATAAGTGATATCATATGATACTTGTCTTTGACTTATTTCACTCAATCTGCCAGTCTCTAGGTATTAGCATGTTTTTCTTTATCTGTCTTACTTCCACTCATGTTGCTACAAATGGCAGTATACCATTCTTTTCTGTGACTGAGTAGTATTACATTGTGTGTGTGTGTTTGTGTATATGTATATATACATAGCACATCTTTTGTATCCATTCATCTGTCAGTGGACTCTTAGATTGCTTCCATGTCTTGGCTATTGTAAATAGTGTTGATATGAACACTGGGATGCATGTATCTGCTTGAATTAAAGAGTTTTGTTTTCATCTTTTCTGGATATGTGCCCAGAATGGGATTGATTGCTGGGTTCTTATTATTTTTAAATTAATTTATTTTAATTGGAGGCTAATTAATTTACAATATTGTAGTGATTTTTGCCATACATTGGCATGAATCATCCATGGGTGTACATGTGTTCCCCATCCTGAACCCCCCCTCTCACCTCCCTACCCATCTTATCACTCAGGGTCATCCCAGTGCACCAGCCCTGAGCACCCTGTCTTATACATTGAATCTGGACTGGCGATCTGTTTCACATATGTTAATTTACATGTTTCAATGCTATTCCTCAAATCATCCCACACTCGCCTTCTCCCACAGAGTCCAAAAGACTGTTCTTTACATCTGTGTCTCTTTTGCTGTCTTGCATATAGGGTCATCATTACCATCTTTCTAAATTCCATATATATGCGTTAGTACACTGTATTGGTGTTTTTCTTTCTGACTTACTTCACTCTGTATAATAGGCTCCAGTTTCATCCACCTCATTAGAACTGATTCAAATGCATTCTTTTTAATGGCTGAGTAATATTCCATTGTGTATTTGTACCACAGCTTTCTTATCCATTCATCTGCCGACGGACATCTAGGTTGCTTCCATGTCCTGGCTATTATAAACAGTGCTGTGATGAACATTGGGGTACACGTGTCTCTTTCAGTTCTGATTTCCTTGGTGTGTATGCCCAGCAGTGGGATTGCTGGGTCATATGGCAGTTCTATTTCCAGTTTTTTAAGGAATCTCCACACTGTTCTCCATAGTGGCTGTACTAGTTTGCATTCCCACCAACAGTGTAAGAGGGTTCCCTTTTCTCCGCACCCTCTCCAGCATTTATTGTTTGTAGACTTTTTGATAGCAGCCATTCTGACCAGCATGAGATGGTACCTCATTGTGGTTTTGATTTGCATTTCTCTGATAATGAGTGATGTTGAGCATTTTTCCTGTGTTTGTTAGCCATCTGTATGTCTTCTTTAGAGAAATGTCTGTTTAGTTCTTTGGCCCATTTTTTGATTGAGTTGTTTATTTTTCTTGAACTGAGCTGCAGGAGCTGCTTGTATATTTTTGAGATTAATTCTTTGTCAGTTGCTTCATTTGCTATTATTCTCTCCCATTCTGAAGGCTGTCTTTTCAACTTGCTTATAGTTTCCTTCGTTGTGCAAAAGCTTTTAAGTTTAACTAGCTCCCATTTGTTTATTTTTGCTTTTATTTCCATTACTCTGGGAGGTGAGTCATAGAGGATCCTGCTGTGATTTATGTCAGAAAGTGCTTTGCCTATGTTTTCCTCTAGGATTTTAATTGTTTCTGGTCTTACGTTTAGCTCTTTAATCCGTTTTGAGTTTATTTTTGTGTACGGTGTTAGAAAATGTTCTAGTTTCATCCTTTTACAAGTGGTACCAGTTTTCCCAGCACCAATTGTTAAAGAGATTGTCTTTTCTCCATTGTATATTCTTGCCTCCTTTGTCGAAGATAAAGTGTCCATAGGTGTGTGGATTTATCTCTGGGCTTTCTATTTTGTTCCATTGATTTATATTTCTGTCTTTGTGCCAGTACCATACTGTCTTGATGACTGTGGCTTTGTAGTATAGCCTGGAGTCAGGCAGGTTTATTCCTCCAGTTCCATTCTTCTTTCTCAAGATTGCTTTGGTTATTTAAGAGTTTTTGTATTTCCATACAAATTGTGAGATTATTTGTTCTCGTTCTCTGAAAAATACCATTGATAGCTTGATAGAGATTGCATTGAATCTATAGATTGCTTTGGGTAGTATGCTCATTTTCACTTTATTGAGTCTTTCAATCCATGAACCTGGTATATTTCTCCATCTATTTGTGTCATCTTTGATTTCTTTCATCAGTGTTTTATAGTTTTCTATATATAGATCTTTTGTGTCTTTAGATAGATTTATTCCTAAGTATTTCATTCTTTTCGACACAATGGTGAATGGAATTATTTCCTTAATTTCTCCTTCTGTTTTCTCATTGTTAGTGTATAGGAATGCAAGGGATTTCTGGGTGTTAATTTTATATCTTGCAACTTTACTATGTTCATTGATTAGCTCCAGTAATTTTCTGTGGAGTCTTTAGGGTTTTCTATGTAGAGGATGAAGTTATCTGCAAACAGTGAGAGTTTTACTTCTTTTCCAGTCTGGATTCCTTTTATTTCTTTTTCTTCTCTGAGTGCGGTGGCTAAAACGTCCAAAACTGTTGAATAGTAGTGGTAAGAGTCTGCACCCTTGCCTTGTTCCTGATTTTAGGGGAAATGTTTTCAATTTTTCACCATTGAGGATAATGTTTGCTGTGGGTTTATCATATATGGCTTTTATTATATTGAGGTATGTTCCTTCTATGCCTGATTTCTGAACTTTTTTTTTTTAATCATAAATGGATGTTGAATTTTGTCAAAAGCTATCTCTGCATCTATTGAGATAATCATATGGTTTTTATCTTTCCATTTGTTAATGTGGTATATCACATTGATTGATTTGCATATATTAAAGAATCCTTGCATCCCTGGGATAAAGCCCACTTGGTCATGATGTATGATCTTTTAAATATATTGTTGGATTCCGTTTGCTAGAATTCTGTCAAGGATTTTTGCATCTATGTTCATCAGTGATATTGGCCTGTAGTTTTCTTTTTTCAAGGCATCTTTGTCTGGTTTTGGTATTAGGGTGATGGTGGCCTCATAGAATGAGGTTGGAAGTTTACCTTCCTCTTTAATTTTCTGGAAGAGTTTGAGTAGGATAGGTGTTAGCTCTTCTCTAAATTTTTGGTAGAATTCAGCTGTGAAGCCTGGGCTTTTGTTTGCTGGAAGATTTCTGATTACAGTTTTGATTTCCATGCTTGTGATGGGTCTGTTAAGATTTTCTATTTTTCCCTGGTTCAGTTTTGGAAAGTTACACTTTTCTAAGAATTTGTCCATTTCTTCCAAGTTGTCCATTTTATTGCCATTAGTTGCTGATAGTAGTCTCTTATGATCCTGTGTATTTCTGTGTTGTCTCTTGATGAAAGTGAAAGAGGAGAGTGAAAAAGTTGGTTTAAAGATCAACATTCAGAAAACTAAGATCATGGCATCCGGTCCCATCACTTCATGGCAAATAGATGGGGAAACAGTGGAAACAGAGGCTGCCTTTATTTTTCTGGACTCCAAAATCACTGCAGATGGTGATTACAGCCATGAAATTAAAAGACATTTACTCCTTGGGAGGAAAGTTATGACCAACCTAGACAGCATATTAAAAAGCAGAGACATTACTTTGCCAACAAAGGTCTGTCTAGTCAAAGCTGTGGTTTTTCCATTGGTTATGTATAGATGTGAGAGTTGGACTATAAAGAAAGCTGAGCATAGAAGAATTGATGCTTTTGAACTGTGGTGTTGGAGAAGACTCATGAGAGTCCCTTGGACTGCAAGGAGATCCAACCAGTCCATCCTAAAGGAGATCAGTCCTGGGTGTTCATTGGAAGGACTGATGCTGAAGCTGAAACTCCAATACTTTGGCCACTTGATGAGAAGGGTTGCCTCACTGGAAAAGACGCTGATGCTGGGAAAGATTGAAGGCAGGAGGAGAAGGGGATGACAGAGGATGAGATGTTTGGATGGCATCACCGACTTGATGGACATGAGTTTGGGTGGACTCTGCAGGTGGTGATGAACAGGGAGGGCTGGTGTGCTGTGGTTCATGGAGTCACAAAGAGTCAGACACGACTGAGCGACTGAACTGAATTGAACTGTTGTGATTTCTCAATTTTCATTTCTAATTTTATTGATTTGATTCTTCTCCCTTATTTTCTTGATGAGTTTGGCTAATGGCTGTCTATTTTATTTATCTTCTCAAAGAACCAGCATTTAGCTTTGTTGAGTTTTGCTATGGTCTCCTTTCTTTTGCATTTATTTCTGCCCTAAATTTTATGATTTCTTCCTTCTACTAACCCTACAGTTCTTCATTTCTTCCTTTTCTAGTTGCTTTAGGTGTAGAGTTAGGTTATTTATTTGACTTTTCTCTTATTTCTTAAGGTAAGCTTATATTGCTATGAACCTTCCCCTTAGCTCTGCTTTTACTGAGTCCCATAGGTTTTGGGTTGTTGTGTTTTCATTTTCATTCATTTCTATGCATATTTTGATTTCTTTTCAATTTCTTCTGTGATTTGTTGGTTATTCAGAAGCGTGTTGTTTAGCTTCCATATCTTGGTATTCTTATTTGTTAAATTAAAAAAATTTTTTTTTTACCTTGCAATATTGTATTGGTTTTGCCATACATCAACATGAATCCCATATGTTGGTATTTTTAATATACATATTTTTTCCTGTAGTTGACATTTAATCTTACCGCATTGTGATCAGAAAAGATGCTTTGTATGATTTCAATTTTTAAAAATTTACCAAGGCTAGATTTATGGCCAAAGATGTGATCTATCCTGGAGAAGGTTCTGTGTGCACTTGAGAAAAAGGTGAAATTCATTGTTTTGGGGTGAAATGTCCTATAGATATCGATTAGGTCTAACTGGTCCATTGTATCATTTAAATTTTGTGTTTCCTTGCTAATTTTCTGTTCAGTTGATCTATCCATAGGTGTGAGTGGGGTATTAAAATCTCTGACTATTATTGTGTTACTGTTAATTTCCCCTTTCACACTTGTTAGCATTTGCCTTACATATTGCAGTGCTCCTATGTTGGGTGCATATATATTTATAACTGTTATCTCTTCTTCTTGGATTGATCCTTTGATCATTATGTAGTGTCCTTCTTTGTCTTTTTTCATGGCCTTTATTTCAAAGCCTATTTTATCTGATGTGAATATTGCTGTTCTGCTTTCTTTTGGTCTCCATTTGTGTGAAATATCTTTTTCCCGCCCTTCACTGTCAGCCTGTATGTTTCCCTTGGTTTGAGGTGGGTCTCTTGTAGACAGCATATATAGGGGTCTTGTTTTTGTATCCATTCAGCCAGTCTTTGTCTTTTGGTTGGGGCATTCAACCCATTTACGTTTAAGGTAATTATTGATAAGTATGATCCCATTGCCATTTACTTAGTTGTTTTGGGTTCTAGTTTATACACCTTTTCTGTGTTTCCTGTCTCGAGAATGTCCTTTAGCATTTGTTGAAGAGCTGGTTTGGTGGTGCTGAATTCTCTCAGCTTTTGTTTGTCTTTAAAGCTTTTGCTTTCTCCTTCATATTTGAATGAGATCCTTGCTGGGTACAGTAATCTGTCTTCTTTTTCTGGGACTCCTATGATTCAAATGTTGGGCGTTTCACATCGTCCCAGAGGTCTCTGAGGTTGTCCTCATTTATTTTAATTCTTTTTTCTTTTTTCCTCTCTGCTTCATTTATTTCCACCATTCTATCTTCCACCTCACTTATCCTATCTTCTGCCTCAGTTATTCTACTTTTGGTTCCCTCCAGAGTGTTTTTGATCTCAGTTATTGCATTATTCATTATTGATTGACTCTTTTTTGTTTCTTCTAGGTCCTTGTTAAACATTTCTTGCATCTTCTCAATCCTTGTCTCCAGACTATTTATTTGTAACTCCATTTTGTTTTCAAGATTTTGGATCATTTTTACTATCATTATTCTGAATTCTTTTTCAGGTAGACTCCCTATCTCCTCCTCTTTTGTTTGGTTTGGTGGGCATTTATCATGTTCCTTTACTTGCTGAGTATTTCTCTGCCTTTTCATCTTGTTTAGATTGCTGTGTTTTGTGTGGCCTTTCTGTATGCTGGAAGTTTGTGGTTCTTCTTTATTGTGGAGGTTCCTCCCTGTGGGTGGGGTTGGATGAGTGGCTTGTCAAGGTTTCCTGGTTCTGGAAGCTTGCGACTGTGTTCTGGTGGGTGGAGCTGGATCGCTTCTCTCTGGAGTGCAATGAAGTGTCCAGTAGTGAGTTTTGAGGTGTCTATGGGTTTGGTTTGACTTTGGGCAGTCTGTATATTTAAGCTCAGGGCTATGTTCCTGCATTGCTGGAGAATTAGCGTGGTATGTCTTGTTCCGGAACTTGTTAGCTCTTGGGTGGAGCTTGGTTTCAGTGTAGGTATGGAGGCTTTTGGATGAGCTCTTATTGATTAATGTTCCCTGGAGTCAGGAGTTTCTGGTGTTCTCAAGTTTTGGATTTAAGCCTCCTGCCTCTGGCTTTCAGTCTTATTCTTATAGTAACCTCAAGACTTCTCCATCCATACAGCACAGATCATAAAACATCTAGGTTAATGGAGAAAAGATTTTCCACAGTGAGGGACACCCAGAGATGTTTGCAGAGTTACATGGAGAAGAGAAGAGGGAGGAATGAGATAGAGGTGACCAGGAGGAGAAGAGGGGGAATCAAAAGGGGAGAGAGCAATCTAGACAGTAGTCAAATCCCTGTGTGCTCTCCACAGCCTGGAACACCCAGAGGTTCATGTAGTTACACCGAGAAGAGGGAGGAAGGAGATAGAGGTGACCAAGAAGAGAAGAGGGGAAGTCAAAAGGAGAGAGACAGATCTAGCCAGTAATCAGTTTCCTAAGTGTTCTCCACAGCCCAGAATACCCAAAGAGATTCACAGAGTTAAGTAGAGAAGAGAAGGGGAGGGAGGAGATAGAGATAACCTGGGGGAGAAAAGGAAGAGTCAAAAGGGGGAGAGGGCAATCAAGCCAGTAATCATACTCCTAAGTAAAAATGGGTACTGCGGATTGGATTCTTAAAGGTACAAAATTGATAACAAATACCAAAAAGCAAAGATTAAGAATCTAGAGTAGAGGTTAGATTCTAAAAAATACAATATTGAAAAAAAAATCACAAAAATTATAAAAAATATATAAGAAATTTGCTTTAAAAATAGGGTCTTTTTTCCTGCAAGGTAATAGTAGGTTATAAAAATGAAAATTAAAGGAGTAATAAGGGACTTAAAAGTAAAAAAATTAAAAAAATGATAATAGTAAAATATATCTAGGAATTTCTCTGGAGCTGTTGTGGGCAGCATGGAGTCAATTCAGTTTCAGATAGTTCCTTGTTGTAACTTATACTTCTCAAGGTCTATAGGCCCCTTCCAATAGAGTCAGTGCTAACTACAGGGTTTTAATCCATTGCACCTGTCACTTCCAAAGTGGTTCCCTCTGTTTATTTTGGCTTCTTCTGTTTACAAGTCTCTTCAGCGTCTAATTTCCACCCGGACACAAGGGGGCAAAGGTGGTCACTTATTTAGGCTCACTTGTTTATTTGTGTTGTGGGGAGAGGGGAACACTGCAAACAAATATCACTGGTGTGTGTGTGGGGAGTGCTCGCAGTGTCTGGGCCACACTGGGTTTGCCCCCACTCATGGCGTGTGTGCTTTCCTGGTCTACACTGCTCAGGCTCCAGGTTGCTCTGCAGGGGAACTGTCTAAGGCAGGCCCTGGGTTGCGTGCACTTCCTAGGTCTAAACCACTTAGGTTCAGGTTCTTGGGTACTCCATAAAGGCATTTTGTGCCCTTCCCAGGTTGGAGCAGTTCAGGTGACCAGGTGCTTGGCGAGTGCACTCTCCCCAGCTGGGCGGTGTGTCTTATCACCTCCTCGATCCCAGCTGCTAGATTTCATGGGTGTGCAGCAGGAGCACCGTGTGTCTCCTCTGGGGAGCTGATCTCTGGCTGCAGCCCTCCTGGTGGATGTCAACCATCCTGAATTCCAGGAAGACTTGGTTAGCAACTGGGAGTTTGGTAGAGGATGCCGTCTCTGGGGCCAAGATTGCTCCTTTCCAGCTCAGGCTGTCGCCTGCCTGCCTCTCTGCTTCTGGTGGCGGATGGGCTGGGCTAGCTCTCCTCCGGTATTTGCTCAGTCCTTTGTTCTGTGAGCTGCCTGGCAGTGCCTTAGGCTAGAGCTTTTCCCTGGAAGGTTCTCTCACTCTCCCTCTTTGTTTCTCTCTCTCTGGCTATCCCACAATTCGGGGTGCTATCTTACATTAGCTCCCTCAGATTGTCCTCAGGGCATTCAGGCCTGGTCCTTACCCTAAGCAGTGCAGCTGGAGACTCCCTGTTCAGCCCCCGCTTGCTGGTGGGATGAGAGCATCTGGGCTACTTCTCTGCTGGGAGTTGTGGTTAGGCATGTAATCTGTGGGTTTTATTTATTTTTTCCTCCCAGTTACGTTGCCCTTTGAGAATCCAAAACTCCCCACAAACCCGTCGGTGAGAGGGTTTCCTGATGTTTGGAAACTTCTCCTCATTTACGACTCCCTCCCTGGGACGGGTCTCCCTCCCTAACTCTTTTGTCTCTCTTTTTATCTTTTATATGTTGTCCTACCCCCTTTTGAAGAAAACGGGCTGCCTTTCTGGGTGCCTGGTGTCCTCTGCCAGCATTCAGAAGTTGTTTTGTGGAATTTGCTCAGCATTCAAATGATCTTTCGATGACTTTGTTGCAGAGAAAGTGGTCTCCCAGTCCTATTCCTCTGCCATCTTAGGACTGCCCCTCTGGATTGCTGGGTTATATGGTAGCTCTACTGTTAGTTTTTTAAGGAACCTCCATATTATTTTCCACAGTGGCTGCGCCAGTTTACATTCTCACCAGTTTACATTCTCACCAACAGTAGAGAAGGGTTCCATTTCCTTCACACCCTTCCTGGCATTTGTTATCTGTAAACTTTTTGATGATGGCCGTTCTGATTGGAGTGGGGTCACTACATTATAGATTTGATTTGCGTTTCTCTGATAATGATGTCAAGCATCTTTTCATGTACTTGTTGGGCATCTGTTTGTCTTCTTTAGAGAAATGCCTATTTAGGTCTTCTGTACCATTTTTTGATTGGGTTGTCTGTTCTATAGCTCTCTTAAACTTCAGATTTTAATCTATTAATAATATTTCCTGCATAAGCTGTTTTTTATTTTATGGACTTAAATAATACATATGATGATAGATGTTAACTTGATTTACTGTGGTGATCATTTACAATATGTTGAGTACAGTTCAGTAGCTCAGTCGTGTCCAACTCTTTGTGACCCCATGGACTGCAGCACGCCAGGCTTCCCTGTCCATCACCAATTCCTGGAGTTTACTCAAACTCATATCCATTGACTCAGTGATGCCATCCAACAATCTCATCCTCTGTCATCCCCTTCTCCTCTTGCCTTCAATCTTTCCCAGCATTGGGTTCTTTTCCAATGAGTCAGTTCTTTGCATCAGGTGGCCAAAGTATTGGAGTTTCAGCTTCAGCATCAGTCCTTCCAATGACTATTCAGGACTGAATTCCTTTAGGATTGACTGATTGGCTCTCCTTGCAGTTCAAGGGACTCTAAGAGTCTTCTCCAGCACCACATTTCAAAAACATAAATTGTTCGGTGCTCAGCTTTCTTCATAGTCCAAATCTCACATGCATACATGACTACTGGAAAAACCATAGCTTTGACTAGACAGGCCTTTGTTGGCAAAGTAATGTCTCTGCTTTTTAATATGCTGTCTAGTTTGGTCATAGCTTTTCTTCCAAAGAGCAAGTAGCTTTTAATTTTATGGCCAAAATCACCATCTGCAGTGATTTTGGAGCCCCCGAAAATAAAGTCTCTCACTGTTTCCATTGTTTCCCCATCTGTTTTCCATGAAGTGATGGGACTGGATGTCATGATCTTAGTTTTCTGAATGCTGAGCTTTAAGCCAACTTTTTACTCTCCTCTTTCACTTTCATCAAGAGGCTCTTTAGTTCTACTTTGGTTTCTGCCATAAAGGTGGTGTCATCTGCATATCTGAGATTATTGATATTTCTCCTGGCAATCTTGATTCTAGCTTGTGCTTCATCCAGCCCAGCATTTCTAATGATGTACGCTGCATATAAGTTAAATAAGCAGGCTGACAATATACATTCTCCTTGACATACTCCTTTCCTGATTTGGAACCAGTCTTTTGCTCCATGTACAGTTCTAACTGTTGCTTCCTGACCTGCATACAGATTTCTCAGGTGGCAGGTCAGTTCAGTTCAGTCGTTCAGTCGTGTGCGACTCTTTGCGACCCCATGAATCGCAGTACACCATGCCTCCCTGTCCATCACCAACTCCTGGAGTTCACTCAGACTCATGTCCATCGAGTCAGTGATGCCATCCAGCCATCTCATCCTCTGTCGTCCCCTTCTCTTCCTGCCCCCAATCCCTCCCAGCATCAGAGTCTTTTCCAATGAGTCAACTCTTCTCATCAGGTGGCCAAAGTACTGGAGTTTCAGCTTTAGCATCAGTCCTTCCAAAGAAATTCCAGGGCTGATCTCCTTCAGAATGGACTGGTTGGATCTCCTTGCAGTCCAAGGGACTCTCAAGAGTCTTCTCCAACACCACACTTCAAAAGCATCAATTCTTTGGCGCTCAGCCTTCTTCACAGTCCAACTCTCACATCCATACATGACTACTGGAAAAACCAAAGCCTTGACTAGACGGACCTTAGTTGGCAAAGTAATGTCTCTGCTTTTGAATATACTATCTAGGTTGGTCATAACTTTTCTTCCAAGGAGTAAGCGTCTTTTAATTTCATGGCTGCAATCACCATCTGCAGTGATTTTGGAGCCCAAAAAGTCTGACACTGTTTCCACTGTTTCCCCATCTATTTCCCATGAAGTGATGGGACCGGATGCCATGATCTTCGTTTTCTGAATATTGAGTTTTAAGCCAACTTTTTCACTCTCCTCTTTCACTTTCATCAAAAGGCTTTTTAGTTCCTCTTCACTTTCTGCCATAAGGGTGGTGTCATCTGCATATCTGAGGTTATTGAAATTTCTCCCGGCAATCTTGATTCCAGCTTGTGTTTCTTCCAGCCCAGCATTTCTGATGATGTACTCTGCATAGAAGTTAAATAAGCAGGGTGACAATATACAGCCTTGACGTACTCCTTTTCCTATTTGGAACCAGTCTGTTGTTCCATGTCCAGTTCTAACTGTTGCTTCCTGACCTGCATACATATTTCTCAACAGGCAGGTCAGGTGCTCTGGTATTCCCATCTCTCTCAGAATTTTCCACAGTTTATTGTGATCCACACAGTCAAAGGCTTTGGCATAGTCAATAAAGCAGAAATAGATGTTTTTCTGGAACTCTCTTGCTTTTTCCATGATCCAGTGGATGTTGGCAATTTAATCTCTGGTTCCTCTGCCTTTTCTTCCCTGATAGCTCAGTTGGTAAAGGAGGCAGGTCAGGTGGGCTGGTATTCCCATCTCTTGAATAATTTTCCACAGTTTGTTGTGATCCACACATTCAAAGGCTTTGACATAGTCAATAAAGCAGAAGTAGATGTTTTCCTGGAACTCTCTTGCCTTTTCAATGATCCAGCAGACATTTGATCTCTGCTTCCTCTGCCTTTTCTAAATCTAACTTGAACATCTGGAAGTTCATGGTTCACATACTGTTGAAACTTGGCTTGGAGAATTTTGAACATTACTTTGCTAGCATGTGAGATGAGTACTATTGTGCAGTAGTTTGAATATTCTTTGGCATTGTCCTTCTTTGGGATTGGAATGAAAACTGACCTTTTCCAGTCCTGTGGCCACTGCTGAGTTTTCCAAATTTGCTGGCATATTGAGTGCAGCACTTCACAGCCTCCTCTTTTAGGATCTGAAATAGCTCAACTGGAATTTTATCACCTCTACTAGCTTTGTTCATAGTGAATGCTTCCTAAGGCCCACATGACTTCACATTCCAGGATGTCTGGCTCTAGTCCAGTGATCATACCATTGTGGTTATCTGGATCATGAAGATCTTTTTTGTATAGTTCTTCTGTGTATTCTTGCCACCTTTTCTTAATATATTCTGCTTCTGTTAGGTCCATACCATTTATGTCCTTTATTGTGCCCATTTTTGCATGAAATATTCCTTTCAGTTCAGTTTAGTCGCTCAGTTCAGTTCAGTCACTCAGTCGTGTCTGACTCTTTGTGACCCCATGAACCTCAGTATGCCAGGCCTCCCTGTCCATCATCAACTCCAGGAGTCCACCCAAACCCATGTCCATCGAGTTGGTGATGCCATCCAACCATCTCATCCTCTGTCGTCCCCTTCTCTTCCTGCCCTCAATCTTTCCCAGCATCAGGGTCTTTTCTAACGAGTCAGCTCTTTGCATCAGGTGGCCAAAGTATTGAGTTTCAGCTTCAGCATTAGTCCTTCAATGACTATTCAGGACTGATCTCCTTTAGGATGGACTAGTTGGATCTCCTTGCAGTCCAAGGGACTCTCAAGAGTCTTCTTCAACACCAGAGTTCAAAAGCATCAGTTCTTCTGTGCTCAGCTTTCTTTATAGTTTAGCTCTCACATCCATGCATGACTACTGGAAAAACCACGGCTTTGACTAGATGGACCTTTGTTGGCAAAGTAATGTCTCTGCTTTTTAATATGCTGTCTAGGTTGTTCATAATAATATTCCCTTAGTATCTCTAATTTTCTTGAAGAGATCTCCAGTGTTTTCCATTCTATTGTGTTCTTCTATTTCTTTGCATTGATTACTAAGGAGGGCTTTCTTATTTCTCTGTGCTTTTCTTTGGAACTCTGCATTCAAATAGGTATATCTTTCCTTTTCTCCTTTGCTTCTTCGTCTTTGCTTCTCTTCTTTTCTCAGCTATTTGTAAGGCCTCCTCAGACAACCATTTGCATTTTTGCATTTCTTTCCTTGGAGATGGTCTTGATCACTGCCTCCTGTACAATGTCATGATCTTCCATCCATAGTTCTTCAGGCACTCTATCAGATTTAATCTCTTGAATCTGTTTGTCACTTCCTGTTTATGATCGTAAGGAATTTGATTTAGGTCATTCCTGAATGATCTTGTGGTTTTCTTCAATTTAAGTCTGAGTTTTGCAGTAAGGACATATTTAACAATATGTACATATTTAAAAATATGTATGAAAAATTTTGTAAATGACATGTGTAAAGTATGTAATACATCAGATTTAATGGATAAATTATATATTTATTACAATATTGAATTTGTACCCATTTAATAAGATTACTGAAACCTTGTGAACAATGAATCACATGAAGAAAGCAGACACACTTGGTGTGTGACTACCAAGGCCATTTGAGCATTCTGTGCATTTCTTATTTCATCATTAGAATGTCAGTCTTGACTTATCTATTAAGACTCTATCAGTTGCAAATAACAAATGAAACGAACTCAAGAAATCTCCAACTGGTTTAAGGGGAAAAGGAGGGAAATTGTCTTGGTTCTTATGGCTGAAAAGTTCAGGGGTAAATCCTGCTTCAAAAATGGTTACATCTGGAGTTCTTATGCTGTCATCAGGATGTGGTTCTCTTCTCTCAATTCTGGCTTCATTTCAGGTCTCCATGGTGTCCCCTAACAGCTTCAGACCTTCCCTCATGGAGCCAAAATGACAGTCATGGCTCCGCCCTCTACATCCTCCTGGTGGCAAGCACAAGGGGGGAGGGGGAGGGCCTTTTCCAAGTCATTCAAACAGAATGCTCAGAATTGTCTCATTGCCTCAAATGAACCAGTCACAGAGACCAAGGAAGTGGTTAGGTCTGGGTCACAGCCTCTGTCTGTGGAAGAGAGACTCTGAAGTAGAAGGGCTGAGATTGTGAAGGTCCTGGCCCCTCCCCATGTTGAAGCAAGATGATAGATTAAGAAGAGTTCCCTTTAAGAAGGGCAAGTGGGTGCTGGGTGGGGAAATAGTGAGTGAGCATGATAGTGGTGGGGTTTGTTACCTGTCTGCATCTGCGTGTGTCGGCATGAGTGTGTTTGTATCAGATATTTAATAAATGTTTTAAAGTCAAAGACTTGGAATATTTGATTTACTTGCTACCAGGTAAAGTATTTTACTCTGCATCAGCTAGGAAGGTTTAAAACCCATTCTTCCTTTTCTACTTCTACTCATCTTCTCTTTTCTTATAGAGTTTATCCTAATTTCTTCCCTGCCTGTCTGAACTTTAAAAACAAAGTTTATGTTGGCTATACAGATGATGTAATTTTAAAAAAAGGGTACTCTTTTCTAGTTCCTTAAAGAGAAATATAAAATTTGCATATAATACCTCCCTGCTATACACGGACCCAAAGTTAGAGCTGAGATGACCTTATAGAAAGAAAGTGCTTTAAAAACATTTCTCCCAACCTGTTTGCATTTGGAAAAATATAGAGATTTGCATAAATGATGTGGGCCTGTAACAGTTATAAAATGAAGTTGCCAATGAGAGTAAAGGGGATTTAGAGATGTCAATGTTCTTAAACTTAGGTGAAGCGAAAGTTGCTCAGTCGCATCCAACTCTGCTTTACTACCCCAGAGACTATACAGTCCATGGAATTCTCCAGGCAAGAATGCTGGAGTGGGTAGCCTTTCCTTTCTCCAGGGGATCTTCCCAACCCAGGGATTGAACCCAGGTCTCCCTCATTGCAGGCAGATTCTTTACCAGCTGAGCCACAAGGGAAGCCCAAGAATACTGGAGTGGGTAGCCTATCCCTTCTCCAGCAGATCTTCTTGACCCAGGAATTGAATAGGGGTCTCCTGCATTGCAGGCCAATTCTTTTCCAACTGAGCTATCAGGGAAGCCCACTTAAACTCAGGTAGTATATGTTAGAAAAATAATATATCTCTATTCAACTAAGAGGTTTTCATATTGTATACTGTATAAATATTGTAAGATTAGGCATTAGGGTATCAGTTGCTGGGTCTTGATAAGCTTTAGGAGAACCACACTTTTCAAAAATGAGAACTTAAAGCAGTGCTCAGCTTTAGAACTTGATTTTGGGCATAGGTCCTATTGCTACTTAAGTGTATATTGCTGCTGCTAAGTCACTTCAGTCGTGTCCGACTCTGTGCGACCCCAGAGACAGCAGCCCACCAGGCTCCCCCTTTCCTGGGATTCTCCAGGCAAGAACGCTGGAGTGGGTTGCCATTTCCTTCTCCAATGCGTGAAAGTGAAAAGTGAAAGTGAAGTCGCTCAGTCATGTCCGACTCTTAGCGACCCCATGGACTGCAGCCTACCAGGCTCCTCCATCCATGGGATTTTCCAGGCAAGAGTACTGGCATAGCTAAATAAATTATATTTAACAATAAATCTTTTGTTATTAAAATATACAAGTGTACAGGGACGAGTGTTGTGCAATGGTACAATAATTATAGATGAATTAAGAAAGAACCTTAATTAAAGTAAGATCCTTACTTTAAGGATCAATTTTCTTTCACTTTGACAAATTCAGGGCACTAAACATCTCTCACAAATTCCTTGTAAATTAACTAGTAATCACTTTATAAAGTTAATTAATCATCTGTAGCAAATTCTCCAATGACACAAAAAGTCATTATCATTATACATGATTAGCAATGTGATCAGTCACCTAGGGAGGTAAAGTTTAAGGAAAGTAATTATTTGGAGAATGTCAGCCATTGTTAAATTAGGAATTTCTCTCATTATTCATATCTGATTACGATGAAATATGAATCACAAATGCGACACTGATTCAACAGACAAATGAATATACTTGTTTGTATTCCAAGTATTTCTTAGCTTTCAGAAATGTTGAGTCTTAATGCAAATTACATTGATATCATGTTATTTTGGAGTTGTTAATATGCTTTTGTTAAAAATTTTAAGAAGTAATATGGCAAAAAAATGACTTAAACCTGAAACACTATCCTCAGAAAAGCACTAGTATGTATTTTCCATTAGGAAATGGCAAATAATTTGAATGAGTTTACGAAGGGCTCCTCTGGTGGCTCAGCTGGTAAACCATGCAGTCAGTAAAGAATACTTGCAATGCAGAAGACTGGTTCGATCCCTGGGGTGGGGAATGTCCCCTGGAGAAGGGAATGGTTGCCCACTCCAGTATTCTTGCCTGGAGAATTCCACAGACAGAGGAGCCTGGCAGTCTACATCCTGGCAGGGTCATAAAGAGTCAGACACGACTGAGCAACTAGCACTGTGTTCTACTACTCGGAAGGGAATAGTACTTCATTTGGTTGTAAAGTTGTGATCTATTTTACAACCATCCCAATGTCAGCTGATGTGGCTTGCCTCGGAATGTTATCCATTGGAGAAAATGGTTTCTGGAAGATTGTGAGTCCTCTAAGACCTTATATGGGATTGACCTAACTTAAAGGAAAGTTGTCATGCGAGTTTCTTCATGACTATTTAAGGCAGTTGTATAAATTGTATATGGAACTACAGTAGGTTCTGATGATACCAGTTTAGGAGTTTGGAGATCATTCCAGCAATTCAGAATTTTAGGATTTCTAATTTATAAAGAGACCTAGAAATGTGTCAGAAGGAAATCTGAATGATAGTTTCTCAGTAATTTTCTCCAGTAAAATCTTTTATGTGCTACATCAGTTCAGTCATGTCCGCCTCTTTGTGACCCTATGGACTGTAATCCGCCAGGCTCCTTTGTCCATGGGATTCTCCAAGCAAGAATACTGCAGTGGGTTGCCATGCTGGAGATCTTCCCCACCCAGGTATCGAACCCATGTCTCTTATGTCTCCTGCATTGACAGGCGGGTTGTTTACCACTAGCACCACCTGGGAAACCCTGTAAAATCTTTAAAGCTCTTTTAGAAGTGTATGATAATATTATTTAGAGATAATGACATTTCTTCCTAGAATTCTTTTCTGTTTTTTCAGTGAATTCAAAGCAATGAACACTATAGAAAGTCATCCTTCTCAGATAAAGCCAAAGAAATTTTGGAAATAGATTTTCCTTAAACATTCTATGCTGGCTCTGTTTTTTGACGTTTGACACATATGTAAGTTGCTTGAAATGGGTCGATATTTACGGAAACTCTTAGGGAAACTAAGTGTTGGAGACCTTACATAGAGGCACAGTTATAGACTTAATGGTTAAAATTAACAATAGTGGTCACTTACCTTTATCTAAATCCTGCTATGTGCCATTTTCTAGATTTGAGGACAGATTCAGACACATTTGGTAACTTGTCCAAAATCAGCTAACAAGTTAAGCACTGAGATTTAGTTTTGGGACTTTGATTCCAAGATTTTTCACCTGCAGTGGTATCATATCTAAAAGTTATATTTAAGTATTTAAAAATGGAAAATATAAATTGACCTATATCACCAAAATAGGTTTGTAATTAATAATGAGGTAAAGGTTATTGAGGGTGTTCCTCATAGGTCAGTTGGTGAAGAATCTGCCTGCCAATGCAGGAAACTCAGGTTTGATTTCCAGGTGGCTCAGCTGGTAAAGTATCTGCCTACAAAGTGGGGGACCTGGGTTTGATCCCCGAGTCGGGAAGATCCCCTAGAGAAGGGACTGGCAACCCACTCCAGTATTCTTGCCTGGAGAATTCCATGGACAGAGGAGCCTGGCAGGCTACACTCCATGGGGTTGCAAGACGCACACGACTTAGTGACTAAACCACCACCAGAACATGTTAGCTAGCATCCTTCGTGGGGCCTTTGAACTTCCTCCTGGACCACTTTTCTCCCAGAGATCTCCAGATATTTACATGGCTCATAGTTAACATGCATCTCCTGATATTTCCATAGCTCACTGCCTCACTTTCCTCAAGACTTCCCAGCTTCCCAGTAAAGAACCTGCCTACCGATGTAGGAGATGTAAGAGACGTGAGTTCTATCCCTGGGTTGGGAAGGTCCTCTGAAGGAGGGCATGGCAACCCACTCCAGTATACTTGCCTGGAGAATCCCATGAACAGAAGAGCCTGGCGGGTGAAAGTCCATAGGGTCTGAAAGAGTCGAATACGACTGAAGCGACTTAGCACGCAAAGATTACTCAGTAGCGATATTATTATAAAGATATTCTCCGTAAGGCCACTAGAGGTCAGCACTTAACTGCTTTATGTGGTATAACAAATTCTGCATTTTAGTGGTTTTTTTTTTTTTTTTGGCTAGGTTATATTCAGGTGCTAAATATTATTGTGACATATTGCAGATATAATATAGTTAATAGATTAAAAGCATTTTAGTAGCTGTCACTATGTTAAAGTAATAAAACTTTCTAAAAAGTACTTCCTTTTTAAAAAGTTTCTTTTGCTTTTCTCTTAAATCAGAGATTCAATCTTTTATAATAACAGCTTATTTCTCCTGTAAAACATATTTAAAATCTGTGTTTATAATTTATAGATATAGCAAATTTATGAACATTAGCAAACAATTCATAATTTGTTCAGAGCATGCTCTGTTCTTAATTTCTTTTAAAATATATAGCAAAATACAGGTTTTGCAAAGATCTATGGAGCATTATATTACATACAATATTTCCAACATAACCATGAAGCTGCCTAATTGATACTTTTCTTGCTTCTACAAGACCAGGGGTTCATGGAAGGCAGATAACTTGCTCAGTTTTTAATCCCAGCTCCTACCCCAGTACTTCTCCCAGAGTAAATACTTGGTAAATGTTTACTGACTGAATGTCTGTTAAGAGGCACAAAAATAGTGAATCCACTGGGAGTAAGAGTCCTGATATCATTTTTGAAGCTTTAGCCATTGGGCAAATTATTAAACTTTGAACCATAATTTATTTGTCTTTGTAAAAGGGTATGATAAAAAACCACCTTATTGGGTTGCCAAGGCATTACATTAAATATGTACAAAGTTTCTGTCGCATCATGGATAATAGGTATAGCTGTTATCATTCTTAGCAATGATTACTAACAACTACTACTAGTAATAATGGTAGTGGTAGTAAAGGTAGAAACATGTAGTGGGCCTGGCCAGCTCTGGGGCTGTATTTAGGATGGGAGTTTTTCTTTCTGCTGTGCCAACAGTGAGATTGTACAGTTTGGACTTTAAGGTTGTTGTTTGGGCATTTTAAACCATCTTCTTTTTTCTTTTTTTCCATTTTGTGACTAAGGAACACAAATCAGAGATTGCAAGTCAGGGTAGATCAGGTCCAGGTTCCTGAGCTCAGTGCACTAGACAGTGCTGCTGAACTTCTTGAGGTACCAGAACCATGTATCAAGTTGTTTCTTTTAGCTTGTGTGTGTGTGTGTGAGAGAGAGAGAGAGAGACTGAGAAAGAGAGAGAGACTGATTGATTCAGTGTCCATCAGTGAACATCTGATTCTGGTCATTGTTTCCTCCAGCATTTAAGAGCATCAACCATATGCACCATTATTTTCTGCTTCTGAATGGTCTATAGATTTCCTTATATCTTTTATTTTTTGCTTTATTGAAATTTATTTATTTATTTATTATTTTTTTAAAATTTTAAAATCTTTAATTCTTACATGCATTCCCAAACATGAAGCCCCCTCCCACCTCCCTCCCCATAACATCTCTCTGGGTCATCCCCATGCACCAGCCCCAAGCGTACTGTATCCTGCGTCAGACATAGACTGGCGATTCGATTCTTACATGATAGTATACATGTTAGAATGCCATTCTCCCAAATCATCCCACCCTCTCCCTCTCCCTCTGAGTCCAAAAGTCTGTTATACACAGCTGTGTCTTTTTTCCTGTCTTGCATACAGGGTCGTCATTGCCATCTTTCTAAATTCTGTATATATGTGTTAGTATACTGTATTGGTGTTTTTCTTTCTGGCTTACTTCACTCTGTATAATCGGCTCCAGTTTCATCCATCTCAGAACGGATTCAAATGAATTCTTTTTAATGGCTGAGTAATACTCCATTGTGTATATGTACCACAGCTTTCTTATCCGTTCATCTGCTGATGGACATCTAGGTTGTTTCCATGTCCTGGCTATTATAAACAGTGCTGCGATGAACATTGGGGTACATGTGTCTCTTTCAATTCTGGTTTCCTTGGTGTGTATGCCCAGCAGTGGGATTGCTGGGTCATAAGGCAGTTCTATTTGCAATTTTTTAAGGAATCTCCACACTGTTCTCCATAGTGGCTGTACTAGTTTGCATTCCCACCAACAGTGTAGGAGGGTTCCCTTTTCTCCACACCCTCTCCAGCATTTATTGCTTGCAGATTTTTGGATCGCAGCCATTCTGACTGGTGTGAAGTGGTACCTCATTGTGGTTTTGATTTGCATGAAATTTATGTATTTTTAATTGGAGGATAATTGTTTTACAATATTGTGTTTGTTTCTGCCAAATGTCAGCATGAATCAGCCATAAGTAAATGAATGTCCCCTTCCCCTTATATCTTTTATCTGTGTACATCTTATTTCTTCCTTAAAGAGATTGTATATCTCCCATATGTCAGTATGATCTTCAGCTAACTGTCAATAAAGGCTGTCTGTAGGCCCTATGAGAAATATTTAGCATTGTAGCCTAAACAAAATTCTGAACTTGAACCCTACTTTTGCAATATTTTAAGTTTTGGCTGCTTTTTCACATCCTGGCTACAGGATCAGAGTTCTGGGCCTCACTTTCTTGAGTACATGCTAACTGTGCAGGTGCAAAAATTCTTTAAATGTAATTATAAGGATTCTTTCTGTACCTACCCATCTACCAGCACATACTGTATATAAGATTCCAAACTAGTTCCCCTGGGCATAAAAGACTGACTAAAGTATTCAAGATCTATTGGGAGTTTATATTTTTTTAATAGGGGTGATATGTACACAAAAATAATGACAATGTAGAGCAAAGTTAAATTTGCTGTATAAGATCTTATTCCTCAAAGTGTGGTCTATGGATTGGCATTACCTGGGGGTCATCGGAAATGCAGAATCTCAGACCTTACTGCAGAACTACTGAAGCAGTATCTGCGTTTTGCCAAGATCTCAGGCAATATGTTTACATATTCAAGTATGATAGCACTTTGAAGGCAGAAGGCTTTAGGGGACGCAGATATCACTTCCACCAGTTGGGGACCCAGAATTTCATGGAGGAAGGAGCCTTGAGGGAGACAAAGGAATTTAATGGTGGACCTGGGATTAGGAGGAGGCTGTCCTGGGCAAAGGTAGGAAGGAGAGGAAAGATGGTTTTTTTGAGTTGTCAGATTTCTAAGGTACAGCATTAGTGCAAAGGAGTAAGCCATTTGGGAGGTGGGGGTACTTCGGATCAGAGTGCCAGACTAGGGTGTAGAGTTTTTAAGATTGTACCTGTGACCAAAGGAATATTTTCATATATGTGAATGACACAGTCCAGAGGTGGAGAGGAGCTTCCTAGTCCTCTCATCTTATTACCTAAAAGGATTAGAGCTGTCCTTTAGGAAGAGAAATCTAATGCCTCTGAGAGATGGTTTGTGACTAGACCCAGAGATTAAAGAAATAGCATGGTATAACCTCAACAAAAGGCAGGGTAGAGAGATGCTCACCAGTCCCCAGCTGTTCCAGTCATTCCAGATGAGATGCAGATATGTCAGTGAAGAAGCCAGATGAGGCTTCATATAACTCCAGCTCCTGGTGTTGACTGCAACAACAGGAGAGACCCGAAGGGAGAACCGCCCAGCTGAACACAGTCAACCCACAGAACCGTGAGCCACAAAGGTTGGGGGTGGTTTACTGAGCAGCAACAGAAAACTGTGATGGAAGCGATGGTGACATCTACCTTTTAGGACTGTCACAAGGGTAAAAGAAGATTTTTATTTGCTAAATCCTTAGCCCACAGGCTGGAATAAAACAAGCCTTCAATGTGTGTGTGTTTGTGTATTTATTATATATATGTATATATTATATACACGCATATATATGATATGTATATGTACATATATGTATATGTATATAAAGGAAATAGTATGGTGGCAGTGAGAATGGAGTGAAGATTAGAGAGGTTGCCGAAATAGAATCAAGGGGAGGCAGTGTTTGGTACCCAGGCAAGAGGAGAAAGGTAACCGGGAGAATGATCGCACTGTTAACGACGCTGGTAGCAGCAGAAGGAGGAGCAGTTCATTCAGAGAGAAGTCATTCGGTTTCTTGACATGCTGGTTGAGATGCTAACAGAACACAAGCTAGAAGACTTGTGCACTTCTTATTCAGAAAGGAATATTGTAAACTTGTGAGAGAAATCAGAGATGAAGCAAAGCTTTGGGACTTCTCTGCAGCCAGCCAGGGTGAAGCTAGTGTTGTGGTTAAGACCCAAGGCAAGACTGCCTAAGGAGTGAAGGGACACAGCCAGGTGGACAGGGAGTATCGAGAGTCTGTTTCCTGAGCACTTGGTCCTCACTGTGTGGAAACGCACTCTGAGGGCTGCTTTCCTCCTTTATTGACTGTGATACTGTTGAGAGCAGCATTCCTTATAGACATTAGAGTGTTTCTCAGTGGCATAGGAAATAATTTCTAAAATACAGCTGGTACCCATGAATGCATATAGTTTTACTGCATCGAAGAGGCCATAGCTAAAAAAAAAAAAAAAAACAACAACAAAAAAGTCAAAAACTTTCTCTCCAATTTGGATTTATCTACTGCATTTTAAATTTTCTTCCATTGTGTGTATGTCTCTCTAATATTTTATAATGGTGATTTTCAAACATACAGTATGGGTAAAAGACTTTTAAAATAGTACTTCATAGCAATTGCCTAGATTCTAACAATATTTTTATTACAATTGTTTTA
Source organism: Ovis canadensis (assembly GCF_042477335.2). Classification (NCBI taxonomy): domain Eukaryota; kingdom Metazoa; phylum Chordata; class Mammalia; order Artiodactyla; family Bovidae; genus Ovis; species Ovis canadensis. The sequence continues at coordinate 55,437,517 of NC_091245.1, forward strand.
ATGTATACTTCTCTTTTTATCCATGCTATGTAGAAATTTTTGTAAAAATTCAGTGTGATTGTAATATAAAATTTTTGTACTTCTTTTTCAGTAAATATTAAAACAAAAATATTTCCTCACATTATTGCAAAGTTATAAACATTGTTTAAAATTACTTCAAAATAGTTCATGTAATTTATTTCATCATGCTAAAGGTGACTTCATGATCCTGTGTCTTATTAAATAAAAAAATGATTCTGTATCTTAGGTTTTTTTTAAAACAAAATATGAATGCTAAATTCTTTTTCTATTTTTAAGATTTTTTAAAAAAAGTATAGATTCTCTTATGTGAAGAAAATGAAGATACTGTGTTGAAGAGATATCTGTACCCTGTGTTTGTAGTAGCATTATTCACAACAGTCTAAGAAAATAGACTTAGGAAATGACCTAAGTACCTATGGGCAGGTGAATGAAGAAGTTGAGGTATATATACAATGGAACATTATTCAGCCATAGAAAGGAAATCCTGCCATTTGTGACAACGTGGATGAGACTTGAAGACATGCTAGGTGAAAAAAGTCAGAGAAAGAAAAACGCTGTCTGACCTCACTTTTGTGTGGAATCTGAAAACAAACCAAATACCAAAAACTAAGCTCGTGGAAAAAGATCAGATTTGTGGCCACCAGAGGTGGAGGGTAAGAGGAGGGAGAATTGGCTTAGGGTAGTTAAAAGATACAAGCTTTGAGTTGTAAGATAGATAAGTACTAGGAATGCACAAGTGCTGACTGTCCTAAGATGTTTATGAAAGCTAAGAGGGTAAACCCTAAGAGTTCTCATTACAAGGAAAAAAACACTTTTTGGTATCTACGTGAGATGATGGATGTTCACTAAACTTATTGTGGTAATCATTTCATAATGTATATAAGTGAAATTTTTATGCTGGTACCTTAAACCTGTACAGGAATGCATGTCAATTTTATCTTAATAAAACTGGAAGAAAACATACAGATTCTCAGAAGTGGAAATAGTAATAATAGATCAAAGGATGTGAACATTTTAAAAGGTAGATACTTGTCAAACTGTTTTTCAAAAGCCAAATTTATTACCAAGGTCCACACCAGTATATTTGAGTGTTTGCTTCACTATATCCTGGCCAGCCTTGGCGCACATTAAAAATACATAAAAGTTTTAAGAAACTTGGCAGGGCCCTTGGGTTGGAACAGATCTGCCTGCAGCTGGACCTCCTTCCCTTTTGAAGTATGTATTTCTAGATTAATGGTAAATGGAGAAGCTTTGGGGTCATGGTTGAAGCCTGAGGCAAGGTGAGAGACAGGGGGATGATGAAGGGAAGAGATTCAACGTTCCCTCACTTTTTATTGCTTAAAATATTTTTTGAGGTAATCTCAAAACTTATAGAAATGTTATACAGTACAAATTTTTTTTTCTCTTGAACCATTTGAGAATAAATGAACAACATACTATTGCCCCCAAATACTTTAGTGTGTATTTCCTATAAACAAAGGTATTCTCCTATCTAACCCTAAAATAACTAACTATCCAAGTCATGAAATTAACATTGATACATTACTAACATCTAATCACATCCTGTTCTTATTTCACCAAGTACCTTAATATTCATTACAGCAAAAGAGCACATTCAAAATCCTGTGTTATTTTTCCTTGTGTCAATTTGGAACAGTTTCCCAGCCTTAATTTTTATGACCTTCATACTTTTGTGGGGTACAAGTCAGTTATTTTGTAAAATGTGCCTCAGTTTTGGATTCTTTTTTCATAATAGCATTCAGGTTGCACCTCTGGCAGAAATATCACAAATGTAGTGATGTGTTCTTTTCATTATATTTTACTTGGAGGCACAAGACTTCGATTTGTTCTGTTTATGATGTTGATGACTTCTTTAGGTGGTATCTGCTAAGCTTCTCCACTGAAAGTTATCCTCTTCATAATAAGTATTTGGTGAGGATATATTTTGAAGCTATGTAAATATCCTGTTCCTTGTGAATCAACCAACCAACCTTTCATCCATCTGTTTGTCAATCAACCAATCACTTCATTATGGATTCTTGGTTTCCTGTTTTGTTCAATAGGATTATAATCTATGACCATCACTAATTCTGATGCTCAGATTGTCCCTCATTGGGTCAATGGGAATTCTTCCGTTCTGATTTCTGTGTCTTTTCACATGTTCCTACCATTTTTGGGGAGACATTAGTTTCTGGAGGAGATATTCTTGGTTCATATTGTACTTTGCCTACTCCAGCCCTGGAATCAGCCATTTCTCTGAGGAACTCTGATTCTTTTTAGTGGAGAATGATATTTAACAACCAAGATCTGGGTGTTTTGTCTGCTCATTGCTATTGGGATGCCGCTTCTCCCGGGCCCTCCCAGTGGATTGGGGAATGTGTGTGTTCATGTCTTTACCTCTATAGTTTTTCATCTCTTTCTAAAAATACGTATTTCACTGATCTCTACAATTCTAATTTAGCAGGGTTCATTCTAGTTTTCTCCTTTTTCCTGTTAATCTTTCTCTGACAGTGACAAAACTTCTTTCCCATTATTCATTGTTTATATGCTTATGTGATCCATGCCCATGTATATAACCAATCTCTCATCAGTGTGGCTGCTGTCTTCCTCTCCCCTCCCCCATGCTCCCCTTACCACACCTGGACTCCACCCTATAACAGGTTGTCCAGCCAAGAGGAAGCCCTTCTTACTTAATTAGGACTTTGACCCCTGCCCCAGGTCACCCCATCCACATCCCACTTCTGCTCTGATTATGGTGTTCCTCTATGGGCCACATCTCTTTCCTTCCCCCAGCCTACCCGTGTTAGTACTGAAATGTTTGAGATGAAAAACAGTTCTTAAATGTCCTTAAGAGACCTAGTGGATTTTAATTGGAAGGACCAACCTCTTGGCTCATTCATAGAAATCATATAACCTTTGGTTTGTTTAACCTTAACCTGAGGACTGCCCTGGTGGTATAGCAGATAAGAATCTACCTGCCAATGCTGGGGACATGAGGGTGATCTCTGATCTGGAAAGATTCCACGTGCCATGGAGCAACTAAGGCCATGAGCTGTAGCTGCTGAGCTTGCATGCTGCAATTACTGAAACCCGTGTGCCTAGAGTCCGTGCTCTATAACAAGAGAAACCACTGCAATGAGAAGCCTGCTCACCATAATGAAGAGTAGCCCCTGCTAATACAACTAGAGAAAGACTGTGTGCAGCAATGAAGATCCAGCACAACCATATACATATATGTATATATATGTGTGTATATATATATGTATACTTATATAAATATTAGCCTAGGGGAAAAACTGGGCTTTGGTATTTCCCTTTACCCAGCTGTTTTTCACCCAAGTCCCAAATTGCATCCACACTGTCTCTTCTGGTAGCTAATGCTTTAGAGGAATTACAAAAAGCCAGCTGAGTCTTATGGGATCCCCGCCAGGTGGTGCAGGTCTCATGGGAATGTTTACTCCTGAAGATGCTGGTTTCCCAGACATAAAATATGTCCAGGCAACTCATTAGAAAAACAGAACAAGGGCACCATCTTCACTTTCTAACCCAACCTGGAAATGGACTCAAAAAGAGCTACCTCAGTTCCATGAGTAGACAGATTCCCCCCGCTTCTCTCTAGCTTGATTTCTCCAAACTGTTATTCTTTGTCTTTTTTTCATAGTTGCAGGTGGGGGACTGGCAGACGGGACAGAAAGAGCTAGTTACTATGGGGAAGTGAGGAAGGGAGTACTCTGGGTTTCCTCTCTGGGTTAACCACAGGGTTTTCTTTCAGGAATTGTTGCTCCACCCACAGGAACACCAGAAGTTCCTATCTGATGGACTTCAAGACAGAGGAGGGGTCGGGGTAGCAGCTGCAAACCTGGGTGCCGAAGATAGATGGTTTAAAACATCTTTGCTAACTTGATATGTGATGATAGCATGTTATTTTAATTTGTACTAGAAGTATGTATATATGTATCTGTGTAACTTTTAGAAAATGCTTTTCCTGTTGCCCTTTTTCTCAGTCCTCTGGTGCTGTTTCATGTACATTAATTTTTAAAAATTATTTTTGATAGCTACTACAATGTTTGAAGCTGGAAAGGACAAAGGTAATCCAGATGAATTTGCTGTGGCACTTGATGAAACTCTTGGAGACTTTGCGTTCCCAGATGAATTTGTCTTTGATGTTTGGGGAGTCATTGGTGATGCCAAACAAGAATGATTATGATGTGAATGATCGACTCTGGAAGAATGCACCATTGTTTCTTAAGAAAAAAGTAAGATCTGCCTTCAGACACTGTTATGGACTCTGGCTTGGTTTTATGTGTATGAATACATTCTTCTGAAATATAGTCTTGATTTCTGGGCACTTTTTAAATGCAGTTGTATATGTTGTATGTTTAAGATAAATTACCTCAAATGTAACCAATTTTAATATTCATTCAAAAGCTTTTTAAAAGTTAGTTTTAGAGAGTATTTCTAGATAGATAATTTTGTTTCCCATTGACAGCCGTGTTTTGTTTTTCACATAAAAGTTGATTGCAATAGCTTTGTAGTTCTTTTGCAAGATCTTAATGTAGTAAAAACTAGGATTGCAGTATAGTTTGCCTCATAGAGTCTTCATTTTGTTATACTAGTTTTAACAGGATGGGTTCAGAACATGAAATGTGAATTATGCCTCCTAGATGTCTGGTAACATTTTTTTTTTTTTAAACCTGCTGAGTAAGAGGAGGAAGAGTCCTACAGCCTATTAAAGTCTATGGCCTACTTTCTGTCTTTATTAAAACAAGGATTGATGAACTTTTATTTTTTGCTTCTTTGTAATTGCTTTCTTGATTCTTAAACTTGTTGAAATCTATTGTGTTGTATATGTGTTTGCATGTGTAGAAGAAGGTGAAAAAGAAGATAGGTTAGAAAACACTAATATTTAATTTTTTTAGCAGTTCTTACAACATTATTTATTTTCCACTCATACCTACTCTTATGTTACCCTTTAGAAGCATTCCAGAGAAAGTTTTTTGTAGTCTTTGTAGAACTTTTCTTTTGAAAGATGTTTACTCAGAAAATAGCTGTGTTTGAGGACATTTTTAGAGGTGGTTAAAGAGCAAAACTTTTAAGTCTCCTAAACTTTTAAGGAGATGCTATCAGAATAGGTTTCCTCCAAGTGAAAATGCAGGAGGAAGGGAAAGTTGAGAAAAATATGTTCTATTATTTTGGAGTTCTAATGCACTCTCTCTAAAACCTTACATTACTGAGAAAATTGAGGGTAAATGACTGTCTTATCACTGTTACTTGACATTTTACAGATGTAAGGGAAATGGAAATGAATGGTTTCAACATAGATCATTTAATAAGGCAGAGCATGGTGTGACCAAGCATTTTTCTAAAGTGTTAGATGGAAAATGCTGCATGCTGCCGTAGTAATCGGAAATAATAACCTGTGTGAGATATATTCTAGGAAATCAGAACTAGTTCCCTTTTCATGCTGGGTTAATGCTTAGATAACTTGTTTTCTGGTGCAACTTCAGTTTTACTGCCTTCCACCCTCTTTTTCACATACATTTAATTCTTTAAGGTTGATATTCTTTATCTCATTGATCTGAAACCTTCACAGAAACTGTTTGTCATTAACATGTAACAAAAATAGTTTATAGGAAGTGGATTGTCTTACTGCCCTTGCCCATCATTTGGAAATAGGATCCAGCCCAGGCTGTAGTAATTTGTTGCTACTTGTTTAGTGAATTTTTTTTGGAGGTTCCCACGTACCTGTTAATTCTTAATACCATTTCTTGTAGAAGAACATACTATAAAAGAGCTGATATTTTTTGGGATAAGAAAGTTACTGGATGACTTAGGTTCACAGAAATATTTCAGTTTAAATAAAACAAATTTTTTGGCACTAGATGTTAGATTTGAAATGATGAGGCATTGTTTATTATTGATGCTGTCTGGTTCTATTTCCCTTTTGGCTATGGATGAATGCTGACACGTGGTGCAAATTCCCTGTGATTTATGGAACCTCACATTTACAAAGTGGTTGTCCTTACCATGATCTCTCTAGAAGTTTGAAGTGTAAGGTACTGACAATCATGTACCATTGCAACTGTAACTTGCTTGTTATAACATTAGATGAGCATTTATCAGTAAGGGTCTTAGCTGGGCATAGTTGCTTTCTTAGTAATCGATTTTTGCCTTGAAATGTTCTCTCTCACCTCTCCTCTAAACTGATAACAAGGTCAGTTTCTTTATGTCATTTTGTTCTCTTGCCTGAAAATATATCTCTTTTTGTGCCTTTGGTGAAATTCCTAGTGCAGTAAAAAGACAGGTTTTCAGGTCTCACATTCTACAAGATGGGGCTGCCTGCTACAGTTACAATGACACAGACATTTTTTAAACTGTGCCGTGTTTCTGGGGACCACTAAACATTTTCAGAACTCTGTTGTTTTTTCTCAAAGAACTTTTTTTTCATAGTGGAGGATGATTGTTTTATTCTTCTTAAAATTTTGATTCTTGTTTTATTTATTTATTTTATTCTTGTTTTCCTTTTACACAAAACAGCACCTTTTAGTGGCCACTGAGAGCTCACTCCTTTTTTTTTTTTTTTTTTGTGGAGAAAATCAAAGGATGTTTGAACATTGGGTTCTTGAGCATAGCTTGGCTCTGACCAGGTCTACACATTCTGATGATTACAAATGAGTACATTTTGGGTTTCTGTGATGTTTCAGAAACACAGTTATATAATTATACCATGTGAAGCTCTTTAAGAATTCAATGATAAAAGTAATCAGTTAACCTCTTTTTGGAGCTGCCATAGCCAATAGCCTAATGTGACAGATATTTAGCTAAATAGAGATAATTTTTCTAATTTGCAGTATTCCCCCACACCTTTAACAGGTAGACATTTTCCAAGTGAGGCACACTTTATTTAGCTCGTTGTTGTTGCTAGACCTCCATCAAGTCCAGAGAGAGCCTTCTTGTTTCCTTCAGTTACTGCCTCCTTAGCATAGTAGCAAAATGAATTTCATCTGCAAATGGTGTTTTCAAAATAATGGTTCTTCTAATAGAGCACACTTATCCACCAAAGATGTAAAAGAATGATCATATGATTACCCTTTCACTCTGTGATACAGCTGAAAAATATGGATACTAATAGTATGCTGTGATTCTGGAGGAAGTAATAGATTAAAAGGACAGATGAGTATTTTACTCAAGCTGTGGGTGAGTAAAGAGATAGAAGATGCTATTCAACTCACAGTCCCAAGTATTAGTGCTCTGTGTAAAATGCACTTTTATTATCTTCTTGACACAGGTTGAAAGAGCTATCAGAGTAATTTATCATGATTATAAAATGTTTCTAAGATTGTGAAGTGTACCAGTGGCACAGCCTGTCCCTACCTGTTACCTGAAAATCTAGTTCCAAGAAATGACTCACGGTTGTTATCTGCTAGAAGGGCAAGCAAAAGTTGAATATGACATCTTTATTTCATTGAAGGCTTTACATCTCCATGACACTTATGTACAGTCATAAATATTTTCAAGCTATAGAAAAAAATAAATTAAAAACATTCTGAAGGATAGTTTTAGGTAAACATTTTATATTTTGAACTGTTTGTGCCATGCATACAGCATTGACTATATACAGGTAAAATATTCTATTTTTTTGAAAAGAAATTTTTTTCCCTTTTATAAAAATCATATCTTATACTTTAAGATGTACTTTTGAAATTGAACTTGGAAATCTATTAATATGTGAAATTAAAATTATATTTGATATTGTTTAAAAACAATATTTGCTGTATTTCTACTTACAATGTATAAAATTTCATGTATTGATCAAAAATAAATTATTTGTGAAGCTAACATAACTTTATATTTCTTCTATTCAAAATAGAACTCCTCAAAAAACTTTTAATGAAAAAAAGTGATGAGTGTTTTTATGATGAAAACAACAAGAATTTTGGGTTTTAAATGCCAGACTCTTTAGTTTTGTCCAAATAAATGATGGGAATAACACACGTGATTGTCTAGGCCTTTGTGTTTTTAGCATGTGTGGTGTTGTGCTTAGTTGTACAGTCGTGTCTGACTCTTTGCAACCCCATGGACTGTGGCCCGCCAGGCTCATATGTCCATGGGGATTCTCCAGGGAAGAATACTGGAGTGAGTTGCCATGCCCTCCTCCAGGGGATCTTCCCAACCCAGGGACTGAACCCAGGTCTCCTGCATGGCAGGCGGATTCTTTACCATCTGAGCCACCAGGGAAGCCCAAGAATACTGGAGTAGGTAGCCTATCTCTGCCAGGGGATCTTTTCAACCCAAGGATTAAACTGGAGTCTTCTGCATTGAAGGTGGATTCTTTACCAGCTGAGCTACCAGGGAACCTGACCTCCGCCCATGGTGTTCCTCAGGCCTTGGGCCTCTCCCCTCCTTTACCTCTTCTTAGGTGACTCATCTGTTCCTATGCCTTTAAACATCTTTATATTTTCAAACCCCAAATCAATATCACCAGGATGGGCCTGTCTCGGAGCTCTGCCCTCGGATATTCAACTGTTTCCTTGACCTCTCCACCAAGTGTGTCAAAACCGTAACATGTCTGGCATGAAACATTAGACTTTTCTTAACAGTCTTACTTTCCTTAATTTTCTGCGATAGAAAATGGCATCATAATTCACCTCATTGCTCTTTTACTTTGTCAAATTCAGCAGCAACTCGTTTCAATTCCAAAAAATGCTTACTGAATATGTCTACTTCTTTCCAGTTTCACTGCCGCCTATTTTATCCACACATCATTTCTCCGTGGTTGCTCCAGCAGGCTCTTTGCTGACTGGTAATGAAGGTGCTCTGAAGAGGTTTACAACAGGACATGAGTGTTCAGATTCCTTTAAAATGAAAGTGTCAGCACCTCATTTTTTTCTTCTCTGAAAAGGTTTGACATTAAGCTCTTTTCTTTCTTTGAAGGAAGGGGCACTACTTTTTGGATGACTCAGCTTCTACTAAAAGTTTCACAGAGTCTACTGTGAAAGAACTAGGGGACAGAGGTAAGACAAAGAACTTTCACAGGTGTAGACTAAAGCGGGGAGGGGAATGAAGAAATTTCACAGGGGTAGACTAAAGGCTATGGGCTAAAGTGTGTGTGTGCACGTGTGTGTGTGAAGGGCAGAGAGAGAGAAGTGTCTTAGGGGCCCAAACAGAGGAGGATGGGACTGTGTTTTCCTGCAGCCAAATTATGGTTAGATGGAGTGTTTAGACCAACAGGAACAAAATTTCTCTGAAAGATTCCTGATCTTTCATCATGGCACAGAGGGAGACGACCCATAGTGGGGAGTGGTATTTGAGCACCCAAGACCTGTGAGGAAGCTTGAATCATTGACCAGAGAGCACCAGGCTTCACAGAGCCAGTTCTTCCCATCCCCTATTTGTTTCTATCATCAGTGTTTAGTGAAGGTTTTGTCTGTCAGCAGAATTGCTGGTTGTCCTGCAGGAGTGTTACCTCATCAGTTGGAACATCTGGCTTATTACTCTGATGGCCCTATTTCCAGTTTTCATAAATTTAATGTGTATGACCATAAACAACATGTAGCATTGCTATTTGTGTTCTTACAATTAACTCCAGTTGTACCACACTGACTGTGCCCTTTTGCAACGGATATTTTTCATTTAATGTTATGTTTTTGAGACTTAACCATCTTTTTTTTACCCTAGAATAATTTTATTTTTAAATGTCATGTAGGACATACAGAAAGTGTATGAATGGTTGAGAAAAGGGAACACGTGTAACTACTACCCAGTTATAGCCCATCACTGTCACCCGGAAGCCCTGTTATTGTCTGAATGCTTGTGTAGCCCCTGTATGCATGTGTTGAACCAGACTCTTTTTTAAAAATTATACATAAGCCTTAGAAAAGTGAAATGGTCTCTTGAACACCTGGTGACATGTCGGGGGTTACTTCTATACTTAGGAGGCTGACTTGAGGTAGCACATGACCCCCTGCTGAGACACTGGCAAATGACATGTTAATAGGATGACAGAACTCCCTTTCAAGCTCTTTACTGTGCCCTCTAAAGCGCTGCCCGCCCCACTGACTCCCTCAGCTCTGTGCTGTGGCTATGCTGAACTTTCTTTTGACCTCTGTGCTCTTACCTTTCTCAGATCTTTTTCACTTGTTATTTTCTCTGCCTTGAACATCCTTTCTCCTATTTGCACAGCTTGGTCCTTGTCATCTTTCTGTTGTTAAAGGCCAGTTCTTTGGAAAAGTCTTCTTTGGTTTTCTCCATTCCCCTTATTCTCTGTATTCTTGATCTCAGCCCTAGTTTGTTTCCATCACAACACATTGTTATTTGTGATTATTTTCTTAATTTGCTTTTATTCTGTATTTCCTATTTGAATATCAGCTTCTCGGGGGTGGGATTGTTTATGTCGTTCTCATAGTTTTACCTCCAGCACTCATCATGGAGCCTGATATATATCAAGCACTAAAAAAGTAATTGGACTTTCCTGGTGGTTCACTGGTAAAGAATCTGCCTGCCAATGCAGGAGATGTGGGTTCGATCTCTGGGTTGGGAAGATCCCCTGGAGAAGGAAACAGCAACCCACTCCAGTGTTCTTGCCTGGAGAATTCCATGGACAGAGAAGCCTGGTGGGCTACAGTCCATGAAGTCACAAAAGTCAGACACAACTTAGTAACTAAACAGCAACAAAAAAGTAATTATTGATGAGAAATTTCGACAAATATATGTTGAGTGCCTACTGTGTGTCCAACCGCAGGAAATGTATCACCTCACCTAATCCTCAGCCTCCTCCAAGGTAGGTCAAGATTATCCCCATTTTAAAGATAAAGAGACAGGTACAAAAAATTTAACTTGCTCTAGGGCACATATTTTGGTTAGTGGCAAAGATAGTATTTGAAACTAGTTTTGATTTTGTTCTGAACTCTCTGCAAAATTGATTCTGTTAATACTTTACCGGAGCAATGTTCTGAATCACTCAACTGATGAAAGATGTGGAGGGGATCAAAACTAGGAGAACAAGGTTATAGACCTAGTTAACTGCTCTTATTGGCCTGAGTAAGGGAGCACATACACAGAGGTCAGGCCAAGAAGTATAAAGTAACAGATTTTAGGTTAGAAACGATATGCTAAAGGATTTTAATAGTTCTAGGTTAAAAAATATTAGTATTAATAATAAGTCCAGATTTTTTATAGTCACTGGCATAATAATTTCTTGCTAGTTTGACTGAAAAAAAAAAGATTCAGGAAAGAAAGGTCCTGTATTTGGAGAAAAAGGACTGGCCATAGAAATCCTTCAATGCTTCTTTGGGTTGAAGTGATTTCATGGTTTAGTTGTTTTGACTTGGGCTTTGGTTATATTGCTTCTGGAGTCATTATTTGTTTATGTTTCAGTAAACTATTAAGGAGTGATTGCTGTGTTCTTCAGACTTGTTTTTAATAGGATGCAACAAATTAAAAAAAGCAACAGCTTGTTATCAGATACACTGCATGCCATTTACTGTTTGAAAATGTCATTAGCAATTGAAGTTTCATGGAGCATGGAATCTTATCATTAACCATTTTAAGACTAAGATACTTGAGTTCTGAGAAATGAATTGGTAGTTATATTGCTTCAGAAGGCTTATTTGTAGACTCATATTCTTAATTTATATGCCAAAGGGATGAGTTTATAGAGATGATTATAAATTCCCTGAACATATTTCCTATTCAGTTCTTTTGTATACATGAGTAGTCAGTTTCAACATATTAACTTTTGAGTTGATGAGTAGGGAATATTTGTGAGGCTTCCCTCAATATTAAACTGAAAGTAAGACTATTTGTACCTGTGGTGATTTAAAAATTAAATCAATCATATTCCTTCCAGGGGGTTACATATTCATTTGTAATTTGGACATGTTTATTGAATTCCTATTGAAATGAGGTGCAAAGAAATTCTGAGTGGGAAGTTACACTGACTGAAATAGAGGTGGGATTTTCAAGAGTGATCATTCTAAAAGTCCAAGGAATATGTCTGTGGCTCTTCTTTTTGATTTTCTTGATAAACATTGTTAATAACCTTGGCTTAATCTTTAAAAATAATTAGCTTCCAGAAAGATTCCTCCTGGTGATCTAATGCTTATTTCATTAACTAGAAACTCGCCACCACTTCCTAGTCCAATATGGCAGAATTCACTAGGCAATTTAATACAATTACCTTGGCCGTCCAGTATGTGGCATTACCTGCCTTGACTTCTCCCTCGAGTCTATCTTCCCCCATGTGAACCTGAATAGCAGATCAGGCATTTGTTATACTTTTGTTGTATCCATTCTAACTTGTCTACAGATTTTGAGCTCATCAGAGATCCTACTAAGCATAGCCCCTTGACAACTAAACTGCCTTTGATACCCAGATAGCTTCTCCTCTGACTCTTGGGGATTAGATCACGCAGTTTCAGGTAGTATTCAGAGGGATGACTAATTCTACAGAACCAATCAAGATTCCTCTAGACCCGAGAGGCAGAGAAATGACTGAGTGCTGATATGCTGCAGAAGTAATTATGGTTAATATCCTGTGAAAATTACAGCCGGTTTCATACCAAGCATAAAATTAAATAGGAACATTTAAAACTTTAAAACCTCATCCATGACTTCAAAACTTTTAAGTGTGATTCAAGCAAACAGTTAATTGTGAATTTACTTGTTCTTTGGCTGAATAAATAAAACAAATTGAGCTTCTTTGGACTTCATACTGAATATCACGGGGATGACCCACATCACTAAAAAGCTTGTTTCCACTGAGATAGAATTCTGGCCAAAGATTGATTCATATGTTACTCTTTCACTAGTTATTACTTGAACTGTCTTTTCTTCTCTCTGATATTTTGCTCATTTGAATAATTTATCAACAAATTTGAGGTACATCAAGGACTTTTATGCTTATCATAGGATATTTCCTTCCTCTTGTATATTAGCTCTATTAACACCTGATATTACTTGAGAGACTCATCAGTTCAGTTCAGTTCAGTTCAGTTGCTCAGTCATGTCCAACTCTTTGCGATCCCATGAATTGCAGCACGCCAGGCCTCCCTGTCCATCACCAACTCCCGGAGTTCACTCAAACTCACATCCATCGAGTCAGTGATGCCATCCAGCCATCTCATCCTCTGTCATCCCCTTCTTCTCCTGCCCCCAACCACTCCCAGCATCAGAGTCTTTTCCAATGAGTCAGCTCTTTGCATAAGGTGGCCAAAGTACTGGAGTTTCAGCTTTAGTATCATTCCTTCCAAAGCACACCCGGGGCTGATCTCCTTTAGAATGGACTGGTTGGCTCTCCTTGCAGTCCAAGGGACTCTCAAGAGTCTTCTCCAACACCACAGTTCAAAAGCATCAATTCTTTGGCGCTCTGCTTTCTTCACAGTCCAACTCTCACATCCATACATGACTACTGGAAAAACTATAGCCTTGACTAGATGGACCTTTGTTGGCAAAGTAATGTCTCTATTTTTCAATATGCTATCTAGGTTGGTCATAACTTTTCTAGCAAGGAGTAAGCATCTTTTAATTTCATGGCTGCAGTCACCATTGGCAGTGATTTTGGAGCCCCCCAAAATAAAGTCTGACACTGTTTCCCCATCTATTTCCCATGAAGTGATGGAACCAGATGCCATGATCTTCGTTTTCTGAATGTTGAGTTTTAAGCCAACTTTTTCACTCTCCTCTTTTACCTTCATCAAGAGGGTTTTTAGTTCCTCTTCACTTTCTGCCATAAGGGTGGTATCGTCTGCATATCCGAGGTTATTGATATTTCTCCTGGCAATCTTGATTCCAGCTTGTGCTTCTTCCAGGCCAGCGTTTCTCATGATGTACTCTGCATATAAGTTAAATAAGCAGGGTGACAATATACAGCCTTGATGAACTTCTTTTCCTATTTGGAACCAGTCTGTTGTTCCATGTCCAGTTCTAACTGTTGCTTCCTGACCTGCATATAGTTTTCTCAAGAGGTAGGTCAGGTGGTCTGGTATTCCCATCTCTTTCACAATTTTCCACAGTTTATTGTGATCCACACAATCAGAGGCTTTGGCATAGTCAATAAAGCAGAAATAGATGTTTTTCTGGAACTCTCTTGCTTTTTTCCATGATCCAGCGGATGTTGGCAATTTGATCTCTGGTTCCTCTGCCTTTTCTAAAACTAGCTTGAACATCTGTCATTAAAGAGCATTTGTTAGAAATAAGAGTGTTTAGAGTTGAAATTATAATAATTTCCTTTCATTATAATAACATAGAATGGCTCTCTTACAGATCATATAGGTCCAGGGTATGTATGAATGATTTTCCGCTGCTGTATGAGGTAGAGTTGCCCATAAAAGAAGCAGTTGAATCACAAATTAACACCATCAATTCAAAATGTTTTCTCTGGGTTTTATGACTAGTCATGGTACAACAGAGGCTCACAGAGAATATTGGAGATATTAAAGCAAATGGAAGTTGGCAGGAATCAGTGGCTTCTAGAAAATTTCCCTTTACTAGACCTACTGAAAAGCCCTGCTGTAAGCATAGATCTAATTTTGAATATCCAAATTCTTCATGTTATTTTGATAATAAGGATTTCATAATCTCTAGACTACAGCTATGAAATTAAGAGATGCTTACTCCTTGGAAGAAAAGCTATGACCAACCTAGACAGCATATTCAAAAGCAGAGACATTACTTTGCCAACAAAGGTCCGTCTAGTCAAGGCTATGGTTTTTCTAGTAGTCATGTATGGATGTGAGAGTTGGACTGTGAAGAAAGCTGAGAGCAGAAGAATTGATGCTTTTGAACTGTGGTGTTGGAGAAGACTCTTGAGAGTCCCTTGGACTGCAAGGAGATCCAACCAGTCCATTCTGAAGGAGATCAGATTTCTTTGGAGGGAATGATGCTGAAGCTGAAATTCCAGCACTTTGGCCACCTCATGTGAAGAGTTGACTCATTGGAAAAGACTCTGATGCTGCGAGGGATTAGGGGCAGGAGGAGAGGGGACGAGAGAGGATGAGATGGCTGGATAGCATCACTGACTTGATGGACGTGAGTCTGAGTAAACTGCGGGAGTTGGTGATGGACAGGGAGGCCTGGCGTGCTGTGGTTCATGGGGTCACAAAGAGTCGGACACGACTGAGTGACTGAACTGAACTGAGCATCTTTGCAGATATTTATGTGAAAGTTGGTGAAATATTGGACATAGAATAAAATAGTACCAACCCAAGCAGACCCTGTTGTCTTAAGAAAACATTGTCTACATTATAGGATTTTCCTTTTGAAGATATGAAGCAAAAGTGAGCTTCATAGATTAATTATTGAGGTGTGTGGTGGGAGGCAACTTGTTGGTATACTCCATTTTCTGTATTTCTCATTGGTGATATGGGATATCAGGGCTGTTTTTAGTCTGGGACTCAGGGAGTGGGCAACCATCCACTGTGTTTTTGTTTCATTTGTATTTTACTTGTTGGGTGATCAAATGTTTCAATTTTCTTACTTATCCTTAAAAAGATCCTTTGTTCCTATATAAAAGTGGACTTTTATTAGGCTTACTTCATTATTATAGGGGATTTCATTGCAATGGGCACCGACAAATCATGATTCATGGGGTCGCAAAGAGTCAGACATGACTGAGCTACTGAACTGAACTGAACTGATGCTCCTAATTGATCTAAATGAGCAAATGGCTTTCTTGCCTCCCCGTTGTTCATGCCAAAGCATCGTCTCAATGAATTACATTTTTACTTTCCAAATTGGATTTTGTTAATGCGAGTGATGCTAAATGGTAGTGATACTTTCCTTTATTTGTGCTAAGAATTGATCTAACTGAATGCTTATTCTCTAATTATTTTAGTCATTGACTTTCGGCTACTATAATTCCACCCCTGACTCATTGATTGTTGTGATGCTAGTTTGGCCATTCTCATAATAGGTATTCTGACTTTTGCTTTAAAAATTGTAGATAATTAATGTTTTAAATGACCCACATACTGAGAAATTCATGCTTCAGCAAATCTCTTGACTCTAAGATATCTTGTTGAGTGATAATATCATTGCGATATCATTTAATGTACCATAGAACAAGCTTTGCACTTAGAATTCCATTGTGGCAAGACAATGCTGTAGAAATGTATAACATTTTCTATTCTGGGGAAAGTCTGGAATTTTCTACGCCTATCCCTCTTACATGGTGGTAAAGCCTTATACATCTAATAGTGTCAGATTCTTTTTCCTTCTTTTTCAGTTAGATTCTTTCATTTGTAATAAGTGAGAGAAATAATTAATATATGTAAACATATCAAAAGGAACAGTAGGGAAAAGTGGCTTATGATGGGAGATGTATTCCAAAATGGTTAAGGAAATGACTTGGAGTCATTCAGACTTGAGTGCTAGACCAGGGCCACAACCTGGATAAATTACTTCTCCAACATTCCATTTCCTCATCTCTTAAATGGGAACAATAATACCTACTTGCTGTGGGGTTGTACTAAGGATTAGATTAAAGTATATACCTAAAGCGAAAGTGAAGTCGCTCAGTCGTGTCCAACTCTTCGTGACCCCATGAGCCTACCAGGCTCCTCCATCCATGGGATTCTCCAGGCAAGAATACTGAAATGGGCTGCCATTTCCTTCTCCAGAGGATCTTCCTGACCCAGGGATCAAACCCGGGTATCCCGCATTGCAGGCAGACACTTTAACCTCTGAGCCACCAGGGAAGCCTAAAACACTTAGCATTTTATCTGGAGCAGAGTGAATATTTAACAAATGTATTATTGTTGTTGATACGCTTTCAGACAGATGTTGAGTTTAAAAAAAAATTATTTTACTGAAGTATAGTTGATTTACAATGTTGTATTGATTTGTTAGTCAGCAGAGTGATTCAGTTGTACGTATATGACAGGATAAGATGGCTGGATGGCATCACTGACTCAATGGATATGAGTTTGAGCAAACTCCAGGATGGGAGATGGTGAAGGACAGCATCGCTTGGTGTGCTGCAGTCCATAGGGTTGCAAAGAGTTGGACATGACTTAGCAACTGAACAACAGCATTTATATTTTCATCTTCTTCTCCATTATGATTTATTACAGGATACTGAATATAGTTCTCTGTGCTATAAAACAGGACCTTGCTGTTTATCCATTCTATACTTTAATGGATAGTTTATACATAGAAAGCTTCTAGTAATCACAAACTCCTAACCTATCCCTCCCCTTTTGCCCCCTCCTCCTTGGCAAAGTCTATTCTATGTCTGTGAGTCTGCATCTGTTTCATAGAAAAGTTCATTTGTGTCCTATTTTAGATTCCACATGTAAATGGTATCATATGGTATTTTAGACATTGAGTTTTATAAGCTGGTGGAGAGGTTCTTGTATATGATTGCAGTGAGCTATAAGTACCTGATTTGTCTTCTCATATCTTCCCATTTAAATAATCTTGAAGAATATGGAAAACTATAATATTCAGCAACAATCTTCCCTGGTTGAGAAGGACTTTCCACCATCAACAAAATATGTAATTTTCTGGAAGAAATTACCTAAATTGATTTAATGTAAGTAGAAAATCTAAATAGTTCATCACCTCCCAAATGACTCTTAATGCAAATAGTTAGAAAAAGTGAGTTTTTTTCAAGTTTTAGAAAAAGATAAATCCCATTTTATAGAACCTGTTGCAGAGCATAAAAACATAATGCTAAAATTTTATCAATTAATTTAAAATAGTAGCATGCTGCTGCTAAGTCACATCAGTTGTGTCGGACTCTGTGCGACCCCATAGACAGCAGCCCACCAGGCTCCCCCGTCCCTGGGATTCTCCAGGCAAGAACACTGGAGTAGGTTGCCATTTCCTTCTCCAGTGCATGAAAGTGAAAAGTGAAAGTGAAGTCGCTCAGTTTTGTCTGACTCTTAGCGACCCCATGGACTGCAGCCTACCAGGCTCCTCCGTCCATAGGATTTTCATAATACTGATATAAAACTTGATAAAATTTTTGAACGCTTTAACAGAGTTTTGGATACAAAGATGATCATCATGATGGAATGTCATTGAAATGCTTTATTAAAAACATTTACTATCATGAGAAAATGTATAATATTAAGTGAAATGAAAAGACATATTACATTTAGGATCCATTTTGTTAGCAAAGTATATAAAGGAAAATAATTAATATATATATTAACAGTAGTAAAATCTGGGTATTACAATTGTGGATGACTTTTGTTTTTGCCCTTGTGCTTTTGTCTGTTTTCCAAATTCTCTACAATGAGAGAAGTATATATTATTTCTATACTTGGAAAAGGAACATTACTGTAAAAGAATACTGACTACATCAAAATATAATCATGAAGGATATAATAAAATTGATAATATATATTTTTAAAATATAAATTTATTTATTTTAATTGGAGGTTACTTACTTTACAATATTGTATTGGTTTTGCCATACATCAACATGAATCCTCCACAGGTATACATGTGTTCCCCATCCTGAACCCCTCTCCCTCCTCCCTCCCCATACCATCCCTCTGGATCGTCCCAGTACACCAGCCCCAAGCATCCAGTATTGTGGATCGAACCTGGCGATTTGTTTCATATATGATATTATACATGTTTCAATGCCATTCTCCCAAATCATCCCACCCTCTTCTTCTCCCACAGAGTCCAAAAGACTGTTCTATACATCAGTGTCTCTTTTGCTGTCTCACACACAGGGTTATTGTTACCATCTTTCTAAATTCCATATATATGTGTTAGTATACTGTATTGGTGTTTTTCTTTCTGGCTTACTTCACTCTGTATAATCTGCTCCAGTTTCATCCACCTCATTAAAACTGATTCAAATGTATTCTTTTTAATGGCTGAGTAATACTCCATTGTGTATATATACCACAGCTTTCTTATCCATTCATCTACTGATGGACATCTAGGTTGCTTCTATGTCCTGGCTATTATAAACAGTGCTGCGATGAACATTGGGGTACATGTGTCTCTTTCAATTCTGGTTTCCTCAGTGTGTATGCCCAGCAGTGGGATTGCTGGGTCATAAGGCAGTTCTCTTTCCAGTTTTTTAAGGAATCTCCATACTGTTCTCCATAGTGGCTGTACTAGTTTGCATTCCCACCAACAGTGTAAGAGGGTTCCCTTTTCTCCACATCCTCTCCAGCATTTATTGCTTGTAGACTTTTGGATGGCAGCCATTCTGACTGGTGTGAAATGGTACCTCATTGTGGTTTTGATTTGCATTTCTCTGATATTGAGTGATGTTGAGCATCTTTTCATGTGTTTGTTAGCCATCCGTATGTCTTCTTTGGAGAAATGTCTATCTAGTCCTTTGGCCCATTTATTGATTGGGTCGTTTATTTTTCTGGAATTGAGCTGCAGGATTTGCTTGTATATTTGTGAAAGAAGCTTTGTTAGACACTTTCACATGACTAAATTTGCCTTTGGAAAGCTTGGGAGGTTTCTATTTTTAAATTTTTATTTAAATTAATTTATTTTTTAGTTGGAGGATAATTGCTTTGCAATATTGTGTTGGTTACCGCTATATATCAGTTCAGTTCAGTCACTCAGTCACATCTGACTCTTTGCGACCCCATGGACTGCAGCACGCCAGACTTCCCTGTCCATCACCAACTCCTGGATCTTACTCAAACTCATGTCCATCGAGTTAGTGATGCCATCCAACCATCTTATCTTCTGTCATCCACTTCTCCTCCTGCCTTCAATCTTTCCCAGCATCAGGGTCTTTTCCAGTGAGTCAGATCTTCACATCAGGTGGCCAAAGTATTGGAGTTTTATCAGTCCTTCCAGTGAATATTCAGGACTGATTTCCTTTAGGATGGACTGGTTTGAGCTCCTTGCAGTCCAAGGGACTCTCCAGAGTCTTCTCCAACACCACAGTTCAAAAGCATCAATTCTTCAGTGCTTAGCTTTCTTTGTAGTCCAACTTTCACATCCATGCATGACTACCGGAAAAACCATAGCTTTGACTATACAGAACTTTGTTGGCAAAGTAATGTCTCTGCTTTTGAATATGCTGTCTAGGTTGGTCATAGCTTTTCTTCAAAGAAACAAGTGTCTTTTAATTTCATGACTGCAGTCACCATCCACAGTAATTTTGGAGCCCAAGAAAATAAAGCCTGACACTGTTTCCATTGTTTCCCCATCTATTTGCCATGAAGTAATGGGATTGGATGACATGATCTTAGTTTCCTGAATGTTGAGTTTAAAGTCAACATTTTCCCTCTTCTCTTTCACTTTCATCAAGAGGCTCTTTATCAATTGGATCATCCACAGTTTTTGGTAGATAAAATTCATCTGCTTAAATTTTTTTTTTAAAAATTTTAAAGGATAAAATAGAGAATGAAGAAACATTAAAAGAGAAACCTGGGTTTAATTTTTCTTCATTTTCTGTTTTGTCCTTTAAAAATTAAAAAAAATGTTTTTAGTCAGATGAATTTTATCTGCCAGAAGCTGTGGATGATCCTAATTTGGAATATAGCGGTGGTCTCTGGGGGCTGTTTAATGGTTGAGGGGCATTCTCTTTTAATTTTTTTCATGCTTCCCATAGTGTAACAAAAATAGGAGAAGGCTGGTTTACCAAAAACACAAAAACAAATAACTTTTATCAAAAATTTAACACAATATGATAAAGCAATTATCCTTCAATTAAATATAAATAAATTTATTAAAAATTTCTTTACACATAAATTCAGTGAACTAATTAGAAAATACTGTTAGACACATTAAAATAATTTAATACAGCAAACACAAAATTTTATATAGTAACTTGGGTCTTATGTTTACAAACTAACAAATTGAATTTAAAGCCGTAAAAGTATCTCCCTGCACAATAATAGCTGCTCAAAAATTACATGAAAAAAATTAATTTCTTCAAAAACTGTTATACTCCATGTTCTTCTCCAAAGAGATTTTATCTGGAAGAATCCTAGAGTATTGATTTTCCCTCTTGTTCTTTGTCTTAACATAATATTCTGTTTACTAAGTAAGATCGCTGTAACTTTATGAATTTTTAAAACCTTTTAAAATCCATTTACATTACTTGAATTTCAAAGTTGTTTAGTACTATAAGGATTATTTAAAGGTTCCATTAGGAATTTTGGGATAACATTGATCACATGTATACATTAAATATTAGTAATAGACATTAATCTTAGATATTCCATTGCTGAAAGAAAACATTATTTATAAATAATAACAAACATTTAACAAATATAATAATAATGTATTAATAAAATATTCAGTTCTGAAAGTTGTAAAGGGGAAAAAACACTTGAGATTTTAATACCCAAAGATAAATTCTTAATATTTTGATGCGCATACTTCCAGTATTATTCTTGTGTGTTACTTATATATTTTAACATAGTGATTATACTATTTGTATAGCACTTTCTATATTGCTTTAGATCTTGATTTAAAAAAAATTAACAATACAAGTATTTCCAATGTTCTAAATGTTCTTCTACTAGATGATTTTAATACTTTAATATTATTATTAATTAATGATGACTATATCATAATTTACATGGGCTTCCCAGACAGTAAAGAATCTGCCTGCAGTGTAGGATTCTCTGGTTCAATCCCTGAATCTGGAAAATCCCCTGGAGCAGGGAATGGCTACCCACTCCAGTATTCTTGCCTGGAGAATTCCATGGACAGAGGAGCCTGGTGGGCTACAGTTTATGGGGTTGCAAAGAGTTGGACATAACTGAGTGACTAACATTTTCACTCTTCACATCATAGTTTATATACAGTGAAAATTTAGATTTTAAAAATAGCTTGCAGGTATTATAAATAATGTGGTGATAGAGTTTTTCTATTTCACATTAGGGGAACACAAAATCCCCTAAAGACATACATATTCCAAAAAAATCCATCAATTTATCATCAGAAAAATATGATTTTATTTTATCTAAAAACTTAAGTGTGAAATAAAAAAACTTGACTTTTGCTATTTATTTTTATATACTTACAGACTGTGAAGGAAGGGAGTTGAGGGAAATAAAAGAGACTTCTAAGGTAAAGCAGAGAAATTGCAAAAAGACCAGTTGGATAGGATGATGTGGTAGGCACATTCCTAAGATGGTTCCCAGGGATCCCACCTATTGGTACTCATGTCCTGGTGCAATTTTCTCCTTGAGGGTCGGCTGGGCTTCATGAGTTAGTTCTAGGTGGGACTTCTGAGATTGAGTTAAAAATACTGTGACTTCCCTGTTGCTAACAGATCCTCTCTGTTGTCTTCTGTCATGCTTTGGTGAACAGCTGCTGAGTGGGAGAGGCACATGTGGCCAGGAGATGAGAGAAACTTCTGGCTCACAGGCAGCAAGGAATTGAGGTCTTTAGTCCAACAGCATGTGAGAAACTGAATGCTCCAGCAACCATGGAGTGAGCTTGGGAAGTCAGTCCTTCCCGATTTGAACCTGTGGATCCTGGGCCAACTGCTTGACTCAGAGACCGTGAAGCAGAGAGTCAGATAAGCTGTGCCCAGACTCATGACCTATGGAGACTGTGAGCTGAAAATGTGAACTGTTTCCACCTGCTAAGTTTTGGAGTAAATTGTCTTACATTTGACTGGAAAGAAGGGGCAAGAATGAGTTCAAACATCACGGAAAAGAGGCTTGTATTTGATTTAATAGGAAACAGCAACTTTTGCTTTTTAGGTATCTTTTGCTGAATGGATGATACTGACTGTATTTAAACACTTTAAATCTATTTAAGTACCAAAGAAAAGTTAGGAATATGGAAAAGTTCAAGGAAAAAATAAAAATCATGCATAATTTTACCACAAATACATAATTAAAATTATGTTGATGCACATTTTTCAGTCCTTTCTCTACAAAATTAAATTATTCTCTAATAGTATTTTATAATCTGGCTCCTAACCTAAACATGTACTATATTTTCCATTTCATATTCTTCTACCCATCTTTTAAATGACTGTACAGTTGCCCATTGTTTAATATATTGCAATTTATTTAACCAAACCTCTATTAGTTGACATTAATACTATATTTTAATATGTGAAATTTGAACGGTCCCAGAAAATCAAGGTTACCAGGATGGCACTTGTATTTTGTTTCATGCTTTGCTCTATCTCATAGACATAAGTGGTAAAATTTCCAAGCTAAAGGAGGATATAACTTTTAATAGCCAGCTTTCCCGGGCAAAGAGCACATTACTCTCCAGAAAATCTCATCAAGGGCATTTCTGTCTAGTGTTAAATGAAAGGGCTTAGATATAATCAAGTAACTCACTAGTGGAAATGAGTATTGGGAAGTAGTAAAGCATGAATCATCTATGACCTCCTTATTTAAACGAAGTTTTGGACTCCAGGGTAAAAGGAAATCATCTTCTGAAATGAAGCTGAAACAAAGAAATAGAGAAATGTTGTAATAAAACACCTGCCTCTGTTGGCCTTAGTTGAGCTTGAAGGATCACACAGTGGCCTTATGTCAGTGGGACAGAGACCCCATTGTGAGCACCACAACCACCAGGGACACGTGTTGTGACATGATGTTCACATTTGACAGAGAAGTAATACCCATAGTGACAGACTTTTTCCTGGGCTCCAAAGTCACTGCAGATGGTGACTGCAGCCTTGAAATTAAAAGACGCTTGCTCCTTGGAAGAAAAGCTATGACCAACCTAGACAGCATATTCAAAAGCAGAGACATTACTTTTCCAACAAAGGTCTATCTAGTAAAAGCTATTGTTTTTCCAGTAGTCATGTATGGATGTGAGAGTTGGACCATAAGGAAGTCTGAGCACCAAAGAGTTGATGCTTTTGAACTGTGGTGTTGGAGAAGACTCTTGAGAGTCCCTTGAACTGTAAAGAGATCCAACAAGTCAATCCAAAAGGTAATCAATCCTGAATATTCATTGGAAGAGTTGATGCTGAGCTTGAAGCTCAAATACTTTGGCCACCTGATGGGAACAGCTGACTCATTGGAAAAGACCTTGATGCTGGGAAAGATTGAAGGCAGGAGGAGAAGTGGATGACAGAGGATGAGATGGTTGGGTGGCATCATCAACTCAATGGACATGAGTTTGAGTAAGCTCTGGGAGTTGGTGAAGGACAGGGAAGCCTGGAGAGCTGCAGTCCATGGGGTCACAAAGAGTGGGACACAACCAAGTGACTGAACAACAACAACAAATTCTTGTAGATGAGATGTTGGAGTTTGAAGAATCTTAAGGCAGTTTTCTCAGATGTAATAGTCTGGACCCTAGGCAAGGAATTCTGCTCTTGCTCTGAAAGCTGTGAAATGAGCTTTATTTAATTGGTGCTTTACATATATTGATGATAAAACTTTGAGTTTCTTCACCCAAAAATGTACTCTATGAAGTGAAAAGCTTTTTGGCTTGCTGTATATGTATTTGTATATATGCTATGAATAAATCTCAGTTGTTCAGTCATGTCCAACTTTATGCAGCCCTGTGGGTTGTAGCCGACCAGATTCCTCTGTCCATGGGATTTCCCAGGTAAGAATATTGAAGTGGATTGTTATTTCCTTCTCCAGGGGATCTTCCTGACCCAGGGATCAAGCCTGCAACTCTATATCTGTGTATCTGCGGGAGAATTCTTGGGGCTTTGAAGGAGTGTCCAACTTGTGATTGCATTAGAATTTCCAAAATGCTACACATAAAGTAAAACTGACCTTGCATTTCTAACAGGGCACAGGGATTAGATACGAGTGCTTCAAAAAGGATTTTTCAAGATGAAAAGCAAAGTGCAAATATTTGAAGGTGGTAGAAAGGAATATCAGAAAAGAATTGCAAATGAACATTCTTCTTAATTAACCTAGAAAAATAACTAGCTTTTTAGAAAAAAAAAGAAGAAACCAGGTGGGTGGATGAATAAAAGAAAGCAGTAAAGTTCTTACATAGCTCATTTTTGATATGTCCAATTGCTCCAGTACTGGTGCCTGGAGAATCCCATGGCCTGAGGAGCATGGCAGGCTACAGTCCATAGGGTCACAGTCGGACACAACTGGAACAACTGAGCATGCACGCCTTGCTCTAGGGAAGAAAGGGTTTTCTTGAATTGAGCAAGCCCAGCAGGCCTTGGGAACTCGCTCTCATGTAAATCCTACAATTTTGATGATCCAAAGAGGTCTTGGAGTCTCAGCCTGTGTACTTAGTGGGGCTGTAACCAAACCACATCGTATCCCTTTTATTTATTTGTTTTTGCCCACATGGCATATAGGATATTTGTTCCCTGACCAGGGATCAGACCTGTGCCACCTGCATTGGGAGTGTGAAGTCTTAACCACTGGACTGCCAGGGGAGTCCCTACGTGCCTTTCTCATTTTTTCTGTTCCCTCTGCTAGCTTATTTTTCTTCAAATATCCATTTATTAACTTAAAAAGTTATTGAACAATTATTAAATTGTTATTGTAAGGCCTGTGTTTTACCACACGTAGGGTACACAAAGATGTGATTCCTGCCCTCAGGGAGCCTAAAAACTGAGACCTAGTCCTAACTCTTGCACTAATCCTTCGCTCTGCGCAGGAGAGTAGGGACTCATTGTTCTAGATTTTGTCTCATAGTTCTAAAGTTTGCTTTCTTTTTCACCAGATGTTCTATTAACTGCTGTTTTTAATTCTGTTATTAGTAACATTTCTTGCCACCTGATTTAAGTTTACTTTTCTGCCTCCTCCCTGGTGGCTCATATTGTAAAGCATCTGCCCGCAATGCGGGAGACCTGGGTTTGATCCCTGAGTCGGGAAGATCGCTTGGAGAAGGAAATGACAACCCACTCCAGTACTCTTGCTTGGAAAATTCCATGGATGGAGGAGCCTGGTAGGCTACAGTCCATGGGGTCGCAAAGAGTCAGACATGACTAAGTGATTTCACTTTCACTTTCACATTGTACCTCCTCAGTACTCATTTCCCTGAACTTTTTTTCTTATCTTTATCTATATGGTAAATGTGGAAAAAAATACTTATTTAAGTAATGTTTTTATTAGATAGGAGCTTAATCCTGACAGTATTAATTTCAGACTTATGTCTTAGTATATTTACAAGTTTCCTGAGGACACAGTAATTGAAAAATCTTCATTTAAAATCCAGTCTATGTTCGATACAGGATACAGGATGCTTGGGGCTGGTGCATGGGGATGATCCAGAGAGATGATATGGGGTGGGAGGTGGGAGGGGAGTTCAGGATTGGAAACTCATGTACACCCATGGCTGATTCATGTCAATGTATAGCAAAACCAATTCAGTATTGTAAAGCAAAATAGAGTAAAAACAAACAAATGAACAAACAAAAAAATCTAATTTAAAGTTTAAAAATAAGAGGTACAAATATAAATGATATGCCTAGTTTCTATAAAGAGAACTGTGGGTTCTTAAGTGTTTGAGACTAAAAAGTACTTGCATTAAATCCCAGACTAGTAAAGTATATAAATTATAAAGTTACTATAAAAAAAGTTTGAGAGGGAGGCTCATTTTAAATATAATTGTGATGATTAATGTTATGTGTCAACTTGACTGGGCCATAAGTAAGTAAGTGAAGTCACTCAGTCGTGTCCAACTCTTTGTGACCCTGTGGACTGTAGCCCACCAGGCTTCTCTGTCCATGGGATTTTCCAGGCAAGAATCCTAGAGTGGGTTGCCATTTCCTTCTCCAGGGGATCTTCCTGACCTAGGGATCGAACCCGGGTCTCCTGTATTGGGAGACTGGGCCATAGGGTATGCAAATATTTGGTCAAACATATTTTGGGCATTTCTGTGAGGGTGTTTTCGGATGAGATTAACATTTTAATGGGTGGGGTGAAGCAGATTGACCTCTATAATGTGAGTGGGCATCATCCAATCAGTTAAAGGCCTAAACAGAACAAAAAGGCCACCCCTCACCCAAGTTAGAGAGTTATTAGCAGACTGTCTTTGGACTTCATAGCTACCATCAGCTTTCCTGGGCCTGTGCCTGCTGGCCTTGGGACTAGAGATGTACCGTCATTTCTCCTGGGTCTCAAGCCTGCCAGTCTACACTGCAGATTTGGACTTACCAGCCGCTGTTTTCTTGTGAGCCAACTTTCATAATAAATATATACACATACATATATCCTATTGGTTATGTTTCTTTGGAGAATGCTGAGTAATACAATAATGTATGTAGCCTTTGCTAACAGTATGCTTATTTTAGTACTTTATACAGTGTAGATGCTCAAAAAGTAGTTGATTAATTGACTTATTAATCATTATGCTCATAGGCTTCACAGTCATATAAATAGTTTTGGACTCTGGTCCTGCTATTTACTAACTGTGTGAACTTGGTCTGTTCTCTTCCTCAGTTTCTCCATATTTAATATCAAAATAATATTAACTTCCATGTAAAGTTGTTGTGAGGATTAAATGAAATAGTAACAGAAAAGGAAAGCAGAAGCTTTGATGAAAGCTTAGACCATTTACTTTGCTAACAAAGGTCCGTCTAGTCAAAGCTATGGTTTTTCCAGTACTCATGTATGGATGTGAGAGTTGGACTACAAAGAAAGCTAAGCACTGAAGAATTGATGCTTTTGAACCATGTCTTGGAGAAAACTCTTGAGAGTCCCTTGGACTGCAAGGAGATCAAACCAGTCAGTCTTTAAGAAAATCAATCTTGAATATTCATTGGAAGGACTGAGGCTAAAGCTGAAACTCCAACACTTTGGCCAGCTGATGCGAAGAACTGACTCATTGAAAAAGACCCCGATGCTGGGAGAGGCTGAAGGCGGGAGGAGAAGTGGATGACAGAGGATGAGGTGGCTGGATGGTATCACTGACTAGATGGACATGAGTTTGAATAAGCTCTGGGAGTTGGTGATGGACAGGGAAGCCTGGCATGCTGCAGTCCATGGGGTCCCAAAGAGTTGGACCTGACTGAGCAAATGAACTGAACTGAGCTGGACCGTTTACATCCATTCTGGGCCTTCCTTGTGACCAACAGTCCTATTTGTTCATAGAACATGGGGCAGGGTGTGTTTAGTTTTGTGATGTTTTGTAGTTTTCTAGTTTTGTAGAAAAGACTGTGGCTTCCATGGCATTTCATAGTCTGCAGTGGATCCAGTTCAGCCTTCCCTCTCTGATGAAGCTAACAAATTCATGTTTGTCTTGATACCAGTCATAACTGGTCAATGCTCTGAAAGTACTAATTCTGAACTCATGTAGTATGAAAATTGATTTTTTTTTAATATAAAACTTTTTTTCTGCATTATTCCATCAATTGGGATTGAGGAAACACACACACACAATGACAAAATGCTTCTAAGAATTCAGGAACACTTTTAAGTGAATTTATATAAGAAACTCAGATACTGTTCGAGGTCCCCTGAAGATCAGATTAAATTAGGCTTGAGCTCTATTTCCAGGATCTGTAATAGGCAAAGTGCTACTCATGATTCCTTGAGTTTCCCCTCTTTAATGCCTCATGCTTCCTTTTACTCCCACTATTTTTTTTTTTTTTTGCTATTTCAGATAAGCCCAGGGCCAAATCCAGAAGCTCAGCCCCTTAACCATCTCCCACAAAAAAATAACCATACACAGAATTTTATGAATGTGGTAGGTTTCCAAAGATGTGAGCAATCCTATTGTTCACTATGAAGCCTATGCCGTGCTGACTCTGTCACCTCTCTTTTCTGCTCAAGGCTTTCAAAGCCCATGCTCCTGCCACGATCACTCGCACTGATCATGTGCACCCATGATGGTGGTGAGTAGAGTCCCGTCTCTGCCTCTGACAGCTCTTCCCATGTGAGAAGCTAGATCAGCCTACCTGGCTCCTCCAACCTGTCTTACATTCTGTTACTCATCAGTGAAATGTCTACATGTTTGTGTCAAATGGTAGCACGTATGGGTAGGTATATCCACAGGCAAGATTTTCTGTGCCTGTTTCATGTCTCCTTACAATAATTACAGTGGTCAACAGGCTCCAGAACCCAACAGATTGGGACTACTTCCACAAAAATCTCTCTACTATCCATATACTTTATGGAGATGTTATCCGTGGATTGATTTATTTATATTTTCTTTCTTGTCTGCTCTTGTTAACAAAAACTTAAAGCTCACCTCAGTTAAAAAAACTTGTGCATACTAAAACCTTTAGCTTCTAGCTCTCTTATGACATTATTGTGGGAACCTTATAGTCAATATTTTCTCCTCACCTACCTATCCTCACTCCAGTAGCATTTGCTAATGGTATTGAATTTCAAAAGAGAGACAGTTGCCCATTTTCTTCTGTCTGATTGTTCAAGAGCAAATGCTGACCATGATATTTTGAAAGTTAATACAGATTCTTCCAGAAAAGATGCCTTTACAGTAGAGAAAACTTGGAGATTTCAATCTTTTCTAACCAGTAAACTACTGTCTATTGAAATTTCTTAATTTTTGTGAAACAAGTAAGCATTATTTTTACTTTCTTGTTCATTATCACTGAATCCTCTTACAAAGTTGCCCTCCTCCCATGAGAAAACATGATATATCAACCAACATTTAGGCTCTGGACCAAAGCATACAGTGACTACTGATATGTGCTGAGTCAGCATCCTCAAGGAGTGAGTTGTGGGTTTAAAATTCTAAATTCAGAAAATACCTATTGAACATCCACTATGTACTACAAAGTGCCATACCTGGTACTGGGAATATAAAAAATGACTAGAAAGGTTCCTGGTTCTCAGGGGGTTTACAGTTTAGTCTCCATAGAAAAGACCAGCAAGTCAGAAAACAGCTATGATACATGGCAAAGAACGGTAACTTCCTGAGAGGCAATGAGAGCTGATGAGAGCTCAGAGAGGGAACAGTCCACCCCACTGGCACAAGAGATGATTTCATGGGTGAAATTTTAGTAGCACTTTAAATGGTGCCCAGCAATAGGTCATAGGCAGAGGGCAAGGCATGGAAGTGGAAAAGTGGAGCTTGGGTATGAGAGCAAGTAATTGTGTGAAGAAAAGTAGTAAGACTTCAGCCTTCAAAGGCAGATTGGGTCTGATCAAGAATGATCTTCATTATTGGGTTAGGGAAATTCAGTTGCTCCTGATTCTTTCCAAACCTTTGTAGTTCTGGTGGGTTCTATTTTTATAATAGCATGTGCCCTCATGTATCCTGGTTAAGCTGTCGACGTGCCTACCAATTGTATTAGTCTGTGAGTGATTCTATGTCCTGGTAAATCATTTATTTATCTTCCAGTCATAGACACCTTGCAGGATATTTGCCACAAAGAGGGAGCTTGAAAAATGTGGCATTAAATGAAGACCATTTCAAGTTATGTTTTGTTGTGTGAATATCATTCATTATCTGGAAACATACCACACGTGTGTGTATATGCGTGCATATACACAGTTTCATAAAGAAGCAGGTTTAAAAATTTTTTAAAAATCTTTTTTAAAAAACTTCTTTAAAAAGAAGAATTTTTCTTCTCAAGGTTATTGATTCTTAATTTTCTTATTGAATTCAGCAGGATCCATTTTGGTATGAGTTGTAGCTTTAGCAGACTGCAAAAGCTGTTGTCAGCTTAGTGATCACATTTCATGTTCTCAGTTTTGGGGGGCAACAGCCAGAGGTTTTTTCAGGTTAAAATAATGTTTATTTGGCAGTACAGTTTACCCAGACATTTAAAACGTATTTGATCTGTTAGTTTCTAGTCAGTTCCACATGCCAGTATTTATATTCAAAGTTTTGCCTAGATGTTGTTCTCAAGTTTATTTATTTGCTTGCTTGCCCCTATGCCTTTGTGTTTCAGCTTGATGGTGGTTACCTTGAGGACAACAGGTTTGGGTGGAAGCCACATCATAATGTAATCTTTGCATTAACACTGAGGTTTTGAGATAATTTAATGGTTAATTCTTACTGATTTCCAATCATATAACAAAGAATAATACAATATTAAAATATATCATCCTCAGTAAATTAACATGCACTTAGAAAATCTAATGGTTTTAGGTAAAATATAGCATATGAAACTTTCATTTAACATATAGCTTATGAAAATTTTAAAAAATTTCAGATTTTGGATAGAAATCTATCTTAAAATATTATGAAAAATATTCATTATTCTGAAACAGTGTCAGAAAAGAAGGCCCAAATTTCTCTAAAACAATTAGTTCTAGTTAGCTATCCAGTTGCTGATTTTGGTAAAGTTAACAAGAAAACATATTTACAATTTTACATGGCAATCATAGGTCAAGTAATTAGGACTGAAGAAATATTGTTGACATACAAATTAGGTTGACTATTATATTTTCAAAAACAGTGTTCTTTCACTAATTTAAATTAAAAAAATTAAAACATGCTTAAATCTTATTATAGTGTTCTAAAAATGTTTGGAAATACTTTTCTTAGTTTTTAGTACTGAAATCCATCTTAATGCCTTTAGCAATAGTGACTGTAACCAAATGAAATTGGTATTTTTTGGTTTTAATAGTTTATAATACTTAATTATATTTGAAGGTGTGATGAGTCAGCCCCATCTTTCCATTTGGGATTATTGTCTAAAATCACAGTCTTGCTCACTGGACATACTTTTTTTTGGTAAAACCATAAGGTAATGCACTCTTCAAAAAATATATGCTGACAGAAGGGAAGAATACTTTTCTGAAATTCAGCTTCACATATTGAACAAGTATCACCCACATCTGAATAAGTCACTCTGTAACTTGGTTGTGTAAAAAATATTCACAAATTTATCTGAAAGTTCTTAGATTTCCAAAAAATCCAAAAGCTTTAAAATGAGGTAGAATAAAGCAAGTAATATCCAAAGAACCTATTTAATTATACTAAACTCCCTGAGGCAAATAAGGTAATGAAACCAAAACTGATAGGGGATAAAATTCAGTAAAATTGACTTAATTCTTCTAAGAGCATACCCCAGGAACCTTTGACTTTAAAAAGCAGGATGAAAGAAGGCACCACTATAATAAGACTTTTTAAGCCATGGAAAGCAATTTCAAAATGAAGTCTGTAATTCCAATAATCCAAAGTACTTCTGAGAAGTTCAAATGATCCAAAATAGGATTTAAAAAGATTAAGTTGTAATAAAGAGACTGAGAATGAAAGAGAATGGAAAATCCTGCTAAGAACACCAGTAACCAAGCTTACTGGATCTTTAAGCACCTTTTTCTTAGAAAAGCCTGACTTGAAAATTATTCAGAGGCCCAGTTCCAAGAGAAATTTCATACTTTTCTGGAGTTTGGATTTTCAGCATATCCTTTAGGCATGGCATTTGTCGGGGTATTAATCTCTAGATAGGGGTCTCCAGAATGAAGGCAAGGTCCTTCTCCTGTCCATCTGGTTGCAAAGGCACTTTGGGAGGTTAGGCAGCCTCAGGGCCTGCAGTTCCTGGAGGACTGGCATGGCCCTGGTATGCTTTTCCTCTGATCCAAACTTCTTTGCATTAGTACTGCGTTTCCTCTCATGAGTGGATGGAGGCCCCATAGTGCTGTCAGGGACAGCAGGAGACAAGACTCAGTTTATTCAAATTGCTGCAGCAGAGCCTGCTGGGACCAGAAACTGAAGCTGGAAAAGGAGGGGTGCAGAAAGGAGAGTGGCTGAATCAGGGAGTCACTAAGTCTTCCTTCGGTAGCAGTGGCATGGTCAAGTCAGAGCTTGAGGGGAGTCTGCTGTGAGGGACTGCTAAGGGGCTTGTGTAGAAGTCTGTGCAAGGCTGGGACCTGCTCCTAGATATAGCCTCTGTGGATTCCAGCCTTTGGTCAGCGGAGGAGGCAGACAGGATGAACAGCTGGCCCTGAAGGCTGTAGTGTGGGGAAGGAGGAAGAGGGCAGACTGGCGTCTGCCACCTTTCTGGGTCTGCCTCACCTTACCTCTAACTGTGACGACCTTCAGAGCATAAGGGCTGCAGCTTCCTTTCACTTTCCAAATCTTGTGCAAGTTCGTGCAAGTTTCTAGCACAGGAGGTGGGAGGGAGGTTCAGGATGGGGAACACATGTACGCCCATGGCTGATTCATGTGAATGTATGGCAAAAACCACCACACTATTGTAAAGTAATTAAAAAAAAAAGAACCACATCTAACTCAGAATTAAATAGGGAACGGGATTCTAAAATGCGATTACAACTTAAGATTCACATAAAATAAAGCCATTTTGTGTTTATTCTCTCGGCATCACCTTCTTCATTCAACAAGCCAACTCCCGTTGATTCGATATCATTTTTCTGTGTTACGAACCCTTCCTGTTTCTGCCACTGCCCTTTTCTAATTCAACTCTTCCTACATTTTATGTCTGGAGTACCTTATTAGCCTCCTTACTCGCAGCTGCACTAAATCTGGCCGTGTAGGTCAGGCGCTGCACCATGTCAAAGGTGCCATTTCATGACTCTTCCCAGCTTGTAGAGAATACAATGCACATAACTGTATGTAGTGGTTCCATCTCATATGTAGCCCTGTTTCTTCCCCTCAGGAACTTGGGCCATCCTTTTGAAAGGCACAGTGGACCATGTCATTCTCCAAAATTCTTGGCCTCCCATCACCCCCAGGTCAAATTTTAATTCCTAGCATAGTATAAAATCTGTTCATGCTGAGCAGATGAGCTGTGGCTCTGGAATTAGAAACTCTAAACTGAAATCTTATCTTAGTCATTTGTGAAATATACAACCCTTGGCAAGTCACTTAATCTCACTGGGCTTGTTTCTTTGTGAGATGGAGGAGGAGGGTAAGAATAGCCTTTTTGTCATCAATTTTTGTCAGCATTCATTGAGGGTAAAGATGGGATATTCTTTCCGTAATGCAGTCTCTCACCACTGTCTGTCCTCTCCCCTACTCTGTGCTTCAACTGAACCGAATTTCTTATAGTGGTTCTCCACCTTGTGGCCCATCCTGCCTCTGTGCCTTTGCACAAGCTCCCCTGAATTCCCTTTGTTTTCTTTTCCTGGCTAGAACCTGCTCATTCTCCAGGATTCAGCGATTCACCACTTCCTCCTGGAAGCCTCCTCTGATTCCCTCAGACTCAGTGGCTGTCTTGGTGCTTGATTATATCAGTGCATTCTCTTTAATACTTACCTATCTCCCTCATTATGTAAGCTATAGACTATTTCCTCTGCTGGACCATGAACTATAGACTAGGGGTTCCCAACCCCTGGGTCCCACAGACTGATACCGGTCTGTGGCCTGTTAGGAACTGGAGTGCACAGCAGGAGATGAGTGATGGGCGAGTGAGTGAAGCTTTATCTATATTTAGAGCCACTCCCCATTGCTCACATTATTGCCTGAGCTCCATGTCCTGTCACACAGCAGCGGCATTAGTTTCTTATAGGAGCCTGAACCCGAACCCTAAGTCAAGGCAGAATATCCTGCTGCTGCTGCTGCTGTGTCGCTTCAGTCATGTCCAACTCTGTGCGACCTCATAGACAGCAGCCCACCAGGCTCCCCCATCCCTGGGATTCTCCAGGCAAGAACACTGGAGTGGGTTGCCATTTCCTTCTCCAGTGTGTGAAAGTTGAAAGTGAAAATTGAAAGAGAAGTTGCTCAGTCGTGTCCGACTCTTAGCGACCCCATGGACTGCAGCCCACCAGGCTCTTCCATCCATGGGATTTTCCAGGCAAGAGTACTGGAGTGGGGTACCATTGCCAGAAATGAGGTATACAATAAATGTAATGCACTTGAATTAACCTAAAATCATCCCATGACCCAGTTCATGGAAAAGTTGTCCATGGAAACTTGTCCCTGTTGTCAAAAAGGATGGGGACCACTGCTATAGACCATGTTTTCCTTGAGGGTAGGAACTGTTTTACTTGCCTTTATCCTTAGCTCCAAATGTAGTTAAGTTCTTAGGGATGTTAGTAGGCTCTTAAAAATGTCTATTGAATTAATGAATGGTGATGAATGATGAGAGCTCTCATCATTTTTGTTTATAGAGAAACATAAAGATGATACAGGAAAGATTTGGGAATGACATAATAGCAGGAATCCTAGAATTCTGAAATTTAATGATTTGGTGATTTTCTTAATAGAAAGAGTGGCTGAAGTCATTTTTGTTAAGGCATTGTTTATGAGTGATTATTCAATATCTACTGCTTTATGACCTTTTATAAAACTACTATTGAATAAACCATAAAAGTTCTTTGAAGAATATTCTGTTTGTCAGTGGTAATACCAAAAAATATAAAGTAGCTATTCTTGGCAAGTTACGGATCAACATCCTGGAACTGTTAGTTCCATAACATCTGTATAAGTTCAGTCATTTTGACATTGCAGCTTGCCTGAGTCACTAGTTTATACCTGAAGTTTCTGATGGCAATCTTTTAATAAAAGAACAAGTAGTTACATTTTTATCCAAAATTTAAAATTTACATGTGTTGAATATGTAATGAAATAAGGTACATCCATAAGGATATTTCATATTAGAAATTTCTGGATCAATAATCAAGTTTCTTAAGATTTGGAATAAAAATGTCAGTGCATGGACTAAATATCAGAAGATATTAAATCTGAGCACTTCTATTGGCAATAAATCTTGATCTTTTCTGAAAACCCATCTCTTCTCAAATAGGTTCTTATTTTTGCCCAAGTAAAAGTTTTAATAAATATGGAAATGATCACTCTCAACATTAGCATCATGCTTTGTCAGGCTTATGATGCTAACTGCTACTCTATGCATCACAATTTCAAGATTAAGAAGAGCAACTTGCTTGAATACGTTTGCATCTTACAAATGAATAAGAATATGAAGCTCTTACTAGGGAAATGGATAAAAGGCATATCAAAGCAGTCAGAAGAGAAGAAATAAAAATGGCCAATACTTATACGGAAAAATTTACACAAGGAGAAATGCAAACCAAACAACGTGATACCATTTGAACCTGTCACAATAACAAAGGTGTTGCTGTTGGGAGTATGTCTGTACCACCTTCCTCTGCAGTTGGATAGTATGTGTGCAAAGTTTCAGAAATGCTTTCAGCTTTGACTAGGAATCCCACTTTTAGGAGGCTTTGGAATGTCTGCCTGTGGAGAGTATATGCTCTCATCAGCTTCCTGCAGGGGGAGCTTTTATGGGAAGGCTTTCCTTCACTGGGAAGGCTGTGGTTTCCCAGCCCTGTCTGTGCATTTTTGGGAAATTCTGTTTAATTCCAGCTACTGCTTTAGGAATCTCAAAGAGTTGCATACCTGATCCATGTTCTTTATGCAATTTAAATAAAAAATAAGGTTGATATCTTGATTTCCTCCTGTCAGTCTCCTCTTTATTGCTCAAATAGCCTTGAATTGGGGCTTCCTGATGCCCGCAAGAAATCACAATAACAACAAAATAGAATTCAGACATTAAAAAACATGGGATGAATTTAAAAGGTGTGTCAATAAAATTGGATATGATGCAGCAATTCAAAACAACCCATTGTTGCACTTATTGACACATAAAGGAAAGATTCTAATATAGTACTTCATGTATGAACACATTTATTATATGTATGTATACAGTTTGCTCTTTTCCTCTCTCTCATCCATATTTTAGAAAGTTTCTGTAATGACATAAAATAGGCTCATTACACGTTTGCTTCTGTATAGGCTTCCCTGGGTCTGGAAGATTCCCTGAAGAAGGGAATGGCTACCTACTCCAGTATTTTGGGTTTCCCTGGTGGCTCAGATGGTAAAGAATCCACCTGCAATGTGGGAGACCTGGGTTCAATCCCTGGGTCAAGAAGAGCCCCTGGAGGAGAGCATAGAGACCCACCCCAGTATTCTTGGCTGGAGAATCCCATGGACAGAAGAGCCTGGTGGGCTACAGACTATGGGGTCGCATAGAGTCAGACATAACTAAGCAATTAATGTTTTCAGTTTTTTCAGGCTGTTTTCACCACTGTGCTGTCTGTGTTCATGGTGGCTAGTGTGTGCTTTCCCTTCTTCTTTTGTCTTGATTTTTTTGGTAGGGTGAGCAGGGTCTTGGCCACAAGGAGGAGATCTGGAATTGGGTCATCTCTTCCCATCTGGACACCTCCTTACATGGACGCTCACACAGGAACCAGCCCTCTCAAGATCTGTGGCTACTGACTCCATCCCTTTCTGTTTGCTGCAGAGCCTCACCTGGTCAGAAAGGAGCATGGGCCAAAATGAGACCATGTTCATCCTGTTCCCCTGCTGCCCCATTTGGTCTCCTTCCTGGGAAGATGGGCTGAAGTCTGAGAAGAGCCAGCGCCTCAGACATTTTGGGGCCATTGAGGGGTGGGAGAATCCTTCTACTCAAGAGAATCAAACTGTAGATTCTAACAAACCCAGGGTGAGCTGGTGCAGACAAAGACCTCTAATTCATGGGGTGCCAAAATCATCATCATTCTCAATGGCTCCTGGGAAACGGAATTTTCCACACAAGTTAGGTTTCTAGATAACTAGCATTTACTACCTGAAAAACGTATACTATTTTTCTTCATCATTTTTAAGGGAAATCTTACTGAAGGGCCTTCAATTTATTTCCGCAAGCCTTCAATATTTTCTTGATATGCAGTCTCATTCTGACAAAGAACATGTCTTATTGTGCTGTGGAATGGTGATGTTCTCTGAGTACGCAGAAACAGGTAGTCCCAAAGAGCAGCTCCTTGTACTTACACGGTCATGGCCTACTTTCCCTGCTGACAGCTGTTCCATCGGACCATCTGTGTGATGTGGTTGAGACTCTGCTATGTCAAAAAAGCATTTGATTGGGAATGGCCCTGATTAGTAGCAAGGTTCAGCATCCTGTGGCAAACATTTCTGTTGCTCTAAGGCCATTTTCACTTAGTTCTGAGTTTGCAGCTGGGTTTCAGTCACTTAGTTATAGTGGTCAGTGGTCTGACCTTGTTGAAGGGGCTATTCTTATACTTGGCAACAAAATTTATAGTCACCTTTTTGACAATGAAATTAAAATTCACAATTTTCCTTTACAATCAGGCTTCCTTATAGATTAATAATCACTTACATTATAATTTTAGGAACTGTGGTTCAAACAAATGAAGTCAATTTTCTAATCTTCTTGTCAATGAAATGCTTATCAACTTCAAGATTTGTTCCTGAGGCTATAACTAGAAATTATAAAGTATTTCCAGAAGAATTTTAAGGGGATAATTGAATGACCATGTATTAATTTATTTAATAACTCTATTCAATTTAATTAAGAAATTAGTTTTCTTGTTGATTTCCTATTGACTAAAGTATAAAATACAGTTATTTTAACATTGTGTCATTTAGTTTGGTCACCTAAGAAAATGTCCCAAACATAGTAGTTTAAAATGAAAAAGGTTTTATGATTTGCTATGGTTCCATGGGTCAGTGGGCCGCTCTTTCAGTTTGGATTATCTTGGCTTGAGATGAATGGTCACACGTCTGGGATGGCTGGAATGACTGGACCCTCTGCCCAGCAGGTGTTTTATTCTTCAGGGGGATAGCCTAAGTATACCCACATGGCAGCAGAAGGTTTTCTAGCAGCAAGAGAGGAGAAACCCCAAAGTCCATATATTTTTTAAGCCTTTGCTTATATCACACTTACTAATGTCTCATTGGTTAAAGCAAATCACATTGGCATGAGAGTAGGGGTACAAGGAGGCATGACTCATGGGAGTCATTACTGCATTGATCTATCAAGGCATGTTCCAAGCTGTCATTCCAACCCTGCAGTGCCTAAACTGTGAGTGAGGTGGCCTGGGACACCACAGTGAATTCTCAGGGACTGTTGCAGGATAGTTCACCATTTTGAGGGAAACATAATTATATTCCAAGACTGCTGGACATCACAAAAACTACTAGCCTGATGCAGGTCACAATGTCAACATCATAATGATAAGTTCCTTTTGGTGCTGTTGTATCTTTGCAAAGCTGGATTTTTGGTGGTTGCTGTGATTAAAAGCAAGCACTGCATGAAAATGATCATAAAGCAGGAAGTGGGTGTGATGGTGTCCAATTTGGTTCCAAGATTGCAGAAGTTGTGTGGTCCCAGGAGGTGCATATGTCCTGCTATTAAGTAAATGTGGTTAACAAAGAAAATATTATTTAAAATTTTGTGTGTATTGCTTTTTAAATATAATTAAATTGTTAGGACATACATACTTATAAATTTATTTGGATCTAGCTACTTAATTAATGGAACTATTAGGTATTTCTTTTGGTACAG
This sequence comes from Ovis canadensis, assembly GCF_042477335.2. NCBI lineage: Eukaryota > Metazoa > Chordata > Mammalia > Artiodactyla > Bovidae > Ovis > Ovis canadensis. The sequence goes on from NC_091245.1 coordinate 55,476,590, forward strand.
GGGCAGTGTGAAAAAAATGAATAAGACACTAAGGATGCTATAAACCAGGAAAGGTTGGGAACTACTGTTATAAATTCACTTATTATTATTATTTTTTTACTGCTTATAAGAAAAGAAAGTCAAAGAGGAAAGCTAGTTTTGGGGAAACATGAATGGATTCAATTTTGGATATGCAAAGTCAGGACCCAATGGACCACTTACAGAAAGATGCAGAGCTGTGATTCAGAGAGGAGATTTGGAGTGGAGCTGATTCCATCCCTAAATATTCACGTGTAGAATCTCTGTTGGATTGCTTTGGATAGTGTCTATACTCAAGAATTAGTTGTAAAAGGAAAAGGCGTGTGCTTAGTTGCTCAGTTGTGTCCAACTCTTTGTGACCTCATGGACTGCAGCCTGCCAGGCTCCTCTGTCCATGGAATTCTTCCAGGCAAGAATACTGGAGTGAGTTGTCATGCCCTCCTCCAGGAGATCTTCCTGACCAAGGGATTGAACCCAGGTCTACTGCATCGCAGGTGGATTATTTACTGCTGAGCCATCAGGGAAGCCCAAGGAAAATTTTGGGTTGAAACCTAAAAACCAAAACTAATCTGCAAAATAAATGTTTTTGGCTTAATATTTTTGCAAATGTTAAATAGATGCCTTTAAATTTCCCTCTTCTGTCATATTTTTATTTGCAAAGGGCAGACTTCTGAAGGGGAGCAATGCTGTTTATTGTCCTAGAGAAGGAGAAGGTGAGCTCTTAACCTCTTAGTCAGTTGTTGTGGAGATACAGGGTTTGCCAAATTATTTCCATTTCACACATCACTAGCTGAGCCTAGAAAGCTCAGATCATAGAGGGATTCCCATCATATAGAGAAGGCACCTTGTCCACAGTTAAGGCTTAACAGAATTGACATTAAGAAGCAGGAGGATATGATGTACTAAATGTAAAGATCCCCCCACCCCCAACACACATACTTTTTGGCCAAGGATATTATGGAAGGAAATAGGAAGAGAAGATAATAATCTATGTCTTGTAACTTTTCCCCATGACTTGAAATATATCTCAAAAATGAGAGCAATTGTAATGGTAAAGAGGGGAGATGTCTGTTTCCAAGCTGAGGGCTCTAGAAATCTCATTTTTTATTCTGTCCATCTGTACCAACTTGGGAGTATGACCATAACACCAGGGTCAAAGGAGATCTTCTAGTTTTATTTTTTCTATGTTGCTCCTACTTCCCATATTTTATGGATGATGTGACAAAAGCCAGTAGGCCTCCCAAGGCACCATCTTCCCATCCTGCCCTGACAAGACAGGGTGGAATGCCAGGCCAGTAGACTGGATAAGGGACTGAGAAATTGCTGTACAGGCTGCAGCCAGCGTCATAGGGGCGAGGGTGAGTCATGCAGAAGTGTTGCTGGATCCTGACCAAGCTAGAAGCCCCAGTGAGTAATGGTCACTATCTTTTTTTTTTTTAACCATTTGTCATTTATCTATTATTATTATTACTTTTTACTTTACAATATTGTATTCGTTTCGCCATACATCAACATGAATCCACCACTATCTTGAGACCAGTAGTAACTTACTAATGCATTCCAATGACCTCCCTGAAGCCAGGAGAGCCTTTCATCAGTGTCATGAAGACTCATTCATACCTCGTCTTTGTGTGCCCAGTTGTCATCTTCAGGAGAGAAGCTTGGCAAGGGGACAGCTGTCTGAAGGCCCAGACTGGCTATATAATTTTCTGGGCCTAGTGCAAAACAGAAATGCAAGCCCTTTGTTCGAAGTCTAACGATTTTAGGACTGTGATGTGCTCAGTCATGTCTGAGTCTTTGTGACGCCATGAACTGTAGCCACCCCATGGACTGCAGCCACCCCATGGACTGCAGCCTGGCAGGCTCCTCTGTCTGTGGGATATCCCAGGGAAGAATATTCAAGCAGGTTACCATTTTCTCCTCCAGGGATCTTCCAGACTCAGGGATTGGGCTGGCGTCTCTTGTGTCTCCTGCTTTGGCAGGCAGATTCTTTACCGCTGTGCCACTTGGAAAGCCCCAGATTGTGATAGCAGAGCCTTAAACCAGATGAGAGGCCCCACTTCACAGGTCTCAGACACAGAAAACAGGCTGAGAATCTAAACATTTTTCTTTCCACTAAAGATTCTCAATACTGCCCAAAGGGATTGTTTATATTAGCAGATTGGATTGAATTTAAACTGCAGTTAATTCTTTTCCCATTAACTAGTGAATGGGAGCCTGGGAGAAGTACCAGATTTGTTATGGACAATCAGGACATTACTGAGTTGGGTGTGAGTCAAATTTGTGGTCCTGTCAAGACATCCTTTCTTTCTTTCATTGAAAAGAGCTGCTGATCAGAGAGATTAAGAGATTGCTTAAGGTCACCCAGGTAGTTAGTGATGAAATTGAGATTTAAACACAGATGTGTGCGTGCTAAGTTGCTTCAGTCGTGTCTGATTCTTTACGATCCTAAGGACTGTAGCCCACCAGGCTCTTCTGTCCGTGAGATTCTCCAGGCAAGAATACTGGAGTGGGTTGCCATTCCCTCCTTCAGAGGATTTTCCTGACCCAGGGATTGAACTTGTGTCTCTTAGGTCTCCTGCATTGGCAAGCATGTTCTTTACCACTAGTGCCACCTGGGAAGCCCTTAAACTCAGATGTGACTCCAAAACTCATATTGTACTCTTCTGCCAAAGAATTGATGCTTTTGAAATGTGGTGTTGGAGAAGACTCTTGAGAGTCCCTTGGACTGCAAGGAGATCCAACCAGTCCATTCTGAAGATCAACCCTGGGATTTCTTTGGAAGGAATGATGCTACAGCTAAAACTCCAGTACTTTGGCCACCTCACGAGAAGAGTTGACTCATTGGAAAAGACTCTGATGCTGGGAGGGATTGGGGCAGGAGGAGAAGAGGACAACAGAGGATCAGATGGCTGGATGGCATCACTGACTTGATGGACCCGAGTCTGAATGAACTCCGGGAGCTGGTGATGGATAGGGAGGCCTGGCGTGCTGCGATTCATGGGGTTGCAAAGAGTCGGACACGACTGAGTGACTGAACTGAACTGACTGAACTGATGTAGGTAATAGATATAGAGTCAAAGCTAAGTCTGAAAAATTGAAATTTGAAGTGAATTTCTTTTAAAATGTTCTTATTTTCATAAACACATGAATAAAAGTATGTCTGATCATCACAGGAATGATACTGTACCTAGAGGGCGTGTTGGAAAATTGGGGGATGTTTTGGTTGTGTGAGACGATGCTATTGGCATATTATGGGCATAGGCCAGGGATACAAGGAGTTTGCAATCTGCAGGACAGTCTTTTACAAGGAAGCATTGCTTGATATCCTACATAACTTTTGAATGCTCATCAGTCACTCAAGTAGGTGAAAAGGTTGTTTATGAGTCTGGAACCTAATAACACTTCGCATATATGTGCTGTGTGCATTCTCAGTTGTGTCCAACTCTTTGTGACCCCATGGGTTGTAGCCCATCAGGCTTCCCACTCCATGGAATTTTCCAGGCAAGAATAGTTGAGTAGGTTGCCATTTCCTACTCCAGATCCAGGGAATCTTCCCAACCCAGGGACTGAATTGGTGTCTCTTGCATCTCCTGCATTGGCAGGCAGATTCTTTTCCAACTGCCTCACCCGGGAAGTAGCTTTACATATATACTCATAGTACTTTTTCCATGGATTAAAAATAGGTTGGATTTTCCATGACCACAAAAGTTGTGTAAGTTGAAGGAAGAGTATACATGATTAACCTCAGACTTTACCAAGAGTTGTTCTCCATTTTGGAAAACCTCATCACCCAATGGCCAGGCTGCTTTTGGTATTTGCATACCCAACACAACATACCTAAATCAGTCTTTTCTAGAAGTCAAATTCCCATGGATTCCACATGTAGATGTATCTACTGCTTCACTAATCTTCGTGTATTTCTGTGTCTGATCAGTTTATTAAAAATTCTATTATTTTTGTTTCTCCTTTGTGTTATAGTCAGGGCATTATGTTGATTTGTTAAAAGTTATGCGTGTCAATAGGTTATAGTTCTGCATAAATTCCATTTTAGGGCTGTCCAGGGAGTAGTGTTGAAAAGGGAAGGGGTAAGTCTAGTAGGTTGAGAACCATGGAAGTAGATGGAATCAGGAAAGAGCAGATGTCTTTTAGCAAGAAAACCCCACAGTTGTTGACTTTTCCTGATGGGCTTATTGGCTACATTACTGGGCCTGATATGAAAGAATTATTAAGTCTTTCAGGAGACTATATGTTGTGTGTTAGGTGTCAAGTTATCTGACCTTATTTACCCAAGGAATTGGACTTTTCCGGTGACTTTTTTTTTTTTAAGTTAAATTTTTTCCTCTTGGCTGGACAAAAAATTGTGCTTTTTCATTTGAGGGAACAACTTTGGTAGAAAAACTCTTTCATTTAGGTTTACTTTTTTTCCAGTGAAAGAACTATGCAGGACATTCATGCTGCAGCTCAAAACCCTCACGGTTACTAATTGTTATGAGGAAGCTGGCATCAGAAGGGCTTTGGGCAAAATGTCCTGACTCCATGGACAGTAACCCACCAGGCTCCTCTGTCTATGGGATTCTCCAGGCAAGAACATTAGAGTGGGTTGCCATTCCCTTCTCTAGGGGATCTTCCTGCCCAGCGATTAAACCTGGGCCTCCTGGATCCCAGGCAGATTTTTTGCCATTTGAGCGACTAGGAAAGCCCCATCTGTAGTCAGTCATATAGAAATTGTTGAGATAAGGTAAAAAATAGTATTTCACTTTGGGCTTGAGTAAAAAAGAGTGAGTTCTTTGTACAGGGTCATGCCATGTGCAGACATCTATTATGGTCAGTAAGGAAAAACTTTTCTCTTCCTCTTTTGGGCCCTCTTTTATCTGGAATCCCCCCTCTCTCCCTGCCTTGTCTAGATAGGATCATGCTGCCCCAGGGACTTGCCTCTTAGTCTGCTCTGGTATGGATGGTTTGTTGAACAGGATGGAGGGAAGAGAAAGAGTGTCCTGGATCTTTCAGGCAGGGAATCTACCCTTTAATGTTAGGAGCTCAGTATTGTTTGTTGGTATTTGAGGTCCCAGTTTCTGGAACCCATCAGCCAGGATTTCACCTCTGGCTCTACAATTAATAGTTGTGTGACTTAGATACTCTGTATTTCAGCTTCCTCATCTATAAAAAGAAATATAATAATACCTAATCCTCAGGTTTGTTGTGATGATTAAATGTGTATGTAAATGGGAAGCAGGAAGGGAAAAAAGATTTTTTCTACCACATTTAGACATTTAAGCAAAAGAATATTTTGTTTGCCTCTGTTTCCTGGTTGGTGTTTTATTGCAGATTTCAGTTCAGTTCAGTTGTGTCTGACTTTTTGTGACCCCATGGACTGCAGCACGCCAGGCCTCTTTGTCCATCACCAACTCCCAGAGTTTACTCAAACTCATGTCCATCGAGTCAGTGATGCCATCTGGCCATCTCATCCTCTGTCATCCCCTTCTCCTTCTGCTGTCATCTTTTCCCAGCATTGCAGATTAGTTGAATTTATTTAATTCTTTCAATCTTCGGGGTAGTGGGTCTAGGAGAACAATACCTAGTAGAAGGAGTCATCAGCTTGGGCTTTAGATGGAGAAGTTGGACTTCTTGAAGTCTGCACTCCAGGTGGATCCATCTTAGTCCAGAGAAATTGGAGACTGACAGGAAATGGACTTTGAAGTGCTATTCATTTTATTGTTGAAGGTCTGCCGCCTTACATGCCCTGGGCTAAGTCCTGCAGCTACACTAGTGAACGAGACAGTCAAGTAGGGAGACAGACAGGAACACATACATAAAATGTCAACAAGATAACTTCGCATGGTATAGATACTTTGAAGATTGTAACACCAAATGTCTACTTTAATTAGAGGGGTCAGAGAAAGCCTTTTCACTCTTGAGCTGGGTGGTGAATATAAAGATCTGGGGCAAAACCTTGCAGGTACATGAATAGCAAATAAATTCCCAAAGGTGTAGGATGGGTTATCTGTTTTCCCTTGAGTGAGTTCGGGCAGTGTGACTTTCAGGGAATTCATCCATTTTATTTATAGTCATGGAGTTAAAAAAAAATAGTATTCTTTTATTATTCTTTTACTAGGTATAGATTTATCTCATGATATGCTCTCTTCCATTGCTGATATTTTATAATTTGTGTCTTGCCTCTTCTTTTCTTGATCAGTCTGCCTGGGAGTTTATAAATGTTACTGATCTTTTCTAAGAATCGGCTTTTTGTTTTATTTAGCCTTTTCTATTGCTTTTCTATCTTATTGCTTTTCTTTCCTAATAGATTTCTGCTGTTATCCTTATTTTTTCTATCTTTCTGCTTGGTTTTACTACGCTCATTTTTTTCTAGTTTCTAAAGGCAGAAACTTAGATAACTGATTTGAGAATTTTCTTCCTTTCTAACAGAAACATTTAATGCTCTAAATTTCCTTCCAAGTATTGTTTAAGCTGAGACCTTCAAATTTTGATATGCTGTATTTTCATTTTCACTCAATTCAAAAGTTTTCATGGAGAGCCAGACATTTGGAAATGAGCATTCTGACTCTTTTGCTATGCCTTTATTTTGGAGGCTTGAGTCACTTGCAAGCTCCTGCATCCTTTCCCAATCTTTCTGTCAGGATCATGGGGATAAGGCTCTAGGCAGGGTTTCATGCCTTTTTTTTTCCATTTCACTATTGTTTCTTCTCAACCTCCCATGGTGTCCCTTCTCTTCTCCTGACCTCTTATGTTGGCTTGCTCTCAGTCTTTGATTCTCTTCTCTATCCATAGTCACCCTTAGAGATGTCTTCCAGTCTTATGGTTTAAATACCATCAGTAAGGCAAGAAGACTCTTGAGAGTCCCTTGGACTGCAAGGAGATCCAACTAGTCCATTCTAAAGGAGATCAGCCCTGGGAGTTCTTTGGAAGGAATGATGTTAAAGCTGAAACTCCAGTACTTTGGCCACCTCATGCAAAGAGTTGACTCATTGGAAAAGACTCTGATGCTGGGAGGGATTGGGGGCAGGAGGAGACGGGGAAGACAGAGGATGAGATGGCTGGATGGCATCACTGACTCGATGGACGTGAGTCTGGGTGAACTCCAGGAGTTGGTGATGGACAGGGAGGCCTGGCGTGCTGCGATTTATGGGGTTGCAAAGAGTCGGACATGACTGAGCGACTGAGCTGAACTGAACTGAACTGAAGGCAATAATGTTCACATTTATATCTCCAGGTCAGATCTCTCATACAGTTTATGTCTAAAAGTGAACTCCTGATGTTCCTTTATAAATTTATTCTAACTTCTTTCTTTTTATTTGATGACTGCTTTCATTCTTCTAGTTGGCCAGACTAAAAACCTTGGAGGCAAACAACTTTTCTGTCATACTTTACATCCAACCCATGAGCAATTGTGTTGGTTCTACTTTCAAAAGATATTCAGAATCTGATCCTTATTAACCACCTCCATTGCTACCATTCTGGTACAAAACACCATCCTCTTCCATTTGGGTCACTATGGTAGCCTCCAAACTAGTCTTTCTGTGTCTATAGTAGCTATTCTACAGTCTATTCTCAATACAGTAGTCAGAGTGATCCTTCCAAAATTGAAATCAATTTTGAACTGATTAAAAACTGATTCAGTTCTCTGTTCAAAACCCACTGAAGGGTCCCTTCAATGCTTACTTCAACTGCAAAGACTTCAAATACTTACAGGGTCTTGCTTCATCTGACCCTTGTGTCTTCTCTGACTTCATCATCTACTGCTCTCCCCTCTGTGAGCTCCACTGCTCTCCTACTGGCCTCCTTGCTCTACCTCTGACTTGCCAGTTATCCTACCTCAGCATCTTTGCTCAAGTTGTGTCCTGTGTCTGGAATGCTTTTCTCTATCTTAAAAAAAATTGATGTATTAGCTGATTTACAGTATGTTAATTTCTGCTGTACGGCAAAGTGATTCAGTTATACATCTACATACACTCTCTTTCATATCCTTTTCCATTATGGTTTATTATAGGATATTGAATATAGTTCCCTGTGCTATACAGTAGGACCTTGTTGTCTATCCATTCTACGTATAATAGTTTGTATCCACTAACCCAAACTCCCAATTCTTCCTCCCCCCACTCCCTTTCCAACAACAAGTCTATTCTCTATGTATGTGAATCTGTTTGTGCTTTGCAGATAAGTTCACTTATGTCATATTTTAGATTGCAAATATAAGTGATGTAATATACTATTTGTCTTTCCTGTCTGACTTAATTCACTTAGTATGATAATCTCTAGGTCCATCCATTTTGCTGCAAATGGCATTATTTCATTCTTCTTTATGTCTGAGCAGTATTCCATTGTATATATGTATCATATCTTCTTCATCCATTCATTTGTTGATAGATATTTAGGTTGTTTCCATGTTTTGCCTATTGTGAATAGTATTGCTGTGAATATTGGGGTGCATGTATCTTCAAATTATACTTTAGTTATACATCCAAGAGTGGGATTGCTGGATCATATGGTAATTATGTTTTTAGTGTTTTGAGGAAACTCCATACTGTTTTACATAGTGGCTGTACAAACTCACATTTTCACCAAGAGTGTAGGAAGATTTCCTTCTCTCTGTATCCTTTCCAACATTTGTTATTTGCAGACTTTTTATTGATGGCCATCTGACAGGTGTGAGGTGGTAGCTCATTGTAGTTTTGATTTGCATGGAATGATTTTCCCTTTGATATCAGCTTGTTTCACTCCTATACCACCTCTTTCAAGGATTTGCTCAACTCTCACCTTCTCAATGAGGCCTATCCTGATCACTCTATTTAATACTGTAACCTGCTTCCAAACTCTACCACTGGCATTTCCATTCCCTTTATTCTGCTCTACTTTTTCTTCATAATGCCATAAATCATGTAATCATTTAATTTGCTGTAGTATTATATTTATTGTTTCTGATCTGTCTTTCTATACTAGAATTAAAACTTCAAACAAATAGGACTTTGTCTGCTGTTTCACTTATAGCCTTAGAGTCTTGAGTGCTTGGTGCATAAGAGGTACTGAATAAATATTTATGGAACGAATATGTGATTCACTCATTGAGGCTGAGCATATCACTGATCTAATCAAATCAGGATCTCTTAGTAAGAAACGAAAGAGAGTAGTTGTTGGATGGTCAGTTATCAGTATATGATTGGATTCTAAGATGCTCAACTACACACCAGGGAAACTGGATTATGGACCATGTGAGGAGTTATTTGAGCTTTTATCCAAATCTGATACTCAAATTAAATAGGAGCTACATTTTATTTCCTGAACTTATTTTACTTTTAACAAGAATATGAAATTCTGTATGTATGTGTGAACCAGTGGTAGTATTGAAATATTTTTAGTTTTACAGAGATGCCATAGTATCAGCGACAGAAGGATGGAGGTATAAGTATGTATAAAGACACATGGTTCCTGGCACATAGGGAACACTCAATAAACATCTGCTAAAATTTTCCTAGGGCTATTTTCTTTTTTTGGCCACACTCTGTGGCATGTGGGATCTTAGGTCCTCAATCAGGAATTGAACCTGGACTCCCTGCCTTGAAAGGCACCAGGTGGCTCAGTGTAAAGAATCCACCTGCAATGCAAGAGACCCAGGAGGTGTGGGTTTGATTCCTGGGTCAGGAAGATCACTGAGAGGAGGGCATGGTAACGCACTCTAGTGTTCTTGCTGGGAAAATCCAATGGACAGAGGAGCCTGGTGAGCTATGGTCTATGTTGTTGCAAAGAGTCAGACAGAACTTAGTGACTTAGCATGCCTGCATGTCCCTGCATTGCAAGGTGGAGTTTAACCACTAGGACACCAGGGAAGTCCTTCATAAGGCTATTTTTATCTGTACAAGTAATCAGAGAAATATATGATAGAATATATTGACTATATCATAGTATCTTACTGTTGGAATGGACTAGAATGATGTACTTTGTTTTTATTTATTTATTTTTGGCTGTGCTGGGTCTATTTTGAACTGTGGTATTAGAGAAGACTCTTGAGAGTCTCTTAGATGGCAAGGAGATCAAACCAGTCAATTCTAAAAGAAATAAATCCTGAATATTCATTGGAAGGACTGATGCTGAAGCTGAAACTCTGATACTCTGGGCACCTGATATGAAGAACTGACTCACTGGAAAAGACTCTGATGCTGGGAAAGGTTGAAGGCAGGAGAAGAAGGAGACAACAGAAGATGAGATGGTTGAATGGCATCACTCACTCGATGGACATGAGTTTGAGCAAGCTGTGGGGACTAGTGATGGACAGAAAAGCCTGGCGTGCTGCAGTCCATGAGGTTGCAAAGTGTTGGACACAACTGAGCTACTGAACTAAACTGAACGGTGCTGGATCTTCGTCACTGTGTGCGGGCTTTCTCTAGTTGTGGTGAGTATAGGCTACTCTCTAGCTGCAGTGCATGGGGTTCTCACTGCGGTAGTTTCTCTTGTTGCAGAGCACAGGCTTTAGGTCTCATGGGCTCAGTAGTTGCAGAGCATGGCCTAAGTGGTTGTGCTGTATGGGCTTAGTTGCCCCATGACATGTCAAGTCTTCCTGGGCCAGGGATCGAACCCTTATCCCTTGCATTGGCAGGTGGGTTCTTAACCACTGGACCACCAGCGAAGTCCTGAACCTCATCTTTAGTGTTCTTCACAGGTTAGCCAAAATGAGTTGAGCACAAAAAATGAGCACAGGTGAACTAAAATCTGCTTTCCTCTAAATTGTATTCCTTGGCACTCCAGAACAAATCTATACACTTTAATACATGAGAGCCTGTCAAATATTTGAAGGCAGCCACCGTGTCTCCTCTTCTGCAGAGTAAACACCCTCAGTTTCTTATCTAGCTGGTTCAAGATTCTTCATCATGCTGGGCACCCTGTTTTGGATGAAATGCAGCTTCACTATATAATTTTAAAAAGTTAGTGGCCAAAGCAGCTCATAGTGCTGCTAATCGAGTCTGATAAAATGAAGTGCGGAGAAACTTTTAACTAAGTATGATGTTGAACAAACATTTGTTCAAATACAAATAATACAAATGTGTTAGTATGAACAATTGGTTGCAAATGACAAAAGGTACAGCTCAGATCAACAAAAGGTCCACCAAAATGACGAAATACATGAACAAATGAAGTAAGCAAATAAGCCAGCAAGCTGTCAAGCAAGTAAGAAAGTGATGGAGGAACATTGACAAACATCTAAAAAGTCAAAGGTAGGTCCAACTCTAAGCAGAGCTGGAGATCCAGGGGCTCAAATATCATCTGAACTCTGTCTTCATTGCTTACTTCTGTTTTCTTTTGTGTTTTCTTCACACCCATACAGATTCTCTTCAGACATTTCTTCTTAGAAGCTCCAAGTTTACATCTGACTGAATTAGCAACTCTGTTCAATGCTAAGGACAGAATTCTGGAGAAAAACCAACTTTTAATGACAGAGAAAGACACTTTGCTGGTCTTCCAGATTATAAATTCTGTCATAAAGGAAATGATTTCAGAGTAGTGTAACTTGCTGTGACTGGCTCTATTTTGGCTTTTAGTGACAGCTGCTTTCTTTTGAATGAACTTATAGGCATCCATTTTGTGTCTTCCAGAATTCTTCCTGGAACTGATGTCAAACTCATGATTTGAAGGTGGCAGAATCTATCCCTTACATATTTGGGAAATTAAGATATCATTTCCCATACTGTACACCAAAACTAATACATTTTAAATCAGCTATATTTCAATAAAAAGGTATGATTTCCCTTTTATCTTTTGATCCCTTTCTAGTTCACACTGATTCTTCAGAGATCTATAGTAGTTCCATAAACATTTATCAAATACCACTTAATGGAACTCTCCTCATTCATATTTGCAAGTTTTTGGATTCTGAGGAATTTACTTAGGGTTCAGTTCAGTTCAGTTCAGTCACTCAGTCGTGTCCGACTCTTTGCGACCCCATGAATTGCAGGCCTCCCTGTCCATCACCATCTTCCGGAGTTCACTCAAACTCACGTCCATTGAGTTGGTGATGCCATCAGCCATCTCATCCTCTGTCGTCCCCTTCTCCTCCTGCCCCCAATTCCTCCCAGCATCAGAGTCTTTTCCAATGAGTCAACTCTTTGCATGAGGTGGCCAAAGTACTGGAGTTTCAACTTTAGCATCATTCCTTCCAAAGGAATCCCAGGGCTGATCTCCTTCAGAATGGCCTGGTTGGATCTCCTTGCAGTCCAAGGGACTGTCAAGAGTCTTCTTCAACACCACAGTTCAGAAGCATCAATTATTTAGGCTTAGACACCTTCATATTAAACATTTAATCCTATCTGTTGTAATCTGTCCGCCTCCCTTGACCTTCTAGATTTCCATCAAATAGGTTTTTAGTTTGGATTTTTGGGTTTAAGAAACAGAGAGTCAACTAGTTTTTAGTTTGGATTTTTGGCTTTAAGAAACAGAGAGTCAACCAGGTTAACTCTAGATTATGGAGAAAGTTTTATTATAAGATTACATGTAGCTGTGAGTAACAAAGCAGGCTCATAAGAACAGAAAGGTGGATGTCGGGGAGAGTGGTGTCTGTGAGCAGGTCCTAGGCAGCAGAAATTTGTGAGTCTTCTGGATAGTATCAGATCAGCTTTTGATTCAGTCAACAGTGACTATGATCTGTGGCTCACTGTTTGCCTTGATCTTTTCTCCACACCTAAAAACATATGACTGGCATACAATAAACTATACTTTTTCAAAGGCATACAATTTAATAGCTTTTGACATATTGTGAAATCATTACCACAATCAAGACAGTGAACATATTCATCAGCCCCCAAAGTTTCCTCATGTTCTTTTTTCTTTAAAAAATGTTTATTTATTTTTATTGAGGTATATTTGCTTTACAATATTGTATTACTTTCTGCTGTACAATGAAGTGAATCAACTATATGTATACATATATCCCCTCCCTACTGGATCTTCTTTCCACTTCTCCCTGCCCAATCCCACTCTTCTAGGTCACCACAGAGCACTAAACAGAGCTCCCCCCAGCTTCCCACTAGCCATTTCCTCATGTCCTCCCTTTATTATTATTATTATCCTCATGTTCTTTTGTAATCTCTCCCTCCTTATCCTTTCTGTCTCCCTCCTCACTCTTGCTCCCCCTTTTCTCTGTCACAAGAGATTGGTTTTTATTTTCTAGATTTTTATATAACTAGAATCATAGTATATGTATATGTATACTGTACACTGTTGAAAAGCAGAGACATTACTTTGCCTCAAAGGTCCATCTAGTCAAGGCTATGGTTTTTCCAGTGGCCATGTATGGATGTGAGAGTTGGACTGTGAAGAAAGCTGAGCGCTGCAGAATTGATGCTTTTGAACTGTGGTGTTGGAGAAGACTCTTGAGAGTCCCTTGGACTGCAAGGAGATCCAACCAGTCCATTCTAAAGAAGATCAGCCCTGGGTGTTCTTTGGAAGGAATGATGCTAAAGCTGAAACTCCAGTACTTTGGCTACCTTATGTGAGGAGTTGACTCATTGGAAAAGACTCTGATGCTGGGAGGGACTGGGGGCAGGAGCAGAAGGGGACGACAGAGGATGAGATGGCTGGATGGCATCACCAACTCGATGGACGTGAGTTTGAGTGAACTCCTGGAGATGATGATGAACAGGGAGGCCTGGCATGCTGTGATTCATGGGGTCGCAAAGATTCAGACACGACTGAGTGACTGAACTGAGCTGAACTGAAACTGTTGTTAACTATAGTCACCACGCTCTACATTACATCTCCAGACTTATTCATCTTATAACTGGAAATTTGTACCTTTTGACCAATTTCACTCATTTCCTCCATGTTTTGGCTATTGTAAATAATGCCACAGTGAGCATGGGGATGCAGCTATCTCTTCAGGACAGTGATTTTACTTCATTTGTGTATATAATCAGAAGTGGAATCACTGATCATATGGTAATTCTCTTTTTAATTTTTGAGGAAGTTCCATACTGTTTTTCATAGTGGCTGTACCAATTTACATTCCAATTTGTGCATTCCCAATAATGCACCAAGTGTTTCTTTTTCTCCACATCCTCATCAGGATTTGTTATCTCTTATGTTTTTGATGCTAGCTACCCTAACAGGTGTGAGGTGATCTTCTCATTTTAGTTTTGACTTGCATTTCCCTAATGGTTAGTGATATTTGGCGCATTTTCATGTACCTGTTGACCATTTGAATATCTTCTTTGGAAAAATGTCAAGTAGATTCTTTGTTCATTAAAAAATTTTTTTTTTAAATTGGAGGATAATTGCTTTAGAATATTGTGCTGGTTTCTGCCATACATCAACATGAAATCAGCCTCAGGTATACCTATATCCCCTCCCTCTTGAACCTCACTCACATCTCCCACCCCATCCTACCCATCTAGGTTGTCACAGAGCATGGGGTTGAGCTCCCTGTGTTACACAGCAAATTCCTACTGGCTATCTATTTTACATCTGGTAATGCATGTGTTTCCATGCCACTCTCTCAATTTGTCCCACTCTCTCCTTCCCCCACTGTGTCCACAAGTCTGGTCTCTATGCCTGCATCTCCATTGCTGCCCCGCAAATAGTACCATCTTTCTAAGTTCATCAGTACCATCTTTCTAGATTCCATACACGTGTTAATATACAATATTTGTCTTTATTTTTCTGATCTACTTCATTCTGTACAATAGGCTCCAGGTTCATTCACCTCATTAGAATAGTCTCAAATGTGTTCTTTTTTTCAAAGCTAAATAATATTCCACTGTATATATGTATCACAATTTCTATTTCCATTCATCTGTTGATGGACATCTTGGTTGCTTCCATGTCCTAGCTATTGTAAAAAGTGCTGCAACAAACACTGGGGTATACGAGTCTCTTTCAATTATGGCTTTCTCAGGGTCTATTTATAGAAGTGGGATTGTTGGTCATATGGTAGTTCTATTCCTAGTTTTTAAAGGAATCTCCATACTGTTCTCTATAGTGGCTATTTCAATCTGCATTCCCACCAACAGTGTAAGAAGTTTCTTTTTTCTCCACATCATCTCCAGCATTTATTGTTTGTAGATTTTTTAATGATGTCCATTCTGACCAGTGTGAGGTGATAACTCATTGTAGTTTTGATCTGTATTTCTCTAATAGTGCTTTTGCTAATTTTTAGTTGGATTATTTGTTATTTTTTACTATTGAATTACATGAGTTTTAAATATATTTTTAGATATTAAGCCCTTGTCACATGTGTAGTTTGCAAATGTTTTCTCCCATTCAGTAGATTGCCTCTTCATTTTGCTGATTAAAATATTTTGCCTCTTTTTTTTTGAGACGATGTATTTTCTCATTAGTGAGTTTTGAGATTCTTTATATGTTCTAGATAAAAGACGTTTGTCACTAATCTCAAAAATATACAAGCAACTTATGCAGCTCAACTCCAGAAAAATAAACGACCCAATCAAAAAATGGGCCAAAGAACTAAATAGACATTTCTCCAAAGAAGACATACGGATGGCTAACAAACACATGAAAAGATGCTCAACATCACTCATTATTAGAGAAATGCAAATCAAAACCACAATGAGGTACCAGTTCACACCAGTCAGAATGGCTGTGATCCAAAAATCTGCAAGCAATAAATGCTGGAGAGGGTGTGGAGAAAACGGAACCCTCCTACACTGTTGGTGGGAATGCAAACTAGTACAGCCACTATGGAGAACAGTGTGGAGATTCCTTAAAAAATTGCAAATAGAACTACCTTATGACCCAGCAATCCCACTGCTGGGCATACACACCGAGGAAACCAGAATTGAAAGAGACACATGTACCCCAATGTTCATCGCAGCACTGTTTATAATAGCCAGGACATGGAAACAACCTAGATGTCCATCAGCAGATGAATGGATAAGAAAGCTGTGGTACATATACACAATGGAGTATTACTCAGCCGTTAAAAAGAATTCATTTGAATCAGTTCTGATGAGATGGATGAAACTGGAGCCAATTATACAGAGTGAAGTAAGCCAGAAAGAAAAACACCAATACAGTATACTAACACATATATATGGAATTTAGAAAGATGGCGATGACGACCCTGTATGCAAGACAGGAAAAAAGACACAGATGTGTATAACGGACTTTTGGACTCAGAGGGAGAGGGAGAGGGTGGGATGATTTGGGAGAATGGGAATTCTAACATGTATACTATCATGTAAGAATTGAATCGCCAGTCCATGTCTGACGTAGGGTGCAGCATGCTTGGGGCTGGTGCATGGGGATGACCCAGAGAGATGTTGTGGGGAGGGAGGTGGGAGGGGGGTCATGTTTGGGAATGCATGTAAGAATTAAAGATTTTAAAATTAAAAAAAATAAATAAATTTAATAATAAAAAAAGACATTTGTCAGGTATATGATTTGCAAATGTTTTCTCTCAATCTTCTTTTATCTACAGATTATTTGGAAGTGTGTTATTTAGTTTAAAAATGTCAGGATTTTCCAGCTATTTTTCTGCCAGTGACTTATAGTTTACTTCCTTTTTCTAGAAAAAGTCGTTCATTCATTTGTTTCTGGCGGTGCTGGGTCATTGCTGGTGCACAGGCTTTTCTCTCGTCTTGGTGAGAAGGGGCTGCTCTCCAGTTGCGGCGCAGTCTCATTGTGAGGGCGCCCCTTGTCGCAGAGCAGGGGCTCTAGGGCATGCAGCTTTCAGTAGGTGTGCTGGGTGGGCTCAGCAGTGGGCTCCTGGGCGCTAGGCACAGGCTCAGTAGTTGCAGGGCATGGGCTTCGTTACTCCAGGACATGTAGGGTCTTCCTGGATTAGGGATCGAACCTGTGTCTCCTGCACTGGCAGCTGGATTCTTTACCACTGAGCAACCAGAGAAGTCCCGTCGTTTACTTTCTTTCTGATCAGAGAATATACTTCCTTGTTCTTGTTGTTAAATGTACTGGGGCTTGTTTTAAGGTCTGGAATATGAGCTATATTTTGACTTTGCACTTGAAAAGAGTATGTTTTCTGCTATTGTTGGGTGGAGTGTCCTATAAATGTCAATTAGGACAAATTAGTTGACAGTTGTATTAGTTTCCTAGGGCTACTGTAACAAACTACCACAAACTGGGTGGCTTAAACCAATAGGAATTTATTCTCTGACGTTTTTGAAGCTAGAAATAAAAAACCAAGACGTCAACAAGGTCATGCTCTCTCTAAAGGCACTTGGGGAGGATTTCTTTGGCTTTTCCTAGCTTCTGGTGGTTGCTGGCAATCTTTGGTGTTCTTCTGGTTGAAGATGTATCACTCTAGTCTCTCAGGTCATTATCACATGGTTTTCTCCCTGTCTATGTCCTAGTTTCCCTTTTCTTATAAGGACACCAATAATCGGATTAGGACCCCCCTCATATAGTACATCTAGGACAACCTCATTTTAACTTGATTATATCTGCAAAAAATCCTATTTCTAAAATAAGGTCACATTCATGGGCATTAGAGGCTAGGGTGTGAACATATCTTTTTTGGGTCACAACCCACATCAATAACCTTCTTCCATGTTGTTATTGCTTTTTCTGTGTACTTGTTTTATCAATTTTTGAGAGAGGGATATTGAAATCTCTGAAGATAATTTGTGGATTTGTTTATTTATCCTTGCAGTTCTAACTGGCTTTGTTTCATGAATTTTGTTCTGTTATTTGGTGCATAAAATTTTGTGATTATTATGTTCATTGAATTAAATAACTCAATTATTACTATGAAATGACTCTGTCCTGATAACATTTTTTGCTCTGAATTCTACTTTGGTGTTAATATAGTCACTGAATCTTTCTTTCTTTGTGATAATACCATCCCATTTATTTATTTAAAAATTTTTGCTTTATATTGAAGAATGGTTGATTGACAATGTTGTCAATTTCAGGTGTATAGCAAAGTGATCACTGAATCTTTTGACTAGTGTTAGTATTGTATATTTCCCCCCCATCCTTTTATTTTTAACTGATTTATGTCTTTATATTTAAAGTGAATTTCTAGTAGGCAGTTTTTAATTGGTTGTAACTTTCTTATCCAATCTTCGAGTTTACTTGAAATTTTTATTCTAGAATGTCTAATTTGCTATTAATCTTAGCAGTGTATTTTTTTAGACATTGTGGTTTTCATTTTTGGAGTTATACACATATATCTGCGCTTCCAGGTGGCTCAGTGGGTAAAGAATCAGCCTGCAATGTAGGAGACTCGGGAGATGTGGGTTCCATCCCTCCGTCAGGAAGATCCCCTGAAGGACAAGGAAACCCACTCCAGTTTTCTTGCATGGAGAATCCCATGGACAGAGAGCCTGGTGGGCTACAGTCCACAGGGTTTCAAAGAGTCAAAAATGACTGAAGCGACTCAACGTGAACGCACACACATATTCACATAATCTAGAATAATCCCTTTATTTCAAAGTAATCTGGTTAGTAATTTTAAATCCATTTACAACTTTAATTCCCCTTTGCCATATATCCTAACATAGTCACAGGTTCCAAGAATTGGATGTGGATATTAACACCCATGTTCTTCCTTCCACAAGAAATTAAATCCTTCTTCCTGGGGCCTGTGGAATAGTCATGTATCTCCATGTATCGCCTATCCTAGGAGACTGTCTTTATAGGGTCAAATCTCACTATTCTGACCTTAAAGAATGCAGACTTGGACTTCCCTGGTGGTACAGTGGATAGGACTCTGCCTGGCAATGCAGGGGACATGGGTTCAATAGCTGGCCCAGGAAGATTCTGCATGCCATGGACCAAATAAACCTGTGTGCCACAACCACTGAGCCTGAGCACCAGAGCCTGCGAGCCACACTACTGAGTTCCTGCACCACAACTACTGAAGTCCACATGCTCTGGAGCCCACAGGCCACAACTACTGAGCCTGAATGCTGCATCTCCTGAAGCCCGTGAGCCCTACAGCCCATGCTCCACAACAAGAGCAGCCATCACAATGAGAAGCCCATGCACTGCAATGAAGGGTGGCTTCTGCTCACTGCAGCTAGAGAAAGCCTGCTTGCAGCAACAAAGACCCAGTGCAACCAAATGAATAAATAAAGTAAAAGAATTTAGACTTTATTAAGTGCCTATGTATAACATTCCACAGCAGCCACAGCAAACACTTTGCTACCATCACTCCTTTCAAACTCCACCAGAATCTTGCAGTGCAGCTATCATGCCCATTTTACATGAGATCCATATAGTCAAAGCTATGGTTTTTCCTGTAGTCATGCATGGATGCAAGAGTTGGACTATAAAGAAACCCGAGTGCCAAAGAATTGATGCTTTTGAACTGTGGTGTTGGAGAAGACTCTTGAGAGTCCCTTGGACTGCAAGGAGATCCAACCAGTCCATCCTAAAGGAGATCAGTCCTGGGTGTTCACTGGTAGGACTGATGCTGAAGCTGAAACTTCTTTGGCCATCTGATGCAAAGAACCGACTCATTGAAAAACACCCTGATGCTGGGAAAGATTGAAGGCAGGAGGAGAAGGGGACGACAGAGGATGAGATGGTTGAATGGCATCACTGACTCGACGGACATGAATTTGAGCAAGCTCTGGGAGTTGGTGATGGACAGGGAAGCCTGGCATGTTGCAGTCCATGGGGTCACAAAGAGTCAGACACGACTGAGCAATTGAATTGAACTGGACTTACATGTGAGGATACACAAGCTCAGCAGTTATGGAGTGGATCCAAGTTCATTTAGCTATTGTGTGTTAGTTCCCTTTGTGACATAGTAAATTGCCGCAAATTTAGCAGCTTAGAACAATGTCCATTTATTAGCTTATTGTTCTGTAGGTCAGAAGCTTGGTCACAGTGAGGCTGGGTTTTCTGCTTATGTTCTCAAAGGCTGAAATCTCGGTGTTGGCCAGGATTTTTTTTTCCCTTGGAGTCTCTGGGGAAGAATCTGTTTACAAGTTCATTCTTGCTGGTGAAATTCAATTCCTTGTGGTTATAAGACTGAAATCCCTGTGTTCTTGCTAGCTTTCAGCTGGGCCAGTCTCTACCCCTAGAAGCCACTTGCATTCCTTGCCACGTCGTTCCTTCCCTCTTCAAAGCCAATAATAAAGAGTCTTCTTTGTGCTGAATTCTTTTCATGCCTTAAATCTCTTTAGCCAGGAAAAGCCCCATCCCTTTAAAGGGTTTACCTGATTAGATCAGGCCCACTAAAGCTCTTTTTAAAAGTCAGCTGTGTCATATAGTTAAAAACTAATGAAGAAACTAATATCCCTTCCTATTCACAAGTCAAGGGGGGAATTATAAAAGGGTGTGAGTCACTAAGAGTAGGTTAGAATTCTCCTACCTCAAATGGGTAAAGCTAGGCTTGAATCCATGTGTAGCAGATTCTAAAGCCTGTGCTCTTTTTTCTTTAAATTTTATTGAAGTATATTTGATTTACAATGTTGTGTTAATTTCTGATGTACAGCAAAGTGTCTCAGTTATACATACACATATATTTTTTTTCATATTCTTCTTCGTTATGGTTCACTGTGGCCTTCCCTGATAGCTCAGTTGGTAAAGAATCTGTCTGCAATGCAGGAGACCCTGGTTTGATTCCTGGGTCTGGAAGATTCACTGGAGAAGGGATAGGCTACCCATTCCAGTATTCTTGGAGGATATCGAATATAGTTCCCCACGCTATGCAGTAGTACCTTTTTATCTATCCATTTTATATTTGATAGTTTGCATCTGCTAACCTGTAACTCCCAGTCTATCCCTCTCCCACCTAACCCCAACCACGAGTCTATTCTTTGTTTGTGAGTTTGTTTTGTAGAAAAGTTCATTTGTGTCATATTTAAGGTTCCACATATGTGATATCATGTGATACTTCTTTCTCCTCTGACTTACTTCACTTAGCATGATATCTCTAGTTACGTCTATGTTGCTGCATGATATTATTTCATTCTTCTTAATGGCTTACTAGTATTCCATTCCATACACACACACACACACACACACACACACACACACACACACAAATCACATCTTCTTTATCCATTCATCTGTTGATGGACACAGGTTTTTTCCATCTTGGCTATTGTGAATAGTGCTTCTATGAACATAGGGGTTGCCTATTCTTTCAAATTATAGTTTTGTCTGAGTGTATGCCCAGGAGTGGGATTGCTGGATCATGTAGCAACTCTATTTTTAGTTTTTTAAGGAACCTCCATACTGTTTTCCATAGTGGCTGTACTAATTTACATTTCCATCAACAGTACAAGAGGATTTCCTTTTCTCCACACCCTCTCCAGCATTTATTATTTCTAGATTCTTTGATGATGACCATTTATTATAAAGTGGTACCTCACTGTAGTTTTGATTTGCATTTCTCTAATAATTAGAGATGTTGAGCATCTTTTTGGGTGCTCATTGTTCATCTGTATGTCTTTGGAGAAATGTCTGTTTAGGTCTTCTGTCCATTTTGGATTGAGTTGTTTTTTTGGGTTGTTGTTGTATTGTATGAGCTTCTTGTATATTTTGGAAATTAAGCCCTTGTCAGTTGCATCATTTTCAAATATTTTCTTCCAGTCTGTGGGCTTTTTGATTTTTTTAGAAAAAAAAATTATTTGGCTGTGCTGGGTCTTAGTTGCCTCATGTGGGGTCTCTGATCTTTGTTGCAGCATACAGGATCTTTAGTTGTGGCATGCAAACTCTTAGTTGGGGCGTGTGGGATTTATTTCCCTGACCAGGGACTGAACCCAGGCTCCTTGCATTGGGAGCACAGAATCTGAGCCACCGGGTTATCAAGGGTGTCCTGGTCTTTTCCTTTTGTTTATGGTTTCTCACCAGTGGGGTAGAGGGCAAAGAGAATTCCCTTAGCGGGGTGGGGGTAATCTAGGCTCCTTGTTCCCTTGGGATCCAGACTCCTCTGCCTTTCAGGAGCAGAAGGTGGTTCTGTTGGCTCCCAAGGCTTTGGCATCCAGTGTAGGACATCTGGTGCGAAAGCCTTCTGGTAGAGGTTGATGTGCTGTGTGTGGAAGGCTCCGCTGTTGGTGGAAGGTGGGGTCCTGAGACATGAATTGAGGCCAGAGAAAAACATTGCAGCTGTGGAAGTATGGTAATGACCCAGGTCCCCCAAGGCTGCTGTTCAGTTTTCGATAATTCTGGAATGGCTTTTAGTTCTACTGGGTGTCACTCTGCTTGCCCCAAGCTAGGGCCTTAGGGCACTAAAGGGCAGGTAAAGGCTGCAAACAAGTGGCATGAAAAAAAAATTTGTAAGTTTTATTAGATCCCATTTGTTTATTTTTGCTTTTATTTCTATTGTTAAGGCCTGTATTCTTTTTACTGGGCCAGTCGGCATGTGAAGACCAAGATCCTTGTTTTTCCAGCACCAGTGGTGGAGGTGAAGCATTGGGCTTCATGTTCAGAGGGCAGTGCAGGGTCCAGAGTGTTGCTGAAGGCCCTGTATATTGTCTGATGTGTTGGGTCCTCTAGTTGCTGTGGGACAGCGGGGCCCGCAGCTCTTCCAGCTCTTACCAGATCTCTTCCTTCAACTTCTCTGAGTCTTGGACCAGGAATACATGTGTTCCTTGGTGAAAGAGATCAGTTTCTTACACACAGTGCCTGTGTTGTGGGTTAGAGACAGATGCTGGTTCTGCTTTGTATGTTTCAGTCTTCCTTTCAGGTTCCTGTTTGTCTTCAGGTTCTGGATTGTTCTTGCTCTCCCATGATTTATGTCCAGGATTTTTCCCCTCATCTGTCAACTCTTTTGACTCACAGTGACTTTAGACTGACTACCAGACATAGAGGCAATTGCTTTCATTTCTTTCTTCACAAGCCCCCGTTTTCATGGTCTCTGCCAATTTTTTTCTTTGATTCCTCTCTTCCTCTTCCAGGCTTTTATTTTTCTAACTACAGTTGTGTAAGGTTTCATCTCTATGACAAATCATCAGTCACTGTGATTCTGCTTCCCTGATTGAGCCCTAACTGAGTGTGATAGAATGTCTCTAAACCTTCATATACGCTGGGTTACCATAGAGTTAAGAATATTCACCCTCCACATTATAATTTCCTTTGCGTATACCTAACTTCTTAGCAAAGTTTGATCTGTCAGTACAGTGGAGAATCAAAGGATGGGGCAGTGAAATGGTGTATGGCTTGCCCACAGTCACCTCTGTTCTGAGACCTACTAGAAGCTCAGCATCCTATTTAGGGGGCCTGAGATCCATCAGTGGTCCCACTGTGCCTAGAGCAGAGGGAAGGAACATGATTAATGAACACACATATTTCACACACATTTCAAGAACATTTCTTTAATGTAAGCCTCATGGCTCTAGATAGCGTGAATATGCTGCTGCTGCTGCTAAGTTACTTCAGTCGTGTCCGACTCTGTGTGACCCCTTAGATGGCAGCCCACCAGGCTTCCCTGTCCCTGGGATTCTCCAGGCAAGAACACTGGAATGGGTTGCCATTTCCTTCTCCAATGCATGAAAGTGAAAAGTAAAAGTGAAGTCGGTCAGTTGTGACCGACTCTTCGCGACCCCATGGACTGCAGCCTACCAGGCTCCTCTGTCCATGGGATTTTCCAGGCAAGAGTACTGGAGTGGGGCGCCATTGCCTTCTCTGTCGTGAATATGCTAATGACTCCTAAAGTCCAATTTCTAATCCAAATGTCTCCCCTGTATTTGACACTTGTATATCTACCACTTAGCAAATATTTTTGAGCTCCTATTAACTAATGGACACTAGGCTAGATCTTGGATAAACAGTGATAGGCAAAATCCCATCACTGATAGTGAGGTTCCTATCCTCAAGGGGTTAGTGATGGATAGAGTTAAACAAGTAAACTCACATAGGAACATATCTTTCAAAACAGTGGCCAGTGCTTTGGTGGAAAAGAGAGGGGGAGTGGCAAGAGAAAACAGTGTGAGAGATGGTTTCACATCCAGTGGACGGGAAAGGCCACTCTAAGGAAGTTAACACACCTGTAGTCTGGGCTAGAAGGATGCGGAGGCATCCGAGAATGAGGTGGAGAGAATGATGGCTTTGACATGGGAAAAAGCTGGAATGGTTGAGGGACCAGAAGAAAGGCAGTGTGGCTGGAATTTTTGAGTAAGTAAACTTTTTTTTTTAATGCTGGCAATAAATAAAAGCAGTCAATTTGTTGGGAAGCGGTGTTGGGAGAGAAGGCAAATTGGGGAACTTGGAGCTAGTTTAAGGAGCCAGATTTATATATATTTATATATTATTTATATATTTAGGCTTTCTCTAAAACATCATTTTTTCCCTTCCTGTAAATTCTGTCTGTACTATTATCTGTCATTTGATCAAGGAAATAGTTAAATACTTTCTCTAGGTAAGTATTCGAATATTATCTGAAAGTGAAAATGCTTTCTCTGAGTAATCTTGCTCAGTCATCTGATTGTAGGAGAACATTTTGTATCGCACAGTTATTTGTGTGCTAGCTAACTTCTGGCTTGGGTTATTTAGTATTCACAACAACTAATGAGATAGTTTGTGCGCTTGAAAAAGCAGAGTGGGGAAAACTATTACAATTTTATAATTAACTCTTGGTTCTTTGTAGTGTTCTCTTTGCTAAGATACTGTTATTAAAGAAATTAAGAGATTCTTATTTGTAAAGCCTAGTCTGATTTTTCCTAATTATTTAAAACCTTACTATGACTCATTAATGTGTTGCACCATCATTAATTCAATTCATCCGTAGTTATAACATTTTGCATTGCTATGTCTATCTTAACTGTCATCAAATTTCTTTGACCAAAGGATTTTGTTTTTATTTATTTACCAAGATTTATCCTTTTCTCAGTTTTGGTGCCTTCTATTTGAAGCTATGTTTTTCACTATTTCAAGAGCATTAATTGGTAGAGCCCAGTATTTTTTCATTTTTTTAAATTGGAACATAACTGCTTTGCAATGTCGTGTTAGAAGGGAGGTCCAAGAGGGAAGGGATATATGTAAACATAGAGCCCAGTTTTTAAGATCAATGTAGTATGACTTAGCAATAGAGTGGAAATAGCTTTGGCCTTAGTGTTGGACAGACCTGGATGTGAATCCCAACCCCACTATTTACTTAGCTATGTCATCTTTGGTTAGTTCCGTAAGTTTTAAAAGTAATTAATTAATTGATATTTCATTGTGCTGGGTCTTCGTTGTGTGCACAGCTTTCTCTAGTTGTGGTGAGTCGAGGGTGCTCTTGATTGCGGTGCATAAGCTTCTCATTGCAGTGGCCTCTCTTGTGCAGAGCACATGCT
The DNA here is from genome assembly GCF_042477335.2 of Ovis canadensis. Lineage (NCBI taxonomy): Eukaryota > Metazoa > Chordata > Mammalia > Artiodactyla > Bovidae > Ovis > Ovis canadensis. The sequence goes on from NC_091245.1 coordinate 55,501,816, forward strand.
CTCAGTGCAGTGGCTTCCGTAGTTGCAGCTTGAGGGCTCAGTAGTTGCAATACACAGGTTTAGTTGCCCTGCGGTATGTGGAATCTTCCCAGACCAGGGATCAAATCTGTGTACCCTGCATTGGCAGGCAGATTCTTACCCAATAGACCACCAGGGAAGTCCTAGTTACATAAACTTTTGAATCTTACTTTTTCATGTATAGAATGGACATAATGATCTCTTCCTCTCACAGCTGACAGGATTAAATGAGAGGATGACTGTGACACATAGCATATACCTATCACTTGGTAGGTACTCAACTGTGTATGTGGTCTTTGGCAGATCAGATCAGATAGACTACTTAGAATTGTATTTCAATTAACAGATCGATTTGCATTGGTTCTTCTACCTTTGCATTCAAGGATACTTTTATTTCTCACTTGAAAAGTGTTAGTCTCTGCTATTCCCCTCATAGTGGTAGAGAACATAGTGTTAGTCACTCAGTCCTGTCTGAATCTGTGCAACCCCATGGACTGTAGCCCGCAGGCTCCTCTGTCCATGGGATTCTACAGGCAAGAATACAGGAGTGGGTAGCCATTCCCTTCTCCAAGGGATCTTCCTGAATCGGGTTTCCTGCATTGTAGGCAGATTCTTTACCATCTGAGCCACTGTGTTAGATTTCTCACTTGGGACAGAGAAAAAGTTGCTGGTGGCACAAGGCTGGCTATGGCCAGGAGGGAGCAGCAGGCTGTTTTGATCAGAATGCTCTACAACTGGTTGGGCTCCTAAGGGAAGGCCAGGCCAGAATTTAAGTAAAAGGTCCAAACCATGGGGAAGAAATTGTGGTTGGACGCTAAATTCAAAAGTGCAATTCAGGGTTATAACCAAGAAACCAGATCATTCATTCAAAAAACACTGACTAGAAACTGCCATGTGTCAGGCACTATGCTAAGCAGTGAATTCATTGCAGTGATCCAAACACAGTGTCAGGGGCTTCTGGTGTAGAGGGGAGCCCCACAGTGATACTGCAGTGAGGTAAGTGCTATCATAATGGTGCTAAGCAGGAAAAGGGTGCAAGGGTCTGGGAGTTTGAAGGAGACAGGACCAGTTATACTTCTGGGAGAGGCATAGGAAACAAAGAATTTAAGAAACTCACACCTGAGCCAAGAATTAAATCAGTAGTTTAACAATGATGAGGATGGGAAGGTATGTTGTGGGTGAGGCAGTGAGGAATAGTTCCAAATGATGTTTCTGGTTCTTAAAGGGACCAGGCAAGGAAGCAAGGAAACAAAAGACTTTGGTTCTGATAGTATCTGTGGGATGTCCTCTAGAGGGTTGAACACTGCTCAGAGAACAGAGATGCTGCCTGATCCAACAGGGGGCTGAAAACTTGACCTTGTCTTCATTAACTTGAAGTAGAAATGATATAAATGACTCTAGTGACCTGAAATGGTTCATATGTAATTTCTGTTGGGTGTGGTCCCAAGCAGGATAAGATTTACCTAGTGAGTAATCAAAATTTTTGCTGATTTTATGAAACAGAAGAAATGGCAGTGAGCCACTTACTTTTTACCCCAGAAATTCCAGTGGACTGCTGTGCTAGGGAATATTTTTGCAAGTTGGTTAAGTATTCTAAATCTTAGCTGGAAATCTCACCAAAGATTTTTTTTGTGGTAGTTCTAGGGGCTCAGAATTTATACAAATTGGGTTCTTCTGTTCACCGTGTCTGGCAATTTCTAACAGTACACATACAGCATAAATGTGCCTCCAGATGCTGACATGTCTGTCAGAGAGCACAGAGCTCATCTAAGGAGCTGGAGACAGTCATTTGTTCAGTTCTGCTTATTGTGTTTTGTGTGTTTGTGTCTATGTGCTCAGTTGTGTCCAACTCTTTGTGGCTGCATGTGCTGTAGCCTGCCAGGCTACTCTGTCCATGGAATTTTCCAGGCAAGAATACTGGAGTGAGTTGCCATTGCCTACTCCAGGGGATCTTCCTAACCCAGAGTTCCTAACCCAGAGATCGAACCGACATCTCTTGTGTCTCCTTCATTGGCAGGCAGATTCTTTACCACTAGTGCCACTGGGAAGCCCTGATTATTGGAGTTGCATTAATTCCCTTTTCTTTAAAATGCACTCTCAGAAGACCCATTTCTGTGACTGTCTGGGAAAAGATGCAGCTGAGAGAGTTATGCTGGAGAGACTAGAAGTATTTGCCATCTTTTGCTGCAGCCAAGGTTTGCAAGCCAAGATTGATTTCCTAGTAAGGATTCATTTGAGAATAAGCAGCAACAATGTCTTTTGTTAACAATATGATTTCAGAGTAATGATGTTCCAAAATTTTCTCAAGTATTGTACTATGGGAAAGTGAGGATTTATATAGGACATATTTTACCTAATTCACACTATAGTGTATTCCTATTGTTCCTACAGTTTCCCATTCCTACAGTTCATAGACATAACTGTTTAAGTCAACAGAAGTCTGGAAATTATTTGCAGAGTGAGGCAGAAAGTTCTCACTGGTTCAGTTCAGTTCAGTTCAGTTTAGTCGTTCAGTTGTGTCTGACTCTTTGAAACCCCATGAATCGCAGCATGCCAGGCCTCCCTGTCCATCACCAACTCCCAGAGTTCACTCAGACTCACGTCCTTTGAGTCAGTGATGCCATCCAGCCATCTCATCCTCTGTCGTCCCCTTCTCCTCCTGCCCCCAATCCCTCCCAGCATCAGAGTCTTTTCCAATGAGTCAACTCTTTGCATGAGGTGGCCAAAGTACTGGAGTTTCAGCTTTAGCATCACTCCTTCCAAAGAACACCCAGGACTGATCTCCTTTATTTATTTATTTATTTTTTAAAAAAAATTTTAAATTTTAATATCTTTAATTCTTACATGCGTTCCCAAACATGAACCCCCCTCCCACCTCCCTCCCCATAACATCTCTCTGGGTCATCCCCATGCACCAGCCCCAAGCATGCTGCATCCTGCGTCAGACATAGACTGGCGATTCAATTCTTACATGATAGTATACATGTTAGAATGTCATTCTCCCAAATCATCCCACCCTCTCCCTCTCCCTCTGAGTCCAAAAGTCCGTTATACACGTCTGTGTCTCTTTCCCTGTCTTGCATACAGGGTTGTCATTGCCATCTTCCTAAATTCCATATATATGTGTTAGTATCTCCTTTAGAATGGACTGGTTGGATCTCCTTGCAGTCCAAGGGACTCTCAAGAGTCTTCTCCAACACCACAGTTCAAAAGTTACTAAAATCTGTGACTGTCTTAAAAATCATCAGGGGATTTAAAAATCATTTGAGCATATTTCTCGTTTCTGATTGTTGCATAGTAAACTCTGTTAATCTAGGTTCCTGTCTTAAGCCAGTGTGTTCTGGGGTAATTTGTTTTGCAGCAATAGGTACCGTTAACAGTGGATCCAACAGATGATGATGGGTAGTGAGGTCTTGCTGAACATTTAGTCTCAACTGGCCCAGGAGTAAGCTAGGAGATGTTATTTTTAAAAAGGTGAGTAGTTAGCAACAGATGAGGACCCTAAGGGTCTTTGCTGTTATTCTTTTACTAGGGCTTACCAGTGACTCCATACCATTTCTCTATTTATCCTGGAGCTCCCTGAATTTACTGATGATGAGCAGTGCGTGGAAGGTGGCAGTGCATAAAAACCTGGACCTTCTGCAGAGAGGAGGTCTTTTCATTTAGCTATAGTCACCATGTTGAACATTAACATCCCGACTTATTTATTTTATAACTGAAAGTTTGAACCTTTTGTACACAATATCCCTTGTCTCTGGCAACCACCTGTTTGTATGAGTTTGTTTTTGTTTTTTACATTCCGCATATAAGTTAGATCATGCAATATTTGTTTTCTGTCTGATCTATTTCACTTAGCATAAAATCCATTCATGTTGTCACAAACAACAAGATTTCATTCTTTTCTTATGGTGGAGTAGTATTCATATGTATACATATATCTCACATCTTTATTCATTCATCTGCTGCTGCTGCTGCTAAGTTGCATCAGTCACGTCTGACTCTGTGCGACCCCACAGACAGCAGCCCACCAGGCTCTGCCGTCCTTGGGATTCTCCAGGCAAGAACACTGGAGTGGGTTGCCATTTCCTTCTCCAATGCATCAAAGTGAAAAGTGAAAAATGAAAGTGAAGTTGCTCAGTCATGTCCGACTCTTCGCAACCCATGGATTGCAGCGTACCAGGCTCCTCCATCCATGGGATTTTCCATGCAAGAGTACTGGAGTGGGGTGCCATTGCCTTCTCCGATTCATTCATCTATCCATAGGCAATTAGATTGCTTCCATAGCTTGGCTACTGTGAATAATGCTGCAGTGAACATGGGGGTACATAAACATTTTTGATTAGTGTTATTGTTTTCTTTGGATAAATACCCAGAAGTGGAATTACAGGTTCATAGAGTAGTTCTGTTTTTAATTTTTTGGATGAAACATCATACTATTTTCCATAGCAGTTGCTGCAGAGACTTCTTTAATTCTGGGCTCCCCTCAAACTAGTAGCCTAGGAGTTATTTGGTCAACGGGTCAGAGCAGCACACCCAAATGTGGTATGAGTTCTTCCAATCCAAAACAAAGCTGAACTGCTTTCCAGGGCTTATAATTTCTATCCCCACTGGCAGTTTATGAGAATCCTCATTCCTTTACATCCATACCTATGCTCATTATTGCCACACATTTTGGTGTTTACCAATCAGCCAGATATAAAATAAAATCTCACTATGGTATTAATGCAATTTTACTAATTACTAATGAGGTTAAACTTTTTTACATATTTATAATTTTTGTTTCTTCTCTTTTGAGACATTTGTTTGTGAATATCATCCATCTTTCTGTTAGGTTTTTAAATTTATCTTAAAACTCTTTTGATGTTATTTCTGTAGTTTGGGTAGAACCCTCCTTTGCTTGCTTTCTTTTGGCTAGAAGGAAAATGGTGAGCTTATGGCGAAGATTCTCATATCCAGGAATCCCCTGGATATTTCTCTGGCTGTTATTCTCCCTCTCCATGGACCTCTTGCATCACTGAAAACTGGTGCACTTTGCCCAGGCCTTTGTCACCTCACCTTGTATCACATAGGTTGCTTGAAGAGTGGGAGTAGGGGGTGGCTGAGGATGAGAGTGTGCAGGAGAGGAAACATACCTTGATCCCTGGAATCTTCTATTTCTCTATCATCCAGTCACTATTTCAAATGTTGTGTTGAAGCTGCGTTCCTTCCTTTGAGGGCTGCTGGTTCTTAATCTATGTCTGCTATTCTCTTTGTTAAGTTTGGAGTGGCCAAGGGCCTATGTTCTGGCTTCATTCTGCCATTTCACTCGGGGAGTCTCAAGGCAACTTTTAAAGGCTGCCCTTGCATTCATTTTTCAACTGATTTTCTCAGGGTAACAATGTTGGAGAAAAGATTTATCTACCCTTGACTCTGTGTTTCTCTACGAGGGCCCATTGTAGCAAGATGAGCCCTGCTGGAAATGGGCTTAACATGCCACAAAAATGAAACATTTCCCTCCCCCACAACTGAAAATTTCTAGCCTGAACCCCTACTATAAGGCAGATATCTTACTCCCAACATTTAGGAATAAATTCAGATACTTCTGACATTTTGCTTACACATGTCAGTAAAATTTAGCATTTTTATTTTTAAAATTTATATAAAAATTAAAACAATTTTATTTATTTAAAAATATTTATGTTTATTTTTATTCTTACAATTTTCTTAACATGTATGTTATAAATTTGGATATAATTTTCAGGGTTTTATATTGAATTTGTCATTTAGGTACACACAACTTTGAGTTCTTCTTTTGATTTCTTTGCTAACCTGAAAATTTAGGATTTTTAACTGCACCTTCCACAACTTTCTTGTCCCTGGAGTTACGACTAAGATTGACTTGTGGAGAGGTGCTAATGCTGTCCCCAATAGGTAGGAGAGTTCTGCACGTCTAGGTCTTTGTTGCCATCCCCTGAGAAAGGGCTTATCCTGTTGAGCCTCTGGCTCTCCCATCCTGGCCAGCATCCACAGAATTGTTACCCGGTTGTTACCCATCCAGTCTTTAGCCTCATGGTACAAGCCTGTATGCTCTCATACCTGGCTATGTGAATTAGATTTTTATTGCTGGATAACAAATGACCACACATCTAGTGGCATGTGGACTGCCCCCTGCAAGCCTGCAAGCCCTATAATTGCCCAGCTGTAAGATGGGAAAAAGAGCTGGGAGTTAGCAGGGGAGACGTCATGGTTTATTGGATGGGGCTCTTACATGCCTGAAGCAAGTTCCTGAAGCAACACTCCACCATCTATAGCAGATTACAGGCAGATCGTGGCAGCAGTCTCAGCCTTCTCTAGCTGGGGGAAAGAGAGGTTACCAGTTACAGGGAAGACTGACATCAGGATGGGGCTTCTCAGGTGGCTCAGATGGTAAAGAATCTACCTGTAATGCAGGGAATGCAGGTTTGACCCTTGGGTCAGGAAGATCTCCTGGAGAAGGTAATGGTAACCCTCTCCAGTATTCTTGCCTGGTAAATCCCACGGCCAGAGGATCCTGGCAGGCTCTGTCCCTGGGGTCGGAAAGAGTTGGACATGACTGAGTGACTAACACTTTCTTCTTTCTGGCTCATTGATTACCAGGGAAATCGGCAGAGGGGCATGTCCCTCACTGCCCCTTTGGTAAACTATGATGGTGGAGACGTTCTGATCAAAGATTAGAACAACCACCAGCAGGGGTAGGTGGTGGAGGGGAGTTACTGATGCGGCTCTATGATTAAGAAGGAAGGTCAGCTAGGAGAGTAGGGTGTAGGTGAAGCAGGAACTGGTTGAGCACAGGGTGTACAGAGGGCAAGAGAATAGCCATCTTGAGTGGCCTGTTCATACAAGATCCATGTATTATCCAACAATTTCTATGACTCAGAAGTCCAGGCAGTCTAGTTGGGTCTGCTGTTCCATGTCTTCCAAGGCTGAACTCAAGAGGTCAGCCAGGCTATATTCTCACCTGGAGGTTCTGGGGAAACATTTGCTTCTATGCTCATTCAGGCTGTTGGCAGAATTCATTTTCTTGTGGTGTATGACTGAAGTCTTCATTTTTTTGCTAGCTGCCAGCCAGGGACCACTCTCAGCATCTAGTGCTGCCCCTGAGTGTCCTTGCCTTGTGGCCCTCTCACAGGTCCTCCTCAAACATGGCTGTTTTCTTCCTCAAGGTGAATAGAAGAAGCTCTCACTTCCAATCTCTCCCTACAGGGAAGGCCTTTTAAAGGGCTCACCTGAATATGCCAAGCACATGCAGGTTAATCTCCTTCTTGATTAACTCAAAGTCAACAGATTAGGCACTTTAATTACATCTTCAAATTACCTTCACTTTTATGATATGAGATAGCATAATTCCAGTTGTAAAATTTCATTATATTCACAAATATTACTCACACTCAAGGGGAGGAGAGAATACAGGGCAGACACAAGGGGGTGTGAATCTTGAGATTAGTCAGATTCTGCCAGCTACACTGTGGGACCCTCAGGACTGTAGTTCTCTCTGCTAACTTCTGTGTCTCTCTTGGCATCTGAGGCATAGGAAGTTCAGATGCTTTGCTATGCTACTCAAGGACTGGGAGGAAACTCAGGGCTCTTTCCAGGCCTGCCAGACAGCCCACCATTTTTATCAGGCTTGGGGGGTTTCTTACTGAGGTCTGTCTCATATCCTTAGTCTTAAAGGAAGAACCACCTCCCTTTCATCCCACAGGTCCCTGGATGGGCAGGACAAAGAACAGAACTCTCATATAATTTCTAATTTTTTATTTTTTTGCTTTTCCTCCAAACTCTTGCCACCCTCTCCAATCCACAAAGGTTTATTTGCTCTCCTCATTGGTGAACGGGGAAGGGATGGGAGAGGTGGATGGTTAAATAGTTTCCGAATCTATTGCTTATGGCAGGACCTCAACTCTGTAAGTTTAAAAGCTAAAAATTAACTTCTTTTGTTCCTATTTGAATTTCAATGATGGTCTAAGATTTCCTAGGACAGCAGAGGCCAGGATTAGTTTAAAGAGGTGGTGGAAGCTATAGGGTAAACAAAGGGATTGCAAGGATGTCTCAAGGCTCCCCTTTCCCTGTTATATATGAATTAATACTTCATATACACAATAGTTCCCAAAACAGTCTAGATTTTCTGAATCATCTTGAGAACTGGATTAGTTCCATGTTAATTTTTATGCCTCATCTACTGTTTTCTTTATCTGTGAACATTTCCTCCTCTAAGCAGGTAGAAACCCCAGAGAAGGGAAAATTGAAATGGTTCTAGAAATTAACAAAATGTTAATTAAGTTCCCCTTGCTGAGGGGAAAACTGAATTTGGCAGTGTTTCAGAGAAAATAAAGGACTCATGCTTATACTAATTAAGGGTATTACTCAAGTGAAATAACTGGAAGTCAATATAAGCCCCAAAGCTTAGTAAACATAAAGAATGGTGCTGGATTGGAATAAAAGGAAATGGGTAATAGGATGTGTTCAAAAAGCAGTTGATAATTCTCACCAAAATAGTAGTGTTAGGATAATTTTACACTCAGCTACTAACCACCATTTCCCTCCATCCCCACCCCTCAATACCCAGGTTTGATTGTCATGTAAATAATATGTTAATTTGCTGCATTAATGCAACTGATGGAAAAATCTCAAAGGAGAACCTAGGCTGGCCTGCCTCCTCAAAGCCAGATGGGGGCACCTTGTCAGGCTACTAATTCACCAGGCAGAGCTTCTGGGGTATTGATTTTTCTTTCTCATTCTTTCTTCCTGACTGCCTTTTTCATGTTCTTTTATCTTGTTTCCAAAGGCATAGGACTATCTCAGACAAAGTCTGTCTCATTTTCACATAGCTCATATCAGAATGCTCATTTCCTACTTTTTAAATTACTTCTTTTTTTTTTTTTCTGAATTTATCTTTGCTTAACTTGGGTCATAATACTTTTTTTTTTTTTTTTTTTTGTGAAGAACAGACGCCTGGCATCTACCATGAACACCTAGAATGCAATAGCTGCTCATATTGTTGATACTATGAACATATCAAAGAAATATTTATTTACTTATCTGTCTAACTCCCACTAGACAGTGACCACTTTGAAGGTAAGGATCTATTTCATCCATTTTTTGGTCCCTAGTATCAACACAGTACCTGGCACATAGAAGTTCTGAAGCAAACTGTACCAAATAAATCAATAATAGCTAGAGGTTTACTGATGTGTCTTACCACACTGCAAAAGAATAATAAGCTCTGATGTTATAATTTAAGAGTAGAGTACCATAGACGTAGGTAAGGAAAGGTTGACGGGTTAGTTTTCCAATTACTGGGAAATTGAATGGAAAAAAGATGCAAAGAGGAATAATTTCGGAGATGGTCCACACTCTGTCTATGGATTGTGTATCTCTCTCAATCAACTTACTTCTTACCTAAAAAAGAAAGAAAGGAAAAAGAGACTAAGAAAAAAGAAAGAAAGAAAGAAAGGAACTACAGGCGAGTATTCTCACTATGTAGTCTTTATGAAGTCAAGCTTATTTCTTATTCGAAACAGAGAACAAACACATCCCCTCTTTCCTTAAGATAAAATACAAACTTGAAATGGTCTCTCAAAAATCATTATGAAATCTTTTCAACCAAATGGCTGCAGGGAATTGAAACTGAGATGATGTCTGAGTCAGACGGCTGGGATAATTTTCGTTAGCAGGACTACTTGTGCCACTGCTGATTTGGTAACAACCTCAGAGCAAATCTCATTTATTCCCAGGGTGGATGACCTTAATTTGTTTCAGCCAAAAACGAACAAAGAAATGATGAAGAACAGAGCCTGTCTCTTTCTCAGTGGGACGCTCAGGTTTGAAAATAAGATGAGATGATGTCTTTTTTTTTGTTTTCCTTCTATGTTTGCTTCAAACATTTCCAAGCTCTGTCCTCTTTCCTCCACCTTTGTCCGTAGTGTCTCACACATTTTAATTAACTGGATATAGTCACTTTTCCCCACCATGGTAACTTGATAAAGTCTAATTCTCTTGGATAATTCTAGATTAACTAATGTGGTAATTAGTTGGATTCCATAAGCACCATATTTTTCTTTTTGTTGGTCCATTCTTCCAAACTGAAGCAATATATCCAATTTGAAGAGTATCTCAATTTCTAGGAGGTAGTGTTATACCTTTTTAAGACAGTAAGTTTTAGACTCAGTCATAATCACATAGGGGACTTAAGTCCTAACTTTGTTAGTTACTCCAAGTTGTGGGGCTAGGAGTGTCTTTTTTAGTATCTCCTGATTTAGCAAAATGTAGGAAAGAAACTGCTATGTCACAGGAATTATTTGAGATTTAAATAAGTTAAGAGACCTCCCTTAGTAAATATTTTCTTCCAAGTAAACACTTTTAGCTAATACTGAAGTTTAATGTTGATTCTCTAATTTTACTTTTAAAGACCCTAGTTAATGATTCGGAGAAGGCAGTGGCACCCCACTCCAGTACTCTTGCCTGGAAAATCCCATGGATGGAGGAGCCTGGTAGGACATGACTGAGCGACTTCCCTTTCACTTTTCACTTTCATGCATTGGAGAAGGAAATTGCAACCCACTCCAGTGTTCGTGCCTGGAGAATCCCAGGGACGGGGGAGCCTGGTGGGCTGCCGTCTATGGGGTCACACAGAGTCGGACATGACTGAAGCGACTTAGCAGCAGCAGCAGCAGTTAATGATTAGTCTTCATTTTTTGGGGAATGGGGTGGCCATACCATGAGGCATGTGGGATCTTAGTTTCCTGACTAGGGATTGAACCTGCTTTTCCTGCAATGGAAGCTCAGAGTCTTAACCATTAGACTGCCAGGGAAGTCATTGTGACCAGTCTTAGCATCAATAAATGTGAGAATAGTTACCAATAAGGAATTTTGATTTTGTGACCTTTAAAGTTAATATTTTTGTGACATGATTCTACAATCTGCAGATTAAGAGAGTTGAAAGTGACAATCCATATTTATTACAATACTTTATTTTTCTGATAAAAAAATATAATTGAACAGGAGTTGATCGACTTGAGGAAGATCACACAGACAGTTAAGTCAGGAATAGATTCATGGATTTCCAGTTGGAGGATAATACACCACATCCAGTGATTTCTCACTTCCGGCTCCCCCTTTTCTACTAAGTTTATAGCAAACTCATTAGCCTGGCATTCAGCGTCTTTCATAATAAAGTCTCAGGTTCATGTGTTTACTCAATGAGCATTATTGAGTGCATACTATATGTCGGATCCAGATGCTGGGAATGTAACAGTGAACTAAACATAATCTCTGCCATCACTGAGTTTATATTCTAGTTCAGTGGTTCTCAAAGTTAGTCAGGGAACTTAAGGGGCTTTGGGGACTCTCTCAGAGTGTCTGCAAAGTAAAGATTCTTTCCATAATAAAACTAAAATGTTATTTGTCACTTTCACTCTTGTTTTCTTTTCTTATGTGTATATAGTGAAGTCTTCCAGAGGCTATCTGATATGTGATATCACAACAGATTGAATGTAGAAGCAGATGTGGGAGTCTAGCTGTCTTTCATTAGGCCAGATATTAAGGAAAATTGCAAAAATGTGAAACAATGCTATATTTTAATGACTTTATGTGAACAATTTTTTCCATAAAAACCTTTACATTAACATGAAATGGGTTTATTTTTGTTATTTTAAAGTGACTACATAAATGTTTAAAAATTTATCAATTAAAAAAATTAAAACATCTTTATTAGGGTATAATTGATATACAAAATATCACATATATTTCATATATATAATTTTATGAGCTTGGATATATGCATACACCCATAAAACTATCACCACAATCAAGGTAATAAACATCTGTGACCACCAAAAGTTTTCTAGGCGCTTGTCTTGTGGTACGAATACTTAACATTAAATCTATACTTTTTGCAAGAATTTTAAGTGCACAGTGTAGTGTTCTTAATAGTAGACATCATGTTATACAGCATATCTCTATAACTTATTTATCTTACATAACTAAAACTCTATACCCATTCTAATACAGTTTGTATTTATAGATATATCCTTCATAAAACAAAGCTCTTTGGGGCCTTAAATAGTTTTTAAGGATGTAAAGGAGTTGCTGAAACCAAAAGGTTGGAGAACTGAAATTCTGGTTATTCTAGAAAATAAGCAGATATCAGAGTCGACACAATCAGATCACGACAAAGTGAAGTGAAGTCGCTCAGTTGTGTCCGACTCTTTGCGACCCCATGGACGTTAGTGTACCAGGATCCTCCGTCCATGGGATTTTCCAAGCAAGAGTCCTGGAGTGGGTTGCTGTTTCCTTCTCCAGGGGCTCTTCCCAACCCAGAGATCAAACCCAGGTCTCTCGATCGTGACAAAGGTCATGAAAAAAAATGCAGCAAGGAAAGGAAATAGATCAATTGGGTGATGAGTAAGGATCACTGTCTACAACCTGTTCTCTGAATCACTTAAACTTCTTTGAACACAATCCATGCTTTTCTCCTTCTAGCCTTTGAAATGCTGTTCTTTCTGCCTGTTTTGTCTTTCTCCCCACTTTTATCTATCAAAATTCTATTCTTCTTTAAGGCCCATTTCAAATGCCACTTGAGCCACTATTCCTTTCCTCTTTATCTTCTAACAGAGATCACTTGTCTTCCTTTTATTGTTCCCAGCCTCAACGATAATATTTTGAACTTGTGACACTCTTAATTTTATAATAATTTTATGCTTTGTACAAATTTGCAGTTTAGTGTATACCACCTTCCCTCTATCAACAAGGCTTAAGTTCAGCAATAACAGAAAACCTCTAAATAATAGTGGTTTCATCAGGATAAAAATGCATTGTCTCTCATTTAAGTCAAAACATAGGCCATCCAGGGCTGGAGTAGTGACTCTTGCTCTAAAATTTTTCAGGATGCAGGCTTCAACCCAAGAATGTGGTCTTCAGCCTCCAAATGGCAGCATCTCTTTCAGGAGGAAGAAAGGAGAGAGAGGCAAAGATGAGATGGCTAACAATAAGCACCAGTCCTTTCTTAAGAAAGGTTCCTGGAAGCCCCTTTATAGAATTTAGTCATGTGCATGCCTAGCTGCAGAGGAGGGTGGGAAATGAAGTCTTTGTTTTTGGTGCTCCTGCGCTCAGCCATAGCTAGAAAGTAGAATAGATACTGGGGAACAACTCTGTGTCTATTCTACTCCCTAAAGTGGCTACCACAGGCATAATTCCAGGTAAAAGCTTAAAATGAACTTTCTGCAAGTAAGTAATACTGAGACAGTAAAGGACAGGGAAGCCTGGTGTGCTGCAGTCCATGGAGTTGCCAATAGTTGGACACAACTTGGTGACTGAATAACAACAGCAAATACTGAGATCCCATCTCAGAATTATTTGTTGTATAATGAATTCAGGAGGACTTTTACTCATCAAAAATTTGTTTTTTCTAAGGGAGGTGTTAAAAATGTTTAACAAATCACTGACTCAATGGACATGAATTTGAGCAAACTCTGGGAGATAGTGAAGGACAGAGAAGCCAGGAATGTTGTAGTCCATGGGGTCATAAAGAGTTGGACATGAGTTAGCAACTGAACAACAAAGAAACTCTACAATCTATCTTTTCAAACTTAATTGTTTTGGGGCTCACCAGTTCATCTGTAGGGACTTCCCTGGTGGCTCAGACGGTAAAGTGTCTGCTTACAATGCAGGAGACTGGGGTTCAATCCCTAGGTTGGGAAGATCTCTTGGAGAAGGCAATGGCAACCCACTCCAGTATTCTTGCCTGGAAAATCCCATGGACGGAGGAGCCTGGTAGCCTACAGTCCATGGGGTTGCAAAGAGTTGGACACGACTGAGCTACTTCACTTTCACTTTTTAGTTCATCTGTCACTGCTATTAGACTAGAAAACTACTTTTATTAGAACCTCCCAACTTGTTGTTTTCACCATTTCACCTTCTCCTGCTTGCTCTCCCCAGTGGTGATAAAGACTTCACCAAACCCTTCCTTGCCAAAAGTGTCGCCAGGCTTCCTGGTATAATGTGATGCTCTTGTACCCAAGTCTCTCCTGTAGTCCTATCACAGAGAAAATAACCTTCAGAAGAATCCCTTGACATTCTGCTCAAGTTGTTAGGTTAGCCTGCATATTTGTTTCACATAAAAGCAGATAAAAATTTTATAATTTCAAGGTACTAAAAATTTTGGGGCTTTGAAACAATGTACATTGGCTTTCCGATTTCTTCTCACTGCATGTAGGTCTTTGCAAATGATAGTGCTTACCTTTGTGTTTTGAGTCTTTGGATATTTACCTCCAAAAAGGTTTCACTGGGATCTACAGAAACATCCTCTGACACACTTCTGCCCCACTCCTCCTCACCTTCCCTCACATGTTTACTTCTGGTGATTAGTGCTTTCAGAAAATAGTCACTCCTCCACAAAAATATCTGGGATTTCTACACAATTGAATTTATACTTAAAATACAAAGCAGTCTATGGTTTTTAAATATAAAAACTTGTAGTTAAAAAAAATCTTTAAAACATTTATTTATTTTTAATTGAGGGATAACTGCTTTATAATATTGTGTTGATTTCTGCAGTACAGCAATATGAATCAGCCGTAGGTATTTGTATGTTCCCTCCCTCTTGAACCTCCTTCTCATCTCCCACTCCTTCCTACCCCTCTAGATTGTCACAGAGCCCTGGTTTGATTTCCTTGAGACATACAGCAAATTCCCACTGGCTATCTATTTTATATACGGTAGTGTACATGTTTCCATCCTCCCACTGCCCCTGTCCATAAGTCTGTTCTCTATGTCTGTGTCTCCACTGCTGCCCTTCAAATAGGTTCATCAGTATAGTCTTTCTAGATTCCATATATATGTACTAATATGTGATATTTGCTTTTCTCTTTCTGACTTTACTCTGTATGACAGTCTCTATGTCCATCCACCTCATTAGAACCAACTCAAATGCATTCTGTTTCATGGCTGAGTAATATTCCATTGTATATATGCATCACAGCTTCTTTATCCGTTCATTTGTCAATGGACATCTAGGTTGCTTCTATGTCCTAGCTATTGTAAATAGTGCTTCAGTGAGCATTGGGATGAAAATGAAAGTCACTCAGTTGTGCCTGTACAGTCCTGGACTTCCGTAGGCCCGAATACTGGAGTGGATAGCCTTTCCCTTCTCCATGGGATCTTCCCAACCCAGGGATCGGACCCAGGTCTCCTGCATTGCAGGCGGATTTTTTACCAGCTGAGCCACAAGGGAAGCCTGAACATTGGGGTACATATATCTTTTTCAGTTTTGGTTTCCTCAGGGTATATGCTTAATAATGAGATTGCTGGGTCATATGGTAGTTATATTCCTAGAGAAACTTGTAATTTCAAGATGTTTGGAATTATCCCAGAGGTTAGTTCTTTGAAAAGTTGAATTGAAAGTGAGAACCTATTAGAAATGGCATTTACTGTGTTTGTTCTTATTTGATTTTTCATTTATACATGTATTATTCTCTTTGGACTGTACACTTCTTGAGGACTACTTCTGTGTATGAAACAACAGCTATAAAGTGAAAAAAAAATAGTTGCCTGTAGCTAACAGTGATGGCGACATGGGATTTGTTTTACCATGTGGCACGGAGCTTCCACAAAATAAAGAACACTACATAGGACTACAATTATTCATTGTGCACGATTCATTCATCTCACCACAGGTATTTCTTGAGCAACAACCAAGCAGTCTGCACTGTGGTAGATTCTAGGAGCCAGTGTTGAGCAATATCGATACCATCCCTGTCCTGATGGAATTATACAAAATATAAGAGAAAGACAAGACAAAGAAGCAATAACTGTGAAATACAACGAGTGCTTGTTGGGGAAGCACAGATTGCTCTGGGAGCACTCGAGGGAGGCATTTACCCCAGTGACAGTCTTTATGGAGGTTTCGCATACAGATACCTCATCTGAGCCTCACAAAATTTTCTGCAATGAGTAGTGCAGGGATTACTCTTCTTATTTACAGATGCGGAATTAGCCTCAGAAAGATCAGCAAGACTCAAGGTCCCATGGACCCAGACCTGGGCTTGGAACTCCTTCAATGTGAGGCTCTCAGCACTGCTCATCACAGCAGCTGGAGTGCTGGGAATGTGAGCTTTGCGGTGTGAGGCAGATGCTCCCAGGCTTTGCAGTGCCCCTATCCCAAGCTCTCAACTCCCACTGGCATCAGTTAATTAATTCTTGGCCTCTATAGCAGTTGCCTGGAAGTCACGCAAATGTTTTGACCAGCATGGCTCTAAGTGCTCTTTAACTAGGGCTAGTAATCCAGTGTTCCTGCTGGGGACAGCCTTTACAATTAGGAAAGGGGCCAGAGGATCTTCCAAGCAGGCACAAACTACAGAAGCTCAGCCATAAAGCCTTACTAGAATGAGGCACCAAGCAGCAGTCAGCTAGGTGGGCTTTTTTCCTGTCCTATTAAGGAGAAGTTAGATTCCCCAAAGAGAAAACAATATTAAAATGCCCAGAGTTCATTTGGCTTAATGTTTAGTACCACTGAGTTGAATGGAGGAATGAACACAGTTGTTGGGCAGGACATTTTCCCTTAATGCTCTGTATTCCCACCTATACACTATTCCCTGACTATTCCGGAAAAGTTTCTTTCTTACAATCTTTTGAACTCCTCGAAAATTTTCAAGTGATATTAGAGTCTTACAGGAATAATGTGCTCTAGCAATAGCTCTGGTAAAATTGAGGAGTTGGTGATAATTATTTCCTTGGTTTGTAGTGTAGTAGACATACTATGGAAGAGGGGGTGGCAACCCACTCCAGTACTCTTGCCTGCAGAATCCCATGGACAGAGGAGACTGGCAGGCTACAGTCTGTAGGGTCGCAAAGAGTCGGACATGGCTGAGGCGACTTAGCACACATGTGTGCAGACATACCATGGGCTTTGGAGTCAACGTAAATTATCTCAACTCATTTACTTTCTGGCTGTGTCATCATGGGAAAGTTTGTGGACTTCCTTGAGCATCAAAGGTTTCTTCAAAGGATAGTTGTAAGGATTAGAAGAATGACATTTAATATATCTAGTACAGTGCCTGGTACACATGATTGGTCTTCAAGGAATGGAAAATATTACTATGATGGTTAAAAATCACTTTTTCCCTGGGAACTCAATGTGAACTCCAGCATCTCTTCTAAGCCTGACTTTTCTGGTAATGTAAGTTCCTCTGGTGCTTTACTTTTATTATAAATGTCTTATGTTGTGTCTTCCATAGTTAGGGCCCATGTGATTATTTAACCCACTAATACTTAGTAATATTAATTTATAATCTTGCTGGTGAGATAGGATGTTGGGAACAGATCTAGGTATAACAGGTGAAATGAATGATGCAGACAATTGGTGCTATGGGATTTCTTTTCTCTTTTTAACAACTGATTATCAGTTTATTTAAAAGGTTGACTTAGGCATCAGCAGTGGTGACTTCCACCTTGACTCCTGGCTCATTACTGATGGACGTGATCTGCTTGACAATCTCAGAAGGACTGTGCAGGTCAAGGAGTCGCTTGTGGATTCTCATCTGTAATTGATCCCAAGTCTTAGAACCTTCACCTCAAGGAGTTTTCCTTGTAGTTATTCTCAGTCTTGGCGGGCCTCATAGTCTGATCAGGTCCTTTCACTTTCAGATTCTTTTCCTTCCTACCGCCCATCAAGTCAGCACATACCTTCTTTAGAGACTTCACATTGCGGCTGGTGAGGGTGATCCTCCAACTTTTGCTCCAGTGGAGTATTACGGGTGTCTTTAAAGGGCATGGCTGTGGTGTGGTCTCCTGACTGACTTGTTCCTCTGCAAGAGCCAACACTGGGGAGGCAGGAGCAGGAGTGGGTGGCTCAGGGCTCCGCTACAGCAGTGTCTGAGTCTTCCTCAAAGAGTATGGGATTTCTAATAAAGCAAATATGACCATGGCCTGGGATTTCTGAGAACTTACCCAGACAGTCAATAATTATCACTTGCATAGACTAGGTGGGGAATTCTGGAATCTGGAGCCAAACCTGGCTAGCTAATGACAGCAGATAGAGAGGTGAGAGATTGACTTTCAGGTATTGATGGACAAAACATGGTGTTTCAGGGGTAATGGAAATAGATCAGAGTTCAAGCATGTAACTGGCCAGGAGGTCAAGATAAAGCATCTAGGCTGTCCCAATAGGTAGGCAGTGCCCAGTGATGGGGACTTTGGGGAAGATAATATTCAAAAGTCAAAGAACATAGTCATGCACAGTAAGTCTTCTGCTGACTGAATTCCACTTCCTTTGGCAGAAGAATTGGGGAATTATCCCAGTCCTTGAAGGTTTGCAGGGTCCAAATTGTGATGGTGGGGTGAGATAGAGACAGTGTAAATAATTCTAAAATTTAAGTGAATATGTGAACCTTACGACAATGCTTCTCAAAGTCTCTGGACCATCTGTTTTAAAATTGCCTGGGAGGCTTGTAATAAATACAGACAACTAGAACATCTGGGGGAATGGATCCTGAGGATATCCATTCTAAATAAGATCACAGAGAATTATGTACTGTAATCCTAAAAGGACTGGATAATTCATATTAGATGCCAGACTTGCGAGCCAGGTCAGAGAGTCCTGAAACAAAGAATCAGGACCCTGTGAAGAAGTCAGACTTTTCTCACTCAGTGAAAAGTGGTGTGCAGAGGGGCTGGGTATATGGAAAAGAAAACTGTGCACAAGTCTTTTGTCCTGGCGGTAGGATTGCAAGTAGGATTTCAATTTCCAGTCTGGAGAGTTGGGGTTTCTGGAACAAGAATGAAGACAGAGAATACCAAGAAAAAGAAATTATACTGGAGATTAGGCAAAATATGATAGAGGATCTGCAACAGGGTTACCTGTTTAATGTCCCCCCTGCCCCTCAACCAACTAGCTGTGGGCTCCCTGAGGGCCCAGCTCATAACATCTTCATCTTTATTTCTTTTGCACTTAATATAGGGCCTGGGCTTCCCAGGTGGCTCAGTGATGAATAATCTGCCTGCAATTCAGGAGATGCTGGTTCCATCTGTGGGTTGCGAAGATCCCCTGGAGAAGGAAATGGCAATCCACTCCAGTATTCTTGCCTGGGAAATCCCATGGACAGAGGAGCCTGGCAGGTTAAAGTTAACGGTGTCACAAAAGAGTCAGACGTGACTTTGGGATTAAACAACAATAACAGCATAGGGCCTGGCACCAAGTTGGCTTTTAAATGTTTATTAAAGAAACAAATAAATGGATGATTGGACTAGTGGCAAGGGTGATTTAATGCTGAGCTCTGGAATATGGACTAGTTACTCAAAGGTCTCCTGGCTCAGTTTATACATGGTCCTGGGAGTTGAGTTGGGGCTGCACTTGAAGTTTTGGAGTTGGATAGAGGAAGCAACTATGTTGACTCAAGACATAGACTGAACATACAGTTAGGATAGTTTAGGACATATTCTGGAAGAAAAGTGTGATTTGAATCTGCTTTGAAGGCAAGACAGACATCATATGACTCAGTTCAATCCAACTCACTAAACATTAATTTGGCATCTACTCTGTGCAATAGATGAAAATGCAATTGTGAGTAAAATATAGTCCTTATGCTGAAAGAGACTGAGATAAGAAAGGACCAAAATGTAGTGTTATAGAGGATACTGAATTCCTTTTAGGGGTGATAAAGGTCAACAGCTGCAGCAGCATAGGATTCAATCTCCGCAGAAGCAGATGGCAAATGCCCTCGGCGGGTGCCAACTTGTAGTTGACATACATATATGCAATAGAATATTACTCAGGAATGAATCTGAGTCAGTTGAACTGAGGTGGATGAACTCAGAGCCTGTTATACAGAGTGTGCCAGAAAGAGAAAAATATTGTATATTAATGCATTTGTGTGGAATCTAGAAAAAGCATACTGATGAATCTATCTTCAGGGCAGGAAAAGAGATGCAGATGTAGAGAATGGACTTGCAGACGCACCTGGGGAAGGAGAGGGTGGGACAAATTGAGAGAGTGGCATTGAAATACATACATTACCATATGTAAAACAGATAGGTAATGGGGAGTTGCGGTGTAACACAGGGAGCTCAACCCAGTTCTCTGTGATGACCTAGAGTGGTGGGATGGGGGCAGGGGTTTGGAGGGAGATTCAAGAAGGAGGGGATATATGTGTAATGTATTTATGGCTGATTCATGTTGTTGTAGTTGTAAAGCAATTATCCTCCAATCAAAGAAAACAAACAACTAATTGCTGCAGAGATACTAGTGATAAATAAGGGTTTAAGATAAGTACCATCTGAATAAACTGTTTGCCTTTGAGTAGGCTCTCCATATCCAGAGGGTGTGTGAATACTAATGAAGAGATTCTCCAGGCTCAGGGAGGGTATTTTTGGTTGTCTCTTGTCTATTCTTCCTTCACCCACAGCTGGCCATTGCTAGCTGGTCTGCCCTGAAAATGCAATGCAATTCTGTGACCTGGAGGAAAGTTCACAGGTCCTAGAGCACAGGTGGCTCTGTGATGTTTGTCTACTGACTAGCATGAACTTTTTCTCTACTCTGAAAAGTTCTTCCTCAGATCAAAAGCATTATAAATGTGCATTATTTGGTAGGTCTCAAACACACCAATTGTTGACAGCAGAGCCCGGAATTTGTCTTTTCACCAAATGGTGTTCAGCCCTGGGATCAGGACTTAGAAGTCTTACTGTGTAGATTCTTATTATCAAAGTCCTAGCATCATATTTTCTCAGTCAATAAATGTGTTAGAAATTTGTGTGAATTAAAATTAAAAAGACATCAAAACTGTTCTGTTTTTCCATTCTTTCACTCTTTCCTACCTACCCTTACACAAACCCAACAAAAAATATTCTCTGCCAATAAACTCAACGTTTATAGAATAACAGAAATGACTTATCATATGGTATGATTTTGTTGTGTTGTAATGACACTCAAGAAGAATGTTAGAACAAAAATAAAAACATCTGAGTTATGTTCTTTTTGATGGTACTCACTAAATTGTGTAACTTGGGGGCAAATTACTTCAATCTTCCCAGCCTTAATTACTATAACAGGAAGGGTTAGATTGGACTCTATGTGTAATTCCTTTTAATCCTAAGAATCAAGGATTCTATAAGCTACCCAGCAGTGATGACATATTTCTTTATGTGAGGTGGAGAACCTGGCTTCCCTGGTGGCTCAGTTGGTAAAGAATATGCCTGCAATGCAGGAGATCTAGGTTCGATCCCTGGGTGGGGAAGGAAATGGCTACCCACTCCAGTATTCTTGCCCGGAAAATCCCATGGACAGAGGAGACTGCCAGGCTACAGTCCATGGGGTTGCAAAGGGTCAAACATTTCTGAGCATTATATAGAGAAACTGGAACACTGCTCTGGAAAACTCTGTAAACCTTGTAATTCCCTGGCTGTGAGACCTAGGAAAGAACTCAGAACAACAGCAGAGACATCAGTGGTTTATTGGACACGGGATCTTATGCGTCTGAAGCAAAAGATTCTGAAGGAATATCCCACCATGTACAGCAGATGGCAGGCAGGACATAGCAGCAGTCTTCACTACTAGGGGGAGAAGGAGGCTACCAGTTGTCAGGTTGGTTTCTCAGTTGCCAAGGAAATCAGCAGCCAGGGCAGTGGGCAAGCACATAGGCAGTTAGCTATTAGGCTCTATGATTAAGAGGGAAGGTCGATCAGGTGAGTAGGGTATAGGTGAAGCAGGTACTGGTTGATCAGGGGATGTACAGAGAGCAAGAGAACAGCCATCTTGGGTGGCCCGACCACATACCTGTGTAATGAACACTTGTTGACTGCTTCATCCATGTCTGTTTCTTCATTTCTCTAACAGTCTTCAAATTTTTTTTCCCTTTAGGGATATGTTTTCCTTTGCTCAGCTACACACCTGGTGTGGAATGGACACCATATTTGGTAGATCCTGTAGGGCTGAAACCAACCAGTGTATCTCATTCCCTGGGTGAGGCAATTGGTTCTGGGATGGGCTTATGGCCAGATTCAAGACAGTGATGGGGAGGAAATTCCCCTGTTTGCTGGAGGCTCATGGGAAGCAGGCTTCCATTTTTCATTTGTGGGAAATGGGTGAGGAGCTCCTTTTCTTTTGGCAAGGTGGAAGAGGTGAGATGTTGGAATAACTGCTACTACAAGGGAAGCTGAGAAGGGCAAGCTGTCATTCAGAGGGTAGGGCCCAGAGAATCATAAAGGAGCCAAAGCCTAGGGACTCTGTGAAGTTCTGGAGAAAAAACCTGCCTTAAACTTCTGGCCTTTAAAAGACTTGTGGGCCAATGAAGTCATGGATTTAAGCCAATTCACACTAGTTTTTGTGTTGCCAACAACTCAATACTAAATGTATTTCTGACTATTAAGCTTTTTACCCCCTGAAATTAAGGTCTTGCTTATTTCTGAATTTTTATTATAGCCAACTCCTAAATCGCTACCTGTGAAAATTTGAAAACAACAAAAATGTAGGAAGAGTCAGTGCTTTGCACACTGAAGTTGCTTTATAAATGTTGAATGAATGAAGTGAGAATAAATTAAGAGGAAAGATAATATTTCCTGGACTGGGAAGGGGGTAAAATTATTTTATAAAATTACTTTTCTGGATAGGGGGCACATGCTAATGAAGAAAGGTATGCCTGATCATAAAGCTAAGCTGCTGGGCCACCACAGGCAAGAACTATCCTTTCTCTTCTTTGAGATGTTGCTTAATGTTGTGTTTTTGTTTTTGTTTTTGTTTTTTTTTTTTTCCCTTGCAATTTACAATTCAGGGAGAAAGAAGGACCTAAAGTCCCCTAATAAATTTTGCTTCAATTGAATCTATTGATTAATTTAATGGGTGTTTTATGGTACTTGCAATAATCTCTGCACTCATGAAGTTTACTATTTAGTAGCAAAGACTCATAATCAATAATGATTACAAAGTTGATGAATATTATGAGAGAGGAAATATTGGGAATTATGTGAACAGAGCAAAGGGACCTAACCTCAACCAGGGTAAGGAAAGCTTTTTTGTGTAAATGGTATTTAAGCTGAGCTCTGAAGAATAAGTAGGTGGCAGTCTGATGAAGATGGACAGGGGAAAAGTGTTCCATGTGATGACCTAATGGAAGTCGGGATTGAAACACCTGGGAAGACTTGAGGGCAGTTCAGAATAGATGAAGGGAAGAGGGGAATGGTGAGATGAAGCCAAGGGAAGCATCACGTTTTGCAAGTCTTTGAAGGAGTTGGTGAAGGACGGGTCAGGTGAAGGAGCTGGGGCTCTGTTTAAAGGAGAGTGGGAGGCTTCTGGTGGGTTTAAGCAGAGAAGCAAGAGAGCTAGATTGGCATCCAACTTGGACCACGTGTGGCGCAGGGTCCTAAGGCCCCTCCTTTTAGACCTGCTCCTCTGTGCCCCTGCACTGGTACCTCTACTTCCTCCCTAATTGTTGTCTCTTTCCTTTTAAAACACTGGAAAAAAATAAACTGGGCACTGTTTGTTCCCAGAACTGCTTACAGCACTACATTCGTAGGCAATTTGTTTTTCCTGGTAAATCCAATTCTCCCTTTCTTAATTATGGTTTGGGTGTTTGGTCGCATGACCTGTAATTCAGCACTGATTTTCAGCTTTAACTCTTCACAGTGGGGTCCAGCAGGGCAGGCACAGACTCTTCTGGCCTTGTCAGTGACTGGCTTTCCTCAGAAAGAAGCTGCCCATGTGCTCATCTGTGGCCCTGTTTTGGGTCTTTGGTGTAGCCAAAGCACACCTCGCTTGTCTCTCTGAGGCGTGTGACCACCCTTTCTGACTCACAGTTATCTCTGTCCTTGCTTCTTCCAATGGTTCTCCATACCAGAAATCAGAATTAGCCTCCGAAGGTATAAATCAAAGTCTTCAGTCCCCTCTTACACCTGTTGTGTGCACCCCAGGGCAAACACATTGCTTTGCTTTGTTTCATTCTGCTAAAGCAGTGGCCCCCAATTTTTTTGATACCAGGAACTGGTTTCCTCTGACTGCAGGTGGGGGTGATGGTTTTGGGGTGATTCAGTACATTTCATTTATTGTGTACTTTATTTCTATTACTATTACATCAGCTCCACCTCACATCTTCAGGCATTAGATCCCGGAGGTTGGGGGACCACTGCTCTATGGGGTTGAGCCTTCTTTCAGGATCTGATTATAGATTCCTGGAGGGAAGGGACCTCTGACTGCATCTCAAGCTTTGTATATAGTGAGTGCTGGATAACACCAGTAGAATGACTGAAAGAGAAAAGACATTAAAAAGTTCTAGTCTGGACTGGATGGTTATCAGAAACAGTGAGTTGCTGAGAAGACACGGGCAGCTGGGTTGGCAAATGGGAATACCTGTGTTTAATAATTTGATAATCCTTATTGATTGATAATCATAATCATTGCTCTGAAGTCTACTTAGGACCTGACTTATTGACTAAGAAGGATTTGCACTTCTCAGCAGGAAGGACACTACTCAACAGAGATGGTATCCACAGGCCTGTACTGGGCAATTCCTCCCCTGAATCTCCAGTATCGTTGAAAGGTTCCAATGAGATAATCCATATAAAGTGCTTGGGAGAATACCAAGGATTAGTGAGCAATCAGGCTCATGTTTTTGTTGTTTATTATGGAGGTTGTGATCATTACAGAGAGCAGCCTGGCTCTGTGGATGGAGCTGGAGTCATCCTTCCTGAAAGGTGGTAATCCTTCCATTTATTTGCTGAGCTACTGATTTCTGCAACAATGATTTACTGTTTAAATGTGCCAGATACTAATTCTACCCAGTTGAAACAGGTGTGTAAAGGTTGCTTTATTTTCAAAGATTTTGGTTTCCTCTTGAGGCATATCCTTTTTCAGAAAATAGTTGCTGAGTATTAATTAATGAAGTGGTCACCTTTCACGTGTGGATTTAGGGCAAAGGGAGATGACACTGAGGGGGTAATGCATAGGTGTTTCTGCTTCACTATGACTAACTATTACCTACCCTGGTTCTGCTTATCCCTATTTTTTGTAGCGCCACATTTACTTTATTTTGGCCACACTGTGGGGCTTGTGGGATCTTAGTTCTCCCTCAGCAGTGCAAGTGCAGAGTCCTGACCACTTGTTCCTTAAGGAAGTCCCTATTCCTATTTTTTGCTTGATTTTTCTCAAAGCACATTTCACTATCAGACATAGTGTACATTTTATTAATTGAGTTATTGTGTGCTTCCCTGCACTAGAGTATGAACCCCACAAGGGAAAAGCTTTTGTTTGTTTTGTTCTATGCTGTATTCTCAGCTTGGAACTGCGCCTGACACGTGTCCTAGAACTATTTTGTTGAGTGAATCTGCCCCACCTTTGAAAGCTTCATCTTATACACTGGTTTTGCCATGCTTTCCCTAGACTCTTCTCTAGGGCTGGAGTAGTCTGGTAGAATATCTGACTCTTTTGCCTTGTTTGTCCTGCTCTTTGGTGCTTTGCAAAAGACACTTTTGAGATTTCTAGATATCTGGAAAAGAGGAAAGATAGCATCTGGCCAGTAGTTCACTAACCATCTTGAAGATTTTATTCAGATGAGAGCTGTCTGCTTTATTTGAGAATCCATCAGGAATAATTCTCATTTGGAAATGATAACTGTTCTAACATGCTTATTATGTACTATACCAAGTGCCTTACCTACCTTTTTCTCACTTCATTCTTGTAACAAATCTATGAGGTCAGTATTATTATCTAAAATTTTACAGGTGAGAAAACCAAAACAGACATTAAGAAAAGTAAAGGTCACACAGCTAGTTAGTATCCTTCCTGGAATTTAAACCCTAGTCTCACTGACTGAAAAGCTCATCCAGCAACAACTAGGCTACCCCTAGGCTGTTGGGACTTCCTGTTACAGGCTTTGTTTTATATTTATGCCAATCCTTTTATCTTAAAGGAAGAAAACTGACTTGATTTCATTTATTCCTGAGACCAGTGGCTGTCCTGCCTTGCAGATGTTTTTTACCCTTGCCATAGCAAGAGCATATTTTAAATAACAAAGGATGGAATACAAAGTTTTATGTTAAGAGTGTAACTGGTCAGATAAATACATAATGCTTGTTTCAAAACAATGTGTATTTCAAAATGATGTAGAACAGAAGTTCTCAAACTTTATTTAGAGTGCATAGAAGGAACAGCTTGTGGAACTTTAAGCATTTGAGTCTTCCTCCAAGAGACCCTGGCTCAGCTGATGTGGGGAAATTGTTTTTAATAAGTCAGATGACTTTGATGTCAATGGTCCTTGACCACAGTTTAAGAAACACTAACATGGAAACATCAGGAAAGAAAAAGAGTTGAGGAAACCTAATATATAGCCTTAGAAAGGGGCTAATATATAATACCAACCAATCTATAATATCAAGAGCCTCAGCATGCACCAAACATGCTTCAGATCTCTTTTGCATGTGAACTTGATCGGTTCCCTGAGAATATTGTAAAGAGAATTTGTTGATCAGTCCTTAGAAAGTGAAAGTGAAGTAGCTCAGTCGTGTCCGACTCTTTGTGACCCTGTGGACTGTAGCCTACCAGGCTCCTCCATCCATGGGATTCTCCAGGCAAGAATACTGGAGTGGGTTACCATTTCCTTCAGGGGATCTTCCCAACCCAGGGACTGAACCCAGGTCTCCCACATTGCAGGCAGATGCTTTAACCTCTGAGCCACCAGGGAAGACCTAAAAATATCCAATAAGGTATGATGCAAGACTCTGTGTGTGTGTATGTGTGTGTGTGTGTGTGTGTGTGTGTGCGCGTGCATGCGTGTGTGTGTATTGCTGTGGGGCAGCAAACATAAAGTGTAATGATACTGACATTTAGGCACAGACCAAGATGATTTAACTCCTTGCTTGGAACAGTATTTTGTAATCACTGGGAAGGAACTTTTTGAATAGGTTATTGGAGTTGTCACCCAAATGTTTTCTGACAACTCAGGGGGTAACTTTTATCATGTTATTTGAAAGACTGTCCTACAGGAGACTAAAAAGGTGAAACTACCCTTTATAGGAGATTTACTAAAAAAAGAGAGCAGGGTCACATTCAGCAATCTGGTAGAGATGTAACAAGAGTGGAGAGAGAATCTTTCCTTATATTTGTGAGAACAACAGGGTCAGCCCAGGAGAGTGGTGGGACAGCGCTGAGAGGCTGGGGAGGACGGTGGTGAAGGACGTTTATGTCACTGCGGTGGCACTGCTGGACCTGGTGAAAAAGGTAGGGGATGACTCGGCCACTTCAGTAGGAGGAAGGCTAGGCCTTGATCCCTAATCATTCCTCTTGATGGTGACCGAGCCTGGTTAAAGCCAGAGTCCTAAAAATTATTAACATTTAGTATAGTATTTACCACATACTATTGCACTCATCTCACATGCTAGTAAAGTAATGCTCAAAATTCTCCAAGCCAGCCTTCAGCAATACGTGAACCATGAACTCCCTGATGTTCAAGCTGGTTTTAGAAAAGGCAGAGGAACCAGAGATCAAATTGCCAACATTCGCTGGATCATGGAAAAAGCAAGAGAATTCCAGAAAAACATCTACTTCTGCTTTATTGACCATGCCAAAGCCTTTGACTATGTGGATCACAATAAACTGTGGAAAATTCTGAAAGAGATGGGAATACCAGACCACCTAACCTGCCTCTTGAGAAATCTGTATGCAGGTCAGGAAGCAACAGTTAGAACTGGATGTGGAACAACAGACTGGTTCCAAATAGGAAAAGGAGTACGTCAAGGCTGTATATTGTCACCCTGCTTATTTAACTTCTATGCAGAGTACATCATGAGAAACGCTGGACTGGAAGAAACACAAGCTGGAATCAAGATTGCCAGGAGAAATATCAATAACCTCAGACATGCAGATGACACCACCCTTATGGCAGAAAGTGAAGAGGAACTAAAGAGCCTCTTGATGAAAGTGAAAGAGGAGAGTGAAAAAGTTGGCCTAAAGCTCAACATTCAGAAAACGAAGATCATGGCCTCTGGTCCCATCACTCCATGGGAAATAGATGGGGAAACAGTGGAAACAGTGTCAGACTTTATCTTTTTGAGCTCCAAAATCACTGTAGATGGTGACTGCAGCCATGAAATTAAAAGATGCTTACTCCTTGGAAGAAAAGTTATGACCAACCTAGATAGCATATTCAAAAGCAGAGACATTACTTTGCTGACTAATGTCCGTCTAGTCAAGGCTATGGTTTTTCCTGTGGTCATGTATGGATGTGAGAGTTGGACTGTGAAGAAGGCTGAGTGCCAAAGAATTGATGCTTTTGAAGTGTGGTGTTGGAGAAGACTCTTGAGAGTCCCTTGGACTGCAAGGAGATCCAACCAGTCCATTCTGAAGGAGATCAGCCCTGGGAGTTCTTTGGAAGGACTGATGCTAAAGCTGAAACTCCAGTACTTTGGCCACCTCATGAGAAGAGTTGACTCATTGGAAAAGACTCTGATGCTGAGAGAGATTGAGGGCAGGAGGAGAAGGGGATGACCGAGGATGAGATGGCTGGATGGCATCACTGACTCGATGGACGTGAGTCTGAGTGAACTCCAGGAGATGGTGTTGGACAGGGAGGCCTGGCGTGCTGCGATTCATGGGGTTGCAAAGAGTTGAACATGACTGAGCGACTGAACTGAACTGAAGTCCTCATCTAAGTCCTTCGTATTTATTACTCTCAGGTTAAGCTGTTTATCCTATTTGACCTAAAAGGTGGCAGATGTGGGAACTGAACCCAGACCAAGTTCAGCATCACTGTGTATAAATGCTGTGCTTTATGGTTTCTCCCACATGCCTTAATGCCAGTTAGCTTTCCCTGTTATAGATCATATAGGTGAGACCCTGGCCAGCTGTGTCTCTAGCCTGTGATATTATTAATAGGTAGGGTAAGAAGAGGAGATTAGCACCCATCTCGACTTGGAATATGACTCTAATGACTCTTGTCCATGCCAGAACTCATAGAAGTTATCCAAGACATGTTTACTCGAATGAAGAATAAAAGAACTTGGCTTAAATGGCTTGAGGACATTATCTTTGAGTACCTTACACTTGAACAATTCATCCTAATGACAAAAGCCAGAGACTGTTTATAGTCATAAGCTGAACTGCTTAATGCAGTCTGGTAAAATGGAGCATTACATGTCACAGCCAGGAAAATCATGTCTCCTTGAAACACACACATACAAAACCAAACCAAAACAAGGTTCTGTTGGAAAAACAAAAAAGTCCAGACCCCTCATATCTTCTTTCTCAACAAAGACAGAATCTGATTCGATAAGAAACCTTACACTCCTCTGATTGGTAATACACTGATAAGATACAATGAATTACCTGTACTCTTCTTCTTCTTTTGAAGAACTTATATTCCACTGAAGGAAAAATAAAAATGCTATTTACTCACTTCCTCTGAATCTTAGAGCTTTCCAGTGGTGACTCCTTTTTGCTAAAGAAAAGAAGATGCAAAAGTAGAAGTTGATTCAGGAAGCTTGGAGAAGGGGGGTACTTTCTGAAAGTTAAGCCAGCAGCCAAGAACTACGCCCTCAGAAGATGAAGAAAGAGCAGTTACCTGAATGATGGTCACAGTGTGTGGATCCACAGGGCTCCAGCCGCTCTCTCCTGCCTCCAGCCTGTTCTCTTACCTACACTGAGGAAATGTCCATCTCTCGGGCCTCTTTGGCACACCTCCCCCTGCTTTGCACTGGACTTCACTGGGAAGGCAGCTGCAGTGTGTCTGTTTGAAAGACAAGAAAACAGCATAGTTAAATTAGAGATTTAGATTGCAGCAGGATATGATGTGGGCAATTTATTTGTGCAGTTCTCAGTATCAAAAACAGATCTGGGTACAACTGTCAGGAAGATTAAAGAAAGTGTTCGCTGTCATCAAACTGTTCTTTTAAAAGATGTCAGGAAACAAAACATATTTGTAGCAAGATAAATACTGCGTACTGGATTCATAACAGAATGATTTATTAAACCCACACAATGTTATTTACTGTTTGAAGGGTACATGTGGTTTCTTACCTCATTGGCCTTTATTGGCCTTGGTGTTTTCCACAGAGGGGCATCTGACTGTCTGCACCACAGCCCTGAGTCTAAGCAAAAGCCCAAGTGTTGACCAACTGGTATTCCTGCTGTCCTTGGGAGTGGACGTTTTGGTGGAGTGGAGGAATCAGGCAAGACTTTCAAGAACACTTGATTCATTTTCAGAAGTCAAACATGAATGCAGCCTCTAATCATGAAAAGAGGATTGCTTTATGACAGGTTAGAAAGAATGAGTGTGTGTGTGTGTGTGTGTGTGTGTGTGCAAGCACAGGTGGGTGGGAGGAGCATACTCTCACACACATGCTATTGCTGCCTTGTATCATTTGCTCCTTCAGTCTGAAAATAGGAAGTGTCAGGGTTTGCTGAATCCTGCTGCTGCTGAGGTACTTGATGCCATAAGCAGGTGAAGGGCTTCTAGGTATGTGGTGACTCAGCCTTTTCCTTTTTCAGATATTTTTTCCCTCTACACCTTAATTTTGAAAAGTCTGGCAAGGAGTTTGTGAGAGTCAAAAATCTTTAAAGGCTCCATGTGCTCAGTGATAATGATTTGTAAATAATCCTCTTAGAGGTGCTAAGCTTCTAATTAGACAGTGGAGAAAAAAGTAAATCTCAACCTAATAAGCTTTGTTGCATTATGTATCAGGA